>NC_091985.1:31256531-32504031 GCF_044704955.1 Pristiophorus japonicus
TATCCATGCTAATACATTTCCTCTGACTCCGCGTACCTCTATATCTTCTGCAGTAACCTTTTGTGTGGCACCTTATCGAATGCCTTTTGGAAATCTAAATACACCACATCCATCGGTACACCTCTATCCACCATGCTCGTTATATCCTCAAAGAATTCCAATGAATTAGTTAAACATGATTTCCCCTTCATGAATCCATGCTGCGTCTGCTTGATTGCACTATTCCTATCTAGATGTCCCGCTATTTCTTCCTTAATGATAGTTTCAAGCATTTTCCCCACTACAGATGTTAAACTAACTGGCCTATAGTTACCTGCCTTTTGTCTGCCCCCTTTTTTAAACAGAGGCGTTACATTAGCTGCTTTCCAATCCGCTGGTACCTCCCCAGAGTCCAGAGAATTTTGGTAGATTATAACGAATGCATCTGCCATAACATCCGCCATCTCTTTTAATACCCTGGGATGCATTTCATCAGGACCAGGGGACTTGTCTACCTTGAGTCCCATTAGCCTGTCCAGCACTACCCCCCTAGTGATAGTGATTGTCTCAAGGTCCTCCCTTCCCACATTCCGGTGACCAGCAATTTCTGGCATGGTTTTTGTGTCTTCCACTGTGAAGACCGAAGCAAAATAATTGTTTAAGGTCTCAGCCATTTCCATATTTCCCATTATTAAATCCCCCTTCTCATCTTCTAAGGGACCAACATTTACTTTAGTCACTCTTTTCCGTTTTATATATCTGTAAAAGCTTTTACTATCTGTTTTTATATTTTGCGCAAGTTTACTTTCGTAATCTATCTTTCCTTTCTTTATTGCTTTTTTAGTCATTCTTGGCTGTTGTTTAAAATTTTCCCAATCCTCTCGTTTCCCACTAACCTTGGCCACCTTATACGCATTGGTCTTTGATTTGATACTCTCCTTTATTTCCTTGGTTATCCACGGCTGGTTATCCCTTCTCTTACCGCCCTTCTTTTTCACTGGAATATATTTTTGTTGCGCACTATGAAAGAGCTCCTTAAAAGTCCTCCACTGTTCCTCAATTGTGCCACCGTTTAGTCTGTGTTTCCAGTCTACTTTAGCCAACTCTGCCCTCATCCCACTGTAGTCCCCTTTGTTTAAGCATAGTACGCTCGTTTCTGACACAACTTCCTCACCCTCAATCTGTATTACAAATTCAACCATACTGTGATCACTCATTCCGAGAGGATCTTTTACTAGGAGATCATTTATTTTTCCTGTCTCATTACACAGGACCAGATCTAAGATCGCTTGCTCCCTTGTAGGTTCTGTGACATACTGTTCTAAGAAACAATCCCGTATGCATTCTATGAATTCCTCCTCCAGGCTACAATATACATTAATGATTTAGAAGAAGGAATTGAATGTAATATCTCCAAGTTTGCAGATGACACTAAGCTGGGTGGCGGTGTGAGCTGTGAGGAGGATGCTAAGAGGCTGCAGGGTGACTTGGACAGGTTAGGTGAGTGGGCAATTGTATGGCAGGTGCAGTATAATGTAGATAACTGTGAGGTTATCCACTTTGGTGGCAAAAACAGGAAGGCTGAATATTAACTGAATGGTGACAGATTAGGAACAGGGGAGGTGCAATGAGACCTGGGTGTCATGGTACATCAGTCATTGAAAGTTGGCATGCAGGTACAGCAGGCGGTGAAGAAGGCAAATGACATGTTGGCCTTCATAGCGAGAGATTTGAGTATAGGAGCAGGGAGGTCTTGCTGCACTTGTACAGGATCTTGCTGAGGCCACACCTTGAATATTGTGTACAGTTTTAGTCTCCTAATCTGAGGAAGGACATTCTTCCTATTGAGGGAGTGCAGCGAAGGTTCACCAGACTGATTCCCAGGATGGCAGGACTAACTTATGAAGAAAGACTGGATTGACTAGGCTTATAGTCACTGGAATTTAGAAGAATGAGAGGGTATCTCATAGGAACATGTAAAATTCTGACGGGATTGGACAGGTTAGATGCAGGAAGAATGTTCCCGATGTTGGGGAAGTCCAGAACCAGGGGCCACAGTCTAAGGATAAGGGGTAAGCCATTTAGGACTGAGATGAGGAGAAACTTCTTCACTCAGAAAATTGTGAACCTGTGGAATTCTCTACCACAGAAAGTTGTTGAGGCCAGTTCGTTAGATATATTCCAAAGGGAGTTAGATGTGACCCTTACGGCTCAAGGGATCAAAGGGTATGGAGAGAAAGCAGGAATGGGGTACTGAAGTTGCATGATCAGCCATGATCATATTGAATGGTGGTGCAGGCTCGAAGGGCCGAATGGCCTACTCCTGCAAATATTTTCTATGTTTCTATATTAAGACTGTATACTGTAAGCTCAAACTGTTGTGACCTTGGTCTCTTTAATGTAACTTCAGAGTGAGGAAGCAGCATGGTAGACTGCCTTTTATACCTGCTTGGGTCTCCAACAGGTGCGCCCCTTGCTGGCAAGTCTTACACATTCGTAAAGTTTACATACATAACATCACTCCCCACTAAAGTCTTAAATACAAGTTATTTACAAGTTGAGGTGATCCGGGGCTCTATGTTTCCGGGTTGATCATCTGAGTTGAAGTCCTGGCATGGGTGAGTTGATCGGATCATTGCTTCACTGCAGCGTGGCTGGTCTGATCAGACTGTCGGGCATGGTGGGTTCATCCTCGTGGTTGACAGTGAGGTCTATTACTGATTGGGTGTGTGTAGGTGGATCAATGATGGTAATGTCCTCTTCAAACTGTTCTTGGTTGTCAGTGAATCTCAGTTTGGTCTGATCCAAGTGCTTTCTGCATGTTTGTCCATTCAAAAGTTTGACAACAAACACTCTATTCCCCTCCTTGGCTAAAACAGTGCCAGCAACCCATTTGGGACCATGACCATAATTAAGAACAAACACAGGATCATTAACCTCAATGTCACGCGATAAAGCCGTGCAATCATGGTACACATTATGCCGGTGATGCCGGGTTTCTACATGAACATTAAGATCCGGGTTGACTAAGGAGAGCCTGGTTTTGAGTGCTCTCTTCATTAACAACTCTGCAGGGGGAACACCAGTAAATGAGTGGGGTTGTGTCCGGTAGCTGAGCAGAATCCGAGATAACCGGGTCTGCAGGGAACCGTCCGTCACGCATTTCAAGCTCTGCTTGATAGTTTGGACTGCCCGTTCCGCTTGACCATTGGATGTGGGCTTAAACAGGGCAGATCTGACATGCTTGATGCCATTGTGGGTCATGAACTCGTTGAATTCCGAGCTGGTGAAACATGGTCCATTGTCACTAACAAGGACGTTGGGCAAACCATGGGTGGCGAACATGGCCCAGGGGTTTTCAATGGTGGCAGTGGACATACATGATGACATTATTATACATTCAATCCATTTAGATTAAGCGTCCACTGCTACTAGGAACATCTTTCCTAGAAAGGGGCCAGTGAAATCTACATGGACCCTGGACCACGGTTTGGAGGGCCATGACCACAGATTCAGTGGAGCCTCCCTTGGTGCATTGCTCAATTGTGAGCAAGTGTTACATTGGTGTACGCATGACTCCAATTCTGAGTCAATGCCGGGCCACCAAACGTGCGACCTGGCGATAGCCTTCATCATGACTATGCCTGGGTGGGTACTGTGTAGGTCAAGTATAAATGTTTCCCTGCCTTTTTTTGGCAAAACTAAGCGATTCCCCCATAGGAGGCATAGAAACATAGAAACATGGAAAATAGGTGCAGGAGTAGGCCATTTGAACCTTCGAGCCTGCACCGCCATTCAATAAGATCATGGCTGATCATTCCCTCAGTACCCCTTTCCTGCTTTCTCTCCATACCCCTTGATCCCCTTAGCCGTAAGGGCCATATCTAACTCCGTCTTGAAAATATCCAATGAACTGGCATCAACAACTCTCTGCGGCAGGGATTTCCACAAGTTAACAACTCTCTGAGTGAAGAAGTTTCTCCTCACCTCAGTCCTAAATGGCCTACCCCTTATCCTAAGACTATGTCTCCTGGTTCTGGACTTCCCCAACATCGGGAACATTCTTCCCGCATCTAACCTGTCCAGTCCCGTCAGAATCTTATACGTTTCTATGAGATTCCCTCTCATCCTTCTAAACTCCAGTGAATAAAGGCCCAGTTGATCCAGTCTCTCCTCAGATGACAGTCCAGCCATCCCTGGAATCAGTCTGGTGAACCTTCACTGCACTCCCTGAATACCAAGAACGTCCTTCCTCAGATTAGGAGACCAAAACTGAACACAATATTCCAGGTGAGGCCTCACTAAGGCCCTGAACAACTGCAGTAAGACCTCCCTGCTCCTATATTCAAATCCCCTAGCTGTGAAGGCCAACATATCATTTGCCTTCTTCACCGCCTGCTGTACCTGCATGCCAACTTTCAATGACTGATGAACCATGACACCCAGATCTTGTTGCACCTTCCCTTTTCCTAATCTGCCAACATTCAGGTAATATTCTGCCTTCGTGTTTTTGCCCCCAAAATGGATAATCTCACATTTATCCACATTATACTGCATCTGCCAAGCATTTGCCCATTCACCTAACCTGTCCAAGTCACCCTGCAGCCTCTTAGCGTCCGCCTCACAGCTCATACTGCCACCCAGTTTAGTGTCGTCTGCAAACTTGGAGATATTACACTCAATTCCTTCATCTAAATCATTAATGTATATTGTAAAGAGCTGGGGTCCCAGCACTGAGCCCTGCCGTACTCCACTAGTCACTGCCTGCCATTCTGAAAAGGACCCGTTTATCCCGACTCTCTGCTTCCTGTCTGCCAACCAGTTCTCTATCCACGTCAGTACATTACCCCCAATACCATGCGCTTTGATTTTGCACACCAATCTCTTGTGCGGGACCTTGACAAAAGCTTTTTGAAAGTCAAAATACACCACATCCACTGGTTCTCCCTTGTCCACTCTGCTCGTTACATCCTCAAAAAATTCCAGAAGATTCATCAAGCATGATTTCCGTTTCATAAATCCATGTTGACTTGGACTGATCCTGTCAGTGCTTTCCAAATGCGCTGCTATTTCATCCTTAATGATTGATTCCAACATTTTCCCCACTACTGAAGTCAGGCTATCCGGTCTACAATTACCTGTTTTCTCTCTCCCTCCTTTTTTAAAAAGTGGTGTTACATTCGCTACCCTCCAGTCCATAGGAACTGATCCAGAGTCGATAGACTGTTGGAAAATGATCACCAATGTATCCACTATTTCTCGGGCCACTTCCTTGAGTACTCAGGGATGCAGACTATCAGGCCCTGGGGATTTATCGGCCTTCAATCCCATCAATTTCCCGAACACAATTTCCCGCCTAATAAGGATATCCTTCAGTTCCTCCTTCTCACTAGACCCACTGTCCCCTAGTACATTTGGAAGGTTATTTGTGTCTTCCTTTGTGAAGACAGAACCAAAGTATTTGTTCAATTGGTCTGCCATTTCTTTGTTCCCCATTATAAATTCACCTGAATCTGACTGCAAGGGACCTACGTTTGTCTTCACTAATCTTTTTCTCTTCACATATTTATAGAAGCTTTTGCAGTTAGTTTTTATGTTCCCTGCAAGCTTCCTCTCGTACTTTATTTTCCCCCGCTTAATTAAACCATTCTTCCTCCTCTGTTGAATTCTAAATTTCTCCCAGTCCTCAGCTTTGTTGCTTTTTCTAGCCAATTTATATGCCTCTTCCTTGGATTTAACACTATCCTTAATTTCCCTTGTTAGCCACGGTTGAGCCACCTTTCCCGTTTTATTTTTACTCCAGACAGGGATGTACAATTGCTGAAGTTCATCCATCTGATCTTTAAATGTTTGCCATTGCTTATCCACCGTCAACCCTTTAAGTATCCTTTGACAGTCTATTCTAGCCAATTCACGTCTCATACCGTTGAAGTTACCTTTCCTTAAGTTCAGGACCCTAGTTTCGGAATTAACTGTGTCACTCTCCATCTTAATAAAGAATTCTACCATATTACGGTCACTCTTCCCCAAGGGGCCTCGCACAACAAGATTGCTAATTAGTCCCTTCACATTACAGATCACCTAGTCTAGGATGGCCAGCTCTCTAGTTGGTTCCTCGACATATTGGTCTAGAAAACCATCCCTAATACACTCCAGGAAATCCTCCTCCACCGCATTGCTACCAGTTTGGTTAGCCCAATCAATATGTAGATTAAAGTCGCCCATGATAACTGCTGTACCTTTATTGCACACATCCCTTATTTCTTGTTTGATGCTGACCCCAACCTCACTACTACTGTTTGGTGGTCTGTACACAACTCCCACTAGCGTTTTCTGCCCTTTGGTATTCCACATCATCCAGGCTAATGTCCCTCCTTACTATTGCATTAATTTCCTCTTTAACCAGCAACGCCACCCCGCCTCCTTTTCCTCTCTGCCTATCCTTCCTAAATGTTGAATACCCCTGGATGTTGAGTTCCCAGCCTTGGTCATCCTGGAGCCATGTCTCCGTGATGCCAATGACATCATATCCGTTAACTGGTGTCTGCGCAGTTAATTTGTCCACCTTATTCCGAATACTCCTTGCATTGAGGCACAGAGCCTTCAGGCTTGCCTTTTTAACACACTTTGTCCCTTTAGAATTTTGCTGTAATTTGGCCCTTTTTGTTTTTTGCCTTGGGTTTCTCTGTCCTCCACTTTTACTATTCTCCTTTCTATCTTTTGCTTCTGCCTCCATTTTATTTCCCTCTGTCTCCCTGCATAGCTTCCCATCCCCCTGCCATGTTAGTTTAACTCCTCCCCAACAGCACTAGCAAACACTCCCCCTAGGACATTGGTTCCGGTCCTGCCCAGGTGGAGACCGTCCAGTTTGGACTGGTCCCACCTCCCCCAGAACCAGTTCCAATGTCCCAGGAATTTGAATCCCTCTCTTTTGCACCACTCCTCAAGCCACGTATTCATCTGAGCTATCCTGCAATTCCTACTCTGACTAGCACGTAGCACTGGTAGCAATCCTGAGATTACTACTTTTGAGGTCCTACTTTTTAATTTAGCTCCTAGCTCTCTAAATTCATCTTGTAGGACCTCATCCCATTTTTTACCTATATAGTTGGTACCTATATGCACCACAACAACTGGCTGTTCACCCTCCCTTTTCAGAATGTCCTGCACCCGCTCCGAGACATCCTTGACCCTTGCACCAGGGAAGCAACATACCATCCTGGAGCCTCGGTTGCGGCCGCAGAAACACCTATCTATTCCCCTTATAATCGAATCCCCTATCACTATAGTTCTCCCACTCTTTTTCCTGCACTCCTGTGCAGCAGAGACACCCATGGTGCCATGAACTTGGCTGCTGCTGCTCCCCCCTGATGAGTCATCCCCCTCAACAGTATCCAAAGCGGTGTATCTGTTTTGCAGGGGGATGACCGCAGGGGACCCCTGCACTACCTTCCTTGCACTGCTCTTCCTGTTGATCACTCATTTACTATCTGGCTGTGTACCCTTTACCTGCAATAATACCAACTCACTAAATGTGCTATTCACGTCATTCTCATCCCAATGGATGGACATTTCATCCTTGCGTCGGTAAAACAGCTTAATTTCACCTTGCATTTCCCCGGGAACAGCCGACCAGCTTCCATTAAGGACGCAGCTTTTTGCTAGTGATAGCACCGGGTCCTGGCTAGTCCAGGTCCTGATCTGGCGAGCCGTGAAGAGTGCTCTCAAAAGCATCCATTAGAATGAGCAAGTCTGCGGGCTGCGTCATTTCCACCCCGGTGGTGGGCAATGGTATCCGACTGAGGGCATCAGCACAGATCTCAGTGCCTGGTCTGTGGCGGATTACATAGTCATACACAGATAATGTTAGTGCCCATATTTGGATGCGGGATGAAGCATTGGCGTTAATACCTTTGCTTTCTGAGGACAGCGAAATGAACGGTTTGTGGTCGGTTTTGAGTTCGAACTGGAGTCCAAATAGGTATTAGTGCATTTTCTTAACCCCGTAAATGCATGCTAATGTTTCTTTCTCAACAATACTGTTGGCTCTTTCAGCCTTAGATAAACTTCTGGATGCATAAGCAACCGATTGCAGTTTGCCTGACACATTGAATTGCTGTAACACACAACTGACCCTGTACGAAGATGCATCACAAGCTAGTATTAAACGTTTACACAGGTCACACAATACAAGTAACTTGTTAGAACATAGCAAGTTTCTGGCCTTATTGAAGGCTGTCTTTTGAGATTTACCCCAAACCCAGTCATCACCCTTGCGTAGCAATAAATGCAAGGGTTCCAGCAAAGTGCTCAACCCCGGTAGAAAGTTACCAAAATAGTTGAGGAGTCCCAGGACCGAATGCAGCTCCGTCACATTCTGTGGTCTGGGTGCATTCTTGATGGCCTCCGTCTTGGAGTCCGTGGGTCTGATGCCGTCTGCCGCAATCTTTCTCCCCAGAAATTCGACCTCTGGCACCAGGAAAACACACTTGGAGCGTTTCAGCCTGAGTCCCACTCTGTCCAGTCGCTTTAGAACCTCTTCCAGTTCCTGCAAGTGTTCGGTGGTGTCACGACCAGTGATCAGGATGTCGTCTTGAAACACCACGGTGCGTGGAACTGATTTCAGCACACTCTCCATGTTCCTCTGGAAGATGGCTGTTGCTGAGCGAATCCGAAAAGGACATCTGTGGTATATGAACAGTCCTTTGTGCGTGTTGATGCACGTCAATCTTTACGAAGGTTCAGCCAGCTCCTGTGTCATGTAAGCAGAGGTTAGATCCAGCTTGGTGAACGACTTCCCCCCTGCTAACGTTGCAAACAGGTCATCTGCTTTGGGTAGTGGGTACTGGTCCTGTAATGAGACTCGGTTGATCGTTAGCTTGTAGTCCCTGCAGGTTCTGACTGTCCCATTGCTTTTCAACACGGGAACAATTGGACTGACCCACTCGTTGAATTCGACTGGTGATATAATCCCCTCTCGTCGAAGTCTGTCCAGCTCGATCTCGACTTTCTCTCGCATCATATATGGAACCGCTCGGGCCTTGTGATGAATGGGTCGTGCATCAGGGACTAGATGGATCTGCACTTTGGCGCCTGTGAAGTTGCCGATGCCTGGCTCAAATAATGACGGGAATTTGTTTAGCACTTGGGTACACGAGGCGTCATCCACCGAAGACAATGCTTTGATATTGTTCCAGTTTCATCGGATCTTTCCTCGCCAGCTTCTGCCAAACAGAGTTGGGCCATCGTCTGGTACAATCCATAATGATAAATCATGTACAGCTCCATCGTACGATACCTTCACTGCCGCACTGCCAATGACTGGCATGAGCTCTTTGGTGTAAGTGCGCAGCTTGGTGTGGATCGGACTTAGTTTTGGCCTTTGTGCCTTGTTGCCCTACAGTTTCTCAAAAGCCTTCTGGCTTATGATTGACTGACTCGCCCCCGTGTCCAATTCCATGGAAACTGGAATGCCGTTTAATTTGACTTTTAACATTATCGGAGGGCTTTTGGTGGTGAAGGTGTGTACCCCATACTCTTCCTCTTCAGCCTCGGGTTGAGTTGCCTCTCTTACTCGTTCAGCGTGATCCGTGCCAGATCGGCCATCTTTGTCGACTCTGCCACGTGGTGAGTCGCAGTTCGTTTGGGCATTCGCTGGAGGTGCCCCATTGTTCCACAGCCCGTGCACACGTAGTGCTTGAATCGACATTGATGGGCCCGATGATTACCCCCGCAGTACCAACATAGTGTTAATGGATTTGCATTCATGCCCCATAGCGGACTCTGAATCATCCTAGGTCTGGCCTCTGCAGGCATGTAGGACCTGCCATGTACAGTTCTGCCTGCAGAAGGCGTTATTTTATGCACAGTACTTGCCAGTGAGCTTCGATGCTGCAAAGATATCTGTTTAGTGTTATCGTTCGTGGACATGAAAGCCTGGGCTATCGTGATGGCCTTGATCAGATCTAGGGATTCGGAAGACAGCAGTTTGCGAAGAATGACCTCGTGGCCGATTCCAAGCATGAAAAAGTCCTGCAAAATTTCCCCCAAGAATACAGCAAATAAGCATGGTCCCGCAAGGCATCTTAGACCGACAACATAGTTCACCACGTCCTGGCCCTCGGAGCAGTGGTGCGTATAAAAGCGATACCTGACCATTCGGCTTGAGGTGTTTCCGAACCAGCGCACACAACTCTGCATATGTCTTGTCCGTTGGTTTCATCGGTGCTAGCAGATTTTTGATGAGGCCATATATTGTGGACCTGCAAACGGCGAGGAGAATCGCCCTGCGCTTGAACGCGGTCTCTTCCGTATCCAGCTCGTTGGCCACGAAGTAATGGCCAAGACGCTCAACAAAGGCTTCCCAATCATCACCCTCAACAAATCTCTCAAGAATACCAATAGCAACCATAACCGCATGAAAGTTCGTGATCTGTTACTCGTCGCCAATTGTTATGTTCAGAATAACTCCACAAGACTGTATACTGTAAGCTCAAACTGTTGTGACCTTGGTCTCTTTAATGTAACTCCAGAGTGAGGAAGCAGCATGGTAGACTGCCTTTTATACCTGCTTGCCCGGGGTGTGCAGGTGACCCATGGGTCTCCAACAGGTGCGCCCCCTGGTGGCAAGTCTTACACACTAGTAAAGTTTACATACATAACACAGAGGGTTGTGAATCTTTGAAATTCTCTGCTGCGGATGTTGAGTCTTTGAGTTTATTCCAGGCTGAGATTGATAGATTTTTGGAGTCTAGGGGGAATTGAGGGATATGGAGATTGGGCAGGAAGGGGAGTTGAGGTCGATGATCAGCCGTGATCTTATTGAATGGTGGAGCAGGCTTGAGAAGCCGTATGGCCTACTCCTGCTCCTGTTTCTTATGTTCTTATGTTCTAAACTTGGATATATTACATTTAGTCCTCTCATCTAAGTCATTGATATAGATTCTAAATAGTTGAGGCCCAAGCACTGATCCTTGGAGTACCCCACTAGTTACAGCCTCCCAACCCAAAAATGACCCATTTATTCCTACTCTCTGTTTTCTGTCCGTTCTTCTTCTTAGGCTGTCCCTTGAATTGAGGATGACTTGTTTCCATGTCAAAAACATAGAAACATAGAAACATAGAAAATAGGTGCAGGAGTAGGCCATTCGGCCCTTCGAGCCTGCACCGCCATTCAATAAGTTCATGGCTGAACATGCAACTTCAGTACCCCATTCCTGCTTTCTCGCCATACCCATTGATCCCCCTAGTAGTAAGGACTTCATCTAACTCCTTTTTGAATATATTTAGTGAATTGGCCTCAACAACTTTCTGTGGTAGAGAATTCCACAGGTTCACCACTCTCTGGGTGAAGAAGTTTCTTCTCATCTCGGTCCTAAATGGCTTACCCCTTATCCTTAGACTGTGATCCCTGGTTCTGGACTTCCCCAACATCGGGAACATTCTTCCTGCATCTAACCTGTCTGAACCCATCAGAATTTTAAACGTTTCTATGAGGTCCCCTCTTATTCTTCTGAACTCCAGTGAATACAAGCCCAGTTGATCCAGTCTTTCTTGATAGGTCAGTTCCACCATCCCAGAAATCAGACTGGTGAACCTTCGCTGCACTCCCTCAATAGCAAGAATGTCCTTCCTCAAGTTAGGAGACCAAAACTGTACACAATACTCCAGGTGTGGCCTCACCAAGGCCCTGTACAACTGTAGCAACACCTCCCTGCCCCTGTACTCAAATCCCCTCGCTATGAAGGCCAACATGCCATTTGCTTTCTTAACCGCCTGCTGTACCTGCATGCCAAAAAGGGATGAGTTCGATGAGTTCACGGGTGTTTCAATGAAAGACCTAAGATTTCAGATCCAGAACTATATGCTGAAGGGTGGAAGATGCCTGTGTATGGATTTTTTTAACGTGTGGTGGCCGTTGCACACCAGCCACCACACGGGCTTGACAGAGCTAGGTCTTGGTCCAGTGGCAAGGGTTAACCAAGACAACTGGAGACCAGCTCTGCTGATCCTGTTAACCAATCCTCAATCCACGTTAATATATTATCCCCTATCCCTAAGAGCCCTAAATTTGTGTAAGAAGTTGTTGTGTGGCACCTTATTGAATTTTTCCTTTTGATTGAGGTTTTTAAATCTGATAAAGGGAATAGATTATGCTCAGTTCGGTAAAGATGAGAGAATTGGAGGCATGAGTATAAATTATGGATGTAAAAACTTGGTTGGATAGTTAGAAATATTGATTTCACTGTTTGGAACAGATTGCTGCAGCAAGCAGTGAGTATGCATTCCATGCAGACCTTCAAAAGGGAGCTGGTTAGTGCCTCAGAGTAGAAGAGATTTCCAGTTATAGATGATAAATTGTGGAGCTTGTTTAATAGCCACAGGGCATCGGAAAATAATTTCCCCGAGTTTTTCTTCAATTACCCTCAGGTTTTTCTTGTTACCCTGCCTCTCACACGAGATTGTCAGGCAAAGGGGGACAGGCAGAGGTATGCATAGTTACCCCACCTCTGGATGGGGTGGGCTTGATGCACTAGATCTTTTTTCCGTCCTTTTCTTATGTTTGCGCGAAACATTAAGCGGTAGTCCCACCTGCTTAGTCAAGTGGATGTAGCAGAATCCGTAGCACTATTTGGAGAAGAACAGTGAGCTCTCCCGGTTAACAGCCCTCAATTAACACCACCAAAACATAGTGGGGGGAAAATTGTGGGAGGCTTCCTTCGTATGAACGCCTCTGACCCGAAAAAAATCTAGGAAAGCACCTGGTGGTCCCAGAGGAACGTAGCATTCCAGTCAGAGGCCTAGGTTCACTGCGCATCGCACGGAGAGATGTCCTTCAAGTACATACGTGGACTGGAGTCACGTGGGCCTGGACCACCAATCACTATGCAGTATTTTCATTGCTAAAAATGGGAGCACTGTATGGACTCTCATGACTATCAATGAGAAAACCCTGAAAACACTGAAACACAGCATAAAAAAATAAATAAAACACCTCACATATTTAAAATTAATTGCAATGAAATGTAATTCAATGTTTTAGAAAAAAAACATTTTTGGAATTTTTTAAAAATGTGTTTTAATAGTGTTAAAAATAAACTTACCTTAATGGACAGGATTTTTAATATAAAAATGAGTGCCTAAATTAAATTTTTATATGTTTTAAAACTCTTACACTGGTAAAAGTAAGCTATGCGCCTGCTTTTACCAGGCGTAAAAGTTTAAAGGAGATTCATTGGGCATGAGTTGGGCAAGAAGCCCAATCTCTCCTGCGTGAATGTCCTTCTCCCGGGGATGCGGAGAATCTGTCAAGAGAAATCTTGACAGATCGAAAAAGCTGGTGTTTGGCGCATGCGCATTGCGCCCCGAAAACCGTTTTTTGCAAGACCTTGCCGGGTCCGTGCACACTTCGTCCGGACTCGGCGAGGCCGGAATTTTCAGCCCAATAACTGGTCACTTATGTTGTGTCCTTACACACTGCCATAAATTCACACGAGGCACATTCTGCAGACAAAGTCACTCTGTGACCTGACCTTTATTCACAGGACCAAGAAGTGATGAAGGTGGGTGGAGCTTCCCCTTTTATACCTGAAAGACCAGGCTTTCAGGTATAAAACTTGTGTCTCTCACAAGTTCACCCCCTGTGGTCAAGGTGTGCATTTCTTAGGTGTATATAGTATGCAGTGTTGTTACATGAAGGTTACAGTTACATGAAGGTTACAAACATGACATCACCTCCCCCCCACGTCTTGTGGGGTCAAAGATTAAGTCTTTCAGGCGGTCGACGCTCTCTCGTGGAGCGCCGCAGTTGGGGCTCTGGTTGTTGAGCCTTGGCATGCGTCTCTGTCACCTGTGGTGATTCCGGCTCGTCCAGGCTGGCCGCAGGGACTGTACATGCTGCTGAATGTTCTTGTTGCTCCTTTACTGGCGGTGGTGTGGGCAGCATCTCATGATCTTCCTCAGGTTCCTCAGTGTCCATGCTGAACCTTTTTTTTTACTTGGTCCAGATGCTTGCGGCATATCTGTCCATTGTTAAGTCTGACCACTATGACCCTATTCCCCTCTTTACCAATTACAGTATCCTCAAGCCACTTGGGCCCCAAAGCGTGATTAAGAACAAATAAAGGGTCATCGATTTCTATACATCTCCCCTTTGAGTTACGGTCATGGCACTCATTTTGGGACTGGCGCTTGCCCTCAACAATGTCTGACAGGACTTGATGAATGAGGGACAGCCGAGTTTTTAGTATACGTTTCATGAGTAGTTCCGCGGGCGGGCCTCCTGTGAGCGAATGCGGTCGTAACCTATAGGCCAGCAGGAGGTGCGATAGGCGGCATTGAAGGGAGGGTCCTTGAATCCGGAGCATGCCTTGTTTTATGATTTGGACCGCATGTTCCGTCTGGCCATTGGAGGCCGGCTTGAACGGTGCTGTCCTGACATGTTTGATGCCATTACCCGACATGAACTCCCAGAATTCATAGCTAGTGAAACACAGGCCGTTATCGCTAACCAGGACCGCACGCAGACTCTCCACAGTGATGGATGTCATGCACGAATTCAATATGATGCACTCGATCCATTTCGAGTACGCACCAACAACAATGAGGAACATTTTTCCCATGAACGGGCCCGCATAGTCTAAGTGAATACGTGACCATGGCCTGGTGAGCCAGGGCCACGGGCTGAGTGGGGCTTCCCTGGGGGCATTGCCCAGCTGGACACATGTCGTGCACCTGCAAACACAGTGTTCCAGGTCTGAGTCAATTCCTGGCCACCATACATGTGGCTGGGCAATGGCCTTCATTAGCACAATGCCTGGATGCTTGCTGTAGAGTTCCCTGATGAATGCTTCCCTTCCCTTCTAGGGCATGACTACCCGGCTGCCCCATAGTAGGCAGTCGGCTTGGATGGAGAGCTCGTCCATCCGTCTGTGAAACGGTCTGACCTCCTCGGGGCACGCTCTGTGTGCGGGCGCCCAATCCCCAGTCAGGACACATTTCTTAATCAAGGATAGGAGGGGATCTCTGTTGGTACAGATTTTGATTTGGCGGGCTGTAATGGGGGAGCCTGCGCTGTCAAAGGCATCGACAGCCATGACCATCTCAGCGCTTTGCTCTGCTGCCCCCTCAGTGGTGGCCAGTGGAAGCCTGCTGAGTGCGTCAGTGCAATTTTCGGTGCCTGGCCGGTGCCGTATGGTGTAGTCATACGCAGCCAGCGTGAGAGCCCATCGCTGTATGCAAGCTGGCGCATTGGCATTGACAACTTTGCCAACAAGGATGTTAATGGCTTGAGGTCCATTTCTAACTCGAACCTTCTGCCAAAAAGGTACTGGTGCATCTTTTTCACCTCGCAGACACATGCGAGTGCTTCCTTTTCAACCATCCCATATCCCCTTTCTGCTTGAGAGAGCGACCTGGAGGCATAAGCCACAGGTTGGAGTTGGCCCTCATCATTACTCTGCTGCAACATGCACCCAACCCCATAGGATGATGCATCACGTGTCAAAACCAATTTCTTACAGGGGTTGTACAGGGTCAATAGCTTATTAGAACAAAGTAGGTTCCGCGCCCGATTGAACGCCCGTTCATAGAAACATAGAAACATAGAAAATAGGTGCAGGAGTAGGCCATTCGGCCCCTCTAGCCTGCACCGCCATTCAATGAGTTCATGGCTGAACATGCAACTTCAGTACCCCATTCCTGCTTTCTCACCATACCCCTTGATTCCCCTAGTAGTAAGGACTTCATCTAACTCCTTTTTGAATATATTTAGTGAATTGGCCTCAACAACTTTCTGTGGTAGAGAATTCCACAGGTTCACCACTCTCTGGGTGAAGAAATTCCTCCTCATCTCGGTCCTAAATGGCTTCCCCCTTATCCTTAGACTGTGTCCCCTGGTTCTGGACTTCCCCAACATTGGGAACGTTCTTCCTGCATCTAACCTGTCTAACCCCGTCAGAATTTTAAACGTTTCTATGAGGTCCCCTCTCATTCTTCTGAACTCCAGTGAATACAAGCCCAGTTGATCCAGTCTTTCTTGATAGGTCAGTCCCGCCATCCCGGGAATCAGTCTCGTGAACCTTCGCTGCACTCCCTCAATAGCAAGAATGTCCTTCCTCAAGTTAGGAGACCAAAACTGTACACAATACTCCAGGTGTGGCCTCACCAAGGCCCTGTACAATTGTAGCAACACCTCCCTGCCCTTGTACTCAAATCCCCTCGCTATGAAGGCCAACATGCCATTTGCTTTCTTAACCGCCTGCTGTACCTGCATGCCAACCTTCAATGACTGATGTACCATGACACCCAGGTCTCTTTGCACCTGCCCTTTTCCTAATCTGTCACCATTCAGATAATAGTCTGTCTCTCTGTTTTTACCACCAAAGTGGATAACCTCACATTTATCCACATTATACTTCATCTGCCATGCATTTGCCCACTCACCTAACCTATCCAAGTCACTCTGCAGCCTCATAGAATCCTCCTTGCAGCTCACACTGCTACCCAACTTAGTGTCATCCGCAAATTTGGAGATACTACATTTAATCCCCTCGTCTAAATCATTAATGTACAGTGTAAACAGCTGGGGCCCCAGCACAGAACCTTGCGGTACCCCACTAGTCACTGCCTGCCATTCTGAAAAGTCCCCATTTACTCCTACTCTTTGCTTCCTGTCTGACAACCAGTTCTCAATCCATGTCAGCACACTACCCCCAATCCCATGTGCTTTAACTTTGCACATTAATCTCTTGTGTGGGATCTTGTCGAAAGCCTTCTGAAAGTCCAAATATAACACATCAACTGGTTCTCCCTTGTCCACTCTACTGGAAACATCCTCAAAAAATTCCAGAAGACTTGTCAAGCATGATTTCCCTTTCACAAATCCATGCTGACTTGGACCTATCATATTACCTCTTTCCAAATGCACTGCGATGACATCCTTAATAATTGATTCCATCATTTTACCCACTACCGATGTCAGGCTGACCGGTCTGTAATTCCCTGTTTTCTCTCTCCCTCCTTTTTTAAAAAGTGGGGTTACATTGGCTACCCTCCACTCGATAGGAATTGATCCAGAGTCAATGGAATGTTGGAAAATGACTGTCAATGCATCCACTATTTCCAAGGCCACCTCCTTAAGTACTCTGGGATGCAGTCCATCAGGCCCTGGGGATTTATCGGCCTTCAATCCTATCAATTTCCCCAACACAATTTCCCGACTAATAAGGATTTCCCTCAGTTCCTCCTCCTTACTAGACCCTCCGACCCCTTTTATATCCGGAAGGTTGTTTGTGTCCTCCTCAGTGAATACCGAACCAAAGTACTTGTTCAATTGGTCCGCCATTTCTTTGTTCCCCGTTATGACTTCCCCTGATTCTGACTGCAGGGGACCTACGTTTGTCTTTACTAACCTTTTTCTCTTTACATATCTATAGAAACTTTTGCAATCCGTCTTAATGTTCCCTGCAAGTTTCTTCTCGTACTCCATTTTCCCTGCCCTAATCAAACCCTTTGTCCTCCTCTGCTGAGTTCTAAATTTCTCCCAGTCCCCCCAAAACCAATCGCAACCCTTACGCAGGAGTACGTGTAGTAGCTCCAACAATGTGCTTAAGTTCGGCAGAAAGTTCCCGAAATAGTTCAAGAGTCCCAGAAATGATCGCAACTCCGATGTGTTGCCAGGCCTGGGCACACGACGAATCGCCTCCGTTTTGGATTCGGTAGGCTGGATCCCGTCTGCGGCAACCCTCCTGCCCAAAAACTCGACCTCTGGGGCCAAAAACACACACTTGGACTTCTTTAGTCGCAGGTCTACTCGGTCCAGTCGGTGTAGCACCTGCTCCAGGTTGTGGAGGTGTTCCTCGGTGTCTCGACCTGTGATAAGGATGTCGACCTGAAATACGATTGTTCCAGGGATGGATTTGAGCAGGCTTTCCATGTTCCTTTGAAAGATAGCGGCCGTTGATCGAATGCTAAACGGACACCTGTTGTAGACAAACAGCCCTTTGTGCGTGGTGATGGTGGTCAGTCGCTTGGATTCTTCGGCCAGTTCCTGGATCATGTAGGCCGAAGTGAGGTCCACTTGGTGAACAGCTTGTCGCCTGCCAGCGTGGCAAAGAGATCCTCCGGTCTCGGAAGCAGATATTAGTCTTGTAGTGACACTCGGTTGTTAGTGGCCTTGTAATCGCCACAGATCCTGACCGAGCCATCCGTTTTTAGGACAGGGACGATGGGGCTAGCCCAGGCGCTGAATTCAACGGGCGAAATTATGCCCTCTCTTAGCAACCTGTCCAACTCACTCTCAATTTTCTCCCGCATCACATATGGCACAGCTCTGGCTTTATGGTGCACTGGTCTGGCGTCCGGGGTGATGTGTATCACAACTTTGGTACCTTTGAAAGTCCCGACACCAGGTTGAAATAGTGACTCAAATTTCTGTAGGAACTGTGAGCATGAATTTTGCTCCACAGATGAAATGGCGTGCACATCTCCCCTTTTCCAGTTCATCTTGGCTAGCCAGCTCCTCCCCAAAAGTGCGGTACTATTTCCCAGGACAACCCAGAGTGGCAGCCGGTTCTCTGATCCATTATATGTGACCACCAACATTGCACTGCCTAGCACTGGCATGATCTCTTTGGTGTACGTCCGTAATTGCGTGTCAATGCGTTCTAGTTTAGGTCTGCTAGCTCTGAGTTTCTCGAATTGTTGGACACTCATAAGTGACTGGCTGGCCTCTGTGCCCAGCTCCATGCGTACCGGGATGCCGTTTAGTAGGACTTTCATCATCATAGGTGGCGTTTTTGTATATGAGCTGTGGATGTTTGTCAGCTGAACCCGCTGAACTTCAGCGTCCATTGCTGTGTCCCAAGCATCACCCTGCCTTGCAGACCCCTCTTGTGGTTCATCTGCCTCATAAATTAGCCTTGCTGCGGGCTTCCTGCACATTCTGGCCAAATGTTCACTGAAGTTACATTTTCTACAGATGAATTGCTGGAACCTGCAGATTTTTGCAGCATGCCCGCACCTCCAGCATGAGCTGAGATTGTTGTGAACAAAAGGACTGTTACCAGGCATTCCTCTCTGATTGTCTCTTTGATTACTCTTGAGCACTCTGTTAGTGGGTGTCAATGGCCCCATCCCAGGACGTATTGTCCCTTGTGATGGTGTAAATGTCTGTTCAACCTGCCTTTGTCTCTGTTGGTGACCCACTCTAGAGTCTGTTACTGCCTGGGTGGTGTCGAATTGCCCTTGCCTGCCTGCGGGGTTCTGAGTCGCGTTTACAGTGTTAACTCCCTGCTCCATCGCAACGTTGGGAGCAGAGTTGCGCGTGTATATTATCCTGGTTTCCTCCTCCCCCGCCATGAATGTCTGATCCATCAACGCCGCCGCTTCCAAGGTCAAGCCTTGGTCTCAATGAAAATCCTGGCATGCCCAATGCCCTCAATGAAGAAATCCTGTAACATCTCCCCCCTGCAGGCATCTGTGAACTTACAGAGGCTGGGCAAGCGCCGAAGGTCCGCAATAAAGTCCGGTATGCTCTGTCCTTTCCGACGTCCGTGTGTATAGAATCGGTGTCGGGCCATGTGTATACTGCTCACTGGTTTGAGGTGCTCAACGATCAGTTTACTGAGTTCCTCGAAGGTCTTGTCCGCCGGCTTCTCGGGTGCGAGCAGGTCTTTCATCAGCGCGTACATCTTAGGTCCACAGCTGGTCAGCAGATGTGCCCTTCGCTTGTCAGCCGCTGCCTCTCCCAGCCAGTCCGTCATGACAAAGCTCTGCTGGAGCCTCTCAACGAAATCGTCCCAGTCCTCACCAACACAGTACCATTCCTCTGTGCTACCGGTGGCCATTCTCGTGAGTCGTTGATTCCCGTTTCCCATCGCCAAATGTTGTGTCCTTACACACTAGGCACACGAGGCACATTCTGCAGACAAAATCACTCTGTGACCTGACCTTTATTCACAGGACCAAGAAGTGATGAAGGTGGGTGGAGCTTCCCCTTTTATACCTGAAAGACCAGGCTAGGAGTGTCTCTCACAAGTTCACCCCCTGTGGTCAAGGTGTGCATTTCTTAGGTGTATATAGTATGCAGTGTTGTTACATGAAGGTTACAGTTACATGAAGGTTACATACATGACAACTTAGCTCATGTGTGACCATTCTGCATCTTGGGCCCAAAATTGGTCAAGACATAAGGTCCGCCCATTTCTCGGCAGTATGCTGGCAATGCGCCATTTCAGACAGCCGGCGTACCGCCGAGTCCGAAGAGCACAATTTTGGTGGATTTTTTTGGGCGGTATGCCAATGGTATGCGAGCGATGTGCAGCGGGCAGTAGGTAACATTGAAGTCGATCCAGGTCAACTTTCCTGTTGATGGACGGTGCGGCACTGAACTGTGCATGCGCAGAATCTTTTTCCCCATTTTTTTCAGAGAAGCTTTTTGCCCGCGATTTCGGGGGTCAGGGGTCACCCACGCATGTGCATTGAGTTGAAGTTGAGGCAGACAGAATGAGAAGGAGCAGCAAGCTATTCAAGGGTCTAATCACAGATTGCAGAGTTAAAAAATATTAATTACAAATAATAATTATACAGTATCAACAATAATAAGACACATTTTAGAAATCAAAAATCCTAACAATATAAATATAATGGAAATGCTCCAAAAATAGTCGAAGCGCAGGAATATCGAGAAGGACGGGAGGTTGAGGGAGCCCGCCTTCGATGAGATGGAGCTACCTGCCCTGATGGACAATATTATGGAGAGGTACTCCGACCTAACAAAGGGTGGTTGTGGAAAGCCCCCCCAAAGGAGTACAACAGAATATGGGATGAGATCGGGGAGGCTGTGTCTTCCACAAGTATCATGGTACGCACCGGGGAAAGGTGCCATAAGAGGTGGAATGACCTGGTGAAGGTAGCAAGAGTAAGTAATGATTTTATTTATGCAGCCCCCATGTACCATGTACCATGTAAATGCAGGTTCAGTGTCACACGGATGATGTTATTTATCCCAAGGTTACGACGATGTCCTTGTGATTTCAGGCAATGACAAGAGGATCAACGCAGTGTTTTGATGTGTGTGTATGTGTGTGTGAGTGTGTGTGTGAACATGTGTGTCTGCGATGTTAAATGGATTGAAGAGTTTTACTTTCATTTACTTCACTTTCTGCAGAAGAAGACATCTGCAATAGCAGCTGATCAGTGAAGCACGGGGGAAGGACACACAACCCAGGAACCATTGACGGAGATAGAGATCCGTGCCATATCGCTGGTCGGGGATAGCCACCATGCCAGCACTGGCGTTGGAGCTGACCCACTCACACAGGATGGTCAGTTCAATACAGTCCCCGGTCTGTGTTGCGGTCGTGTAATGTCATGTCATGGAACTATAACTGTAATGTTGGCCTGATGTAATGTATTGTAAGTTTATTGTACTGTAATGTTGGCCTCATGTGAGATACTGCAATGTTGGGGTCATGTAACGCAATGCATATATGTATTGTCTGTCTGCGATATGTAATGCAGTACTGCAGCAGTGGTGGATATTTAAGTGAGACTGTGCTATGTGACTGTACTCATGTATTCGTGTAACCCTGACCCCTCCCCTGGTGCCAAGCTTTTTAAAATATTGTTTTGTACTTCCAGACTCGGACGATTCAGATGAGACCTCCACAGAGAGACCAGATGACAGACTTACTGCCTCCACCTCTGGCTTCACCCAACCCTTTCCCAACTTCACCACTGGGAGAGATGATGATGACGAAGAGGAACAGGAAGAGGAAGAGCCGCTGATCCTGGAGCCAGTGGAGGTGGAGGTGGGGGTGGAGATGGAGGAGAATACGCCAGTTCCATGTGGGCCAGCTGGAATATCCTCCATCACCGAGTGTGTATTTAGGGGATTCCCCCATGGCTCCTCTGATCCTCAGACCAAGCGGTGCGCAGCATTGCACCCCCAGTGTTACAGCGCCTTTGCCCCAGTAACAGAGGTTGGTACAGAAAAGGTCGGTTACTGCATGACAGATAGGTGTGTACCATGACATGGTATGTCTGTCACAGGCCAGCGTCGACATAGGTCGAGAGCTGCTCAAGGCCATGGCTATGATAGCCGCAAACATCGAAGCTCTATCAGAACGACGGAGGATATGTCGTGTCTGATCACCACGGTGGAGCGAATCGCCGACTCCACCGATGCCATGCGGCAATCGACAGGATCGGGACATGGCACATTAGTGAAGACCAACGTAAGTCCTTTGCAGTCAGAATCAGGTGAATTTATAATGGGGAACAAAGAAATGCAGACCAATTGAACAAATACTTTGGATCTGTCTTCACGAAGGAAAACACAAATAACCTTCTGGAAATACTAGGGGTTCGAGGGTCGAGTGAAAAGAGGAACTGAAGGAAATCCTTATTAGTCAGGAAATTGTGTTAGGGAAATTGATGGGATTGAAGACCGATAAATCCTCAGGGCCTGATAGGCTGCATCCCTGACTATTTAAGAAAGTGGCCTTGGAAATAGTGGATGCATTGGTCATCATTTTCCAACATCCTATTGACTCTGGATCAGTTTCTATGGACTGGAGGGTAGCTAATGTAACACCACTTTTTAAAAAAGGAGGGAGAGAGAAAACAGGGAATTATAGACCGGTTAGCCTGACATTGGTGGTGGGGAAAATGTTGGAATGAATTATTAAAGATGAAATAGCAGCGCATTTGGAAAGCAGTAACAGGATCGGTCCAAGTTAGCATGGATTTAAGAAAGGGAAATCATGCTTGACAAATCTTCTAGAATTTTTTGAGGATGTAATTAGTAGAGTAGACAAGGGAGAACCAGTGGATGTGGTGTATTTGGACTTTCAAAAGGCTTTTGACAAGGTCCCACTCAAGAGATTAGTGTGCAAAATTAAAGCACATGGTATTGGGGGTAATGTATTGATGTGGATAGAAAACTGGTTGGCAGACAGGAAGCAGAGAGTGGGAATAAATGGGTCCTTTTCAGAATGGCAGGCAGTGACTAGTGGGGTGCTGCAGGGCTCAGTGTTGGGACCCCAGCTATTTACAATATACATCAATGATTTAGATGAAGGAATTGAGTGTAATATCTCCAAGTTTGCAGATGACACTAAGCTGGGTGGCGGTGTGAGCTTTGAGGAGGATGCTAAGAGGCTGCAGGGTGACTTGGACAGGTTAGGTGAGTGGGCAAATACATGGCAGATGCAGTATAATGTGGATAAATGTAAGATTATCCACTTTGGTGGCAAAAACAGGAAGACAGAATATTATCTGAATGGTGACAGATTAGGAAAATGGGAAGTGCAACGAGACCTGGGTGTCATGGTACATCAGTCATTGAAGGTTGACATGCAGGTTCAGTAGGCGGTGAAGAAGGCAAATGGCATATTGGCCTTCATAGCTAGAGGATTTGAGTATAGGAGCAGGGAGGTCTTACTGCAGTTGTACAGAGCCTTGGTGAGGTCTCACCTAGAATATTGTGTACAGTTTTGGTCTCTTAATCTGAGGAAGGACGGTCTTGCTATTGAGGGAGTACAGTGAAGGTTCACCAGATTGATTCCCGGGATGGCAGGACTGATATATAAGGAGAGACTGGATCAACTGGGCTTGTATCCACTGGAGTTTAGAAAGATGAGAGGGGACCTCATAGAAACATATAAAATTCTGACGAGTTTGAACAGGTTAGAGGCAGGAAGAATGTTCCCATTGCTGGGGAGTTCCAGAAGCAGGGGTCACAGTCTAAGAATAAGCGGTAAGCCATTTAGGACCGAGATGAGAAGAAAGAGAGTGGTTAACCTGTGGAATTCTCTACCGCAGAAAGTTGTTGAGGCCAGTTCGTTAGATATATTCAAAAGGGAGTTAGATATGGCCCTTACGGCCAAAGGGATCAAGGGTTATGGAGAGAAAGCAGGAAAGGGGTACTGAGTTTGAATGATCAGCCATGATCTTATTGAATGGCGGTGCAGGCTCAAAGGGCTAATTGGCCTACTCCTGCACCTATTTTCTATGTTTCTATGTTTCTATCCCCCCCATGCCATAATAGTGACGTCGACAGCACCTGAGGGTGGGGAGCTGACATCATCTTCCAGCCCTGAAGCTGTGCCTTCCACATCAAGTGCTTCTCCTGAGGCCCCATTTATTGCACCTGCAATGTCTGACCTCCAACGACAGCAACAGCATTCGGGGTGCGGTGCTGCACGCCGGCTTGGTACCAACACGGGGAGGTCTGGGCTCAGGGGAAGTGGGAAAGGGAAGGGCGGGAGTAAGAAAGGGGGGAATAGTCACAAGGATGGTGTAGCACATGGTCGAGGTTGAGGACAATAAAGGGTCTTTTGCTGTAGTTGTTCATTTAATAATTTAAGTTTGATTTTTTAAAGTTTATTCAAGTTGTTAAAGTTTTGTTAAAGTTGTTATTAAAGTTGTTAACATTGTTAAAGTTGTTTTATAGTTACA
The DNA here is from genome assembly GCF_044704955.1 of Pristiophorus japonicus. Classification (NCBI taxonomy): domain Eukaryota; kingdom Metazoa; phylum Chordata; class Chondrichthyes; family Pristiophoridae; genus Pristiophorus; species Pristiophorus japonicus. The sequence goes on from NC_091985.1 coordinate 31,280,973, forward strand.
AGTTTTACAAAGTTTTAAAATGGTTGTATATTTTTTACATTTTTGCATTAACATTTGAATTGAATTTAAGCACTCTTGTACAGTGTCAAACCTTTGGGGTAACAATCATCAGGGTCCCAAAACACAGCTCTCCACATTCAAGCAAAGCGTTCATTTATGAGCTGCTGACGTAACAATTTTGCAGTGGCATATGCTCCACGAGCCCTCCGCTGTGGCGTTGGTGGGGTGAGGGCGGGGTGCGATGGTGCCATGGGTTCATCTGGAAACTCCTCATCCTCCTCCCCCTCATTTTCCTCTTCTTCCTCCTCTGTCTTCTGCACTCTCTCCTCAGGTGGTCCCACAGTCCCCTGTGGCAATTCCTGTCACTGCATAATTGCCAAATTATGCAACATGCAGCACACCACTGTGAACTGAGCAACCTGCTCAGGGTAGTATTGCAGCCTGCCTCCCGAGTGGTCCAAGCAGCGAACGCACTGCTTCAGCACTCCAATTGTCTTTTCGATATTACGTGTGGCTATATGGCTCTTATTATATCGTTGCTCGGCTTCTGACTGAGTGTTCCGCAGGGGTGTCAAGAGCCAGGTGGCGAGACCGTACCCTTTGTCCACCATCATCCAGCATTTACCTTGTGGCTCAGACTTGAACACGTCAGACACAGTGCTCTCACACAAGATGTGCGCATCATGGATGCTCCCTGGAAAGTTGGCATTCACTGTCACTATGCGCTGTGTATGGTCATATATGAGCTGCACGTTGAGGGAGTGAAAACCCTTACAGTTTCGGTACACCTCCGCCTCCTGTAATGCTCGCAGGGCAATATGGGTACAGTCAATGTCACCCTGCACCTTGGTGAAGCCGGCAATGCGTGCAAATCCCAAAGCCCTGTCTCTCTGTGCCTCCCTGGTCATTGGGAAGTTTATAAATTCCATCCAGCATGCATACAGTGCTTTGGTTACCTGTCGAATGCAGCAATGCGTAGTGTGCTGAGAAATGCAGCATATGTCCCCAGCTGATGCTTGAAAAGAGCCGCATGCATAAAAGGAAAGTGCCGCAGTCACCTTCATCTCGACAGAGAGTACAGTAATGTTGGTGGTACTGGGATGCAGGTCTGCCTTAATGAGTTGGCAAATCTCAGTGATCACCTCTTTTCGGAAGCGCATCCTTCGAACGCACTGTCAATCAGTCAGTTCCAAGTATGAGTGCTTCTCCCTGAAAATCCTTTGCGGGTAAGGCCTCCTCCTCTTCATCAGTCTGCGACCTCCTCCATTACCCTGATAACTGTTAGGTATGGAAGAACTCCACAAGACTGAGTACTGTGAGCTAAAACTGATGTGACCTTAGTCTCTTTAATACAACTCCAGAGTGCCTAAGCAGCATGGCAGACAACCTTTTATACTCCCTTGCAAGAGGTATGCAGGTGACCCTTGGGCCTCCAACAGTTGCGTCCTCTGGTGGCAAGTCTTACACAGTTACAATGTTTACATACATAACATCACTCCCCCACAAAGTCTTTGATACAAATTATTTACAAGTTGAGACGATTCGGGGCCATACGCTCCTTGGTTGATCGTCTGAGTTCAAATTCTGGCATGGATGAGTTGGTCGGACCATTGCTGCACTGTGGCACGGCTGGTCTGACAGGACTGTTGGGAATGGTGGGTTCATCCTCTTGATTGACAGCGAGGTTGATTGTTGGTTGGGTGAGTGTTGGTGGGTTGATGATGGTGATGTCCTCTTCAGATTGTTCCTGGTTGTCGGTGAACCGCAGTTTGGTCTGATCCAAATGCTTTCTGCACGTTTGACCATTCAATAGTTTGACTATAAACACTCTATTCCCCTCCTTGGCCAAGACAGTGGCAGTGACCCATTTAGGACCTTGACCATAATTCAGGGCAAACACAAGGTCGTTAACATCAATGTCACGCGATACAGCCGCACGATCGTGGTACATGTTTTGCCGGTGACGCCGAGTTTCCACATGATCATTTAGATACGGGTGGACTAGGGAGAGCCTGGTTTTGAGTGCTCTCTTCATTAACAATTCTGCAGGGGGAACCTCAGTGAGCGAGTGGGTTGTGTCCGGTAGCTGAGCAGAACCCGAGATAAGTGGGTCTGCAAGGAGCCATCCGTCACACATTTCAAGCTCTGCTTGACCATTGGGATGCGGGCTTAAACGGGGCAGACCTGACATGCTTGATGCCATTGCAGGTCATAAACTCTTTGAATTCCGAGCTGGTGAAACATGGTCCATTGTCACTGACAAGGACGTCGGGCAAGCCATGGATGATGAACATAGCTCGGAGGCTTTCAATGATGGCAGTGGATGTGCTGGATGACATGATTACGCATGCAATCCATTTAGAGTAAGCGTCCACTACAACTAAAAACATCTTTCCGAGAAAGGGGCCAGCAAAATCTACGTGGATGCTGGACCACGGTTTGGAGGGCCATGACCACAGACTCAATGGAGCCTCCCTTGGTGCATTGCTCAGTTGTGAGCATGTGTTGCACTGGTGTACGCATGACCCTAAGTCCGAGTCAATACCGGGCCACCAAACATGCGACCTGGCTAAAGCCTTCATCGTGACTATGCCTGGGTGGGTATTGTGTAGGACACGTATAAACAATTCCCTGCCTTTTTTTTGCAAAATCATGCAATTACCCCATTAGGGACAATCCGACTGGATGGACATTTCATCTTTGCGTTGGTGAAACGGCTTAATTTCATCTTGCATTTCCCCGGGAATGGCCGACCAGCTCACATTGAGGACGCAACTTTTTACAAGTGATAGCACAGGATCCTGGCTGGTCCAGGTCCTGATCTGGCGAGCAGTGACAGGTGACCTCTCGCTCTCAAAAAGTATCCATGACCAGAGCAAGTCTGCGGGCTGCGCCATTTCCACCCCGGTAGTGGTCAATGGTAGCCAACTGAGGGCATCAACACAGTTCTCCGTGCCTGGTCTGTGGTGGATAACATAGTCATAAGCGGACAATGTTAGTGCCCATCTTTGGATGCGGGACAAAGCATTGGTGTTTATACATTTGCTTACTGAAAACAGCGAAATGAGCGGTTTGTGGTCGGTTTCAAGCTCAAACCGAAGTCCAAATAGGTATTGGTGCATTTTCTTAACCCCATATACACACTCTAATGCCTCTTTCTCGACTATACTGTAGGCTCTTTCAGCCTTAGACAGACTTCTAGACACGTATTGTACATTCCTGTCTGGAGTAAAAATAAAACGGGGAAGTGACTCAACCATGGCTAACAAGGGAAATTAAGGATAGTGTTAAAGCCAAGGAAGAGGCATATAATTTGGCTAGGAAAAGCAACAAACCTGAGGACTGGGAGAAATTTAGAATTCAACAGAGGAAGACAAAGGGTTAAATTAAGAGGGGTAAAATAGAGTACGAGAGGAAACTTGCAGGGAACATAACAAACTGATTGCAAAAGCTTCTATAAATATGTGAAGAGAAAAAGATTAGTGAAGATAAACGTAGGTCCCTTGCAGTTGAATTCAGGTGAATTTATAAGGGGAATAAAGAAATGGCAGACCAATTGAACAAATACTTTGGTTCTGTCTTCACGAAGGAATACACAAATAAGCTTCAGGAAGTACTAGGGGACCGAGGGTCTAGTGAGAAGGAGGAACTGAAGGATATCCATATTAGGCAGGAAATTGTGTTAGGGAAATTGATGGGATTGATAAATCCCCGGGGCCTGATAGTCTGCATCCCAGAGTACTTAAGGAAGTGGCCCTAGAAATAGTGGATGCATTGGTGATAATTTTCCAACAGTCTACTGACTCTGGATCAGTTCCTATGGACTGGAGGGTAGCTAATGTAACACCACTTTTTAAAAAAGGAGGGAGAGAGAAAACGGGTAATTATAGACCGGTTAGCCTGACATCAGTAGTGGGGAAAATGTTGGAATCAATCATTAAGGATGAAATAGCAGCGCATTTGGAAAGCAGTGACAGGATCGGTCCAAGTCAGCATGGATTTATGAAAGGGAAATCATGCTTGACAAATCTTCTAGAATTTTTTGAGGATGTAATTAGTAGAGTGGACAAGGGAGAACCAGTGGATGTGGTGTATTTGGACTTTCAAAAGGCTTTTGACAAGGTCCCACTCAAGAGATTAGTGTGCAAAATTAAAGCACATGGTATTGGGGGTAATGTATTGACGTGGATAGAAAACTGGTTGGCAGACAGGAAGCAGAGAGTCGGGATAAACGGGTCTTTTTCAGAATGGCAGGCAGTGACTAGTGGAGTACCGCAGGGCTCAGTGCTGGGACCCCAGCTCTTTACAATATACATTAACGATTTAGATGAAGGAATTGAGTGTAATATCTCCAAGTTTGCGGATGACACTAAACTGGGTGGCGGTGTGAGCTGTGAGGAGGATGCTAAGAGGCTGCAGGGTGACTTGGACAGGTTAGGTGAGTGGGCAAATGTATGGCAGATGCAGTATAATGTGGATAAATGTGAGGTTATCCATTTTGGGGGCAAAAACATGAAGGCAGAATATTAGCTGGATGGCGGCAGATTAGGAAAAGGGGAGGAGCAACGAGACCTGGGTGTCATGTTCATCAGTCACTGAAAGTGGGCATGCAGGTACAGTAGGCGGAGAAGAAGGCAAATGGTATGTTGGCCTTCATAGCTAGGGTATTTGAGTATAGGAACAGGGAGGTCTTACTGCAGTTGTACAGGGCCTTAGTGAGGCCTCACCTGGAATATTGTGTACAGTTTTGCTCTCCTAATCTGAGGAAGGATGTTCTTGCTGTTGAGGAAGTGCAGCGAAGGTTCACCAGACTGATTCTAGGGATGGCTGGACTGTCATATGAGGAGAGACTGGATCAACTGGGCCTTTATTCACTGGAGTTTAGAAGGATGAAAGGGATCTCATAGAAACGTACAAGATTCTGATGGGACTGGACAGGTTAGATGCAGGAAGAATGTTCCCGATGTTGGGGAAGTCCAGAACCAGGAGGCATAGTCTTAGGATAAGGGGTAGGCCATTTAGGACTGAGATGAGGAGAAACTTCTTCACTCAGAGAGTTGTTAACCTATGGAATTCCCTGCTGCAGAGAGTTGTTGATGCCAGTTCATTGGATATATTCAAGAGGGAGTTAGCTCAGCCATGATCTTATTGAATGGCGGTGCAGGCTCGACGGGCCGAATGGCCTACTCCTGCACCTATTTTCTATGTTTCTATGTTTCCATATGGTCCTTACGGCTAAGGAGATCAAGGGGTATGGAGAGAAAGCAGGAAAGGGGTACTGAGGGAATGATCAGCCATGATCTTATTGAATGGCGGTGCAGGCTTGAAGGGCAGAATGGCCTACTCCTGCACCTATTTTCTATGTTTCTATGTTTCCATATGGCCCTTACGGCTAAGGAGATCAAGGGGTATGGAGAGAAAGCAGGAAAGGGGTACTGAGGGAATGATCAGCCATGATCTTATTGAATGGCGGTGCAGGCTTGAAGGGCCGAATGGCCTACTCCTGCACCTATTTTCTATGTTTCTATGTTTCTATGTATGCAACCAGTTGAAGTTTGCCCGATACATTGGTTTGCTGTAACACACAGCTGACCCCGTACGAAAATGCATCATAAGCTAGCACTAATTGTTTACACAGATCATACAGTATAAGTAACTTATTGGAACAAAGTAGGTTTCTGGCCTTCTCAAAGGCTGTCTCTTGAGATTTACCCCAAACCCAGTCATCACCCTTACATAGCAACATGTGCAATCATTCCAGCAAAGTGCTTAACCCAGTCAGAAAGTTGCCAAAATAGTTGAGGAGTCCCAGGAACGAACGCAGCTCCATCACATTCTGTGGTCTGGGTGCATTCTTGATGGCCTCTGTTTTTGAGTCCTTGGGTCTGATGCCGTCTGCTGCAATCTTTCTCCCCAAAAATTCGACCTCTGGCGCCAGGAAAACACACTTGGAGCATTTCAGCCTGAATCCCACTCTGTCCAGTCAAGTTAGAACCTCTTCCAGGTTATGCAGGTGTTCGATGGTGTCATGACCGGTGATCAGGATGTCGTCTTGAAACACAACGGTGCGCAGAACTGATTACAGCAGACTCTCCATGTTCCTCTGGAAGATGGCCGCAGCTGAGCAAATCCCAAAAGGGCAGCTGTGGTATATAAACAGTCCTTTGTGCGTGTTGATGCACATCAATCTTTTCGAAGATTCAGCCAGCTCCTGTTTCTTGTAGGTGGAGGTTAGGTGCAACTTGGTGAATGACTTCCCCCCTGCTAACGTTGCAAACAGGTCGTCCGCCTTGGGTACCAGGTACTGGTCCTGTAACGAGACTCTGTTGATCGTTACCTTGTAGTCTCCACAGATTCTGACCGTGCCATTGCTTTTCAACACCGGAACGACTGGCCCACTCGTTGAACTCGACTGCCGATATGATTTCCTCTCGTTGAAGTCTGTCCAGTTCGATCTCGACTTTTTCCCTCATCATATATGGAACCGCTTGAGCCTTGCATCGAGGACTAGATGGATCTGCACCTTGGCGCCTGTGAAGTTGCCGATGCTTGGTTCAAATAGCGACGGAAACTTGCTCAGCACTTGGGCGCACGAGGCATCATCCACTGAAGATAGTGCTTTGATGTCGTCCCAGTTCCATCGAAATTTTTCCAGACAGCTTCTGCCGAATAGCGTTGGGCCATCGTCTGGTACCTTAACTGCCGCACTGCCAATGACTGGTATGAGCTCTTTGGTGTAGGTGCGCAGCTTTGTCTGAATCGGGCTCAGTTTGGGCCTTTGTGCCTTGTTGCCCCACAGTTTCTCAAAAGCCTTGTTGCACTACACTCTGTCCCCTCTTCTAGGTCATCTATGTATATTGTAAACAGTTGTGGTCCCAGCACTGATCCCTATGGCACACCACTAACCACTGATTTCCAACCGGAAAAGGACTCATTTATCCCGACTCTCTGCTTTTTGTTCGCCAGCCAATTCTCTATCCATGCTAATACATTTCCTCAGACTCCGCGTACCTTTATCTTCTGCAGTAACCTTTTGTGTGGCACCTTATCGAATGCCTTTTGGAAATCTAAATACACCACATCCATCGGTACACCTCTATCCACCATGCTCGTTATATCCTCAAAGAATTCCAGTAAGTTAGTTAAACATGATTTCCCTTTCATGAATCCATGCTGCGTCTGCTTGATTGCACTATTCCTATCTAGATGTCCCGCTAATTCTTCCTTAATGATAGTTTCAAGCATTTTCCCCACTACAGATGTTAAACTAACCGGCCTATAGTTACCTGCCTTTTGCCTGCCCCTTTTTTTAAACAGAGGCGTTACATTAGCTGCTTTCCAATCCGCTGATACCTCCCCAGAGTCCAGAGAATTTTGGTAGATTATAACGAATGCATCTGCTATAACTTCCGCCATCTCTTTTAATACCCTGGGATGCATCAGGACCAGGGGACTTGTCTACCTTCAGTCCCATTAGCCTGACCAGCACTACCCCCCTAGTGATAGTGATTGTCTCAAGGTCCTCCCTTCCCACATTCCTTTGGCCTGCAATTTTTGGCATGGTTTTTGTGTCTTCCACTGTGAAGACGGAAGCAAAATAATTGTTTAAGGTCTCAGCCATTTCCACATTTCCCATTATTAAATCCCCCTTTTCATCTTCTAAGGGACCAACATTTACTTTAGTCACTCTTTTCCGTTTTATATATCTGTAAAAGCTTTTACTATCTGTTTTTATGTTTTGCGCAAGTTTACCTTCGTAATCTATCTTTCCTTTCTTTATTGCTTTTTTAGTCATTCTTTGCTGTTGCTTAAAACTTTCCCAATCCTCTAGTTTCCCACTAACCTTGGCCACCTTATACGCATTGGTCTTTGATTTGATACTTTCCTTTATTTCCTTGGTTATCCACGGCTGGTTATCCCTTCTCTTGCCGCCCTTCTTTTTCACTGGAATATATTTTTGTTGCGCACTATGAAAGAGCTTCTTAAAAGTCCTCCACTGTTCCTCAATTGTGCCACCGTTTAGTCCTTGTTTCCAGTCTACTTTAGCCAACTCTGCCCTAATCCCACTGTAGTCCCCTTTGTTTAAGCATAGTACGCTCGTTTCTGACACAACTTCCTCACCCTCAATCTGTATTACAAATTCAACCATATTGTGATCACTCATTCCGAGAGGATCTTTTACGATGAGATCGTTTATTTTTCCTGTCTCATTACACAGGATCAGATCTAAGATGGCTTGCTCCCTTGTAGGTTCTGTTACATAATGTTCTAAGAAACAATCCCGTATGCATTCTATGAATTCCTCCTCCAGGCTACCCCGTGCGATTTGATTTGACCAATCGATATGTAGGTTAAAATCCCCCATGATTACTGCCGTTCCTTTTTCACATGCCTCCATTATTCCCTTGATTATTGCCCGCCCCACCATGAAGTTATTATTTGGGGGCCTATAAACTACACCCACCAGTGACTTTTTCCCTTTACTATCTCTAATCTCCACCCACAATGATTCAACATTTTGTTCATTGGAGCCAATATCATCCCTCACAACTGCCCTGATATCATCTTTTATTAACAGAGCTACCCCACCTCCTTTCCCTTCTTGCCTATCTTTCTGAATCGTCAGATACCCCTGTATGTTTAATTCCCAGTCTTGGCCACCTTGCAACCATGTTTCTGTAATGGCCACCAAATCATACCCATTTGTAATGATTTGTGCCGTCAACTCATTTACTTTATTTCGAATGCTGCATGCATTTAGGTGGAGTGTTTTCATCATAGTTTTTAAACCCATGACTTTTGGTTTTGACCCCTCCTGCAGCCCTTTTATATTCAGTGGCCCTTTTTGCTTCTTGCCTTTGGTTTCTCTGCCCTCCACTTTTACTCATCTCTTTTCTGTCTTTTGTTTTTGTCTCCTTTTTGTTTCTCTCTGTCTCCCTTATTGGTTCGCATCCCCCTGCCATATTAGTTTAACTCCTCACCATTCCCGCCCACTCAACATTGCGTGAAACTACTTTTTCCAGGACGGTATGTCGGCTGCATTTCATGAAAATCGGGCTTTTTGGGCGGTGTGTGGGCGGTTTTGCATGGCGCTCGGCGGCATGTCAATCTTCCGCCGAGCGGTATGTCGGCATTATGTAGGTGTTTTTTCACCAACATTTCATTTTTTCAGCAGTAAGTGGGCGGTATGTCGATGAATTTCGGGCCCCTTGGGTTGTCTGTTACATTTGCTCACACAACAGCTACAACCGCAGTTCAAAACTAATTCTTCAGCTGTGACGCATTTTGGAATGTCCTTAGGATGTGAAATATGGAATATAATTGCAAGTTATTTTGTTACATTACGTGATACGTAAGCAGAAGTACCATTTTCTATGTCCCACCACTAGTTTTCTATCATGCTTGCATATATCTGTGACTGAAGTACAGTTTATCTGTCTACTAAGTGAATGTTTGCACCCAACAAGGCACAAGTTGTAAAGCCAGTTTTACAAATGTGCGTTACTGATGTGGGGGGCTTCACCCTCTGGCCGATTGGGTCGGGAATTTGCAGGCACGCTGCCCTTAATTTTCCGTTAAAATTAATTTCTGCTTTGGACACTGTCTATGAGCATCGAATACTCCCTGATCAAGTATAGAATAATTGGATACAAAGTGCTCTGTACTTTGTCCCCCAGCCTCACAAGAACATTCCTGCCCATACCAATATAACTTTTTTCTCAATTCCTTGAGCAGCAACTTTTGTGCACACTTCTGTGTGAGACTGACAGTTAATCGGTTGCTTTTTTTTTTCTTGCTGTAGGTCTGCATCTGCTCGGAATAGAGCTGAGACTGTCAAAAGTCACTTTGATTCGGAGCCACACAGCCAGCAGAGAGAGGAAGGAAATCCAGCCTAGGCTGCATTCAAATCCATATCACAGCAATGAAAGGGCAGTGTGCTAATCCACTGCACTAACCGGCTGCCTAATTCAGTCCCCGAAGGAGCCACAATTTATATTGTTTTAAAGTGCATTTATAGCCTAGTTCCTAACAATTGAGTGGGGAAACATTGAATTCCTTGTGAAACAGTGGCCGAATCTGTATTTGGTCCCAGGATTTGAAGCATCATCTGGGTCCCTGGCAGTTGTTGCGGAGGTTATCTTACTGGTCTTGCGACAGTATAACTTGGCTTTGCAAAGGCACAAGTTTTGGGCTTTCTGAACTCAGAAATGCGGAATGTGTACATACAGTTTTTTTACAGAAAAGGATGTTTTGTTTCTCTTTAATGTGTTGTGCATTTGACAGGTTTGATTGCAAATTGCATATAAATGGAAAACAATCAATTTAAATTAAATTGAGCAAACTTTTCATTTTCACTTAAAAAGTAAATGGATGTTTTTAGTACTGTACTTTTCTATTGATTTGGATTTTAAAAAATGATTTGTTCACGGGATGTGGGCGTCACTGGCAAGGCGAGCATTTATTGCCCATCCCTAATTGCCCTTGAACAACTGAATGGCCTTGCTAGGCCATTTCAGAGGGCAATTGAGAGTCAACCACATTGCTGTGGGTTTGGAGTCACATGTAGACCTCACGAGTAAGGGCGGCAGATTTCCTTCCCTAAAGGACATTAGTGAACCAGTTGGATTTTTACAACAAGCTGCCAGGGATCCAGATGACGCTGCTTTATTACTGATACCAGTTTTTTAAAAATTCCAGATTTATTTAACTAACTGAATTTAAAATCCCCAGCTGCTGTAATGGGATTTGAATATGTCCCCGGATCATTAGTCCAGGCCTCTGGATTACTAGTCCAATAACATAGCCACTATACTACTGTACCACTAATAGTGGCATTTTTATACAGGCAGCGACAATATATACATAATACACCTACCTCTGGCCAGGGGTAGTTACCCACTCAGAAGCACAACAAACCAACTACAAACCATTACAATGGTTGATGAATTCCTTCTAAAATGCGGAACATTCGGTCGAAACAGGCACAGAACATCAACGCTCATATCTCAAGTGTGAATTTTGCCCTTTTGATAATGAAGAAGAAAGCTGCAGGCTGCAGGAAGCTATCAATCAATTGGTCAGGTTGGCAGAATAGTGGCAAATGGAATTTAATCCGGAGAAGTGTGAGGTGATGCATTTGGGAAGGGCTAACAAGGAAAGAGAATACACATTAAATGGTAGGACCCTGAAAAGTGTAGAGAAACAAAGGAACCTTGGAGTGCAAGTCCACAAATCTCTGAAGGTAGCAGGCCAGGTAGATAAGGTGGTTAAGAATGCTTGTCTTTATTAGCCAAGGCATAGAATACAAGAGCAAGGGGGGTTATGCTTGAACTGTATAAAACACTGGTTAGGCCACAGCTGGAGTACAGCGTGCAGTTCTGGTCACCGCATTACAGGAAGGACATGATATCACTGGAGAGGGTACAGAGGAGATTTACGAGGATGTTGCTGGGAGTGGAGAATCTTAGCTATGAGGACAGATTGGATAGGCTGGATTTGTTTTCCTTGGAACAGAAGAGGCTGAGGGGAGACCTCATTGAGGTGTATAAAATTATGAGGGGCCTAGATATACTGGATAGAAAGGGCTTATTTCCCTTAGCACAGGGGTCAACCACCAGGGGGCATAGATTTAAAGTAATTGGTAGAAGGTTTAGAGGGGATTTGAGGGGAAATTTCTTCACGCAAAGAATTGTGGAGGTCTGAAACTCACTGCCTGAAAGGGTGGTAGAGGCAGAAACCCTCACCACATTTAAAAAGTACTTGGATGTGCACCTGAAGTGCTGTAACCTGCAGGGTTACAGACCTAGAGCTGGAAAGTGGGATTAGGCTGGATAGATCTTGTTGGTCGGCACAGACATAATGGGCCGAAATGGCCTCCTTCCGTGCTGTAAACTTCTATGATTCTGTGATTCTCTCGTAAGACAAAGAATAGTGGCTACACTTCCATGAAGTTTTGCACTTGGTACAACAATAAATTAACTTACTTAACAAGCATTGAAATAGCAAATGAGTGAAGTTGGACTTTAATTTATCATTGCCATTACCTTGTCAATGGAACAGCAGTTCAGGTGGATTCAAACTTTCCGGAACTGGACATTTTCATGCTGATAAATTTACAATCATTGTCTCCAAAATTGCTTTTACTCATCTAAATTTTACTTTTATTGATGACAAGTTCACTGAAGCACCGAATTGCATACTGAGAATAATTCAGTTCCTTCAAATTGTTAGGCTCAGTAACTCCTCCCAGCCAATTTCCTCTAATGACATCATTGATATTCACGGTTAAAACAAATATTACAAGAAAAATCTACAGAGTAGATAGGGAAAAACATTGTTAAAGATAACTGTAATTCTATATATCTGTTTGATTTTTTAAAAAGGGTTAGTGATGGTGAGACTCCCTCTATAATAATGCCAGACTATATAAAAGAGCCCCGGAGGGAACAGCAAACCACATATTCTGACAATGGTTAAAGGATTGATACTGATATGCGGAGCAGCTGCCGCCAAGGGAAGAAATCAGAAAAAGAGGTCATATGTATCAAAAATGATATAGTTTTGTGGATCTTAGTGAGAAAGAAAGACTTGCATTCATATAGCGCCTTCCACAACCTCAGGACGTTCTAAAGCGCTTTACAGCCAATGAAGTACTTTTGAAGTGTAGTCACTGTTGTAATCTAGGAAGCACAGCAGGCAATTTGCACACAGCAAGCTTCCACAAACAGCAATGTGATAATGACCAGATAATCTGTGTTAGTGATGTTGGTTGAGGGATAAATATTGACCAGGACACCAGGGAAAACTGCCCTGCTCTTCTTTGAAAGCATGGGATCTTTTGCATCTACCCGAGAGAGACTCGGTGTAACATCTTATCCGAAAGGCGGCACCTCCGACAGTGCAGCATTCCCTTAGTACTGCACTGGAGTGTCAGTCTAGATTTTGTGCTCAAGTCTCTGGAATGGAACTCAGAGGCGAGCGAACTACCAACTGAGCCACGGCTGACTACACCAATGTATCATTAGGTATTTGAATGATTGTTACGGACATTTACATGGCTGCTTTTCTGTCAACCACAGCTCCTGAGCAACAAAAGCGTTTGTGCTGGCAGCGGCAGAAAGCACCATCAAGATGTGATTTCAGTCCTTGCCGCCCATTGTATCATAAACACATCCTGTTAGATACCAAGGTGTCCACAGGTTATGGCCACAGGCAAAGCCTTCACATTTAACACAGGCAGGCCTGCAAAGCACTTTTGCTCGTGCTGACCTTTGTGGAACCTACGCCAGCCATTGGGGGAAGTGGCCATCCCTCGAGGAAACAGTTATTGTTTGCAACTTTCTAACGTCATTTTTAAAGTGGATTCACCTGCTGTATAAACCTCCCCACGCAACAAACAGGCATCTCATGCACAACAATGGGAACAGCAGGCGGTATTGCAGGATCACGTTTGGAAATGGCTCTGCAACAACGGAAACTTACATTTATATAGCGTCTTTACAATAGTAAAACGTCCCAAGGCACTTCCCAGGTGACATCGAGCCGCATATTAGGACAGATGACCCAAAGCTTGGTCAAAGAGGTAGGTTTTAAGGAGCATCTTAAAGGAGGAAAGAGAGGTAGAGAGGCATAGAGGGCTAGGGAGGGAATTCTGGAGCCTCAGGTCTAGGCAGCTGAAGGCATGGCTGGCAATGGTGGAGTGATTAAAATCGGACATGTTTCAATCGCCTGGATGGGTCGGAGAAGAATTTTCCCAGATTTTTTTTTTCCCCAATTGGCCTTGGATTTTTATCTGTTTTTTTGCCTCTTCCAGGAGAGCACATGGCTCCGGTTGGGGTGGAGTGTAGAATGTTGCGGTGTAAGGGGTGTCGCAGTTGTGTGGGGTGGACTGGTTAGGCCGAATGCTCTTTACCTTCCCGCCATTGTTCATAGGTTTATATGTAACCTTCAGGGCTGCTGACTGAGGGCCGTGTGGCTCTTTGTCGGCCGGCGTGGACACGATGGGCCGAAATGGCTTCCTTCTGCGCTGTAAATTTCTATGTTTCTATGTGCAAGAGGCCAGAATTGGAGCAGCGCAGATATCTGAGGTTTGATTGTAGGTTGTACTGTGTTCAGTGATCAATGTTCAGAATTACAAGACAATGAATGTCCCACATGCAGCTGAAGCAGATGTGTGCTTATTCCCAGAGCTCTTATTGATGTGGTTGCAATTTTACTGCAGGATTCCCTTTAATTCATACCCCTCAGTTTCTCTTTTTAATTCCATAGTTATCTGTGGTTGCCTTCTGGCATTCCATCAGATCTCCTTTTTGTGTGTGGAAAGCTCCCTCAAACCTACCTAAAAGCACCAAAAGAGAATTCCGAGCAAAACGCATTGACTAATAGGGAACTTGAAAGGATTGCACAGTATCGTCATCAAAGTCTAGACATCCATCCAGCGCAATGAGCCTCAGGTATTTGAAAAGTTAGGTAAATATGTTGGAAATTTAGCTAATTGGTATCTTGGAATCACAAAAAGGCCATCTGGCAAGAAGCGCAATTTGGCACATGATGTCTTAGTGCATAAACGCAGTGTTTGGTGTGGTACCCAATTACAGAGACCAGGTAGGTCCCAGGTTCAATCCCTGATCTAGGCTGCGTGAGCCGATCACAGCCGGTGTGACTGCAGCAGTGCTGCAACTGGCATGGTGCCTCTGGGTTGGGGAGGAGAAGGTTTCAGGACCCTTCCTGGAAGGTCTGAAGTTTGGACAATGGTTGAGCGCAGGATTGGACTCTCCCAAAGTGAGAGTGACGCTCCCAAAGTCAACAAGCCAGTGAATAGCATTCAATATGTTGGTTCACATCAGGGCACTTGGGTAAGTTACCCAAGGGCTTCCTGCACCTGGAGAGCCATAACCCAGCACAGGTCACAGCTTCCATGAGAGGTGAGGAGAAAACTAGGAAAAATAAAATAAAATATAAACCGTGGTAATAATCTTCAGATGTCACAGGGTGTGTAAGCACATGGAAGGACCTAATAAAGATTTGTGCAATAGCTTAGATCTGAAGGACATGTCTGTGAGTGCATGCTCACAGAGCCTGGGTCTGAACATTCACCACAATAACCAAAACGTGAAAGAGAAAATGTTGTGGTAACTAGGAAGAAAAAGACTATTTGGTTTAAGGGGCAATTCACAAAATGATTTTCTTATTAAGACCTTCTGGTGGAATTGAACCACAGCACACAAAATATGGTCAAAGATATGTTCAAAGTAATTGTTTGGGAATGAGAATTCCTTAACTGTTTCATATATCAAATATAAATGAATTGAAATCTAAAAGAAAAAAAATGGAAATTGAATTATTGGCACACTGAGCCAGGACACTTTTAAGTTTAGTCTGCGGAAACCCTGAATAACTTCAATGAGAAGTCTGTAAGTAAAGCTAAATTGAGGATTGCATTATACAATGGGTACAGTAATGTACTTTAACCTTCAGTTCCTGGGTCTAAGTCCAACCCAGACTGATGAGATAAAAAGTTTGCTTTTCTGGGTGCAGTGGATACTTAGGCTGTGTCATCGCGGTTTGTAGTGGGTGTGAGGTCTCAGCAAAATATTAACCACTGCAGCAGTAAATTGATAGTATGATTCAGAGTCAGGCCACAATGATGGCTGATGTGTGAAATGGAGATGTCACGCTGCTACACTAGGATGTTCTGTCCTTCAGATGGGTTTGAAGCATGTTGCTAAGCTATTTAGAGGGAGCTTTACCCTGGGTTTAACAAATGCCATGTCTGATCTGGAGTGTGCAATGCTTGGTGCTAAAAGTAGAAAAGAGCATTGATCCCCAGCAATCTCTCATCTTCATGATCAGAAAAATTCACCCTAAAATAACAGACATCAAAATAAAAATCTGAATTTATTGCAGCTTTTTTGCATTGGATTCTGCGCCAGGGAAGTGACGATATGATGCAGTTTTTTATCCCCAAAACTTCAAAAGCAGGAAGTATGCATTAACTTTCATCTGCCATTGTTCTGTCCACTTACATCTTTTGTTCAGTTTGTTCTTTAACTTCTGAGCTGCCTGTCCTAGTTTGGTATTTATCATCTGTAAATTTGACCACTTTGCATTCAGTTTCTGAATCCCAGGACATTTATTTAAACGAGAAGGTGTAGCGCTCCCAAAGTTGAGCCCTGGGGCACCCCACTCAGTAATTGTCCCGTCCCTTCCCGTGCCACCCCCCCCACTGATGTAACTCTGCTAATGAGTACTCATGGTTTCAGCCTTCAGCTAGTCTCTTATCCATTCCCAGGGTTTACCCTGAATCCCCACAACTTTGAATTGAATTAATAGCTTTTTGTATGGAACTTTAGCAGAATCCTTTTTGAAGTCAAGGCAACTCCTTGCTGCATGTCCTCCAACAGTGGGAAAGTTGCTGACTCAGTCTCTTATTTTTTTCGTGCGCGATCTCCATTTTGTTAGAATTCTCAAAAGTCATACAGTAGCTTCAGTCCTTTGGAACTCACTCCCAATGGTCTAATTTCCATACAACTCAGTGTACTCGACCTTTAAGCTGCTCTGCAGCAATGTAGCTCTTGCTAGAGAACCTGGCTGAATAATTCATTAACAGTTTCAAAAGCGTGTGGAAGGAATTTTTTTCTATAATTTATAGCCCAAAATCAGAGTGAGGGGGAAGAAGCATATTATACATGGAGGGCATATTATAGTAAACATGTATCTTTACCACGACAGAAGTAAGAGTTTAAAACCATTGAACAGCTCCCATTAATTTTTCTTGACTAGAGTATCTGAAGCACTAATAATATTGCTAATTTATGATGAAAGGTTGTAATTATTTTAACATCTGTAAAATTACTTTACTCTCGTTCTCTGCCGAAGGGGATGACTAATACTACCGCACAGTTCTGTGGTGCTTTGCAGTCCTCTAATACCTCACCGACGTTGTGATGCTTTTTTTTAAATGCTCAGTCTGTTGAACCATAACAGCTGAACCAAACCCTGTCCTCACCCAGTGTTCATTTTCCAGCAGGCTTCCCGGATAGTGTGAACTCTGGGAGATTTTTCTACCTTTGAGCCCAGGATACCAACCAGAGCACCACTACTAATGAAAAGGAAAGGACTTGCAGTTATATAGCGCCTTTCGCAACCTCAGGTCCTTCCCAAAGTGCTTCACAGCCGACAAAGTACTTTTGAAATGCTGTAATGTAGGAAAAGGTGGCAGCCAATTTGTGCACAGCAAAGTTCCACAAACCGCAATGAGATATACTACCAGATAATCTGATTTAGTGATATTGGTTGAGGGATAAATGTTGGCTGGGACACCAGGAGAATTCCCCTGCTCTTCTTTGATCAGTGCCATGGGATTTTGTACAGCCACCTGAAGGGGGCTGATGTGATCTCAGTTTAATGTGTCATCCAAAAGATGGCACCTCTGATACTGCAGCACTCCGTCAGTGCTGCACTGAAGTATCGGTCTGGATTATGTACAAAAGTCTCTGGAGTGTGACCTTCTGACTCAGAAGCGAGCATGCTACCACTGAGCCAAGGCTAACACCTAATACTACCTGTATCAATTAGGACACCATACAATCTTCCATGTTTGTGGGCTCAATTTTCCCCAATGTCCTTTTTTTTGGCATATTGCCAAAATTACGCCCGTTTTTCTAGGTCCCAACTACGGTTACGAAAAAAAGTTTCCCCGTTCTATTTTTTGAAATTGGCGCTGTGCAGTCTGTCCTGTAGCCTCGAGGGCTGGAGCCTAATGTCTGCGCCAAAAAAACGATACCGTCCCTTCTGCGCATGCGGGTAAAAAAAGGACATTTTTGATGTGATTCCTATGGGCGCGCATGCCCAGTACAGCTCCCGGTCTGCATTCGGCCATTTTTAAAGAGCCAGTTGTGTGTGAGAACTTCAATTCTCATTGGAAAAATCGGAGCTGTAATACAATATGCAACGTGGCTCAAGGACTAAGAATTTCTTACAGGATGAAGTGGAGGCACTAGTTACTGTAATTGAGGCCAGATGGCATGAGCTGGACACCAGCAGAGGTCACATAAAAGTTTCACCATAAGAAATGAAGAAATGCTGCAACCAACTTGCAGAAGATTACTGTGCAATGGTGATCACCCCGAGGTCTGGAGGCCAGTGGAAAAAGAAGTGGCAGGACCTTGATCAAGTAGTTAATGTAAGTAATATTTTCATTAATTCAATGGAATTGCAATTGTAAATGTGACCATCTGTATGTCCCCCCCTCTCTAAAAAGTTATATTTTCATCTTTGCAGAGGAAAGTGGCACACAACAAATGAGAAAGAACTCGAACAGGCAAATCTGCACCCACTGGAAGAGAGGGTGGCTACTTTGATGCGTCCTTCCTGGAGAAATGCAACCACCACTGCACAAGCTGGGCCCACACTTGAGGGAGAGGGGAAGTCCTGCAAATTCCACAGTCTGGCTTTACTAAATGTTAAGTACTGCACGGGCTAGCCATGCTTCGGTTCCTGGGGATGTCTCCGTCAGCTACGCTTCAATTGATGCAATGTGCTATCATTCATCATGGTCCTTCAAATCAGCCTGCTGCCTGTGTTGTATGAGCCTACTCATGCCACCCACCCTGCTGCTAACTATTTGTCTGTTCTGTTATATTTTGCAGAACTTGAGGCCAACCCTGACGATGCAGAAGAAGATTCAGACGCGAATGAGCTGAAGAGGAGAACATCTTCCAATCCCACCTTTCAGACCAAGAGCATGGGGATGAGGGGATTGGGCAGGGGGAGGGGGATGGATGAATCCCCCACTCTTATACTCATCTGGAGGAGATGCAGGTGCCGCCCATCTTCAGCCCGTTCCCTGAGTGGAATGAGTGTTAGGACATGCTATGGTTTCCCACTGTCCGAGGCTGGGGATTCCAGTGGGATGCAGCAAGGCACACCCAGGGCCCCACCGTCCAAGGCTGTGGTCCCAGTGGGATACAGCGAGCCACACCCAGGGTAAGGAGGGGATGGAGAGCTCGACAACGCTCTCCTGAGGTGCGGATCTAATAGATGTGGTTCAGACGATGGCAATGAGTGCGGAGAGCACTGACCTTACACGATCACTCCTGGACATGATGTTATGTATGTAACCCTATGTAACCAGCATTCTACCGCCACCAGAGGGCATACCTGTTGGAGTCCCAAGGGATCCCAGCATCCCTTGGGAACACTGTATATAAGCAGGCCTCCCATGCTGTACCAGCACTCTGGAGTTAGAATAAAGAGACTAAGGTCACACTTACTCACGTCTACAGTACTACCTCACATTACTTTATTAAGGACATAACAACTGGCGACGAGATAATGAACCATCACGCGAAAATGCAGAGAACTGTTGGTATCCTGGAGAAATTCTCAGAAGGGGATGATTGGAAGGCCTTCGTGGAGCGACTCGACCAATACTTCATGGCTAATGAGTTAGAAGGGGATGAGAACGCTGCCAAATGAAGGTGATCCTCCTCACTGTCTGCAGGGCAACAACCTATGACCTCATGAAGAATCTTCTTGCTCCAGTGAAATCAACAACCAAATCGTATGAAGAACTGTGTACAATGGTTCGGGAGCACCTAAATCCGAAGGAAAGTGTTCTGATGGCAAGGTATCGATTTTACACATGTCAACGGTTTGAAGGCCAGGAAGTGGCAAGCTATGTCGTCAAACTAAGGTGCCTTGCAGGACATTGCGAATTTGATGGATTCCTGGAGCAAATGCTAAGAGACTTTTTTGTGCTTGGCATTGGCCATCGGGTTATCCTTCGCTAACTATTGACTGTTGAAACACCGAACCTGAGCAAAACCATAACGATAGCCCAGGCATTTATGTCCACCAGCGATAACACCAAACAAATTTTGCAGCGTAAAGATGTTTTGGCAAGTATTGTACACAAAGTAACGTAATTTTTAAGCAGAACGTACATGCCTGCAGCTGCAAGACCTCAGATGACTCAGAGTCTGCCATCAATATGAGGCAGTTAACACCTTGTTGGCGGTGATCATCGAGCCCATCAATGCCGCTTCAAACATTATGCGTGCAAAGGCTGTGGAACAATGGGACACCTCCAGCGAATGTGCAGATGAGCTGCAAATCCTGCAAACCACCACGTTGCAGAGGAAGACAAGGTGGATCAAACTGAATTAGAGACTCAAACCGAGGAGGCAGAAGTGTACGGGGTACACACCTTCACCACGAAATGTCCACCGATCATGTTAAAAGTTGAACTGAACGGAATTCCAGTATCCATAAAATTGGACACGGGTGCGAGTCAGTCCATCATGAGCAAAAAGGCCTTCGACAAGCTGTGGTGCAACAAAGCACACAGGTCCAAGCTGAGCCCCATTCATACCAAGCTGAGGACTTACACTAAAGAGCTGATCCCTGTAATTTGCAGCGCAGAAGTAAAAGTCTCCTATGAAGGAGCAGTGCATGAACTACCACGATGGATTGTACCAGATGGCCCCACACTGTCTGACAAAAGCTGGTTGGGAAAAATCCACTGGAACTGGGACGACATCCGAGCGCTTTCGTCTGTCGACGACGCCTCATGTGCCCAGGTTCTGAGCAAGTTTCCGTCGTTGTTTGAGCCAAGCATCGGAAGTTTCTCGGGGGCGAAGGTGCAAATCCACTTGATTCCCGGTACACGACTCATCCACCACAAGGCACGTGCGGTGCCATACATGATGCGAGAGAAAGTGGAGATCGAGCTGGACAGGCTGGAATGAGAGGGCATCATCGCACCGGTGGAGTTCAATGAGTGGGCCAGTCCGATTGTTCCGGTTCTCAAGGGCGATGGCACGGTCAGAATTTGCGGGGACTCTAAAGTAACGATTAACCGTTTTTTGCTGCAGGACCAGTATCCGCTACTCAAGGCAGACGACCTATTTGCGACGTTGGCAGGAGGAAAGATGTTCACCAAGTTCACCTGACCTCGGCCTGCATGATCCAGGAGCTGGCGGAATCTTCGAAAGGCCTCACCTGCATCAAAACACACAAAGGTCTGTTCATCTACAATAGATGCCCGTTTGGGATTCAATCGACTGCGGCTATTTTTCAAAGGAACATGGAGAGTCTGCTAAAGTTGGTTCTATGCACCATGGTTTTCCAGGACACCATATTGATCACAGGTCGGGACACCATCGAACACTTGCAGAACCTGGAAGAGGTTCTAAGTCGGCTAGATCGTGTGGGACTCAGGTTGAAACGCTCGGTGTGTTTTCCTGCCACCAGAAGTCGAGTTCTTAGGGAGAAGAATCGTGACAGATAGCATCAGACCCACCGACGCCAAGATGGAGGCCATCAAGAGCGCGCCGAGACCACAGAACGTGACAGAGCTGCGGTCGTTCCTGGGACTCCTCAATTATTTTGTTAATTTCCTACCCGGGTTAAGCACCTTGCTAGAACCTCTACACGTGTTGCTACACAAGGGAGATGACTGGGTATGGGGAAAATCACAAGAGACTGCTTTTGAGAAAGCCCGAAATCTGTTAAAGTGGATTGAGTGCGTAATAATGTCTGTAAGCATGTCCACTGTCACCATCGAAAACCTATGATCCATGTTTGCCACGCACGGCCTGCCTGATGTCCTTATCTGCAACAACCGGCTGTGCTTCACCAGCATTGAATTCAAGGAATTCATTATCCACAATGGGATCAAGCGCGTCACATCTGTCCCGTTCAAACCCGCATCCAATGGCCAGGCAGAACGGGCAGTTCAAACCATCACACAAAGCTTGAAACGCATGTCGGAAGGCTCCCTGCAGACCCGCCTGTCCCGAGTCCTGCTCAGCTACCGCACAAGAGCCCACTCGCTCACCAGGGCTCCCCCAGCCGAGCTGTTCATGAAAAGAGCGCTCAAAACAAGGCTTTTTCTCGTCCACCCTGATCTCCATGATCACGTCGAGGGCAGGCGGTATCAACAAAGCATGTACCATGATCGCGCAAATTTGTCACGTGATATTGAAGTCAATGACCCTGTATTTGTATTCAACTATGGACATGGTCCCAAATGGCTTGCTGGCACTGTCATAGCCAAAGAAGGGAGTAGGGTGTTTCAGGTCAAACTCGCAAATGGACTAAGTTGCAGAAAGCATTTGGACCAAACCAAACTGCGATTCACAGATAATCACGAGCAACCTGAAGAGGACCACCAACTTCGACCCTCCGACACACACACAAGTGGCAACCGACATCACGGTTGACCACAAAGCTGAACTCATCTTCCCCAGCCGCCCAGCAAGACCAGCTGCGCAGCAGCCCAGCGAAGAACCAACCAACTCACCTGCACCTGCATTTGTACTGAGAAGATCGACTAGGGCGTGAAAAGCCCCAGATCGTCTCACCCTGTAAATAAGTGTACTATGACTTTGGGAGGGAGTGATGTTATGTATGCAACCCTATGTAACCAGCATTCTACTGCCACCAGAGGACGTATCTGTTGGAGTCACAAGGGATCCCAGCATCCCTTGGGAGCACTGTATATAAGCAGGCCTCCCATGCTGTACCAACACTCTGGAGTTAGAATAAAGAGACTAAGGTCACATTTACTCACGTCTACAGTACTCCATCACATTACTTTATTAAGGACATAACAGACACCATCAGTGGGGTGGGTGATGAGGTATCAGGACTGTCGGGAGAAGTAACAACACTCTCACAAGAAATGGGAACACTGTCCGGGAACATGAGGGAGGGAATGTCTCTGTCTGCTGAAACAATGTCAGTGAACATGAGAGAGGGAACGTCACAGGTAGCTGATGCGCTGTCAGTGAACACGAGGGAGGGAGTGTTTCAGGTAGTTGACACACTGTTGCTCAACATGAAGGAGGGCATATCACAGGTAGTTGAGACACTGTCGGCAAACATGAGGGAGGGAATGTCGGAGTTAGCTGCTGCTATATGGGAACATGCCCAGATCCCGCGCCCATTGACAGAATCAACTGCCACTCCCACTCCAATCCCCAGACCAGCCTCTGAAGAGGCCCAGGCTGGGTCCACCACATTACCACCTGCCCCACGCCCCCGCCACCCCCCCCCCCGCCATCAAGAAGTGCGCATTCCCGAGATGTCCGAAAGAATATGCTTGGTACCAACCCAAGAAAGGCTGCGCCATCGCCTGCGGGCAGGGATGGAGTCACCAAGACCAAGTGCAGTGGGCGGTCTTAGAATAATGTGGAGGAGAGATGGGTGCAGCCTTTCTTTGCTACTGTTGTTGTTATTATTATTGTTGTTACTGTTGTAACCGTTCTCAAATTAACAGCTTTTTGTAAGTTATGTAAATTTATAAGTTTAGAAGTTTGTAAGTGATCTTAAAGTTTTTAAGTGATCTTAGAGTTTTTCAGTGATCATAAATGAAAACTTTAAAGTTTGATACAAGTATATTTTTATTAAAGTTAAGTACAAACAAATGTTTCTTAATCTTTTGAATAAAATATATTTTACATTATAACTGAATCATTTACATTATTTGTCCATTATTAACACAACTTTTTGAACTAAAGAAGAATCATTTCCATTATTTGTTCCATTATTAACACAACTTTTTGAAGTAAACAAGAATCATTTCCATCATTTGTTCCATTAACACAACACAATGTTATGGAACAGGTTCAAACAGTAAACAGGGTCCATGTGGAACAGTTGCCGCTGAGCCTTCAGGCAGCAAAGTGTTCACTGATGAGCTGCTGGTGCAAGGCTCGAGCAATCGTTAAAGGGGCACGACGGCCCGCCCTCCTCCGCCGTCATGCTCCGGGTTCAGATAGTTGCATGCCTCTTCATCCTCCTCCTCCTCCTCATCATCTGCATCTTGCCCATCATCATCAGCCACTCTCACCTCAGGTGGGACTTCCACTACCAGCGGCTGCTGCCTCATGATGGCTAAGTTATGCAGCATGCAGCACAGAGCAGTGAGCTGACCGACAATCTCAGGGGAGTATTGCCAGTAGTTTCCAGAATGGTCCCGGCATCGGAAACACTGTTTCAAGATGTCAATGATCCTCTCTATTATGCTGTGCATCGCAATGTGCGACATGTTGCATTCCCGGTCAGCTTCCGTCCGGGTTACGCGTAGGGGCGTCATGAGCCAGGTAGCGAGGCAGTACCCTTTGTCTCCCAGCAGCCAGCTCTGCCCTTGTGGCTGCTGCTGAAACATGGCAGATATAGTGCTCTCGCGTAGGATGAATGCATCATGGGTGCTCCCAGGGTATCTTGCATCAACTGACATGATGTGATGCATGGCATCACACACGAGTTGCATATTAATGGAACGGAAGCCTTTTCTGTTCCTGCACATCTCGGAATCCTTAAAGGTGCTCGCAAGGCAATGTGGGTACAATCAATGCAGCCCTGTACCTTTGGGAAGCCAGCAATCCTGGAGAAGCCCACAGCCGTTTTACACATTGCATGGGGAACTTTATGTAGTCATTCCTCTGGGCATACAGTGCAGCAGTCATGTGCCGAATGCAGATATGTGTTGCATGTTGAGAAATGGCGCACACATCCCCAGTTATAGCCTGGAACGATCCAGATGCATAGAACGAAAGTGCAGCTGTAACCTTCACTTCAACTGACAAAGCAGTCCTCCATCACTTCTAGGTTGCAGGTCTGCTTTTACTAACTCACAGATCTCAGTTACAATTTCTTTGCAGAAACGTAGCCTTCTGACACAGTCTGCATCATTCAGGTGTAGGTAAGAATGCCTGTCTCGATATACCCAACGTGGGTAAAGCCTCCTGCCCATCATCCTACATGCTCCGAGGTTCCTCATGCGATGACGTTGAATCAATTGTCTCCTCCGCAGTACCATAATGCAGAAGGCTTGCACAAGGTATGGCATTGCCCCCATGTCTCCTCTCTCCGCAAAGTTGACGCCCTAGTATAGACCACACCCAGTTCTGAGCAGGCGCAATGATCGGGAAACCCCCACCCCAGCTTCATTTGATGCATAGTGTAGGTTTCTCATGCCTTCCGTTCGCCTTCCACAGCCCCACACCCCCCCCTCACCCCTGGGCTTCTTTTGACGCCGAGCCCCGAGCCCATGTGTCTGGGCGAGGGACCGATTCTGCCGGGCGATGCTCTGACCCTCGAGTCCGGTTTGGAGACATTTGGTGGTGGCGTGACAGTTTAAAAAAAATGAAAACTTAAAGAATTCCATTAAACTACCATTTTCTGCGTTTTAAGTTTTAAAACTTTAAGCTTGATTATGGATATTTATGTGTTCTAGACTCCCTCCAAAACTTCACATAAAAATAATGGCGTCTTTCTGCGCCGATTTTTTAATGTGCGCTGGTTCTTCTTAAGTACCCAGTAGGTTTGTTGGGAGTGGTCACATACGCTGTCCTAGGATAAATTTAAATTGGCCAAACTTCCATAATTGTGAAAAACTGGCGCAGACATCAAGTTAAGCCCCCCGTGACATAAAAAAAACGAACCTAAAAAAAAGTAACTAACTGAGTTACGCTGGCGGACAAAGATTTTAATTTAGGTCAAAAAAAGCATGTGCGCCAAAAAAACGCCACAAATCACTGGGGAAAATTGAGCTCTATGTAATTCAGTATGTTTGAGGAGTCTTGTAAAACCATTTCTGAACCTGTTAATGCAGCTGCAAAACTTGCTCACACCATTCAGGTTTGTTTTTGGAACTTACCCATTTAACACAGTATTCTTGTCGAAATCTATTTTTTATGAATTTGGTTGATCAATTAATTATTTGCAAGCTTTTAAAATGTGATATGATGAATAACTGTGATTGAAAATTGATTACAACCCAGCTATTAAATTCTAAGTACTGAGTCGCATGCTGATTTTTTTCCCTCTATGTCGTGTTTAGTTTATTATATTAATTTTGATTTTTTTCATTTTTTGTGACAGACAAAATTGCCTTAATATCTGAAGCCGAAAGCTAATTAAATTCTAAATGGTGAGGCCTAGATTTAAATGAATACACTGAAAAGAAAAATGACTCTAATTGAGAATTGTAATAACACTTCACCTGTGAGGAGACTGCCTTACTTGAGATGAGCAAAGGTCTTTTGGTTATAATAATTATAGTCTTGCTCTTTCTGACTTGCTTATGTGGAGATTTGTATAATAAGTCTTGTCTGAGCATGGGTTTAAATTGATGTTCGTACATGGGTATTCTTCCACTGTTTATTAGCAAATGATCCAGAACTTCCCATGACTTTTTATCATTGAATGAAAGCATGAAACAAACCTGAATGGTGTGAACAAGTTTTGCAGCTGCATTAACAGGTTCAGAAATGGTTTTACAAGACTCCTCAAATATACTGAATCTCTGTCCTAATTGTCCAACATGTTCAGTTATTCACACGAGGCAGTGGGGTCAATTTTCGCTCCCTTTGTCTGGTGGTAAGGAGGTGGCCTCAAAATTAAGTCGGTAAGCTTACTGTCCAGTTAACACCAGCATTACAGCTGGCACCATTTTAAAAAACCTTTTTATCAAATAACATTTTTTTTAAATCTTTGCACGTCCAAAGCGCCCAGCTCCTTCAGATGATAAGGCCCTTTTAATGTGAAAATCAGGGTCCTGTGACCTAAATTAGACCAGTTCCATGGGCGGTGGAAGAGAAGAGGCCCTTTAAAGGTAAGCCTTGAATTATTCTTGTGGGCCGTGGGGGAGCAGAAGTGCATCTCGTGGGCCCACAGAAATAATCAGGGCCACTGTTATCCTGGGACCTCCACCCTCCACAATTGCTATCCCGCCGCATGACTTACCTTCCTGGCAGGTAGCTCCGGCCTGTACTCCGTTTCCGAGTCCGGCGAGCTGTGTTGGAACGCCTGTTAGATGCCCTGCAGCTCGCCTGATGAACATAAACGAGGCCAGAGCTTCAAAACCACGGGGAATAACTTTGCCGCCGGAGTGGGCGGCCAATCAGCACAGCCAGCTGCCCCAAGAGTCAAGAATTGGCCCCAGTGTTTGTGCCTGCTGTGAGTGGTAGTCAAAATGGGTAATCTTCATGTTCCTTTAACTATCATGGTGACATGAATACATCTCAGCTAGGAGGGAAGCTCTGAAAATAATTTTCTATTCATTTTGGAAAGAAACTATGGGGCAGAAATTGCCCCTTTCCGAAAGGTGCATCTCCGGGAGGTGCTAATGATAAGGACTTTTCGTCTGGGGGCAGGCGGCGGAAGCGACCCGCCTGGAATTATCCCCGGAAAACGGCTTTGCGCTGCGGCCCGGAGTTTCCGCCCTGAGCGGTGGCGCACACGACAATGACGTCATCGTCGTGTACACCGACCCCTTATCACCTCGCGCCAACCCCTTTACGCCCCGCGGGGTAATTTTACCGAGCGAGGTTGACGCGAGGCAATGCCACCAACAGCTTTGCGCCGTGGTCAGCATCTTTGCAGTCGGCCCGACAGTGGCGGCTGCTGGTTCGGCCAGGCCGCCAACAGGCAGCCCGGCACCCCCTCTTGGGTACCGGGCCGCTGGTTCGGCCGAAACCCTCCCTGGTGGCCCAGTGGGCGCCACGGAAGTGGCTGCAGAGTTCCCAGTGGCCCTCCCCTTTAAGAGAAGAGGAGGGACTTTGTGACGCTGAATGACATCGCCGCGCTTCTGCCACTTTCTCGCCCTGCTACCGCCCCGTGGAGGTGCAGAATGCCCGGATGTTTTATGTGCACCAAGACCCCAATTCCAGGTCATTCAGGTTCTGCTTTCACCGGGTGATACATTTTTATTTAATTCGAATTGTGCACCCCAAATGGGACGAGGGGCAATTTCGCCCCCTATATGTTTCTCATATCAATCATTACCCCACCATTTCCTCCTATCTTCAATTGCTGTATTCTTCATCATTCTTCATACATTGGCATTCCTGGCTTCAGTATCTCTCCTGGAGCTCTAACGTCCAAACCAGCTGCCAAGAAGTTTGGTTTCCTCTTCTGTGCCAAACGCTTTTTCTTCACTCAACACATCTAATAACTTTGTAAAGCCCTAGGCCACTTCTGCCAAATCATAAATAATGCTCCCATATCTCAAGAGGCTCTTCAAATACCTCATTCACACTTCAAGACAGAATAAAAGAAATGCTAGTGACCTTCTCTCATTTCAAGTCTCCAACCCCCATTTCAACAAACTGTCTTGTCTATTTTATCTATACTATTATGGCTAATGCTTCTTTGAAGTTTCATTTCTTGTTCCTCCTACAATAATTTGCATTTAGTGTTTTTAACATTACAAATTCCCTAAGGTGCTTCACAATAGGCATAATGAAAATGGACATTGAGCCTGGAAGGAAGTGATTAGAAGGTGCTGAAAAATCGGTGAAAGGGATGGATTTTAAGGAAGTTGTTAAAAGTAGGGACAGAGGTGCAGAGACAAAGAGATTTAGGGAGGCAGCTCCAATCAGTATGACCAAGGTGGTTGAAGGCTTTGTCACAAATGGCGGGATGAAGGAACAATGGGATGTGCAGGTGGCCAGAGTAAAAAGAATGGAGTAGTCGGGAGTGGGGTGGGGGGGGGGGTGCGGGAAGCCTGTACTCAGCTGTGGCTCAGTGGGTAGCACTCTCACGTTTGAGTCAGAAGGTTGTGGGTTCCTAGTCTCACTCCAGAGACTTGGTTGACACTGCAGTGCAGTACTGAGGGAGTGCTGCACTGGAGGTGCCGTCGTTCGGATGAGACGTTGAACCGAGGTCCAGTCTGCTCTCTCAGGTGGACATAAAATATCCCATGGCAATGTATCGCAGAAGAGCAGGGGAGTTATCCCCGGTGTCCTGGCCAATATTTATCCCTCAATCAACATCACTAAAACAGATTATCTGGTCATTATCACATTGCTGTTTGTGGGATCTTGCTGTGCACAAATTGGCTGCCGCATTTCCTACATTACAACAGTAACTACACTTCAAAAACACTTTATTAGCTGTAAAGCGCTTTGGGACATCCTGAGGTCGTGAAAGGCGCTATATAAATGCAAGTCTTTCTTTTTTTTACTGTGCGTGCTGTTCTTTCTCCATGTATCCTCACTGTATTAAAATCAAAGAGTAGACCTGCCAGGTTGTGGTTCATGCAAGACCGCTTAACATAATTGTACAACATTCCTGTGTCTGCTGTTTTTCTGCAGGAGTTAACCTAGACTTAATGACTACATAAAAATAGTGCACACAGGAATATGGTACGATACTCATTAAATGCTCGTATTTGAATTTCACAATTGGAAGGTTTACCCTCAAGAGTCACTGAACTGCCTCTAGTTTTACTAAAAAAAAAGTCTAGGATCTCAAATCTGAGAAATGGAATTTTCCTTTTCTTCTACAATCTGGAGTATATAAAATCCAAACCTTGGCATCACCTAATCACTACTACCTGATCGTCAGCATTTTAAGCTGACAGTCATTGTTCAACCCATGGTGTCAGTTTGTCAGCAAGAAAAATCACCTTTTTTTCAATGCGGTTGGGAGGTTGTGAGTATTATTTGTACGTGCCGCACAGAAGGCTTGTTAATAAATTTAAGGTTCATGGTTTTAAAGGGAATGTCGTAGCACGGATAGGAAGTTTGCTGAATTGCAAAGAATTGAGTCGTAATTAGTAGATTTATTTTTGGATCGGATGGTATGTAAACAGTGGTGTTTCTTCAGGAGTCAGTGTTAGTATCATTGCCCTTCTCAATATATATGAATGTACTGACAAAGGTATAGGGGACACTGTTAAGTCTGTAATGCACTTATGAATGATTCCATGAGGCAATGTGTTGTACTCAAGCTGCAGTGACCTTGGTCCTTTATTCGTTACTCCAGAGTGGGGCACAAGCATGGTGGGCAGCCTTTTATACTGGGCCCTGCACACCTATGCAGGTGACCCTCAGGTCTCCCACCGCAGTATCCTCTGGTGGACAGCCTCTGCCACAGGGGCAGGAAACCGCGGTCTCCACCAGTTGCACCCTCTAGTGGTGCCAGCATAGTATATATACAGTGTAAACCTTATTGATGGTACATCTCGTAACAAGTCTCCATCTTATGCAACTATACAGTGACTACACAGAGAGTATATCTATAGTCTGCATATATAGCATCTCTCTCCCCCAAGTCCTTTGTGCCAATTACCTTTACACTATGTGCTCTGGCTTAGCTCTCCCCAGATTTAAGTGCCAATAGCCCTTGCACCTTGGCTGTGTTTTGGCTTGGCTCTCTCCCTGTTAACCCCCAAGTCCTTTTGCCACAACATTGGGTAGTGGTTACCAGTTTGGATGATTCGATGATGCAGTGGAGGTTTCACTGGGTTCAGGGTGTGATCCATGTGTATGTCCATGGCTACATACATCCATTTCCCCCCCCCACAGCGAGATCGTGCAGCAGGCCCGTTACATTAACATACAGGATCAGACACAGTGCAAGTACAAAGAAAGGAAGTTACAGTTTGTATCATGACACCTTGGTTCAGTGACTTACATTCGTTACGTTTTGCGGCCGTGCGCCAGGATTAGGTAGATTGCATTCATGGTTCAGTCATGGTCAGTACTGAGGTAGCAGTACAGGTATGCGAGGACACAGGTTCCAGAGCAATTGGACTGGGTCTTAGTCGTCTGATAGCGACGCTACGCCCCCTGCTAGTGGGGGGGGCTTGGTTCGCTCACCTAGCCAGGACTCAGGGCCTTTGCCGTTGCCTGGTGGTGGGCAGAGCCACAGATGTGTGTGGCCTCCCTGTCCTCCTTTGAGGGCTGCAGAATCTTCTGCCTGCTCTCTAACGGTGTTGGAAACCTGGCTGTTTCAGGTCTCGTTTGGGGAACTCGTTGGTTCTGGCACAAAAATTCAGCGGTCGGGGCACACCTTAAAACGTAAGATGCTCAGACCACTTACAGGAATGACTAACGCTACTCTACACGAGCGACTAAATGAATGGTTCTTACAGAGAGTGGATGGGCTGAATGGCTTTGGTTCTGTGGTTCTAATCAATCGAATCAATTGGAGTGATTGGGTTGGAGCATGACAGATCAATTCAGATCGGTTGGAGGGAGTGGCCGAAGGATTTTAGAACAATCACATCAGTTAGAGAGCAGGAATGTAGCCTGTTAGAATCAATGCGATCATAGAATCACAAATTGATTGAGCACAGAAGTGGCTGTGCTGGCTCTTTGGTAGAGCTATCCAATTAGTCCCACTGCCTGCTCGTTTCCTATGGCCCTGTAATTTTTTCCCATCAGGTATTCAGCCAATTCCCTTTTTAAAGTTACTACTGAATCTGCTTCCACCACCCTTTCACGCAATGCATTTTAGATCATAACCAAAAAATGTTTCCTCACATCACCTGTGGTTCTTTTCCCAATCATCTTAAATCTGAGTCCTCTGGTTACCGACCCGTCTGTCACTGGAAGCAGTTTCTCTTTATTTACTCTATCAAAACCATTCATGATTTCAAACACCTCTATCAAATCTCTTAACCTTCTCTGCTCTGAGGAGAACAACCCCAGTTTCTCTTGCCCCTCCACTTTTGATCTTGCTTTTGGTTATGTACAAACTTGAGGCAGGAAGGTTTAAAATGAGCTATTTGGTTTCTGAGACCCACAGTTCTGGGTGTGTCACTGGCCATCTACCCCGCAGAAGTTGGAGCATCACTTTGCCACTCCGTCAAGTAGGGGGATGGGTCGGCCTGGACAAAATGGCTGGAGACAAAAAACATTTTTTATTCTTGCAGAGTTTTTCTTTCGTTGCTTGATAATTTTTCCGACAGAGAGATCGATTGTTGCTAGGAAGTGGTATTGTGGGCCCCATCGTACAGGCATACTTGCTATTGGCTGCATTCTAGATGGAACTGTTAACCCACCGGTCCCACCCACCGCTGTGATGTCACAACGGCCCATCAGAATTTCGCAGCATACAATGAGTTCCGCCCCAAATTCCTCAACCGTAAGATTTTAATTTGGAAAGTGTAATTAATGACCTCATAAAGATATCATTTTTTTTCTCAAAGAATTCCTAAGTGAAAACATGTACACTAGGGCATACCACACTCAGGAGAACGTGGCTGATCCAATTTCATTTCGCAAGAGTAGCAGTGTCACTGTTTGAACACACAATTTTTTACCATTGCCCTAAAGAAGAGGGGAATTATATTTATGGTTAACGGATGATCTTAATCAATATTTGTGCCTGTAAGCAGAGCTTATGACTGATATACTTACATCATTCTTTAGCTCAGGACTTATGAAAGGTTGAGTGGGTTGGGCCTATTGGAGGTCAGAAGAATGAGAGGTGATCTTATCGAAACATGAGGTGGATGCAGAGAGGATATTTCCACTCATAGGGGAAACTAAAACTAGGGGACATAGTCTTAGAATAAGGGGCCGCCCATTTAAAACAGAGAGGAGGAGAAATTTCTTCTCTCAGAGAGTTGTAAATCTATGGAATTCTCTGCCCCAGAGAGCTGTGGAGGCTGGCTCATTGAATATATTTAAGGCAGTGATAGACAGATTTTTGAGCGATAAGGGAGTAAAGGGTTATGAGAAGCGGGCAGGGAAGTGGAGCTGAGTTCATGATCAGGTCAGCCATGATCTTATTGAATGGCGGAGCAGGCTCGAGGGGCCAAATGGCCGACTCCTGCTATTTCTTATGTTTCTTATGTTTCTTAGGACAGTCAAATTGATATTATAACTGGTGATGTTAGGCCCCTTGATGGGTGGATTGGTTCACCACTGTACAGCCGGGTCTAGCGTTATAGTCAAACTATATAAAGATCATTATAGGCTGAGACAATCCTGAGGCCGGAAGGTAGTGCTGAAGATGTAATCATGCGGCCCATTATAATAAGTATATAAGAAATAGGAACAGAAGTAGGCCATATGGCCCCTCGAGCCAGCTCCGCCATTCAATAAGATCATGGCTGATCCGATCACGGACCCAGCACCACATCCCCGCCCACTCTCCATAACCCCTTATCCCCTTATTGTTTAAGAAACTGTCTATTTCTGTCTTAAATTTATTCAATGTCCCAGCTTCCACAGATCTCTGAGACAGCGAATTCCATAGATTTATAACCCTCCGAGAGAAGAAATTTCTCCTCATCTCTGGTTTAAATGGGCAGCCCCTTATTCTAAGATCATGCCCCCTAGTTCTAGTCTCCCCCATCAGTGGAAACATCCTCTCCGCATCCACCTTGTCAAGCCCCCTCATAACCTTATACGTTTCGATAAGATCATCTCTCATTCTTCTGAATTCCAATGAGTAGAGGCCCTGTTGTATATGCTGACTATTGATGTACTCTATGTATAGTCATTGTGCGATTGTATAAGATGGAAACTTGTTTACCTGATGTACTATCAATATGGTTCACACTGTGTACATACATGCTGGCACCACTAGAGGGTGCAACTGGTGGAGACCAGGGGTTTCCTGCCCTGGTGGACACCATGCTTGCACAGCACTCTGGAGTTTGCAATAAAGGACCAAGGTCACTATAGGTCAAGTACAACACATTGCCTCGTGGAGTCATTCATAAGTACACAATAAACATAACAACTGGCGACGAGAATAAGGACTTTCACGCTATCATGGCTACCTTTGGCACACTAAAAGACTTTGCAGATGATTGGGATGCCTTCACGGAAAGGCTTGAGCAATATTTCGTGGCAAACGACCTGGCAGGGGAGACGGACGCATTGGCAGAGAAGCGCAAGGCTATACTGCTGACCAGTTGTGGGCCCGAGGTCTACCGCTTCGTCAGGGACTTGCTGGCACCCACGAAGGCCAAGGATAAGACATACGATGAGCTGACTGAACTAATTCGCGACCAACTTAAACCAAAGGAGAGCATCCTCACGGCCAGGCACAGATTCTGCACTCACCACAGACCTGAGGGCCAGGAGATTGCAAAATATGCTGCCGACCTCAGGAGACTTGCGGCACCATGTGATTTTGGCACGCACCTCAACGAAGCATTGTGAGACATCTTCGCTCTAGGAATTGCCCGCAAGGGCCTCCTTCACAAGCTATTATCTGCTGACACCACAGTCAACCTGCAGAAAGCCATCAGCATCAGTCAGGCGTTCATGACCTCGACCTGCAGCACCAAGCAAATTATTCATCCTGTCGACTCAAACCTGGCAAGTACTGTACACAGAATGGTGCCTTTCACAGGCAAGACTATAGAATATGGCTCTGCCCAGGGCAGAGAGCACAGATCTTGGGGTTCCAGAACTCAGAGTCCGCCGCGGGGTGCTAATCGAGTAGCACCATGCTGGCGTTGCTGAGGAAACCATAGGGTTCATCAGTGTCGGTTTGCTGAGTACGTATGCAAAGCCTGTAACACGAAGGGCCACCTCCAGCGTATGTGTAAAAGAAATACGACTTACCGTCTAGCAGAGGAGTTGGTAGATGACTTTGAAGCCAGCGGGGAATGATGATTTGGCCAGAGAGGCAGCTCAGCCACAAGAAGAAGTGTAGAAGTGTATGGAGTGTATACCTGCACCACCGATTGTCCTCCAGTGAAGATGGAAGTTGAGACAAACAGCGTTCCAGTCTTCATGGAAGTGGACACAGGAGCGAGCCAGTCAGTGATGAGTCAGGATGCCTTTGAGAAGCTGTGCAACGAAAACCGACCTGAGTTGGTTCCAGTGCAGGAAAAGTTGCGCACCTACACCAAGGAGCCGATCCCAGTCCTTGGTAGTGCGGATGTAAGTGTAATCCATTATGGCGTGATGCATAAGTTATCTCTGTGGATTGTTGCAGGTGATGGCCCAACGCTACTCGG
The DNA here is from genome assembly GCF_044704955.1 of Pristiophorus japonicus. Classification (NCBI taxonomy): domain Eukaryota; kingdom Metazoa; phylum Chordata; class Chondrichthyes; family Pristiophoridae; genus Pristiophorus; species Pristiophorus japonicus. The sequence continues at coordinate 31,315,699 of NC_091985.1, forward strand.
ATGAACGTGGTTGGGGAAGATCCAGTGGAAATGGGAAGACCTCTTCACTCCAGCAATCGATGTCCCCCATGCTCAGAGGCAGAGCAAAACTCACCTTTGCTTGGGCCAGGCACCAGAGAACAGACCAGTGCAGCACCTAAGGCACAGACCGTCCATCATGACTGTGTGGCAATGATCTGACAGGAACAATCCAAAAATACCTTCTCTTCTCCAGTGGCAGGATTCCTGTGGAGGAAGATTGAATTCACAGGTACCCTTCAGCGTTTGTGGCAGAATCGCAGGAGAGAAGGATCAAGGCATTCGACATCGAGGACCGAGGCATGATGGCGTTCCTGCTGCAGCGAGGAGCAGCGTGGCAGAAAACAAAGATAGCCGCGGCAACATCACGAGGTGCAACGCTGAGGGACGGACACGTGGAGTCCAACAAAGGATTGGATTGGGGTAAAGCCAGCAGGGTTCTCTTAAAGGAGACCTGCAACCAATTCAACTTAAAGAGACATTGTATGCATGGCGATCAATGTAACGAACCGATTAAGATTGTGAACAGAATGTTGTTGTGAGATGTCGGCAATGTAAAGAACAGAATGTTGTTGTGAGATGTCGATACCAGTCCTAATGTGAAGAACCAAATGTTGTTGCGAGATGTCGGGAATAGAGTGTCCCCGAGAGCAACGAGTGAGTGAATTCGGGAGGGTAAAGGCACTGATCCTGATACCCTGCCCCAGGTCTATCCCATGCTGCAGGCACCCGATGGCACCATTCGCCACAGACCTGGAAACGAAAATGGCGCCAATACGCGCAGTCGGCCACCATTGCCCACCACCGGGTGGAGACGGTGCAGCCCCCAGACCCAGTCATGACCTCGGTCATGTCCAGGGGTGAAAGGTCAGGACCAACGAGTTCCCCAAACGGGACCTGGAACAGCCAGGTTCCCAACACCGTTAGAGAGCAGGCAGAAGATTCTGCAGCCCTCAAAGGAGTTCAGGGAGACCACACACATCTGTGGCTCTGCCCACCACTAGGCAACGGCAAAGGCCCCGAGTCCTGGCTCGGTGAACGAACCAAGCCCACCATCAGACGCTGAGGACCCCATCCGGTTGCTCTGGAACCTGTGTCCTCGCATACCCATACTGCTACCTCAGTACTTACCATGACTGAACCATGAATGCAATCTACAATCTACCAAATCCTTGCGCACAACCGCAAAACATAACGAATGTAAGTCACGGAACCTAGGTGCCATGATACAAACTGAAAAAAAATATTTTTTTCTTTCTTTCTTTGTGCTTGCACTGTGCCTGATTCTGTATGTTAATGTAATGGGCCAGTTGCATGATCTCGCTGTGAGGGGGTGGAAATGGATGTATGTAGCCATGGACACACACATGGATCACACCCAGAACCCACTGGAACCTCCACTGCATCATTGAACCATCCAAACTGGTAACCACTACCCAACGTTGTGGCAAAAGGACTTGGGGGTTAACAGGGAGAGGGCCAAGCCAAAGCACAACCAAGGTGCAAGGACTATTGGCACTTAAGTCTGGGGAGAGCTAAGCCAGAGCACAGGTAATTGGTACAAATGACTTGGGGGAGAGTGATGTTGTATATGCTGACTATGGATGTACTTTATGTGTAGTCACTGTGAGATTGTATAAGATGGAGACTTGTTTACCTGATGTACTATCAATAAGGTTCACACTGTGTACATACATGCTGGCACCACTAGAGGGTACAACTGGTGGAGACCAGGGGGTTTCCTGCCCTGGTGGCAGGGCCCTGTATAAAAGGCTGCACAGCATGCTTGCACAGCACTCTGGAGTTTGGAATAAAGGACCAAGGTCACTACAGTTTGAGTACAACACATTGCCTTGTGGAGTCATTCATAAGTGCACTATAGACATAACAGGCCCAACCTAATCAAACCTTCCTCATAAGTCAACCCCCTCATCCCTGGAATCAACCTAGCGAACCTTCTCTGAACTGCCTCCAAAGCAAGTATATCCTTTCGTAAATATGGAAACCAAAACTGCACGCAGTATTCCTGGTGTGGCCTCACCAACATCTTGTATAGCTGTAGCAAGACTTCCCTGCTTTTATACTCCATTCCGTTAGCAATAAAGGCCAAAATTCCATTGGCCTTCCTGATCACTTGCTGTATCTGCATACTATCTGTTATGTATGAAGAAAGAGTCAAACTGAATACTGTGAGCTCAAAGTAAAGTGTGACCGCAGTCTTTTATTGCAGGTCTCCAGAGTGCCTCTCCAACCTGTGAGGCCTCCTGAAGTACCTGTGCTCCCAAGGGATTATGGAATCCCTTGGGACTCCAGGGGATGAGCCCTCTGGTGGCTGTACAGGGCATATACAAGTTTACATATATAACAACACTCCCCGCCCCCCAAAGTCAACAGTGTAACTATTTACAATGTAAGTCGATCTGGGGCCCTTCTTGCCCTGGTTGATCGTCTCGGTGCAAATGCTGGTATTGGTGAATCATCTGTTGGGCCCTCGCTGGGCTGCTGTGCAGCTGGCCTTGCTGGGCTGCCTGGTGTGGTGAATCCTGCTGGACTGCTGCGGGTGATGGGTTCTGCTTCGTGGCCAACCGTGGTGCCGGTTGCCACTGGTGTGTATGTTGGGGGGTCAAAAAAGGTGGGGTCCAAAGTGGGTTGCTCAGGATAGTCCGTGAATCTGAGTTTGATTTGGTCCAAGTGTTTCCGGTGAATGAGTCCATTTGAAAGTTTGACCCGAAACACCCTGCTCCCCTCTTTGGCCACAACAGTGCCGGGAAGCCATTTGGGACCTTGTCCATAATTCAATAGAGGATCATTGATTTCAATCTCACGTGACACATTTGCGCTATCATGATATGTACTTTGTTGAAGCCACCTGCTCTCTACCTGTTCATGTAGATCAGGGTGAACTAACGAGAGCCTTGTCTTAAGTGCTCGTTTCATAACAGTTCAGCAGGTGGAATCCCAGTGAGCGAGTGGGGTCTCGTGCGGTAGCTAAGCAGGACTCGGGATAGGCGAGTCTGCAGTGAGCCTTCCGTTACCCTCTTCAGGCCCTGCTTGATGGTTTGCACTGCTCTTTCTGCCTGACCATTGGATGCTGGTTTGAACAGGGCAGATGTAACATGTTTGATCTCCTAATGGGTCATGAATTCTTTGAACTCAGCACTGGTAAAACATGGCCTGTTGTCGCTCACGTGGACATCGGGCAGGTCATGCATGGCAAACATGGCCCGCAGGCTTTCAGTAGTGGCAGCGGACGTGCTTGCTGACATTATCTCACATTCAATCCATTTGGAGTACGCATCTACAACCACAAGGAACATTTTATGCAAGAACGGGCCTGCATCGTCGACATGGATCCTAGACCACGGTTTAGAGGGCCAAGACCATAAACTTAGTGGCGCCTCCCTGGGTGCATTGCTTAAATGCGAGCATGTATTACATCAGTGCACGCAGGACTCTAAGTCCGTATCGATACCGGGCCACCACATGTGGGATCTGGCTATTGCCTTCATCATTACGATGCCTGGGGTGGGTACTGTGGAGGTCATTGATGAAGGTGTCTCTGCCCTTATTGGGGACCACTACCCGATTGCCCCACAGAAGGCAGTCTGATTGTACAGACATTTCTTCTTTGCGCCACTGGTATGGCTTTATCTCTTCCTGCATCTCCACTGGGACACTGGACCAGCTCTCGTGAAGCACACAGTTTTTAACTAGGGACAGTAAGGGGTCCTGGCTTGTCCAGGTTCTAATCTGTCGGGCTGTGACGGGTGATTGCTCACTCTCAAATGCTTCCATAACCATGACTAAATCTGGGGGCTGCGCCATTTCCACCCGTGTGGTGGGCAATGGCAGCCTACTGAGAGCATCGGCACAGTTTTCTGTGCCTGGCCTGTGGCGGATGACGTAGTTGTATGTGGACAACATCTGGATGCGGGCTGAGGCATTAGTATTTATCCCCTTATTCTTGGAAAACAGGGATATAAGTGGCTTATGGTCAGTTTCCAATTCAAATTTTAGCCCAAACAGATATTGATGCATCTTCTTTACCCCATAGACACACGCTAACGCTTATTTTTCAATCATGCTGTAGGCTCTATCAGCCTTGGACAGACTTCTGGATACAAAAGCAACCAATTGCAATTTTCCAAAATCATTAGCTTGTTGCAATACACACCCGATGCCATATGACGACGCATCACATGCTAGTACCAAACGCTTACATGGATCATACAACACAAGCAATTTGTTTGAGCATAACAATTTTCTAGCTTTTACAAAGGCATTTTCTTAACTTTTGCCCCATACCCATTCATGCCCTTTACGCAGTAAGGCGTGCAGTGGTTCTAACAGTGCGCTGAGACCCGGTAAGAAATTACCAAAGTAGTTCAGGAATCCTAGAAACGACTGCAGCTCTGTCACGTTCTGTGGCCTCGGTGCATTCTCGATTGCCTCCGTCTTCGAATCGGTGGGCCTGATGCCATCCGCCGCGATCCTCCTCCCCAAGAGCTCCATTTCAGGTGCCAGGAACATGCACTTCGAGCATTTTAACCTGAGCCCCACGCAGCTGAGTTGACTAAGAACCTCCTCCAGGTTCTGCAGATGCTCAACTGTGTCCCGACCTGTGAGCAAGATGTCATCCTGGAAGACCACCGTGCGCGGGACCGACTTCAGTAAGCTTTCCATGTTTCTCTGGAATATCGCCGCGGCTGATCGAATTCCAAACGGGCATCTGTTATAAATGAAGAGACCTTTGTGCGTGTTGATTCAGGTGAGGCCCTGCGATAATTCCTCCAGCTCCTGCGTCATGTAGGCTGAGGTCAGATCCAGCTTCGTGAACATCTTTCCTCCCACCAGCATTGCAAAAAGGTCATCAGCTTTTGGTAGTGGGTATTGGTCCTGCAGGGAGAAATGATTGATAGATACTTTGTAATCACCACAGATTCTGACGGTGCTGTTTCCCTTGAGGACTGGAATGATCGGGCTGGCCCACTCGTTGAACTCGATCGGTGAGATGATGCCCTCTCGTTGCAGCCTGTCCAGCTTGATCTCCACCCTTTCTCTCATCATGTATGGTATTGCTCTCGCCTTATGATGGATGGGTTGCGCCCCTGGAATTAGGTGGATCTGCACTTTTGCTCCTTGGAATTTCTCGATGCCTGGTTCGAACAGCGAGGGGAACTTGTTTAGGACCTGGGCACACGAAGTGTCGTCGATGGATGAGAACACTTGGACGTCGTCCCAGTTCCAGCGTATCTTTCCCAGCCAGCTCCTGCTGAGCAGGATGGGACCATCGCCTGGTACCACCCAGAGTGGTAGCTTGTGCACCGTTCCATCGTAGGAGACCTTTACAGTGGCAATGCCGATTACGGGAATCAGTTCCTTTGTGTAAGTTCTTAGTTTCGTGCGAATGGGTGTCAGGACTGGCCTTGAGGCCTTGCTGTAGCACAATTTATCGAAAGTCTTTTTGCTCATAATGGACTGGCTCGCGCCCGTGTCCAGCTCCATTGACACCGGGAGTCCATTTAGTTCAACCTTCAGCATTATCGGGGCACACTTTGTGGTAAATGTGTGCACCCCATATACCTCTGCCTCCTCGGTCTGAGGCTCTGGTTTGTCATGATCCTCCTTGGATCTGTCCTCCTCTGCAATATAGTATTTGCATGATTAACAGGATTTGCAGCTCGCCTGCACATACATTGGAGGTGTCCCATTGTTCCACAGCCTTTGCAAACGTAGCCTTTGAAGTGGCATGAATGGAAACGATGATCACCCCCGTAACTCCAACAAGGTGTTAATGGCCTTGGATTCATCACCCTTGATGGTGGACTCTGAGACATCTGCGGACAAGCAGCTGCAGGCATGTGGGGCCTGCCCTGTACGTTGCGGTTTGAAAACAACATCACTTTGTTCACAGTACTTGTAGCAGCACTTGTGTGCTGAGAGATTTGCTTAGTATTGTCACTGGTGGCAATGAACGCCTGGGCTATCGCTATGGCCTTACTCAAGGTTGGGGTCTCTACAGTGAAAAGCTTGCGAAATATAATTTCATGGCCAATGCTAAGTACGAAAAAGTCTCTGAGCATGTGCTCCAAATGTCCTTCAAATTCGCAATGTCCTGCAAGGTGTGTTAGCTCGGTGACATAACTCATCACTTCCTGGCCTTCAGACCTTTTGTAGGTGTAGAACCGGTACCTCGCCATCAGAACGTTTCCTTTGGGTTCAAATGCTCCTGGACCAGTGTGCATAAATCATCATATGATCTCTCTGTGGGTTTCACTGGAGCAAGCAGATTTTTCATGAGTCCATACGTTGGTGTCCCGCAGACGGTGAGGAGAATCGCTCTTTGTTTGGCAGCGTTCGCTTCTCCTTCCAGCTTGTTGGCAATGAAGTATTGGTCGAGTCACTCCACAAAGGTTTCCCAATCATCTCCCTCCAAGAATTTCTCCAGGATGCCCACTGTTCTCTGCATCGTTGGGTTTGTTATCTGTATCTCGTCGCCAGTTGTTATGTATGAAGAAAGAGTCTGACTGAATACTGTGAGCTCAAAGTAAAGTGTGACCGTAGTCTTTTATTGCAGGTCTCTAGAGTGCCTCTTCAACCTGTGAGGCCTCCTGAAGTACCTGTGCTCCCAAGGGATTATGGGATTCCTTGGGACTCCAGGGGATGAGCACTCTGGTGGCTGTATAGGGTATATACAAGTTTACATATATAACACTATCCTTTTGTGTTTCATGTACAAGTGCCCCCTAATATTGTACATTAGACTCACACCTTTCAATTTTTCCATCTTTAAATATTATCGATTTCTAAAAGAAAACATATTTCCTTACTAACATTTTTTGTATTCATCCAGCTTGCCCTCTCACTTTAGGTCCTTTGATCAGTACCTGCTCAGAGCTCGGTCACCTCTCTTCCCCGACCTTGATGCCAACCCAGCATCTTTCGACTTGCTGTCGTATCGCAAGTTTTTCTATTTTATTTGTGAACACCTCAACCGTGTTCAGCCATTGCAGTTCATTCCAAAAGGTAACAACTCTGGTTTATGAGAATTCCTCCTCACATACTGTTTAGTGTGGCTTCTTTAACCTTATAATCATGTGTTACTGTTAATGTCATCCTCATCACATAATGTCTGTAATTTATCGCAAGTGCCTTGTGGGAGCTCTGGGAGCTATTAATCTCCTAAAGTGAATTATGTAGATAACTACACCTCTCCCAAGGCATTTCTGAAGTTACGTGCACACATATTAACCAAAATAGCCCTATTGCTAAGAAACACATGCCTATTTGGGCCTGGATTTTTCTTTTAAGGAAGTTTTTGGGTGGTGTAGAGGCAGTCTGGCACGTGAATCAGGATGGAGGGACCCTTTGTTGAAAGGCCACTCCAGAAAATGTCTGCCATGATTATCCTCCTATCGCCCTGTTGCGTAGGGTTGGCAAACCTCTAAGATTGCTCTGGAGTCTCCAGGAATTAAAGATTAACACCCAGGACATTGCTCTGAGCAGCCCAGGATATAAAGGTATTCAAAATTATATTCATTTTAATTTTCTTTGAAGACTTTTGTTCATTAGTTATAAAAAGGTCGCGACTGCTGCCAACTGTAGTTGCGTGTGCAGTGCCAGTGGTTTTATTGGTTCTTCTCACCGGCCTTCCCACAGATTAGAGAGAGAGAAATGTGAAGGGCGGGTATTTCAGGTATTGTGAGGTCTGTGATGTGATTGAAGGTGATATCAGGATGTTGTCAGCTTGTGAGCGTTTTATTGTACCCTCACGGAGTGCGCTTATCGCTATCGGGTCCTCTATCGGTTGTGGTTTGAACACGCGGCCGGTGAACAGAATGCAGGCACAGGATGTTGGGATTGAATCGGCTGGGAAAAGGATCATTGAGAGAGTAGAGACAGTGTGGAGAGAGAGGGAGAGCAGCGCTAGACACAGAGACTGGGGAGGAAAAGGAGAGGGAGGGTGGAGAAGGAACGCGAGAAGAGGGAGAGTGGCAGCGGTGTGATTAATTCATCAGAATCAACTGCAAAAACTTCCGGTACAATTTAACGAGGAAATGTGACTTGAAGGTGATATTAGGATGTTGATAGCTTGTGAGAGTTTTATCACGATCAGCTCCTCTGTCGGTTGTGGTGAACGTTACTTTTCCCTGTTTGGGACCTGACAGTTCCCGGTAGGTTACGGCTCATTGGCAGCAGTCACTCCATTATAAAAATATCGGACATGAGGAAAAAAAGCTATTTGACTGATCAAGAATCATCCAATCGGGTAATTAAAAGTCGGGTGCACCGCGAGTATGGGCACGTTGGGCAACCAACGGCAGGAGTTTGAGGACAGGGCGGTTGGAGGTGAGAGGTCATGTGATGACCCCTCCTGGGACCGCCCTGCTGCTGCCGGCCATCCTAAGCGCGTCATCAAAGGGCGCACTACCGATCTCCCGCACTCCATTGCACCCCCGCGAAATTTAGCTGGAAAAATCATAGACCTGCTTTTTCTGTCGATGCAGCTTGCTTTCAGCCTGCGGGCCACGGCAGTGCGGCGGCCTTTCAAGCGGAGGGCGCACTGCCGTGGCCGGCATGTTTTTCTTTTGCCGGCTGACTTGATTGGCCCGAAAATTATGGCCCCGGGTTTGGCCGGGCCGCCAACAGGCAGCCTGGCACCCCTTCTTGGGTACCAGGCCGCTGGCCAGGCCGCTGGCCAGGCCGATACCCTCCCTGGTGGCCCAGTGGGCCGAAGCTAAATAATTGTTGGTTCTCTCCCCTTTAAATGCGGGGAGAGGTGTGGTGATGCAGACGCGCACTGACTGACAGCGGCAGAGATTCCGTCACCCCCCCACTTCCACCCCTCACCAGCACTTACTGCCGCACTTCCGCCCCCATTAAGACCGACTTCCGGTCCGCTCCCAAAAAATTGCCCAAGAGCTGAAAATTGATCAAGAGTCCTCCTCGTCTGATGCAACAGTAAAAACGCTCTGAAAACGGTACCTGCACCAGGTTTCCGACGGGGCTGAATTTCTACCCCTCTGTCTTTTGGATGAGACATTAAAATGAGGCCCCGCCTGTCCTCTCAAGTGGATGTAAACGATCCCATGACACTATTCAAAAAGATATGGGACATTCTTCTTTATATTTATCCCTCATCCAACATCGCTGTGACAGATTTATCTGGTTATTATCACATTGCCGTTTGTGGGACCTTGCTGTGAGGAGCGTGACTGCTGTGGCTCCTCAATTTACAACAGTGACTAAACTTACAAAGAAAAAGTACTTAATTGGCTGAAAAGCACTTTGAGACATCCTGAGTTGTGAAGGGCACTATATAAATGCAAGTCCTTCCCTTCCCTTCCAAGGTGTTTTGTGAAATGTGCTGAGAGATTAAAGTGAGCTGTGCTCCGGTGATTCTATTGTCCCTGTGCTTGGAGGAGAAGGATGATGTGGACATGGAGGAGGAAAGGATAGCAACCAGAGAGTGCAGCAGCATGGACGCAGGCAGCACACGACCCGCAGGTCTTCATACCACAGGGAAGTTCCATCTGGATCGCTCAACCATCGGTGGCCGTGCCTTCAGCTGCCTGGGCCCTAAGCTCTGGAACTCCCTCCCTAAATCTCTCCGCCTCTCTACCTCTCTCTCCTCCTTTGAGGCGCTCCTACCTCTTTGACCAAGCTTTTGGTCATCTGCCGTAATTTCTTCTTATGTGACTCGGTGTCAAACCTTTGTCTTACAACACTCCTGTGAAGCACCTTGAGATGTTTTACTACATTAAAGGTGCTATATATACAAGTTGTTGCTGTTGGATTTTTCCTGTAGGCTGTGCACTGAGAAAGCTGTTTTTTCCCCCTGAGATCATGGCAGAGATATGGCAGCTGCTGGAAACTGACTTGCAGCGTCGCTTCACTAGGGGCACTGCTTTGTGAAGCTGACAATAGCACTTACAGTTTATGCATGCTGGTTGCTTCCAGGCAGCCTCTGGCGAGATTAGTCATGGCAATACCTCAACAGCGCACTGCTGCATTAGACAGGTCATGGATACCCTGTTCATGCAAGTCTCTGGTGGACTCGGCAAAGCAGAGAGAGAGTGAGAGCTATCAACGTCTTCCAAGTGGCTGGATTCCCACAAGTCCAAAGTGCCACTGATGACACCCATGTGGCCATAATCATAAAGACCACATCTAAAAGCTTCATCAACAGGAAGAGGTTTAATTTCCTGAATGTCCAGATGGCCAGTGACACTAGCCACCTCCTTATGTACATTAACGCATGGTATCCAGAGAAAAGCCATGTTTTGTTTAACCTCAGGCTGTAATGTATGCACCTGTGAGTATGCTCACAGGTTTATTGTGAGTGGTTTAGCCAGTCACGTGATGCTCACAAGACTCAATAAAACCCCAGTCAGTTGGGGCTAGGTCATCCACAATGAGGTACGCGGTTGTGAGCCTAGTGGATGAACTGGTAATGTGTAATGTGATTGTTAAACCTTTGTTAATAACCCAACTCGTTCTTAATAGCGATGTGTTGCTATGGATGCTGAAGCAAAGAACCCATGAAGCAAATACATTACACGGGATATCTGCTCAGCCGAAGCACTGCGGCAAGGTGGCTGATAAGAAATCAATGGTATCCGCCTCAACCTTCGTCTGATTGAATGGTGGAACAGGCTCTGAATAGGCTGAATGGCCTATTTCTGTTCCTATGTTCCTATGATGACACCTGTTTCGACACCTGAGGCGGAATAAATGTTCAATGAGGCTTCGGACACTACCAAGATCATTGTGGGACAGACCATTGGGATTCTCCTACGCTGTTTCTGGTGCCTGGACAGGTCAGTAAATAATGCTCAGCAGTAAAGGGTTTCCAGAATTATTGTGGCCTCCATAATCTTACACAGGATTGGACCTTCCAAGCACTGAGGGTGATGAGGTGGAAGGTCCTGGAGACCAATTACGGAGAGCGAGAGGAAGTGGGCCAGTCCCCCCGTTGCCAGCAACACATGCTATCAGGGATGAGATCATCACCAACTTATTTTAATAAAGAAATTGCCCTCCATCTGTATGACACAACAAAGCCCTCAGGATCCCTTGTCTGTCTCTCAGACAACCAGTCTGCTAATTTATTTTAAAAATTCATCGATGTGGATGTCGCCGGCAAGGCCAGCATTTATTGCCCATCCCTAATTGCCCTCGAGAAGGTGGTGGTGAGCCGCCTTTGTGAATACAATTGAGTGGCTAGGCCCATTTCTGAGGGCAGTTAAGAGTCAACCACATTGCTGTGTGTCTGGAGTCACATGTAGACCAGACCAGGTAAGGACGGCAGATTTCCTTCCCTAAAGGACATTAGTGAACCAGATGGGTTTTTATGACAGTTTCTAGGCAGTTTCATGACTGCCATTACTAATACTCGCTTTATATTCCAGATTTATTTAATTGAATCCAAATGCCACAGCTGCCGTGGTGGGATTTGAACTCACGTCTCCGGATCATTACATAAGAACATAAGAAATAGGAGCAGCAGTAGACCATTTGGCCCCTGTTCAGAGAAGGTTCATTAGATTGATTCCGGAGATGAGGGAGTTGATATATGAAGATAGGTTGAGTAGGTTGGGCCTCTACTCATTGAAGTTCAGAAGAATGAGAGGTGATCTTATCGAAACATATAAGATAATGAGGGGGCTCGACAAGGTGAATGCAGAGAGGATATTTCCACATAGAGGAAACTAAAACTTGGGGCCATAGACTCAGAATAAGGGTCCGCCCATTTAAAACTGAGAGGAGGAGGAATTTCTTCTCTCAGAGGGTTGTAAATCTGTGGAATTCTCTGCATCAGAGAGCCGTGGAGGCTGGGTCATTGAATATATATAAGGCAGAGATAGACAGATTTTTGAGCGATAAGGGAATAAAGAGCTTTGGGGAGTAGGCAGGGAAGTGGAGCTGAGTCCATGATCAGATCAGATCTTATTGAATGGCGGAGCAGGCTCGCGGGGCCAGGTGGCCTATTCCTGATCCTATTTCTTATGTTCTTATGTTTTTATTAGTCCAGGCCTCTGGATTATTAGTCCAGTAACATCACCACTATGCTACCATTCCCGGTAATCTGTAACACCTCTAATATACTCTCTGGGAGAGGACAGTTACAAACATTATTCACCATAATAACAGAAGGCTTCCCTGGAAAAAAAATCAGAAACAGATCAAATTGCCGGAAATGTACCTGTTTACTACCATCTTTTACCACCATGTCTACCACCACCACTGCTACTTCTTAACATCATGAGTACTCTTTGTGCCTAAAACATTATTTTTACTTGTGACCCTAACCAATGTGGTACTACTTTAGTGTCAGGTGGTTGTGAACTTTGTGGGACTACACCGATGGAGCCCTCGAGGATTGAGGTGGCATTCACCTTAGTCGTGGCAATGTCCTGCTTCTGATGCTCTGATCAATTTCAGAACTTAGGGTCTAGGCAGCTGTAAGCACAGCTGCCAAAGGTGGGCCGATAGAAATCGGGGAGGTACTAGAGGCCAGAATTGGAGGAGCGCGGAGATCTTGGAGGGTTGTAGATAAAGCGTAGATCAGGTGAAGAGAAATCCTCCTTTCATTCTTTAAACTTCATGTACCATATTTTGTTTTACTAATGAGAGCAGATCTGGCTTTCGTAACCTCCCTTCACAGCTCATTGATTTAAGAATTGGTACCTTCCTTATTATCTTGTTATTGCAGTGATTTGGTGATAATCAGACCCAGGGACAAACTGCTTAGATTCAGAGGCAAACTATGAATTAGGTGGGGGCGGGTGGTAACATACATGTCAAGAAGATAAGTGAAAGACTCTGATTTCATTTTATAAGCCAATAAAAATAGAATCATTACAAATGCCTCCTGTTTCCTTTTTTAAGGATTAAAAAAAGTACAATTGAAAGATTTTGCTCCTTAAAATTTAGATTTTCTGTAAACCCTGAGGACCCAGCAGACTAAAGGTCATCAGTTTGATGTGCTTTTGGGGTCTCATGGGTTTCGACTGCACCATTTCTATATTGTTTTTATGAAGTTACATATGAGTGCTTCAGGATTTAACTTATTGAATGCAGTAAAATATTAGCACATAAAGTATTTCATTGTCAATTTTTGCATGCTTTCAATTTTCTTTTTCTAGCAATATTCTAATAGAATATGATTTACATAGTGAGTATCATTAGTGAATTACCCCAGGACCTCAATAAATGAATTGGAACCGAACAAGCTTAGAAATAAAGCTCACACAGCTTTCTCCACCGCTGAAATGTGACTTAATTAACTTGCAAGAGGACAAACCTGAAAATACAAATCACAGCCACAGAGAGGTTTATATTGCATCAAACTTTTCCTCTTTACTGACACCAATGTTGACGTTATAAGGAGAAAGACAAAGACATGGGCAGAAACTATTCTTTGAGTAAAAGGAAATTGTAGAATTTACTCAGTGTGACTTGAGTGACTATTTTAATTTGAGGTGAAATACTTGACCTCATTCTCACCAGCTTACATCTTGCTTACATCTTGCAGCTACGACTGTCCACGGTAACATTGGTCAAAGTGATGACCCCACTATCATCGCGAGAGCAATGCCTTGCCTCTGCAGAGAGGATACCTGCTGGCAGGTAATGCGGCAATCCTGCCATGCTGAGTGGCACCACTTAGCTCAGTCTGTAACATGCTGTTTCTGGTGTTTAGCATGGATGTAGCCCTGTATTGTGGCTTCTTTGGGTTGGTGAGGTATGGCTAGTGGGACGTCTTGAGATCGTGAAAGACGCTATATAAATTCACAATTTTTTTTCCTTTTGACAAACTAATGACAGATTTATTTGGCCAAAAGTGGGCATTCATGAAGCACTGTGGGCCATCAGCAGCAGCAGAATTGGATACAACCACAATGTGTTACCTCATGGCCTAGCACAGCCCTCATTCCTCCATCAGCATCAAGCTGGTTAGGAAGAGACCCACCATGGTTAGGAAGGGCAGCACCAGGCACACCTCAGAATGAGGTACCAAGCTCGTGAAGCCACAACACAGGGCTACCTCTACGCTAAACACCAAAAGCAGCATGCTACAGACAGGGCTAAGTGGTCTCACAAACAACAGATCAGAGCAAATCTCTGCAGCTCTACATCCCCATACTCAATCATGGTGGAGCCCACCACATGAATGCAAGCGACAAGGTTGAAGTGTTTGCAAGCATCTTTAGCAAAAAAGTGCCAATTGGATGATTCTACTCAGCCTCCTTGTGAGGATGTCACCATCATAGACGTCAGCATTCAGCTAATTCAGTTCATTTATTGCGACATTAAGAAGCAGCTCAGTACACTATGGAAAATATGGGACCTGGCAACATCTGTCTAGCTGTCCCCTAACCATCCTATTCCAGTGCAACTCTGACACTAACACGTACTGACAATTTCAAAAATCACTCAGCTACGGCATATCCATAAAAGCAGGATAAGTCTAACCCAGTCAATTATCACCCGATCAAACTACTCTCAATAATCATCAACAGTGCCATCAAGTGACACCGACTCACCAATAACCTTCTCAATGATGCAAAGTTTAGGTTCCACCTGAAACACTCAGCTCCAGATCTCATCTCAGCCATAAAGCAGATGTCGATACAAGAGATGATGCCACGGGAGCGTGAGTGTAGCTACCCTCAACCAAGACAGCATTCAACCAAGTATAGCACCAAGGAGCTTGAGCAAAAGTGAGATCAGTGTGGATCATGGGGAAAGTCCTCCAGTGGATGGAGCCAATACAAAGAAAGATGGCTGTGGACATCGGAGGACCATCATTGTAGCCTCAGGACATCACTGCCGGAGTTCCTTATGATCATGGACTCAGCTCCACTTCCCTGCCTGTGCCCTATAACCCTTGACTCCCTTATCACTCAGAACTCTGAATATATTTAAGGTGGAGATAGACAATGACCCAGCCTCCACAGGTCTCTGGGGCAGAGAATTCCACAGATTTACGACCCTCTGAGCGAAGAAATTCCTCCTCATCTCAGTTTTAAATGGGCGACCCCTTATTCTGAAACTATGCCCCCTAGTTCTAGATTCCCCCATAAATGCCAGGCAACGACTATCTCCAATTAAATTAAACCCTGACCTTCAACAGTACCAACTTTTCCAAGTCACGTTGACTGGAAACTTAACTGGACCAACCATATCAACACCATAGCTACAAGAACAGGGCCATGGCTGAGTCGTCCGTGATGTATGGTGCTATGTTCAGAATAACTCCACAAGACTGTATTGTAAGTTCAAACTGTTGTGACCGTCGTCTCTTTAATGTGACTCCAGAGTGAGGAAGCAGCATGGTAGATTACCTTTTATACCTGCTTGCCCAGGGTGCACAGGTGACCCTTAGGTCTCCCACAGGTGTGCACCCTGGTAGCAGGTCTTACATATTGGTGAGGTTTACATACATACATAACATATAGCTCAAAATCTCTCCACATTCCACAAGCCTCAACTCAAGATTCCGATGGAATACTCACCATTCACCTGGGTGAGTGCAGCTGTGACAACACTCAAAAAGCTCAACACCATCCAACACAAAAGCAGTCTGCTTGATCAGGAATCAATATCCACTCCAGGCATCAATATCTACCTGCTTGGTCACTAACGCTGCAGCTGCGCTATACTATTTACAGGAATCACTACAGCAGTTTGTCCACTTTACTTTGACATCACCTCCTCACCCCCTTGAGTGACAAGAGAAAGAAAGACTTGGATTTATATAGCGCCTTTCACAACCACCGGACGTCTCAAAACGCTTTACAGCTTTAGGAGTGTAGTCACTCTTATAATGTGGGAAACACGGCAGCCAATTTTATATTTATCCCACAACTGGCAATGTGATAATAGCCATGACACCGGGGATAATTCCCTTGCTCTTCTTCGAAATAATGCCAGGGGATCTTTTACATCCACTTGAGAGAGCAACAGGACCTCGGTTTAACAATTCATTCAAAAGATGGCACTTCCAACAGTGCAGCACTCCCTTAGCGCTGCATTGGAGTGTCAGCCTAGATTTATGTGCTTAAGTCCCTGGAGTGGGACTTGAACCCACAACCTTTGGACTCAGAGGCAAGAGTGCCACAGCTGACACAGCAAGCAGCAACACGAGCAGCAATATCATAGGAACACCATCACCTCCAAGTTCTCCTGCAAGTTACACACCATCACTTTCACATATATTGCCATTCCCTCATCATCACTGGGATAATATTCCGGAATTCCATATTTTGCAGCATTATGGGAGCAGCAAAATTACAAGCTGTGTGGCGGTTCAAGGAGAAGGCCTGCTCAGGATTATTAGAGATGAACAATAAATGCAGCTGTGACAGTATCACCCACATCCTGAGAACAAATAAAAACATTAAAAACTATCTATGTGTAGATGGAAAACCTTTTATCTATAGAGTATTTAACACCTATGTATAAAGTATGTATGTATAGAGTATTTAGCATTTATGTTTGTACAGAGTATATAACAAGTATGTATGTATGTATTTATACACTATAAACCATGGCTGGGAATGTCTTCGCAGTTGCTCCCACTCCACTGCCATAATATTAACGGAAATTTGCCGAAGATGTTTCCATTGGACTTCTGGCAAAGTTACAGCGGTGGAGTGGGAAATCCCCAGCATAGAGTATAAAAAATGTATGCATAGATTACAAACCACATATGTACAGTCTACAAAGCATGGTTCCAATAAATCTAGTGGGCCGAACCCTGCACTTCCTGGATCAAAAGACACGTGTTTGTATGTATAGAAAGAGAGACTTGTCCTCATGTCCTCAGATCCAACAAAGATCTGTTCATTTTTAAAAAATGAGTGGCAAGTTAATTTTGGCAGGTTTGTGTGGTATTGAGACGTACAGGTCAGGGAGGTCCCGGCTTCAGTGCAGGTCCATGTCAAGTTTGCTGACTGGGTGGCACACAGGAGCTGCTATAATTGGCCTCAACACGTGGGCTAGGAGTGAGGACACAGCCTTATTATTTCCTCCCTAGCCCATGCTCATTTAATGTTGGCTATAACGACCCCCTTCTTCCACTCAAGCTGAGTTCAGCAGGCTCTGCACAGGCTAGGGATTGAACCTTGGAGGTGCCGTCTTTCACATGAGACATTAAACCGAAGCCCCGTCTGCTTTCTCAGGTGGACGTAAAAGATCCCATGGCACTATTTTGAAGAAGAGCAGAGGAGTTATCCCCGGTGTCCCGTCCAATATGTATCCCTCAATCAACATCACTAAAACAGATTATCTGGTCATTATCACATTGCTGTTTGTGGGAGCTTGCTGTGCACCAATTGGCTGCTGCGTTTCCTACATTACAACAGTGACTACACTTAAAAAAGTACTTCGTTGGCTGTAAATCGTTTTGGGACGTCCGGTCGTCGTGAAAAGCGCTATATAAATGCAAGTCTTTCTTTCTTAGGAGATCCCAAGGTGCTTTACAGCCATGTGAAGTCACTTTGCACACAGCAAGGTCCCACAAACAGCATTGAGATAATGACCAGATAATGACCTTTTTGGTGACGTTGGTTGAAGGGTAGTTGGAGATCTCCCCGACTCTTCTTTGAATAGTACCATGGCATCTTTTACGTCCACCTGAGAAAGCAGATAGAATTTTGATTTAATTTCTCATCCAAAAGGCAGCACCTCCAGACAGTGCAGCACTCCCTCAGTCCTGCACTGGAATGCTAACCTAGATTTTGTACTCAAGTCTCTGGAGTGAGACATGAGCCTACAACCTTCTGACTTAGAGACAAGAGTGCTACCCACTGAGCCGCAGCTGACACCTGGGGGTAAACTATATATGCATTTATACACTACAAAACATGTATCATTGTATAAAGTATAAAGCAATTATGTATAGACAAAAGTATTATATATATATAATACATATATATAATATATATATATATATATATATATAGAGTACAAATTATGCATACATGCAGAGACTACAATACGTGTATATATGTACAGACAAAAAAACAGGTGCAGCAAGTTAAAAACTTGTTTCCTTTATCTGTAGTAAATTGCAAGCTGTGAAACATTTAAGATACACCATAAGAACCAATTTCAATTTAACAAATGTATTATGAAATTACAAACATTAGCATTTGAAAAACATAGATTATACAGTAAAAATATGCGATTAACGAATTAAAAATTACCATAAAAAACAAAATCTTGAACCCTTCGAGCTGACAGCTTTCTGTAATCACTCTGGAAGACAGGAAATATAATTTATTAATCATAGACCGTGACAGCAAATACATTTCCAAACTAGAGTCACCAAATGCTTGTGAGAAATCAGGCAGAGATATTAAATCATTCTGAGAAATGGAGATTAAGGAGAGATTTTACAAATGGGGAAACATTAATTAAATTTAACAAATTGAGGACAGAAAATATTTTAGTTCACAGACAGTGGGGAGCACACATATTACAAGATAAAGAATATGTTTAATTACCATAAAACCCAAGGTTTAAGTCTATATGTATACAAATTGCTTCTTTATTTTTATGGATGATGCTTTGGTGGAAAAATAGAGAAATTTGAAAATCAATATGAAACTGCAAGTCATATATGTTAATATAAGTAATAACTTTAACACCTAGACTGACATTTATCATCGATTGTCAAAAACTCTATCGGAAGCTCTTGTATCATCGGTTTAAATCCTGCAATATTATATTGGGTGCCTGTCACTGGGGAACTTGCTACTTCACTCCCCTATGAATTGTCATGAAATAGTAAGGATTTTGTGTTCGTATATATAAAATATTATATGTATATAAATATGTATATATATAAGTATATTGAATGTGTCTCAAGACAGTAATATGTTTTTGGTGTAAGATGACATTGATAAATTACTCAAGTTTCACACTTGTCATATAAGAAATCAACATAGCCCCTCAATATTTTACTGTCTTACAACACAATCTTGTTTATCTGTCATCCTAAATGACTCATTACTGCAGGCAGCATGTCTTATCATATCATTAACCTTTATTTCTTTTCCCTACATACTGCTTTTGATTAGTTGGCACGATATACCGCTGTTGCAATTTTTTGAAATCAATTTTATGTTTCTTGCTGGTACAGCAGAGTTTGCACCAAGATTTACACAGGCTAACCGGAGGCTGACCTATAACCTTACCCAGCAATCACAGTCCAGCACAGGCACCTGTCCAGTGATCAGGACCGGCAGCCGGGGCTGATTTGAACTTCCCTAACCTATGATTACTGCAGTCAATTGTAGTCCTTCTAGAAAACATAACACAGATATCTCGTGGCTGAAAGAGACCTTGTCAGCCTTGGCTCAGTGGGTAGCACTCTCGCTGCAGAGTCAGAAAGTTATGGGTTCATAGGCCCACTTCAGAGACTTGAGTAGAAGATAAAGGCTGACACTCCAGTACAGCACTGAGGGAGAGCTGCACTGTCAGAGGTGCCGTCTTTCGGATGAGATGTTAAACTGAGGCCCTGTCTTCCCTCTCAGGTGGACGTAAAAGGTACCACTATTCGAAGAAGAGGAGGGGAGTTATCCCTGGTGTCCTGGCCAATATTTATCCCTCAACTAACATCACTGAAACAGATCATCTGGTCATTATCACATTGCTGTTTGTGGGACCTTTCTGTGTGCCAATTGGCTGCCGCGTTTCCTACATTACAACAGTGATTACACTTCAAAAGTACTTCATTGGCTGTAAAGTGTTTTGGAACACTCTGAAAGGCACTATATAAATGTTTAAAAAAAAATCTTCATTCATGAGATGTGGGCATCACTGGCAAGGCTGGCATTTATTGCCCATCCCTAATTGCCTTATGCTGGTGGTGGTGAACCATCTTCTTGAACCGCAGAGGTCAGTTAAAAGTCAACCACATTGCTGTGGGTCTGGAGTCACCTATAGGCTAGACCAGGTAAGAACAGCAGATTTCCTTTCCTAAAGGACATTAGTGAAGCAGATTTTTTTTTTACGACAATCCGATAGTTTCATGGTCACCATTACTGATATGAGTCCGTGGTGGATCCGTTGGTAAGGATCACGGCCTGCATGTCGTCGTGAAGCAGGCGGAGGATGGTGATAAACTTTTGAGGACAGCCGAATTTGAGAAAGGCACTCCATAATCTCTCATGGTTAACAGAGTCGAAGGCCTTTGTGAGGTCAAAGAAGGCCATGTACAGAGGTTGATGCTGCTCCCTACATTTTTCTTGGATTTGTCACGCGGTGGGGATCATGTCCATTGTGCCCCTTAGTGGGCGGAATCAGCATTGCGACTCTGGGAGGAGCTCTTCAGCCACTGGGAGGAGACGATTGAGAAGGATTCTTGCGATGATTTTCTCTGTGGCAGACAGCAGGGAAAATCCCCTGTAATTACCGCAGTTGGACTTGTCACCTTTCTTGAAGATTGTCATCATTACAGCGTCTCTGAGATCCCCTGGCATGCTCTCCTCCTTCCAGATAAGAGGGATGAGGTCGTGGATTTGCGCCAAGAGTACTTCTCCGCCACGCTTTAGTGCTTCGGCGGGGATTCCATCTGCTCCTGAGGCCTTGTTGTTTTTTAGTTGTCGGATGGCCTTTTCAAACTCATGCTGGGCTGGGATTGTGAAGAGGTGGTGATGGGTACCATGCTGTGGGATGGAGTCAAGGACACTCACGTCGAAGATGGATGCACCGCAGACCCAATACAAGTGCAGACCGGGGTCAAGCAAGACTGTGTCATCACACCAATGCTCTTCTCAATCTTCCTCACTGCAATGCTTCATCTCACCTTTAATAAGCTCCCCGCTGGAGTAAAGTTAATCTACAGGACAAGCGGGAAATTGCTCAACCTCTGACGCCTCCAGTCCAGATCCAAGGTTGTTCCTGTTATGTATTGATGTGTTATGTATTGATGTGTGTATCGTCCTGGTACCTTAAATGTATAATAAGCACAATGGTACACCACAGAGGGCGCTGTAGTGGGAAACCTGAAAGTACCTGCAAGAGGCACTATAAAAGGCTGACCACCATATCTGAGAGGCACTCTGAGGCTGTTCAATAAAGGACGAAGGTCACAGCAGTTAGATTAACACCAGACTGTGTGGAGTCAGTTGTGTGCTGCATACACCATAGTTCCAACCTCTGTCATTGAATTACAATATGCAGATGATGCTTGCATTTCTGCACACTCGGAGTCTAAACTTCAAACCATCATTGACACCTTTACTGAAGCGTACGAGAGTCTGGGCCTTACATTAAACATCAATAAGACAAAGGTTCTCTGTCAACCTGCCCCCACCACACAATACTGTTCCCCGATTATCAAGATCCATGACGAGACCTTGAACAATGTGGACCACTTCCCATATCTTGGGAGCCTACTATCAGCAAGGACAGACATAGATGACAAAGTCCAACACCGCCTTCAGTGTGCCAGTGAGGCCTTCGGCCACCTGAGGAAAAGAATGTTCAAAGACCAGAATCTCAAACCCAGCACCAAGCTCATGGTCTACAGAGCAGTAATGATAGCCGCCCTCCTATATGCTTCAGAGACATGGACTATGTACAGTAGCCACCTCAAAGCACTGGAGAAGTACTACCAATGCTGTCTCCGCAAAATCCTGCAAATTCATTGGCAGGATAGGCGCACCAATGTCAGTGTCCTTGCTCAGGCCAACATCCCCAGCATCGAGGCACTCTATTCCGAGCTACATCACGGCAGGCGAGCCCCAGGAGGGCAGAGAAAACGCTTCAAGGACACCCTCAAAGCCTGCTTGAAAAGATGTAACATCCTCACCAACTCTTGGGAATCCCTGGCCCAAGACTGCTCAACATGGAGGCGAAGTATCCGAGAAGGTACCAAACACTTGGAGTTTCTTCGCCGGGAGCATGTGGAAGCCAAGTACAAAAGCAGAAGGAACGTCCGACAAATTAAGCACCCCACCCAACCACCACCTGCGACAGAGACTGTAGATCCTGCATTGGTCTCATCCGTCACCTTAGAACTCATTTTAGTGTGAAAGCAAGTCATCCTCGACTGCCTAAGAAGAAGAAGAATTACTAACACTAACTTTTTATTCCAAATTAATTTAATTGACCAAATTTAAATTCACCAGCTACTGTGGTGGGATTTGAACTCATGTCATTAGTCCAGGCCACTGGATTACTAACCCCATAACTTAACCACTATGCTACCATCCCCTCTGCTGATCTGATTATTATCTCAGTGCTATTTGTGGGACCTTGCTGTGTGCAAAGTGACTATACATGGCTGTAAAGCGCCTTGGGATGTCCTAAGAAAGAAAGACTTCTGTTTATATTGCGCCATTCACGACTACCAGACATCCCAAAACATAACCACTATGCTACCGTACCCTATAACCACTATGTTATCGTACCCTATAACCACTATGCTACCGTACCCTATAACCACTATGCTATCGTACCCTATAACCACTGTGTTATCGTACCCTATAACCACTATGTTATTGTACCCTATAACCACTATGCTACCGTACCCTATAACCACTATGCTACCGTACCCTATAACCACTATGCTACCGTACCCTATAACCACTATGCTACCGTACCCTATAACCACTATGCTATCGTACCCTATAACCACTGTGTTATCGTACCCTATAACCACTATGCTACCGTACCCTATAACCACTATGCTACCGTATCCTATAACCACTATGCTATCTTACCCTATAACCACTATGCTATCGGACCCTATAACCACTATGCTATAGTACCCTATAACCACTATGTTATCGTACCCTATAACCACTATGCTACCGTATCCTATAACCACTATGCTACCGTACCCTATAACCACTATGCTACCGTACCCTATAACCACTATGTTATCGTACCCTATAACCACTATGCTATTGTACCCTATAACCACTATGCTATCTTACCCTATAACCACTATGCTATCGGACCCTATAACCACTATGCTACCGTACCCTATAACCACTATGTTATCGTACCCTATAACCGCTATGCTATAGTACCCTATAACCACTATGTTATCGTACCCTATAACCACTATGCTATCGGACCCTATAACCACTATGCTATCGGACCCTATAACCACTATGTTACCGTACCCTATAACCACTATGCTATCTTACCCTATAACCACTATGCTATCGTACCCTATAACCACTATGCTATCTTACCCTATAACCACTATGCTATTGTACCCTATAACCACTATGCTATCTTACCCTATAACCACTATGCTATCGGACCCTATAACCACTATGCTATCGGACCCTATAACCACTATGTTACCGTACCCTATAACCACTATGCTATCTTACTCTATAACCACTATGCTATCGTACCCTATAACCACTATGCTATCTTACCCTATAACCACTATGCTATTGTACCCTATAACCACTATGCTATCGGACCCTATAACCACTATGCTATCGGACCCTATAACCACTATGTTACCGTACCCTATAACCACTATGCTATCTTACCCTATAACCACTATGCTATCGTACCCTATAACCACTATGCTATCTTACCCTATAACCACTATGCTATTGTACCCTATAACCACTATGCTATCTTACCCTATAACCACTATGCTATCGGACCCTATAACCACTATGCTATCAGACCCTATAACCACTATGTTACCGTACCCTATAACCACTATGCTACCGTACCCTATAACCACTATGCTATCGGACCCTATAACCACTATGCTACCGTACCCTATAACCACTATGCTATCGGACCCTATAACCACTATGCTACCGTACCCTATAACCACTATGCTATCGGAACCTATAACCACTATGCTACCGGACCCTATAACCACTATGCTACCGTACCCTATAACCACTATGCTATCGGACCCGATAAATGCAAGTTCTTTTTCTTCTTTAGATCTTCTGCTCAGTAATATGTTGGCACTGTTCCCTGAGGACCCACCTGGGAGCTGCTGGAGAATGGATGAGGCAGGCTTCTGCAACATAGAGTAATTGACAATCTCTGGGAAACTAAAGCAGGTCTGAATTGCTTTCAAATCATTGGCATTCACAGCAATCGGGAATTAGATCGATTGCTATGTGATTGGTTTAACCACTTAAATCCCTCTCACTCCCTCTGCTACCAATAGCAACACTATCTGCCCAGGGTGCAGAGACATCCTTTGTGCCCGCATTGCTAACCCGCAAATGCATCATACAATGTATTCCCATCATGTGTCTGTAATCTTGGTGCACCACCCACCTCATATTTGGTTGGATGCATTGTGGCCGGAATTGCTTGGCTCTTCTGGTGCACTCCAGTCTTTATGAGCTGTCGAAGGACCTGGCAGTTGGCCAAGACCACAAAAGCACTAGTTTCTGGCCTACGCTGGGAGTTCCCCCTGGGCCTAATAAAACATTAAACCTCTGCCCACCTCTTACAAGACCAACGACGTCAAAGGAGGTGGGGCCAGGGGCAGAGACTCCCTCAGTTGAGAGTTCCCCTGCCCCAGCACTCAGTCGGGACGTGCCATCTGATGTCTCATAAGAAATACTTGCCCAGTCCCCACAGAACTGGGACCCACAGGAGATAGGAGCCAAGCTAAGGGCTTGAACCCTCAAAGATCAATATCCTTAAAAGAGTTGGGGGTGGACGGGTGGGGGGGGTGGGGGGAGCGAGGTGGAATTGAAGTGGCTCCATTGTAAGAGGGCCGCTCGGGCACCCATAATGGTCTTCCGGATGTACCTGGCATTCCCAAGGCCAGACAGGTAATGCCATTATTTCTGCCGTTTTCAGCGGGGTTAACGCCACTAATGTGCTCCGATGCTACCAAAGGACCGTGCCTGTAGGCCCCACCGCTGACTCTGCAAACAGAATTGGAGGGATCACACCCCCCATTGACTGTCCCGCCCATTATATGGGGGCAAGTGGGGAGCTGTTGGGAATTCCTGCCTCCTTCCTGCTGCAGTTATTCCAGTAGTGTAGTATTAGGCGGTCCCTCGTGTCGAGGATGACCCACTACCACAACAGAAAAAGATGAGTTCACAGGTGTTTCAATGAGGGACCTGACATTCCAGGTCCCGAGCTACATCTTAAAGGGTGGAAGATGCCTGTGGATTATTTTAACGTGGAGTGGACGTTGCACACCAGCCACCACACGGGCTTGACAGAGAAAGGCCTTGTTCCAGTGACAAAGGTTAACCAAGATGACAGAAGACCTGCTCTGCTGCGCCATCGCTGGGCCCCAACCCCGCTGTTGTTAAATGCTGCGCCGCTTCTCTACTCCAACACCACCGCCCCTGGGCCACGACCCCGCCGCCCCCGGGCCACGACCCCGCCGGGCTGCGACCCCGCCGCTCCCGGGCCACGACCCCGCCGGGCTGCGACCCCGCCGCCCCCGGGCCACGACCCCACCGCCCCCGATCCACGACCCCGCCGGTCCCGGGCCACGACCCCACCGCCCCCGGGCCACGACCCCACCGCCCCCGATCCACGACCCCGCCGGGCCACGACCCCGCCGCCACCGGGCCACGACCCCGCCGGGCCACGACCCCACCGCCCCCGGGCCACGACCCCACCGCCCCCGATCCACGACCCCGCCTGGCCACGACTCCGCCGCCACCGGGCCACGACCCCGCCGGGCCACGACCCCGACGCCCCCGGGCCAAGACCCCGCCGCTCCTGGGCCACGACCCCGCCGCCCCCGATCCACAACCCCGCCGCTCCTGGGCCACGACCCCGCCGCTCCCGGGCCACGACCCCGCCGCCCCCGATCGACGACCCCGACGCTGCTGGGCCACGACCCCGCCGCCCCCGATCCACAACCCCGCCGCTCCTGGGCCACGACCTCGCCGCTCCCGGGCCACGACCCCGCCGCCCCCGATCGACGACCCCGCCGCTGCTGGGCCACGACCCCGCCGCTCCCGGGCCACGACCCCGACGCCCCCGGGCCACTACCCCGACGCCCCCGGGCCACGACCCCGACGCCCCCGGGCCACGACCCCGCCGCTCCCGGGCCACGACCCCGCCGCTCCCGGGCCACGACCCCGACGCCCCCGGGCCACGACCCCGCCGCTCCCGGGCCACGACCCCGCCGCTCCCGGGCCACGACCCCGACGCCCCCGGGCCACGACCCCGCCGCTCCCGGGCCACGACCCCGACGCCCCCGGGCCACGACCCCGCCGCTCCCGGGCCACGACCCCGCCGCTCCCGGGCCACTACCCCGCCGCCCCCGGGCCACGACCCCGCCGCCCCCGGGCCACGACCCCGCCGCCCCCGGGCCAAGACTCCGCCGCCCCCGGGCCACGACCCCGCCGCTCCTGGGCCACGACCCCGCCGCCCCCGGGCCACGACCCCGCCGCTCCCGGGCCACGACCCCGCCGCCCCCGGGCCACGACCCCGCCGCTCCTGGGCCACGACCCCGCCGCCCCCGATCCACGACCCCGCCGCTCCTGGGCCACGACCGCGCCGCCCCCGGGCCACGACCCCGCCGCTCCCGGGCCACGACCCCGACGCCCCCGGGCCACGACCCCGACGCCCCCGGGCCAAGACTCCGCCGCCCCCGGGCCACGACCCCGCCGCTCCCGGGCCAATACTCCGCCGCCCCCGGGCCACGACCCCGCCGTTCCTGGGCCACGACCCCGCCGCCCCCGATCCACGACCCCGCCGCTCCTGGGCCACGACCCCGCCGCTCCCGGGCCACGACCCCGCCGCCCCCGGGCCACGACCCCGCCGCCCCCGGGCCACGACCCCGCCGCTCCCGGGCCACGACCCCGCCGCTCCTGGGCCAATACTCCGCCGCCCCCGGGCCACGACCCCGCCGCTCCTGGGCCACGACCCCGCCGCCCCCGATCCACGACCCCGCCGCTCCTGGGCCACGACCCCGCCGCTCCTGGGCCACGACCCCGCCGCTCCCGGGCCACGATCCCGCCGCCCCCGGGCCACGACCCCGCCGCCCCCGGGCCACGACCCCGCCGCCCCCGGGCCAAGACCCCGCCGCCCCCGGGCCAAGACTCCGCCGCTCCCGGGCCACGACCCCACCGCCCCCGGGCCACGACCCCGCCGGGCCACGACCCCGCCGCCCCCGGGCCACGACTCCGACGCTCCCGGGCCACGACCCCGCCGCTCCCGGGCCACGACCCCGACGCCCCCGGGCCACGACCCCGCCGCTCCCGGGCCACGACCCCGCCGCTCCCGGGCCACTACCCCGCCGCCCCCGGGCCACGACCCCGCCGCCCCCGGGCCACGACCCCGCCGCTCCCGGGCCACGACCCCGCCGCCCCCGGGCCACGACCCCGCCGCTCCTGGGCCACGACCCCGCCGCCCCCGATCCACGACCCCGCCGCTCCTGGGCCACGACCGCGCCGCCCCCGGGCCACGACCCCACCGCTCCCGGGCCACGACCCCGACGCCCCCGGGCCACGACCCCGACGCCCCCGGGCCAAGACTCCGCCGTCCCCGGGCCATGACCCCGCCGCCCCCGGGCCACGACCCCGCCGCTCCCGGGCCAATACTCCGCCGCCCCCGGGCCACGACCCCGCCGCTCCTGGGCCACGACCCCGCCGCTCCTGGGCCACGACCCCGCCGCTCCCGGGCCACGACCCCGCCGCCCCCGGGCCACGACCCCGCCGCCCCCGGGCCACGACCCCGCCGCTCCCGGGCCACGACCCCGCCGCTCCTGGGCCAATACTCCGCCGCCCCCGGGCCACGACCCCGCCGCCCCCGATCCACGACCCCGCCGCTCCTGGGCCACGACCCCGCCGCTCCTGGGCCACGACCCCGCCGCTCCCGGGCCACGATCCCGCCGCCCCCGGGCCACGACCCCGCCGCCCCCGGGCCACGACCCCGCCGCCCCCGGGCCAAGACCCCGCCGCCCCCGGGCCAAGACTTCGCCGCTCCCGGGCCACGACCCCGCCGCCCCCGGGCCACGACCCCGCCGGGCCACGACCCCGCCGCCCCCGGGCCACGACTCCGACGCTCCCGGGCCACGACCCCGCCGCTCCCGGGCCACGACCCCGACGCCCCCGGGCCACGACCCCGCCGCTCCCGGGCCACGACCCCGCCGCTCCCGGGCCACTACCCCGCCGCCCCCGGGCCACGACCCCGCCGCCCCCGGGCCACGACCCCGCCGCCCCCGGGCCAAGACTCCGCCGCCCCCGGGCCACGACCCCGCCGCTCCTGGGCCACGACCCCGCCGCCCCCGGGCCACGACCCCGCCGCTCCCGGGCCACGACCCCGCCGCCCCCGGGCCACGACCCCGCCGCTCCTGGGCCACGACCCCGCCGCCCCCGATCCACGACCCCGCCGCTCCTGGGCCACGACCCCGCCGCTCCTGGGCCACGACCCCACTGCCCCCGGGCCACGACCCCGCCGCCCCCGGGCCACGACCCCGCCGGGCCACGACCCCGCCGCCCCCGGGCCACGACCCCGCCGGGCCACGACCCCGCCGCCCCCGGGCCACGACCCCGCCGGGCCACGACCCCGCCGCCCCCGATCCACGACCCCGCCGCTCCTGGGCCACGACCCCGCCGCTCCTGGGCCACGACCCCACTGCCCCCGGGCCACGACCCCACCGCCCCCGGGCCACGACCCCGCCGGGCCACGACCCCGCCGCCCCCGATCCACGACCCCGCCGCCCCCGGGCCACGACCCACCCGGGCCACGACCCCGCCGCCCCCGGGCCACGACCCCGCCGGGCCACGACCCCGACGCCCCCGGGCCACGACCCCGCCGCTCCCGGGCCACGACCCCGCCGCTCCCGGGCCACGACCCCGCCGCTCCCGGGCCACGACCGCGCCGCCCCCGGGCCACGACCCCGCCGCTCCCGGGCCACGACCCCGCCGGGCCACGACCCCGCCGCCCCCGATCCACGACCCCGCCGCCCCCGGGCCACGACCCCCCCGGGCCACGACCCCGCCGCCCCCGGGCCACGACCCCGCCGGGCCACGACCCCGACGCCCCCGGGCCACGACCCCGCCGCTCCCGGGCCACGACCCCGCCGCTCCCGGGCCACTACCCCGCCGCTCCCGGGCCACGACCGCGCCGCCCCCGGGCCACGACCCCGCCGCTCCCGGGCCACGACCCCGACGCCCCCGGGCCACGACCCCGACGCCCCCGGGCCAAGACTCCGCCGCCCCCGGGCCATGACCCCGCCGCCCCCGGGCCACGACCCCGCCGCTCCTGGGCCAATACTCCGCCGCCCCCGGGCCACGACCCCGCCGCTCCTGGGCCACGACCCCGCCGCCCCCGATCCACGACCCCGCCGCTCCTGGGCCACGACCCCGCCGCTCCCGGGCCACGACCCCGCCGCCCCCGGGCCACGACCCCGCCGCTCCTGGGCCACGACCCCGCCGCCCCCGGGCCACGACCCCGCCGCTCCTGGGCCAATACTCCGCCGCCCCCGGGCCACGACCCCGCCGCTCCTGGGCCACGACCCCGCCGCCCCCGATCCACGACCCCGCCGCTCCTGGGCCACGACCCCGCCGCCCCCGATCCACGACCCCGCCGCTCCTGGGCCACGACCCCGCCGCCCCCGGGCCACGACCCCGCCGCCCCCGGGCCACGACCCCGCCGCCCCCGGGCCACGACCCCGCCGCCCCCGGGCCAAGACCCCGCCGCCCCCGGGCCAAGACTCCGCCGCTCCCGGGCCACGACCCCGCCGCCCCCGGGCCACGACCCCGCCTGGCCACGACCCCGCCGCCCCCGGGCCACGACTCCGACGCTCCCGGGCCACGACCCCGCCGCCCCCGGGCCACGACCCCGACGCCCCCGGGCCATGACACCGCCGCTCCCGGGCCATGACACCGCCGCTCCCGGGCCACGACCCCGACCCCGACGCCCCCGGGCCAAGACCCCGCCGCTCCCGGGCCACGACCCCGACGCCCCCGGGCCAAGACACCGCCGCTCCCGGACCACTACCCCGCCGCTCACGGGCCCCGAGACCGCCGCTCCCGGGCCACGACCCCTTCGCTCCCGGGCCACGACCCCTTCGCTCCCGGGCCACGACCCCATCGCTCCCGGGCCACGACATCATCTATCCTCCACTGCTCACCACCTCCGATCTCCGCTGGTCTCGATCTCCAGGCCTCGCTGGTCTCGATCCTCGCTCCTCGCTGGTCTCAATCGTCGCACCTCGCTCCTCACTGGACTTGATCCTCGATCCTCACTCCTCTCGATCCTCGCTCCTCGCTGGTCTCGATCCTCGCTCCTCACTGGTCTCGATCCTCGCTCCTCGCTGGACTCGATCCTTGCTCCTCTCGATCCTTACTCCTCGCTGGTCTCGATCCTCGCTGGTCTCGATCCTCGCTCCTCGCTGGTCTCGATCCTCGCTCCTCGCTGGTCTCGATCCTCGCTCCTCACTGGACTCGATCCTCGCTCCTCACTCCTCTCGATCCTCGCTCCTCGCTGGTCTCGATCCTCGCTCCTCGCTGGTCTCGATCCTCGCTCCTCGCTGGACTCGATCCTCGCTCCTCTCGATCCTTACTCCTCGCTGGTCTCGATCCTCGCTCCTCGCTGGTCTCGATCGTCGCTCCTTGCTCCTCTCGATCGTCGCTCCTCGCTGGACTCGATCCTCGCTCCTCGCTGGTCTCACTCCTCGCTGGTCTCACTCCTCGCTCCTCGCTGGTCTCGATCCTCGCTGGTCTCGATCCTCGCTCCTCGCTGGTCTCGATCCTCGCTCCTCGCTGGT
Organism: Pristiophorus japonicus; assembly: GCF_044704955.1. NCBI lineage: Eukaryota > Metazoa > Chordata > Chondrichthyes > Pristiophoridae > Pristiophorus > Pristiophorus japonicus. Next base: position 31,346,435 of record NC_091985.1, read on the forward strand.
CTCGATCCTCGCTGGACTCGATCCTCGCTCCTCTCGATCCTTACTCCTCGCTGGTCTCAATCCTCACTCCTCACTGGTATCGATCGTCGCTCCTCGCTGGTCTCGCTCCTCGCTCCTCGCTGGTCTCGCTCCTCGCTCCTCGCCGCTCTCGATCCTCGCTCCTCGCTGGTCTCGATCCTCGCTGGTCTCGATCCTCGCTCCTCGCTGATCTCGATCCTCGCTCTTTGCTGGTCTCGCTCCTCGCTGGTCTCGGTCCGCGCTCCTCGCTGGTCTCGATCTCCAGGCCTCACTGCTCCTCCTCGACCTGGGGTCCCGACCCCGCCGTTGGTCTCGTTTCGCTGCAATCGGCTACCTGGTCTCCAATGACGTCAATCCAGTCGCCCTTCTAGAATCCATCGCCCTCCTGGAAGGACTCGTGTGCTCCCTGCAGTGGCTAGCTCTTCCTTTTATCACCAACCTGCTACGATGGTGTTCTCTCGCAGGTCAAAGGGCGCGGTTACTCTAGGGAGCCAACAGAACACTAGCAGAAATGTCTAGCCCCACAGGTCCAACTAATCCTGCTGTTCGAGCAATTGTATCTGATAGTATGTTTCTCTTCATGGTACATGTCTAATTTTACCTTGAGGGTATCTAAAATGCTTGCTACAACTTCCCTGGTAAGCTATTCCAAAAACCGTTCAGTAATTCAGTGTTCCCTCCCTGATTAGTCTAAGATCAGCTGAATCAACAGAGAGGAGTTCAAATCTTCGACCTTCCTGGACTGTCTGGCTCAGATGTGGTGAACCATTGGGCTTCGTGGTTGAATCTATCTATAGATCCATCATTCCCTTTCATGCCCTCCCATATCTTAAAGCTATTTCCATTCCTATGAGGCATTTCTAATACATGCATCAATCTCAGGTTAGGAGGGTAAACTTTAAACCTGTTTAAGCCTTGCCGATACCAATGTGTGACTGATTGCTGAGAGGTACGTATAAACCTCCTGCGTAACTTGCCCATTAATTTATCCCCTCTTTTGCTGAAGCTGCAGCCCCAGCCAAGATTGTCGGTAATCATGGGCATTAGCCTTTTGTTATATTTCTACATCCTACTCTGAGGCAACATCTGTTTCAGCCAACCCACAAAGTTTACTTCATAAAATGTTAAAAAAATTACATCTTTGATGCTTTGGAGTGTTGTGAATAAAAGGTGAATTGATGGGCTGGTTGGTAAATTTGCCATCGGCACAGAGCAAGATTCCAAATACGGCAAATGGGATGAATTACCAGTTAATTCATTTTTTGATGGTGTTGGTTAAGGGATGAATGTTGGCTCGGACATCAGAAGAACTTTTACATCCATCTGAACCGCAGGAACAGGCAGATGTGGTCTTAATTTTACATCTCAAATGAAGCAGAGCAACTCTCTCAGTACTGCACTGAAATGTCAGCCAAGATTACGTAGAATTACATGCAATGTTACAGCATGGAGACAGGCCATTCAGCCCAACAGGTCTATGCCATTGTTTATGCTGAACACAAGCATCCTCCCACCTTACTTCATTTCATCCTATCAAAATATCTTTCTAGTCTCTTATCTCTCATGTACTTACCTAGCTTCCCCTGAAATGTATCTATGCTATTCCCCTTAACTACTATATGTGGGAGCGAGTTCCACATTCTAACCACTCTCTGGGTAAAGATTTTACTCCTGATTTTGTCACTGGATTTATTAGTGACTATCTTATATTTATGGCCCCTAGATTTGGACTCCTTCACTATTGGAAACATCTTCTCTACGTCTACCCTATCGAAGCCCTTCATAATTTTAATCACCTCCACCAGGTCAGCTCTCGGCCCTAACCTGTTCAGTATACCTTGATAGTTGTACCCTCTCAGTTCTGGTCATCATCCTTGTAAATCTGCTTTTGCACTTTCTCCAGTGCTTCTATATCCCTTTTGTAATATGGAGACCAGAACTATGCACAGCACTCTAAATGTGGTCTAACCAAGGATCTATGTACTCAGATCCTGAATCACAACCTTCTGACTAAGAAGCCCGTGGGATACCAACTGAGCCAAGCTGACACAACTTTGGCATTTTGGAGGGATGTTAAGTTAATTTGAATTACCCCCCAGCCAACTTGACCTTCCTTCTTTCCTGAAGGCACCAACATCCTGGGGTGTAATTATATAGGTTCAAGGTAATCTCTGGCATCTCACCAAAATGGCCATTCCCCGTGTTCTATCGGATGTAAGCAGGCGATTCAATTGCGGGATATCACAGCCGAGACCAATTCTGTAATAGAACCACACAATCATAGAAATTTACAGCACAGAAGGAGGCCATTTGGCCCATTGTGCTCGTGCCGGCCGACCAAGAGCTATCCAGCCTAATCCCACTTTTCAGTTCTTGGTCCGGAGCCCTGTAGGTTACGGCACTTCAAGTACACATCCAAGTATTTTTCAAATGCAATGAGGGTTTCTGCCTCTACCACCCTTGCAGGCAGTGAGTTCCAGACCCCCACCGCCCTCTGGGTGAAAAAACTTCTTCTCAAATCCCCTCTCAACCGCCTACCAATTACTTTAAATCTATGCCCCCTGGTTATTGACTCCTGTGCTAAGGGAAATAGATCCTTCCTATCCACCTTATCTAGGCCCCTCTATCCTTGCCTGATACTCTCACATGTGCACTTCCAAAGTCTGCTATTGGATAGCGATGAGCAGTAAGAAGACTGTGTGATTATTCTCCTCCTCTCTCCTCCCCCTTCTTAGGCATGAGAACTACGTAGGATTACATAGGATATACAGCACAGAAACAGGCCATTCGGCCCAACCAATCCATATCAACGTTTATGCTCCACTCGAGCCTCCTCCCATCTTTCCTCATCTGGCTCTATCAGGATAACCCTCTATTCCCTTCTCCCTCATATGCTTATCTAGCCTCCCCTTAAATGCATCTATACTATTCGCCTCCCTGTGGTGACGAGTTCCATATCCTCACTACTCTCTGGGTGAAGAAGTTTCTTCTGAGCACTGAGGCCCAGTTGTACAGACTGAGATCAACTAACTCAGCTCAAAGCTGGAATTGAAAATGGGATGGTCTGGTCTGTGTGGTTCAGCTTCTGACTGTCTTAACCAGCTGAGTCATCAGGTTAGTGCCGCAGTCTGAATGTTTAAAGTAACGTTCTACAAGGACAAGGCCATATTGTAGATGAAATAGGTGACACATTCATAAAAAAGAACACTGGGGTAACACAAAGTAACAACTGAAATTTTATCACATTTTATGAACATGACACTCAGTAATTGCTCTATTAGAAAACCAAGGTCAACCTTTTGTGTCTAAGACACGGCACGCCTGGTGCTAAATGCTACATGCCTCCAGTTCACGCTCCGCAGGGCACAATTCAGCTCATGTTGCGTATTATTAATGAATACAACCATTAAAATCCGTGGTTGAAAATACATTATTACTAACATTAGTAACATCTGCCACCAATACTTTTCTAATCCTGAAGGTAGGACCGAGAGAAGAATGTGACAGGAACAAAACTACCTTAGCGTATTCACACTGGAAATTAATGTGTGCATTTGATAGTCGAGCCTTGTGGGGGGGTGGGGGGGGGGGGTCGGGGGGGAGAGCAAAGGGATATAAAATGTCTGTCAGAAGGAGATATATGACAGATGAAAAATATGGCCCAGGATCATTATCTGATGCCGTATTTATAATGGCAAACAAGAGCTGACTTTGCCAAGATAAAAAACAACTCCAATTTTCTTCTATAAACAACCCAAGTCAACAAGATCTATCAAGGAAGATGATCTTAAGCTTCAGAAACTTTAAAGACATGTTCGGCTAGTTTGAACAAGCTGATGAATCCCACACACTTCAATTTTCTGTTTTTCTTGTGACTTCTGGCTTTCTTTTCTTTCCTCTGCAGTTTCTTGAGACTTTTTTTTTTACTCCTGCTCCTGTTTTGTAAAAAAACATGTTTCCTTATTTTTTATCTGTCTTTTGTTGTTTTCTTTTCTTGCCTACTTCCTGCCACTTTGTACTTTTCCCTTTCCTTTTTGCCCAACTTCACTCCTGTCATTTGGATCACGAGATAATCGTTGCATATGTGCAACGATGATGTGGCATCGGTATGGGTGAAGCTACGGAATACCAAGGGGCAGAAAACGCGAGTGGGAGTTGTGTATAGGCCACCATACAGTTGTAGTAAGGTTGGGGACCGCATCAAACAAGAAATTAGGGATGCATGCAATAAAGGTACAGCAGTTATCATGGGTGACTTTAATCTACATATTGATTGGGCTAACCAAACTGGTAGCAATGCGGTGGAGGAGGATTTCCTGGAGTGTATTAGGGATGGTTTTTTAGACCACTATGTCGAGGAACCAACCAGGGGGCTGGCCATCCTAGACTGGGTGATGTGTAAGGACTAATTAACAATCTTGTTGTGCGAGACCCCTTGGGGAAGAGTGATCATAACATGGTAGAATTCTTTATTAGGATGGAGAGTGACACAGTTAATTCAGAAACTAGGGTCCTGAACTTAAGGAAAGGTAACTTCGATGGTATGAGACGTGAATTGGCTAGAATAGACTGGCAAATGATACTTAAAGAGCTGACGGTGGATAGGCAATGGCAAACATTTAAAGATCACATGGATGAATTTCAGCAATTGTACATCCCTGTCTGGAGTAAAATTAATACGGGGAATGTGACTCAACCGTGGCTAACAAGGGAAATTAAGGATAGTGTTAAATCCAAGGAAGAGGCATATAAATTGGCCAGAAAAAGCAGCAAACCTGAGGACTGGGAGAAATTTAGAATTCAGCAGAGGAGGACAAAGGGTTTAATTAGGAGGGGGAAAATGAGTACGAGAGGTAGCTTGCCGGGAACATAAAAACTGACTGCAAAACCTTCTATAGATATGTGAAGAGAAAAAGATTAGTGAAGACAAACGTAGGTCCCTTGCAGTCGGCTTCAGGTGAATTTATAATGGAAAACAAAGAAATGGCAGACCAATTGAACAAATACTTTGGTTCTGTCTTCACGAAGGAATACACAAATAACCTTCAGGAAGTACTAGGGGACTGAGGGTCTAGTGAGAAGGAGGAACTGAAGGATATCCATATTAGGCGGGAAATTGTGTTCGGGAAAGTGATGGGATTGATAAATCCCCAGGGCCAGATAGTCTGCATCCCAGAGTACTTAAGGAAGTGGCCCTAGAAATAGTGGATGCATTGGTGATCATTTTCCAACAGTCTATGGTCTGGAGGGTAGCTAATGTAACACCACTTTTTAAAAAAGGAGGGAGAGAAAAAGCGGGTAATTATAGTCTGACATCAGTGGTGGGGAAAATGTTGGAATCAATTATTAAGAATGAAATAGCAGCGCATTTGGAAAGCAGTGGCAGGATTGGTCCAAGTCAGCATGGATTTATGAAAGGGAAATCATGTTTGACAAATCTGGAATTTTTTGAGGATGTAACTAGTAGAGTGGACAAGGGAGAACCAGTGGATGTGATTTATTTAGACTTTCAAAAGGCTTTTGACAAGATCCCACACAAGAGATTGGTGTGCAAAATCAAAGCACATGGTATTGGGGGTAATATACTGACGTGAATAGAGAGCTGGTTGGCAGACAGGAAGCAGAGTGTCGGGATAAACGGGTCCTTTTCAGAATGGCAGGCAGTGACTAGTGGAGTGCTGCAGGGCTCAGTGTTGGGACCCCAGCTCTTTACAAAATACATCAATGATTTTGATGAAGGAATTGAGTGTAATATCTCTAAGTTTGCAGATGATACTAAACTGGGTGGCGATGTGAGCTGTGAGGGGGACGCTAAGAGTCTGCAGGGTGACTTGGACAGGTTAGGTGAGTGGGCAAATGCAATGCAGATGCAGTACAATGTGGATAATTGTGAAGTTATCCACTTTGGGGGCAAAAACGTGAAGACAGAATATTATCTGAATGGTGGCAGATTAGGAAAAGGGGAGGTGCAATGAGACCTAGGTGTCATGGTTCATCAGTCATTGAAAGTTGGCATACAGGTACAGCAGGCGGTAAAGGCGGCAAATGGTATGTTGGCCTTCATAGCTAGGGGATTTGAGTATAGGAGCAGGGAGGTCTTACTGCAGTTGTACAGGGCCTTGGTGAGGCCGCACCTGGAATATTGTGTTCAGTTTTGGTCTCCTAATCTGAGGAAGGACGTTCTTGCTATTGAGGGAGTGCAGCGAAGGTTCACCAGACTGATTCCCGGGATGGTTGGACTGACATATGAGGATAGACTGGATCAATTGGACCTTTATACATTGGAGTTTAGAAGAATGAGAGGGGATCTCATAGAAACATACAAGATTCTGACGGGACGGGACAGGTTCGATGCGGGTAGATTGTTCCCGATGTTGGGGAAGTCCAGAACTAGGGGACACAGTCTTAGGATAAGGGGTAGGCCATTTAGGACTGAGAAGAGGAGAAACTTCTTCACTCAGAGAGTTGTTAACTTGTGGAATTCCCTGCCGCAGAGAGTTGTTGATGCCAGTTCATTGGATATTTTCAAGAGGGAGTTAGATATGGCCCTTACTGCTAAGGAGATCAAGGGGTATGGTGAGAAAGCAGGAAAGGGGTACTGAGGGAATGATCAGCCATGATCTTATTGAATGGTGGTTCAAATGGCCTACTCTCAAAAAGCATCCATGACCAGAAGCAAGTCTGCGGGCTGCGCCATTTCCACCCCGGTAGTGGACAATGGTAGCCGACCGAGGGCATCAGCACAGTTCTCCGTGCCTGGTCTGTGGCGGATAACATAGTCACAGGCGGACAATGTTAGTGCCCATCTTTGGATGCAGGATGAAGCATTGGTGTTTATACCTTTGCTTTCTGAAAACAGCGAAATGAGCGGTTTGTGGTCGGTTTCAAGCTCAAACCGAAGTCCAAATAGGTATTGGTGCATTTTCTTAACCCCATATACACATGCTAACGTCTCTTTCTCGACCATACTGTCGGCTCTTTCAGCCATAGACAGACTTCTAGATGCATATGCAACCGGTTGAAGTTTGCCCGATACATTGGTTTGCTGTAACACACAGCCAACGTACGAAGACGCATCACAAGCTAGCACTAATTGTTTACACAAGTCATACAGTACAAGTAACTTATTGGAACAAGGTAGATTTCTGGCCTTCTCAAAGGCTGTCTCTTGAGATTTACCCCAAACCCAGCCGCCACCCTTACATTGCAATATGTGCAATGGTTTCAGCAAAGTGCTTAACCCGGGTAGAAAGTTGCCAAAATAGTTGAGGAGTCCCAGGAACGAATGCAGCCCCGTCACATTAGAAACATAGAAACATAGAAACATAGAAACATAGAAAATAGGTGCAGGAGTAGGCCATTCGGCCCTTCTAGCCTGCACCGCCATTCAATGAGTTCATGGCTGAACATGCAACTTCAGTACCCCATTCCTGCTTTCTCACCATACCCCTTGATTCCCCTAGTAGTAAGGACTTCATCTAACTCCTTTTTGAATATATTTAGTGAATTGGCCTCAACAACTTTCTGTGGTAGAGAATTCCACAGGTTCACCACTCTCTGGGTGAAGAAATTCCTCCTCATCTCGGTCCTAAATGGCTTCCCCCTTATCCTTAGACTGTGTCCCCTGGTTCTGGACTTCCCCAACATTGGGAACATTCTTCCTGCATCTAACCTGTCTAACCCCGTCAGAATTTTAAACGTTTCTATGAGGTCCCCTCTCATTCTTCTGAACTCCAGTGAATACAAGCCCAGTTGATCCAGTCTTTCTTGATAGGTCAGTCCCGCCATCCCGGGAATCAGTCTGGTGAACCTTCGCTGCACTCCCTCAATAGCAAGAATGTCCTTCCTCAGGTTAGGAGACCAAAACTGTACACAATACTCCAGGTGTGGCCTCACCAAGGCCCTGTACAATTGTAGCAACACCTCCCTGCCCTTGTACTCAAATCCCCTCGCTATGAAGGCCAACATGCCATTTGCTTTCTTAACCGCCTGCTGTACCTGCATGCCAACCTTCAATGACTGATGTACCATGACACCCAGGTCTCTTTGCACCTCCCCTTTTCCTAATCTGTCACCATTCAGATAATAGTCTGTCTCTCTGTTTTTACCACCAAAGTGGATAACCTCACATTTATCCACATTATACTTCATCTGCCATGCATTTGCCCACTCACCTAACCTATCCAAGTCGCTCTGCAGCCTCATAGAATCCTCCTTGCAGCTCACACTGCCACCCAACTTAGTGTCATCCGCAAATTTGGAGATACTACATTTAATCCCCTCGTCTAAATCATTAATGTACAGTGTAAACAGCTGGGGCCCCAGCACAGAACCTTGCCGTACCTCACTAGTCACTGCCTGCCATTCTGAAAAGTCCCCATTTACTCCTACTCTTTGCTTCCTGTCTGACAACCAGTTCTCAATCCATGTCAGCACACTACCCCCAATCCCATGTGCTTTAACTTTGCACATTAATCTCTTGTGTGGGACCTTGTCGAAAGCCTTCTGAAAGTCCAAATATAACACATCAACTGGTGCTCCCTTGTCCACTCTACTGGAAACATCCTCAAAAAATTCCAGAAGATTTGTCAAGCATGATTTCCCTTTCACAAATCCATGCTGACTTGGACCTATCATATTACCTCTTTCCAAATGCACTGCTATGACATCCTTAATAATTGATTCCATCATTTTACCCACTACCGATGACAGGCTGACCGGTCTGTAATTCCCTGTTTTCTCTCTCCCTCCTTTTTTAAAAAGTGGGGTTACATTGGCTACCCTCCACTCCATAGGAACTGATCCAGAGTCAATGGAATGTTGGAAAATGACTGTCAATGCATCCACTATTTCCAAGGCCACCTCCTTAAGTACTCTGGGATGCAGTCCATCAGGCCCTGGGGATTTATCGGCCTTCAATCCCATCAATTTCCCCAACACAATTTCCCGACTAATAAGGATTTCCCTCAGTTCCTCCTCCTTACTAGACCCTCCGACCCCTTTTATATCCGGAAGGTTGTTTGTGTCCTCCTCAGTGAATACCGAACCAAAGTACTTGTTCAATTGGTCCGCCATTTCTTTGTTCCCCGTTATGACTTCCCCTGATTCTGACTGCAGGGGACCTACGTTTGTCTTCACTAACCTTTTTCTCTTTACATATCTATAGAAACTTTTGCAATCCGTCTTAATGTTCCCTGCAAGTTTCTTCTCGTACTCCATTTTCCCTGCCCTAATCAAACCCTTTGTCCTCCTCTGCTGAGTTCTAAATTTCTCCCAGTCCCCGGGTTCTCTGCTATTTCTGGCCAATTTGTATGCCACTTCCTTGGCTTTAATGCTATCCCTGATTTCCCTTGATAGCCACGGTTGAGCCACCTTCCCTTTTTTATTTTTACGACAGACAGGAATGTACAATTGTTGTAGTTCATCCATGCGGTCTCTAAATGTCTGCCATTGCCCATCCACAGTCAACCCCTTCAGTATCATTCGCCAATCTATCCTAGCCAATTCACGCCTCATACCTTCAAAGTTACCCTTCTTTAAGTTCTGGACCATGGTCTCTGAATTAACTGTTTCATTCTCCATCCTAATGCAGAATTCCACCATATTATGGTCACTCTTCCCCAAGGGGCCTCGCACAATGAGATTGCTAATTAATCCTCTCTCATTACACAACACCCAGTCTAAGATGGCCTCCCCCCTAGTTGGTTCCTTGACATATTGGTCTAAAAAACCATCCCTTATGCACTCCAGGAAATCCTCCTCTACCGTATTGCTTCCAGTTTGGTTAACCCAATCTATGTGCATATTAAAGTCACCCATTATAACTGCTGCACCTTTATTGCACGCACCCCTAATTTCATGTTTGATGCCCTCCCCAACATCACTACTACTGTTTGGAGGTCTGTACACAACTCCCACTAACGTTTTTTGTCCTTTGGTATTCTGCAGCTCTACCCATTCTGTGGTCTTGGTGCATTCTTGATGGCCTCTGTCTTTGAGTCCGTGGGTCTGATGCCGTCTGCTGCAATCTTTCTCCCCAAAATTCGACCTCTGGTGCCAGGAAAACACACTTGGAGCGTTTCAGCCTGAGTCCCACTCTGTCTAGTCAACTTAGAACCTCTTCCAGGCTTTGCAGGTGTTCGGTGGTATCACGACCAGTGATCAGGATGTTGTCTTGAAACACAATGATGTGCGGAACCGATTTTAGCAGACTCTCCATGGTCCTCTGGAAGATGGCAGCAGCTGAGCGAATCCCAAAAGCGCACCTGTGGTATATAAACAGTCCTTTGTGTGTGTTGATGCACGTCAATCTTTTTGAAGATTGTGTCTCCTGTGTCATGTAGGCGGAGGTTAGGTACAACTTGGTGAACGTCTTCCCCACCCGCTAATGTTGCGAACAGGTCATCCGCCTTGGGTAGCGGGTACTGGTCTTTTAATGACACTCGGCTGATCGTCACCTTGTAGTCTCCGCAGATTCTGACTGTGCCATCGCTTTTTAACACCAGAACAATCAGTCTGGCCCACTCGTTGAACTCAACTGGTGATATGATTCCCTCTCGTTGAAGTCTGTCCTGTTCGATCTCGACTTTCTCCCTCATCATATATGGAACTGCTCGAGCCTTGTGATGAACGGGCCTTGCATTGGGAACTAGATGGATCTGCACCTTGGCGCCTGTGAAGTTGCCGATGCCTGGTTCAAATAGCGACAGAAACTTGCTCAGCACTTGGGTGCACGAGGCATCATCCACTGAAGAAAGTGCTTTGATGTCGTCCCAGTTCCATCAAATCTTTCCCAGCCAGCTTCTGCCGAATAGCGCTGGGTCATCACCTGGTACAATCCACAGTGATAAGTCATGCACAGCTCGATCGGACGATACCTGAACTGCCGCACTGCCAATGACTGGTATGAGCTCTTTGGTGTAGGTGTGCAGCTTTGTCTGAATCGGGCTCAGTTTGGGCCTTCGTGCCTTGTTGCCCCACCATTTCTCAAAAGCCTTCTGGCTCATAATTGACTGACTCGTCCCCGTGTCCAACTCCATTGATACCGGAATACCATTTAATTTGACTTTCAGCATGATAGGAGGGCTCTTGGTGGTGAAGGTATGTACCCCATACACTTCTTCCTCGTTTGAGTTGCCTCTCTTGCTTGTTCTTTGTGATCCACGCCGGATCGATCATCCTCTGCTGACTCTGCCACATGGTGAGTCGCAGAACTCTTGCACATTCGCTGGAGGTGCCCCATTGTTTCGCAGCCTTTGCACACGTAGTGTTTGAATCGACATTGATGAGCTCGATGATTACCCCCGCAGCGCCAACATGGTGCTAATGGATTTATATTCACGCCCGCTGGCTGACTCTGAGTCATTTTAGGTCTTGCAGCTGCAGACGTGTAGGCCTTGCCATATGCAGTTCTGCCTGCTAGCGATGTTATTTTATGCACAGTACTTGCCGGTGAACTTCGATGCTGGGAAGATATCTGTCTGGTATTATCGCTCGTGGATATGAATGCCTGGGCTATCATGATGCCCTTGCTTAGGTCTAGGGATTCGGCGGACAGCAGCTTGCGAAGAATGACCTCGTGGCCGATGCCAAGCACAAAAAAGTCCCACAGTATTTCCTCCAAAAATCCAGCAAATTCGCAAGTTCCCGCAAGGCGTCTCAGGTCGGCGACATAACTCGCCACATCCTGGCCCTCGGAGCTGTGGTGAGATACCTGGCCATTAAGACGCTCTCCTTTGGCTTGAGGTGGTTCCGAACCAGCGTACACAACTCTGTATGTGTCTTCTCCATTGGTTTCTCCAGTGCTAGCAGATTCTTGATGAGGCCGTATATTGTGGACCCAGACACGGTGAGAAGAATCACCCTGCACTTGATCGCTTTATCGTCCCCATCCAGCTCATTGGCCACAATGTACTCAACGAGCGAGACGCTCAACGAAGGCTTCCCAATCATCACCCTCTACAAATCTCTCTGAAATACCAATGGCAGCCATGACCGCGTGAAAGTTCATAATCTGTTACTCGTCACCAATTGTTAGGTATGGAAGAACTCCACAAGACTGAGTACTGTGAGCTAAAACTGATGTGACCTTAGACTCTTTAATACAACTCCAGAGTGCCTAAGCAGCATGGCAGACAACCTTTTATACTCCCTTGCACGAGGTGTGCAGGTGACCCTTGGGCCTCCAACAGTTGCGCCCTCTGGTGGCAAGTCTTACACAGTTACAATGTTTACATACATAACATCATGCATATGGGTTTATATCTGTGGAAGTGTGTGTATCTGTGTGTGTGTGTGTGTGTGTGTGTGCATGTGGATGTGTGTGTGTGGAAGTGTGTATGTGGGTTTGTGTGGGTGTGTGTGCATGGGTGTGTGTATATGTGTATGTGAGTGTGTGTGTGCTTGTTTATGTGGAAGTGTGTGTATGTGAGTATGTGTGTGGGTAAGCGTGTGTGTGTGGAAGTGCGGGTATATGTGTGGGTGTATGTGTGGGGGGTGGGTGTGTGTGTGTAGGGGGTGGGTGTGTGGGGTGGGTATGTGTGTGTTTGTGTGCACGTGTATATGTGGACATGTACGTGTGTGTGTGGGGGTGGGTTTGTGTGGATGTGTGTGTGTGGAAGTGTGTATGTGGGTTTGTGTGGGTGTGTGTGCATGGGTGTGTGTATATGTGTATGTGAGTGTGTGTGTGCTTGTTTATGTGGAAGTGTGTGTATGTAAGTATGTGTGTGGGTAAGTGTGTGTGTGTGGAAGTGCGGGTATATGTGTGGGTGTATGTGTGGGGGGTGGGTGTGTGTGTGTAGGGGGTGGGTGTGTGTGGGGTGGGTGTGTGTGTGTGTGGGGGGTGGGTTTGTGTGGATGTGTGTGTGTGTGTGGATGTGTGTGTGTGTGTGTGTGTGTGTGTGTGTGGGTGGAGATCTGCATATGTGGGCATGAGTGTGTGTGTGGGTATGTATGTATGAGATTGTGGGTGGGTGTGTGAGTGTGGGGGGGGGGGGAGGTCTGCATGTGTGTGTGAGTGTGAAAGTGTGGGTGTGTGTGAGTGTGTGTGTGTGAGAGTGTGGGTATGTGTGTGTGAGTGTGGGTATGTGTGTGTGAGTGTGGGTATGTGTGAGTATGTGTGTGTGAGTGTGAGTGTGAGTGTGAGTGTGTGTGTTTCTGTGTGTGTGTGTGTTTGTTTGTGCGGCGGCCCAGCCCGGAAATTGGTGTGGTGCTGGCCTGCAAGACCATCAGCAGGCTGGGGCCATTGGAAGGAGCAGCATGCAGCGGCATACCACTGCAGGGAGCAGCGCGTGCTGCTGCAGGTGGGCGACGGCTGCGAAGCCAGGTCGCTGATTGCAGTGTGGGCAGGAGGTGGCGAAGGAGCGGCAAGAATTTGTTGAGGGAAGTGACCGGGGCCCAGGAGAGGCGAGAGTTTGTGGCCCAGAAGAGGCGAGGCCCCAGGGGCAGCACGGACCAGCCCACACTGCGATATGTGCGCGCACTAGGTCGATGCAGCAGAGCTTGTCTCCAGTCGTCTTGGTTAACCCTTGCTACTGGACCAAGACCTAGCTCTGTCAAGCCCGTGTGGTGTCCGTGTGGTTCCACCCTTCACGATGTAGTTCGGGACCTGGAATATTAGGTCCTTCATTGAAACACCTGTAAACTCATTCCTTTTTGGCGTGGAAGCAAGTCATCCTCGCTTCGAGGGACTGCTTATGATGATGATGTGCGGGTGTGTGTGTGTGTGTATATGTGGATGTGTGTCTGGGTCTGCTTGTGTGTGTATATGTGGATGTGTGTGTGCGTGTGTGTGTGTGTGGGTCTGCGTGCATGGGTGTGTGTATGTGGGGGGGGAGGGGTGTGTGTATGTGGGGGGGGAGGGGTGTGTGTGTGGGGGGGGGGGGTCTCAGAGTATGGGTATGCGCGTGTGTGCGTGTGTGTGCGTGTACTGCAAGAGTTTGTTGTAGGGATAGTCCCACTGTCATTAGTCTGTTGCTAAGTTTACTGGCCAAAACAGTATTGGTTTCCATGTTCTGACTCCAGGATACTATTACACATTTAACTGATAGCTGAAATATTTCACACCAATAAATCTATACATATGCTGGAGCATAACTATTGATAGCTAATGTGAATTATGAGCAGCAACCGTTAAAATAGCACTCATCTACTTCAACAAGAGCAAGGAAGGAATCTGCAGCTTGAAATATCCCAGCGTTGTGTTGTTGATATGACCCACACCGATACAACGTAATTCAGGTTGAATTTTCATTCATTCACAAATGAAAGGGAGTGTGAATGTGAGAGTGGGGGTTAGAGGAAAGCATTTTTAGTTGTTTATCGGCATGGAGTCTTTCTGCGGTCTTAAAGTGTTTTGAAGAAATGATTCCTTCGTCATTTCGAAATGTAATTTCCGTCCCCTTTGTGCTGCCTCTTGGATTCGGGCCACATGTCATTACGTAGCGGAGAGAGTGGGCAGGTGACCTGCTACCAAGTTTCTCTTATTGCTCCTGTAACTAGTTTACAAAGTGGGGGGGGGCGGGGGGTGCGAGAATTATCTCTGATTTTCTTTCCCTCTCTGTTGTGCCATGTTGAGTTCCTACTCGGTATCTCTTCCTAACGGAATGGCCAACTTCAGTACCTGAGGTCAGGAGGGATCACATTTCGTGGCTTGCTACCACTCCTGTTAAAAAATTAAAATCTTAGATGATATTATTCACACCAATAAAACATAATTCAGGTTAAATTTTTATTCATTCACAAATTAAAGGGAGTGTGAATGTTGGGATGGGGGTGGGTATTAGTAATGCTACAACACGTGATACACAAGCAGAGCTAATGTTCTTCTCCCATCCACTCCATTATCCAGGATAGGCAAGGCCCAGCACCCATCCTCAGTGTAGGTTCAGAGTTTTAACCTTCTCATTGCTAACTCATCAGGCTAAACACCCATTTTCCTGAATGGTATCAAAAAATATTGCACTTGGAAAAAATATACCTTTTTTGCCAACTCTGCACAATGGTTCAATCCGATATCTGCTGGCTTAGCTGATCATAGCTAAGAGGGGAAGATGGTACAACTGGGCTAGTGGTAGCAGAGAAACAGCCAGGATTCCCATTCTTCACAGACATCCAGGGACTTGGCGGGGTGGGGGGGGGGGGCGTCGTTTGAAACTTCTCCTGAATTTCTTATTGGATGAATTAGTGACTATGTTATATTGCCCCCCGTCCTGCCCCCCCCCAGTTTTGGACTCCTCCACGAGTGGAAACATCAATTCTCTTCTATATTCCAGTCACCATCATCATCATAGGCAGTCCCTCAGAATCAAGGAAGACTTGCTTCCACTCCTGAAGTGAGTTCATTGGTGGCTGAACAGTCCAATACGAGAGCCACAGACTGTGTCACAGGTGGGACAGACATTCGCCGAGGGAAGGGGTGGGTGGGACTGGTTTGCCGCACGCTCCTTCCGCTGCCTTCGCTTGACCTCTTCACACTCTCGGTGTTGAGACTCGAAGAGCTCAGCGCCCTCCCGGATGCACTTTCTCCACCACGGGCGGTCTTTGACCAGGCACTCCCAGGTGTCAGTGGTGATGTCGCACTTTACCAGGGAGGCTTTAAAGGTGTCCTTGTAACGTTTCCGCTGCCCACCTTTGGCTCGTTTGCCGTGAATGAGCTCCGCATAGAGCATTTGCTTAGGGACTCTTGTGTCTGGCATGTAAACTATGTGGCCTGCCCAGCGAAGCTGATTGAGTATGGTCAGTGCTTCAGTGCTGGGGATGTTAGCCTGGACAAGGACACTGATGTTGGTATGCCTGTCCTCCCAGGGGATTAGCAGGATCTTGTGGCGACATCGTTGGTGATATATCTCCAGTGACTTGAGGTGTCTTCTGTACATCGTCCATGCCTCTGATCCATACAGGAGGGCGGGTATCATAAAGCCCTGTAGATCATGAGCTTGGTGGTAGATTTGAGGGCCTGGTCTTCGAACATTCTTTTCCTCAGGTGGCCGATGGCTGCACTGGCGCACTGGAGGCGGTGTTGAATCTCCACATCAATGTCTGCTTTTGCTGACAAGAGGCTCCCGAGGTATGGGAATTGGTCCATGTTGTCGAGGGCCACGCCGTGAATCTTGGTGACTGGGGGGGGCAGTGCTGTGCGGTGAGGACAGGCTGGTGGAGGACCTTTGTGTTCCGGATGTTAAGCGGAAGGCCCATGCTTTCATCTGCCTCAGTGAATACATTGACTATATCCTGGAGTTCAGGCTCAGAATGTGCATAGACGCAGGCATCGTCCGCGTACTGCAGCTCAACGACAGAGGTTGGGGTGATCTTGGACCTGGCCTGGAGGCGGATTAGGTTAAACAGCTTCCCACTGATTCTGTAGTTTAGTTCCAATCCAGCGGGGAGCTTGTTGATTGTGAGGTGGAGCATGGTAGCAAGGAAGATTGAGAAGAGTGTTGGAGCGATGATGCAGCTCTGCTTGACCCCGGTCCGGACGTGGATTGGGTCTGTAATGGATCCATTGATAAGGATCAGGGCCTGCATGTCATCATGGAGCAGGCGAAGGATGTTGACAAACTTTTGGGGGCATCCGAAACGGAGGAGGATGCTCCATAGACCCTCGCGGTTGACAGTGTCAAAGGCCATTATAAGGTCGAAAAAGGCCAGGTATAAGGGCATTTTCCTGCAGCTGTCGCGCTGCAAAGATCATGTCTGTTGTGCCCCATAGGGGATGGAGTCCGCACTGTGACTCCGGTTTGGCCACAGGAAGAAGACGGTTGAGGAGAACTCTAGCGACAACTTTCCCAGCGGCTGATAACGGAAATTCCCCTGTAGTTACCGCAGTCGGACTTGTCCCCTTTTTTTAAAGATGATCATGATCACTGCATCTCTGAGATCTCCTGGCATGCTCTCCTCCCTCCAGATGAGAGATGAGGTCATATATCCGCACCAACAGCGCCTCTCCGCCATACTTTAGCGCCTCTGCAGGGATTCCATCCGCATCCGTAGCCTTGTTATTCATGAGCTGTTTTATGGCTTTGCCAACCTCGTGCAACATTGGGGTTTTACTGAGGTGGTGGCGGGTCGCATGCTGCGGGATGGAGTCGAGAACACTCGAGTCAAAGGCAGAGTCTCGATTGAGGAGATCTTCGAAGTGTTCCTTCCAGCGGGCTCTGACAGCCTCGGTGTCCTTGATGAGTGTTTCCCCGTTCTTGGCCAGGAGTGGGGTGGGGCCTTGGGAGTTTGGACCGTAAGTGGCCTTGACTGCAATGAAGAATCCTCGCATATCGTGGCTGTCGGCCAGTTGTTGTATCTCCTGTGCTTTCTCCATCCACCACCTGTTTTTTAGGCCCTGGATTTTTTGTTGGACCTCAGCCTTGAGCCATCTGTAATGTTGCTTTGCTGCTCCCGAATTAGGTTGTTGCTTGAGGCTCAGAAATGCTCTGCGCTTGCGATCTATTAGTTCTTGGATCTTCTGATCATTTTCATCAAACCAGTCCTGGTGTTTTCTGGTTGAGTGACTTAGTGTCTCTTCACAGGCACTGGAGGGCAGACCAAGCGCTATGGGCATTCAGCATCTCAGGGTCATCAAGGCACGCCAGACTAGCTGTGAGGTGCTGGCTTATAGGGCTCTCTTAGCTGGGTCTTTAAGTGCCCCGGAATTGACTTTTTTGCGGCACTGCTTCTGCTGTCCCCTCTGCTTTGGGGCTATGTTAATGTCGATGATGGATTGGATTAGGCGTTGGTCCATCCAGCAGTCGACAGCTCCTGTCATGGCATGGGTGATGCGCACATCCTTGCGATCCCTGCCTCAGACGATGACATAGTCGAGCAGGTGCCAGTGTTTGGAGCGAGGGTGTTGCCACGAGGCCTTGTATTTGTCCCTCTGGTGGAACAGGGTGCTGATGATGAGGAGTTCATGTTCTAGACATTTTGTCAGGAGTAGGGTACCACTGGAGTTGGCTTTCCCTACCCCCTCTCTGCCAATCACACCTCCCCAGAGGGCTGTGTCTTTGCCGACCTTGACATTAAAGTCACCTAGGAGGATCAGTTTGTCGCCCATGGGGATGTGAGACAGGGCTGTCTCGAGGTTGGAATAAAAACCCTCTTTAGCCTCATCCGTTGCACTGAGTATTGGGGCGTACGCATTGATGACTGTGGTGCATTGGTTCTGGGATAGGGTAAGGCGAAGAGTCATGAGGCGTTCGTTACCCCTGCAGGGAGAGTCTTTGAGGCGGTCGACCAGCTCATTTTTGACGGCGAAGCCGACTCCATGAAGGCGATGTGGTGTATGTAGCACAGAAATCACTGACTCCACACGGTCTGGTGTAAGTCTAACTGCTGTGACCTTCGTCCTTTATTGTTCAGCTCCAGAGTGCCTCCCAGGTGTGGTGGTCAGCCTTATATAGCCTTTGTTACAGGTAATACCAGGGTTTCCCACCGCAGCGCCCTCTGTGGTGTGGCATAGTACTTACATTACATTTAAGGTACTGGGACGATACACACATCATTACATAACATCACCTTCCCCCCCCCGCCAACCAGGACGCAGGACAACGATACACACATCATTACATAACATCACACTTGTCCAACGGAAGGCAGGTGGGCATAGACAGTGCGTTAGTATGGTACATTTTATCTGGTACATTAACTGGTTATTGACTGGTAGCGGAACCTTGATTTCCTTGTTAGCCGTTATCATTAATTGTACTTCATCCATTATTTTACACAAATACAGTGGCCATTCAGCATAAAAAAAGAGCAATTCTTATTATAAATTCACTACCTCACATTAACATAGCTCATTTTAGACTCGCTCTGCCAAACAGAAGTCCTTTGTGGGACCACCTCTTTATAAGGTCCTTTTAAGACTCCCGGGGCATTTCCTTTTTAAGGCGCCATCTTTGATGCAGGAGGATTCCACGAGGCTTCTCCTTGGGCGCCGCCATCTTTGATGCTCTGCAGCTCCGACACGATGCCGCCGCCATCTTCTTCTCCGCCGCTCCGGATGCCCTCCGCCGTCGCAGCCTCTGCTCCCCTCCGCTGCCACCTGACTTGCCGCCTCTCCTGCGGCCATCGTGGCCTCTCCAGCGGCCGCACTTATAGAAAACATAGAAACATAGAAAATAGGTGCAGGAGTAGGCCATTCGGCCCTTCTAGCCTGCACCGCCATTCAATGAGTTCATGGCTGAACATGCAACTTCAGTACCCCATTCCTGCTTTCTCACCATACCCCTTGATTCCCCTAGTAGTAAGGACTTCATCTAACTCCTTTTTGAATATATTTAGTGAATTGGCCTCAATAACTTTCTGTGGTAGAGAATTCCACAGGTTCACCAGTCTCTGGGTGAAGAAATTCCTCCTCATCTCGGTCCTAAATGGCTTCCCCCTTATCCTTAGACTGTGTCCCCTGCTTCTGGACTTCCCCAACATTGGGAACATTCTTCCTGCATCTAACCTGTCTAACCCTGTCAGAATTTTAAACGTTTCTATGAGGTCCCCTCTCATTCTTCTGAACTCCAGTGAATACAAGCCCAGTTGATCCAGTCTTTCTTGATAGGTCAGTCCCGCCATCCCGGGAATCAGTCTGGTGAACCTTCGCTGCACTCCCTCAATAGCAAGAATGTCCTTCCTCAGGTTAAGAGACCAAAACTGTACACAATACTCCAGGTGTGGCCTCACCAAGGCCCTGTACAACTGTAGCAACACCTCCCTGCCCCTGTACTCAAATCTCCTCGCTATGAAGGCCAACATGCCATTTGCTTTCTTAACCGCCTGCTGTACCTGCATGCCAACCTTCAATGACTGATGTACCATGACACCCAGGTCTCATTGCACCTCCCCTTTTCCTAATCTGTCACCATTCAGATAATAGTCTGTCTCTCTGTTTTTACCACCAAAGTGGATAACCTCACATTTATCCACATTATACTTCATCTGCCATGCATTTGCCCACTCACCTAACCTATCCAAGTCACTCTGCAGCCTCATAGCATCCTCCTCGCAGCTCACACTGCGTCCCCCGCGGCCTCCGTAGCCCCCGACCTCCAGCTGCTGCCTCCGCCCGACGCTAACAGCTCCTCGGCGGGGCTCTTCCGATCCGCCGGCCCCTGGATCCCTCAGCACCCCGCCCGCAGCGCCCCGCTGGCTCAACCCCCACCCCCCCTTAGGCCCCTCTGTGTAGGGTCTCTGTGTGAGGTCCGGGCCTGGGACTTGCCTGTGGGTGGATTGAGGCTGCAGTTCCAGCTCGGTCGGCGCTGCTCTCTGGGGACCTGGGGCACGGCAGCACCCCGGGGAGCAGCAGCCTGTGGAGGAATGAAGTCTTCCCAGCTCCCACGGACCTTCCCCATCCATCTCCAGCCGAGGAGTGTCGGCCCATCGCCTGCAACGACCCACAAAGGTAAAGCGTGCGTCTCGTCCCAGTGGGATACCTGCACCGTCGCTCTGCCAAGAACAGATATTAGTTCCCTGGTGTAGGTGCGCAGCTTCGCCGTGACCGGGACCAGCTTGGGTTAATCCACAGTTTATCAAAAGTTCTCCGACTCATCAACGACGGACCCGAGCCCGTGTCCACTTCCATACTCACAGGGACTCTGTTGATTTTTACTTCCCTTATCACTGGGGGCGAATCGTCGGTGCACGTATACAGTCCAAGCACCTCATCTTCTTCTACCTGCTCCTCGCTGAACAGTGGATCATCCCCCATCTCCTCAGCCATGCGGTGAGTCCGATTTCTTTTACACATACGCTGAAGGTGGCCTTAACGTGGCAGGTATTGCACGTATACTCCGTAAACCTGCACCGGTGAGCCCCATGGCTTCCTCCACAACGCCAGCATGGTGCTGCTTGATTGGCCCCCCTCGGCGGACTCTGAGCTCCAGGATCCCGAGGTCCGTGCTCTCTGCCCCGGGCAGAGCCATGTTCTGCAGTTTTGTCCGTGGTGGGCGCTACCCTGTGGACAGTGCCTGCCGGGTTCGAGACTGTGTGGATCATTTGCTTGGTGTTGCAAGTCGAGGTCATATATGCCCGGCTGATGGTGATGGCCTTTGTCAGAGTGACTGCGAGTTCCGTGGCCAGCAGCTTGTCAAGGAGGCCCTCGTGGCCAATCCCCATAACGAAAATGTCCCGCAAAGCCTAGTCAAGGTGTGCCCCAAAATCACACGGCGCCGCGAGTCTCCTGAGGTCTGCAGCATATTTGGTGACATCCTGGCCCTCAGGTCTGCAGTGATGGTAAAATTTGTATCTGGCCGTGAGGATGCTCTCCTTCGGTTTCAACTGGTCACGAATGAGTTCAGTCAACTCCTCGTATGACTTGTCCCTGGCGCTCCCAGGTGCCAGCAAATCCCTAATGAGACAGTAAACCTCATCTCCACAACTGGAGAGCAATATCGCCTTACGCTTCTCTCTCATTGCGTATGTGTCCTCCGTCAGGTCGTTTGCTGTGAAGTAGTACTCGAGCCTTTCCGTAAAGGCCTCCCAATCATTGCCCACGGTAAAATCCTTTAGTGAGCCCAGAGTAGCCATGGTTGCGTGGAGTTCGTCCGCTTCCTCGTTGCCAATGTGGTGTATGTAGCACACAAATCACTGACTCCACACGGTCTGGTGTAAATCTAACTGCTGTGACCTTCATCCTTTATTGTTCAGCTCCAGAGTGCCTCCCAGGTGTGGTGGTCAGCCTTATATAGCCCTTGTTACAGGTACTACCAGGGTTTCCCACCGCAGCGCCCTCTGTGGTGTGGCATAGTACTTACATTACATTTAAGGTACTGGGACGATACACATCATTACATAACAGGCGGCATTCTTCCTTTGGTTTTCCTTTCCAGAAAAAGGTGTAACCTTGTTCCTTGAGCTGGCCTTCCCCTGCTTGCAGGGTCTTGTTTAGGGCGGCGATGTCGATGTCAAAATGTCTAAGTTCCCAGTCAACTATGGTGGTGCGGCCCACTGGCCTGTTGCTGTTGGAGTTGTCCATGAGGGTCCTGACGTTCCAAGTCCCGAACTTCATATTAACGAATTGGAAGATGCCTGCGCGTGAGTTCTTTTAACGTCGGGTGGTGGCTGCACACCGGCAACCACACGGGCTTAGCTGAGGAAAGGTCTTGGTGCATTGGCAAGGAGGTCCAAGATGACTGGAGACCACGCATTGCTGTATAAGCCTAAATGCCTACGGCGAGATGTTGGCCGCAAACTCGGTGCCGAGTAGCGCCATTGATGGTAGGTGGCCCGAGGCTTGGTTGGGGGGCCAGGCATTAGGAAGGTCAGCTGTCTGCTGGAGTTCCGAGGGATGTTTTAAAAAATTTCTTCCAAAGATTTTAAAAGTTTCTCCAAAGGTTTCCGAGTTGTTTAAAAGTTTAAGAGTTTAAAAGTTTTTCCAAATTGTTTAAAAAAGTTACTCAGGTTGATTAAAAGTTTTTTAAAAAATAGATTAAAAGTTGATTAAAAGTCGATTATATTCCAGTATCAAACTGCTGGATCAATGTTGTACAGTTAGCAAGATTTCATCGAAATTAAGTTTGTCAAGAGATTTCATGAAACATTTAGTGCGCCCATTCATAAGCTGTTATGCAAAGTGAGGGATAATGAAATCGCTGTTGGTTGTTGTTATTGGATTATGAATTATAGATTGCTGAAGATTTATGGCTTTTCTGGGTAAAGTACTTGATGAGAAACACATCCCAAAAATGCTGATGGAATCACCTCTACATTTTACTCATTATTGTGAGGTAAAAGCTCATTTTGTCACAAAAAATAAATGTGACCACAAAGTCTCTTAAATTGAAGCACAATTATCACTTATTTTTCTGAACACATTTTGCAGGAATTAAGCTGTTTATTACAAGAATATGTACGCGCTCATTGTTGACACACACTAAATTCCAGAGCAATGTGCTTTACTTGCCTAAATTGGCTGCATGGCATCTTCGTCTGAATGTTCCTGGGAGATTGCCAATAAATTGGAAAATTGGCATATTGTGGGCAAAATACTCTACTGTAGAAGCAAAAACTGTATCAGGCCATCTGTTCTCCTTCAACACAGAAGACAGATCATTTGTACTGTTTAGTTTTAATCCTGGAAGCTATACATTTCCTGACATGCTGCATCTAAGCCCATAGTAATGGCATAAAATGTATTGAAAGATCTCAAGATTGTAAGAGTGAGGATACAATTTTTTTTCTCTTCCTGAATGATCACTTGAATGCTCGGGAAGCTGCAATTACATAGCTGTCAGATGCACATGCCCTCTAGTGACAAGAATGGAACAAAGAGAGGACGTGCTGTTGATTAGTGGTAAATAACCCAAAAAATCATCAGGGCTAATAAAAAGACTTAAGACTCACTGGAATTTAACAGGTTGATGCCACAGTGGAGTTTTTAAATCCTGCCGGGTGTCTGAAACTGGCGGGAAAGCAATGCATTAGCAGTGTGAATAAATTGACACTCAGGTGCTTTGCAGTCTGAAGGAGACAAGGCCGCATATTTCAATATATTCAGCTGGACGTGATATGTGTCTGGGCAGACACAAGTCATGAGTTGGGTGCTGCATGGCAAAAGGAACTCTATTAGCTTCTTGTATTACTGAGGTCAGAGGTGACTGTGCAATGCACTTGTGAAAATACACTGGTATTAAGTCAGGCAGGTAAACACCTTTGTTATTTTTTCTCCACTGCTCCACATGTTACTGAATTCCCTAGCCATGATATTCTGGCTGTTGCACGTAGAATTGTTGAATTTTTTTTTAAAGCTGTTTAAATTGTTTTGGCTTTTAGCAAAAGCAGATACACAATTATACCTTGTCTCAACACTTTTACTTCCTTCATGTTCCTAAAAGACTTACCTTTGATGCCCTTGTCCCCATCAAAACTTTTACTCTCCCTGTCATTGCGCTTGGTATGCCCACCACCATTGCTTCTTCAAGTACAAAGGATGCAGACTTGGAGCGTATCTGGTGCACAACTGGTTTAATCATCCATCACCAGATCTGGCTGGACCACATCAAGTGCTAAAGCCACCCACTACTACAGGATCATCCTGAGATCAAAGATAACTCCCATCCTCTTTTCTCCACTACCAACCATCTCCTTAAATCCTTCACTTCTGCCCCCTCCACTCTCCTCCATCAAGTGAGAGGTGTTCATGGTCTTCTTTGTCATGAAGGTTGAAACCATTCATTCAGATATCTCTGCTGTTTCCCCCTTCTCCTTTTGCACCAAGCCGAACCTCCCTCCTGTCCTCACCCGAATCCACGTCGCTCACTAGTTTCTCTTCCGTCTCCATCTTCTTCCTGCTCCCTTGACTGCATTCCCACCAAACTATTGAACACCCAGCTTCCCTTCCTATCCCCCATGCTAGCTGACATTGTAAACGGGTCCCTCTCCTCAGGCACTGTCCATCTGATGAACAACTGATCACCTCAAAAAACAATCCTTGGCACTTATGACCTTGAAAACTACTGCCCCAACTCCAACTTGCCTTTCCTCTTCAAAGTCCTCACTATGTTTTCACTGCCCAAATCCATGCCCATCTTTCCTGGAACTCCCCGTTGAATATCTCTAATCAGGTTTTCACCACTGCCACAGCACTGAAATGGTCCTAACCATAAGAACATAGGAATTAGGA
Source organism: Pristiophorus japonicus (assembly GCF_044704955.1). Taxonomy (NCBI): domain Eukaryota; kingdom Metazoa; phylum Chordata; class Chondrichthyes; family Pristiophoridae; genus Pristiophorus; species Pristiophorus japonicus. The sequence goes on from NC_091985.1 coordinate 31,371,054, forward strand.
GCATGAGTAGGCCATTTGTCCCCTCGAGCCTGCTCTGCCATTCAATAAGATCATGGCTGATCTTCGACTTCAACTCCACTTTCCGACCCAATCTCCATATCCCTCGATTCCCAAGAGTCCAAAAATCTATCTATCTCAACTTTGAATATATGCAATGATTCAGCAACTGGGGTAGAGAATTCCAAAGATTCACAATCTTTCTGAATGAAGAAATTCCTCCTCATCTCTGTCTGAAATGGCCTACCCCTTATCCGGAGACTGTGCCCCCTAGTTCTAGACTCTCCAGCCAGGGGAAACAACCTCTCAGCATCTACCCTGTCAATCCCCCTCAGAATCTTATATGTTTCAATGAGATCACCTCTCATTCTTCTGAACTCCAGAGAGTACAGGCCCAGTCTACTCAATCTCTCTTCTTAGGAAAACCCTCTTATCCCAGGAATCAATCGAGTGAACTTCCGTTGCACCGCTTCTAAGGCAAGTATACCCTTCCTCAGATAAGGAAACCAAAACTGTGCTCCAGGTGTGTTCTCACTAAAGTCCTGTACAATTGTAGCAAGACTTCCTTACTCTTATACTCAAACCCCCTTGCAATAAAGGACATGGCATTTGCCTTCCTAATTGTTTTTGTACCTGCATGCTAGCTTTCTGCGTTTCCTGTACTAGAAGAAATAAGAAATAGGAGCAGGATTAGGCCATTTAGCCCATCGAGCCTGTTCCACCATTCAATAAGATCATGGCTGATCTAAACACCAACATTTAATAGTTTCTCACCATTTAAAAAAAATTCTGTTTTTCTATTCTTTCTACCAAAGTCACAAATGTCATCCTCTGTGACTATGACTATGGTGTCATCCTCTGTGACTATGACCATCCACTACTCCAGGATCATCCTGGATATCACAGATAACTCCCATCTTCTTTTCTCCATTGCCATTCCTCTGTTGTCTAGCCCAGTGGGGTTGCCCTTGCTTGGTTCCCCTTTTACCCATCCAATTGTACCACAGCATCTCCAGCAATGGCTTCTCTTCCTGCTCCCACATTGTTACCTCCGGAGTTTCTAAGGACCTACCCTTGGCCCCCTCCTCTTCCTCATCTGCATGTGGATCCTTGGCGACAAATCGTTATGCCTGAATCTGTAAGCTATTTCTCCCATTATTTGGGCTCCACTGAACCATACTCAAGAGAACAGGTAGCAGACTTATTTGCATACCTTTGGTTGACCACTCAACTCATTTTCCTGTCACAGTTATGGGCTATCGATAAATACAGACCCATGTTTCTGTTGCATTTGAGTTCTTGGCAACGTTTGGTCTCCAGTCCTTATGTACCACGGGTATCAAATTTTGTTTGATAATGCTCCTGTGAAACACCTTTGATTGCTTTACTATATTAAAGACATTATCTAAAATTAAGTTGTTGTTGTTACACTCCCATGTTTTTCTCCCATTGGACCAATTGCCATAGAAAGGCTCGAAAAGGCAGGGGTGAGAAAGAAGCAGGCTACTGGGTAATAGGGGAGTAATTGGGGAAAAATATAGAGACAAAAACACTCATGACCTGCACATGCAGCAGAATACCAGAAAGTCAACTCAGAATTATTCAGATAATATACCACACCCACATATAATTCACAATTCTCTAGCAGAGAAATCCTGGAGAAACTGCAGCCAAAAGGTCATATTTCTGCTCATGTTTCAGCTCTGTTTCTCCATCATATTTCTTGATCACTGCCAGAGTGTTATTGGGCTGCTTGTCCTATATCCAGTCTTCGATGAGCCGCAATTTCCTCCAGTTAAACATTGGGAAGATCAAAGCCCCACCACAAACTCCTTACCCACGCCATCGATTCCATCCCCCTCCCCGGCCACTGTTTGTGGCTGAATTTAAATGTTTGCAGTCTTGGCATCCTATTTAATCTCAAGCTGAGCTTCTGACCCCATATACTCTCCATCAGGCGTGCTCAGCAGTAGCTGTCTCGTGTCTGAATCAGAAGTTGTGGGTTCATGCCCCACACCAGAGACTTGAGCAACAACATCTAAGCTGACACTTCACTGCAGTGCTGAGAGAGTACTGCACTGTCAGAAGTACCATCTTTTGGATGGGACGTTAAACCGAGACCCCATCTGCCCTCTCAGGTGGACGTAAAACATCCCATGGCACTATTTTGCTGAAGAGCAGGAGAGCTATCCCTGATGTCCTGACCAATATTTAGCCCTCAATCAACAACACTAAAAACAGATTATCCGGTCATTATCACATTGCTGTTTGTGGGAGCTTGCTGTGCACAAATTGGCTGAGGTGTTTCCTACATCACACCAGTGATTACACTTCAATAACTGTAAAGCGCTTTGGGACAGCTGAAGTCGCGAATGGCACTATATAAATAACGCAAGCCTTTTGTTCCTTTCCTTTTATCACAAAGACTACCTGAAAAAGGTCTGCCCTCGAACTGTTAATCCATCTTTTCTCTTTTCAGCTGCTGATTTACCTGCTGTGTTTTTCCAACATTTTCTGATTTTATTTCCCATACTAGTTTTATTTAACACCGACTATAATTCCAGATAAATATTACCAGGCCCACCCTTTGGTGACATTGGGTCTGACTGCACGCCTTCATTGTATTTCAATTCTACTCGCCCAGTGTGCACGCGGAAGCTTGACTGGATTGTTGGTTTGTGGGGGAGGCAGGCTTTGACCATCTTGGGCAAAGCCACCCATCACTGCAGGGAGGTGCTGCTTTCTTTTCCATTTCCATTTGCACCATCTTCTCCTCCTCCTTCACGAGAAACATTGCTGGAAATCATTGTCCCCAGCAAGGAGAGCAGCTGTTTCCCCAGTTCACAGCGCAGGCTTTATATCACCTATTTGTTCACAGGTGCGTCATGAGAGTAACGTAGTGCGCCAAACCTGAACGCTGCCGAAACTGTGCACAGTGGGTCTCGTGGGGCTGGACTGGCCAAATCTGTGAAGTCAGTCACAACCTTTGTGGCAAAGCTTGAATTGCTTGAAGCCGGGCTAGTTGGATATTGGCATATGGCCAGAACATGAGCAGAAATATGTCCTTTTGGCTGCAGTTTCTCCAGGATTTCTCCGCCAGAGAAGTGCGAATTATATGTGGGTGTGGTATATTGCCTGAATAATTCTGAGTTGACTTTTTGGTATTCTGCTGCATGTGCAGGTCATGAGTGTTTTTGTCTCTAAGGGCCCAAGTTTCCACATGATTCGCGCCTGATTTTTAGGAGCAACTGGTGGAGAACGGACTATCTTAGAAATCGCAATTCTCCACATTTTTTTTTCTGCAGTTCTAGTCAGGTAGAACAGTTCTACTTTGGAACAGAATTTTTTCTTCAAAAGGGGGCGTGTCCGGCCACTGACGCCTGATTTCAAAGTTTCCACAGTGAAAATGTACTCCAAACTAACTTAGAATGGAGCAAGTGAAGATTTTTGTAGAACTGAAAAAACCTGTTCTACACATTAAAAAATCAGGTGCAGGTTGCAAATTAGGCGTCCAGAACGAGGTGGGGGGGGCGGGGGGGGGGGAAGGGAAGTCATTAAATTCTACAATAAATCCTTATTTATATTTATACAAATATTATACAAATAAATCCAACCTGAATAAACATTTATAAGCAAAGAAAAGATTAAATAAACCATCTTCCTACCTGTGTGAAAGTGCTTCAGCCAGCCTCACAAGTTCGTTCGTTCGTTCCCGACGGCAGAGGGGGAGGGAGTGCGGACCCGCCCGCCCGAACCCAGCGGGGGGGGGGGGGGGGGTGGAGGAAGACGTTCCCGATGGCGGGAGGGAGGGGAGTGCGGACCCGCCCGCCCGAACCCAGCGGGGGGGGGGGGGGGGGTAGGAAGACGTTCCAGACAGCGGGTGAGAAGGCTGCAAGAAGCCTCAGTGCTGATGGCAATGTGCTTTTATTAAAAAATGTTCAAAAATTAAACAGCTACAAAGAACTACAAAAATGGCCGAGTGCCAATGTTTTCCTTCACACTGCGCGTGCGCGAACGCTCCAACGCGCACGCGCAGGGTTGCCGGCAGGGAAAAAACTAACTTAAATAGTACCCGCCCCCTCCCACTTACAAAATCGGCGCGAGTGGTAGGCTCCGCCCTCCTGGGCGCCGTGCCAAACAGACATGGAGCTGCAGGGCTCTCCAGAATCGCGAGTTTTTTTTCCGGTGCCGTTTTAGGCGCGAAAAACGGGCGCCCAGCTCGGAGGGGCGCCCGTTTTTTATCGTGTGGAAACTTGGGCCCAATATTTTTCCCCAATTCCTCCCCTGTTACTCAGTAGCCTGCATTTTTCTCAGCCTCTGCTTTTTCAAACCTTTCTACATCAATTGGTCCAATGGGAGAAGAATATGGCAGTGTAACAACAATAACTTACTTTTAGATAATGTCTTTAATGTAGTAAAGCAATCAAAGATGCTTCACAGGAATGTTATCAAACAAAATGTCTCACCTGTGGTACATGAGGACTGGAGACCAAAAGTGTGGTCAAATGGGTAGCTTTTAAGAAGCGTCTTGAAGGAGGCGAGGTAGAAAGGAAGAGAGGTTTAGGGAGGGAATTCCAGAAATGAGTCTGTAGCATTGCTGTAGTTTGTGTGGGCGGTTGTCTGGAGAGGGCTGGAAGAGCGCAGGAGTTTCTGGAGCAGCTTTGGGTCATGGGTGTAGCATCTGATTCGGAGATAACAGAATGTTCGGAATGCGTAAGGTAGCCATTCTCAGCCACGATCTGACCTTCACGGAGGAGCTGGCCCTGTCATGACAACCCCAATCTCATGGCAGGTTCTGAATCCACTCTCACTGGAAAGGAAAGGTTTAAAAATAAAACCTTGCAAAGAGTCTTGCGTGACATTTTGCCTGCCAGATTCTGGTGTTCCTTTTAGTTTGGGTCTGGATCTGCTTCAGTGGAACAAAGTTAAAATATGGAGAGATAAGGAACAGCATGTCTAGCACATAACACCATGCCATGTTGTGTTGTGTTCTGTTGCGTTGTGTTCCTAAACTATTTGGCAAGCATCATTGCAACAGTTTAATATGCAGATTTTGATTTATGCATTTTCTTCACAAAAAATATATTGTTGCTTTATCTGTTACTTTAACTGCATCAGGTATATTCAACAACTTTCATGATAGGCTCTCTTGTTGACTAAATTTGCTTTAAATAATTATTGATGAATTATGTTATGGGTTGATTGTTGGTTGCTCATGAGGTAAATCATACACGGGGATCATGAGTTTCATGGGAGATTGTAGATTTTTCATTAGATATTGTAGAATTCTATAGTTTGCTACTAGTGGTATTCCAGGTTTTTATTCAGAGATTTCACTGGGGGGTGGTGGCCGGGGGGGGGGGAGGGGTGACTAGATTTTTCATGGGAGGCATCACCAATTCCTACTTGGGGGGGGTCATCAGTTTCCATGGAAGTGTTGTAACGAGATGTCCAAAGCTGAATAGAGCCACCTAGTGGCCAGAGATGAGATGGGTACAAAAACAAGACACCATGTGGGCAAAATTCGGTTACTCCCCATTTGGAGGCGAGATTTTCGGTGCCCGGCGCGGCAGTCCAGCTCCAGCCGCAAAATTGTAGTACAACCCCCGCCCCCTCCCCCAGGCAATGCCGTGCACTCCACTTCCCTTTGGGGTGGGTTCGAAAATGCTACGCAGCCTCTCCCCATTGCGCTGATACGTTTCAACGACCCTCCCCTTCCGTTAAAGGAGAGGGACGCTGCGAACTCTGCAGGCCATTTGAAGAGCCTCCACTGGGCCACCAGGGCTAAGGGGTGCTGTGGCTGCAGCCCAACACCGAGACGGAGTGCCGGGCTGTACGATAGTGGACCGGACACCCCCGAGAAAGGTGCGGCGAATAGCCCGACCGGTGAGTTGGGAACAAAAAAAAGATGGCAGCGCGCGGCGCAGCGCACCTTCCCTTTAAGGTTCGCCCCGCGATGGGTCACCGGCCCGGTTCGCGACCCGCGAGGCTGGCGTGGATATTACCCGTGGCAGCCTCACGGGGCGCGAGCCAATTTCCGCTGCGGGGCAGAAAGGGGTCACCACGCACACCGATTATGTCATCGCCGGAGGCACAGCGGGTCCCAGTACAACCGACGGGGCATGGCGTTACCGTGTTCGTGCCTCCGCTAATGCCCGTGCAATTTCGCAGGCGCCAATAGCGCACCCACTCGCCCCGAATTAAAATACTTTAGCTAACGGCAGGTGCAGAACAGGGGAATTTCAGCCCCCATGGTCCTGAATTTCCGGATTGTTCTCCTGGCGGGGGTTTGGAGGAATCAATGACCATTTTTAGCTACTTATACTGTTTCTCCAGGGGCTCCCACTTGAGAAGCTCTGCGGGAATTACAGGTTCTGTACTGTGACCTGATATTTTAGAATGATGCTTGAGACACGCTGCAGAAAATCTCCTCAGCATTGTTGTTAAAACAGATTATAAACAGGGATGAGCTCGATGGGAGCAAAAGCTTCCCTCGTGTAGATTGATCTTTCAGAAAATCACTACCAAATAATTCTAAATCAAACTTAAGACATTCAATCGCAAGAGGTAAAATTAATTGCATGTTTTAAGATGTCCAGAATATTGCCTCTGGAAACTTGATCGCAGCTATGCATCACACCTGAGGGTTTCTCTGCCTTATAGGATTAACCAACGATTTTATCAGGATGTGTTGGCATCTATTGACCCACATTTCTTGTCCCATTATTAGTCGCATCTGTAGCTGTAGAGAGGGAAGTTGAAGATTGTGAAGGTGGAGCTGTTAGAATCGCCATTGCCATTTGGAGATAGTTTGCCGATACCCCCAGGTGGGTGGACTGTTGAGAAAATTGTCACTCCCGGGAGGTAGTTTCCTTGCATGGGGATGCAGTGCACAGGGAATTTGCTGGTGCTATGAGCTGGACAAGAAAGGCAATTGCACAATGTTCAGTTCCATTTGCAACTCCTCAGATAATGAAGCAGTCCGCACTGCATACAGCAAGACCTGGACAACATTCAGGCTTGGGTTGAAAAGTGGCAAGTAACATTTGCATCACACAAGTGTCAGGCAATGACCATCTCCAACAAGTAAAGTCTAACAACCGCCCCTTGACATTCAACGGCATTACCAGCGTCACAAACCCCCACCATCAAATATCCTGGGGGTCACCATTGACCAGAAACTTAACTGGACCAGCCACATAAATACTGTAGCAACAAGAATAAGTCAGAGGCTTGGTATTCTGCGGCGAGTGTTTCACCTCCTGACTTCCCAAAGCCTTTTCACCATCTACAAGGCACAAGTCAGGAGTGTGATGGAACTCTCCACTTGCCTGGATGAGTGCAGGTCCAACAACACTCAAGAAGTTCGACACCATCCAGGACAAAGCAGCCCGCTCGATTGGCACCGCATCCACCACCTTCAACATTCACTCCCTCCACCACTGGCGTACCGTGGCTGCAGTATGCACCATCTACAAGATGCACTGCAGAAACTCACCAAGGCTTCTTTGACAGTGTCTCCAAAACACGCAACCTCTACCACCTAGAATGGCAAGGGCAGCAGGTGCATGGGAACACCACCACCTTCAAGTTCCCCTCCAAGTCACACAGAACCCTCACTTGGAAATATGTTGTCATTCCTTCATCGTCAGTGGGTGAAAATCCTGGAACTCCCTCGCTAACAGCATTGTGGGAGTACCTTCACCAGATGGACTGCAGCGGTTCAAAAGGGCAGCTCACCACCACCTTCTCAAGGGCAATTAGGGATGGGCAAAAAAAATGCTGGCCTTGCTAGCGATGCCCACATCCTGTGAATGAATAAAAAAAAGACTGATCGTTGTTTGATGGGATTGTTTGATGGTAATCCTCAGAGGAATGGCACAAATGGTCACTTTTTAGCCACTTACAGCATTTCCCCGACTGTTGGAATTCCAGGCGCATCAGGTCCAATGGGTAGAATGTTTAGAGAGGCTTTGGATCAACTGAGTGCATTGATGTCAATTTTAGGGACTTTAACTTGATACCCTGAGAGATGAACTCCTGGGAGAGGCAGGGTAAGGAGGCAAATAGTGTTTGCTGCTGCTGCTACTTCTCATGGTTTACAGATGATGATTGTAGTCAGCTAAACTCTGATAGTACTGCCGCCTCTATTTTTGTTTTGACATGAACAAAAACTTTATTTCACAATAACCTTCAATACAGATCAATAAGCAGTTACAAAGATACTGAAATATGCAGATTCAGAGGACTGTCAAGAGTAGTTATTGAATAGGATGGTCTTCCATTTTATTTAATTATAGATGTGATTGGTTTGACAGATCTAACCAGCCCAAAGTGACCGTGGCCATCTCTTAATGGCAGTCTGTGGGGCAAGTGACTTTACTGCTGCCAAAGTTAAGTTACATGTGGCAAGTATAGTTGTCACATTGCACCAAGTCAAATTGCCACACTTTTACAAGAAGGTGCTTCAGAGTGAGAATAGTTGCCATCCAGATCAATCTATTTGTGATGGTGGGTACTTTATAAAGACTACATACAGTGTTTGCAAGTTTTGGTTTTACAACAAAGCTTTACTTCACTACTCCATTCCAAAAAACAAAGCTGGTTAGAAGAAAGCTACAGCATTTTACAGTACATCTTCTAATTGTGGTCCAAACTTGATTAAAAATAAAATTGATGCATAAACAAAAACTTACTTCATCCAAAAAAGAAAAATTCAACCAGAGCAGCCTCTGTATCCACAGTGTGTGTACTCAATAATCCGCTCCACTTCAAGCTTGCTCTTGGGGACCCTGCAGATGCAATTCGTTCCAAAGTTGGTGCCTCTATTTTTTTATTTTTTTATTTTTTTCCCTTGGTGCCTCTATTACCCCGGAGAATGTTTGCAGCTGAACATCATTAGGCACTTGTATATTGTCACGTAGCAATGTCACTTTTAGTCACTGCTTTCACCACGGAGCTGGGGCTACATAGGCACACTGGCTTTTACTTTTATACATAGCTCCACAGAGAGCAAACAATTGGCACAGTTTTCCCATGTTTATATTACATTACTATAATTATCTCCTTTATCCCAACTGAAGAATTGCACACCTATGTTTTCATGGGTCTATGATGATAGCAGCCTTGCTTACATTATGGAGTATAGCTGATAAAGAGAGAGCGGGTCACCTTCCGTCAGATCCACCCACATAATGCAGTAGTGCCTATTCATTGCTACAGATGTGCCTACAGCTGGAGAGTGCAGAAGTATGACCATTCTCCCCAAGAAGTTTAATGCACTTTCCTCCTTAATGTTATGAGCTGGGAACCCAATATAAACAGAGCATGTAACTACCAGCTCAGCACCATTTAACTACATAATAAGACCTTCAACATTTTGTTCCCGTAGAGTAAACGCGCTAATCAGGGAGATGGACATGGACGCTTCAGACTTGGTATTTGTTACATTCTGAAAGGAGAGACACTCCTTGATTGCCCTGCTCCAATTGGTGAGCTTAAAATTGGTGGCTGAGTGGAGGTCTTTAAAATTATGAAGGGGTTTGATAGGATAGACGTAGAGAAAATGTTTCCACTTGAGAGGGGGAGCAGAACTAGGGTTTATAAATAAGAACACAAGGACTTAAGAAATAGGAGCAGGAGTAGGCCACCTGGCCCCTCAGGCCTGCTCCTTCAATTAATAAGATCATGGCTGATCTGATCATGTAATCAGCTCCACTTCCCTGCCCACTCCCCATAACCCTTTATTCCCTTCCTCCATCGGCGATGTCCTGGCCTTCCTCCATCGACAATGTCCTGGTCTTCATCCATCGGCGACATCCTGGCCTTCATCCATCAGCAGCGATGTCCTGGCCTTCCTCCATCGGCGATGTCCTGGCCTTCCTCCATCGACAATGTCCTGGCCTTCCTCCATCAGCGACGTCCTGGACATCCTCCATCGGCGATGTCCTGGCCTTCCTCCATCGGTGACGTCCTGGCCTTCCTCCATCGGTGATGTCCTAGCTTTCATCCATCGGCGATGTCTTGGCCTTCCTCCATTGGTGACGTCCTGGCCTTCCTCCATCGGCGATGTCCTGGCCTTCCTCCATCGGCGACGTCCTGGCCTTCCTCCATCAGTGATGTCCTGGCCTTCCTCCATCAGCGACGTCCTGGACATCCTCCATCGACAATGTCCTGGCCTTCCTCCATCAGCGACATCCTGGACATCCTCCATCGGTGATGTCCTGGCCTTCCTCCATCGGTGATGTCCTGGCCTTCATCCATCGGTGATGTCCTGGCCTTCCTCCATCGGTGATGTCCTGGCTTTCCTCCATCGGTGATGTCCTGGCCTTCATCCATCGGCGATGTCCTGGCCTTCCTCCATCGGTGATGTCCTGGCCTTCCTCCATCGGTGATGTCCTGGCCTTCATCCATCGGTGATGTCCTGGCCTTCCTCCATCGGTGATGTCCTGGCTTTCCTCCATCGGTGATGTCCTGGCCTTCATCCATCGGCGATGTCCTGGCCTTCCTCCATCGGTGATGTCCTGGCCTTCCTCCATCAGCGACGTCCTGGACATCCTCCATCGGCGATGTCCTGGCCTTCCTCCATCGGTGACGTCCTGGCCTTCCTCCATCGGTGATGTCCTGGCTTTCATCCATCGGCGATGTCTTGGCCTTCCTCCATCGGTGACGTCCTGGCCTTCCTCCATCGGCGATGTCCTGGCCTTCCTCCATCGACAATGTCCTGGCCTTCCTCCATCAGTGACGTCCTGGACATCCTCCATCGGCGATGTCCTGGCCTTCCTCCATCGGTGACGTCCTGGCCTTCCTCCATCAGTGATGTCCTGGCTTTCATCCATCGGCGATGTCTTGGCCTACCTCCATCGGCGATGTCCTGGCCTTCCTCCATCAACAATGTCCTGGCCTTCCTCCATCGGCGATGTCCTGGACTTCCTCCATCGGCGACGTCCTGGCCTTCCTCCATCGACAATGTCCTGGCCTTCCTCCATCGGCGACGTCCTGGCCTTCCTCCATCGGTGATGTCCTGGCCTTCCTCCATTGGCAATGTCCTGGCCTTCCTCCATCGGTGGTGTCCAGTCCTTCCTCCATCGGCGACGTCCTGGCCTTCCTCCATCGGTGACGACCTGGCCTTCCTCCATTGGTGATGCCCTGGCCTTCCTCCATCGGTGACGTCCTGGCCTTCCTCCATCGGTGACGACCTGGCCTTCCTCTATCGGTGGTGTCCTGGCCTTCCTCCATCGGCGACATCCTGGCCTTCTTCCATGGGTGACGTCCTGGCCTTCCTCCATCGGTGATGTCCTGGCCTTCCTCCTACCAGTGACTTTCTGGCCTCCTCCCGGCCACTGGCCCCACTCAACAGCGGAGTCTCTGTCGAGCACGTGATGTACACAATGGCTGTGGTCACTCTGACCTCTTTGACCTCTCCTCCTTCCACAAAATGGACCTCTGACCTTTCCCAATGCCTGCCCTCAGCCAGGCCTCGGATCTCTCACCATCTCACCGAAGGGCACTGATCAGCGCCAAGCTCACGGCCTGCATCTCGTCGTAGGCAACTAAGCACACACAGCAGTGCCTGGTCTCCACTCATCTTGGACCCCCTTGCCACTGGACCAAGATCTTGCTCAGCTAAGCCCGTGTGGTAGCCGGTGTGCAACAGCCACCCCACGTTAAAAGAACTCGCACAGGCATGCTCCACCCTTCAAAATGAAGTTTGGGACCTGGAACATCAGGACCCTCATGGACAACTCCAACAGCGACAGACCGGAACGCCGCACCGCCATAGTTGCCCGGGAACTTATTCCCTTATCACTCAAAAAACTGTCTATCTCCGCCTTAAATATATTCAATGACCCAGCCTCCATTGCTCTCTGGGGCAGAGAATTCCATAGATTTTACAACCCTCCGAGAGAAGAAATTCCTCCTCATTTTGGTTTTAAATGGGTGGCCCCTTATTCTGAGATTATGTCCCCTAGTTTTAGTTTCCCCTATGAGTGGAAATATCCTCTCTGCATTCACCTTGTCGAGCCCCCTCATTATTTTATGTTTTGATAAGATCACCTCTCATTCTTCTGACCTCCAATGTGTATAGGCACAACTTATCTTCATAAGTCAACCCCCTCATCTCCGGAATCAACCTAGTGAACCTTCTCTGAACAGCCTCCAATGCAAGTATATCCTTCCTTAAATACAGAGACCAAAACTGTACGCAGTACTCTAGGTGTGGCCTTGCTAATACCCTGTACAGTTGTAGCAGGACTTCTCTGCTTTTATACTCCATCCCCCCTTGCAATAAAGGCCAACATTCCATTTGCCTTCCTGATTACTTGCTGTATCTGCATACTAACTGTTATGTCTCAAATAAAGCAATGTGACTGAGTACTGTAGACTTGAGTAAGTGTGTGACCTTAGTCTCTTTATTCTGACTCCAGAGTGCTGACACAGCATGGGAGACCTGCTTATATACAATGCTTCCAAGAGATGCTGGGATCCCTTTGGACTCCAACAAATGCGCCCTCTGGTGGCGGTAGAATTCTGGTTACAAGGTGTTGCATACATAACATCACTCCCCCCCCCCCCCCCCCCCCCCCGCCCAAAGTCAATAGTACACTTATTTACAGGGTGAGATGATCTGGGGCTTTCCGCTCTCCAGTCGATCGTCTCGGTACAAATGCAGGTGCAGGTGAGTTGGTTGGGCCTTCGCTGAGCTGCTGCGCAGCTGGTCTTGCTGGGCTGCTGGGGATGATGAGTTCAGCTTCGTGGTCAACCGTGATGTCGGTTGCCACTTGTGTGTGTATCGGAGGGTCGAAGTTGGTGGTGTCCTCTTCAGGTTGTTCGTGGCTGTCTGTGAATCGCAGTTTGGTTTGGTCCAAATGCTTTCTGCAAGTTAGTCCATTTGCAAGTTTGACCTGAAACACCCTACTCCCTTCTTTGGCTACGACAGTGCCAGCAAGCCATTTGGGACCATGTCCATCGTTGAGTACAAATACAGGGTCATTGACTTCAATATCACGTGACAAATTTGCGCGATCATGGTACATGCTTTGTTGAAGCAGCCTGCCCTCGACATGATCGTGGAGATCAGGGTGGACTAGAGAGAGCCTTGTTTTGAGTGCCCTTTTCATGAGCAGTTCAGCAGGGGGATCCCCAGTGAGTGAGTGGGGTCTTGTGCAGTAGCTGAGCAGGACTCAGGACAGACGGGTCTGCAGGGAGCCTTCCGACACATGTTTCAAGCTTTGCTTGGTCGTTTGGACTGCCCGTTCTGCCTGGCCGTTAGATGCGGGTTTGAACGGGGCAGATGTGACATGCTTGATCCCATTGTGGGTCATGAATTCCTTGAAGTCAGCGTTCTTGAAACACGGGCCATTGTCGCTGACAAGGACATCAGGCAGGCCGTGCATGACAAACATGGCTTGTAGATTTTCGATGGTGGCAGTGGACGTGCTTATAGACATTATTACAAACTCAATCCATTTTGAATAAGTATCCACAACAACCAAAAACATTTTGCCTAGAACCGTGCCAGCGAAGTCAACGTGGATCCTAGACCACGGTTTGGAGGGCCATGACCACAAACTCAGCAGTGCCTCCCTGGGTACATTGGTCAGTTGAGAGTAAATGTTGCATTGGCGCACGCAAGACTCCAAATCTGAGTCGATGCCGGGCCACCACACATGGGATCTGGCTATAGTTTTCATCATTACTATGGGTACTGTGTAGGTCGCGTATGAACGTTTCCCTGCCTTTCTTAGGCAAAACCACGCGATTACCCCACAAAAGTCCGCCTGTATGGACATTTCGTCTTTGCGCCGGTGGAACGGCTTGATCTCTTCATGCATCTCCGCTGGGACGCTGGACCAGCTCCCATGGAGGACACAGTTTTTTTTACAAGGGACAGTAAAGGATCCTGGCTGGTCCAGGTCCTGATCTGGCCGGCTGTAACGGGTGACTTTTCGTTTTCAATTGCATTCATTACCAAGAGCAAGTCTGCAGGCTGTGCCATTTCCACCCGGTGGTGGGCAATGGTAGCCGACTCAGAGCATCAGCGCAGTTCTCTGTGCCTGGCCTGTGGCGAGCTACATAGTTATATGCAGACAGCGTGAGCGCCCATCTTTGGATGCGAGCAGAGGCATTGGTATTAATACCTTTGCTCTCTGAGAATAGCGATATGAGCAGCTTATGGTCAGTTTCTAACTCGAACTTAAGCCCAAACAGAAAAAGGTGCATTTTTTTCACCCCGTAAACGCATGCCAGAACTTCTTTTTCAATCATGCTGTAGGCCCTTTCGGCCTTGGACAAATTCCTGGATGCATAAGCGACCGGTTGCAATGTTTCCGATTCGTTTGCTTGTTCTAACATACATCTGACCCCGTACTAAGACGCATCGCAAGCTACCACTAAACATTTACATGGGTCATACAGAACAAGCAGTTTGTTGGAACATAACAGATTTCTGGCTTTCTCAAAAGCAGTCTCTTGTGATTTCCCCCACACCCAGTCATCTCCCTTGTGTAGCAACATGTGTAGAGGTTCTAGCAAGGTGCTTAACCCGGGTAGGAAATTACCAAAATAGTTGAGGAGTCCCAGGAACGACCGCAGCTCCGTCACGTTCTGTGGTCTCGGCGCGTTCTTGATGGCCTCAGTCTTGACGTCGGTGGGTCTGATGCCGTCTGCCGTGATTCTTCTCCCTAAGAACTCGACCTCTGGCGCCAGGAAAACACACTTCGAGCATTTCAACCTGAGTCCCACACGATCTAGCCGACTTAGAACCTCTTCCAGGTTCTGCAAGTGTTCGATGGTGTCCTGACCTGTGATCAATATTTCGTCCTGGAAAACCACGGTGCGTGGAATCAACTTTAGCAGACCCTCCATGTTCCTTTGAAAAATAGCCGTGGCTGATCGAATCCCAAATGGGCATCTATTGTAGATGAACAGACCTTTGTGTGTGTTGATGCAGGTGAGACCTTTCAAAGATTCTGCCAGCTTCTGCGTCATGTAGGCCGGGGTCAAGTCCAACTTGGTGAACGTTTTCCCTCCTGCCAGCGTCGCAAATAGGTCGTCTGCCTTGGGTAGCGGGTACTGGTCCTGCAGCGAAAAGCGGTTAATCGTTGCTTTATAGTCCCCGCAAATTCTGACCGTGCCATCGCCCTTGAGAACTGGAACAATCGGACTGGCCCACTCGTTGAACTCAACCGGTGCAATGATGCCCTCTCGTTGCAGCCTGTCCAGCTCAATCTCCACTTTCTCTCACATCATGTATGGCACCGCACGTGCCTTGTGGTGGATGGGTCATGTACCGGGAACCAAGTGGATCTGCATCTTCGCCCCAGAGAATTTTCTGATGCCTGGCTCAAACAACGATCGGAACTTGCTCAAAACCTGGGCACATGAGGCGTCATCAACGGATGAGAGCGCTCGGATGTCGTCCCAGTTCCAGCGGATTTTTTCCAGCCAGTTTCTGCCGAACAGTGTGGGGCCATCTCCTGGTACAATCCATAGTGTTAGTTTGTGCACCGTTCCATCATAGGAGACTTTTATTGCTGCACTGCCAATTACAGGGATCAGCTCTTTAGTGTAAGTTCTCAGCTTGGTATGAATAGGGCTCAGCTTGGGCCTTTGTGCCTTGTTGCACCACAGCCACTCGAAGGCCTTTTTGCTCATGATAGACTGACTCGCACCCGTGTCCAATTCATGGATATTGGAATTCCGCTCAGTTCAACTTTTAACATGATCGGTGGACATTTCGTGGTAAAGGTGTGTACCCCGTACACTTCTGTCTCCTCGGTTCGAGTCTCTAGTTCAGTTTGATCTGCCATGGATCAGTCTTCCTCTTCAACGTGGTGGTTTGCAGGATTTGCAGCTTGTCTCCACATTCGCTGGAGGTGTCCCATTGTTCCACAGCCTTTGCATGCATAGTGTTTGAAGCGGCATTGATGGGCCCAATGATCACCTCCGCAGCGCCAACAAGGTGTTAATTGCCTCACATTCACACTTGATGACGGACTCTGAGTCATCTGAGGTCGTGCAGCTGCAGGTGTGTACGTTCTGCCATATACATTCCTGCCTGAAAACGACGTTACTTTGTGTACAGTACTTGCTGATGCAACTTTATGCTACGAAATTTGTTTGGTGTTATCGCTGGTGGACATAAATGCCTGGGCTATCGTTATGGCTTTGCTCAGGTTCGGTGTTTCAACAGTCAATAGTTAGCGCAGGATAACCTCATGGCCAATGCCAAGCACAAAAAAGTCTCTTAGCATTTGCTCCAGGAATCCACCGAACTCGTAATGTCCTGCAAGGCGCTTTAGTTCGGCGACGTAGCTCGCCACTTCCTGGCCTTCAGACCATTGACATGTATAAAATCGATACCTTGCCATCAGAACGCTCTCCTTCGTATTTAGGTGCTCCCGGACCAGTGTACACAGTTCTTCATATGATTTGTTTGTTGGTTTCAGCGGAGCAAGAAGATTCTTCATGAGGCCATAGGATGTTGCCCCGGAGACAGTGAGGAGGATCGCCCTTCATTTGGCAGCGTTCTCATTCCCTTCCAGCTCGTTGGCCACGAAGTATTGATCAAGTCGCTCCACGAAGGCTTCCCAATCATCACCTTCTGAGAATTTCTCCAGGATACCAACAGTTCTCTGCATTTTCACGTGATGGTTCGTTATCTATTACTCGTCGCCAGTTGTTATGTCTCACATAAAGCAATATGACCGAATACTGTAGACTTGAGTAAGTGTGACCTTAGTCTCTTTATTCTGACTCCAGAGTGCTGGCACAGCATGGGAGGCCTGCTTATATAGAGTGCTCCCAAGGGATGCTGGGATCCCTTTGGACTCCAACAGATGCGCCCTCTGGTGGCGATAGAATGCTGATTACAAGGTGTTGCATTCATAACACTAACTTTTTGTGTTTCATACATAAGGAGCCCCAGGTCCCTCTGTACTGCAGCACTTTGCAATTTTTCTCTATTTAAATTGTAATTAGCTTTTCTATTTTTTCTGCCAACGTTGATAACCTCACATTTTCCCACATTATACTCCATCTGCCAGATTTTTGCCCACTCACTTAGACTGTCTATATCGCTTTGCAGATTTTTTTGTGTCCTCCTAACATATAGCTCAGATGCATTTCAGGGGAAGATAGATAAACACATGAAGGAGAAAGGAATAGAAGCATATGCTGTAAGGGTCAGAGGAAATAGGGTAGGAGGTGGCTCGATGGAGCATAAACTCTGACACAGCCCAGTTGGGCCAAATCATTTGTTTCCGTGCAGCACACTCTGTGTAAACTCGTCTGATTAAATCCTGACCTGAGGAGTGGGGGGCGGTTTAAAATATTGCAGCCACTTAAAAAAATATTCCAGCCTGTTGGGTGTCAGAATGAACTAGCCTGTTATTCTTAGTGTATTTGTATAAAAGAGGCAAAATGATTTTTTTTGCGAAACACACTTGTGGAACAGGGACCAGTATCATTCATCTAGATTACTATGCTAATCAAATTACATGCTTGTTAATTTAAAAAATAGGATTGCACGTGGGAAAAGAACAATTCAAATACTGTTAAGCTTTAATACTGAAGCTTACCTGTAAAGTGCTTCAAAAAACAATAACTGCTTTCCTGGAGTAGAACCTCCCGTTGGGTTAAACAACTTTTTGCCCTTGCGCAGCGATCCATTTTCGCCCCGGAGCAAAAATTAAGTAGCGCCTCGTGAAGCTGCCAGGGTGAAAATTAAAGGGGATATGCGGCAGTAAAATAAAAAATGGCTGACTTACCAGTCGTTGCCTTCTTGTTGTAGATCGTGGGGTCCATGTTAATCATGTTCGTGTGGGACTGGAGTTACATAGAAGTGTGACTGGGCAGTGACAGTACGTTTCTTACCCTAAAAGACATAAGTGAACAAGTTTGGTTTTTATGACAATCCGAAAGCCTCATGGTTACTTTTTTACTGACACCAGGGTGGGGGGAGAAATTCATTATCGCCCGTTTTAACATTTGAGAGGCGGGAAACTTCGCACCAGGCTCTAAAGTTCCCCCCCTCTCATAAAACTCGGTTTAACGCCCCCGGAAGGAAGTGGCTGCTAAATCAAGCGCTCCACTTCCATCTCGGAGAACTAACGGGACGGACGCCTCAGCACGCTGCACACTGGCCCGTGCAGCACTGCCACATCCAAAGGGTCCTTCATTCCCTTAAAGGGAAGGGCCATCGCTGCAGGCTCTGCAGTGAAAAAGCGCTAACCTGGACCACTTAGGGAGCGGGGGGAGCCACA
Organism: Pristiophorus japonicus; assembly: GCF_044704955.1. Lineage (NCBI taxonomy): Eukaryota > Metazoa > Chordata > Chondrichthyes > Pristiophoridae > Pristiophorus > Pristiophorus japonicus. Next base: position 31,389,317 of record NC_091985.1, read on the forward strand.
CAATCAGCCCGGGACTCGAGCAGAGCGCCGGGCTGAACGATCGCGGCCAGGACCCCGTGAAGAAAACGGAGCAGCACCGCGAGAACCAAGATACGTTTTTTCTTACTTACCTCGGCCACCTCGCCTTTAATCATCGGCCTGGTAGTGCCCCGCCGCCCGATCCTCGCCTTCTGCAGCTGCCGGTGTTATCGCCAGGTGCTGCTGCAGGGGGCGAGAGTCGATTTCGGGGTCGGGGCGTTACCGGGGCAATGCACGGGGCGAGAAGGTCACGATCTCCGGAGATCGGGGCGCAACATCGTAGCGCCGCCACTAAACACCCGCCCAATATGGTGGGAGTTGTTGCCAGCGCCGCCCCTGAGGGTACTAATGGGGGCATTGAGTCTTGTCCCACAGGTTTTTCTCCCCAGATTCCTAAAAACTGAATTCAAATTCTCTATGGTGGCACTTGAATTCTGGATTATTAGTCCAGGCCTCTGAATTACGAGTCCAGTAACATAAACACGACACTACCATCCCTGGGGGTATGCCAACATTTGCAGGGGGTGAGGGCGGGGAGGGGGTCCCAATATTGAAAAGCTGGAGACCACTGACCAAATGTTTTGTTTTAAGAATTTAAATTGGCTAATTGTAAATACTTGCCAAATTAATTAGAATCATGGAATTATACAGCAGAGAGGGCTGCCATTCGGCCCATTGTGCCTGTGCCGGCTCTCTAAAAGAGCTACCAATTAATCCCATTCTCCTGCTCTTTCCCCATAGCCCTGCAAAATTTTCCTTTGTTTAAGTATTTATCCAATTCCCTTTTGAAAGTTACTATTGAATCTGCTTCCACCTTCCTTTCAGGCGTTGCATGATCAGCCCATGATCATATTGAATGGTGGTGCAGGCTCGAAGGGCCGAATGGCCTGCTCCTGCATCTATTTTCTATGTTTCAATGTTTCTATAACAACTCATTTTACAGTGGATAAAGATTGAAAAGAGAGCAGTAGCTGAAATGCAAACCGGAGTGTGGTGTTAGGCTGAGTGAGGTGGTGATTTGACACCAAAACATGAAAACTTCTCCTTCAAAAAAAACATCTAAGTACACTGCTGACTTTGTCTGGAAACACAGCACAGATCAAGGTGATGAGAAAAGAAGCTTCCAAAGTTGCGCCAAAGTGAATGTCACAGACTTACTAGCCCATGAACAGATGAAGGCACTGACACAGGGTGAAAGGGTTTTTCAAGAATGATGGCCATGGAGACTGCATAGGAATTGCTTTAAACTAGATATCTAAGTACATGTATGGAGCGGAAGAGACAGAGACAGTAGAATTGGGGGGATGCGGCAGAGCACGGTAGCAGAGAAAATGGCACTGCCGTATAAGAACATGATATGAAAGGTGTAGTTTGTATTTTCTGAAGGGATTCAGTTCAACACATTACTTGTGAAAGCACACTTGTAGCAGTGTTGTTGTCATGCTCAATAAAAATGTTGTAGGAAGCATCAGAGTTAGATCATATGCAGCCCAAGGGCATTGCAGTCGCACAGATTGTACCTGTTGTTTGGGGATACGACGAGGGACTGGGGGCAGAAAGAGGATTGCAGGTAAATTTTAAATCATGCGACCTTAGAATTGTGTCATTGCATTTCCCTTTAATAATGTAATAATTATACCCTTAGAAACAACCTATTTGATCGTAGATTTGTTCTGCAGTAAAAAGAATGATATTGCAGACAGTTCAAGATCCACTGCCGCGCTAGGATTCAAATCTAGGCTTTGCCATGTGTGGATGTGCTGGGTGGAAAATTAAGCAACAGTAACCTTGGGCTGACTTGCCTGCCTCCTAATTTTAGCAGTATGAGACTCTAAACGGCTGGAGCCTTTCTACTGGGGATGGATAAGTGAAGTATGGAGACTCAAAAAAGTGTAGGAAATACCGTAAAAAGAAATCTTAGGGGGAAATATTTGAGTCGTTACCACTCCGGGGGACGCCAACGACTTTTCGCACTGGCGCAGCTCCGCTACCGACTCCTGCGAAATTCCGCAGGGGTTTAGCGGCACCGCTAACTAGTAGCGCCCCGCTCCTACTGACTTACCGCTCACGGCCTGCTTCACTGCAGATCGCGGGGTCCGTTCCGCGATGTTGCAGGCTGGCACTCCGCTTATGTGCCGGGCTGCTGCCACAACACCCCACTCCCTGGTGGTCTAGCGGTGGCCCCTTCTCCCTTCTGCTGAAGTGGCAGCTTGGCCCTCCCCTTTAATGGAAGGTCCCGCCCCCGCTCCCGCCCCTGAGAGGAAGTGGAGCATGAGATTTTGCGTCCCTTCCTCTCGGGGGTGGTAAGTCCAATATAGCTTGCAGGGCGGGAATTGTGCGCCTGGTGGGGCTGTACCAAATTTTCAGCAGATAGACTTTTAAAAAGCAATTAAAACTGTACTTATACTGAAGCAATAGCCAAAGAAAGTGATCGAGCCAGGTGTACCGAGCTACATGAGATCCACTGGCCTTGTCCATTTCTACATGGAGCTGAAAGGAGAAAAAAAGAAATCAAGATCTCAATTCCTGAGCTTTTTTTCAAGGAGGGCTAACACATTGTGAGAGTTTAAATTATGCAGTGAGTTATTAATAGTGAATGCATGAACAGGTTCTTTTGAATTTCCTTTATCCTATTTACTTTTTAGCAAAGGTGTTAACCAGAGCACAGAAAGATATTTAATGGAACTGTGTTTGTTACTGAAATTGCACAGCTAAATTTCACCCTTGTACAAAATAATAGGTAATGGAATAATGAGATTACACCCCTGATATTGATCATTAAAAGCCATATCTCTTCTCAACACTTGCCTGGATGGCCCCAAATTTAACTCTGCCTGCCCTTAAGGAATGCGACGGGCGAGTGGTTAAAATAATGGTCAGGCACTTCTCATTGCATTCCCAAAGCATTCCTGCCCACCGGCCGCATTTCAACCGAACGATTTTTTGATTTCGGGAAAGGCACCAACCAAAGGCAGGTCGGTATGTTGAGAGTATAATAAAATTGTGCTCCGAGAATGTAATTAGATCTCCAGCGCCATTTTAATTCAGAATCACAGAATTCTGATTCAGTGGCTGACTCGCCAGTAACAAATGGTGGGATGAGGGGGTGGGCGGCGGTCACAGAGTCCTTGAATTTGTATATAAAGGGCCACTTTAAGTGTCTCCCACATCATAGTATTGCGTTGCACAACTGAGCCATGCAAAGAGGCCTGCATTTAGATGAGGCATAGCAGTAGCAGAGGTGCTCATGAGATGAGGAAGACCAGAGGAAGGCAAGGAAGCAGCATCAGGAAGGTCATCTCAACACCTCGCAACAAGAGAGGCGAGGAACCAGCTAATTTCTGAGCGATTACACTGATCTCATTGGATTACATAGGAAGATAAGGCACTGAAACAGGCCATTCGGCCCAACCAGTCCATGCTGGTGTTTATGCTCCACTCGAGCCTCCTCCCGTCTTTCCTCATCTAAATCTATTAGCATAACCCTCCATTCCCTTCTCCCTCATTTGCTTGTCCAGCCTCCCCTTAAATGCATTTATACTATTGGCTTCAACCATTCCCTGTGGTAGCAAGTTCCACATTCTCACCACTCTTTGGGTAAAGAGGTTTTGTCTGAATTCCCTATTGGATTTCTTGGTGACTACCTTATATTGATGGCCTCTAGTTATGCTCTTCCCCACAAGTGGAAACATTCTCTCTGTATCCACTCTATTAAAACCTTTAATAATTTTAAAGACCTCTATTAGGTCACCCCTCAGCCTTCTTTTTTCAAGAGAAAAGAGACCCGGCCTGTTCATCCTTTCCTGATATGTATACCCTCGCATTTCTGGTATCATCCTTGTAAATCTTCTCTGCACCCTCTCCAGTGCCTCTATATCCTTTTTATAATATGGCGACCAGAACTGCATGCAGTGCTCTAAGTGTGGTCTAACCAAGGTTTGATACAGGTTTAGCATAACTTCCCTATTTTTCAATTCTGTCCCTCTAGAAATAAACCCTAGTTTGCTTTTTTTTATGGCCTGTGTTGCAACTTTTAATGATTGGTGTATTTGTACTCCGAGATCCCTTTGTTCCTCTACCCCACCCAGACTCGCACCCTCCTGGTAATAAGTGACCTCCCTATTCTTCCTACCAAAATGTATTACCTTACATTTATCTGTGTCGAACTTCATTTTCCAATTATATGCCCATTCTGCAAGTTTATTAATGTCCTCCTGTAATTTGTTGCAGTCCTCCTCGGTATTGACTATTCTCCCCCAATTTGGTGTCATCTGCAAATTTTGAAATTGTGCATTTGATTCCAAAGTCTAAATCATTAATGCAAATTGTGAACAGTGGTCCCAGCACTGATTATTGTGGGGCACAACTACCCACCTTCTGCCATTGTGAATAGCTACCCTTTACTCCCTCTCTCTGCTTTCTGTCTTAAAACCAGCTAGCTATCCATTCTGCTACTTGTCCCCTGACTCTGCATTCTCTGACTTTATTCATTAGACTTTTATGGGGTACCTTATCGAAGGCCTTTTGAAAATCCAGATAACTTACATCTACTGCATTACCATTGTTTACTCTCTCTGTTAGCTCTTCAAAAAATTCAATAAGGTTGGTCAAGCAAGACTTTCCCTTATGAAATCCATGCTGACTATTCATTATTATACTTTTGATTTCTAGATGTTCTTCTATTCTCTCCTTTAGTAGGAATCCCATTATTTTTCCTCACCTGAAAACTTACACAGAGCTCTGCTTAACAGTCCTTGATACCTTCTTCACCACTCCCTTCATCCTGCATTAAACAAGATTCAGCCCATTCAGACAACTTCTATGTTAATGACATACTTGCAATACAGACTGAAAAGCTGCTATTAAACCAGACCAAAGTAACAAATGTGATAAAAGGAGATTAATGTAATGGCAAAACTTATTGGTTGCATTCCATTCATTTCTCACCCAAGCAATCAATCTTCTTTACTTTAAAGAAGGTTTCCTAAGCCTACCACTCTTAACAGGTGCTCCTCTGGTGGTCTCAGCAAAGCTGGTGGAAGGCTACTGCTCCTCATGTGGGGACCCTTGAGATGCTCGTGGCCAATGAATTCTGAGTGCTCGAGCCTGTGAAGGCCCCGGTGGCAGACTGCTGCACCTTGGTGGCTGCTGGGGCAGTCTGGCCCAGCTGACTAACTGGCACCGTGTCTGCATGGCAGCCGTTTGAGTTTCCATCAAAGCCTCACCCCTGCCTGCCTGATTCACGTCCCGACTGATTGTGCTGCTTTCCATGTCTTATAGTGCATCCTATTTGATTAAAGTTAACTTTGTATCGTGATTCATAAAAAGAAAAATGTTCTCTTTGGCATGGACGCAGCTGTGAGTATTTTTCAAGTGTTGGTGGCAATTCTTCTCCCCCGTCAGTGTTCTTTCTATCCAGCTTTGCATTAGCTGCCAAGAACATTGGATTGTAAACAAATCACGTTTTTGACACTAAAGGCTTTCAAAAATAAATGTACTTATTTATTAGAAATATTGTTAACCAGCGGTTCTTATTTGTGTCGGCGCTGTGTTTTCAATCTGTTGCATCAATAGTACTTTAAATTTAAAGAGAAAATGAAAATCATGTGTCACTCACGGAGACTTAAGTTCTAATTAAAACAAAGGAGAGATAAATCACTTCACCACACTGCCATTAAATGAAATGAAGTTATAGTGAGAACCCAGGATTTTTTTTCACCAACTGAAATATGTTTGACTGTCAGAAAGTAATGAAAAATGAGGATTTTCCTCACAGCAAAGGTTGAAATCAATGTGATTGACAGGAATGTATTAAGAGTTTGTGGTCTGTAAGTATTTTCGGACTAGGGGCATTTTGGTGTTCTAAGTTCTCAACAATTGCATGGTCCAATGTATCAAGTTAATGATTTTATAGTAAGCTTATGTTGAACAATGCTTAGTCTAAACATGGTAATTGCAATTTGTTCTACCGTACAAACAATATGTGTTCTGATGCTTTATTAGGAGGCGTGTGTAAGTTTGGTTAGATTTACAATATGTGATGCACTGAGTGTTATGTGCATACCTTCTCCAGTATTCTTTTTGATGAAGTATCTGTCGAACGGTGATAGGGAATAAAAGGTCTACCAATTCGGCAATGACAAAGCACAGGAGAATATAAAACAGGTGGGAAGGCTGGTGGTCAGACCAGTGCACTTGGGTATTTGCCAGAGCTTCTCTGTGAAACTGCAACTACACAAGATAACACTCCAACCTTCAACACAACATTTTTTGTAATTGTTACTTGGAAAATAAAAATCTAAATACGGCAGAGGAGCAAAGGGGATCTTGGAGTACAAATACACAAACCACTAAAAGTATTGACACAAGTTAACAAGGCCATAAAAAAAGCAAACCAAACACTAGGGTTTATTTCTCGAGGAATAAAATTGAAAAATAGTGAAGTTATTCTAAATTTGTATTGAACCTTGGTTAGACCACACTTCGAGAATTGCGTACAATTCTGGTCGCCATATTATAAAAAGGATATAGAGGCACTGGAGAGGGTACAGAAAAAGTTTACTAGGATGATACCAGAAATGCGAGGGTATACATATCAGGAAAGGATGAAAAGGGAGGGGGAGGAATCTAAATTGCCCTATGCACAATTTGAATGAAATGAAGATTTAGTGCCCGGTGAGATGGGCTGCTAGATCTTGTTGAAGTGGGCACTTAGAAAGAGAAAAGATTGCAGGGCGATATCGGAGGTGGTTAATGGCCTCCGTGGGGCGTTGCTGAGGCAGAAGCGGGGAGCTGACCACTTCACAGTATCTCTCCCCTTCTTTTAAATGTGAGGGCCGCTGTGAGCTCTGCAGTCACTTTCGTGATGCCCACTGGGCCACCAGGGAGGGTTTCGGCCGGGCCAGCGGCCTGGCACGCAAGAGAGGGTGCCGGGCTGCCTGATGGTGGCCCGACCGAACCAGCGGATGCTATTGTCAGGGCCGACTGCAAAGTTGGACGACAAAAAAAGATGCCGGCCACGCACAAGTTCCTCCCCTTTAAGGGCGGACAGGGCTTCGCACCCTGCCAACTTGCCGTTAGCATCACCAGGCGCCGACCTCGTGTCCCACGGGGAAATTTCACCAGCGGGGTGCAAAGGGGTCAGAGCGGGGCAATAAGGGTTCGGCATGTGCGGCGATGGTGCCATCCTCGTGTTCGATCCAGCCCAGGACGAAGAGTACGGGGCGTGACACAAACCCGTTTTTGCCCGCAGTATCCCGGGGGTAATTCTGGCGGGGGGGGTGCTCTGGCCGCCACGCCCGGGCAATAAAAAAATTAGCGCCCCGTTAGCGCCTCCTGATGATGCTACTGGGCCTTTCCCAAAGGGGCAATTTCACCCCCGTGTCTCTTTTCTCTTGAAAAAAGAAGGCTGAGGGGTGACCTAATAGAGGTCTTTAAAATCATGAAAGGTTTTGATAGAGTAGATACAGAGAGAATGTTTCCACTTGTGGGGAAGAGCATAACTAGAGGCCATCAATATAAGATAGTCAGCAAGAAATCCAATAGGGAATTTGGAAGAAACTTCTTTACTCAGAGAGTGGTGAGAATGTGGAACTCGCTACCACAGGGAGTGGGTGAAGTGAATAGTATAGATGTATTTAAGGGACGGTTAGATAAGCATATGAGAGAGAAGGGAATACAAGGTTATTCTGTTAGATTTAAATGAGGAACGATTGGAGGAGGCTCGAATGGACAGGTTGGGATGAATGGCCTGTTTCTGTGCTGTATATCCAACATAATCCTATATAAACATTATTTTTTTTTGTCCAGGGATACTCGAGGGCATTTTCCCAAATTTTAAGTGACTTGTTTTTCCCAAGCTTCTGTGCTTTGGGGGGAAATCAAGCCTGGGGCCCTATTAGCTTGTAAAACTCAGCTGCTGACTGGTTTAATCAGCTGAGTTATTGAGGGAGCCATTGGAAGAACCTTAACCAAGCACAGTTATTGTGGATAGAAACATTTAAAAAAGGGCAGATATCCGAGTTAGCGAATTGTCAATAATATAGGCTTGTTGCAAATATCGAGAAATAAGGAGATGGCATTGAATGCGGACCTAAACAACAGTCAAGCTGGGTAGGCTAAACGTCCTCTTGTAGCTACCATCTCATGTTCATAAAGAGATGGATTACAAGCCCACTTTAATACATAGATATATTATTCTTAAATGATGGGGAGGTCATAACTGCCTGCATCAGTAGCAGAAATATTGGGTCTCACGTCTAAGGCATCTGCCTTGTTGGGTGAAAAGTGGCCTAGAAAAGAAACCCAAATGGGAAAATACCGCAACAATACTGAAGAAGCAGCTTTGCTCATTGAGATATTTGGGTGAATCAAAGCCAACACTGTAGAACACGAACACCAAAAAGAATAGAAGGGAGCATGGGTAAATCAGGTGATGCTAAACTTGGGTCTTAAAAGAGCAAAAGCCCCGATTTTAACTCGGGGCGGGAGTCAGACGGACAAGGGGCCGAGGTGAGCAGCAAACCGTCCTAACCTCAGCAGGGTGAGGCCAGGACAAGTTGACTCCCTGGCCTCCTGTGCAGAGCTTCACTTGGTGTCGCACCCGAAACCAATGGAAGCGCAATGTCGGAGCAGCAGGAGGTTGCCACCGGCAGCCGAAGGCACGGACCCCGGCACTCGGGTAAGTTGCTGGGAGGGGGTTCGGGAAGGGGAGCCCAGGGCTACGGAGACCTACATTTTCCTTCCTCCTGCAATTTTGCCCCCTCCCACACAGGGAATGTTAAAAAAAAAAGTTAAATCACAAATCTTTTTGGATGTCTTCTGGCTCCTGAATCTGTAACCTCCCACATTGCCTAATCGTTCCGTCCCCAGATTTTGTTATGGAGTTATTGGTACAAGCACATAAGGCTGAAATATATTTTTTGATCACTGATCTGGTTCTCTGCTGTTTGTTTGTCGAAATAAAGGTTCTAAAGTGACTGAAATTACAACATTAATTCAAATGCTTTCTTTGCAATGAACCACGAAAGCAATTATAGAGGAGTAACATCTTTGCTGTATTTGATGCCTTCTCCCATTAACGTTTCACAGACACAACTCCACATTTTTGTTACCGAAACAATTTTTCTTTGAGAATCATTTTTTTTTCTGGGTCATTTAAAATGGAACGATTTAAAAAAATATTTTCAAAGCACTAACATTCTTAAATGTGCACAACAGAACAATAGGCCAATGAAACCACCCAAGCCAATCCATCATGGAAGTGAATGCATCGTTAAATGCATCCAAACAAATAATTACAGTCAATATTCTTTTCTTTCTGTAAAGCATAAATCAAATGCATTATCAAGAAGCAAGGAAGATATCATTTGTATCTCAACTCGTGATACTAATAACAATGTGTGACTTTGCTCTTAACAAGAATTGTAGTCTGCTCACTCATTGTACATGATTTATATCCCACTGATGCTATTTCACAAATGTCTGTATTTTGTGGGGAGGAACACATTATCATTTGCAGTTTCTATTTATGCAGAGATGGTATTTTTATTTCATTTTCCATCTCCTCAGTTGCAGTGCTTGTTTGCTGAGTGGGCCTGTTTCGCCTACATTTTGGTGTGATTGCAGCTGATAGGGTAGACTTCCTTCTATGGGTTCCCAACAGGCGCAGCATATCTGGCAGATTCTGGGTGCAATATATAATGGGCCTTGAATTCGCGGCCCCTATGGACGGGTATGAGGTGCGCACGCGCCCGTAGGGGCCTCGCAAGTTCCAGGTTTAGGCATGTACCTAAACCCAGTATGTGCGATCTCTCAATCTCTTGACAGATGCACCGCATTTGGAAGTAAAGGGCCTCCGCAGGCGAAGAGTTGTGGCCCAACCTCTGCCCAGCGAATGCTCGTGAAATTCTTACGACTCATAAAAGCAGGGGCAAGGCCTGCTATCATCAGCATAAAAGACAGGAAAATAATTTTTTTCAATAATTTAAACATTTAAAATCCTGTTAAATAAGGTTTTTAGACCCTTTAAAATATGTAAAAAAAAATTTTAATTACATTTTTTGTTTTAAATAATTAATTTAATTCCATTTTATTTTAAATATGTAATGTTTTTATAAAATGTATTTTAAGTGTTTGTGTGTTTTTAGGGGTGTTCCCATTGATACTTATGGTGATTGCGTACATATGGAACTCACCACAAGTATGAATGGGAATACCCTTACTTTGATTGGTTGGGCCGGCCCACGTGATCCCAGGGAGGCTTGCACAGCGCCTGCGTCCCTGGAACATGTGGACCTCTACGCTGGCCTTTGCGGAGAGGCCCAGGACCACAAACCTCCCGGACCACCAGGTAAATTCATAGGTATTTTTCAGGTCGGAGGCCAACACCCGCAGGAAGCCACTGACCGTGTTTTCTGGGCCATTTTCTTGTTCTGGATATCTGTTCGCACTCTCCATTGTTGTCATGAGTAGCCTGCACAGTCTTAGTTCAGTGCAGTTAGTTTTTTTTAAGCAGGATTAGGTTAAGTGGACGATATGCTTGATCCTTGTGTCAATTAATTCTTGAAGATATGAAAAAGTCTTCATTTGAAGTGTTTTAAAAAAACTCTTGTCAGTGTTTGAGATTAGGAGGTCCCTGTGCATGTAGGTTGTTGTATGGCTTATACTGTTTGCTTTGTTCTGTCTTTTTTTAATCATTTTCTCTCATCTGCTGTCTGTGGGTGTAATGTTTCAGTTTCCTGTGTTTTCTGTCTGTGGTTTTTCTTCTCTAACCATAATACATGATTACAGCAGTAGTTTACACGCTGCAGATTACGGCTTTAGTGGGTAACTACTGGATCGGTTTCTCAATATGACCAGGTGCTAACATTGTCTCCTATTCAGATCTGCCGTGCTCCTACCCTTGCAGTTCTGCTCATCTCTCTTTTATTTCAGCTAAATTCCATGGCGGAGTTCAATGATCTTTTCTGCATCAGTAATGGCAGAGCTGTCAGGTGCCTTGGGCCTAATCTCTGCAATTTCCTTATTCAATCTCTCCGCCTCGCCTTTTCCATTTCTAAACCCATCTCTTGGGCCAAGCTTTTGGTCACATTCCCTTGCTCTCCCACAAAGGTCCGGCATCTGTTCCCTTTCTTCCTCTATGAACCACTTTAGGACATATTTCTATGTTAAAGATGTTAAAAAGTGCAAGTTGTTAGTAAAATAGGATATACTTGTATGCAAACCATGTGACCTGTAACCAGACTCTCTGCTGATATTCAGTGGCCTTCAACAGCTTTGATAAGATCGGATACAAATTATTGACCCTTCAGGCAGTATAAAACACCACTGGGGAAAAAGTAACACGGTGATAAAGATTTATAGTAAAAATGGAATTGGACTAAAACAACTGACAATCAATCATAAAAAGCAAGCCACTGATGATGAGGTATTTCTAAGTTATGCAGCCCACTCTGTTCATTGTTTTATAGGAAGCACAACAACTGTACGGCCAGAGGAAGATGCTGCAAAACCTTCGACCCAGTCGTTTTTGGAGAAAAGAAAGACTCATTGAGCAGGGTAGGCGAGCCCCAGGTTTCCTAATACAAGTTGCAGCATTCCTAACATTATAAATTGGGAGTAACTACTTGTACTGTGTTTTTTGCGTATGCGTCCGTCAAGCTCCGCCCCCCCGATGCCTCTCACCCAAACCGGAAGTGCGGCCCCGCTCTCATTCCATCCGACCGAGAACGGTGGCGGGGGCGGGGGGGGGCCGAGAGGGCACTTCGGCTGGGGGAGGAATACATTTGTGCTGGGGGTACAGTACTTTGGCTGGGGGAGACATGCACTTGGACTGGGGAAAGGCACTTTGGCTGGCCCTTGCTGTCTTCTGCGGAGTCGTTCTCTGTGGCTTCTGGAAGTCAAAGTGGATCGAGTTATAATTTGCAAAGTCAGTGAGACCTTGGGATGGGCAGTTCCAGTTACACATTCCAGTGAAAGTTCAGGGTGTGGCTTATCCTCCAAGGGGACCAATCATTGACAAAGGGTGGACCAGAGTGGCCATTTTTACAGTACAAATAAGCGCGTCCTTATAAATTATGGTTATTATTGTGTATGTAGGCACTCTGTTAATGACTCCACAAGGCAGGGGTATGACACTTGAACTGTACAGACAGTAGTCCTTTATTGCAGCTCCTAGAGTGAGGACACCAAGAGGTGAGCTACCTTTCATACTTGGTTACCTGCAGTGTACAGGTGACCCTTAGGTCTCCAGCAGCAGCACCCTCTGGTGTACAGGTAAGGTATGTACAGGGTGAAGGTACATTCAGGTCTAGTGTTACAGTACATCAGTACATCATTGACATGCATACATAACAACACTCCCCCCTAAGTCTTTCCCAAGTCCTTATTGCCATGACATGGGGAGGTGATCAAAAGTGGGCTGTGGTGAGGGTTGTGTGGGTGCCAGGTGTGATCCCTGTGCTTGAGGCTGCCCTCATTCATTAGGCCCCCCCCACCCCCTCATACACAGACCATGTGGGTGTCACTGTTGGAAGATTCCTCAGTGGTGGAGCCAGTGCAATGGGTAAGGTACATACACTGTAGCATGGGTAAGTGGTGGTGTTTGGTGGTGGGCAGGACCACATGGCTGTGTGGGCTCCTTGTCCTCCATTGGTGGTGGAAGTCTGGTCATCCCAGGTTCCGCTGGGAAAGCTGGAGGGTACTGGCCTCTCGCTCCTGGTGCGGGCCCTGGTGGCCAGGGGGTGTATGGCCGATCTGGGGCAGGTTGCCAGTGGTGGTGGTTGTGCTACCCATTGACCGCTGGCTCTGCAGTGGGTCTGCTCCCACTGGGTGTGTGTGAGCCCTTCCTGGGGCATCACATTTGTCCCAAAAGCCCAGGCTACATGGTCAGGTAGCCCCCTGGACCTGGGGGTCTCCCACGGGGGGGGTTTCCTCTGGCATTGACATTGTACCTGTAGAACCCGGTGTCCTTTAACAGTCTAATTTTTACATGCATGACACATTGGCTCCGATCGTAAATAGTCAATTCTATACTGTTATCTCTCTTCACATTATCACATTTTGCACTTACAGCACTTTCTTGTGTATCGGTGTCTCCATACAGGGTTACATTTATCATTTTAGCATTTCTAGCATCATCCTTTAACGGTACAAACTTACATCACTTTTAAAAGCATTCATTACATTTTTTCCATTAGTTAATCCGGCATCACAATTTAACATTACATTTGCATACCTGCATTCGCTTACTGCACTTTTAACTTTAATATCCTTGGCATCGCTGTGCCTAGTATGGAACTGTCCCTTTAATTGCCTTGGGTTGCCGGTCTCCTTTAAGAGGGCCTTCCAATCCATTTCGCTGCTCAGTGCCACGCCTCACTCCTCCAACGCTGCCCCTCGTGGGCTGGTTGTGGCCATTTTGATTCTAGGTTCTTCGCCTCGTGGTGTTGCCGCCATCTTCTCACTCTCCTCGAGGTAGGCTGTGGTGATCCTTTTCTCTCCAGGTTCGGCCACAGACGTCGGGAACCCACCTTTTTCACCGATCTTCTTCCCTCAGAGTCCTGCCACGTTGCCACGCCGTCGAGCTGGACGGTAGGATTTCTAGGTGCTGCAATAGATCCAAGTTCGGGGCCGCATAGGATGTTGATCCTACATCCTACTGGGGCCCAGAGGCCATCGTCGCTCCAACCGATTTGGACCTGCTTCATCCAACTTCTTCCCAGCAGCATTGGACCATCGCCGGCAATGATCCACAAGGGAAGCTTGTACTTCGCGCCGCCATGGGACACCTGGACGTCCATGCTGCCAATGACTGGGATGGTGCCTTTTGTGTAGGTGAGCAGCTTTGCCTGGATTGGGGACAGTTTTGGTCGTTCGGCGGGATTGTTCCAAAGTTTTTCAAAGGTCACCTGGCCCATCAAAGACTGGCTCGCCCCTGTATCGATCTCCATCGAAACTGGAACCCCGTTGATGTTCACTTCCATCTTCCACGGAGAACTCTCGGTGGAGCAGGTATATATTCCGTACTCTTCTTCCAGGGGCTGAGCAGCTTGATCTTCATCAGTGTCGGAGCCCAGGTGATCGGCCAACTCTTCAGCGACGTGGTGAGTAAAACTTTTTCTGCACATTCTCTGAAGGCGACCGTTCATGTTGCAGCCTTTGCAGGTATAGTCTTTGTAGCGGCACTGGTGGGCCCTGTGGTTTCCTCCACCGCGCCAACACGGGGCTAGCCGGTTGAACCCATGTGGCGGACTCAGGGTTGCGGGACTCGGGGCAGCATTTCTGCCTTTGTAAGTCACCATTCTGTTCACTGCGCTCGTCAGTTTAGAGTCCTGGGTGTGGGTCATCATTTGTTTGGAGTCGCAGACCGAAATCATGTCGGCCTGGCTCACTTTGATTGCTTTCTGCAGGGTGACCGTAGTGTCTGCAGAGAGCAGTTTATGGAGGAGGCCCTCGTGGCTGATTCCAATAACAAAAAAGTCTCTTTGTGCTTCGGTGAGGTGGTCGCCAAAATCGCACGGTGCAGCCAACCTTCTCAGATCTGCAACGTATTTAGCAATTTCTTGGCCTTCGGGCCGCCGGTGAGTGTAAAACCGGTGCCTGGCTGTGAGGATGCTCTCTTTGGGTTTCAGTTGCTCTTGTATTAAAGTTACGAGCTCCGCATAGCTCTTGGTTGTTGTCTTCACTGGGGCTAGCAGGTCCCTGACAAGGCCATGGATGGTGGGCCCACAACTGCTGAGCAGGATGGCACTTGTTTGCCAGCGAGATCGGTGAGTCCCCAGTCAGTTCGTTCGCGATGAAGAAGTGTTCTAACCTTTCCACGAAGGCGTCCCTATCTTCCCCATCAGTGAATTGTTGGAAGTTGCTGAGATTAGACATGTTGTGCATGGAATTCATAACCTCGTCACCAGTTATTGTGTATGTAGGCACTCTGTTAATGACTCCATGAGGCAGGGGTATGATACTTGAACTGTATAGACTGAAGGCCTTTATTGCAGCTCCTAGAGTGAGGACACCAAGAGGTGAGCTCCCTTTTATACTTGGTTACTTGCAGTGTACAGGTGACCCTTAGGTCTCCAGCAGCAGCACCCTCTGGTGTACAGGTAAGGTATATATAGGGTGAAGGTACATTCAGGTCTAGTGTTACAGTACATCAGTACATCATTGACATGCATACATAACAGTTATATTTTCAACTAAGCTGTGTACCAAGGATAGAATCACATTCACCGTCACTGACTGGGAACTAGTTCCAAAGACAGGAGAATCATTGTGGGAGCAACGCTAGTTTTACACGGTCACTAGCTTTCTGTGTGGACTATTTGGGTTAATACAGAATATCGAAGAGCAGCAGTTCTTGTGTTTATGATTTTTGCAACAAAGGTGTCCTACTTGACCCTGAAATTATTTTTCGAACACATATTTACGGCATAAATAAAACCACCTATTTCCACCTCCGTAATATCGCCCGTCTCCGCCCTTGCCTCTGCTCGTCTGCTGCTGAAACCCTCATCCATGCCTTTGTTACCGCTAAACTTTACTATTACAATGCACTCCTGGTCGGCCTCCCATGTTTTATCCTACGCAAACTTGAGGTCATCCAAAACCCGGCTACCAGTGTCCTAACTCACACCAAGTCCTGCTCACCCATCACCCCGCTGTCCTACATTGGCTCCCAGTGAAGCATGGCCTCGATTTCAAAATTCTCATCCTTGTTTTCAAATCCCTCCATGGCCTCGCCCCTCTCTATCACTGTAATCTTCTTCAGCTCCACAACCACCACCCCCCCCCCAAGATATCTGCGCTTCTCTAATTCTACCCTCTTGAGCATCCCTGATTATAATCTCAACGATTGGTGGCCATGCCTTCTGTTGCCTAGGCCCTAAGCACTGGAATTCCCTGCCTAAACCTCTCTTCTATCCTCCTTTGAGATGCTCCTTAAAACCTACCTTTTGACCAATCTTCCCTAATTTCTCCTTATGTGTCAAATTTTTTTCTTATAATACTTCTGTGAAGCTCCTTGGGACGTTTCACTAAGTTAAAGGTGCCATATAAATAAAAGTTGTTATTGTTTAAAGACAGATATGGCTTAAACACTAGCAATTCTTGTGACACTGCTTCAATCACCACCTTGTACTGTACTGACAATGTAACCATGTCTCTTTGATATTGCAGTTGTAGGCCAAGCTCACCCAACGCACCTGTCTACATGGGCTTGTTCTGTAATGAGTCCAGGAGGAAAGATGGCTTCTATCTTCATGATTTTCCACCCATTTGCCTTTCTCATGCTTCATGGCATTTTTATTTTGAAGAATAACTATTTCTTGGTGCTCCTCTACAAGTCAATGTGCATTGGGTTTACAGTTAACTGATGGGTGCTTCTGACATTTTCCACCGAAAGAGAATGCTTCAAAAAGTCGTGGATTATTTTGTAACTGGAATTTTTTGTTAATTGAGTGAACAAATAGTCTGATTTGGGATTAAGTCTGATAGGCCTGTCGGTTGTTAGATGTCTTTTATGTCTCATTAAGACTCTCAACGTCACAAAGGGTACAATATAAAAACTAATCTACCAGTTCAAATTTATCGAGATCATTTGTATATCTGTTATGTCCAAGTACACCAGCTCACAGAGTGTAATGGATCAGAGAAAGGGAACTCATTTGGGAGTCATGTATATTTCTGGTGGGAAATTTTGATTGTTTAACTGTGGGTGAGTTTTTTTCAAACCGTTTTATCCTTTCACATCAACTGTGTGGTTTGTGTAGGGTGGCTTTAGGTGTTCTTCATGGTTACTTGCACCACAGCCCTTCAGACGATGGGTGCTCCACTGGGAAGCTCATTTTATTTGTGATACTTGGATGAGGATTAGGAGAAATGCTTGGATGGAAAAGGCGATGTGTTTCTGATTCTAGTGCGGGCTACCATGGTGCTTCCTCCTCCTCATGGTCTGTGAGTGTTGAAGCAATACTGCCTAACCTTGTGCTTGCTGGTACCACTTCCATGGCTACAGCCTGTGAAGTGGCTAGCAGCTGTGTACCAGTGAGAGGCTGCTGTTATTTAGGTGGCTCTCAACCTCTGTCGGCACAATCCTGAGATGGTCCCGGTGCAGGCCACCACATTTTAGCAGCTGTGGAAGCAGCTTGGCCTCGCCTACTTTCTGACATTTGACATTACTCTGCTGCACGTATCCTAACTCGCACCAAGTCCCGTTCACCGATCACCCCTGTGCTCGCTGACCTACATCGGCACCCAGTCCAACAATGCCTCAATTTTAAAATACTCATCGTTGTTTTCAAACCCCTCCATGGCCTCGCCTTTCCCGGTCATTGTAACCTCTGTCAACCTTACAATCCTCTGAGATCTCTGTGCTCCTCCAATTCTGGCCTCTTGCACATCCCTGGTTTTAATCGCTCCACTATTATCAGCCGTGCCTTCAGCTGCCTGGGCCCCAAGTTCTGGAATTCCCTCTGTAAACCTCTCCGCCTTTCTCTCTTCCTTTGAGATGCTCCTTAAAACTTACCTCTTTCACCAAGCTTTTGGTCATCTGTCCTAATATTTCCTTATGTAGCTCGGTGTCAAATTTTGTTTGATAATGCTCTTCAGTACATTAAAGGTGCTATATAAATACAAGTTGTTGTGTCATTGAGTGGTGTGACGGAATGGTCTGAACACGCTGTTGTCAGGCGACACAGCATCATTAGACATTGCCAGTTCGCACCTGCTCCTGGGCTCCATGTCACCATGCTCGCTGATCTGCTGGCTAGCATACCTTGTGGTAGCAATGACAGTATTGAAGCGCTTATCAGTAGCTTTCTCCATTTGATCACCAAACGTGTCCAAGGAGAAGCTGACTATGCAGCCGTGGCATTTATGGCAACATTCTAAGTACTTTTGAGAGGTGCTAAGATTGGCATTAGGTCCTCTGACATGAAGAGCTCGGCTACCGATGTCCCTGGCATTGCCAAGCACTCCAGAGTGAACTGCAGAGTTTCGATCCTGTGCAGCGGTACATTACCATATGTGAGCTCTAGAAACCCCCACACTAGCCACCATGTGACGAACGCTGGTAGACATTCTTGCCAATGTCTCCAACAACCTTTCATGCTCAGAAAGCATCTTTCTTTCAAAATCCTGAAGATCAGGAAACCTCTCCTCAACAGCTGTATGGATGCAATTTTATTCTACAGCCACAGGTGCTTTCTGCTCCTCCTGTGCCATCTCTACCTGCTCATTTATGCTCTTGTGTTTCACCCAGTGCATACTCCTCAAAGTCACTTTTCAAATCTCCAGGATGGATGTACGAACACTGCTGCTATTTTGAGCAACATGATATGCTGTCAGATGCATGATTGCTCCTGGTCACTGATTCCCACGTCAACATCTTCTGTCATACTGAGGGAAACAGGAGAAAAAGTGTTACACCTGTGTCCTCACTACTAATTGGTGACCTACAATACTAGTACAGGCCTGCTGTTCACTGCGTGCTTTGATGTCCAAGATTGTGTGACTCAATAGGGTGGAGATTAAAATAAGGATAAGTGGGCTACAAACCCTGAAGAGGGCCAGGCCTCTTAACTTTCAAATATCCTGGAGTCAGAGATATCTGGGGTCTAGACTTGTTTGTAATCATCGTCCAGTTGATCTAGGTTCCCTTGTAGGTGAAGTATTATTGATTATCATCATTTCCAATGGAAGACACAATGATGTACCAACCCGAATAGACAGCATCATCACCCATCACCAGTTCGCACCTGCTCCTAGGCTCCATATCACCATGCTCACTGATCTGACGGCTAGCATATCTTGTGCCTGCAATATCAGCAACTAAAACCAAATCGTGCGTTAATGTATGTTGTGGAATCCACCACATATCTTAGAATATTTAACTTCTTGAAAATTATACATGATTATGGCGAATTTCCTCATTAGTTTTTTTTAAAACTGAGTTTGTGTTAGGATTGCTTTCCACTTTAACAAATAATGCTTTTTAAATTAATTCTCGGGATATGGGCATCCCTGGCAAGGTCGCGTTTATTGCCCATCCTGAGTTGTCCTAAGAGGGTGGAGCTGTGCTTTCTTCTCAATCCAAATGATTTATTTGATACAACTGATGGCTTGATGGACTACAGCAGAGGGCAGTTAAGAGTCAACCATGTTGCCAGGCCATACCAGGTAAGCACCGCAGGTTTCCTTCCCTAAAAGGACTTTAGTGAACCATTTGGCTTTTTAGGGCTATCCAACAGCTTCATGGTGACTTTTACTGATTTCTAGGCTTTTTTCCAACTGAATTCAAATTCTCCAACTCCATGGTGGGATTTGAACTCATGCTCACTGAATTATAAGCCTAAGCCTCTGGATTACAAGTCCAGTAACATAACCACTACATTATCATACCCAAAGTAGTCCTTTGGGAGTGTGCTCCCAAAGGATGAAGTACAGGCTTGGCATCCTATTGAGAAAAAACTACAATATATGTTAGCTGGAGTTTGAATTCTTTGTTTAAAAAAAAATACAAAGATTTGTACAAAACCTTATGATCTTTGTTCTACAATCATTTACTTCTCAAGAACTGCAAGAACAAAAATAGTATAATTGCTTCAAACACCAGCAGTTATGATGTTCAGATGTCCTCCAAAGTACTTGCAGCAAACTGTGAATGTTAGAAATAAAACCACTTGAAACAATCACGGAAGGTTAGTTTTCTTTAAATTCAATGGCTTGTTCTTTCCTATGCCTCCTTAAAGAAGGATACATATTCCCTCTATCTTTTTTACTTTACAAGAGTGACTACACTCCAAAAGTACTTCATTGGCTGTAAAGCACTTTGAGACGTCCGGTGGCCGTGAAATGCGCTGTATAAATGCAAGTCTTTCTTTCTTTCTTTATTCCTTTCAAACCCAATTTTATCCCACTTCTTTTAAAATTAAAGTTCAAGCCACCGTTTGTGTTCTTCCCTGAAAGAGACACACACTTTTCCCTATGTTTCAAAACCCAAACAAACATCTGTCAGCTGGAACCTGTTCTCCACTGACCTGATGATGATGATGAATTGAAAGTCATTTTCACACTGCAAACAAAAATTAGTAAAAGCAGGTAGAAAACAAGTTCAGGAACCAGCACACGAATGCAACACCTATATATTCATTGTGCTGCACTGCATGTGTCAAAGTGGTGATACATAGAAGATGGATTGGAAATGGAAAGACAGTAGGAATAAATTAGGCAGCAATGCTGGTGCCCATTGAATGATGCATCTAACTTGAGGTCACTGCAGGAGCAGACAAAATGATGCTGTTTTTCTTACCTCTCCCAAATAGCACAACCAGGAGTCTTGGGAGAGGGAAAGGAAATCACCATTGACTGCCCAACAGCCACTTTAACTCAACTGCTGGATATCTGAAATCAGGACAGGAAATTCTGGACATGCACAGTGGGTCACTCAGCATCTGAAAGGAAGAGTTAGGTCACCGGATTGGCAGGTGACCTCTGGGATGCACTAACTTCAGCTCTTTCCTTCCCTACCCACTTCCAACAAAGACGGCATTTAAATAAGTTCAAATACCCTGGGCCTCCTTTTTTTGCCACAACTGTGGAGTTTTGAACTGACACCAAAACTCACCCGAAGTAAACTGTCCTCCATTTAAAATCGGGGCCTAAGTATTTGAGCTGTTGCTGCGTCCTTCTGTAAAAAATACAGGGTACCAAAGACTGAATAAAACTCACTTTTTGTGTTCAGTTATTCTAAGCATTTGGACCTAAAATATAAAATGTTTCTTACTGTAAGGAGGGTGGTCACCAAAGCTGAGCATTTCCCACATGCATATTTATCATCAATTATTTCCTTGGTCACCTTTTGGCCCCTTCTTCATTGGCCATTCTGGTTACTGATTTGTCACCACAGGATACCATCCTGCCATAGAGTGAGAGCATGCTTGACAAGTGACTCATTTTATTTATACCTCCTTGGATGAATACATCCAACCAACAGCCTGATTGTCACGCTCATTGTACTTAACATTATGAGAGCTGTGTAGGATGGTGGTTACAGTATCACAAAGTCATTTGTATTAATGCTGTACCAAATTTTGTCTACTACCCACAGAACTAATCGCCAGAGTGCTGGGTAAAACATGTGCTTATTTTAAATGCTCTTTGAAAACTGCAAAGCAGCTGAACATGCTCCCAAAAAGAACACCATCTAACTGTGTGGATCTCCATGTTTTCCCAACACAATATCAAGTGAAACAGAAAAATATTCATAGCCCAGAATTTCTTGCCAGCAAGAGGGAACTGGGCAAGTGGGAGCCAGAAAAATCACAAAGCTTCCTGCCCACTTCTCAGCCAGTATTATTTTCAAACTTTGTTGCCCATGTGTGGTGTGTCCTTTCACATGGAATTTCAATTTTAGTGCACTGTAGGATTTCCCAAAGTACAGGAGGGTTTATCTTGGCACCATGTGGCCATTCTACCACCCCACCCACCACCAGCACAATGTCTACAGGAACAGAAAGAGTTCCAACTCAACAAATGCGCAGCAGTACTACATTGTACAGGTCAGTGCCCACTTTCCAGGTAGCAGGCACGATGCCTTCACTTTAAGGCAACCAAATGTGCTGCGCTTATTTGAAAGGGAATGAGAGTAGAAGGATGGCACCAGTAAAACTAAGGCCACCCTTTTGCTGCCATGGCTCATGACCTCTATGCTCCAATCATGTACAGGAGCAAAGCACTGATTCAACAAATATATACAACCGTCAGAATGATTAAATATGCCATTAGCAATTCAAGCATTAATTGACAAGTCTGGATTGATTGTGCAACCTTATAGTACAACCTCCTGACCCATTCCCCAACACCTCCAGAATAATTGTAATCTATTGCATGTTGCACAACCTATCTAGGTGTGCATCTCAATGACCAGAACACCAAAGCAATGGCAGAATAAGAGGGCAAAAGTGCCAGTGAGGAATTAGCAGCGGTGCTAGGAATACAGCAAGGAGGACTTGTGAGTTTGGTGCTAATTCTCAATACTTTTCAAGGAGTGCCACAGCTACAATTTTAACGGTAAAAATCCTATATGCCAAGTAACTGAGCACTAATTGCCTTGTTCACTTATGTACACAGTTTTTCAAATACCATCTATTATTATTTTATACTGGGCTTCAACTATACTGTAAACAATGACAAATACTCAGCACAATGTTGCTGACGCATGCAGGATATGAATTTCCTTCATTATGTAGGGAGCATGAGTTGACACAGTGCTGCTTCTTTGTGCTTTGTTTCAGATGTGTGATACACACTCTACTAATCCATCTAAGCGATACCCTGTAGAAAGAAACACTTGAAAGATTGGGGGAGGGGGTGGGGAGAAATTCGGTCTCGCCTCGCTTGGGGCGGTAACCCAGGCAGGGCGGTAATTTTAGCGCCTTGAAAATGTTTGCGCCCTCCACCCAGAAATTCATCAGAATCTGGCGAGGAGCTGACAGGGTGATAAATCAGCCGTTGAACACCAGAGCTGGGGGGGAACGATAACGAAAGTTTGGTCGGTAAATTTGGTGGACCCTTTGCGCATGTGCGGAACTCCGAGTCAGACCCCGGGAACAGCCGAGTTTTAAAGGCACAGCAACGCAAGCTCACGCATGCTCAGTTCCAGCTTCCCAGCGTTTTCAGAGCATAAAAATGGAGGAGCAAAGAGGACGGTAGCTTCCTACCCGCTTCTCACCCACTGCCCTTGATGCCTTGCTGGAGGCAGTGGAAAGTCGCTGGAGTGCTCTCCAGCCTGGAGGGGGACGAATGTCAGCGCCTCGGGATTGTAGAAGGCTCGAGGGGGAGGTAGCTGAGCATGTTACAGCCCGGAGCGCGGTGCTAACAGCGACCCAATGTCGTAATACATTCAACGGCCTTACTACGGTTACCAGGGTGAGTACCCTTTCCATTCACCTTCCAAAGCTTTCATGTGAACCTCACTCTCCCACACAATGTAAACACTTTTCACTGCCTACCCCTTTCTCTATGTGTACCAGGCCATGCTCCTCATTGCTGAAGCCAGCCTGAAACTTCTCCATCGCCTCACCAGACATGCCCTGCCCATCCAAGCGTCTCTCACCTTCTAGCTCCTTACTCAGCCTGAGTCCACCTACCAGCTCTTCATTTGCGCTCCCAGTCCTGAGCCTCCTACGTACCGGTAGTTGCTTGTGTCCCAGACCCACCGTTCACACATCCACTGTGCAATGCCCTGCAGGATGATATGCCGATATGCACACTTCGCCTTCTCACCCGCGAGTACCCTACTGCAGACACATGTGGCACACCAGCACCTACACAGCCACTAACAACTTTTTGCTTTTGTCATTGCAGGACAAACACACCCTACCTCCAGGACCTGACCGACGAGGAGGAGCGAGTGTACTGTACAGTCGTGGTGCTGGAGGGCGGGGAGGCGGTATGTGAATGAGATGGTCGTTTTGTGTGAGTCCCCTTAGCCTGGAGGCCACATGCCTTGCAACCAAAATAACGAGGCCCCCTCCTTCCTGCCCCCTCTCCAACTGATAACCGCACTTCTGTTGCTTTCTGCTTACAGATGATGAGCCAGCGGAGCGACAGCCTGCCTGTCAGCCTATGTCTTCAGACGCCGGGGAAGATGAGGAGGAGGAGGTGGAGATCAGTGGGCCGGGACAGAGCGAGACATCCACAGTTGGATCGAGTGGGGAGAGCACCTCAGTGGAAGAGGCCGTCTTCCCGGGGTTGGCTGAACCTGAGATTCCTGGCCCCAGTGGCCTGCAGCAACACCCAGCGCAAGAGGAAGCTCGGGGGCCAGCTCTCTGGAGAATCAATCGGCCCAAGAGTCCTGCTCACAGACTGGCAGATGAGCACCTGGACTTGGAGTCTATGTCCAGGGCGTCAATGCAGATGTATCGTGAGCTCATCGGTACATTGGCGAGGATCCCGCCGAGCGTCGATGCACTTGCGTTGAATGTGGTGCAGGCCACCTCAACCTTGGCATTTGTGGTTCAGGGGCCCATCGAGCCCATCCTTGGTTGATTGCAATGGATGCTCGATGCCACAAGTGACCATGGGGTCCAAGAAATGATGGGCCCCTGAACCGCAGGGTCGGGCCATGACAGTAGCCATTGAGCGGCAGGCCGAGACCACGCAACACCTGCATTCTGTCATGTCATCAGTGCAAGCTGGCATCAATGCGCTGTGTGATCTGATGAAGGCTCAAATTGATGCCACGCAAGCACTGACTGCTGCCATCGTGTCTGGGGCCCCATCAGTCCAACGGTACCAAAATAGGCCAGCAATCTGCGCTCCACCAGACTGCTCCGGATATTGAGGCTCTGCCCCGAGGGAGTGGCAGGCCGTCGGTCGAGATGGAACGTGATGTCCTCTCTCAGGAGGACATCATTCGGTCTCCCAACACTGCCATTCCGCCTTTGCACCTGCTGCGGTCTGCACCCCAGCCATCTCACACTGCCGCCCATTCTCAGGCGGGGCTGTCAGCAGCCGGGCCTTCCAGGCCCAGAGCTGGTCCAGTGTGTTGTGCTAGGCCAACTGTCCAGTCTCCCTCACACACACAGTAGCCCTCAAGCGACCTTGCTGCAGGCACTGAGGACTCATTGAGGACGAGCAGTAAACGAGGGAGTGGGGTGAGGCAGAGGGGTGGGAAATGTCTACGCAAAACCCACTGATGATAGACTTGGCCATGGGCCCTATGTAAAAATGGTGTAAATGTTATTCATCTGTTTTATTATTTGAAGGGGCGGGTGTCCCATTTTGTTTTCTTTGAGGGGGTGGGGTCTGTGTACATATGTTGTAAATGTTATTCATCTGTTGCATTATTTGAAGGGGCGGGTGTTTTCTTTAAGGGGTGTGGGGTTTTTGGGGTTGTTTGAAGGATATCTTTACAATAAAATGTAACATGTATGACTGTTGACTTGTAACAGAGAAGTGGCATTATCGTGCCACAACACGCGCTCGTTATCAGCTGCATCCCGCAGCACACTCCATTTAAGCGAAACGTTCCATTATGAGCCGTCGTGGAATAGCTCGGCTGCCAACATTGGCACGCTGCCTCTTCCATGGATCCACATCGTGTTGCTGTTCATTTGGGCCATCGGCACACTCCTGTTCCTCCTCCATCCCCTCCTCCTTGTCCTCCTCCTGCTCGTCCTCCCCGTCCTCTTGAGGTGGGACAGCCAACCCCACTGGCAAAACTTGGGTCCTCATAATGGCCAAGTTGTGCAGCATGCAGCACACCACAATGATTAGTGAGACCTGTTGAGGGGAGTATTGAAGGCTGCCTCCAGAGCGGTCCCGAGCGGAATCGCAGCTTCAGGACCCCTATAGGCTGCTCTATGACATTATGGGTGGCGGCATGGCTCTCCTTGTAGCATTCCTCCGGCTCTAGGGTGGGGTTGTGGAGGGGGGTCATTAGCCAGGTGGCCAGGCTGTATCCCTTGTCCATGAGCAGCCAGCCTCAGCCTTGACATGGGGGCTGAAGCAGTCGAGAGTCAGTGCTCTCCTGCAGGGTAAAGATGCCATGTGCACTTCCAGGATAGTGAGCACTGACTGCGAGGATGCACTGCGTGTGAGCGCACACCAGTTGCACATTTAGGGAACGGTATCCCTTTCTGTTTCTGAAAACCTCTGCATTCTGGAATGGTTATCGCAAGGCCACGTGCGTGCAGTCAATCGCTCCTTGCACCCTCGGGAAGCCCGCTATCCTGGCAAACCCACATGCCGCTCATCCTGTTTCTCCCTGGTCATCGGGAAGGTTTTGACGTCCATTCTGTGTGTGTGGAGAGCCTGTGTGACATCGCGGATGCTGCAATGTGCTAAGAATTGTGAGATGCTGCATATGTTCCCTGATGCAGTCTGGAAGGAGCCAGAGAGATAGAAGGTGAATACCACCATGACCTTCACTGCGACGGGCAGCGCAGTCCTGGTGCCGACGTGAGGCTGCAGGTCTTCCTGCAGGAGATGGCTTATCTCTAACAACCTCCTTTTGAAAGCTAGCCTTCTGACACACTGCTCCTCAGACAGGTCCAGGTATGAGCATTGCTGCTGGTAAAGCCGTAGTGGGTAAGGCCTTCTGCCCCAACGTATAGGGGCTCTCCTCCTTCAGCGCCGACATGGCTAGCAGCCCATCTCTCTTCACGACGCCTTGCTAGAGCATGTAGAATGTGATGCTGCCGAACTAGGAATGCAAGTAATGCCCCCATTAAAGTTTCAGAAATAAGTTTCTCTAAAGCCTCAACTGGTCTGTCTGTCTGCCGCTGAAAACTTGGAGGCCCACCACCGTGCTGTGTGTAAACGCCGCACTGACTGTGACCTCCGAGGGAAGCGCTTCCTGATCCCTTTAACTAGCCACCAGTTAACGACTCTGCAAGCCTGCACCGACTGTTTTCCCAGATGTTGTCCTTGGCGACCGCTAAATGAGGCGCAAGCACCGAATTTACCGACTGGGGCGCAAACGTGGGCGTTGCACCAGGAATACGTCAGGATCGGAGTGATCATCAGCAGCCAGGAGCTACTGGTTTGTGTCCTCGGTGAGCCTCCAATGAGTTTTCGGTCAGGGCACTAAACGCTGCGCTCCCAGTCGGTAACCTCTTATGCTCCGATGAACGCCCCCTCTGGCTGCTAACTGAGGCGTTAGACAACCGAAAATCGATTTCTATAGCGCCTCTCATGACCATCAGATGTCTGAAAGCACTTTATAACCAATGAAGTACTTTTGTAGCGTAGTCGCTGTTGTAATGTGGGAAACACAGCAGCCAATTTGCGCACAGCAAGCTCTCACAGACAGCAATATGATAATGACCCGATAATCTGTTTTTTTGTTATGTTGCTTCAGGGATAAATATTGGTTAGGACACCGGGGATAACTCCCCTGCTCTTCAAAATAGTGCCATGGAATCATTTACGTCCACTTGAGAGAGCAGACAGGGCCTCGGTTTAACGTCTCATCCGAAAGACGGCACTCCCTCAGCACTGCACTGGAGTGTCAAACTAGATTTCTTTTTGCTTAAGTCTCTGGAGTGGGACTTGAACCCACAACCTTCTGTTCCATTGGCAGCCTGCTGGTTTACTGGTGGCTGTAAACCCCACTGCTCTCTACACTGGCAGAGACCTGGATGAGTCAGATGTTATGTCCGTAATGTACTTATGAATGACTCCACGAGGCAATGTGTTGTACTCAAACTGTAGTGACCTTGGTCCTTTATTTGTAACCCCAGAGTGAGGCACAAGCATGGTGGGCAGCCTTTTATACTGGGCCCTACACACCTATGCAGGTGACCCTCTGGTCTCCCACTGCAGTGCCCTCTGGTGGACAGCCTCTGCCACAGGGGCAGTAAACCCCGGTCTCCACCAGTTGCACCCTCAAGTGGTGCCAGCATGGTATATACAAAGTGTAAACCTTATTGATAGTACATCAGGTAACAAGTCTCCATCTTATGCAACTATACAGTGACTACACAGAGAGTATATCTATAGTCTACATATATAAGATCTCTCTCCCCCAAGTCCTTTGTGCCGATTACCTTTGCACTATGTGCTCCGGCTTAGCTCTCCCCAGACTTAAGTGCCAATAGTCCTTGCACCTTGGCTGTGGTTTGGCTTGGCTCTCTCCCTATTAATCCCCAAGTCCTTTTGCCACAACGTTGGGTAGTGGTTACCAGTTTGGATGGTTTGATAATGCAATGGAGGTTCCAGTAGGTTCTGGGTGTGATCCATTTGTGTGTCTATGGCTACATACATCCATTTCCCTCACCCACAGCGAGATCATGCAGCTGGTCCGGTACATTAACATACAGGATCAGACACAGTGCAAATACAAAGAAAGGAAGTTACAGTTTGCATCGTGACACTTTGGTTCAGTTACTTACATTCGTTACGTTTTGTGGTCGTGCGCCAGGATTGGATAGATTGCATTGATGGTTCACTCATGGTAAGTACTGAGGTAGCAGTACAGGTGTGCGAGGACACAGGTTTCAGAGCAACCGGACGGGGTCCTAGTCATCTGATAGCGGCGCTGCACCCCCTGCTAGCGGTGTGGGCTTGGTTCACTCAACTAGCCAGGACTCAGGGCCTTTGTTGTTGCCGAGTGGTGGACAGAGCCACAGATGTGTGTGGCCTCCCTGTCCTCATTTGAGGGCTGCAGAATCTTCTGCTTGCTCTCTGGCTGTTCCAGATCTCGTTTGGGGAACTCGTTGGTTCTGACCTTTCGCTCCCGGACATGGCTAAGGTAGCGACTGAGTCTGGGGGCTGTGCCGTCTCCACCCGGATGGTGGGCAGCAGTGGCTGACTGCGCGTATTGGCGCCGTTTTCATTTCCAGGTCCATGGCGAATAGTGCCATCGGGTGTCTGCACATGGGATAGACCTGGGGCAGAGTTTCAGGATCAGTGCCTTCACCCTCCTGAGGTCGCTGGCCTATAACTTGTGGGGTCACTTGGGGCAGGGCATCAGGATCAGTGCCTTTACCCTCCAAAATTCGCTCGCTTGCTACTTTTGGGGACACTCTATTCCCGACATCTCGCAACAACATTTTGTTTTTTACATTAAGACCGGTATCGACATCTCACAACAACATTTTGTTCACAATCTTAATCGGTTCGTTACACTGATTGCCATGCATATAATGTCTCTTTAAGTTCAGTTGGTTGCAGGTCTCCTTTAAGAGAACCCTGCTGGCTTTACCCCAATCAAATCCTTTGTTAGACACCACGTGTTGGTCCCTGAGCATTGCACCTCGCGATATGGCCGTGGCCATCTTTTTTTTCAGCCATGCTGCACCTCGCTGCAGCAGGGATGTCATCTTGCCTCTGTCCTCCAGGTCGACTGCCTTGATCCTTCTCTCCCGCGATTCTGCCACAAAAGCTGGAAGAGTGCCTGTGAATTCGATCTTCCTCCTCAGCAGTCCTGCCACTGGAGCCGGGAAGGTACTTTTAGGTCGTTCTGGTCGGATCATTGCCACGCAGTCGTGATGGATGGTCTGTGCCTCAGGTGCTGCGCTGGTCTGTTCTCTGGTGCCTGGTCCAAGCGAAGGTGAGGTTTTGCTCTGCCTCTGAGCATGGGGGACATCGATTGCTGGAGTGAAGAGGTCTTACCAAACAGGTAGCAACACAGTGGAGGAGGATTTCCTGGAGTGCATAAGGGATGGTTTTCTACACCAATATGTCGAGGAACCAACTAGAGAGCAGGCCATCCTAGACTGGGTCTTGTGTAATGAGAGAGGATTAATTAGCAATCTTGTTGTGCGAGGTCCCTT
Source organism: Pristiophorus japonicus (assembly GCF_044704955.1). Classification (NCBI taxonomy): domain Eukaryota; kingdom Metazoa; phylum Chordata; class Chondrichthyes; family Pristiophoridae; genus Pristiophorus; species Pristiophorus japonicus. The sequence goes on from NC_091985.1 coordinate 31,418,614, forward strand.
GGGGAAGAGTGACCATACTATGGCAGAATTCTTCATTAAGATGGAGACTGACACAGTTAATTCAGATACTAGGGTCCTGAACTTAAAGAAAGGTAACTTCGATGGTATGAGACGTGAATTGGTTAGAATAGACTGGCGAATGATACTTAAAGGGCTGACGGTGGATAGGCAATGGCAGACTTTTAAAGATCACATGGATGAACTTCAACAATTGTACATCCCTGTCTGGCGTAAAAATAAAACAGGGAAGGTGGTTCATCCATGGCTAACAAGGGAAATTAGGGATAGTGTTAAATCCAAGGAAGAGGCATATAAATTGGCCAGAAAAAGCAGCAAACCTAAGGACTGGGAGAAATTTAGAATTCAGCAGAGAAGGACAAAGGGTTTAATTAGGAGGGGGAAAATAGAGTATGAGAGTAAACTTGCAGGAAACATAAAAACTGACTGCAAAAGCTTCTATAGATATGTGAAGAGAGAAAGATTAGTGAAGACAAATGTAGGTTCCTTGCAGTCAGAATCAGGTGAATTTATAATGGGGAACAAAAAAATGGCAGAACAATTGAACAAATACTTTGGTTCTGCCTTCACTAAGGAAGACATGAATAACCTCCCGAAAATAATAGCGAGAAGGAGGAACTGAAGGAAATCTTTATTAGTCAGGAAATTGTGTAAGGGAAATTGATGGGATTGAAGGCCGATAAATCCCCGGGGTATGATAGTCTGCATCTCAGAGTACTTAATGAAGTGGCCCTAGAAGTGGACGCATTGGTGGTCATTTTCCAACATTCTATAGACTCTGGATCAGTTCCTATGGATTGGAGGGTAGCTACTGTAACACCACTTTTTAAAAAAGGAGGGAGAGAGAAAACAGGGCATTACAGACCGGTTAGCCTGACGTTGGTAGTGGGGAAAATGTTGGAATCAATTATTAAAGATGAAATAGCAGCACATTTGGAAAGCAGTGACAGGATCGGTCCAAGTCAGCATGGATTTATGAAAGGGAAATCATGCTTGAGAAATCTTCTGGAATTTTTTGAGGATGTAACTAATAGAGTGGACAAGGGAGATCCAGTGGGTGTGGTGTATTTGGACTTTCAAAAGGCTTTTGACAAGGTCCCACACAAGAGATTGTTGTGCAAAATTAAGGCACATGGTATTGGGGGTAATGTATTGACATGGATAGAGAACTAGTTGGCAGACAGGAAGCAAAGAGTAGGAATAAACGGGTCCTTTTTAGAATGGCAGGCAGTGACTAGTGGGGTACTGCAGGGGTACTGAAGTGAATGATCAGCCATGATCTTATTGAATGGTGGTGCAGGTTTGAAGGGCGGAATGGCCTACTCCTGCATCTATTTTCTAAGTTTCTATGTTTCTATGTCTGCGGTGAGTGTAGAATGTGCGCCTGGCCGTGAGGATGGTCTGTTTTGGTTTTAGTTGGTCGCAAATTAGTTCAGTCAGCTCATCGTATGTCTTATCTTTGCCCTTCGTGGGTGCCAGCAAGTCCCTGACGAGGCGGTAGACCTCGGGCCCACAACTGGTCAGCAGTAGCCTTGCGCTTTTCCGCCAATGTGTCCGTCTCCCCTGCCACGTCGTTTGCCATGAAATATTGCTCAAGCCTTTCCGTGAAGGCATCCCAATCATCACCCTCTGCGAAGTCTTTTATTGTACCAAAGGTAGCCATAATCGCGTGAAAGTCTGTATTCTCGTCGCCAATTGTTATGTCTGTAATGTACTTATGAATGACTCCACGAGGCAATGAGTTGTACTCAAACTGTCGTGACCTTTGTCCTTTATTTGTAACTCCAGGGTGAGGCACAAGAATGGTGGGCAGTCTTTTATACTGGGCCCTGCACATCTATGCAGTTGACCCTCAGGTCTCCCACTGCATTGCCCTCTGGTGGAAAGCCTCTGCCACAGGGGCAGGAAACCCCGGTCTCCATCAGTTGGACCCTCTAGTGGTGCCAGCGTAGTATATACACAGTGTAAACCTTATTGATGGTACATCAGGTAACAAGTCTCCATCTTATGCAACTATACAGTGACTACACAGAGAGTATATCTATAATCAGCATATATAACATCAGCCACGTCCGATATTGAAGTAGCTGATTGGCTAGCTTTAAGCTATGCTCCCATGCCTAATCCCTTTAAATGTGTGCCTTCTCTGCCCGAATTCTTGCAGTTCTTTGCTAATCAAAGTGATTTTTCTCAGCATCACCCACATCTGCAACAATTCAACAAGTGATCAGGCATCTTCCACCCTTGAGGATGTAATTTGGGACCTGGAATATCAGGTCCTTCACTGAAACACCTGTGAACTCATCCCTTTTTGGTATGGAAGCAAGTCACCCTCGATGCAAGGGACGACCTAAGAAGAAGAAATGGAATAGGCAGTAAATGGAAAGCAGTATCGAAATATATTGATGAATGTTTTGACTCTGAATAACTTGATGATGAATTGAAAACTAATACATTGAGAATTAATATTGTATTATGAATATTGAGAGACAATAGGTGAATTATTATTAATAAAGTTTTCTAGCTACAAGAATAGCTGAAGACCTGGAATTCATTTTGAAATGTTAAATGAAATGTTGACACTCTATTTCCCTCAAAAGCTAGTCTCCTACCTGGATATATTTGACCTAATATGCAAGATTAGTGATACCTAGTAATTATGGGAGTTTATGGATGAGACTTCAGTCTGCCCAGACAATACAAAGAGTTGTACCAATGATGGGCAACAGTTTAGCTTCTGTCATCCAAGTGCTTCCCAGAAGTCATCATCATCATCATAGACGATCTCTTGAAATGAGGATGACTTGCTTCCACGCCAAAAAAAGGAGGAGTTCACAGGTGTTTCGAATGAAGAACCTGAACTACATCCTCAGATTCCCCAAGACAACTGGAGACCTGCTCTGCTGCACGGGTCTAGTGTGCAGTGTGGGTTGGCCCATGCTGCCCCTGGGCCCGAACTCACGCCTCCCCTGGGCCCCGATCACATCCCTCCACAGTCTCTCACAGCTCCTTCGCCCCAATCTCGCCGCTCCTGCTGCACTTGCCCACGCTCCAATCACCGGCCTGGACCTTGCTGACGTTACCGTCGCCTCCTGCACGAGTTCGCGCTGTACCTTGAAGTGGTACGCCTCCACGCCACCCATTGCTGCTGCTCGCCGCTCCTTTTATGGCCCCGACCTGCTGCTGATGGTCTCTGGCAGGTGGCGCACTGAAGTATTACTGTAGTAACTCACAGGAGTGAACAGGTGTTGCCTTTTTACCATCAGTACCTTCACTCAGGTACCACCTGACCTCTGTCTGATGTACATTAAAGGAAAAATGAACACAACATGCTGTTGTGGTATTTTACTTGTCAAAATTGAGCACCGAGAAGAACTGAAAAGGGGTCTATGCCCAAACTATTTGCTGTGTATGAATAAAGAGGCTGACCAGATAATGTGAGCTCGAAGTAAAGTGTGACCTTTGTCTTTTATTGCAGATCTCTAGAGTGCCTCTCCAGCCTGTGAGGCCTCCTTAAGTACAGGTGCTCCCAAAGGATTGTGGGATCCCTTGGGACCCCAGGGGATGAGCCCTCTGGTGGTTACACAAGTTATTTACAGGTTTACATATATAACAACACTCCCCCCCCTCCCCAAAGTCAATAGTGTAACTATTTACAAGGTGAGTCGATCTGGGGCCTTTCTTTCCCTGGGTGATCGTCTCGATGCAAATGCTGGTTTTGGTGAGTCGTTTGTGGGACCCTCGCTGGGCTGCTGTGCAGCTGGCCTTGCTGGGCTGCCTGGTGTGTTGAGTCCTGCTGGAGTGCTGCAGGTGATGGGTTCTGCTTCGTGGTCAACCACTGTGTTGGTTGCCACTGGTATGTGTGTTGGGGGGGTCAAAAAAGGTAGGGTCTAATGTGGGTTGCTCTGGATAGTCCATGAATCTGAGTTTGGTTTTGTCCAAGTGTTTCCTGTAGATGAGTCCATTTGAAAGTTTGACCATAAACATTCTACTCCCCTCTTTGGCCACAACAGTGCCGGGAAGCCACTTGGGACCTTGTCCATAGTTTGACACAAATACAGGATCATTAATTTCAATTTCGCATGACACATTGGCGCTATCATGCTATGTACTTTGTTGAAGCCGTCTGCTCTCTACCTGCTCTCTATCTTGTGTAGATCAGGGTGGACTAATGAGAGCCTTGTCTTGAGTGTCCTTTTCATGAGTAGTTCAGCGGCTGGAATCCCAGTGAGCGAGTGGGGTCGCGTGCGGTAACTAAGCAGGACTCGGGATAGGCGAGTCTGCAGTGAATCTTCAGTTACCCTCTTCAAGCTCTGCTTGATTGTTTTCTCTGCTCTCTCTGCCTGACCATTGGATGCTGGTTTGAATGCGGCAGATGTAACATGTTTGATCCCATTGCGGGTCATGAACTCTTTGAACTCGGCACTGGTGAAACACGGCCCATTGTCGCTCACAAGGACGTCAGGCAGGCAAACATGGCCCACAGGCTTTCAGTGGTGGCAGCCGACATGCTTGCCAACATTATCACACATTCAATCTATTTGGAGTACCCATCTACGACCACTAGGAACAATGTACCCAAGAACGTGTCTGCATAGTCGACATGGACCCTAGACCACGGTTTGGAGGGCCAAGACCATAAACTTAGTGGCGCCTCCCTGGGTGCATTGCTTAACTGTGAACATGTGTTACATTTGTGCACGCAGGACTCTAAGTCTGCATCGATACCGGGCCACCACACGTGGGATCTGGCTATCGCTTTCATCATTACAATGCCTGGGTGGGTACTGTGGAGATCACTGAAGAAAGTGTCCCTGCCCTTTTTGGGTACCACTACCCGATTACCCCACAGAAGGCAGTCTGCCTGTATAGACATTTCATCTTTGCGCCGCTGGTACGGTTTTATCTCTTCCTGCATTTCAAATGGGACATTGGACCAACTCCCGTGGAGCACACAGTTTTTTTACTAAGGACAGTAAGGGGTCCTGGCTCGTCCAGGTTCTAATCTGTCAGGCGGAAACGGGTGATTGCTCACTCTCGAATGCTTCCATTACCATGACTAAATCTGCGGGCTGTGCCATTTCCATCCCTGTGGTGGGCAATGGCAGCCTACTGAGAGCATCAGCACATATTCTGTGGCGGATGGCGTAGTTGTATGCGGACAATGTGAGTGCCCATCTCTGGATGTGGGCCGAAGAATTCGTATTTATCCCTTTACTTTCAGAAAAGAGGGATATCAGTGGCTTATGGTCAGTTTCCAATTCAAATTTGAGCCCAAACAGATATTGATGCATTTTTTTCACCCTATAAACACACGCTAACGCTTCTTTTTCAATCATGCTGTAGGCCCTCTCAGCCTTAGACACACTTCTGGATGCATAAGCAACTGGTTGCAATTTCCCAGATTTATTAGCTTGTTGCAATACACACCCGACACCGTATGACAACGCATCACATGCTAGTACCAAACGCTTACATGGATCATACAACACAAGCAATTTGTTTGAGCATAACAGTTTTCTAGCTTTTACAGAGGCATTTTTTTGGCTTTTACCCCATACCCATTCGTCTCCTTTACGCAGTAAGGCGTGCAGTTCTAACAGTGTGCTGAGACCCAGTAAGAAGTTACCAAAGTAGTTCAGGAGTCCTAGAAACGACTGCAGCTCCATCTCGTTCTGTGGCCTCGGTGCGTTCTCGATTGACTCTGTCTTCGAATCGGTAGACCTGATGCCATCTGCCGCGATTCTTCTCCCCAGGAACTCTGTCATGTATTCAACTGTCATTGTAACCCATGTATAAACTGACCTAAGTTGTACACCATGAGCACATTGACCACGAGGTGGTGAACTTGTGGGAGACACTCCTTAACCTGGACTTTCAGGTATAAAAGGGGAAACTCCACCCATCTTCTCCACTTCAGTGCTGGCGAACAAAGGTTACTGGTCACAGAGTGACCTTCTCTCAAGTATGGGCCTCGTGTGCATTTACACTGTATAGTAAGGACATATCATTGGCGATGAGAAACTGGGATTTAACTCACGCGAGCATGGCCACTAGCAGCACAGATGAGAGGTACTGTGTTGGTGATGATTGGGACGATTTTATTGAGAGACTACAGCAAAGTTTCGTCACTAAGGAATGGCTAGGACAGGATTCGGCCGACAAACGCAGGGCTCATCTCCTGATGGTTTGTGGATCCAGGACGTACTCCCTGATGAAGGACCTTCTAGCGCCAGAGAAGCCGGCGGACAAAACTTTTGAAGAGCTCAGTAAGTTGATCGCGGAACACTTTAAACCGGCGAGCAGCATGCATATGGCGAGACACCGGTTTTACATGCACCGGCGGCGAGAAGGGCAAAGCGTTCCAGACTTCCTGGCAGACCTCCAGCGACTGGCGAGCCGATGTAAGTTCCCAGTTGCATGCAGAGCGGGGATGCTGCGAGACTTTTTTATTGAGGGCATCGGGCACGCTCGGGTTTTCAGGAAACTGAAAGAGACCAGAATGATGTTTGACAAAAATCTTGCCTTAAATGCAGAAAATGGACAGGGAGTCAACATTGTTAACGCGGGACACAGTTCTCTAGGCAGACAGGGGCAATCGGACATGCCCGAGCATGTAGTCGAACTCAAAGAGGGAATTCAGCAGAGAAAATGGCTAGCTGAACGACGATTCATGCCATCGCAAGGGACAATGCAGCCAGTAATGGGACCATCAACACCTGTCAATGTTGTGCTTAAGGACAGTTACAGAGACAGTCAGAGACGATCGACTGGTAATGGACCTTTTGTTTCCAACAACAGCTCATGTTGGAGGTGTGGAGGCAAACATCCAGCCAGAGCTTGCAGGTATGAGCAATATACCCGCAGAAACTGCAACATCAGCAGTCACTTGGCACGTATGTGCAGGAAACCTGCAGCCAGGTTGATGTACGAGGAGGACGGGCCCGATGTAAGCCCTACGAGGTCAAATGAACACTGAAGGAAATCGCTGGAAGCTGAAGTTCAGCGAGTTCATGTGGAGCACATATACAGTTCATACACCAGGACACCACCGATAATGATGAAAGTGCTCCTCAATGGCATCCCAGTATCAATGGAGCTAGACACAGGGGCCAGCCAGTCCCTGATGAGTATCAAACAGTTTGACAAGTTGTGGGTGTCCAAGGCCAGGAGGCCAAAATGATTGCCGATTGACGCACAGCTACGGACATATACAAAGGAGATCATTCCGGTGCTAGGCAGCGCCACGGTAGTCGTGACCCACAAAGATTCGGAGAACAGATTGCCACTCTGGATTGTCCCGGGGACGGTCCCGCACTACTGGGGAGGAGTTGGCTTGCTGTCATGAACTGGAAATGGGGCGATGTCAATGCAATTTCTTCTGTGGAGCGACTATCATGCTCACAAGTCCTGAACAAATTTGACTCATTATTTCAACCCGGCATTGGCACTTTCATGGGGACCAAGATAATGATTCACATAAACCCGGACGCCAGGCAGGTACACCACAAGGCCAGAGCGGTGCCGTATGTGATGCGGGAAAAGATAGAAGGTGAATTGGACCGACTGCTGAGGGAAGGCATTATTTCGCCATTCGAATTCTGTGACTGGGCGAGCCCGATTGTGCCGGTTCAAGGCGGATTGGTCGATCAGGATATGTAGTGATTACAAGGCCACTCTTGGAGTGTGTCACTCCAAGACTAGTACCGGCTACCGAGATTGGAGGACATCTTTGCGACGCTATCCGGTGGCAAACTTTTTTCAAAATTGGACCTGACCTCAGCTTACATGACCCAGGAGCTGGCGAGTGAGTCGAAGAAGCTGACCACTATCATGACACACAAGGGGTTGTTTGAGTACAACAGATGTCCGTTCGGGATTTGCTCGGCCGCCATGATCTTTCAACGAAATATGGAAAGCCTCCTCAAGTCGATTCCAAGGACGGTGGTTTTTCAAGACGACGTCCTCATCACGGATTGCGATACTGAAGAACACCTCCACAACCTGGAGGAGGTGCTACACAGACTGGACCGAGTAGGGCTGCGACTGAAAAAGGCGAAGTGCGTCTTCCTAGCTCCAGAGGTAGAATTCCTGGGGATGAGGGTAGCAGCAGACAGGATCAGACCTACTGCGTCCAAAACGGAAGCGATTCAGAGAGCACCCAGACCCCGTAACACGACGGAGCTGCATTCGTTCCTGGGGCTCCTGAACTATTTTGGTAACTTTCTTCCCAAATTGAGCATGCTGTTAAAGCCACTACATGTGCTCCTACACAAAGGTCGTGATTGGGTCTGGGGGGACAGCCAGGAAAGGGCTTTTGATAGATCACGCTCCAACAATCTGTTAACGCTATATGACCCATGTAAGAAACTTGTTTTAATGTGCGATGCGTCATCCTATGGGGTCGGTTGTGTGTTGCAGCATGTTAATGCCAAGGGTCAGTTACAGCCGGTAGCCTCCAGAAGTCTATCCCAGGCAGAAAGGGGCTACGGATGGTAGAAAAGGAAGCGCTTGCATGTGTATATGCAGTTAAAAAAATGCACCAGTACCTGTTTGGCAGGAAATTTCAGCTGCAGACAGATCACAAACCCCTAACGTCCCTTTTGGCCGACAACAAGGCCATAAATGCAAATGCATCGGCCTGCATACAGAGGTGGGCACTCATGTTAGCCACCTATGACTACACAATTCAGCACAGACCAGGCACTGAAAACTGCGCCGATGCACTCAGCAGGCTCCCACTAGCCACCACCGAGGGGCAACCGAGCATGCTGCTGAGATGGTCATGGCTGTTGAAGCTTTCGAAAGCGAAGGCTCACCCGTGACAGACCGTTCGATCAAAGTCTGGACAAATAGAGACCCGCTATTGTCTTTAGTCAAGAAATGTGCCCTGAATGGGGACTGGGCAGCCACGTACGGGGCATGCCCTGAGGAATTTAAACCATTTCACAGGCGCAAGGATGAACTCTCGATTCAGGCCGATTGCCTACTATGGGGAAACCGAGTAGTCATGCCCCAGATGGGCAGAGAGGTGTTCATCAGAGCATTCCATAATGAGCACCCGGGAATTGTCATGATGAAGGCAATTGCCAGGTCACATGTTTGGTGGCCAGAGATAGATGCAGACCTGGAACTTTGTGTTCGCAGGTGCAACACATGTGCCCAGCTGGGCAATGCGCCCAGGGAATCCCCCCTTCGCCCCTGGTCCTGGCCCGCCAAGCCATGGTCATGCATCCATGTGGACTACGCAGGTCCTTTCATGGGAAAAATGTTTTTGGTTGTCGTAGATGCCTACTCCAAATGGATCGAGTGTGATGTTTTTAATTCAAGCACATCCTCTGCCACGGTAGAAAGTCTAAGGGCAATGTTCGCCGCTCATGATCTACTGGACGTCTTGGTCAGCGACAATGGCCCGTGCTTTACAAGCATTGAATTCCAGGACTTCATGGCAGGAAATGGTATCAACCATGTCAGAATGGCACCGTTCAACTCAGCCTCAAACGGCCAGGCGGAACGAGCAGTGCAGATAATCAAACAGGGGATGCTCAGAATCCAAGGGGGTTCCTTACAAAGCCGCATATCATGCCTCCTGTTGGCCAATAGATCCCGACCACACTTGCTCACAGGTGTTTCACCCGCAGAGCTGCTAATGAAAAGAGCGCTGGCCTGAGTGTTTGCTGTTTGCGGTGCCTCAAGCCTGTCCGGACTGCCTACAGTGACTGGGCTCTCCTCCACTTGGTTCCGGTGTTCGGTCACCTGTGATGGAGTGAACTCGACGTCGTGTTCTTCCTCTGCTTCTTCTATGGGGTTGCTGAACCTCCTTTTTGTTTGATCCACGTGTTTGCGGCAGATTTGTCCATTGGTAAGTTTAACTACCAGACACTCAAAACCAGGTTATCCCTTTTCCACCTCACCATGAAAGAAATTGTTGAGAGCAGCCGCCAGTCACAATGTGACTACCATGACAGGAACGCGAGGGCGCGATGTATTGATGTCAATGACCCTGTCTTTGTCCTCAACTACGCTGCAAAGCCCAAATGGCTAGCAGGCACTGTGATTGCCAAAGAGGGGAATAGGATTCTGGTAGTTAAACTTACCAATGGACAAATCTGCCGCAAACACGTGGATGAAACAAAAAGGAGGTTCAGCAACCCCATAGAAGAAGCAGAGGAAGAACACGATGTAGAGTTCACCCCACCACAGGTGACCGAACACCGGAACCAAAGGGAGGAGAGCCCAGTCACTGTGGGCAGTCCGGACAGGCCTGAGGCACCGCAAACAGCAGACACTCAGGCCAGCGCCCAACAACCGGAGCCCCAGCTCAGGCGCTCTACAAGAGAGCGTAAACCACCAGAGAGACTTAACCTTTGATCCCAATAAGACTTTGGGGGGGGGAGGTGATGTCATGTATTCAACTGTCATTGTAACCCATGTATAAACTGACCTAAGTTGTACACCGTGAAAACATTGACCACTAGGTAGTGAACTTGTGGGAGACTCTCCTATCCTGGACTTTCAGGTATAAAAGGGGAAACTCCACCCACCTTCATCACTTCAGTGCTGGCTAATAAAGGTTACTGGTCACAGAGTGACCTTCTCTCAAGTATGGGCCTCGTGTTCATTTATACTGTATAGTAAGGACATATCAAACTCCACTTCAGGTGCCAGGAAAACGCACTTCGAGCATTTTAACCTGAGCCCCACGCGGTTGAGCTGACTAAGAACCTCCTCCAGGTTCTGCAGATGCTCGACTGTGTCCCGACCTGTAACCTAAGATGTTGTCCTGGAAGACAACGGTGCGTGGGACCGACTTCAGTAAGCTTTCCATGTTTTGCTGGAATGTCGCCGCAGCTTGATCGAATCCCAAACGGGCATCTGTTGTAAATGAAGAGACCTTTGTGCGTGTTGATGCAGGTGAGGCTGTTCGATGATTCCTCCAACTCCTGCGTCATGTAGGCCAAGGTCAAGTCCAGCTTCGTGAATGTCTTTCCTCCCACTAGCGTCGCAAAAAGGTTGTCTGCCTTTGGTAGTGGGTATTGATCCTGCAGGGAGAAATGATTGATAGTTACTCTGTAATCACCACAGATTCTGACGGTGTCATCTCCCTTGAGGATTGAATTCGATCGGCGAAATGATGCCCTCTCGTTGCAGCCGGTCCAGCTCGATCTCCACCCTCTCTCTCATCATGTACGGTACCGCTCTCACCTTGTGATGGATGGGTTGCGCCCCCGGAATTAGATGGATCTGCACTTTTGCTCGTTGGAACTTCCGATGCCTGGCTTGAACAGCAAGGGGAACTTGTTTAAGACCTGGGCACATGAAGTGTCATCAAAGGACGAGAGCGCTCGGACATCGTCCCAGTTCCAGCGTATCTTTCCCAGCCAGCTCCTGCTGAGCAGCGTGGAAGCATCGCCCGGTACCACCAAGAGTGGTAACTTGTGCACTGCTCCATCGTAGGAGACCTTTGCAGTAGCACTGCCGATTACGGTAATCAATTCCTTTATGTAAGTTCTCAGTTTAGTGCAAATGGGAGTCAGGAGTGACCTTGAGGCCTTGCTGCACCACAATTTATCGAAAGTCTTTTTGCTCATGATGGACTGGCTCGCACCCGTGTCCTGCTCCATTGACACCGGGAGTCCATTTAATTCAACCGTCAGCATTATCGGGGGACACTTTTTGGTAAATGTGTGCACCCCACGTATCTCTGCCTCCTCGGCCTGATGCTCTGGTTCGTCATGATCCGCCGTGGTTCTGTCGTCCTCTGCAACATGGTGGTTTGCAGGATAAGCAGGGTTTGCAGCTTGCCTGCACATACGTTGGAGGTGTCCCATTGTTCCACAACCCTTGCAAACATATCCTTTGAAGCGGCATGAATGGAAATGATGATCACCCCCGCAGTGCCAACAAGGTGTTAATGGCCTAGCATTCATCACCCTTGATGGTGGACTCTGGGACATCTGCGGACATGCAGCTGCAGGCATGTGAGGCCTGCCCTATACGTTGCGATTCGAAAGCAACATTACTTTGTTCACTAGTACTTGTAGCAGCACTCGTGTGCTGAGAGATTTGCTTGGTATTGTCACTGGTGGCAATGAACGCCTGGGCTGTCGCTATAGCTTTACTCAAGGTTGGGGTCTCTACAGTCAAAAGTTTGCGAAGTATCACTTCATGGCCAATGTCAAGTACAAAGAAGTCCCTGAGCATGTGCTCCAAATGTCCTTCAAATTCACAATGTCCTGCAAGGCATCTTAGTACGGCGACATAGCTCGCCACATCCTGGCCTTCAGACCTTTTTTACGTGTAGAACCGATACTTCGCCATCAGAACGCTTTCCTTCGGGTTCAGATGCTCCCGGACCAGTGTGCACAAAGCATCGTATGATTTCTCTGTGAGTTTCGCTGGAGCAAGCAGATTTTTCATGTAGCCATACTTTGGTGCCCCACAAACGGTGAGGAGAATCGTTTGGCAGCATTCGCTTTTCCTTCCAGCTCGTTGGCCACGAAGTATTGGTCGAGTCGCTCCACGAAAGTTTTCCAATCATCTTCCTCCGAAAACCTCTCCAGGATGCCCACTGTTCTCTGCATCTTTGGGTTCGTCATCTGTATCTCGTCGCCAATTGTTGTGTATGAATAGAGTCTGACCAGATACTGTGAGCGCAAAGTAAAGTGTGACCTTTGTCTTTTATTGTAGGTCTCCAGAGTGCCTCTCCAGCCTGTGAGGCCTCCTTAAGTACAGGTGCTCCCAAGGGATTGTGGGAGCCCTTGGGACTCCAGGGGATGAGCCCTCTGGTGGTTACATGGTATTTATAGGTTTACATATATAACACTATTAATCTGTTATTTCTCCTTACAGCTGGAAGACCTGCTGTGCATTTCTAGTAATTTTGGTTTTATTTCAGTTCTTCAGTAGTTCCAGGAGTCACTCCTATTGCAACTGAAATCTTGGCACTAAGTTTCATTCAGATATTTTCGATCATTTTAGTAGCTCCATGACTATCCGATACAGTAATGGTAGTAATAACAGTCCATTCTTTTTAAACTTGCGTTTCCCTCATTATACTGTCAAGGTTTTTCTCTTGGCAGTGAAAGGGCAAGGCAAAGGAATGGAAGAAACTTGCGTGTATGCATACACTGGCATAGGGCACTATGAAAAAGGCAGCAAAAACAAGATAAAACCTAATGGTACAATTTCATATCAGCAAAAGCAGCCGTATATATGGTTTCAAAGGGCAAGCAGCAGCAATAAAGCATTGTTGCAATACATTATTTGAGAAATGTTTAATTTTAAGACAGGCTATGTAACACCTGTTTCTCAAACAGCTTGAAGGCAATGCTGCCTGCCACTCAAAGACCTTTGCACTCAGACTTTCTCCAGACTATGAGTTCTTAATCTTGGACTGTAACATAGCAGAGTTAAGGCACAGAGAAGAAAAAACACATTGAGTTATACACTTCAATAGCCCATACCAGTTGATCAAGAGGCACAATTGACAGAGTGGTGAGGACATCAATATATCTGGTCCTTCAACATGTGTAGCCCAAGAGGTTACAACAGATGGAGAGTATGTGTGCGAAAGTAATCTTAAAAATAAAACAAAACGTTTCATGTTCACAGTATGAAATAAATGTCTTCACTTGTCTGGGAATTGAGACAAAGTATTACATTGAGACCAGTTAAAAACTGAGTCAGCTTGCCAACAGAACAAATTGATTTAAGAAAGGTCTACGCTGATTTGAGGGGTCACTGAAAAGTTAAAAGTTGAAACCTTTTCCACTATTCTTTCTGTGAAAACAAACAATCCCTGCAAAGAGATAAAGGAAAAAAACAGGAACTAATACAAACATGACACGACACTGAAGTTGTACTTCATGCGGTATCAACGTGAAGCACAAGGAGTTTAACCCTCCATGGAACCTTGCGTCACTTCTCCCTGGTGTCAGGTAGGGCCCTGACTCTGGATTTACATCACAACTTTAGCTTTGTACTAGTGCTAAAGTTTACTTTAATGCACCTTTAACTAGTTTGCACACACAAACTGGTGGTATGTTGTGTGATGCTTATCCTATCAAGTTAATCTAACTTGGTCTATGAAATCAATTAAAAACAGACACTTGATTTCGAATGTGGACAACACTTCAGAGAATCTCAATGGGTGGCGTTAGGCGAGAAAAAACAAAAACAAGTAACCACTAACTAATAAACTAATCAAAATGTAGGTCCATGAACTTGGGCATAACTGGAGTTGCCGGAGCTGAAAGTATTCTGTTAGCCAGAAGCATGATTGGACAACCATTGTAGCAAAGAAGGTGAAGGATAATAGCCACAGGAGAAAGAAATTTAGGAGAAATCTGAAGATTGAGGAATGAAAATTGGATGTGTTCTGAAATAGATGGTTGGCCTGCTCTGGCAGATAACTGGTCAAATAACAACATTGAAAATTACCCCAATGTTCTGGATGTATATGCACAGTGAACAGCTTTCAAAGAGATTGAAAGGGCTTTGTTTTCGCCACCATTGGGCGCCGCTTTTGGTGAGCAACCTTGATTTTGCAACTTTCCTCAAAGTTTGTATGATGGTGGCGACTGTCAGCGCCAGATTTTTTGTACGAAAGATTTTTTGGCACAGGTCTGGTCGAAAACTGATTTCCGCTACATTTTTGGCCATTTAACCGATTTTCGGCAACATCCATTTTTTTCAGGATACCGCACAGTGGCCTTAAATACCGATCAGAAAAACCCTACGTTATTTTAAGGAAATCAGCGCTGAGTATATTTCTGAGTTTTTGGAGCAAGGGACGAAGACAATTTAAAACACAGATTCATGATGATTCTTGCAGAGGGAACTCAGAAAATAACTCGGAAAGTTAATTTTTCCCATGAATGTTTTTTGAGAATGGGCAAATTGCGACTCCACCCCACCACAGAATCTCTGCTCACAGGGCTTCAGGCATGGGTCAGAGGAGTGCCGGCTGGCTGGCGGCAGGATCGCTCCCTCGGCCGGCCACATACACAACAGCTCGGCGCTTGGATTCCACACCCCCGCCCCTGGGCTTCTTTCCAAGCTGAGCGCCGATCTCCTGTGTTTCTGTCCGGCTGAGGGAGCGATCCTGCCGGCATGCACTCCGAACTGTGCATCGGAGACGGCACAGCAGCAAACATAAGCATTTTGGCAAAAGCTATAAATAGTGCCATAAATCACCGTGCGGCGCGTCTCCATAGCGACAGAGCCTAGTGTTGCGCATGCGCAGACCAGGGTGTGGTCTGTTCTACTAGGGTGTCACCCAGCAAAGGTGTGAGTGCTTCAGTAAGTACTGTCTCTCAATAACAAGAACAAGAAGACGCAGGCTTTAAGGAGCATCTTAAGAGGTAAAGAGGTTTCGGGAGATAATTACAGAGCTGAGGACCTAGGCAACTGGCTGCTAATGATGGAGTGATTAAAAGTGGGGAAGCGCAACAGGCCAGATTTGGAGCAAGGCAAAGCATTTGGAGGGGTGCAGGCCTGGAGGAGGTTAGAGATTTTTTTTAAATTCATTCACAGGATGTGGGAATCACTGGCAAGGCCACCACTCATTGCCCATCCCGAATTGCCCTCGAGAGGATGGTGGTGAGCCACCTTTTTGAACTGCTACAGTCCATGCAGTTCTGATCACCGTATTATAGGAAGGATGTGATTGCATTAGAGAGGGTGCAGAGGAGATTTATTAAGATACTGCCTGGAATGGAAAATCTAAGCTATGAGGACAGATTGGATAGGCTGGATTTGTTCTCATTGGAACAGAGGAGGTTGAGTGGAGACCTCATTGAGGTGTACAAAATTTTGAGGGGCCTGGATATAATGGATAGCAAGGGCCTATTTCCATTGGTGGAGGGTTCTATTACGAGGGGGCATAGTTTTAAGGTGGTTGGTGGAAGGTTCAGAGGGGATTTGAGGGGGGGCTTCTGCCAACGTATAGCCTCATGAAGAATCTGCTCACTCCAGCGAAACCCACGGAGAAATCGTACGACGATTTGTGCACACTGGTCCAAGAGCATTTGAACCCGAAGGAAAGCGTTCTGATGGCGAGGTACCGGTTCTACACATACAAAAGGTCTGAAGGCCAGGAAGTGGCGAGTTATGTCGCCGAGCTAAGACGCCTTGCAGGACATTGCAAATTTTAAGGACATTTGGAGCACATGCTCAGAGACTTTTTCATACTTGGCATTGGCCACGAAACCATACTTCGCAAACTTTTGACTGTAGAGACCCCAACCTTGAGTAAGGCTATAGCGATAGCCCAGGCGTTCATTGCCACCAATGACAATACTAAAAAAATCTCTCAGCACACAAGTGCTGCTACAAGTACTGTGAACAAAGTGATGTTTTCGAATCGTAACATACAGGGCAGGTCACACATAACTGCAGCTGCACGTCCGCAGATGTCTTAGAGTCCACCATTAAGGGTGATGAATGCAAGGCCATTAACTCCTTGTTGGCGCTGCGGGGGTGATCATCGTTTCCATTCATGCCGATTCAAAGAGTACGTTTGCAAGGGCTGTGGAACAATGGGACACCTCCAACGAGTGTGCAGGCAAGCTGCTAAGCCTGTTAAACCTACAAACCACCATGTTGTAGAGGAGGACAGATCCATGGAGGATCACGACAAACCAGAGCCTCAGATAGAGGAGGCAGAGGTACATGAGGTGCACGCATTCACCACGAATTGTCCCCCGATAATGCTGAATGTTGAACTAAATGGACTCCCGGTGTCAATGGAGCTGGACATGGGCGCGAGCCAGTCCATTGTGGGCAAAAAGACTTTCGAAAGGTTGTGGGGCAACTAGGCCTCAAGGCCAGTCTTAACTCCAGTTCGCACGAAACTAAGAATTTACACAAAAGAACTGATTCCTGTAATCGGCAGTGCTACCGTAAAGGTCTCCTACGATGAAGCGGTGCACAAGCTACCAGTCTGGGTGGTACCGGGCGATGGTCCCACGCTGCTCGGCTGGAGCTGGCTGGGAAAGATATGCTGGAACTGGGATGACGTCCGAGGACTATCGCCCGCTGACGAAACTTCGTGTGCCCAGTCTTAAACAAATTTTCTTCGCTGTTCGAACCAGGCATCGGGAAATTCCAAGGAGCAAAAGTGCTGATCCACTTCCGGGGGCGCGACCCATCCATCACAAGGCGAGAGCAGTGCCGTACATGATGAGAGAAAGGTTAGAGATTGAGCTAGACTGGCTGCAAAGGGAGGGCATCATTTCACCGATTGAGTTCAGCGAGTGGGCCAGTCCTATCATCCCAGTCCTCAAGTGAGATGGCACCGTCAGAATCTGTGGCGATTACAAAGTAACTATCAATTGTTTCTCCCTGCAGGACCAATACCCACTACCAAAGGCCGACGACTTCTTTGCAATGTTGGCGGGAGGAAAGACTTTCACGAAGCTAGATCTGACCTCGGCGTACATGACGCAGGAACTGGAGGAATCATCGAAGGCCCTCACCTGCATCAACACGCACAAAGGTCTTTATATTTATAACAGATGCCCGTTTGGAAATTAATCACCGGCGGCAATATTCCAGAGAAACATGGAAAGTTTACTGAAGTCGGTCCCGCACACTGTGGTCTTCCAGGACGATATCTTGGTCACAGGTCGGAACACAGTCGAGCACCTGCAGAACATAGAGGAGGTTCTTAGTCGACTCAACCACCTGGGGCTCAGGTTAAAATGCTCGAAGTGCTTTTTCCTGGCACCTGAAATGGTGTTCTTGGGAAGGAGGATTGTGGCAGACGGCATCAGGCCCAGCAACGCGAAGACGGAGGCAATCGAGAACGCACCGGGGCCACAGAACGTGACGGAGCTGCAGTCGTTTCTGGGACTCCTGAACTAATTTGGTAACTTCTTATCGGGTCTCAGCACACTGTTAGAACCACTGCATGTCTTACTACGAAAAGGGTATGAATAGGTTTGGGGCAGTGACTAGTGGGGGTACCGCAAGGTTCTATGCTGGGGCTCCAGCTGTCTACATGGTACATTAATGATTTAGACGAGGGGATTAAATGTAGTATCTCCAAATTTGTGGATGACACTAAGTTGGGTGGCAGTGTGAGCTGCGAGGAGGATGCTATGAGGCTGCAGATAACTTGGATAGGTTAGGTGAGTGGGCAAATGCATGGCAGATGAAGTATAATGTGGATAAATGTGAGGTTATCCACTTTGGTGGTAAAAACAGAGAGACAGACTATTATCTGAATGGTGACAGATTAGGAAAAGGGAAGGTGCAACGAGACCTGGGTGTCATGGTACATCAGTCATTGAAGGTTGGCATGCAGGTACAGCAGGCGGTTAAGAAAGCAAATGGCATGTTGGCCTTCATAGCGAGGGGATTTGAGTACAGGGGCAGGGAGGTGTTGCTACAGTTGTACAGGGCCTTGGTGAGGCCACATCTGGAGTATGGTGTACAGTTTTGGTCTCCTAACTTGAGGAAGGACATTCTTGCTATTGAGGGAGTACAGCAAAGGTTCAACAGACTGATTCCCGGGATGGCGGGACTGACATATCAAGAAAGACTGGATCAACTGGGCTTGTATTCACTGGAGTTCAGAAGAATGAGAAGGGGTCTCATAGAAACGTTTAAAATTCTGACGGGTTTAGACAGGTTAGATGCAGGAAGAATGTTCCCAATGTTGGGGAAGTCCAGAACCAGGGGTCACAGTCTAAGGATAAGGGGTAAGCCATTTAGGACCGAGATGAGAAGAAACTTTTTCACCCAGAGAGTGGTGAACCTGTGGAATTCTCTACCACAGAAAGTTGTTGAGGCCAATTCACTAAATATATTCAAAAAGGTGTTAGATGTAGTCCTTACTACTAGGGAGATCAAGGGATATGGCGAGAAAGCAGGAATGGGGTACTGAAGTTGTATGTTCAGCCATGAATTAATTGAATGGTGGTGTAGGCTTGAAGGGCCGAATGGCCTACTCCTGCACCTATTTTCTCTGTTTCTATGTTTCTAAAAGCCAAGAAAATGCCTTTGTAAAAGCGAGAAAATTGTTATGCTCAAACAAATTGCTTGTGTTGTATGATCCATGTAAGCGTTTGGTACTAGCATGTGATGCGTCGTCATATGGCGTCGGGTTTGTATTGCAACAAGCTAATAATTTCGGGAAACTGCAACCGGTTGCTATGCATCCAGGAGTCTGTCTAAGGCTGAGAGAGCCTACAGAATGATTGAAAAAGAAGCTTTAGCGTGTGTCTGTGGGGTAAAGAAAATGCATCAATACCTGTTTGGGATAAAAGTCAAATTGGAAACTGACCATAAACTTGTTCTGAGAGTAAAGGGATAAATACCAACGCATCAGCCCGCATCGAGAGATGGGCGCTCACGTTGTCCGCATACAACTACGCCATCCACCACAGGCCAGGTACAGAAAACTGCGCCGATGCTCTCAGTAGGCTGCCATTGCCCATCACGGGGGTGGAAATGGCGCAGCCCACAGATCTAGCCATTGTTATGGAAGCATTTGAGAGTGAGCAATCACCTGTCACTGCCCGGCAGATCAAAACCTGGACAAGCCAGGATCTCTTATTATCTCTAGTCAAAAGCTGTGTGCTTCACGGGAGCTGGTCCAGTGTCCCAATAGAAATGCAGGAAGAGATAAAGTCGTTCCAGCGGCACAGAGCTGAAATGTCTATTCAGGCAAACTGCTTTCTGTGGGGCAATCGAGTAGTGCTCCCCAAGAAGGGCAGAGGCACCTTCATCAATGACCTCCACAGTACCCACCCAGGCAGCATAATGATGAAAGCGATAGCCAGATCCCACGTGTGGTGGCCCAGTATCGATGCGGACTTAGAGTCCTGCGTTCACAGATGTAATAACATGCTCGCAATTAAGCAATGTACCCAGGGAGGTGCCGCTAAGTTTATGGTCTTGGCCCTTAGGTACACGTCGACTATACATGCCCGTTCTTGGGAAAAATGTTCCTTGTGGTTGTAGACGCATACTCCAAGTGGATTGAATGTGAGATAATGTCGGCTAGCATGTCCGCTGCCACTACTGAAAGCCTGCGGGCCATGTTTGCCACTCACGGCTTACCCGATGTCCTGGTGAGCGACAATGGGCCATGTTTTACCTGAGTTCAAAGAATTCATGATCCGTAACGGGATCAAACATGTCATATCTGCCCCGTTTAAACCAGCGTCCAATGGTGAGGCAAAGATAACAGTGCAAACCATCAAGCAAGGCTTGAAGAGGGTATCTGAAGGCTCATTGCAGACTTGCCTATCCCGAGTCCTGCTTAGCTACCGCACGAGACCGCACTCACTAACTGGGATCCCACCTGCTGAACTGCTCCTGAAAAGAGCACTTAAGACAAGGCTCTCATTACTTCACCCTGATCTACATAAACAGGTAGAGAGCAGGCGGCTTCAACAAAGTACATACCATGATAGTGCAAATGTGTCACGTGAGATTGAAATCAATGACCCTGTATTTTTATTAAATTATGGATAAGGTCCCAAATGGCTTCCCAGCACTGTTGTGGCCAAAGAGGGGAGCAGGGTGTTTCGGGTCAAACTGTCAAATGGACTAATTCACCGGAAACACTTGGACCAAATCAAACTCAGATTCACGGACTATTCTGAGCAACCCACCTTGGACCCTACCTTTTTTGATCCCCCAACAAACACTCCAGTGGCAACCGGCACCACGGTTAACCACGAAGCAGAACCCATCTTACACTGCAGCCCAGCAGGGCCCAACACACCAGGCAGCCCAGCAAGGCCAGCTGCACAGCAGCCCAGCGAGGGCCCAACAAATGATTCAACAACACCAGCATTCACACCGAGACGATCAACCAGGGCAAGAAGGGCCCCAGATCGACTCACATTGTAAATAGTTACACTATTGACTTTGGGGGGGGGGGGGTGGAGGTGAGGGGGAAGTGTTGTTATATATGTCGACTTGTATTTACTCTGTACAACCACCAGAGGACTCTTCCCTTGGAGTCCCAAGGAATCCCATAATCCCTTGGGAGCACAGGTATTTAAGGAGGCTTCGCAGGTTAGAGACACACTCTAGAGACCTGCAATAAAAGACTAAGGTCACACTTTACTTTGAGCTCACAGTGTTCAGTCTGACTCTTTCTCCATACACAACATCCTCAAAGCCACCCTGATAAAGTGCAACATCCCCACCAACACCTGAGAATCCCTGGCCAAAGACCGCCCTAAGTGGAGGAAGTGCATCCGGGAGGGCGCTGAGCACCTCGAGTCTCATCGCCGAGAGCATGCAGAAATCAAGCGCAGGCAGCGGAAAGAGCGTGTGGCAAACCTATCCCACCCTCCTTACCCTCAACAACTATCTGTCCCATCTGTGACAGGGACTGTGGCTCTCATATTGGACTGTTCAGCCACCTAAGGACTCATTTTAAGACTCAAAGCAAGTCTTCCTCAATTCCGAGGGACTGCCTATGATGAAGAATTTGCATGCATGTAATGCAGAGGCGACGGATAATACGACGCCACGATCGCCGAAACCAGATCGCTCTGGAATTGATGGGGAGGAGGCCATACCCTGATCGAATCTACAGGGGCAGGGGCTCAGTGGATGTGGTGTATTTGGACTTCCAGAAGGCATTGGACAAGGTGCCACATAAAAGGTTACTGCACAAGATAAAAGTTCACGGGGTTGGGGGTAATATATTAGCATGGATAGAGGATTGGCTAACTAACAGAAAACAGAGAGTCGGGATAAATGGCTCATTCTTGGGTTGGCAACCAGTAACTAGTGGGGTGCCACAGGGATCAGTGCTGGGATCCCAATTATTTACAATTTATATAAACGACTTGGAAGAAGGGACTGAATGTAACATAGCCAAGTTTGCTGACGATACAAAGATGGGAGGAAAAGCAATTTGTGAGGACACAAAACATCTGCAAAAGGACATAGACAGGCTAAATGAGTGGGCAAAAATTTGGCAGATGGAGTATAATGTTGCAAAGTGTGAGGTCATGCACTTTGGCAAAAAAACATCAAAGAGCAAGTTATATTTAAATGGAGAAAGATTGCAAAGTGCCACAGTACAGCAGGACCTGGGGGTACTTGTGCATGAAACACAAAAGGATAGTATGCAGGTACAGCAAGTGATCAGGAAGGCCAACGGTATCTTGACCTTTATTGCAAAGGGGATGGAGCATAAAAGCAGGGAAGTCTTGCTTCAGCTATATAATGTATTGGTGAAGCCACACCTGGAATACTACATACAGTTTTGCTTTCCATATTTACGAAAGGATATACTTGCTTTGGAGGCAGTTTAGAGAAGGTTCACTAGGTTGATTCCGGAGATGAGGGGGTTGACTTATGAGGAAAGGTTGAGTAGGTTGGGCCTCTACTCATTGGAATTCAGAAGAATGAGAGATGATCTTATCGAAACGTATAAGATTATGAGGGGGCTTGATAAGGTGAATGCAGAGAGGATGTTTCCACTGGTGGGGGGAGACTAGAATTAGAGGGCATGATCTTAGAATAAGTGGCCGCCCATTTAAAACAGAGAGGAGGAGAAATTTCTTCTCTCAGAGAGTTGTAAATCTGTGGAATTCGCTGCCTCAGGGAGCTGTGGAAGCTGGGACATTGAATACATTTAAGACAGAAATAGACAGTTTCTTAAACGATAAAGGGTTATGGGGAGCGGGCAGGGAAGTGGAGCTGAGTCCATGATCAGATCAACCATGATCTTATTGAATGGTGGAGCGGGCTCGAGGGTCCGTATGGCCTACTCCTGTTCCTATTTCTTATATTCTTATGTTCATACCTCCACCCGAGTGAGGCAGGCTGCATTTGCAGGCTGTGATTAACAAAGGAGGTCATCACAGAAATCTTCCAGCTAATCAGGGCAGACATACAGCCAAGAAGTGGCAGGAGGACTGCTCTACCTGTGGAAGTGAAGGTCACGGCAGCACTGCCTTCTGTGCTTCTGGCTCATTTCAAGCAGCAACTGGGGACATATGCTGCATCTCGCAGCACACCACACATTGCTGCATTCGATAGCTGACTGCTGCACTGTATGCCAAAAGGGACCAGTTCATCAATTTCCACATGACCAGGCAGGCAATGCGAGACAGGGCTGTGGGGTTCTCCAGAATTGCTGGCATCCCCAGGGTACAGGGTGCAATTGACTGTACCCACATCACCTTGAGAGCACCTTTGGATGACTCAGGTTTATCGCAACAGGAAAGGGTTCCACTCCCTAAATGTCCAGCTCGTCTACGACGATATGCATCGGATCATGGCAATGGAATGCAAAATATCCAGGTAGCATCCATGATGCTTTTATCCTATGTGAGAGCATTAAATCTACGATGTTTCAGGAGCTCCCAGAAGGGCACAGCTGGTTGTTCGAGGACAAAGGGTACGGGCTCGCCACCTGGATTATGAACCCCCTACACAATCGCCGCACTGAGCCAGAGCATCGGTACAACATGTCGCACACAACGACACGGAGCATCATAGAACGGACAATTGGCATACTGAAGCAGCGTTTTTGATGCCTGGATCACTCTGGAGGCTACCTGCAATACGCCCCTCACCACGTCGGTCAGTTCACTGTCGTATGCTGCATGCTACATAACTTGGCCGTCATGAGAGGACAGGTACTGGACATTGAAGATCCTCCTGAGGGGAGAAGGGGCGGGGAGGAGGAGGAGGAGGAGG
Organism: Pristiophorus japonicus; assembly: GCF_044704955.1. Classification (NCBI taxonomy): domain Eukaryota; kingdom Metazoa; phylum Chordata; class Chondrichthyes; family Pristiophoridae; genus Pristiophorus; species Pristiophorus japonicus. Next base: position 31,442,317 of record NC_091985.1, read on the forward strand.
AGGAGGATGAATCCATGCCACCACCTCAATCTGCAGGAAGACGGCAGAGGAGGGGGCCTCGTCCACCTATAGCCCCAACTAGAGAGTTGATCACTTTGCTGCCTGAAGGCTAAACAGCCCGACAATGTTGACTCTTTGCACCGGTTAGTCTGAAAAAATAATGTACATAATAATGTACGTAATGTTGCGTTGGTTTATGTTGCTTTAATTCAAAAAATGTGCAGGATTCTGGTTAAATTAAAAAATGTTTATTAAACATTTGTACAGTTTTACTCAACATAAATAAAAAAATTTGTATCAAACTTTAAACTTTTCAATGAAGAAAACACCAAGTTGCAGCAACAAACAAACAAGCTCTAGCCGCAGCAATCTCTCTTCCCCTTATTCAAAGACCTTAGCGCTGTGCGCCCCTCTTGCTGCCTCTCCCACTACCCGTGCCCGTTGTCGCAGACTTCTGCTTCCTCCCCCCGACCTCAAGGTTTTTTCTGCTTTCTGGCAAAGGCACATTTGTTGATGGTGGGGTTGGACAGGGACAGACCGAGCAGACAGCATTGTGGAAGGCCCGGGTTCCTCTTCTGACTCTTCTTCAGCCTGTGGATCAACCCGCGGCACACTATCCGAGGTTGGTCTGGGATTGGAAAGTGAGTATCAGCAGTTGATGCTGCCAATTGCTGTTGGGCAACGAGAGCCTGGGTGTGTCCACTTATTGCAGCAGCTATCTTTGACAGTCCCTCCCTAATGTCCGACATTCCCTCCCTCATCTGTCCCGACACTGCTCCCATTCCTCCAGACAGTGTTGCTACTTCTACTGACAGTCCCACTCATTCTACCCTCACCCCATGGTGTCCAGGAGTGATCTTGTTGGCTCAATGCTCTCCTCACTCATTCCCATGATCTGTCCTATGTTTCCTGCATCTTGCATTTCAGGTTGAGCTCTCCTTCCCACCCTCCTCGACCATCTCCCAGGTGTGGCTTGCTGGAGCCAACTGGGACCCGCAGCCTCAGACTGTACCCCATGAGATGTCGCGTCGGTTGTATCGCTCAGCAAAGGGCGTGGCGCCCTCAGGGGGTTTACCGGCTCCAATTCCAATGTAAACATCTCAGTATTGGGGTCTTCCTGCTGCCCTTCATTCTCCAGCTCATCCTTGTCATGACCTTGATGAACATGCTCACTTTGATCATGCTCTTTTTCTACTTCTGCTTCTGTCTATTCCTGATGCGCAACATTTGCAAACATAACAGAGCAGATGGTTGGTCAGCAGCAGGGGAGGGGGCAGAGGGGGAAGGTGACATAAGTATGCGGCAGGGCTTACCCCCTCTTGGGAAAAAAAACAAAAAAAGGGAATATTATTTGAATGGGGAGAAATTACAACATGCTGAGGTGCAGAGGGACCTGGGGGTCCTTGTGCATGAATCCCAAAAAGTTAGTTTGCAGGTGCAGCAGGTAATCAGGAAGGCGAATGGAATATTGACCTTCATTGCGAGAGGGATGGAGTACAAAAGCAGGGAGGTCCTGCTGCAACTGTATAGGGTATTGGTGAGGCCGCACCTGGAGTACTGCGTGCAGTTTTGGTCACCTTACTTAAGGAAGGATATACTGGCTTTGGAGGGGGTACAGAGACGATTCACTAGGCTGATTCCGGAGATGAGGGGGTTACCTTATGATGATAGATTGAGTAGACTGGGTCTTTACTCATTGGAGTTCAGAAGGATGAGGGGTGATCTTATATTTAAAATAATGAAAGGGATAGACAAGATAGAGGCAGAGAGGTTGTTTCCACTGGTCGGGGAGACTAGAACTAGGGGGCACAGCCTCAAAATACAGGGGAGCCAATTTAAAACAGAGTTGAGAAGGAATTTCTTCTCCCAGAGGGTTGTGAATCTGTGGAATTCTCTGCCCAAGGAAGCAGTTGAGGCTAGCTCATTGAATGTATTCAAATCACAGATAGATAGATTTTTAACCAATAAGGGAATTAAGGGTTACGGGGAGCGGGCGGGTAAGTGGAGCTGAGTCCACGGCCAGATCAGCCATGATCTTGTTGAATGGCGGAGCAGGCTCGAGGGGCTAGATGGCCTACTCCTGTTCCTAATTCTTATGTTATGTTCTTATATTCTTATGTTCTGTAACCTGGGCCCAGCGTCCACATTGGTGGTTGATCTATTGCGAGATTTAATCATATCAGCGATCCTCTGTCCCACGGCTGTTAGTTGGCGCACCTCATCCAATTTTTGACTTTTCTCCGTTGATCTGTAACACCTTCCTCTGTAAAGATGAAAACAGAACTTATTAAAGAGAGGGTCCTTCTGGTGTGGTGGCCACACACACACATTAGTCACATTTACAAATTTAATTGCAGTGCATAAATAAAAATATTACTTACAGTAACTGTTTGGCCAAGGTCCTGCCACTTCTTTTTGATCTGCGTGCCGCTTCTCAGGGTCATGGCCACTGCATTAAACTCTTCTACAACTTGGTCCCAAAGTTTTGCAAGTAGAGAGGGTTTCAGTTTCTTTTGTCCCATTTTCCCTTTGTTCTCAAGCACATCCCATCTCCTCTCAATTATGTCTACCAGGGGCTCAATTTCTTCTGCTAGAAATCTCTTGGCCCTTCCCCCTTGTCCGTCCCCCTCCCTTGCCCTTGAATTCATCTTTTGCAGCTAAAATGTAACTGTCCAGATCCAGCTCCAAATGTGTTCTCACACGCTCTTGATCCAGTCCAGGAAATTCACTGTGGATGCGTGGGCACACCCGTCACGTGGAAAAAGTGATTTTTTTTCCCCCAGCGCATGCTCAGAGACTTTTCAGCGCACACTTGAGGCTCCACCCCCAGACTTAACTTCGGGTACCGCAGCGCCAAAATTACATTTTACTTTGACGAAAGTTGGATTTTTTCCCCCCCCGGTGCAATCGGGCACAAAAAAACAATCGGCTGTTCATCCACCTGGGAACCAAAAATCGGCAAAGAGGAAAATTGAGCCCTAAGTTTGGAAGTTACATGTGCTATAAGGTGAGCTCAAAGTGAAATCGATGGAAACATTCTGCACTGCCCACTGCCAGTCTAAAACACTGACCACAAAATAGTGACACGTTGTTACTGCAATTAGAAAGCTGCTTCAGAGAGCTGTGGAAGCTGGAACATTGACTAAATTTAAGACAGAAATAGACAGTTTCTTAAACGATAAGGGGATAAGTGGTTATGGGGAGCGGGCGGGGAAGTGGAGCTGAGTCCATGATCAGATCAGCCATGATCTTATTGAATGGCAGAGCAGGCTCGAGGGGCTGTATGGCCTACTCCTGTTAGAAACATAGAAAATAGGTGCAGGAGCAGGCCATTCAGCCCTTCTAGCCTGCACCGCCATTCAATGAGTTCATGGCTGAACATGAAACTTCAGTACCCCCTTCCTGCTTTCTCGCCATAACCCTTGATAGAAACATAGTTCTTATGTTCCTATGTTCTTATGTAAGATTCTCCTAAAGCTGCAGCAGCATGTGGGAGCTGGTGGACACCAGTTTGATCCACGGCGACCATATCCGCAGTAAGTGTTGGCTGCTCGAGGAACTTCGGCTCCGTGTTGATGAGATGGAGTCCGAGCTTCAAATGCTGCGACACATCAGGGAGGGGGAAGAGTTACCTGGACGCTGTGTTTCAGGAGGCAGTCACACCCCTTAGATTAATTAATTCAAATTTGGTCCGTGGTCAGGGACAGTAGGGTGTGATTACGAGTGGGGCAGATATGGGGACCCAGGAGGTGGCGATGGGGGAGCCTCAGCCCTTGCAAGTGTCTCAACAGGTACGAGATTCTTGCTCCCTGTTTGGACGAGAGCAGGAATTGCAGGGAGGATGAGTAAACTGACGACAGCGCCGTGGTACAGGAGGCCATTCAAGTGGGAGTTGTAAAAAGAAATGTTGTAGTGGTAGGGGAGAGTGGTAGAGGATTGTCTAACTAACAGAGAACAGAGAGTCGTTAAATGGTTCATTCTCGGATTGACAACCAGTAACTAGTGGGGTGCCGCAGGGATCAGTGCTGAGATCCGAACTATTTACAATCTATATTAACGACTTGGAAGAAGGGACTGAGTGTAACGTAGTCAAGTTTGCTAACGATACAAAGATGGGAGGAAAAGCAATGTGTGAGGAGGACACAAAAAATCTGCAAAAAGACATAGACAGGCTAAGTGAGTGGGCAAAAATTTGGCAGGTGGAGTATAATGTTGGAAAGTGTGAGGTCATGCACTTTGGCAGAAAAAAAATCAAAGAGTAAGTTATTATTTAAATGGAGAAAGTGCTGCAGTACAGCGGGACCTGGGGGTACTTGTGCATGAAACACAAAAGGATAGTATGCAGGTACAGCAAGTGATCAGAAAGGCCAATGGTGTCTTGACCTTTATTGCAAAGTGGATGGAGTATAAAAGCCGGGAAGTCTTGCTACAGCTATAAAAGGTATTGGTGAGGCCACACCTGGAATACTGCGTGCAGTTTTGGTTTCCATATTTACGAAAAGGATATACTTGCTTTGGAGGCTGTTCAGAGAAGGTTCACTAGGTTGATTCCGGGGTTGAGGGGGTGGACTTATGAGGAAGGGTTGAGTAGGTTGGGCCTCTACTCATTGGAATTCAGAAGAATGAGAGGTGATCTTATCGAAACGTATAAGATTATGAGGGGCTTGACAAGGTGGATGCAGAGAGGATGTTTCCACTGATGGGGAGACTAGAACTAGAGGGCATGATCTTAGAATAAGGGGCCACCCATTTAAAACAGAGATGAGGAGAAATTTCTTCTCTAAGAGGATTGTAAATATGTGGAAGTTGCTGTCTACGAGAGCTGTGGAAGCTGGGACATTGAATAAATTTAAGACAGAAATAGACAGTTTCTTAAACGATAAGGGGATAAGGAGTTATGGGGAGTGGGCGGGGAAGTGGAGCTGAGTCCATGATCAGATTAGCCATGATCTTATTGAATGGTGGAGCAGGCTCGAGGGGCCATATGGCCTACTCTTGTTCCTATTTCTTATGTCCTTATGTCCTTATTATGGGGATAGATACGGTTCTCTGCAGCCGAGAGCGTGAGTTGCGAAGGCTGTGTTGCCTGCCCGGTGCCAAGGTTAAGGATATCTCCTCTGGGCTGGAGAGGAACTTGGGAGTGGGAATGGGATGATCCATTTGCCATGGTTGACATGGGTAGAAGAAAGAAAGAGGTTCTGTTGAGGGAGTATGAGCAGCTAGGGGCTAAATTAAAAAGCAGAACCATAAAGGTAATAATCTTTTGATTACTACCTGAGCCATGAGCAAATTTACATCGGGTAAATAAGATGAGTGAGATAAACATGTGGCTCAAAGACTGGTGTGGGAGAAATGGGTTTCCGTTCATGGGGCATTCGCACCAGTACCGGGGGAAGAGGGAGCTGTTCCGTTGGGACGGGCTTCACTTGAACCATGGTGGGACTAGTGTCCTGGCGAATCGAATAACTAGGGCTGTAGAGAAGCTGAAAACGAATTAGTGGGGGTGGGGGAGGGTTCAGGTGAGCGGAAATTTAAAAAGTCAAATAGCAAGGAGAAGGCAATGGAGCAGGGTAGCACTGGGAGAAATGATAATCAGAGTGTGACCGAATGTATAAACATAAGAGTGCATCAGAAAGTAGGGTCAAAGCAGGGAAAAATGGTAAAGAAACAAAATTAAAAGCTCTTTATCCGAATGCATGCAGCATTTCTAACAAAATAGATGAGTCGACAGCATGAATGGGTATGATCTGATGGCCATTACAGAGACGTGGTTGCAAGGTGACCAAGGCTGGAACTGAATATTCAGCGGTATTTTACAATTCGGAAGGATAGACAAAAAGGAAAAGGAGGTGGGGTAGCATTGTTAATAAAGGATGAGATCAGTGCAGTAGTGAGAAATGATATTGTATCAGAAGAACTGTGGAATCAGTTTGAGATAAGACATAATAAGGGGAAGAAGTCACTGGTGGGCTTAGTCTATAGGTCCCCTAACAGTAGTTATACTGTTGGATGAAGTATAAATCAAGAAATAATGGAGGCTAGTAAAAAAGGAACGGCAATAATCATGGATGATTTTAATCTTCATAATAATTGGACAAATCAAATTGGCCAAAGTAGCCTTGAGGAAGAGTTGAGAGAGTGTATCTGGGATGGTTTTCTTGAACAGTACACTGCAGAGCTTAGATCTGGAACTATGTAATGAGACAGGATTAATAAATTATCTCCTAGTAAAGGACCCTCTAGGAAAGAGTGATCATAGCATGATTGAATTTCAAATTCAGTTGGAGGGTGAGAAAGTTAGATCTCAAACCAGTGTCCTGAGCTTAAAGTAGACTGCAAAGGTATGAAGGCAGGGTTGGCTAAAGTGGACTGAGAAAATAGATTGAAGAGTGGCATGGTTGATGAGCAGTGGCGGACATATAGGGAGATATTTCATAACTCTCAACAAAAATATATTCCAGTGAGAAGGAAAGACTGTGAGAAGGGAGAACCATCTGTGGCTAGCTAAGGAAATAAAGGATGGTATCAAATTGAAAATAATGGCATATAAAGTGGCCAAGATTAGTGGGAGGCCGAAGATTGGGAAACTTTTAAAAAACAACAAAGGATGACTTCTACAGGTATATAAAAAGGAAAAAAATAGCTAAAGTAAACATTGGTCCCTTAGAGGATGAGACGGGAATTAATCATGGGGAACAGGGAAATGGCAGAGACTTTGAACAAATATTTTGTATTGGTCTTCACGGTAGAAGACACTAAAAACATCCCAATAATGGATCATCAAGGGGCTCTAGGGAGGGAGGAACTTAATACAATCACTATCACTAATGAAGTAGTACTCGGTAAAATAATGGAACTAAAGGTGGACAAGTCCCCTGGACCTGATGGCTTGCATCCTAGGGTCTGCAGAGATAGTGGATGCATTGGTTGTAATCTACCAAAATTCCCTGGATTTTAGGGAGGTCCCAGCGGATTGGAAAACTGCAAATGTAATGTCACTATTTAAAAAAGGAGGCAGACTGAAAGCAGGAAACTATAGACCAGTTAGCCTAACATCTGTTGTTGGGAAAATGCTGGAGTCCATTATTGAGGAAGCTGTAGCAGGACATTTGGAAAAGCATAATAAAGTCAAACAGAGTCAGCATGGTTTTATGAAAGGGAAATCATGTTTGACAAATTTGAGAATGTAATGAGCAGGGTGGATGAGGTGGAACCATTGGATGTGGTATATTTAGATTTCCAGAAGGCATTCAATAAGATGCCACATAAAAGGTATGGAGAAATACCACCAACGATGTCTCCGTAAGATCCTGCAAATCCCCTGGGAGGACAGATGCACCAACATTAGCATCCTCGAACAGGCCAACATCCCCAGCGTTGAAGCACTGACTACACTTGACCAGCTCCACTAGGCAGGCCACATTGTTCGCATGCCAGACACGAGACTCCCAAAGCAAGCGTTCTACTCAGAACTCCTTCACCGCAAACGAGCCAAAGATGGGCAGAGGAAATGTTACAAGGACACCTCAAAGCCTCCCTGATAAAGTGCAACATCCCCACTTACACCTGGGAGTCCCTGGCCAAAGAATACCCTAAGTGGAAGAAATGCATCCGGGAGGGCGCTGAGCACCTCGAGTCTCATCGCCGAGAGCATGCAGAAATCAAGAGTAGGCAGCGGAAAGAGCGTGCGGCTAACTAGTCCCACCCACCCTTTCCCTCAATGACTATCTGTCCCACCTGTGACGGGGACTGTGGTTCTCCTTTTGGACTGTTCAGCCACCTAAGGACTCATTTTTAGAGTGGAAGCAAGTCTTTCTCGATTCTGTGGGACTGCCTATGATGATGACATAAAAGATTACTGCACAAGATAAAAGCTCACGGGGTTGGGGGAAATATATTAACATGGATAGCGGATTGGTTAACTAACAGAAAATAGAGCATTGAGATAAATGGTTCATTCTCGGGTTGGCAAACGGTAACTAGTAGGGTGCGACAGGGATCAGTGCTGGGGCCTCAACTTTTTACAATTTATATTAATAATTTGGATGAAGGGACAGAGTATACTGTAGCCAAGTTTGCTGACAATACAAAGATGGATGGGAAAACAAGTTGTGAGAAGGACACAAAAAATCTTCAAAGGGATACAGTTTTGGTCTCCTAACTTGAGGAAGGACATTCTTGCTATTGAGGGAGTGCAGCGAAGGTTCAACAGACTGATTCCCGGGATGGCGGGACTGACATATCAAGAAAGACTGGATCAACTGGGCTTGTATTCACTGGAGTTCAGAAGAATGAGAGGGGATCTCATAGAAACGTTTAAAATTCTGACGGGTTTAGACAGGTTAGATGCAGGAAGAATGTTCCCAATGTTGGGGAAGTCCAGAACCAGGGGTCACAGTCTAAGGATAAGGGGTAAGCCATTTAGGACTGAGATGAGGAGAAACTTCTTCACCCAGAGAGTGGTGAACCTGTGGAATTCTCTACCACAGAAAGTTGTTGAGGCCAATTCACTAAATATATTCAAAAAGGAGTTAGATGTAGTCCTTACTACTAGGGAGATCAAGGGGTATGGCGAGAAAGCAGGAATGGGGTACTGAAGTTGCATGTTCAGCCATGAACTCATTGAATGGCGGTGCAGGCTCGAAGGGCCGAATGGCCTACTCCTGCACCTATTTTCTATGTTTCTATATAAACAGGCTAAGTGAGTGGGCAAACATTTTGTAGATGGAGTATAATGTGGGAGCATGTGAGGTTATCCACTTTGGCAGGAAAAATAAAAATGCAAATTATTTTAATGGAGATAAATGACTAAATGCTGTAGTACAGAGTGACCTGGGGTTCCTTGTGCATGAAACACAAAAAGTTAGTATGCAGGTACAGCAAGTAATCAGGAAGGCAAATGGAATGTTGGCCTTTATTGCAAGGGGGATGGAGTATAAAAGCAGGGAAGTCCTGCTACAAATGTACAGGGTATTGTTGAGGCCACACCTAGAGTACTGCATACAGTTTTGGTCTCCTTATTTAAGGAGGGATACACTTGCATGGAGGCAGTTCAGAGAAGGTTCACCGGATTGATTCCTGAGATGAAGGGGTTGACTTATGAGGAAAGGTCAAGTAGGTTGGGTCTATATTCCTTGGAGTTCAGAAGAATGAGAGGTGATCTTATGGAAACATACAAGTTACTGAGCGGCTCGACAAGGTAGAGAGGATATTTCCAATCATAGTGGAAACGAAAACTAGGGGACATAGTCTCAGAATAAGGGGTCACCCATTTAAAACTGAGATGAGGAGGAATTTCTTCTCTCAGAGGGTCATAAATCTGTGGAATTCTCTGCCCCAGAGAGCAGTGAAGGCTGGGTCATTGAATATATTTAAGGTGGAGATTGACAGATTTTTGAACGATAAGGGAGTGAAGGGTTATGGGGTGCTGGCAGGGAAGTGGAGCTGAGCCCAAGATCAGATCAGCCATGATCTTACTGAATGGTGGAGCAGGCTCGAGGGGCCAAATGGCCTACTCCTGCTCCGATTTCTTATGTTCTTATGTAAATACCAGTCTTGCTTACAGCTTATTCAGGCACTTGCCTGTACTGACTATTCTAACCCAGTAAAGGAGAGATCATAAATATGAGATGCTTGTCCAAGCTCATGCAGCAACACTGCATATTGACATCGAGTATTTGTATGGAATACAAGTCCTACATAAAATATTGTAGCGTTCTTGACTTGATGAGACTCGGTGTGCAATTTGAATAAGCTGTAAGCAAGGCTGGCCTTTCGAGGAAGGTGACACCCAGCTACAACAAAGAACTTTACTGCCATAATTTTCCTTCCAGTGAAGCACTAAAAATAAGTCAACATGTGATCAGAGAGGGATAACAAAGAGAATTGAATACAGCTTTTGTTGGAATAAGCGAAAAAGCATTTCTTTAAAAAAGCTTTTTGGAACATTATGGGGCTGATTTTCTTCAAGTCCTCCGCCCACCCAAGTGCCGCCAATGGCCGGCGAGGCACCATACGGTACTTTGGGCGGGATATTCATCGCTGAGGTCACTCGAGAGTCGGAGTGAGGCAAATGGATGACGAACGGCGCTAATCTGGGCGGCAGTGGGCGAGAGGTCTCATTCTTGCCGGCAGAGGCGCTTACCGCCCAAATGCCGCCGAGGATGGAGTCAGGCCCACGGAGGGTCAAAGACCTGAAAAAAAACAGTAAAAAATAAAAAAACTGGCCAAAGACCTTCAAGGGACCCCATCCAGGTAAGTCGCTGTTGAAAATTTAAAAAAAAAAATGTTCACTTACCTTTTTTTCAGGTTCTTCACACTTACCGTCGGGGACAGACCAGCCTCCAGCCAGCGGTCCACCCCCGTTCTGCCGCCGAGTCCCACCGACTCCGGCCCACAGGAATCTGGGAGCACGGCGGGCGAGGTCAGTTGCGTCACTCGGCCGTCTGCTGCTGTCAGCGGGCGGTTCCCGGCGGCTCTCCCCTCCCGCCCACTCCAGGGCATCTCCAAAGTGGCACTGGGTGGATTTTGACGAGGAATGTTGGCAGCAGTGGGTGGCAGTCGGCGGCAGCGGACGGTGAGTTGATGAACTTCGGCCCCGATATTGTTACTGAATTCCAAATTGCACGAGCAACGTATCGCAAGATCCTGCAAATCCCCTGGGAGGACAGACGCACAAACATTAGTATCCTCGTCCAGGCCAACATCCCCAGCATTGAAGCACTGACCACACTTGATCAGCTTCGCTGGGCAGGCCACATAGTCCGCATGCCAGACACGTGACTCCCAAAGCAAGCGCTCTACTCGGAACTTGTCCACGGCAAACGAGCCAAAGGCGGGCAGAGGAAACGTTACAAGGACACCCTCAAAGCCTCCCTGATAAATGCGACATCCCTACTGAAACCTGGGAGTCCTTGGCCATAGAGCACCCTAAGTGGAGGAAGTACATTCGGGAGGGCGCTGAGCTCCTCGAGTATCGTCGCCGAGAGCATGCAGAAATCAAGCGCAGGCAGCGGAAGGAGCGTGCGGCAAACCAGACTCCCTGCCCACCCTTTCCCTCAACGACTATCTGTGACAGAGATTGTAATTCCCTTATTGGATTGTACAGCCACCTAAGAACTCACGCTAAGAGTGGAAGCACGTCTTCCTCGATTCCGCCCATGATGATGATATTGTGGTCAGTGTTTTAGAGTGGCAGTGGGAAATTGGCGCGGTCCCAGCCTGCAAGACCATCAGCAGGCTGGGGCCATTGGAGGAAGCAGTGTACGGCGGCATATCACTGCAGGGAGCAGTACATGCTGCTGCAGGAAGGCGACGGCTACGAAGCCAGGTCGCTAATTGCAGTGCGGGCAGGCACAGCAGGAAGGGCGAAGGAGCGGCAAGAGTTTGTAGAGGGAAGTGACTGGGGCCCAGGAGAGGCGTGAATCTGGGGTCCAGAAGAGGCGAAGGCCCAGGGGCAGCGCGGGCCAGCCCACACTACGACGTGTGCGCGCGCTCGGTCTGTGCAGCAGAACTGATCTCCAGTTAGTCTTGGGTAATCCTTGGCACTGGATCAAGACCTAGCTCTGTCAAGCCCGTGTGGTGGCTGGTGTGCAATGGCTACCACACATTAAAAAAAAATCCAAGCACAGGCATCTTTCACTGTTCATGATGTAGTTCGGGATCTGGAATATTAGGTCCTTCATTGAAACACCTGTGAACATCCCTTTTTGGCATGGAACCAAGTCATCCTTGCTTCGAGGGGCTGCCTATGATGATGATGGGGGGCAGTGCAGAATGTTTCCATCAACTCAAGCTTTCAGGTAATGAATACATTTTTACAAAGAAAGAACTTGCATTTATATAGCGCCTTTCATGACCTCAGGACATCCCAAAGCATTTCACAGGCAATTTTGAAGTGTAGTCACTATTGACATGTAGGAAAAACACCAGCCAATTTGTGCACAGCAATAAGATAAATTACCAGATTATTTGTTTTAGTGATGCTGGTTGAGGGATAAATGTTGACTAGGATATTAAGAATATAAGAACTTAAGAAATATGAGCAGGAGTAGGCCATGCGGCCGATCGAGTCTGTTCCGCCATACAATAAGAACGTGGCTGATCATCAATCTCAACTCCACTTTCCCGCTCGATCTCCATATCCCTTGATTCCCCTCGACTCCAAAAATCTATCTATCTCAGCCTTGAATTCATTCAGAGACTCAGCATCCACAGCCCTCTGGGGTAGAGAATTCAAAAGATTCACAACCCTTGGAGTGAAGAAATTCCTCCTCATCTCAGTTAAATTGCCTACCCTTTATCCTGAGACTATGCCCCCTAGTACTAGACACTCCAGCCAGGGAAAACAACTTCTCAGCATGTACCCTGTCTGATAGGTCCTTACTACACAGTATAAATGCACACGAGGCCCATGCTCGAGAGAAGGTCAGTCTGTGTGTGACCTGTCCTTTATTCCTTAGCACTCAAGTGAAGGAAGTGGGTGGAGCTTCCCCTTTTGTACCTGAAGGCCCAGGTTAGGAGTGTCTCCCACCTAATAGTCATTGTTCTCACAGTGTACAACTTAGGTCAGATTATACATGGGTTACAATGCTGGTTGAATACATGACATCATCTCCCCCCCAAAGTCTTATTGGGATCACAGGTTAAGTCTCTCTGGTGGTTTACGCTCCCTTGTAGAGCGCCTGAGTTGGGGCTCCGGTTGTTGGGCGCTGCCCTGAGTGTCTGCTGTTTGCGGTGCCTCAGGCCTATCCAGACTGCCCACAGTGATTGGGCTCTCCTCCACTTGGTTCCGGTGTTCGGTCACCTGTGGTGGAGTGAACTCTACATCGTGTTCTTCCTCTGCTTCTTCTATGGGGTTGCTGAACCTCCTTTTTGTTTGATCCACGTGATTGTGGCAGATTTGGCCATTGGTAAGTTTAACTACCAGAATCCTATTTCCCTCTTTGGCAATCACAGTGCCTGCGAGCCATTTGGGCCCTGCAGCGTAGTTGAGGACAAAAACAGGATCATTTACATCAATACATCGCGCCCTTGCATTCCTGTCATGGTCGTCATATTGTGGCTGGCGCCTGCTCTCGACAATTTCTTTCATGGTGGGGTGTATAAGGGATAACCGAGTTTTGAGCGTCCTTTTCATTAGCAGCTCTGCGGGTGGAACCCCTGTGAGCGAGTGTGATCGGGATCTATAGGTCAACAGGAGGCGTGATAAGCGTCTTTGTAGGGAACCCCCTTGGATTCTGAGCATCCCCTGTTTGATTATCTGCACTGCTCGTTCTGCCTGGCCGTTTGAGGTCGGCTTGAACGGTGCCGTTCTGACATGGTTAATTCCATTGCCTGCAATGAAGCCCTGGAATTCACTGCTTGTGAAGCACGGGCCATTGTCGCTGACCAAGACGTCCGGTAGACCGTGGGTGGCGAACATTGCCCGTAGACTTTCTACGGTGGCAGAGGATGTGCTTGAATTTAAAATGTCACACTTGATCCATTTGGAGTAGGCGTCTACTACAACCAAAAACATTTTCCCCATGAAAGGACCTGCGTAGTCCACATGGATGCGTGACCAAGGCTTGGCGGGCCATGGCCAGGGGCTAAGGGGGGGGCTTCCCTGGGCGCATTGTCCAGCTGGGCACACGTGTTGCACCTGCGAACACAAAGTTCCAGATCTGCGTCTATCCCTGGCCACCAAACGTGTGACCTGGCAATTGCCTTCATCGTGACAATGCCCGGGTGCTCATTGTGGAGTTCTCTGATGAACACCTCTCTGCCCATCTGGGGCATGACTACGCGGTTTCCCCACAGTAGGCAATCGGCCTGAATCGAGTGTTCATCCCTGCGCCTGTTAAATGGTTTAAATTCCTCAGGGCATGCCCTGTACATGACTGCCCAGTCCCCATTCAGGACACATTTCTTGACTAGAGACAATAGCGGGTCTCTATTTGTCCAGACTTTAATCTGACGGGCTGTCACGGGTGAGCCTTCGCTTCCGAAAGCTTCAACAGCCATGACCATCTCAGCAGCATGCTCGGTAGCCCCTTCAGTGGTGACTAGTGGGAGCCTGCTGAGTGCATCAGCGCAGTTTTTGGTGCCTGGTCTGTGCTGAATTGTATAGTCATAGGCGGCTAATGTGAGTGCCCACCTCTATATGCAGGCCGATGCATTTGCATTTATGGCCTAGTTGTCGGCCAAAAGGGACGTTAGGGGTTTGTGATCTGTCTCCAGCTCAAATTTCCTGCCAAACAGGTACTGGTGCATTTTCTTTACCGCATATACACATGTGAGCGCCTCCTTTTCTACCATCCCGTATCACCTTTCTGCCTGGGACAGACTTCTGGAGGCATAAGCTACCGGCTGTAACTGACCCTTGGCATTGACATGCTGCAACACACACCCGACCCCATAGGACGACGCATCGCACGTTAACACAAGTTTCTTACATGGGTCGTATAGTGTTAACAGAGTGTTGGAACATAACAAATTGCGTGCTTTATTAAAAGCCCTTTCCTCGCTGTCCCCCCAGACCCATTCGCGACCTTTGCGTAGGAGCACATGTAGCGGCTCTAGCAGCGTGCTCAATTTGGGAAGAAAGTTACCAAAATAGTTCAGGAGCCCCAGGAACGAACGCAGCTCCGTCGTGTTATGGGGTCTGGGTGCTCTCTGGATCGCTTCCGTCTTGGACGCAGTAGAGCTAATCCCATCTGCTGCTACCCTCATCCCCAGGAATTCTACCTCTGGAGCTAGGAAGACGCACTTCGCCTTTTTCAGTCGCAGCCCTACCCGGTCCAGTCTGCGTAGCACCTCCTCCAGGTTGTGGAGGTGTTCTTCAGTATCGTAACCCGTGATGAGGATGTCGTCCTGAAAAACCACCGTCCCTGGAATCGACTTGAGGAGGCTTTCCATATTTCGTTGTAAGATCGCGGTGGCCGAGTGAATCCCGAACGGACATCTGTTGTACTCAAACAACCCCTTGTGTGTCATGATGGTGGTCAGCTTCTTCGACTCACTCGCCAGCTCCTGGGTCATGTAAGCTGAGGTCAGGTTCAATTATGAAAAAAGTTTGCCACCGGATAGCGTCGCAAAGAGGTCCTCCGCTCTCGGTAGTGGGTACTGGTCTTGGAGTGACACCCGATTGATGGTGGCCTTGTAGTATCCTGACCGACCCATCCGCCTTGAGCACCGGCACAATCGGGCTCGCCCAGTCACTGAATTCGACTGGCGAGATGATGCCTTCGCTCAGCAGGCGGTCCAATTCGTCTTCTATCTTTTCCCGCATCATGTACGGCACCGCTCTGGCCTTGTGGTGTACTGGCCTAGCGTCCGGGTTTATGTTAATCACTACCTTGGCCCCCATGAAAGTGATGAGGCCGGGTTGAAATAGTGAGTTAAATTTGTCCAGGATCTGTTAGCATGATACTCGCTCCACAGAGGAAATTGCATTGACATCGCCCCATTTCCAGTTCATGACAGCAAGCCAACTCCTCCCCAGTAGTGCGGGACCGTCCCCTGGGACAATCCAGAGTGGCAACCTGTTCTCCGAATCTTTGTGGGTCACGACTACCGTGGCGCTGCCTAGCACCGGAATGATCTGCTTTGTGTAAGTCCGTAGCTGTGTGTCAATCGGCGATAATTTTGGCCTCCTGGCCTTGGACGCCCACAACTTTTTGAACTGTTTGATACCCATCAGAGACTGGCTGGCCCCCGTGTCTAGCTCCATTGATACTGGGATGCCATTGAGGAGCACTTTCATCATTTATCGGTGTCGGCCTGGTGTATGAACTGTATACGTGCTCCACATGAACTCACTGAACTTCAGCTTCCAGCGATTTCCCCCAGCGTTCATTTCTGCAATTTCTGCAGCTATTTTGCTCATCTCTGCAAACTCCGGCTGAGTGTGTGCCTCCACGCCTCCAACATGAGCTGTTCTTGGAAACAAAAGGTCCTTTGCCAGTCGATCGTCCCTGACTGCCCGTTATTGTCCTTGAGTGCGCCATTAACAGGTGTTGATGGCCCCATTACTGGCCGCATTGTCCCTTGCAATGGCGTGAATCGCCGTTCAGCTTGCCATTGTCTCTGTCGAACTCCCCCTCTGGGTTCGATTACATGTTGGGGCATGCCCAATTGCCCCTGTATGCCTGGAGAACTGTGTGCTGCTTTAACAATGTTGAATCTCTGTCCCAACCATTCCTTAACACAGTACCTCTCGTCTGTTCTGCTAGTGGCCATGCTCGCGTGGTTTAAATCCCAGTTTCTCGTCGCCATTGATAGGTCCTTACTATACAGTATAAATGTACACGAGGCCCATGCTTGAGAGAAGGTCAGTCTGTGACCTGTCCTTTATTCCTTCGCACTCAATTGATGAAGGTGGGTGGAGCTTCCCCTTTTGTACCTGAAGGCCCAGGTTAGGAGTGTCTCCTACCTCGTGGTCATTGTTCTCAGTGTACAACTTAAGTCAGATTATACATGGGTTACAATGCTGGTTGAATACATGACACTGTCAATCCCCTTCAGAATCTTGTATGTTTCAATGAGATCACTTCTCATACTTCTAAACTCAAAAGTATAGGCCAATTCTACTCAATCTCTCATCATAAGACAGCCCTCTCACCCAGGAATCAATCTAGTGAAACTCCACTACACTGTCTCCAAGGCAAGTATATCCTTCCTTAGATAAGACCAAAACTGTGCATTATACTCCAGGTGTGATCTCACCAAGGCCCTGTACAATTATAACAATACTTCCTCACTTTTATACTCTGACCCCCTTGCAATAAAGGACAACATGCCATTTGCCTTTCTTATTGCTTGTTGTACCTGCATGCTAGCTTTCTGTGTTTCTTGCACAAGGACACCCAAATCTCTCTGAACATCAACATTTAAAAGTTTCTCACTATTTAAAAAATATTCTGTTTTTCTACTCTTCCTACCAAAGTGAATAACCTTACATTTCCCTACATTATACACCATCTGCCACCTTACTGCCCACTCACTTAGCCTATCTATATCCCTTTGCAGACGCTTTGTGTTCTCCTCACAGCTTACTGTCCCACCAAGCTTTGTATCATCAGCAAACTTGGACACATTACACTCGGTCCCTTCATCTAGGTCATTAATATAGATTGTAAATAGCTGAGGCCCCCGCACTGATTATTGCGGCACCCCACTAGTTACAGCCTGCCAATCTGAAAAAGACCCGTTTGTCCCTACCCGGTTTTCTGTCTGTGAACCAAGCCTCTATCCATGCATTGGGAAAACTCCCCTGCTCTTCTTCGAATAGTGCCATGGGATCTTTTACATCCACTTGGTTCAATGTCTCAGCCGAAAAATGGTACCCCATGTGCAGCACTCCCTCGGTGCTGTACTGAAGTATCAGCTGAGATTATGTACTCAAGTCTTTGAATTGGGTCTTGAACCACTTAGTTACAAATGGGTGTTTTCTACTGCAAAAAGATGTATGAAATTTTGCAGGAGTTTGGCTTGCATAGAATAATCCTACCGAGAACAGCCTTTTTAATTAGCAAGATTAGCAGTCCTCTTTTGAAATAAAACATGGGTCAGATACAAGAAAAAATAAGCTATAGAGGCACACAATAACCTTGTATTCAAGGTTTGAGATACAATATAGACAAGAAAGATGTTAGTCTGTAGTAAAAGCTAATGTTATAAATAGAAACTCAGGGGCCAAAATTGATGGCCTTACTATTGCCCACTGCTGCCGAGATCTGCCAACATTCCTCCCCAGGTTGCGCCCAGTGCCACTTTGCACTTGGGCTGGAGGGGGCGGACGGGGAGAACCGCTGGGAACCGGCCGCTGACGCCAGCGTACGGCCAAGTGGTGCAAGTGACCTCCCGCCCGCCGAGATGCCAGATCGGTGCGGGCGGGAGTCGGCGCCAGCAGGGGGAAGGACCGCTGCGAGGAGGCTGGTCTAACCCCCAAGGTAAGTTT
This sequence comes from Pristiophorus japonicus, assembly GCF_044704955.1. Classification (NCBI taxonomy): domain Eukaryota; kingdom Metazoa; phylum Chordata; class Chondrichthyes; family Pristiophoridae; genus Pristiophorus; species Pristiophorus japonicus. The sequence goes on from NC_091985.1 coordinate 31,460,258, forward strand.
AAAAAACTGAAAAAAAAGGTTAGTGAACTTTTTAATAATTTTTTTTTCACAGCGACTTATCTTAATGGATTCCCCTGAAGGTCTTCCGGGTTATTTTTTTATTCCCAATCATTTTTATTTGAACGTCTTCGACCCTCCCTGGGCCCGACTCCATCCTTGGCGGTACTTTGGCGGCAAGAGCCTTTGCCGCCAAGATCGGGAGCTCACGCCCAGTTTGACGGCGTATGTCACTCGTTTGCCGCCGGCCCAACTTTTTAATTATTTTTCATCAATTTCCCGCCCTTTAAAGTGCTGTCTGGTCTCTCGCCGGCCTTTTGGGCAACACTTGGACGGGACTTGGCCTTCAAGTTCGGCCCCTTAAGCTTTTAAAAAGAGCTACATATGCTCAGAAAGGTATTACCCATCACATTTATTATTTCTCTCCCATGCTTTCCCCTAATCCTGGAGTCTACATCAATGTTCCTGTTAAGCTGCACAGCTATCTGGAGCTCCCGCGCAGGATGCTTGCCGACTTTACAATAGGGAAAAACCCACATATCTGGGAATTTGAATGGGCCGCACAGACCGTTCTAAAGGGGCTAGGCACCCAAAAAAAACATTAAAGGGATCATAGAAACGTTTAAAATTCTGACAGGTTTAGACAGGTTAGATGCAGGAAGAATGTTCCCAATGTTGGGGAAGTCCAGAACCAGGGGTCACAGTCTAAGGATAAGGGGTAAGCCATTTAGGACCAAGATGAGGAGAAACTTCTTCACCCAGAGAGTGGTGAACCTGTGGAATTCTCTACCACAGAAAGTAGTTGAGGCCAATTCACTAAATATATTCAAAAGGGAGTTAGATGAAGTCCTTACTACTCAGGGGATCAAGGGGTATGGCGAGAAAGCAGGAATGGGGTACTGAAGTTTCATGTTCAGCCATGAACTCATTAAATGGCGGTGCAGGCTAGAAGGGCTGAATGGCCTGCTCCTGCACCTATTTTCTATGTTTCTATTGGTCTACAGGTGCAAGAATCCCACCTGGCTAAACACATATGGGCTGGACTTTCCCCTCATTATCGCTGGGCTATCGCCCATCTATCGCCCAAATAGGCAAGCTATCACCCATTTTACCTTAAAAGTGCAAAGTTGGGCTGGAACATCGCCCATAGATCGCCAGCCCAACTTTCGGCACACAACAATTTCATTTCGCTGAGGTGATCGCCCACCGCAACTTTCACCACATCGCCGGGCTGATCGCTCGTCGAGAAGGTGGCTGGAGAAAAGCTGCTGCCGACTAGCACTGTTCGGCAGTACTCAGCACTACGGATGCCATTTTGAACGTCAGAGGAAGTGAGAGGCTGCTTGAAGAAGGGGCTTATCAGGAGAATTAATTTGTCAGTTATTTTAAGGGCCTTACTGACTCTTTGGCAATCATCTGCTCACATTTCTATTTGTTGAGGACAACATTTAGGGCATTTATAGCAATAGTGATGAGGTCTGTAACTTCTCTACCTTTATTGGTGAATAATCACATGCTGCAGGCTGAAGATGGGTTTATTGAAAAGCATGTGCACAATCAAAGAGATGGCAGACTGATGCGGAGGAGGAGACCATACAGCCAACGAACTTAGAGGAAAAAGCATTCTTACCTCAACTTGTCTGATAACGCGTGCCTTCGGAGGTAATCGCTGAGATATGCCATCTCATCAAAGGAGATCTGCAGCCTATCAGCACCATCAGGACCGCATTGCCCGTTGAGGTAAAGGTTACTGCGGCACTTTCCTTCTACACATCGGGCTCCTTTCAGGCCTCAGCTGGCGACATTTGCGGTATCTCTCAGCACGCCACACATCGCTGTATTCGACAGGTGACTGAAGCCCTTTATGCACGCAGGATGGACTTTATAAACTTCCCTATGACCAAGGAGGCACAGAGTGAGAGGGCTTTGGGTTTCTCGAGAATAGCAAACTTCCCCAAAGTGCAGGCAGCAATAGACTGTATGCACATCGCCCTGAGAGCACCTTTACAGGATGCGGAGGTGTTTCCTAACCGAAAGGGATTCCACTCCCTGAATGTGCAGCTGTTTAATTTTCCAGGCAGCATCCATGATACGCACATCTTACGTGAGAGCACTATCTCGGACCTGTTTAACAGTCAGCCACCAGGTCACGGTTGGATGCTGGGGGATAAAGGATTATGGCCTTGCCAGCTGGCTCATGACCCCCCCTGCGTAATCCCCAGACGGAAGCTGAAAAGCGCTACAATGAAATCCATGTAGCTACACGCAATATCGTCGAAAAGACAATTGGAGTGCTGAAGCAGCGCTTCAAATGCCTGAACCACTCTGGAGGCAGCCTACAATACCACCCTGACCAGGTCACTGAGTTTATTGTGGTGTGCTGCATGTTGCATAACCTAGCTATAAGGAGAGGACAACACTTGCCAGATGGGGCTGCCGGTCCACCTCAGGAGAGAGGACCATTGGAAAACGAGGAGGAGGAGGAGGATGACGAAGACCTCAGGGAGGACAATCAGCCTAGCAATGAATCTATGCCCCCATTCCCCCCGCAAGACTGGAAAAGCCCCGTGGGAGTTACGCAGCTGCAAAACTCTTGTGTCAGCAGATCATAAATGAACGCTTTGCATGAACTTACATTGGTGACAGTTACAATTATGGAAAGACAACAGTTGCAGTTGCGTTAAGTTTCATCCTTGCCTGGCCATTGTTTTCCAACAATTGTATTCATGTTTTACCTTACTGTACGTTATTATAAGACACTGCACAACAATTGTAAAAAGCAATTAAAATTTTAATAATTGAACAATTTAACTTTTTTTTAAAAACTGCAACACCCCCCCCCCCCTCCCACAACAGTCACCCAACAATAAATTAAAAAAACAAGAACACCCCCCCCACTACCTGCGGCCACGCTTCCCTCCAGATTCTAATAAACTCCCACATACGTTAGCTCCCCGCCCCCCCCCCCCCAATTGCAATTGGGTAACGGGACCAGGACGACTTTCAGTAGGCGACCTCAAGGCCTGGTGCTGTGGGGGTGGTGACAGCGGCAGAATCGTTTCAGGGGGTGGTGGAGGAGATGTTGTTTGGGATGAAACGACTTCTGAGCCAGAAGGAAGTTCTTCCTCCTGACTCGCATCTGTGCTGGCGGTTGGTGGGACGGCACCTTGGAGTGCAATGCCATCTCCCGACAGTATCGCATGCCGCAAGGCATGGATGACGGCGGTCTGTTGACGCATTTCCATGATCATCAGCTGCATATCCTCCGATATGCGAGCGGACATCCTGGCAATGTTCCCCGTCAACCCACCAAATGCCTGGAGGAGCTCGTGACTTATTGCAACGCTCTCGCTGCGCAGTCTATACTTGTCCGATGTGCCTGTCTTAGCGTGTGCCGACCTCGCTGACTCAACGTCCGTGGGGTCGGCGTGGGCACTGTACGCCTTGGAGTCGCCTGCTGCAAGCTGCTTGGGCACGCTGGTGCAGATGACAACAAAGTGGCCGCAGGTACGACATCTTCAGGGATGCAAGGGGCATCCCTCCTCCGTTTCCATAACATCTTCCTCCTCTGGCTCGGTGGTCTCCTCCTCCTCACCACCTGTGGTGATGACCACCTGCAATGGGGCAGGGGCAGGGGCAGGGGCAGGTGCGGCCTCCCTACGCTCCCCTGGAGCTGGGTGACCTGCAAAACATAGCTGAGCTTATTAGAACAGAAGATTACACATGCATACGTAGGAGGAGCAGCACTACTACAATAAATGTGACCGAGAGATGTTACATATTAATGCATCATATGGTAGTCCATCTATGTGGAATTCACTGCCCCAGAGAGCTGTAGAGGCTGGATCAGTGACTATATTTGAGTCGTAGACAGAATGATAAGGGAGTGAAGATTTATGGGGAGCAGACAGGGAAGTGGAGCTGAGCCCTATATCAGATCAGCCATGATCTTATCAAATGGCAGAGCAGGCTCGAGGGGCCAGATGGCCTGCTCCTGCTCCTATTTTTTATGTTCTTATGTTGTTAACCTGAGAGTAACACAGAAGCTGCATGCATAACATGACTTCATTCATATATTATAATGAAATGTTGTTTCATTACTTTGAATTAACACTGCTTTACACATTACTCACGTGACACAAGGGAAGGTTCTGCAACACCACGGGTGGTGGCCGAGCGACTGTGGATCCCCACAAGTGCTGCTGCATGCTCAAGGTTGGTCAGTAGCTGTAGCTGAACAGGGCCTCCTCCGGTGCGCCTCTACTCAGATCTGGTGTTAGATATCTTCCTCTGAAAATGTGACAAGAGCATGGCATGAGCTAAGGTACTATCATGGAAAGACAACAGGTTCCAACGTTATATGCTCATATGGTTTATATCTACAATTGATGCATGGTTAAAACATCTACGTTCAGATTAAATATTTCATAAGATCATGATTAGGTTCTAATGCTTGACACAAAACATCTCAACTACAATCTCCATGAGGACCCCGGGGGGAGGAGGGAGGTAATCAGGACCGCTGAAACTGACACAGTCTGGGTAAAGGTCACTAGATCCCTCATTGATGGATGGGGAACGACAGAGCAATGTAATCCAAAAGGAGACGGTGCCAAATTTAGACTTAAAAAGATTTTAAAAGGGCGCAGGTTCTGAGCCCTGCCCAGATCTTTGCAGGGATTATATGCAAGAATAACTAACTTAATTTCAATCTGGGAGATTTACATATTATGTGGATCATTACAATTTAAAATATATTTAATACTTACTCTTGCCGAAGCAGCCAGGTTGTTCCAGCGCTCGCCTCGTGGGACACCGATGAGACCACGTTGGCGATCTCACTCCAAATCTTCCGGTATGCCCGAGGTGGACGTTTCCCATGCCCACCTCGAGTTAGTTGGCACCACCGGCGATGGGCCTCACTGACAAGGGCCTCATTGGAAACAGCTTTGCCCTCCTCCTTCTGCCCACACTCAGCAGACTCATGCTAGGACCTATCTTAATGCTAATATTCTCTTTGTTTCTCTGTGTCTCTCTCTCTCTCCCCATACCTTCTGTGCATGCATGGATGACCCCTGACCTCCCGAATCGTGGGAAACCTTCTTTGCAAAAAAAACGCATGCGCGGAAAGGCCGTTGCTAGGGACGCCTTGCCTCCACATCACTAAGGCCCATTTCACATCGTTGAGCCATGGCCCCCCACCCCCCCCGCCCCCCAAAAAGCCGAAAGTAGCGATCAGAAAAATGGGCGATCCAGTGATCCTGAGAGCTGAAACATCGCTAAGGCTGGAACATCGCCCATTTCTTTGGCCCTAGCGATCTAAGTGGAAAGTCCAGCCCTTATTTTGTTAGCTGTGAGTCCGTTATTGTGTCCAGGATGAATAAGGGCATGGAACAAGACGTGGCTAGATACAGTCACGCGTCTAAACTGGTTATGTATGTAAACTTCATAATAGTGTAAGACTTGCCACCAGGGGACACATCTGTTGGAGACCCAAGGGTCGCCTGCATACCCTGTGCAAACAAGTATAAAAGGTTGTCTGCCATGCTGTTTCAGCACTCTGGAGTTTGATTAGAGAGACTAAGGTCACATCAGTTTGAGCTTACAGCATACAGTCTTGTGGAGTTATTCTGAACATAACAAAACCAATGCCATTTTTCTCCATTCTCCACATCTTGAAGGTAAAATCTCCTCCTTCAGAATCTCAGGTCTTGCACTGCACCTCATTCTAGGGGGACATGGTGGGGTGGGGGGTGGGGGGGAGGAATGAAAATTACATTATTTAGATTATTAATTTATACTATAATTTTACATGGCATTTTCCACAATCAATTGTAAATTGTTTCTTAATAAATCTGTTGTATCACTATTATTAATCTTTCAGTGTAAATGCCATTGGACATCAATGACATAGTGTTGACACTGAAGGCCAATGTACTCTGGCAGCAGCTGTCGACATTGACACTGACTCAAGGCTAAGCAAATCCACTCCATAATATGTTAAAATACATCTGCAGTGATTACTAAGCAGATTATCTAATCTTGGGGATTCAAGAGGATGGCAATAAACCACTTTGCTCACATGGTTTACAACATCATCTCAGCAAAAACTGCTGTCGGTACTCTCCACTTAATGTACTTGCATGTTGCATTTCCTATAGTTCCGCCTGCATAATTAACTACAAACAATTATTTTAAAGAAAAGAAACAGCTGCCCGGGATGAAAGCATTATTGCTGCTCTGGCTTCTGTGAAAATCTTTGTAGACAAAAAGATCTGAAATATTCTTCGGCAATGCTCATTGAAAGTTTCTCAGTAATGTCTCAAAGGATACATTTTTTTATATTCAGCATTGTGACCGCAGCTGACTGGCCTGTTCCAGACTTGTTTTTAAAAAAGAAATTTCCTTACAAGAATTGAACTTGATAGATGATTCCTACGAAACTGTTGAATGTTAATGGCTTTTGCACCAGCAGTTCTCAAGTAATGTTGCTTTTCCATCTGCTGTTTTTTCAAAAATTTTCATTAATCTTTATATTTCACCTGATGATTTATGTGCAATAAGTTTCTTGTGGCAGTTCTTGCCTCGACTCCACCCACCTGGACAATGTCCACTCTGTGCTGCTGGTAGAATCTTTCAGCCATCAGAATGGTATGCACTCCAACAATCCATTTTCTCCATTCATAGGCACGTAGCAACATGATTAGGCCATTCAGCCGCTCGAACCTGTTCCACCATTCAATTGGGTCACGGCTGATCTGTATCTTAACGCCATTTACCCGCCTTGGTTCCATGACCCTTAATATCCTCCCTTAACAAAAATAGATCAATCTCAGTTTTGAAATTTCCAGTAAGAATTGATCGACCACCTATGTATTTGCAGGAATTTCTGTTTCTCCCCGCTCATTATTATTGGAAGATGCTACTATGGTTAACATATTATAATTTGTCCTTAGGAAATTGGGCTTTGAGGGAAAGGGTTATGGACTGGAGTTTACAAAATAATTTATGTTAACTGCAGGAGTTGCAGAATTAGAGAAAATATGACTAGGAATTATTATATAGGATTACAGAGGATATACGGCACAGAAACAGGTAATTCATCCCAACCAGTCCATGCCGGCATTTATACTCCACTCGAGCCTACTCTGTCTTTCCTCATCTAACTATCAGCATAACCCTCTTCCCTTCTCCCTCTTATGCTTGTCTAGCCTCCCCTTAAATGCATCTATACTATTTGCCTCAACTACTCCTACATGATCACCACTCTTTGGGTAAAGTTTCTGCTAAATTCCCTATTGGATTTCTTGCTGACTATTTTATATTGATGGCCTCTAGTTATGCTCTTCCCCTCAAGTGGAAACATTCTCTCTGTATCCACTCTATCAAAACTTTTCAAAATTTTAAAGACCTCTATTAAGTCACCCCTCAGCTTTCTCTTTTCAAGAGAAAAAAGATCCCGCCTGTTCATCCTTTCCCCGATAGGTATAAAGCTTGCATTTCTGGAATTATCCTTGTAAATCTTCTCTGCACCCTTTCCAGTCCCTCTCAATCTTTTTTTGTGACTTCTGCTAACAAACTGGAAGCTGCATAGAAGCATTCTACACATAACTGTCTCAAATTTAAAAATAACAGTTCACCACAACAGACGGATGAGTTGAGAAGTGCTGAAGCACATCACTCATTATGTTTCATGAGTGTTACTATAGTTTGATTAATGTTACTAGGATGGGTTAATGTTACTCGGTTGAGTTAATTTTACTGGTGATTTTTCCAGGTTAAGAACGCTGTCTTGGAGGACAAACAACAACTTTTCAAAATAAACTCACATTTTGAATTTTATTAAACAATAGCGGGTCTAATAGGACAAACCACAACCAGCTTTTCAAAATAAATTCACAGGCCAGAATTTTCCCAGCCCTGCAAGTGCGGGTTTGGAGGCTGACTGACAACGGGTCGGTATCCCGCTCTGAACCCGCCTCTGTGTAAGTTTCTCCACTGTCAGATCTGTGTTCGTATAGCAAACCTGACAGCAAGCAGCGGGACAGGTAATCAACATCATTAAAAAGGTACTTAAATGCTAGTTAAGAGACTTAAAAGCAGGCACTTACAGTTTTACCAACATTTTGATGGCTTTGCCGTCCCTCGGGTTTCACGCCAGTTAAGTGGAGTCGGGTTCTCAGTGACTCTCCATTGCTTTGGCTAGTTGACAGCTACAGAAGTGATATAAAAGCTACCATTTCACAGCTGTTCACTTTCCAATGTCAGAAGCTAAAGCCTTCAAAAGAAGAAACTTTTGAGCTGTATGCAGTTTGGAAGTGTTTGCAGCGAACTTTCTATTCACTGTCACTTCCTTGGAGCAACCTCTCTCGACATTAACAGGGCACTTCAGTCATCTCAACCTCACCTGCCATCTATTCCAACATCACTAAACATACCAGCATCACCACCAACCTTCTCCGCAATCACCTGATGCTGCACAGGACACAGGGCATCAGCACCTGGCCACACTGCTGCCCGGGTGGCCAGGGATGACCTCATCATGGCCACTTCACGCTGTGCACTCTGGCTGCCACATGATGTGCCAGGTTGGCACCACCCCACACCAGCACCATAAAGTATCCCTGCAATGCCCAAGCCATTCCATTCACACTCATCACCATTTTGTGGGGTGCCCTTATGTCTCACCAATCACTACAACTCACTAAGCCACTTCCAAAGGTGCCCACAAATCTGTCCAAGAACACACAGTCCTGAAAATAAAGATTTCAATGTTTGACATCATCATCATCATAGGCAGCCCCTTGGAATTGAGGAAGACTTGCTTCCACTCTAAAAATGAGTCCTTAAGTGGCTGAACAGTTCAATAAGAGAACCACAGTCTCGGTCACAGGTGGGACAGATAGTCGTTAAGGGAAGGGGTGGGTGGGATTGGTTTGCCGCACGCTCTTTCCGCTGCCTGCGCTTGATTTCTGCATGCTCTCGGCGATGAGACTCGAGGTGCTCAGCGCCCTACCAGATGCACTTCCTCCACTTAGGGCGGTCTTTGGCCAAGGACTCCCAGGTGTCAGTAGGGATGTTGCACTTTATCAGGGAGGCTTTGAGGGTGTCCTTGTAACATTTCCTCTGCCCACCTTTGGCTCGTTTGCTGTGAAGGAGTTCCGAGTAGAGCGCTTGCTTTGGGAGTCTCGTGTCTGGCATGCGAACAATGTGGCCTGCCCAGTGGAGCTGATCAAGTGTGGTCAGTGCTTCAATGTTGAGGATATTGGCCTGGTCAAGGACACTAACGTTGGTGCATCTGTGCTCCCAGGGGATTTGCAGGATCTTGTGGAGACATCGTTGGTGGTATTTCTGCAGCGACTTGAGTTGTCTACTGTACATGGTCCATGTCTCTGAGCCGTACAGGAGAGCAGGTATTACTACAGCCCTGTAGACCATGAGCTTGGTGGCAGATTTGAGGGCCTGGTCTTCAAACACTCTTTTCCTCAGCCGGCCGAAGGCTGCACTGGAGGCAGTGTTCAATCTTGTCGTCAATGTCTGCTCTTGTTGATAAGAGGCTCCCGAGGTATGGGAAATTGTCCATGTTGTCCAGGGCCGTGCAACAACTCATCAACATTAACTATACATGAACATTGGCTAAAGGACCCAAGTGCCTCCACTTGTGTTGTTAGATGGTATGATTGGACAAAGATGAGAGAGTGAGGCTGAGGGTTGTCTAGTGAAATGGGGAACTGATAATGTAGATAGATAGACAGAGAGAGAGAGAGAGAGAGGTGGAGGTGTGAGTAAGGATGTGCAGGGGCAGAGTAGGGAAGGTAGAGTGATGGGGATGTGATGAGTGGCACAGCAGGATGAGGTGGAGTGTGGCTTTGCAGTAATATTTTGTGATCTACTGAGATCATTGAAAAGTTTGCACCACTACAGGCAACTCCTCCAGATGACATCCCTGCTTGTGCCCTCATGTGCAATGTGCAACCAGGCTGCATTGTCTCCTGGAGAGGTCTCTTCCGTCCATTGGAATGGAAAAGAACCTCACTGCATGCTTTGACTTCCTCCATAAGCATCTGGAGGGAGCCATGGGAGAGCCTGGGTGCAGTGCTGATCAGTGTTTGCAGTAGCTCAATGCTGCAAAAGACTGACAGATGAACTATCAAAAAAAGGTTGGACATGGTCCTTTGAAGGAAACCGGCTGATGACACGCCATCAGGACCCGCTTCCAGTTAATTGGCCGGGAAACCCACAGGACGGGCTTAACAAGCCCCAGCCACGGAGTGGGTTTCTCACGCTGACTAATGCTGACCGCATCGGACTCGCCTCAATTGGCAAAATCTTGGTCCCACTTCAAATGTTATTTAAAATGAACGGTTCGAACAAAATTCTCTAAATCATCATCTTTAGTCCTCATTTTGGGAAGTCCAGTGACAACAAATCAAAAACCCATTGGAACTGCCCTTGCGCAACTACTTCTGGTTCATTGGGAGCAATTGTGTCCTTTTAGAATATGGCGACCAGAACTGTACGCAGTACTCCAAGTGTGGTCTAACCAAGGTTTGATACAAGTTTAGCATAATTTCACTACTTTTCAATTCTATCCCTCTAGAAATAAACCCAAATGCCTGGTTTGCTTTTTTTATGACCTTGCTAACCTGTGTCGCTACATTTAACAAATTGTGCATTAATACTCAGAGATCCCTTTGTTACTCTACCCCACCCAGACTCGCACTCTCCAAGTAATAAGTGAACTCCCTATTCTTCCGACCAAAATGTAATACCTCACATTTATCTGTGTTGAAATTAATTTGTCAATTATATGCCCATTCTGCAAATTTATTAATGTCCTCCTGTAATTTGTTGCAGTCCTTCTCAGTATTGGCTATTTGGTGTCATTACAAGGCAGAAATCTCTAATTCTACAGCAATAGGTTGGTGTTCTGATATATGTACATATAAATATGAAGACTACTACAACATATTGAAATGTGATCAAGTACCTTATCTAGAGTAGTTATACTGGTCCTGTAGGGGGTGGTGTGTGGGGTCAAGTTCACCTCTGACCTTCTGAGCGGTTTGAATCGCTCCCAATCCCTGGGTTTTAGACTTTGGATTTATTTGGGGATGTGACAAAGTGCAAGAGACAACTGTTTTGGTGCAAAGAAACTTGATTTTATTACAGACAAGAAAAGTACAATGCCAAGCTTGAAATGACTAGAATAAAAACACTTCACCACACATTCAAAAGGGGTTACTGAAAATGATACACCTCCCACCTCCCAATGCCCAACTCTGACTACGTTAAACTCCAGGGCAAACAGGGATTATGCTCACCAATCCTTTATTATCCGTTGGCGTTGGTTCGTGATTTCAGGGTTCACTGGACTCTGTAGGTTCCGCTTGCCATACCCTGAACGTCGTAGAGGACTTCTGTTGGGTGATGTCCGCTGATGCGGTAGGGCACGTATTGGACTTATGGGGTGAGTATCCACTTTCTTCCATCAGCAGTGGGTTTTAAGTAATGTTTCACCAGCTAGGACTAGATTGTAGAGTGGAAACTTCCAAATCTTCGGTTTCTTCTTGAGGAGTTTTGGTTTTGGAATTGGTCGATCGTGGTGCTTTCGATGTTACCACGTAGGCTGTGGTCAATTGTGGCCATGATGGCAATGTCCAAAGGTATTTGGAGCTGCTTTCTGCCGTGATGATGTTCTGCCTTCTTCTTTCGGTAGTAGGGCAGTGTGGCCCAGGAGTGTCGTCGAGGTTGGAGATTGTTGGTGCTCAGAAGAGTTGCATAAACTGTTGCGGTGGTCTTTCTCCATCCTTCCCCTCTTCGAATAGATGAGTGCCTGCTCACCCTCTCGCCTTCAATAATTTTTGTTAAAAACCCGGCCCCAGTTATACTTTTGGAGCCGTTCTAATCTACGTGCCAAATCAGCCCTGATTCTTTGTTTTAATTTTGGCGGGCTTGATATCTCTTTGTCATATTTTGGCGAGCCCATTAAGGGTAACCTGTCTCGGATGTGCTGATCGTTTTGAATTTGTTTCTCGATCGGGAAGAATTAACTTTGGTATTTGCAATGTCTGCCTAGGCCTGGGTTTCCATGCGGGCTGGATGGGCCATTAACATTATGTATGTGCTGGATGGGTTTCCTGCTCAGAGTGATGGCTGGCTATTTCTGGGTTGATTGTTGCTATGTTAATGTCCCCCAGGGAGAAGGGTTTTCGAGTTTACACAATTCCCCAGACTATTTGTTTGGCTTCAATTCCCCAGACAACTTCAATACCCAAACTGGTTTCTTCTTAAGAATAGTTATCCTTTAGTTTTCAGCCCTTCCACATGGACCCAATCTGCCTTGTAAAATCCCAAATTCGATTAAAACTCGTAGTTTCTTCCATGTGCACTCTAGGATCCCAAATTTTCTGGTTGACAGTTCCAAATTAAATTCCCTTTCCAATGAGTCCAAACACTGGGGGGATTTTCCCATCAATTTTGCAATCCTACAGTCCCCTGCAGAGCACCTACCTGGAACTGAATTTGGTTGTGGGGAACTGGAATTATAGTTGGTCACAGGTCAAGTGAAACCTTAATGCACCTTGCCAAGGCCACTTCTTTCTTCTTGAATCAATCAGCTCCAGACCCTTCAGAGAGAAGCAAACTTATTTAGGAGATGGAGAGCAAAGATTTCAGATTTCAACTTCTCTAGTCAGGGAATAGAAGGGAAGGATCACAAATTCCCTTACATTCCGATCTAGGATCTGGCAACAGATCTGGGAGACAATGGCTGGAATTTTGTTTACTTGGGCAGGTCCAGTGCGGGCCGTGATCGTGGCGGGTCGCGATCCCGCTGCTGAAAATGACTTTTCCTTAATAGGGCCTATTAAGCCCGCCCTGCACGTTATTCGGCCCAATCAAATGGTGCGGGTCTGGCGACGCCATAAATGACGTGTTTTCAGCCGTGATCTTTAAAGAGGCCATGGACACATTGGATTTGAATATCAATGCAACATAGTGCTGTCAATGCACTACAGCATTGGAGCGCTGTAAACACTGACAATGACAATACAGAGGCAGAGGGCTGCACCCAGGTTCTCCGATGACTCCCTCCATATGTTTATGGAGGGTGTCAGAGCACACAGGGAGGTCCTCTTCCCTTCCAACGGGCGGAAGAGACCTCCCTAGACACCAAAACAGCCTGGTTGGGGTTTGCAGAGGTCACCAGCAGGGATGTGGTCAGAAGGACCTGGGTGCAGTGCCGCAAATATTTCAATGATCTTATTTGATCTGGAAACAGGAGTACAATGCCACACTAACCTTCATCCTGCTGTGCCTCTCATCATATCCCCATGACTTTGCCTTCCCAACCCTACCCCTGCACATCCTTACTCACATCAACACACCTTGCAGCTCCACCCATTCCTCTCTATTTACATTATCACATCCCCATCCTACTAGCCACCCCTCACACTCACCCTCATCCTAATGCAATCGGACCAACTAACAACACAGAAGGAGGCCATTTGGCTTTGGCACCCCACTCCATCAAAGTCACCCTCTAAAGATCTAATCCATCCATTCCTTACACTCATTCCATCACTCTCACTCAACCTTCTCTTCTTTCAGTCCTTGCAGGAAATGGCGGCAAAAATAAGAGGGCGAGGGGGAGAACCGGCAATGGCCCTTAATCGTTTACAAATCTTACAACAGCAGAGGAGGCTGCTTTAGAACTATCTGGAGTCGCCGAGCAGCTGGAGGTGTGAGACAGAGAGTGGGGTCATCTCAGCAGCCCGATGACAGAATTACATCTCATTCAGCTACATGGCATACATCAGTCACTCATATGGGGACTGATGTCATCAGCCAGTGAATGTCCATCATGTGCATAATGATATCTGTACCCATTCTTCATATGACATCTAACTCATCTCTTTACTCTCCCATTGGTCCATTAAGAGCACCCGCACCCCCCCCCCACTCCGCCCCACAACTGTCCAGGAGGAAGAGGAAGACAACTCCTCTGAGGAACCTCCAGCCTCAGAGGGCACAATGTCACCAGACATAAGGGCACCCAGCCCCAGCGCAGACACACACCTCGGTGGGGGTCCACGCGAGATAGAGTAGTGTCGTCACTTGGTCTGTCACAAGTCACAAGTGAGCAAGAGCAGATGGTGGCGACAGAAACAGCAATGGAGAGTCCTCGCAGGAGGGCACAGGTTGCTCCTAGCTCTGCTCAGCTGCACGCAGACGTTGAGCCTTGGGGGCCATCCAGCAAGAGGGTGATCCTGGTGGTGCAGGAAGTAGTGCAGGGGATTCCGATAGATTTTGCGAGCGCGATGTCTGCAAATGTTCAGAGAATGGAGGAGTCCATCTCCAACATGAGCACCACTGTGTCGCAGGCGATGGTGACTGTAGGCTCTTCCATGGATAGGATGGATACCTGCATGGAGCTGCTAATGTGCCACTAACTAGAGCACATGGTCTCTTTGGAAAATAAATGACTATCTATGGAGGATAGATGGATATGTATAGAGTGTGAATGGTAGAGGTTCATAGACCTCCTCTCTAGGAGGGATGGGCCCTCATGGCCCCACTGATATGCAGCAAGATGCTCTCTAGCTGCTTGGCAGCAGGGAAATGAACAGGCTGCCTCTACCTCTGCTGAAGCCACAGCACTCATAGAAGCACACGGAAGAGAAAGATGACACACAAGTAGATTCACAAAGGAAGCCACTTGGGTGTTTTATCCAATGTTTATGTAAAGTTTCAGTTGATGTGCTGTCAAACATAAAAATCTTTATTTTCAACACTTGGACAGATTTGTGTGCACCATTATAAGTGGCTTAGTGAGATGAAGTGAATGGTGAGACATAATGGTACCTCCAGCAATGGTGATGAGTGTGAAAGGAATGGATTGGGCACTGCAGGGATGCTTTATGGTGTTGCTGTGGGGTGATGCCAACTTGCGCTTCATGCAGCAACCATATGGGTCAAGTGAATAAATCTGGCCATGAGGAGGCCATCTCTGGCCTCCCGGGCAGCAATGTGGTCAGGTGCTGAAGCCCTCTGTCCTGTACAGCATCAGGTGATTGGGGAGAAGGTTGGTGTTGTTGTTGGTATGCCTGGTGCTGCTGGTGTTGGAGCTTATCGTGGTCAGATTCTGAGGACCAAGGTGAGACAGTATAAAATGGCACCCATGCTGATGGAATAGATGGCAGGTGAAGTAATGAGGACAGAAGCAATCGGTAAATGGTGAGAGAGGTTCTTCTAATGAGGTGAAACTGGATGGAGACTTCGCTGGAAAGACTTGCAGCCTGGGAACGTAGTCAGCAATAGCGTCTGCCTGAGGAAAGTGATCAGCTGTGAGGTCAGAACTTTTGAACTACATTTGACATCGTCAAGTAATCAGCTGGAGCAATGGTCACTCAAATCCCGCCTCAGGTTTACAGACGAGGATCCCGAGCTGTGTGAATCCCGTGGCCATGCAGGGAAAGTTAAAATGAGGTGGTGGGGGGTGGGGGAGGCTCTTAAGTGTCTGTAAACAAGCTGATAATGATTCAATTAGGTCGCTCACCCCTGCCGGTTGGGTTGCTGCAGTATCGGAAAACGTGCTCGTGGTGGCGGGATGATGGCGGATTCGGACCCGCTCCCACTTTTTCCCCCCAATTTACCACCCAAGCCACCTTCATTCCCGTCCGCTACCACCCTGGAAAATTCTGTCCAATGTCCGTCTTGTTGACAACTGACGACTGTTTTTGAAAGTAAATCATACATTTTCATTACACAAATAGACATGGCCTTCAGGCCAACCTATCATCACTCACTAATGTTGTAGCTTCTGACAATCTACAAACTGTTACTAATAGGCCATATAGCAAGCAAGGCTGCATCCAATCATGGCTATGATTTCTCAACGGTACTGTGGTATAGACACTGGGGTAGTTATATTCCAAAAACGTGTATTTAATATTTAAGTGCCTTGGGATGTTTTACTACATTAAAGGTGCTATACAAATACGTTAATATTGTTATAAAAGTGGGTTGGATATGCCCAGCAATTAAATGAAGTACTTTAAAAAAAATGTCTGCCTATTTGGTAGAGGTCATTGACTGAACTTAATCGTCTCACGATATTTGATTTTTTACATTGATAATGCAGGTGCCTGATACAAATAGTCATCGTTAATGTGGCCTAAACAGCGAGTGCTGATAGGCTAATTGACTATGGAGGGTATCAGAGGCGAGCTCGATTATGATTCACAAAGGGGATAATTTTGATATTTGGTGGGTTGCCACACTACGGCCCCAAATTTACCCAGCCGCTTAGAGCGGTCTATTTCGATGTGGTGCGCCGACTTCCCGGAGGAAAAAAAGCGCCAAAAATCTACCTCTGAATTTGGCCGCTCCCTCGTTGTCCGGATCCATCGGCGTCGCGCAGCAGAGTCTGGGGGGAGGCAGCTTCGGCTGTGCTCGGCAGGGGGCCGAGCTTGGACCCAGCGTGTCGAGTAGTGCCGGCAGAGACACGCATGACCATTTAAATGTGCGCGCATGCGCAATGAGCAGTTCAGTTTGCACGCATGCGCAGTGCGACAGGAAGCTAGGCAATCGGCCAATTAAAGGGAGAGCATCCTCAGAATAAGTGGTTACGGAGCATTCATAAAGGTGAGCTCTGAATATTGATTTTTGTGTGGCTGAGGGACTGGAAAGGAGCGCTGGATAAGTGTAAGAGAGGTGTAAGTGTGATCTTTGAACATTACCTGCGTTTGAGTCCAATAGACGAATGGCGCAAGAGCGAGCAAGACGAACCAAGAATTTCCTCCATGAGGAAATGGAGAAATTAGTGACTGTAATTGAGGAGAAATGGCTGGAGCTGGATATCAGCAAGAGTGGTCCGTCAAAAGTCTCACCCAAGGAAATGAGAAAAGGTGGGACCTCGTTGCCGAAGAATTCTCTGCTGGGGTCAACACCGCAAGATCTGGAAGCCATTGCAAGAAGAAATGGCAGGACGTTGTTCAAGTAGTGAATCTAAGTAATATCTTCATCTTTAAATTGAATTGCAGTGGAAAATGTGAGCATCTGTATGTGTCCCACCCATCAGAAGCGCACCACGTCTGACAATTAATATTTTCATCTTTGCAGAAGAAATTGGCCCACAAGAGGAAGAGAACTAGAATAGGAGGAGGTCCGCCAAATCTGCACCAACTGACACCCTGGAACAGAGGGTTGCTGCCTTGCTGACTCGCACCGGCACAAAAAGAATCAGCTCTACACAAGCTGGACCCACACGCAAGGGTGAGGGTGAGTCATTAAAATGCATTGTCACCCTTCAAATCAACCTGTTGACTGGCCTGCTACACGCGAGACTACTCATGCCACCCATCCTGCCCCCTCCTGTGCTGCTAACCATTTGACTGTTGTGTTGTCTTTTGCGGAAGATGATGATACTCCTCAAGATCCTGAGGATCCAGATGCGTGCGCTCCAGACCAAGGCGGGTGGGGGGAGGAGGTGTCCATGGAAATGTGTGCTCAGGAGAATGCCGACAGCAATATGGATCAGGACATATCACAGGGCATCACACTGCCAGAACCTTCCATTAGCTCCTCGGCAACCTTCCATGGGTTCACACCTTCCGAGGTCGTGGGACTGAGTGGCGGTCGGGAAATGCATCTTGGGACACCCAGTTCCAGCCTGCGCCTCGCACTGGAGGGGTGCCACTAGGCAGACCCACGGCGAAGGGAAGAAGAAGCCGACCGGTCTCTCCTAAGAAGCAGCCCTCAGCAGAAGTTAATCAGGTTTTTTTCATTAGGTGAGGAGACCAATGCCATCACAAGATCACTCGTGGCGGCGTCAGTGGGATGCGTGACGAGGTCGCCACACTATCGGGTCAAATCTCAGCACTAAGACGGGAAGTCAGGGCGGGCATTTCAGAGGGTGTGCAGACGATGGCAGATGCCATGAGGGAGCTGGCTTCTGCAATAAGGGCACAAAGGCCAGAGACTCAAATGCCACTCCCACTTCACTCCACGCACCAGCCACCAGTCAGACCCAAGCCGGGCCCCCCAACACCCCCCACCACCATCACCGATCCTATAAGGAAGTGCACTTTCCCAGAGATGTGGGTGAGGGATGGGTGCAGATTTTTTTTCCTGTTGTGGTTGTTGTTGTTGGTATTGTTGAAGTGCACTGTAAAATTTACAATAAAAGATAATTTGCATCAAAACAGAATCACCCTCCATTAGGATCACGCAACATTTAGGGTCAATTGTAAAAAGTAAAAATCCCTCACCCCTACAGTCATGCATGCCTGCCGCCCCTAGCCCTGGTGGACGGCTAGCCGGTGCGTTCTGCAGTCGGCAAGATAGGACTGCTCTATTTTCTGTAGCTGATTTATCTTTCATTTATTTATGGTGATATTGTGCAGCTGTTGTGCTGAAGATGTTGTAACGTTGTGCTGATGTTTTGAAGGTCTTGAGCTTTGGAATCCTCTAACTCACCTTCCACACCCCCTCCCCCCCCCGCCCCCCACCATCCCCCAGCCCTATCTCTGGCTACCTGCGCTGATTTCTTAAATGTAGGTAAGATTGTCCTGTGCCTACAAAAGTGGCTACATACACTGGCCTAAGTTAGTTTCGAATAACTTTCAGCTGGCTAAATATGCTTCGATGGCCAGAAGAGGTGCAAGTGGCTTGTCACACCCCCTTTTGGAGAGAACAAACCAAACTAAAAAAAAACCTACCTAACTGACTTATATTGGAGCAAGTTAAATGGGGAAATTTGCGATTTTTAAGTTATTCCAAAAAAAGCTACTTACTCCAAAAAAAAATAGGGAACTCTTGGGGAAATTTGGGCCCATTGACTTAAATGGAAAGAAAAATCAGGTCGGACGTATAATGTGCGGCCGATCTGCCATCATCGGTTTCCTGCCCCAGCTCAAGTTGAAAATGAGCCCCGTAATACTCATTTCCCAGGAGAGATTATTAGATAGCAATCAGGAAAGTGAACCGTGGCTGAATTTTTATAAAAACGATTTGTCCCTTTCCCTAGCCCAGAGCCACAGAGCCCAATTATAACTTAGCGGCTGCTGCCCAGGCAATGATCAGATAACAACACAGATCAAAAGTCTTGCATTTAAATAGCACCTTTCACGACCATCGGACGTCTCAAAGCACTTTACAGCCAATGAAGTACGTTCAAAGTGTCGTTATTGTTGTAATGTGGGAAACATGGCAGCCAATATGCACTTAGCAATGTGATAATGACCAGATAATGTGATAATGACCAGAGCGTCGAGAGAGGCGGGAGTCGGCGAGAGGCAGCGGCCTATAAAGGCTCAGAAGTCGGGCAGTCCGGGGAGCGTCGAGAGAGGCGGGAGTCGGCAAGAGGCAGCGGCCTATAAAGGCTCAGCAGTCGGGCAGTCCGGGGAGCGTCGAGAGAGGCGGGAGTCGGCAAGAGGCAGCGGCCTATAAAGGCTCAGAAGTCGGGCAGTCCGCGGAGCGTCGAGAGAGGCGAGGCTTGTACAGCTCCAGCTGGGAGAGAAAGCAAAAAAGAAGTAGAAAGAAATCAAAAGGTGATGTCACAGCCAAGAGGGTAAATGATTGGCTGGTGATTGGTGAGTAGTTTTTCTTTTTCTTTCTTTTTTATATCAGTCAGTAACTTTTAACATTGTTGTTGGCAATTTAAGTGTATCTAAGGGTTAAGTCATGGCAGGGGAGCTCGGTCACGTGATATAGAAACATAGAAACATAGAAAATAGGTGCAGGAGTAGGCCATTCGGCCCTTCTAGCCTGCACCGCCATTCAATGAGTTCATGGCTGAACATGCAACTTCAGTACCCCATTCCTGCTTTCTCACCATACCCCTTGATTCCCCTAGTAGTAAGGACTTCATCTAACTCCTTTTTGAATATATTTAGTGAATTGGCCTCAACAACTTTCTGTGGTAGAGAATTCCACAGGTTCACCACTCTCTGGGTGAAGAAATTCCTCCTCATCTCGGTCCTAAATGGCTTCCCCCTTATCCTTAGACTGTGTCCCCTGGTTCTGGACTTCCCCAACATTGGGAACATTCTTCCTGCATCTAACCTGTCTAACCCCGTCAGAATTTTAAACGTTTCTATGAGGTCCCCTCTCATTCTTCTGAACTCCAGTGAATACAAGCCCAGTTGATCCAGTCTTTCTTGATAGGTCAGTCCCGCCATCCCGGGAATCAGTCTGGTGAACCTTCGCTGCACTCCCTCAATAGCAAGAATGTCCTTCCTCAGGTTAGGAGACCATAACTGTACACAATACTCCAGGTGTGGCCTCACCAAGGCTCTGTACAATTGTAGCAACACCTCCCTGCCCTTGTACTCAAATCCCCTCGCTATGAAGGCCAACATGCCATTTGCTTTCTTAACCGCCTGCTGTACATGCATGCCAACCTTCAATGACTGATGTACCATGACACCCAGGTCTCTTTGCAACTCCCCTTTTCCTAATCTGTCACCATTCAGATAATAGTCTGTCTCTCTGTTTTTACCACCAAAGTGGATAACCTCACATTTATCCACATTATACTACATCTGCCATGCATTTGCCCACTCACCTAACCTATCCAAGTTGCTCTGCAGCCTCATAGAATCCTCCTTGCAGCTCACACTGCCACCCAACTTAGTGTCATCCGCAAATTTGGAGATACTACATTTAATCCCCTCGTCTAAATCATTAATGTACAGTGTAAACAGCTGGGGCCCCAGCACAGAACCTTGCAGTACCCCACTAGTCACTGCCTGCCATTCTGAAAAGTACCCATTTACTCCTACTCTTTGCTTCCTGTCTGACAACCAGTTCTCAATCCATGTCAGCACACTACCCCCAATCCCATGTGCTTTAACTTTGCACATTAATCTCTTGTGTGGGACCTTGTCGAAAGCCTTCTGAAAATCCAAATATACCACATCAACTGGTTCTCCCTTGTCCACTCTACTGGAAACATCCTCAAAAAATTCCAGAAGATTTGTCAAGCATGATTTCCCTTTCACAAATCCGTGCTGACTTGGACCTATCATATTACCTCTTTCCAAATGCACTGCTATGACATCCTTAATAATTGATTCCATCATTTTACCCACTACCGATGTCAGGCTGACCGGTCTGTAATTCCCTGTTTTCTCTCTCCCTCCTTTTTTAAAAAGTGGGGTTACATTGGCTACCCTCCACTCCATAGGAACTGATCCAGAGTCAATGGAATGTTGGAAAATGACTGTCAATGCATCCACTATTTCCAAGGCCACCTCCTTAAGTACTCTGGGATGCAGTCCATCAGGCCCTGGGGATTTATCGGCCTTCAATCCCATCAATTTCCCCAACACAATTTCCCGACTAATAAGGATTTCCCTCAGTTCCTCCTCCTTACTAGACCCTCCGACCCCTTTTATATCCGGAAGGTTGTTTGTGTCCTCCTCAGTGAATACCGAACCAAAGTACTTGTTCAATTGGTCCGCCATTTCTTTGTTCCCCGTTATGACTTCCCCTGATTCTGACTGCAGGGGACCTACGTTTGTCTTTACTAACCTTTTTCTCTTTACATATCTATAGAAACTTTTGCAATCCGTCTTAATTTTCCCTGCAAGCTTCTTCTCGTACTCCATTTTCCCTGCCCTAATCAAACCCTTTGTCCTCCTCTGCTGAGTTCTAAATTTCTCCCAGTCCCCGGGTTCGCTGCTATTTCTGGCCAATTTGTATGCCACTTCCTTGGCTTCAATGCTTTCCCTGATTTCCCTTGATAGCCACGGTTGAGCCACCTTCCCTTTTTTATTTTTACGACAGACAGGAATGTACAATTGTTGTAATTCATCCATGCGGTCTCTAAATGTCTGCCATTTCCCATCCACAGTCAACCCCTTCAGTATCATTCGCCAATCTATCCTAGCCAATTCACGCCTCATACCTTCAAATTTGCCCTTCTTTAAGTTCTGGACCATGGTCTCTGAATTAACTGTTTCATTCTCCATCCTAATGCAGAATTCCACCATATTATGGTCACTCTTCCCCAAGGGGCCTCGCACAACGAGATTGCTAATTAATCCTCTCTCATTACACAACACCCAGTCTAAGATGGCCTCCCCCCTAGTTGGTTCCTCGACATATTGGTCTAAAAAACCATCCCTTATGCACTCCAGGAAATCCTCCTCTAACGTATTGCTTCCAGTTTGGTTAACCCAATCTATGTGCATATTAAAGTCACCCATTATAACTGCTGCACCTTTATTGCACGCACCCCTAATTTCATGTTTGATGCCCTCCCCAACATCACTACTACTGTTTGGAGGTCTGTACACAACTCCCACTAACGTTTTTTGTCCTTTGGTATTCTGCAGCTCTACCCATATAGATTCCACATCATCCAAGCTAATGTCCTTCCGAACTATTGCCTTAATTTGCTCCTTAACCAGCAATGCTACCCCACCTCCTTTTCCTTTTATTTTATCTTTCCTGAATGTTGAATACCCCTGGATGGCGAGTTCCCAGCCCTGATCATCCTGGAGCCACGTCTCCGTAATCCCAATCACATCATATTTGTTAACATCTATATGCTCCTCCTGTACCATGTGGGAACTCAGGGACACTTCCGGTGTCCCTGACGACGACATCTGCGGGAAGGGTATCCGCCTCCAGCTCCTGACGGACCGCGTTGCGGAGTTGGAGCTGAGGGTGGATTCACTCTGGAGCATCCACGATGCTGAGAATGACATTAGTAGCACGTGTAGCGAGTTGGTCTTATCGCAGGTGAAGGGTCCACAGCCAGATAGGGAATGGAAGACCAGCAGGAAGAGCAGTGCAAGGAAGGTAGTGCAGAGGTCCCCTGCGGTCATCCCCCTGCAAAACAGATACACCGTTTTGAGTACTGTTGAGGGGGATGACTCATCAGGGGAGGGCAGCAGCAGCCAAGTTCATGACACCGTGGCTGGCTCTGTTGCACAGGAGGGCAGGAAAAAGAGTGGGAGAGCGATAGTGATAGGGGATTCAATTGTGAGGAGAATAGATAGGCGTTTCTGTGGCCGCAACCGAGACTCCAGGATGGTATGTTGCCTCCCTGGTACAAGGGTCAAGGATGTCTCAGAGCGGGTGCAGGACATTCTAAAAAGGGAGGGAGAACAGCCAGTTGTCGTGGTGCACATTGGTACCAACCACATAGGTTAAAAAAAGGGATGAGGTCCTACAAAACGAATTTAAGGAGCTAGGAGCTAAATTAAAAAGTAGGATCTCAAAAGTAGTAATCTCGGGATTGCTACCAGTGACACGTGCTAGTCACAGTAGGAATCGCAGGATAGCGCAGATGAATACGTGGCTTGAGCAGTGGTGCAGCAGGGAGGAATTCAAATTCCTGGGGCATTGGAACAGGTTCTGGGGGAAGTGGGACCAGTACAAACCGGACGGTCTGCACCTGGGCAGGACCGGAACCAATGTCCTAGGGGGAGTGTTTGCTCGTGCTGTTGGGGAGGAGTTAAACTGATATGGCAGGGGGATGGGAACCAATGCAAGGAGACAGAGGGAAACAAAAAGGAGACAAAAGCAAAAGACAGAAAGGAGATGAGGAAAAGTGGAGGGCAGAGAAACACAAGGCAAAGAACAAAAAGGGCCACTGTACAGCAAAATTCTAAAAGGACGAAGGGTGTTAAAAAAACAAGCCTGATGGCTTTGTGTCTTAATGCAAGCAGTATCCGTAATAAGGTGGATGAATTAACTGTGCAAATAGATGTTAACAAATATGATGTGATCGGGATTACGGAGACGTGGCTCCAGGATGATCAGTGCTGGGAACTCAACATCCAGGGGTATTCAACATTCAGCAAGGATTGAATAAAAGGAAAAGGAGGTGGGGTACCATTGCTGGTTAAAGAGGAGATTAATGCAATAGTTAGGAAGGACATTAGCTTGGATGATGTGGAATCTATATGGGTAGAGCTGCAGAACACCAAAGGGCAAAAAACGTTAGTGGGAGTTGTGTACAGACCTCCAAACAGTAGTAGTGATGTTGGGGAGGGCATCAAACATGAAATTAGGGGTGCATGCAATAAAGGTGCAGCAGTTATAATGGGTGACTTTAATATGCACATAGATTGGGCTAGCCAAACTGGAAGCAATACGGTAGAGGAGGATTTCCTGGAGTGCATAAGGGATGGTTTTCTAGACCAATATGTCGAGGAACCAACTAGGGGGGAGGCCATCTTAGACTGGGTGTTGTGTAATGAGAGAGGATTAATTAGCAATCTCATTGTGCGAGACCCCTTGGGGAAGAGTGACCATAATATGGTGGAATTCTGCATTAGGATGGAGAATGAAACAGTTAATTCAGAGACCAAGGTCCAGAACTTAAAGAAGGGTAACTTTGAAGGTATGAGGCGTGAATTGGCTAGGATTGATTGGCGAATGATACTTAAGGGGTTGACTGTGGATGGGCAATGACAGACATTTAGAGACCGCATGGATGAACTACAACAATTGTACATTCCTGTCTGGCGTAAAAATAAAAAAGGGAAGGTGGCTCAACCGTGGCTATCAAGGGAAATCAGGGATAGTATTAAAGCCAAGGAAGTGGCATACAAATTGGCCAGAAATAGCAGCGAACCCAGGGACTGGGAGAAATTTAGAACTCAGCAGAGGAGGATAAAGGGTTTGATTAGGGCAAGGAAAATGGAGTACGAGAAGAAGCTTGCAGGGAACATTAAGATGGATTGCAAAAGTTTCTATAGATATGTAAAGAGAAAAAGGTTAGTAAAGACAAACGTAGGTCCCCTGCAGTCAGAATCAGGGGAAGTCATAACGGGGAACAAAGAAATGGCAGACCAATTGAACAAGTACTTTGGTTCAGTATTCACTAAGGAGGACACAAACAACCTTCCGGATATAAAAGGGGTCAGAGGGTCTAGTAAGGAGGAGGAACTGAGGGAAATCCTTATTAGTCGGGAAATTGCGTTGGGGAAATTGATGGGATTGAAGGCCGATAAATCCCCAGGGCCTGATGGACTGCATCCCAGAGTACTTAAGGAGGTGGCCGTGGAAATAGCGGATGCATTGAGAGTCATTTTCCAACATTCCATAGACTCTGGATCAGTTCCTATGGAGTGGAGGGTAGCCAATGTAACCCCACTTTTTAAAAAAGGAGGGAGAGAGAAAACAGGGAATTACAGACCGGTCAGCCTGACATCGGTAGTGGGTAAAATGATGGAATCAATTATTAAGGATGTCATAGCAGTGCATTTGGAAAGAGGTGACATGATAGGTCCAAGTCAGCATGGATTTGTGAAAGAGAAATCATGTTTGACAAATCTTCTGGAATTTTTTGAGGATGTTTCCAGTAGAGTGGACAAGGGAGAACCAGTTGATGTGGTATATTTGGACTTTCAGAAGGCTTTCGACAAGGTCCCACACAAGAGATTAATGTGCAAAGTTAAAGCACATGGGATTGGGGGTAGTGTACTGACATGGATTGAGAACTGGTTGGCAGACAGGAAGCAAAGAGTAGGAGTAAATGGGTACTTTTCAGAATGGCAGGCAGTGACTAGTGGGGTACTGCAAGGTTCTGTGTTGGGGCCTCAGCTGTTTACACTGTACATTAATGATTTAGACGAGGGGATTAAATGTAGTATCTCCAAATTTGCGGATGACACTAAGTTGGGTGTCAGTGTGAGCTGCGAGGAGGATGCTATGAGGCTGCAGAGTGACTTGGATAGTTTAGGTGCGTGGGCAAATGCATGGCAGATGAAGTATAATGTGGATAAATGTGAGGTTATCCACTTTGGTGGTAAAAACAGAGAGACAGACTATTATCTGAATGGTGACAGATTAGGAAAAGGAGGTGCAACGAGACCTGGGTGTCATGGTACATCAGTCATTGAAGGTTGGCATGCAGGTACAGCAGGCGGTTAAGAAAGCAAATGGCATGTTGGCCTTCATAGCGAGGGGATTTGAGTACAGGGGCAGGGAGGTGTTGCTACAGTTGTACAGGGCCTTGGTGAGGCCACACCTGGAGTATTGTGTACAGTTTTGGTCTCCTAACTTGAGGAAGGACATTCTTGCTATTGAAGGAGTGCAGCGAAGGTTCACCAGAGTGATTCCCGGGATGGCGGGACTGACATATCAAGAAAGACTGGATCAACTGGGCTTGTATTCACTGGAGTTCAGAAGAATGAGAGGGGACCTCATAGAAACGTTTAAAATTCTGACGGGGTTAGACAGGTTGGATGCAGGAAGAATGTTCCCAATGTTGGGGAAGTCCAGAACCAAGGGTCACAGTCTAAGGATAAGGGGTAAGCCATTTAGGACCGAGATGAGGAGAAACTTCTTCACCCAGAGAGTGGTGAACCTGTGGAATTCTCTATCACAGGAAGTAGTTGAGGCCAATTCGCTAAATATATTCAAAAGGGAGTTAGATGACGTCCTTACTACTAGGGGGATCAAGGGGTATGGCGAGAAAGCAGGAAGGGGGTACTGAATTTGCATGTTCAGCCATGAACTCATTGAATGGCGGTGCAGGCTCGAAGGGCCGAATGGCTTACTCCTGCACTTATTTTCTATGTTTCTATAATCTGTGTTTTTATTATGTTGATTGAGGAATAAATATTGGCCAGGACACCGGGGAGAACTCCCCTGCTCTTCTTTGAAATAGCGCCATGGGATCCTTTACGTCCAGGGCCTCGGTTTAACGTCTCATCTGAAAGACGGCACCTCAGACAGTGCAGCACTTCCTCAGCACTACATTGAAGTGTCAGCCTAGATTTATGTGCTCAAGTCCCTGGAGGGGAACTTGAACCCACAACCTTCTGAGATAGAATGTGGGGGCTCTTTGCTCTGTATGGCTCAGAACCACACCATGCCAAGTATTTACCCATTAAACAATCGAAAGAGCTTGTTCCCTGAATATCAATCCACAGCATATGATAAATTGCAATAATATGTAATAATCCACTGCCCGTTGAGTGCTGACACCACATGCAACTTCTTGTGTTTAGGGTGATAAACACACATTTCACAACATTAAGGTCAACAAGCAACCATAACAAGGGTTCTGATTGATGTCATTATATTTTAACTTCACCAAAAGCAACAGGTGTATTTAATCTCTCAAAATGAGCTACAATTTGCCCCAGCATCTCTGGGCTAGGAGGGGTCACAAAAAATAAAATCTGCCGAATTTTGCATTCCTGATTGTTATCCAGTGGACATTGTGATTGGGCTCGGCTATGATACTAACCTGCTATCACTCATAAATGTGTGTACCATCTACAGGATGCACAACAGCAACCATCTTCAGTTGCTTCATCAAAGACCTTCCTTCCATCATAAGGATGACTGCACAGTGTTCAGTTCCATTCGCAACTCCTCATATAATGGAGCAGTCCATGCCCGCATACAGCAAGACCTGGATAACATTCAGGCTTGGGCTGATAAGTGGCAAGTAACATTCTCACCACACAAGTGCCAGGCAATGACTATCTCCAAGAAGCGAGAGTCTAACCACCGCCCCTTAACATTCAATGGCATTACCATCGCCAAATCCCCTACCATCAACATCCTTGGGCGTCACTATTGATCAGAAACTTAACTGGACCAGCCACATCAATACCGTGGCAACAAGAACAGGTCAGAGGCTGGGTATTCTGCGGCGAGTATCTCGCCTCCTGACTCCCCAAAGCCTTTCCACCATCTACAAGGAACAAGTCAGAAGTTTGATGGAATACTCTCCACTTGCCTGGATGAGTGCAGCTCCAACAACACTCAAGAAGCTTAACACCATCCAGGACAAAGCAGCCCGCTTTATTGGTACCCCATCCACCACCTTCAACATCCACTCCCTCAACCACCGGTGCACCGTGGCTGCAGTGTGCATCATCTACAAGATGCACTGCAGCAACTCGCCAAGGCTTCTTCGGCAGCACCTCCCAAACCCGTGACCTCTACCACCTAGAAGGACAAGGGCAGCAAGCACATGGGAACACCACCACCTCCAAGTTCCCCTCGAAGTCACACACCATCCTGATTAGGAAGCATATCACCATTCCTTCATTGTCGCTGGGTCAAAATCCTGGAACTCTCTCCCTAACAGCACTGAGGGAGTATCTACACCACTCAGACTGCAGCAGTTCAAGAAGGTGGTTCACCACCATCTTCTTAAAGGCAATTAGGGATGGGCAATAAATGCTGGCCTTGCCAGCGATGCCCATATCCTGCGAACGAATTTTAAAAAAACTCGCGAAATCTTCTTTGATAGCCCCTCCCAAACACAAAAGCTCCACCATCTAGAAGGACGAGGGCAGCAGGTGCATTCCAGACCATAACCACTCGCTGCGTAAAAAAGTATTTCCTCATGTCGCCTTTGGTTCTTCTGCCAATCACCTTAAATCTGTGTCCTCTGGTTCTCGACCCTTCTGCCAATGGGAACGGTTTCTCTATATCTACTCTACCCATTTCATCAGCCTGTCTATCTACGTCTTCTTGAAGTCTACCACTATTCTCCTCACTGTTCACTATACTTACAAGTTTTGTGTCATCTGCAAATTTTGAAATTGTTCCCTGTATGCCCAAGTCTAAGTCATTAATTTATATCAAGAAAAACAGTGGTCCTAGTACTGACCCCTGGGGAACACCACTGTATACCTTCCTCCAGTCCGAAAAACAACCATTCACCATTACTCAGTTTCCTGTCATTTAGCCAATTTTGTATCCATGCTGCCACTGTCCCTTTTTTTCCAGGCTTCAACTTTACTGGCAAGCCTATTAGGTGTCTCTTTATCAAATGCCTTTTGTTAGTCCACATACACCACTTCAACCACATGGTGCTCATCAACCCTCTCTGTTACCTTATCAAAAAACTCAAATCAACTTAGTTAAACACGATTTGCCTTTATCAAATCTTTGCTGGCTTTCCTTAAATTAATCCACACTTGTCCAAGTGACTGTCAATTTTGTCCCTGATTATCGTTTCTAAAAGCTTCCCCACTACCGAGGTTAAACTGACTGGCCTGTAGCAGCTGAGTTTATCCTTGCACTCTTTTTTGAACAAGGGTGTAGCATTTGCAATTCTCCAGTTCTCTGGCACCAGCCCTGTATCCAAGGAAGATTGGAAGATTATGGCCAGCACCTCTGCAATGTCCACGTTTACTTCCCTCAGCATCCTAGGATGCATCCCATCCAGTCCTAGTGATTTATCTACTTTAACTACAGTCAGCCTTTCTATCGATTTTTATCCCATCCAGTATCTCAACAATCTCTTCTTTCATTATGACTTTGGCAGCATCTTCTTCCTTGATAAAGACAGATGCAAAGTACTCAATTAGTACCTCAGCCTTCATGCGTAGGTCTTCATTTTGGCCCCACCCCTGCTCGTAATATCTGTTTATTATTTATATGCTTATAGAAGACTTTAGGATTCCCTTTTATGTTAGCGACCAATCTATTCTCATACTTTCTAATTGCCCCTCTTATTTTCTTTTTCACTTCCCCTCTGAACTTTTTATATTTGGTCTGGTTCTCACTTGTATTCTCAAACTGACATCTGTCTTATGCTTTTCTGCTTCATCTTACTCTCCATCTCTTTCGTCATCCAGGGAGCTCTGGATTTAGTTGTCCTACCTTTCCCCCTCATGGGAATGTACCTCGACTATACCTAAACCAGCTCCTGTTTAAAGGCAGCCCATTGTTCGATTTTGTTTTGCCTGCCAATCTTTGATTCCAATTTGGCTGGGCCAGGTCTGTTCTCAACCCACTGAAACTTGCCTTCCTCAAATTAAGTATTTTTACTCTAGATTGCTCCTTGTACTTTTCCATACTGCAAGTTAGATTGGATGTTTTAGAATTATTCTCAGCCGATTTGATGATGGAACATTAACATTTTTAATAATTCTGTTTTTATTCCATTTGCAAGGAAGACCTCTGGTTAATACACAACGAATTACATACGTGGTTTAACGCAGACATCTTGCCACTTCTTGACAAGTGGGTTTGGGTGTGAATGAGACTTGCTAAGACTACTTGCTCATGACTTGAGAATAGCTGATTCAAGGGCAATCATTCTAATGATTCCTATTTGTTAAGAACACAGCATTGCAACAAACTGTGCTGTTAACTGCTGTAATCTCTCCTGGAACTAAACTAAGTCATCTGCAATGAAAGAAGTGGCCCCCTCACAATACAGACGTTGCACTGTACTGCTTCCTATTCTGTCGCCCTTCAAAATATACTGTAACGAAGGATTCCCCATATCCATTTTGACCTTGCAACCTGACTGTTGTTCAACCCAACCTCCTCTTCATTATTTCTGGTCAGTCTGGCTATGCAGAGAAGACGGTATTTATGAGATTGTGATCAAAATGTGGAAACCTGAAGTTTCATAAGTAGGAAGAGAGAGGAAGTGCTAAGTAATTCAACAATTGTGAGATAAACCTGTATGAACTTTTGCTCCAGACTCTCGCTAGCAACCAGGTAAGATGCTGCAGAAACTTTACAAAAGACAAGCTGCTGCTGCTGTTTGAACATGTCCAGAGAGTTCAGGGTCCACCTCGGCAAAGGTAGCTGAAGATTGTTGTCTCTTTCAGTTGTTGCACATTTAAGAGCTTGAAATTGAGTTTAACTTTGCAAGACCCTAACAGAATTTTTTTTCCCTGCCCAATATTATAGTATAATCTACATATAAATTTTTTTTAAAGTGTGCATTATTGTTCATTTTTCCCCAATCGCTAGCCTCCCTGCCGCATTTCATCCTGCCCCCCCACCCCCAACATTATGAGCCCCCAGCCCCACTTCTTTCTTCACAACAAGGGAGAGACCATTTAATTTTTGCAGCTAACAGAAGATCACAGGCACAGCTCTACATGGCAGGGGATGGAAGATAAGAGGAAGACAAATATTTAGAAACCTAAAGAAAGTGTGGGAGACATACAGATGAGGAGGAATAGAAGAGAGAGGAGACAGCGGGAAGGACAATTACAGAAAAAGACAATGAGAAAGATATACAAAGATAATAGAAGTATGGTAGGCATACTGAAACAGAAAGAGTGAAAGATAAACAAACTGGAGAGGGAGACAGAAATAATTTAAGATGGGAAATAAATAGTGAGACAATTAGATGGACAGGCAAACGAAAGATCAAATAGTTCTGTCTAGATCTTGCAAAAATGATAGTTGATGTCTACATTGAGGGGTGGTCTGCAAATGCCTTGCTTAATGCCTGCATTTGCAGCCATCAACCTTTCCTTTCAAATGAAGGGCACAATTATCCCTGAAATATCAGTTGGCAAGCTTAGTGGACATTGATGCAATTATGTAATTTGCATGAAAAAAAACTTTGACTGGAGTATGATGTAATTGGACCATTGGTACAAACTAGGGTTGCCATCCCTCCCAGATTGCCCTGAGGTCTTCAGGAATTAAAGAAAGACTTGCATTTATATAGTGCCGTTCACAACCGCCGGACATCTCAAAGCAATTTACAAAAAATGAAGTACTTTTTGAAGTGTAGTCACTGTTGTAATGTAGGAAACGCAGCAGCCAATTGCGTACAAGCAAGCTCCCACAAACAATGTGATAATGACCAGATAATCTGTTTTTTTTTCCAGTGATGTTGATTGAGCGATAAATATTGGCCAGGACACTGGGGATAACTCCCCTGCTCTTTTACATCCACTTGAGAGCAGACGGGACCTTGGTTTAATGTCTCATCCGAAAGACGGCTCCTCCGACAGTGTAGCACTACACTGAAGTGTCAGCCTGGATTTTTTTAATTATGTGCTCAAGTCCCTGGTTTGGGACGATGAACCCACAATCTTCTGACTCAGAGGCGAGCGTGCTACCAACTGAGCCACAGCTGACACTAAAATGTTCTATGAATCCACCTGGTGGTCCGGGAGGTTCGGAGACTTGCGGTCCTGGGCCTCTACGTGAAGGCCTACGTAGCAGCCCATGTGTCCCAGGGATGTAGGCAATTAAGGATTAATCTCCATGACACTCCTGGTTCTTTCCCTCCCCAAAATGCAGTGAGTCCCCCTTTCAAAAGAATAGGTAAGGAAACTCTAAACATGCAGCCTCCACTAGCGTCCTATGCGGGAATGAATGGGCAGCACCAATCCAAAACTGCAAGGGCAAGGAACCATCAGGAGACATGTGGGAGGATTAATGGTCTAATGCAGACTATTAGAACATTAATAAATTTGACTTGTCTCCCACATAATCTTTTTGGTACTTTTCCATTTTCATTGGTAAATGACTCCCCTCATTTTGGAAATAGGTTAGAAGCTCTGACGGTGTGTGTGTATATCCACACATATAACCATTTTTGTTGTATCTGTAAAACAAATGTAAATCAAATGCTCCCTTATTACAGGGGCACTAAAACCGACAATTTAAACATTAAATTTTAAACAGTCAAATTAAAATTTGGTTGGCGGGGATGATGATGCACTCCAGTTCCTCCTGCGCCAACCTCTCAAATATACACACGAGAAAGAGGTATCTGCGTGATTGCTGGAATATCAAAGGAATGGAAGGAGAGACGTTTGCAGGAATCAGTCAGATCACAAACCTATTCATGCAGACGTGTGTTTTTGAGAGAGTAATATACGTCCACACTGGACACCTCATCCGAAATGAGTCATTACAGTTACCGCTAAAGAATGACACTTTGTGTACACACATATATAGAGCCACAATTCTCTGAACTGTGTCCTGGGCCTCCAGGAAATGAGAAACAAAGTTTCGCATGATTTTTCTTTAAAAAAAAGTAAAATCCGCAGAAGAATATATGACTCACAATCTCTGTAAAAGCGGAGAGTTCTTCCTAAGGTGCACGAGGGATGGGAGGGCAGTTGGCTGTTGTGAAGTATGGCCACCAGAAGTGCTGTAAATTTGCAGAGACCAGTAGTCCCCCCCCCCCCCATATGGAGGTGCGAAGGAGGGACGCTCAGGTGCCGAGTGTCTTCCAGTGCACAGGTTGTTCAACCCACCTCACCTGTCCGCGCGTGCACACAGGCTATTCAACCCACCTCACCTGTCCGCGCGTGCACACAGGCTATTCAACCCACCTCACCTGTCCGCGCGTGCACACAGGCTATTCAACCCACCTCACTTGTCCGCGCGTGCACACAACTCTTTTGGGGTTACAAAATAAACATTAGATCGAGTGCCCCCCGATCTGGGGGACACTCCAGGCACTTATAACTGCCCTCTTTTTTTTGTGGTTTTTTTTTCTTTTGTGATTTTTTTGGGGGGCATTAAAATCATATAATTTACAAGTGCCCCCTATAAAAGGGGAGGGGGGACACTAAAACCCGACAATTAAAACAAATTAAACTTTAAAACATAAAATCAAATTAAAATTTGATGATTCACTCCAGTCCCTCCGGCGCCCACCTCTCGCGGAAGGCTGCGAGCTTACCGGTGGACACCGCGTGCTCCATCTCCAAAGACTCTGACGATGTGTGTGTATATCCACACATACAACAAAAATGGTTGTATCTGTAAAACAAATGTAAATCAAATGCCCCCTTATTACAGGGGCACTAAAACCAACAATTTAAACATTAAATTTTAAACAGTCAAATTAAAATTTGGTTGCCGGGGATGATGATGCACTCCAGTTCCTCCTGCGCCAACCTCTGGAATATACACACGAGAGAGAGGTATCTGCGTGATTGCTGGAATATCAAGGGAATGGAAGGAGAGACGTTTGCAGGAATAAGTCAGATCACAAACCTATTC
Organism: Pristiophorus japonicus; assembly: GCF_044704955.1. Classification (NCBI taxonomy): domain Eukaryota; kingdom Metazoa; phylum Chordata; class Chondrichthyes; family Pristiophoridae; genus Pristiophorus; species Pristiophorus japonicus. The sequence continues at coordinate 31,493,972 of NC_091985.1, forward strand.
ATGCAGACGTGTGTTTTTGAGAGAGTGATATACGTCCACACTGGACACCTCTTCGGAAATGAGTCATTACAGTTACCGCTAAAGAATGACACTTTGTGTACACACATATATAGAGCCACAATTCTCTGAACTGTGTCCTGGGCCTCCAGGAAATGAGAAACAAAGTTTCGCATGATTTTTCTTTTTTTTAAAAAAAAGCAAAATCCGCTGAAGAAGAATATATGACTCACAATCTCTGCAAAAGCGGAGAGTTCTTCCTAAGTGCACGAGGGATGGGAGGGCAGTTGGCTGTTGTGAAGTATGGCCACCAGAAGTGCTGTAAATTTGCAGAGACCAGTAGTTCCCCGCCCCCCACATATGGAGGCGCGAGGGACGCTCAGGTGCCGAGTGTCTCCCAGTGCACAGGTTGTTCAACCCGCCTCACCTGTCCGCGCGCGTGATCACAGGTTGTTCAACCCACCTCACCTGTCCGCGCGTGCACACAGGCTGTTCAACCCACCTCACCTGTCCGCGCGTGATCACAGGTTGTTCAACCCACCTCACCTGTCCGCGCGTGATCACAGGTTGTTCAACCCACCTCACCTGTCCGCGCGTGCACACAGACTGTTCAACCCACCTCACCTGTCCGCGCGTGCACACAGGCTGTTCAACCCACCTCACCTGTCCGCGCGCGTGATCACAGGTTGTTCAACCCGCCTCACCTGTCCGCGCGCTCCTCACAAGGGATTGACTTGTCAAAGCATTGAACTTTTGTAGAACAATCCCTCCCCCATCTGCACCGCTGTCATGTGACTTGACGAGCGGTTTAGTTGCAACCACTTCCTTTAGTTCGCTTTATAATTTTAACTCTCTTCCCCCCCCCCCCCCCCCCCCAACTTTGTCTCACATTTTAATCTACTTGAGAAGCCAAATGAATCTGAGGGCCATCATCACGGTGGAGCCGGTAATGTTTCTGTATCTGGCCTCGACTTTTTTATGTAGCTTCACTTTCCAGCGGTTCGTATTGGTAAAGGTGGGTTAGAAGCTATCTTCTAATAAGTATCATAATTTCTGCTGAATTATGTGTTTTTGTGTGTGTGTGTTTCAGTTGGTGAAAGAATATGTAAGTTAATTTTAACTGCACAGTGCAGATATTTTGCATAGTTTCTCCAGCGAGGATAGACAACCCCCTGCAAACCTAGTGTCAAAATACTTTAATAGTGCCTTTCATTATTACAGGGCTAGATTAGTTGTGACTGTATCCATGAGTGTACAGGCCACATCATGCAAGGTTTCAGTTGACTCTTTGTTTACCTAGTTGGGTGAAGATGCCACGAATTCAAAGCCACCTCGGAGCAGTCGGCAGCTCCAGGTGTCATTATAGCATTTTGGGGGTACTGCTCCCGTGCTCAAGCAACCACATTTAAAATTATCTAGAAACCTATCCAAAATGATCTCAATTAATGTTTTCACAATATTGTATGTCTCTTTTTCCCCTCTTTCCCCTCTTCCCCCTTGGCTTCCGTTTCAATGCATTTTCCTTTCTATCACTTGATTTCTCTTGACTACAATCCTGAGCTGACTGTAACTTTTAAAATTTACGCCTGCAAGCTTTTGGGATAGGCTCCAAAGCGGAGGGATAGCCCATTTTACAACCTCAATCTGGCCTGTATATCAATTTACTTGTGAAAAATACAGTAAATGCTTTATCACTTAAGTGACGATACCAGTCTTGCTCCCCATACTTCTCTATTCCACTTACGCTGGGTTGCTAACCATCAGAAGCCCTGAAGAAACTGTCTGTGTCGGACCCTTAAAATTTGAATTAAGGCTAGATTTGGGCAGTAAGGTGGCAGATGGAGTACAATGTGAGGAAATGTGAGGTTATTCACTTTGGTAAGAAGAATAGAAAAACAGAATATTTTTTTAAAGTGTGAGAAACTGTTCAATGTTTGTGTTCAGAGAGATTTGGGTGTCCTTGTACAGGAAACAAAGAATTAGTATGCAGGTACTGCAAGCAATTAGAAAGGCAAATGGCATGTTGACCTTTATTGCAAGGGGGTTGGAGTCCAAGAGTAAGGAAATCTTGCTACAATTATACAATGCTTTGGCAAGACCACACCTGGAGTGCTATGCAGTTTTGATCTCCTTATCTGAAGAAGGATATACTTGCCGCCTTCTTCTTAGGCAGTCCCTCGGAGTCGGGGATGACTTGCTTCCACACTAATATGAGTTCTCAGGTGACAGATGAGACCAATGCAGGACCTACAGTCTTTGTCACAGGTGGGGCAGACGGTGGTTGAAGGGACAGGTGGGTGGGGTGCTTGGGCTGTCATGTGCTCCTTCCGCTGTTTGCGCTTGGCTTTCGCATGCTCCCGGTGAAGAGACTCGAGGTGTTCGGCGCCTTCCTGGATGCTTCTCCTCCACTTTGAGCGGTGTTGGGCCAGGGATTCCCAGGTGTAGGTGGGGATGTTGCACTTCAAGGAGGCTTTGAGAATGTCCTTGGAGCGTTTCCTCTGCCCACCTGGGACTTGTTTACCGTGACAGAGCTCTGAGAAGAGTGCTTGTTTTGGGAGTCTAGTATCAGGCTGCCTCCGCAAGATCCTGCAAATCCATTGGCAGGATAGGCACACCAACGTCCATCACTCAGGCCAACATCCCCAGCATTGACCATGCTCGATCAGCTCTGATGGACGGGCCACATCGTCCATATATTTGCCTTGGAAGTGGTGCAACAAAGGTTCATTAGATTGATTACTGGATTGAGAGGATTGACCTATGAGGGGAGATTGAGCAGATTGGGCCAATACACTCTGGGGTTTATAAGAATGAAAGGTGATCACATTCAAACACAGAATTCTGAGGGGGATTGACAGGGTAGATGCTGAGAGGTCATTCCCCCTGGCTGGAGAGTTTAGAACTAGAGAACATAGTCTCTGGATAAGGGTCCAGTTAAAGACTGAGATCCGGAGGAATTTCTTCACTGAGGATTATGAATCTTTTAGAAACATAGAAAATAGGTGCAGGAATAGGCCATTTGGCCCTTCGAGCCTGCACCGCCATTCAATGAGTTCATGGCTGAACATGCAACTTCAGTACCCCATTCCTGCTTTATCGCCATACCCCTTGATTCCCCTAGAAGTAAGGACTACATCGAACTCCTTTTTGAATATATTTGGTGAATTGGCCTCAACAACTTTCTGTGGTAGAGAATTCCACAGGTTCACCACTCTCTGGGTGAAGAAGTTTCTCCTCATCTCGGTCCTAAATGGCTTACCCCTTATCCTTAGTCTGTGACCCCTGGTTCTGGACTTCCCCAACATTGGGAACATTCTTCCTGCATCTAACCTGTCTAAACCCATCAGAATTTTAAACATTTCTATGGGATCCCCTCTCCTTCTTCTGAACTCCAGTGAATACAAGCCCAGTTGATCCAGTCTTTCTTGATATGTCAGTCCCACCATCCCGGGAATCAGTCTGGTGAACCTTCGCTGCACTCCCTCAATAGCAAGAATGTCCTTCCTCAAGTTAGGAGACCAATACTTAAGGTGTGGCCTCACCAAAGCCCTCTACAACTGTATTCTCCAGCCTTAAGGGCTGTGAATGCTCCAACGATAAGTATATTCAAGACTGAGATTAATAGATTTTTGGGCACTACGAATCAAGGGATATGGAGATAGAGCAGGAAAGTGGAGTTGAGGTCAAAGATCAGCCATGATATTGAATGGCGGAGCAGGCTTGAGGGGCCATATGGCCTACTCCTGCTCCTAATTCTTATGTTCTTATAAAAGTTGTTTTGCACAAATTTGTGGGCTGAATCATTTTGACTCTCCATTCACTGATTTCATAGTTAATAAGCCTAGTAAATTCAAGTGCGCCTCAGTACTTTTTCTCAGTTTCTTCCCCCTCAATGTTAGAGCTGCTGGTACTAATGTTCCTTTTTTCTTATGGTTTATACTACCTCCTCGTGCATGAACTGATGTTTCTTTTCTTCACCTTGTATTGGTAGTGGGTTGTCCTCTTCCTTCTTTGGGCGTTGTCACACCTTTTCTTCAGCCTTGTACCTGTGCTGTTGCTTTCCAGCCTCCATTTTAAGAATTCGGGCCTTATTCTCTGTTGCCAGTCGAACCAACTCTAACTGTCCATCTGTATTGGAGCTCTGGTACTCATCATTATTGCTGTATGCTTCTGACAAATTATTTTAATTTAGCTTTTAAATAGCCTCTTCAGTTTGCAAGTTATATTTATCCCACTTTAGTTACCATTAATCATTATGATTTGGGTTATTTCCCAACACTTAAATCAGTGTTTTACTGCACAGGAGGAGGCCATTCAGCCCGCCATGTCTGAGCTGGCTCATTGAAAGAGCTTTACACGTCATTCCATTCCCAGCCCTTTCCCACTACCCCTTTTATTCATTTTTAAAATAGTTTATCTATTTTAAAAGATGTTGTGGATTTTGCTTTCACCATTTTTCTGATAGGAGATTGTCTTAACTCTGTGTAAAACCTCTCCCATCGTTTATGTAGGGTGAGAGAGGTTGCAGCCCCTCTTTCACTATTTGAAGGGGCTGCTCTTCTAGTCAACTAATCAGTGAAAATAGTTTTTCCCAATCTACCTCATCAAAACCTTTTGCAATCTTAAACATCCCTATCAGATCTCTTGCCAACCTTCCCGATTCCAGTGAAAAGAGCCCCAGTTTGCTTAATTTCTACCCTTGACTAAAGCATTTGACCATCGATATCACCTCAGTAAGCCTCTTCTATATCCATTTGAAGTGAGGTGCCCAATATGGGACAATATTCTAACTGTGGCCTAACCATGATTTCTGTAGGTATAGCATTACTTCTTTGTTTTGTACTATATAGCTCCATTTATAAAATTGAGGATCCTATACATTTTTTGTTTTAACAGAAACATCTTTATCATTTTGACCTCACACTTTTTAAAGATTTGTGTATCTGGCCTTTTTAAAATAATTATATATCTGTACCTCCAAGTCTCTCTGTTCTTCTGTTCCTTTTAAACTATTACCATTTATGTTTATCTTCTCACCTTACTCTTCCGAAATGTATCACTGCACATTTCTCCAGATTGAATTTCATCTGACATTAACTTACCCCTGTTGTGTCGTCCTGAACTGGTTGACACCACTGTTTATGTCGATTCAGTCTGAAAAAACATCCATTAACTACTACTATCTGTTTTCTGCCCTTTAGTCTACTTCTGATCCATTCTGCCACGTTTCCTTGCCTTTCAATATCCTGTCAAATAAGTCAAGGAATCCTTAACCCCTTCTCACCTTAGTTCCTCACTAATGAACTGCCTGGAGGAGACCTCCCACCTTGGGAGTGGTTATTGCCTAAATTCACCTCTCTGATTTGGATCGCATCACCCCGTTAAGATTGAATGAGTTTACCTTACCAGCCCTCAATTAGGATATCCATAAGCTATGAGTGAAGGTATTTCTTATCAAATCATCAAATAAGTCAGACAACAAATCATAGGCTAACTCATTGAGTATATAAACAATTAATAGATACAGATAGTTGTAGATAGATGTTTGAATAATAAATAATCAACAGAGTTACTTAATAAAATGAGTAACAGGTTGTAAAGGCAGTTCAGTGTATCACTGTAATTCAGCATTAATTGGATTGCTGCTTATTAAATCATAGTTGAAATCAGTATCTGAGCCTGTTATGAATTGGTGAGATTAAATTAGGATTAATGTCTTAGATAGCTGACAAATTAACAGCATTAGATAGACTCTAATCTATACAATAAACTGGCTACATGCTGGTGGTTAACACTGTTTTCGGAGCATAGATGACATTGTCCTTCTGAGCAGCATTATCAGGTTACATCGGATTACATAGGATATACGGCACAGAAACAGGCCATTCGGCCCCACCAGTCCATGCCCCCGTTTATGCTCCACTCGAGCCTCCTCCCGTCTTCCTTCACCTAAATCTATCAGCGTAACCCTCTATTCCCTTCTCTCTCATATGCTTGTCTAGCCTCCCCTTAAATTCATCCATACTATTTGCTTCAACCACTCCCTGTGGTAGTGAGTTCTACATTCACACCGCTCTTTGGGTAAAGTAGTTTCTTCTGAATTCCCTATTGGATTTCTTGGTGACTATCTTATATTGATGGCCTCTAGTTATGCTCTTCCCCACGTGGAAACATTCTCTCTGTATCCACTCTATCAAAATCTTTCATAATTTTACGGCAGAGGAGAGGCGGCGGCAGTCCGAGAGGTGGGAGTGCGGGGTGTTGGTGAGGCCTATAAAGGCCCAGGTGCATGGAGAGGCGGCAGCAGTCTGAGAGGTGGGAGTGCGTGGTGTTGGTGAGGCCGATAAAGGCCCAGCGGCAGAGGAGAGCCGGCGGCAGTCCGACAGGCGGGAGTGCGGGGCGTTGGTGAGGCCTATAAAGGCCCAGCGGCAGAGGAGAGCCGGCGGCAGTCCGACAGGCGGGAGTGCGGGGCGTTGGTGAGGCCTATAAAGGCCCAGCTGGTGCAGCTACAGCGGGGAGAGAAGGCAAAAAGAAAGTAGAAAGAAATCAAAAGGTGACGTCACAGCCAAGGGGGTAAGTGATTGGCTAGTGATTGGTGAGTAGCTTTTCTTTTTCTTTTTTATATCAGTAAATAACCTGTTAACATTGTTGTTGCCAATTTAAGGGTATCTAAGGGTTAAGTTATGGCAGGAGAGCTCGGTCACGTGATATGCTCCTCCTGTACCATGTGGGAACTCGGACACTTCCGGTGTCCCTGACGACTACGTGTGCGGGAAGTGTATCTGCCTCCAGCTCCTGACGGACCGCGTTGCGGAATTGGAGCTCAGGGTGGATTCACTCTGGAGCATCCACGATGCTGAGAATGACGTGAGTAGCACGTGTAGCGAGTTGGTCTTACCGCAGGTGAAGGGTCCACAGCCAGATAGGGAATGGAAGACCAGCAGGAAGAGCAGTGCAAGGAAGGTAGTGCAGGGGTCCCCTGCGGTCATCCCCCTGCAAAACAGATACACTGCTTTGAGTACTGTTGAGGGGGATGACTCATCAGGGGAGGGCAGCAGGAGCCAAGTTCATGACACCGTGGCTGGCTCTGTTGCACAGGAGGGCAGGAAAAAGAGTGGGAGAGCGATAGTGATAGGGGATTCAATTGTAAGGGGAATAGATGGGCGTTTCTGCGGCCGCAACCGAGACTCCAGGATGGAATGTTGCCTCCCTGGTGCTAGGGTCAAGGATGTCTCGGAGCGGGTGCAGGACATTCTAAAAAGGGAGGGAGAACAGCCAGTTGTCATGGTGCACATTGGTACCAACGACATAGGTAAAAAAAGGGATGAGGTCCTACGAGACGAATTTAAGGAGCTAGGAGCTAAATTAAAAAGTAGGACCTCAAAAGTAGTAATCTCAGGATTGCTACCAGTGCCACGTGCTAGTCAGAGTAGGAATCGCAGGATAGCGCAGATGAATACGTGGCTTGAGCAGTGGTGCAGCAGGGAGGGATTCAAATTCCTGGGGCATTGGAACAGGTTCTGGGGGAGGTGGGACCAGTACAAACCGGACGGTCTGCACCTGGGCAGGACCGGAACCAATGTCCTAGGGGGCGTGTTTGCTAGTGCTGTTGGGGAGGAGTTAAACTAATATGGCAGGGGGATGGGAACCAATGCAGGGAGACAAAGGGAAACAAAAAGGAGACAAAAGCAAAAGACAGAAAGGAGATGAGGAAAAGTGGAGAGCAGAGAAACCCAAGGCAAAAAACAAAAAGGGCCACTGAATATAAAGGGGCTGCAGGAGGGGTCAAAACTCAAAATCATGGTTTAAAAACTAGGATTAAAACACTCTACCTAAATGCACGCAGCATTCGAAATAAAGTAAATGAGTTGACGGCACAAATCATTACAAATGGGTATGATTTGGTGGCCATTACAGAAACATGGTTGCAGGGTGGCCAAAGACTGGGAATTAAACATACAGGGGTATCTGACGATTCAGAAAGATAGACAAGAAGGGAAAGGAGGTGGGGTAGCTCTATTAATAAAGGATGATATCAGGGCAGTTGTGAGAGACGATATTGGCTCTAATGAACAAAATGTTGAATCATTGTGGGTGGAGATTAGAGATAGTAAGGGGAAAAAGTCACTGGTGGGCGTAGTTTATAGGCCCCCAAATAATAACTTCACGGTGGGGCGGGCAATAATCAAGGGAATAATGGAGGCATGTGAAAAAGGAACGGCAGTAGTCATGGGGGATTTTAACTTACATATCGATTGGTCAGCTCAAATCGCACGGGGTAGCCTGGAGGAGGAATTCATAGAATGCATACGGGATTGTTTCTTGGAACAGTATGTAACAGAACCTACAAGGGAGCAAGCTATCTTAGATCTGGTCCTGTGTAATGAGACAGGAAAATAAACTATCTCCTAGAAAAAGATCCTCTCGGAATGAGTGATCACAGTATGGTTGAATTTGTAATACAGATTGAGGGTGAGGAAGTTGTGTCAGAAACGAGTGTACTATGCTTAAACAAAGGGGACTACAGTGGGATGAGGGCAGAGTTGGCTAAAGTAGACCAGAAACACAGACTAAACGGTGGCACAATTGAGAAACAGTGGAGGACTTTTAAGGAGCTCCTTCATAGTGCGCAACAAAAATATATTCCAGTGAAAAAGAAGGGCGGTAAGAGAAGGGATAACCAGCCGTGGATAACCAAGGAAATAAAGGAGAGTATCAAATCAAAGACCAATGCGTATAAGGTGGCCAAGGTTAGTGGGAAACTAGAGGATTGGGAAAATTTTAAACAACAGCAAAGAATGACTAAAAAAGCAATAAAGAAAGGAAAGATCGATTACGAAGGTAAACTTGCGCAAAACATAAAAACAGATAGTAAAAGCTTTTACAGATATATAAAACGGAAGAGAGTGACTAAAGTAAATGTTGGTCTCTTAGAAGATGAGAAAGGGAATTTAATAATGGGAAATGTGGAAATGGCTGAGACCTTAAACAATTATTTTGCTTCCGTCTTCACAGTGGAAGACACAAAAACCATGCCAGAAATTGCTGGTCACCGGAATGTGGGAAGGGTGGACCTTGAGACAATCACTATCACTAGGGGGTTAGTGCTGGACAGGCTAATGGGACTCAAGGTAGACAAGTCCCCTGGTCCTGATGAAATGCATCCCAGGGTATTAAAAGAGATGGTGGAAGTTATAGCAGATGCATTCGTTATAATCTATCAAAATTCTCTGGACTCTGGGGAGGTACCAGCGGATTGGAAAGCAGCTAATGTAACGCCTCTGTTTAAAAAAGGGGGCAGACAAAAGGCAGGTAACTATGGGCCGGTTAGTTTAACATCTGTAGTGGGGAAAATGCTTGAAGCTATCATTAAGGAAGAAATAGCGGGACATCTCGATAGGAATAGTGCAATCAAGCAGACGCAGCATGGATTCATGAAGGGGAAATCATGTTTAACTAATTTCCTAGAATTCTTTGAGGATATAACGAGCATGGTGGATAGAGGTGTACCGATGGATGTGGTGTATTTAGATTTCCAAAAGGCATTCGATAAGGTGCCACACAAAAGGTTACTGCAGAAGATAGAGGTACGCGGAGTCAGAGGAAATGTATTAGCATGGATAGAGAATTGGCTGGCGAACAGAAAGCAGAGAGTCGGGATAAATGGGTCCTTTTCGGGTTGGAAATCGGTGGTTAGTGGTGTGGCACAGGGATCGGTGCTGGGACCACAACTGTTTACAATATACATAGATGACCGAGGGGACAGAGTGTAGTGCAACAAAATTTGCAGATGACACTAAGATTAGTGGGAAAGCGGGTTGTGTAGAGGACACCGAGCGGCTGCAAAGAGATTTGGATAGGTTAAGCGAATGGGCTAAGGTTTGGCAGATGAAAATCAATGTCGGAAAGTGTGAGGTCATCCACCTTGGGGGAAAAAAAACAGTAAAAAGGAATATTATTTGAATGGGGAGAAATTACAACATGCTGAGATGCAGAGGGACCTGGGGGTCCTTGTGCATGAATCCCAAAAAGTTATTTTTCAGGTGCAGCAGGTAACCAGGAAGGCGAATGGAATGTTGGCCTTCATTGCGAGAGGGATGGAGTACAAAAGCAGGGACGTCCTGCTGTAACTGTATAGGGTATTGGTAAGGCCGCACCTGGAGTACTGCGTGCAGTTTTGGTCACCTTACTTGAGGAAGGATAAACTGGCTTTGGAGGGGGTACAGAGACGATTCACTCGGCTGATTCCGGAGATGAGGGGGTTACCTTATGATGATAAATTGAGTAGACTGGGTCTTTACTCGTTGGAGTTCAGAAGAATGAGGGGTGATCTTATAGAAACATTTAAAATCATGAAAGGGATAGACAAGATAGAGGCAGAGAGGTTGTTTCCACCGGTCGGGGAGACTGGAACTAGGGGGCACAGCCTCAAAAACGGGGGAGCCAATTTAAAACCGAGTTGAGAAGGAATTTCTTCTCCCAGAGGGTTGTGAATCTGTGGAATTCTCTGCCCAAGGAAGCAGTTGAGGCTAGCTCATTGAATGTATTCAAGTCACAGATAGATGGATTTTTAACCAATAAGGGGATTAAGGGTTACGGAGAGAGGGCGGGTAAGTGGAGCTGAGTCCACGGCCAGATCAGCCATGATCTTATTGAATGGCGGAGCAGGCTCGAGGGGCTAGATGGCCTACTCCTGTTCCTAATTCTTATGTTCTTGTGTTAAAGACCTCTATTAGGTCACCCTTCAGCCTTTGTTTTTCCAGAGTAAAGAGACACAGCCTGTTCATCCTTTCCTGATATGTATACCCTCACGTTTCTGGCATTATCCTTGTAAATCCTCTCTGCACCCTCTCCAGTGCCTCTATATCTTTTTTTTTTATAATATAGAGACCAGAACTGTACGCAGTGTTCTAATGTTAGCTTCTGGAACAATCAAGTTAATGAACCCTTTCGATAGCGGGTTATCTGTTCCACTCTGATCTTCTATTCCGGCTAAACCCACCTTGTGCATGAGTGACCGTATCTGATCTAGTTGGCTTAACTCTCGCCGCCTTTGATCTCGGACAACTTGTCGGTGATACACTTATCTCTGCCTGTAAATGGCTGGTCTAGCCCTGTCATTTAACTTGTATATCCTCTCTTATTCTCCTTCCTCAATATATTTTGTACTTGTAAAGATACATCTGCTCGGTAAAGATTACTACAAAAGACTAGAAAAGAAAAAGGGAATAATTTTCTAGCTAATGAAGAGAATCTGAGAAAATCTGCTGAGAGGTGTGCAAAGTACCTGCTTGTACATATTAAGCTCAAAAAGAAAATCCTTTCTATTCATTTCACCATTTTGAGTGAGACAGTGGTAGAAAGGTTCACTTCTTTTGGTGTCAATCACATGTCCTAGAAAATCTCATGCTAATGAGACATGAATACCTAGGCATGCCAAATTCCACTTTTACTCCACTAATTTCTCAGTCTTTTCTTTAATAAAGTCTCCTGCACAGGACTTGCTAAGGCATGATATATCCTTCCCCACCTCCCACTCTCCACCGTAATGAGCTATTCCTGAGCACAGTACTTGTGTTGTCTCTCACTGGTAAGAACATAAGAACATAAGAAATAGGAGCAGGAGTAGGCCATTTGGCCCCTCGAGCCTGCTCCGCCATTCAATAAGATCATGGTTGATCATCTACCTCAACTCTACTTTCCTGCACTATCCCCATAGGGTAAGTGGAGCTGAGTCCATAGCCAGATCAGCCATGACCTTGTTGAATGGCGGAGCAGGCTCGAGGGGCTAGATGGCTTACTCCTGTTCCTAATTCTTATGTTCTTATATCCCTTGATTCCCTTAATATCCAAAAATCTATTGATCTCTGTCTTGAATATACTCAACTGAGCCTCAACAGCCCTCTGGGGTAGAGAATTCCAAAGATTCAACACCCTCTGAGTGAAGAAATTTCTCCTCATTTCAGTCCTAAATGGCTGATCCCTTTTTCTGAGACTGTGACTCCTGTTTCTAGATTCCCAGCCATAAGAAACATCCTTCAAGTCCTGTAAGAATTTTGCGTGAATTTTGTATGCTTCAGTGAGATCACCTCTCATGGAAGGGATGTTTTGTTTAAAGAAATGTTCTTGGTTTTAGTTAGTTTTAATTACCAGCATTCAGTTAAATACAATGTGGCATAAAAGGAGCGGCGAGTGGCGGCCATGGAGCAGCGTGGAGGCCCCGACCTGCGAGAGACCATCAGCAGCACATTGGGGACATAAAAGGAGCGGCAAGCTGTTAAGCCCTGACTCTAATGTACTGACTTACACGAGACACATGCTGAAGTCAAGGTCACTCAGGACCTGCACCTTTAATTACAACTCTCCAGTGCTGCACTTGCCTGAGACCTCCCTTTATATACCACAGTGGGACAGGTATGGAGTGTCTCCTGCAAGTGCACCCCTGGTGATAAGGTATGCTTATTGTTACAGGTCATATCCAGTTACAGTCATGTATAGCATGGTAAGATACAGTTATATACAGTAATGTGAGATACATGACACGAGCGATGGCCATGGAGCAGTGTGGAGGCAAGGTACAACGCGAGCTGGTGCAGGAGGGCAACGGCAGCGAAGAGTGACGTCGGCAAGGTCCAGGTTGCTGATTGGAGCGTGGACAGATGCTGCAGGAGCGGTGAGGTCGGGGCGAAGGAGCTGTGAGAGACTGTGGAGGGATGTGATCGGGGCCCAGGGGAGGCATGAGTTCGGGGCCAGGGGTCCAGGGGCAGCACGGGCCAGCCATACTGTGATATGTGTACGCGCTAGGTCCATGCAGCAGAGCAGGTCTCCAGTTGTCTTGGGTAATCCTTGCCACTGGACCAAGACCAAGCTTTGTCAAGCCCATGTGGTGGTTGGTGTGCAACTGCCACTGCACGTTAAAAAAATCCACGCACAGGCATCTATCACCCTTGAGGACATAGTTCGGGTTCTTCATTCGAAACACCTGTGAACTCATCCTTTTTTTGGCGTGGAAGCAAGTCATCCTCGTTTCGAGGGCCGCCAATGATGATGATGATGATGTGGCTACCTTAAGCTGAAACTCTCTTTTGAGAGAATTTTTCAGGCAATTTACGGGGTATATTCCTACACTATGTTCCACAGTCTCAGAACAATTTCATTTGCAGAACTCTTATGAACTACAATGTGCACCATTATAATGTTGATTGGAATGATGTGCCACAGGACTAACAATTGGCATTTTAATTTTGTTGTTGTACATTTCACACCAAATTGGATTTGCACCACAGACTCCTGTCCGCTCTGAAAAGTGGTAAATACCCGTCTCAGACCATTACTTTCAGGCTAAAACTTTGAGAGACTTGTGCATAAAGAAGATAATTGCACAGGAGCCAAAGAGTGAATCAGGATACTGATTGTATAACTAATTAGAAAGCAAAGATTCAATTTGTCAATAAGAGTTTAAAATATCTTCTGCATAATGTTATTACTTGCACAGCTCAAAAATGCACAAGGTTTTTGGATGAAGCAGTTATCCATAGGCTTTCTATTACAAATGCTGTATGCGGATGAGACAATTTCCCTGCCCCCAAGGAGTCCAGCTGTGACCACAGACATATAAAATGATAGAATTTACAGCACAGAAGAAGGTGACTTCAGTCCATTGTCTCTTATTGGGCTCTCTGAAAGAGCTATTCACTGTGTCCCATTACCTTGCTGTTTGCATGCGTTACAACAATGACTACACTTCAAAAATAATTCATTGCTTGAGAAGCACTTTAGGACGTCCTTCTGAGATCTTGAAAGGTGCTATATAAACGCATGTTCTTTATCAAATATTTATTCACTTTCCTATGTTATGGATTCTGCTTCCAGCATGGTTTCCATGAGGTTATTCCATGTCCTAATCACCATTTATATAAAATAAATATTTCTCGTACACTTTTTTTTCTTTGTTCCTTTGGTGATAATCTGAAACTTATGCCTTATAGTTGCCAACTCACCAACTAGTGGAGATAATTCTTCCCATAACAAGTCTATCAGATTTATTCCAGTTCTGATGAAAGGTCATCGACCTGAAACAATTGTTTCTCTTGCCACAGATGCTGCCTATCCTGCTGAGTGTTTTTAGCATCATTCTGTTTACTGTTTTTAAGTCTATCAGATTTCCTCTAAACTTCTTTTCTCTAATGAAAGCAGCCCCAGTTTCTCTAGTCTCCTCGGAGCTAAAGCTTCTCATCCTTGATATCCTTTTAGTGAATCTCTTCTGCAGTTTGTCCACTGTTTTGATGCCTTCCCTAAAATAAGGAGCCCAAAACTCTAACCATATTCTAACAGGCAGAAATTGCCCCTTTTTTGCGCTGCCAGAAGGTGCTAATGGGGCGCAATGGCCTTTTCGTCAGGGCTGAGCGGTGGTTGCGCCTGGGGCAATTTGAAGTTAGCACGTGTCACGTGATTTGCGCCCCGGGCTGGTGCGACACGTGCGCCCCAACCCCTCACCGTCCCGCGCCAACCCCTTTGTGCCCCACGGGGCAAATTGCCCCCCAGGACGCGAGGCTGGCGCGGGCAGATATTCGTGAGACGCGGATATCCTCCTGAGGCGCTCCTTAAAGGGGAGGCATTGTGCGTCCCAGGCCGCCATTTTTTTGGGTCAGTTGAATCTTCCATCGCCCCGACTGGTAGCCCTTGTCTCAACTGGGTCGTCATCATGTAGCCAGGAACTCTTCTTTGAATGCTAGGCCGCTGGCCCGATCGAAATTGTCCCTGGTGGCCACCAAAAGGTCTGCAGCGGCCCTCCCCTTTAATTGAAGGGGAGGGGCGCTGATGCCTCGGGAGTGCCCGTCCAATGAGGTGGAGTACCTGAGACAGCACTTACCTCGTTTGAGGGGTGCAAAGGGCAATTCCACACCGGACGTGCGCAGGTGATAACTGACCAAAATGTTTGCCTAGCCAATGATTTATATAGGTTTAGCAATACTGCTTTGCTTCAGTACTCCAAGTAGCTGTTTATAAAACCAAAGATACACATGGCTTTTTTTCCCCTACAGTTTTATCAACTTGCTTTCCCAATATTAAAGATATGTAGCAGAACCCCTAAGTGCCTCTCTTCCTCTACTCCTTTTTAACATTTTACCATTTAGTGTACATGTCCCCTCCTTAATTTACCTCCCAAAATGTATCACTTCACACTTCTATTAAAATTCATCTCATATCTTTTGCTCCAGCTATGTCCTCTTAAGTTATTTAAAGTCCCCAGTTAACTTACGCTCTCTATTTCTGTTATCTGTAAATTTTTATATTGTACCCCTTTTACCCCAAACCAAATTGCATATATATGCAATGGTCCCAATACCTTTGACTGAGAACACCTTTGTTTATATCTATTTAGTCCAAAAAAATCCATTAACCACTACTGTTTGCGATCCTTTAACCAACTTCCCATATATGCTGCCAGACTCTCTGTAGAACAATGAGCCTTAATTTTATCAACTAGCCTTCTATGTGGCACCTTATCAAAGACCTTTTTGAAAGTCCATACACACAACATCCACTACAGTTCCTTTATTAAAACATTTCTTCAAAGTACTGTTTAAATTTGTCAGACATAACTTGCAATTTACAAATCCACTGAGAAGTGAACTAAAAAGTGCAGGAAAGACAGAAGTATTTATTTTCAGCTCAACAAGCCCAAGAATGAACAGTCAATTAAGCCAGCTCAAAGGCACGGTGGTGCTTTTGGTGCCTAGAATCACTTAGTGACTCACTGTTCGAATCTCATCCAGGCCTTTAGCGCACACAATTGATATTTCAACCATGCTTAATCTGATTAGCTGTAGGACCAAACTTCAACTTCCTGGCTTATCTGCAGATCAACAGGACTGCCTGTAACTGGCAGACAGCTGGGATATGGCTCATTTCCTGTACTCTTATCAAGTGAAAACCGCTTCTGTCTTAATCTTTATAATAAAATATATATATCCAGGTCATAATGATGAAGTTGATAATTTCTGCATAAGTTTTGATTTAGTGGCCATCTTTAAAACTCCACCATTGTGCTTAGACTTATCAAAGTCACAAATTACATCCTATGCGACTGTGATAAAGATAAACTGTCCCCCCTCACGCTTCTCCACCTGTCTGCAGCTTTTGACACGGTTGACCACTCCATCCTCCTCCACCACCTCTCCACCATCGTTCAGCTGGGTGGGACTGCACTTGCCTGGTTCCATTCTTCTATATCTAATCGTAGCCAGAGAATCACCTGCAATGGCTTTTCTTCCTGCTCCCGCATCGTTACCTCTGGTGTCCCCCAAGGATCTATCCTTGGCCCCCTTCTATTTCTCATCTACATGTTTCCCTTCGGCGACATCATTCAAAAACATACTGTCCGTTTCCACATGTACGCTGACGTTGCCCCGTTCTACCTCACCACCACTTATCTCGACCCCTCCACTGTCTCTAAATTGTCAGAATTCTTATCCGACATCCAGTACTAGATGAGCAGAAATTTCCTCCAACTAAATATTGGGAAGACCAAAGCCATTATCTTCGGTTCCTGCCACAAACTGCATTCCCCAGCCAATGACTCCATCCATCTGAGGTTAAACCAGACTGTTCGCAACCTTGGTGACCCTGAAATAAGCTTCTGACCACACATCCACGCCATAACCAAGATTGCCTATTTCCACCTCTGTAACATCACCCGATTTAGCCCATGCCTCTGCTCATCTGGTGCTGATACCCTCATCCATACTGTTGTTACCTCTAGACTTAACTATTCCAATGCATTCCTGGCTGGCCTCCCATGTTCTCTCCTGCATAAACTTGAGGTCATCCAAAACTCGGCTGTCCAAATTCGTACCAGGTCCCACTCACCCATCACCCTTGTGCTCACTGAATGACATTGACTCCAAGTTAAGCAATAAGAGATTTTAAAAATTCTCATCCTTGTTTTCCAATCCCTCCATGGCCTCGCCCCTATGTATCTGTGTCTCCTCCTCCAGCCCCACAACCCCCTGGGATATCTGCCCTCTAATTCTGGCCTCTGAGCGATAAACATCAGGGATGCTCAAATCATTGGTGGCCGTGCCTTCAGCTGCCTAGGCCCCAAGCTCTGGAATCCCCTCTGTAAACCTCTCTGCCTCTCTTTCCTCCTTGAAGAAGCTCCTTAACATCTATCTCTTTGACCAAGCTTTTGATCATCTGCCCTAATTTCTGCTTCTGTGACTTGTCAAATTTTGTATTCTAACACTGCTGTGAAGCACTTTGGGACGTTTCACTACATTAAAGGTGCTATATAAATACAAGTTGTTGTTTTTTTGTTGGAGAGTTTAACGGCCAACTAAAGCCAAAATCTGTACCAAGCCTAGCCTAATAAATGTTATGAAGCTTGCTATAGTATTCAAGTAATGGGCTTGACATGGAGTTTTAACATGATTTTCAAAAATATGCAGGCATTGTTATTGGTTTATTTTGTACTTAATTGATGGATCTTTTTTGCATTTGTTTGGCTAGTTAATTAAAATGAACAAGCCTGGGATACAAAAAAACCTAACAATTCCATCCAGTGAAGGCAAGAGGCTGCTTGAAAACTTTGAGACATGTTGACATTCCTGTAAAACAAAAAGCTGTGCGTATCTGAAAGTTAATTGACTGATTTGGCGTGGCTCGAGAGAGTTGCAATCTCTATTATTTTGTCTAATCAAGTTAGATGAGGGCTTTCTACTATAAATCTATAATACAACTGTTAGATTTGTCACTTACACAAATAATGAAGAATAATTTGCTTCATATTTTAAACAAGTTCTGATATGCTCTACTGATTTTGATATGCTCTACTCTCTCTCTCATCACACCAAATCGGTCGATAGCTTTCAGTTATAAACAGTGTTTTCTTTTTTTTATAGGAATATATCAACTTGTGTCTCAGTTTTTAAGCTGCCTCTTGGCTTCTCTGGATGGAATTGTTAAAGTTTTTTGTAGCCAATACTTTGAATTTTAATTAACTAGCCAAACAAATTCAAAAAAACAACCAGCAATTAAATACAAACTAAACCAGTAACAGAGTCTGCATCTTTTTGAAATTCATGAGCTCTCATATATGGAGGCATAAAATAGCCCAGTAATAAAATCAATTACCAAACCGGATTAGATGTTTGTTTACTGGTGGCACATTACTGAAAGTTTACCGAGATGCTCCTGCAGGTGTGTGGAGTTGACACTCGCTGTTGAGAGGGAGCTGAAATAATCTAGAGTAAGAGAAGACCCAAAAATATAACATCCATGTTAAGTGCAGTATAAAAGTTATCTTGCCAGCCACAATGTCCCAACAGCCCCATAGCTGGCAATATTCTTGCCTGCTTTTAAACCCCCCAAATCATGACGGGCACAAAAATCAACCCAGTCTGTCAGAACCATTGCAGGAGAGGGATACACAGCAACTTGCAAGGAATGCCAAGCACGTTGCACAGAAATTCTGACTTATCCTTAGAACAAAGTGTACAAAGCAATTGAGTACAGTAGTGAATCAGAGCATAGTGATATGGTAAGTGTTGAAAAGAAATAATATGCATTGTTTTGTCCTTGCACCTAATTATTTAGTGCTTTGAAAAAGTAATATAATTACTATGGTTGTGATGCATACACATGGCTGAATGCAAAAATCTGCTTTCTTTGAAAATGATTTCATTCTTTCCAATAAGACTGATTGTTTGTTCAGCAAGGAACTGCATTATGCAAATAGAATTATTGTTTTTTTTTTTAAATTCTCATTACTTTCCATTGTGCACATCTACAAAGTATGTTCAGTTACCTAAAACATAATGTTAAATAGTTAGATAAAAAGTGTTTTTGTTTTCCAGATTTGTGAAGAGCTATATAATAAAGAGGATATATGTGGTGATCTCTCATCCCATCAGGAAGAATCTCTAGTTGTCCAGAGCAAAGCCTCCTACATTCTGCTTCTCTACACTGCTGTGCTGACCAGTTTGTCCATACCTACGTCACTGTTGCTTGGCGCCTGGTCCGATCAAGCAGGCCGCAAGCTTGGCATGATATTACCTAGTATTGGTGCATCATTTGGTGGGGCTATATTGATAGTGATGGTGCAGGTTAAAGAAATGTCTGTCTACTGGTGCACTTTTGCCGCTGCATTAATGGGGATCTTTGGAAATTATGTTGCCATATTCCTCAGTGTCTTCAGTTATATAGTTGACATCACTAATGATGAGAACCGTACCATGCGTATTGCCATTGTACAGTCAATGATTTATATTGGGGGAACTGTTGGGTATCTACTAAGTGGATGGCTGCTTCAGAATTTTACCTTTACACATGCGTTTGGTGTATATTGTGGCTGCCAAGTGGCATCTATTTTCTATGTACTGCTGTGGCTGCAGGAGTCGAATCGTACCACTGAATGGATGCACCAAATTGATGAAATATCTCTCGCAGCTAGTGATGGGATCCTGAAAAAAAGCTTATTTTTATATGCCTCAAGAACATGGGAAACTTTTTCAAAGGTGCGAGGAGAACAAGATCGATTCAAGCTCTACCTCACTTTCCTCTGTTTCCTCTTGATGTATGTTTGCAATTCAGGTAAGTTACTCAACTCATCAGCCTGACAACTGTCAACTGATTTTTAATTTTTTTTGAAAACTCTTTTTTTATTTGTTTTTTAAATTGGTCTTTTCCAGTCTAGGATGTTTAATAATTCTACTTTGGCTGTATTTTTGAGGAAGTAACTTTGACCTTTTATATCTTGTTTTAAAAGAACAGCTTCTGTTAGTCAATCCAGGCTTGCATTTGTCAAGATTTGTGGTAAAGTCTGTAAAGCTATGTCAAGTGAGGAAGTTGATATGCTTATGCTTATGCAAGAATTGCAGATTTAAAATTTTTTTATCTGTGCTAGTGTGCAGTAAAGGCTGTTACTA
This sequence comes from Pristiophorus japonicus, assembly GCF_044704955.1. Classification (NCBI taxonomy): domain Eukaryota; kingdom Metazoa; phylum Chordata; class Chondrichthyes; family Pristiophoridae; genus Pristiophorus; species Pristiophorus japonicus. The sequence goes on from NC_091985.1 coordinate 31,513,897, forward strand.
AGCCAGGAATGACCTAACCATTAATGATAACGTAAAGACTATCTGAGTGTCATGCCTTTGATGCAGAAAGCCAACATTTAAAAAAACTTATTCTGCAGTCAGATTTCTCTGAACTTCAAATCTGGTCTTTTGCATTAATTGAACACCTTCCCAAATAGTATGTGCATGGGTAAGATGCAGTTATCCAAAAATATCATCATCTATTTTTTAAAATTGTATTGAATATTTTTATTTTGCAGGTGAACAGTCTATTATGATTTTATTTCTGACGTACCCACCGCTGCACTTTTCAACTGAACTATATGGAGTATACAATGCGGTTAAAATGTTTCTTGGAGTAAGTACCAGGCATATCTGCCAAGGATGCACATTGCATACTTCCCTTGCATGTTACATTTTATTCTCCCATTGCCAGTTCAGATTTATTAGTGGCTCTCGTGGCGAGTTACATGCTGAAACGGACTGGTTGGGTTGTATGGCTTGTTTCCATGTTGTAACTTCTATGTATTTCTACGTGTTAAGTATTGCATGAAAAAAAATATTCAAGTATGGTTGCATGTACTCTTGCATTCTGAACCATTTGTGTTTGTAGGTAACAGCCTTGGTTCAGTGGTAGCAATCTCGCCTCACCCCCACTCCAGCAATGAGCATATTAATCTCAACTGACACTCCAATGCAGGAAGTGTTGCACTGTCCCAAGATGGCATCTTTCAGATGGGACATTAAACCAAGTTCCCATCTGCCCCTTCCAGTTGATACAAGATCCCATGGTACTATTGGAAGAAGAGTAAGGTCTGTTCTCCTGGTGCCCTTGCCAACATATATTCCTCAGCCACCATCACTTCAAAATAAAATTAATTGGTTAATTAGCTCATTGTCATTTATGGGATCATGGTGCATGAAAATTGGCGGCTGCCAACAGTGACTATGCTTCAAAAATACCTCATTGGCAGTGAAGTACTTGGGTTGTGAAACGTGCTATTTAAACCCATTGTGAATTTTCCCAAAAAAGTATTTGTAAATGCTAAATAGAAGATATTAGTTACCAGCTAAAATTAACTTTTATAACCAGCATCATCTTTGGCCTGCCTCATACTAGCCAAAAACCTTGGAGTAAGTACAGGTTGTTGATTGCTTAACGATGAACTCCACCATGTGTTTTGTTTCTCCTTTTTCTCCCTTCCTTTCTTGAAGGTGCTGACTTGTTGAACCGTGGGGGGAATCACAACGGAGTCCAATTACGGCTTCACCCAGTGATTATGCACATGCATTGTCCAGTAACTGATGGTGATCAGGAGTAACAATCCTGCTTGTTCTCTCTTCCCTACTTCCTAGTATAAATACATTATAGTACTGCAACTTACTTATGCACAAATCGGAGATAAAATCAGGGACCTCTATAATACTCAATATCTATATGTGGCGTATTTGCCCACTGAACCATTGGGAGCTCTGGTTTTACTTGGAAAAAGGAGCGAACAGGATGAGCAATGCTGTCTGTATAGAATAGTTTTTGATCTTGCAATGTGGGTGACATTAGAAAGATTTCATTTAATGCCAAGCTAGTTGCCTTGAGAAGGTGGTAGTGTTCTACAGTTTTTTTACACACCCCTTCTTTGAGCTCTGGGTGCTTAGTAATTATGGTAATAGGCTCTTTGGGAGTATTCTATCTTCACTATCTCACTCAGCTGAACGCTTCAAGTTCATACTCACTTTCACACTCTCCACAGGTTTTCCAATCCTCTTCCAATTCTGTTTGGTTTCCATCCAGAGGCTTGCAGCCTAGCTTTTCCCCCCTCTTTATTTCTTTTTAAATGGTTGGATCATTATAAATACCTCCCTTGTTTTTTATTCCTCTTACTACTTTTTATTTGTACCTTTGGTCCCCCTTCATTTTCAGTTTCAGTGGGAACCTCTTCCTTTTCATTTGTCACCATTATCCAAAGTTAATGTAACGTGTGTATGGATCAGTTCATTCTTGCCTTTATTTTATTCCCCTTTTCTTGAGGGTCCTTGTTTGGGCACCATGGGCTAGAAATTCACCGACTTTGTGACCAGATTTTTGCCGATATTTCACTCTCCGTGGCGAAAAACCGGTCGGCGGGAACTTCGGGCACCTTTTTGGGGCGGCGCTTTCCACGTACCGCTGGGGGGAGGCGTGTCGCTGTGCAAGACCAGAAATAGCGCTTTCACCCGAACTTTGTTTCTCTCCCGCACCCGTATTCTGCGCCCAGAATACCGACACGGAAAAATCTGCGTTGCAGCCCTGCCAGCAGCGGCAAGTATGAAGACCTGCAAAAATGATAAGTTAAAGTTTTTCTTAATTCTTTTTCAGCGATTTACTAGGTAAGGGTTTTGTGAATGTTTTGTAAATTATTTTCTTTTTCCAACTTTTTTTGTTGGTTTTTTTCCCCCCTTCCTAAGGCCTCTCTCGCAGTGCTTCGGACCCGGTCTAAAGTTTCCAAAATTCGCGGTTTGCGCCGCGAATCCTTGTGCAACACCAACTTTTACTGCTGCACAAATTTAAAGGCTGAATATCGAACCTACTAACGGTGCTGAAGAAAAAAACGGTAATTTTGGTGTAAAAAATAGCATTTCTGCTGAAAACTGAATTTCTAGCCCTTCAACTGTCCTCTGATCGATCTTGGTGTACAAGTTTTGTTGCAACTATCTCTCAGTAGGCCCCTCAGTGTGTGACTAAAATAGTTGTGAGCCCCAGATTTGTCAGAAGACTTAGCTCAAGCTTCGATAAGCACTTTATTCAGTAGTTTAGCTAATAAAAGCAACTATAAAGATTCAAGCAACTCCATTCAAGATTAACTCCAGGGAACATGTTTCTCTAATCCTATCCTGGGGGCCTGGCCTGTTAATTGCCAACCATCCCAAGCAAATAGTTGGAAGTAGATACTCGCACTACAAAGAGAGCCTATAACTAGCTACTAGAGGGAGTCTTTACCAATGCAACACCTCTGTTATCTAAAGCCAAGAGCCCGGAGCAATTCTCAGAATTCTAAATAGGTTATCAGACTTGGTCTTTCTGGTGCACATAAGGCCATCTCATGCTTTTAACTCTTTCACTTCCGTAACATTTCCCCCTCTTGATCCAGCAGGGTGCTGCTGATTAGCCCTTTTGGAAAACTTCCTTGCTGAGGTTTCATTATTAGAGTTCAGGTTCCCTATTACACTAGGCAACTCCCAACATTTTCAATTTACCAAGCAGTTCAAGAACACATTTAATAAAATAGTTGGCAACATTGCATTAACAGAACGCTATTTAAAAATGAACAAACATTAGAGTCCAAGCATATGGATATCTAAGGTTAGTATCCTTTACATCTACAACTTTGTGTTGTGCCTACATAGGGTCCCCTGTCTTGGCCACCGAAAAGGTTACTATTGTGTATCTGTAAAGCATGCACTCCCATGTTCCGCCACCAGGGAGCGCATCCCCTGAAGTCTCAAGGTATCCCAACATCCCTTGGGAGCACTGTATATAAGCTGGCCCCTAAGGCCTGTTCCTCACTCTGGAGTGTTTTAATAAAGACTGAGGTCACTGTTACTTTAACCTCCCTGTGTGCAGTCTCATCTGTGTTAGGAACACAATAACTGGTGACGAGAATACGAATCCAACGCAAAGGTGCAGCAAACTGTAGGCATCCTGGAGAAGTTCTCGGAGGGTGAGGACTGGGAAGCCTATGTCGAACGGCTAGACCAGTACTTTGTAGCCAACGAGCTGGACGGAGAAGGAAGCGCTGCAAAAAGGAGAGCAGTCCTCCTCACGGTCTGCGGGGCACCGACCTACACCCTCATGAAGAATTTTCTGGCTCCGATGAAACCCACAGATAAGTTGTATGAGGAGCTGTGTACACTGGTTCGGGAGCATCTTAACCCGAGGGAGAGCGTGCTGATGGCGAGGTATCTGTTCTAAACGTGCCAGCGATCTGAAGGTCAGGAAGTGGCGAGCTACGTCGCCGAGCTAAGGCGACTTGCAGGACAATGTGAGTTTGATGGCTACCTGGAGCAGATGCTCAGAGACTTTTTTGTTCTGGGCATTGGCCACGAGACCATCCTATGAAAACTTTTGACTGTAGAGACAACGACCCTCATTAAGGCCATTGCGATAGCACAGGCGTTTATGTCCACCAGTGACAACACCAAACAAATTTCTCAGCACACAAGTGCTAGCAATGTTCATAAATTAACTGGAACTGTGTTTGCGAGCAGAAATGTACAGGGCAGAACCCATGAGTCTGCAACTGCCAGCAGGCCTCAGGTGACCCAGATGACTCAGAATCCCCAACAAAGGATGAATGCAAGGCAATTCACACCTTGGCATTGTGGAGGCTTCCATTCAGCCTATTCATACCGCTTCAAAGGGTATGTTTGCAAGAGCTGTGGAACAATGGGGCTCTGCAAAACCTGCTAACCACCAATTGGCAGAGGAAGATCGATCCATGATGGATCAAAGCAATTTCAAGCCTCAGAGAGAGGAGGCAGATGCTGAAGTACATGGGGTGCATCCATTTCCGACGAAATGTCCACCTATAATGTTAAATGTAAAATTGAATGGCTTACCCATAACCATGGAACTGGACACTGGCGCTAGCCAATCCATCATGAGTAAAAAGATGTTTGAGAGACTGTGGTGCAACAAGGCACTCAGACCAGCCCTGAGCTCCATCCACACGAAACTGAGAACGTACACCAAAGAGCTCATCACTGTCCTGGGCAGCGCCATGGTCAAGGTCACCTACGAGGGCACGGTGCATGAACTGCCACTCTGGATTGTCCCGGGCGATGGCCCCACACTGCTTGGAAGGAGCTGGGTGGGCAAAATCAGCTGGAACTGGGATGACATCTGAGCGCTATCACATGTCGATGAGGCCTCATGTACCCAGGTTCTTAACAAATTTCCTTCCCTTTTTGAGCCAGGCATTGGAAACTTTTCTGGGGTGAAGATGCAGATCCACTTGGTCCCAGAGGCACGACCCATTCACCACAAGGCACGAGCGGTACCTCACATGATGAGGGAAAGAGTGGAAATCGAGCTGGACAGGCTGCAACGCGAGGGCATCATCTCCCCAGTGGAATTCAGCGAATGGGCCAGTCCGATTGTTCCAGTACTCAAAAGTGATGGCACAGTCAGGATTTGCGGCGATTATAAAGTAACTATTAATCGTTTCTCGCTACAGGACCAATACCCGCTACCTAAGGCAGACGACCTATTTGCGACGCTGGCAGGAGGCAAGATGTTCACCAAGCTCGATCTGACTTCGGCCTACATGACGCAGGAGCTGGAGGGGTCTTCGAAGGGCCTCACCTGCATCAACATGCACAAGGGACAGTTCATCTACAACAGATGCCCGTTTGGAATTCGGTCGGCTGCAGCGATCTTCCAGAGAAACATGGAGAGCCTACTCAAGTTGGTACCACGCACGGTGGTTTTTCAGGACGACATATTGGTCACGGGTCGGGACACCGTCGAGTACCTACAAAACCTGGAGGAGGTCCTCCAGCGACTGGATCGCGTAGGGCTGCGGCTGAAGAGGTCGAAATGTATCTTCATGGCAACAGAAGTGGAGTTTTTGGGGAGAAAGATCGCGGCGGACGGCATTCGACCCACAGACGCCAAGGCAGAGGCTATCAGGAACGCGCCCAGGCCACAGAACGTCACGGAGCTGCGGTCGTTCCTGGGACTCCTCAACTATTTTGGTACCGGGATTAAGCACCCTCTTAGAAGCCCCTACATGTGTTATTGCATAAAGGTGAGAACTGGGTATGGGGGAAAAACCAAGTAATTGCTTTTGAGAAAGCCAGAAACATGTATTGTATAACCCGTGTAAAAGACTTGTGCTAGCATGTGATGCGTCGTCGTACGGAGTGTATATTACAACAAGCTAACGTTACGGGGAAGTTGCAACCTGTCGCCCATGCCTCCAGGAGCTTGTCTATGCCCGAGAGGACCTATAGCATGATTGAGAAAGAGGCATTCGCGTGTGTGTTCAGGGTAAAGAAAATGCATCAGTACCTGTTTGGCCTCAAATTTGAGCTGGAAACCGATTACAAGCCCCTAATATCCCTGTTCGCTGAAAACAAGGGAATAAATACTAATGCCTCAGCCCGCATACAAAGATGGATACTCGCACTATCAGCGTTTAACTATACCATCCGCCACAGGCCAGGCACCGAGAACTGTGCGGATGCTCTGTCGGCTACCATTGCCCACCACGGGGGTGGAAATGGCGCAGCCTGCAAACTTGTTGATGGTGGCTCAGCCCACAGACTTGTTGATGGTAATGGAAGCATTTGAAAATGATAAATCACCTATCACGGCCTGCCAGATTAGGACTTGAACCAGCCAAGATCCTCTGTCCCTAGTAAAAAAACTGTGTACTGCATGGGAGCTGGGCCAGCATCCCCGTTGAAATGCAAGAGCTAATCAAGCCGTTCCAGCGGCGAAAGGATGAGCTGTCCATTGAGGCAGAGACTGCCTGTTGTGGGGTAACTGCGTAGTGCTACCCAAAAAGGACAGGGAGACGTTCATCTCTGATCTCCACAGCACACACCTGGGTATAGTAATGATGAAAGCGATAGCCAGATCGCACGTGTGGTGGCCCGGTATCGACTCTGACTTAGAGTCCTTTGTACGGCAATGCCGTGAGTGTGCTCAGTTGAGCAACGCACCCAGAGAGGCACCACTAAGTTTGTGGTCCTGGCCCTCCAGATCATGGTCGAGGATCCATGTCGACTATGCGGGCCCGTTTCTCGGTAAAATGTTCCTGGTGGTGGTGGATGCTTTTTCAAAATGGATTGAATGTGAAATAATGTCGGGAAGCACTGCCACCGTCACCATTGAAAGCCTGAGGGCCATGTTTGCAACCCATGGCCTGCCTGACATACTGGTCAGTGACAACGGGCCATGTTTCACCAGTGCCGAATGTAAAGAATTCATGACCCGCAATGGGATCAAACATGTCACCTCGGCCCCGTTTAAACCAGCCTCCAATGGGCAGGCAGAGCGGGCAGTACAAACAATCAAACAGAGCCTCAACGAGTCATAGAAGGCTCACTCCAAACCCGCCTGTCCTGAGTACTGCTCAGCTACCGCACGAGACCCCACTTGCTCATGAAAAGAACACTTAAAACCAGACTCTTGCTGGTTCACCCCAACCTGCATGATCAGGTAGAGAGCAGGCGGCAGCAACAAAATGTAAATGATGGTCGCGCCACTGTGTCACGGGAAATTGATCTGAATGACCCTTTGTATGTGCTAAACTATGGACATGGTCCCACGTGGATCGCGGGCACGGTGATAGCTAAAGAAGGGAATAGGGTGTTTGTAGTCAAACTAGACAATGGATAAATTTGCAGAAAGCACCTGGACCAAACGAGGCTGCGGTTCACAGACTGCCCTGATCAACCCACAGCAGACACCACCTTTTTCAAGCCCACAACACATACCCAAAGGATCAACGACACCACCCCGGACTAGGAAAGTGAACCCATTACGCCCAACAGCCCAGCAAGGCCAGGCTCACCCAGCAGCCCTGCAGGACCAACAACACGCCAGCCCAGCAAGGGCACAGCCAACACACCAGAACAGACATTTGTACTGAGACGGTCCACTAGAGAAAGAAAGGCTCCCGACCGCCTCACTTTGTAAATAGTTTTCACTTTGACTTTGCAGGGAGTGATGTGTATCTGTAAAGCATGCACTCCCATGTTACGCCACCAGGGAGCGCATCCCCTGAAGTCCCAAGGGATCCCAGCATCCCTTGGGAGCACTGTATATAAGCTGGCCCCCAAGGCCTGTTCCTCACTCTGGAGTGCCTTAATAAAGACTGAGGTCACTGTTACTTTAACCTCCCTGTGTGCAGTCTCATCTGTGTTAGGAAGACAATAGTTACTGCACAAGTTAAGAGCTCATAGGCTAACTAACAGAAAACAGAGTGTTGGGATAAATGGGTCATTTTCCGGTTGGCAAATGGTAACCAGTGGGTTGCCACAGGGATCGCTGCTGGGGCCTCAACTATTTTCAATCTATATTAATGACCTGGATGAATCTTTTGAGGAGGTAACCAAGAGGGTCGATGAGGGTAGTGCGTATGATGTAGTGTACATGGACTTTAGCAAAGCTTTTGATAAGGTCCCACATGATAGACTGGTCATGAAGATTAAAGCCCATGGCATCCAGGGCAAGGTGGCAAGCTGGATCCAAAATTGGCTGAGGCAGGAAGCAAAGGGTAATGGTTGATGGCATGTTTTTGTGACTGGAAGGATGTTTCCAGTGAGGTTTCGCAGGACTCAGTACTGGGTCCCTTGCTTTTTGTGATATACAGACAACTCTTGATTATCCATACATGGATCTAATGGAGAATGTGCTGCAACGGCACTTTTTAAAAACTGTGATTCGGTCCCGTGTACAGCTGCACACGACCATTATACCCACCCCACACATTGTCCTGCGCTGACACACAGCATTATCACTATGCACAGAGGAAGGGCTTTATTTTATAATAAAGTTTAATGCTGTCTCGACATTAAAGGAATCCTTGTAGAGCAATCAAATTAACTTGGACCTGGACAGTCTGTCTGCTCATACTGCGACCCATTCTCGCGTTATCAGATCGAAGGCATTGCTCCCAACTCCGCTCTTTTAGGGCACTGTCCAGATTATCATGCTGGAAGCAAGTTCAGAGGGGCAAAAGATTTATCCAACTCTTCCTCCCTTCCCTGCCGTCTTTCCGTTTTCTGATCTTGGTGAATATGCTCTTGTGCAGTCTGGAGTATCACTGAGGGTGCCACCTCGGGTAAGTAAAGCCGAGTCTCATTCGACCTCCAGCAGTTGAAGCCTTTCGACTGGTCATTTTAAGAAAAAGTAGACACAGTATAACATGGGTCTCTTCACTTTATATTAAAATGAATAGGTGGACAATCCCATCCTGGAGTGCACAGAAGCAGAAAAGCGTCAAAGTACTGCATACATTTGGGACCCAAACATTCTCGGCAAGTACGTGCACCCGCCGGAGCGGCAAAATCATTTACCCAGAATAGCCCGATCCTCGAGGGCCTCAGATAATCGAGAGTTGCCTGTATATCAACAATTTAGATTTGAATATAGGGAGTATGATTAAGAAGTTTGCAGATGATACTAAAATTGGCTGTGTGGTTGATAAGGAAGAGGAAAGCAATGGGCTGCAGGAGGATATCAATCTACTAGTCAGGTGGGCAGAGCAGTGGCAAATGGAATTTCATTCATAGAAGTGTGAGGTAATGCACTTTGGGAGGGCTAATAAGGAAAGGGTATACACATTAGGCGGTAGGCCACTTAATAGTGTAGATGAACAAAGGGACCTTGGAGTGCTTGTCCACAGATCCCTGAAAGAAGCAGGCTAGGTGGATAAGGTGGTTAAGAAGGCATACGGAATGCTTGCCTTTATTGGCCGAGGCATAGAATAGAAGAGCAGGGAGGTTATGCTTAAATTGTGTGATACTTTGGTTAGGTCACAGCTGGAGTACTGCGTGCAGTTCTGGTCACCGTATTATAGGAAGGACGTGATTGCACTAGAGAAGGTGCAGAAGAGATTTACTAGGATGCTGCCTGGAATGGAGAATCTTAGTTATGAGGACAAATTGGATAGGTTGGGTTTGTTCTCATTAGAACAGAGGAGGTTGAGAGGAGACCTCATTGAGGTGTACAGAATATTGAGGGGCCTGGACATAGTGGATATTTCCATTGGTGGAGGCGTCTATTTTGAGGAGGCACAGTTTTAAGGTGGTTGGTGGAAGGTTCAGAGTGGATTTGAGGGGGGGCTTCTTTACGCGGAGGGTTGTAGGGATTTGGAACTCATTGCCTGGAAGAGTGGTGGATGCCGAAACCCTCACCACATTTGAAAGATGGTTGAACGGGTACTTAAAGTGCCGTAACCTGCAGGGTTATGGGCCTAGAGCTGGTAAATGGGATTAGACTGGATAACCTCTTGTTGACCGGCGCAGATATGATGGTAAGTACTGCAGGGAATCAAATATGGCCAGGGTGATGATCTGGACTAGTTTCGATCACCTGGATGGGTCGGAGAGGAATTTTCCCAGATTTTTTCCCCCCCAAATTGGCCTGGGTTTTTAATCTGGTTTTTGCCTCTCCCAGGAGATTGCATGACTGATTGGGGTGGAGTGTAGAATGTTTCACTAAGGGGTGTCGCAGTTGTGTGGGGTGGAATGGTTGGGCTGGGTGCTTGTCACCTTTCCTCCAATGTTCATTGTTCACAGGTTTACATGTAACCTTCAGGGCTGCTGACCGAGGGCCGTGTGGCTCTTTGTCGGTCGGCGTGGACATGATGGGCCAAAATGGCCTCCTTCTGCACTATAAATTTCTGTGTTTCTATGAAGGGACCGAGTATAATGTAGCCAAGTTTGCTGATGATACAAAGATGGGTGGGAAAGCAAGTTGTGAGGAGGACACAAATAATCTGCAAAGCGATATAGACAGGCTAAATGAGTGGGCAAGCATTTGGCAGATGGAGTATAATGTGGGTAAGTGTGAGGTTATCCACTTTGGCAGGAAAAATAAAAAAGAAAATTATTATTTAAATGGAGAGAGATTACAAAGTGCTACAGTACAGAGGGACCTTGTGCATGAAACACAAAAAAGTTAGTATTCAGGTACAGCAAGTAATCAGGAAGGCAAATGGAATGTTGGCCTTTATTGCAAGGGGGATAGAATATAAAAGCAGGGAAGTCCTGCTCCAACTGTACAGGGTATTAATGAGACAACACCTGGAATACTGCGTGCAGTTTTGGTTTCCATATTTACGAAAGGATATACTTGCTTTGGAGACAGTTCAGAGAAGGTTCACTAGGTTGATTCCAGGGATAAGGGGGTTGACTTATGAGAATAGGTTGAGTAGGTTGGGCTTCTACTCATTGGAATTCAGAAGAATGAGAGGTGATCTTATCGAAATGTATAAGATTATGAGGGGGCTTGACAAGGTGGATGCAGAGAGGATGTTTCCACTGATGGGGGAGACTAGAACTAGAGGGCAAGTTCTTAGTTTTAAATGGGCGGCCCCTTTAAAACTGAGATGAGGAGAAATTTCTTCTGAGTGTTGTAAATCTGTGGAATTCGCTGCCTCCGAGAGCTTTAGAAGCTGGGACATTGTCTATTTCTCTCGCAAATTTATTCAGTTTCTTAAACAATAAGGGGTTATGGGGAGTGGGTGGGGAAATGGAGCTGAGTCCATGACAGATCAGCCATGATCTTATTGAATGGCGGAGCAGGCTTGAGGGGCCATATGGCCTACTCCTGTTCCTATTTCTTATGTTATTATACTCATTGGAGTTTAGAAGAATGAGAGGTGATCTTATTGAAACATATGAGATACTGAGGGCGCTGCAGAGGTAGATGCAGAGAGGATGTTTCCGCTCATGAGGGAATCTAGAACTAGGGGGCATAGTTTAAGAATAAAAGGTTGCCCATTTAGAAATGAGATGAGGAGGAATTTTAAGCCACCTTCTCATTTCAACCCCCTCCTCAAGTCATCCAGATCAGTAGCCCTGCTCTGGAAAGTAGAGCATGCAGCTGTTGTCTTTTGTCCAAAACTCAGAATGTCACTATACTTGTGTGGGCAAGTACATGAAACATCTTGCTGTACGTTTATAGTGGCAGTTGAAGTTCTGGAGCAAAGTGGAGACCACTGACTGCAGTTAGTTTAAGTGAAAAGATACTGTAATAAAAAATGCCTTCTCTCTATTTTATTTACACAAATCTATAAAAACATTAACGCAAAGTACATATCTCAAGTTTCTACGCAAAAATCCCATGCTGATCTGCACGCATAATAAAGTATAGAAGGATATTCAGACAGAACTAATTTTTGGATACTATAAATATTTAGCAAGTTATGCCTGATTTTGTGTGTTTTCAGATGGAAAGGGAGTGGTTACAGTGAGCTCCTGTCATGTTAACACTTTGTCAGGCTCATTGCTACAAAGTTATGATGGTAATTTGTGATTGTGTCAGCCGTGTCTGTGAGTAGCACTCTTGCCTCTGAGTCAGAAAGTTGTGGGTTGAGGGACTTGAGCAAATAAATCTAGGCTGACACTCTGGTGTAGTGCTGCACTGTCGGAGGTGCCGTCTTTCGGATGAGATGTTAAACCGAGGCCCCGTCTGCTCTCAGGTGGACGTAAAAGATCCCATGGCCCTATTTTGAAGAAGGGCATGGGAATTATCCCCGATGTCCTGGCCAATATTTATCCCTCAATCAACATAACAATAAACAGATTATCTGGTCATTATCACATTGCTGTTTGTGGGAGCTTGCTGTGTGCAAATTGGCTGCTGTGTTTCCTACATTACAACAGTGACTAACTACACTCCAAAAAGTATTTCATTGGCTGTAAACGCTTTGAGATACCTGATGGTCGTGAAAGGCGCTGATATAAATGCAAGTCTTTCTTTTTGTAAAAGGAATTGCTCCGGACGGATGGAATGGAGCAAATAGCTATAATGCATGTAAAGTTGAAGAGGAGAGTTTACTCTGGAGGACACAGATTGAGAAATTAATGCATACTGTGAGCCACTGAAAGAAGTGCTTGTGATAGGTGATGTGGACATAAGGAACAATAGTTACGAAAGGTGTACTGGGTCCTCCTAACTATCTGTAAGACTACAAATCAATATGAATTTGATGTGTATTTTGGGCTTTGAGACTCCAGCCAACTTGGTGGAGAGTGCAGAAAACCATTCTGCGAAATATGCAACTGGATACCATGCATTTCATTTTTTAAAGAAGGTCTGTAAGCTCCCTGCATCCTCTATTGGTAAAGGTTGAATGTAATTGAGCCCCACTGATCAGAAGATCCAGCTTCGAGTTATGGTCTGTGCTCAGTCAGCTGACCTTGGCTGGGTTGGCAGTGGGCGTGATATATGTGGGTAGAACAAACAAAGGACAGATACATGATGAGTTGCTAGTCCATGTGCTTACTTTACTAGGCCAGAGCAAACTGTGCATGCTCAAACCAAATCTTATGACAAACCATGTGAGAATACATTACACTGCTTTACCGTTTAAAAAAAAAAATGTATGTATTCCCCTCTCAAAAACAACAAAACTATGGTCCCACCTTTCACAGCATTACATGTACCACATAACAAAACTGCTGGCTTTATTTTCTTTTAAATGAACTACAAATCCAGGTTGATAACAGGTTTGCAGAGCCTTTCTGAGCTCCTTACAAAAAGTTTGGGTGTTGAACCAATTATAAGGCTGTTTTGTTTTGGTTCCGAACTCCAAGATGTTTTTGTTCTTCCTATCTCAAACTTGTTTGACCCTGGTATTTCAGTTACTGAAGTTTGAATCGAGTCAAACTTGTGTATGTGTTCATGATCAAGTGGTTCAAGATCACTGTCCAATTCAGGCTAGTTAACAAAGCTACTTGCAATTAATTTCATATTGATGATCCCTGTATGTTCAGTATGAAGTTCGGCCAAGTTTCTATCCCTCAAAGACATAGGTACCACCACTCTATTGCCCCACTTGATACAACCTTACTCACAAGACAATTCAGTATGACAGTTATGAAATGGTTTCAATTCTGTGTCCATACACTGATCAGTCCTTCCATTCAAGGTGTTTTCATTCACTCTCCAATACTTTTGAGTCTCATCGACAATCTCGGTTGCATTCACGGGAAAGTCTTTGTCAACTGTACCTAGCGTGAAAATTGTTCCTTCACTCCCAACACACGAGGCCTCATGTGACAAACTGGACAAGGCATCTGCGATTGTGTTTTGCTTTCAAGTGCGATTTTCAATTGTGTAGTCATAGTGACAACAACACTACCTAACGTTGCATTCTTGATGCGGCCATTGCAGGGATGGCAGATTTGGGCCTTAATATTGCTAGGAGCGGTTTGTGATCGGTTATCAGGGAAAACTGTCTGCAGATCAGGAACTGATGGAATTTCCTGATTGCAAACACAATGGTGAGTGTTTCCTTTTCAATTTGCACGTAGTTTCTTTCGCTCTTTGTGAGGGTTCGCGATGCGAATGCGATTGGTTTCTCTCGTCTGTCGTCCATTACGTGGCTTATGACAGCTGCCACATCGTAGCTGGAAGCATCACACGCTAACTTAAACTCGTGCTCTGTGTCGTAGTGTACAAGTAGAGCATTGCTAGAGAGGCTTCTCTTACAACGTCGTAAGCTGCCTGTTGTGCTTTCGTCCACTTCCTTTGGACATCCTTTTTGAGGAGCTTGTGGAATGAAGCTAACGTGGTCGCCAACTCAGGTAGGAAATGTGTGTAGTACTGGACCATCCCAAGGAAAGATCTCAACTCAGACACGTTCTGTGGCTTTAGAGCATTGATGACCGCATCAACCTCTTCCTTTACTGGTTGCAACTTCGGGCTGCACAAAAGCACATTTGCTGCTTTTCAATTTGACATTGTGGGCATTCAACCTTTGAAGCACTATAGCTAACACTCCTAGAGTGTCTTTCTAGCTGCTTGTTGCTATCAGTACATCATCTTTATTGCATAAGCAATTTGGAACTCCTTGCAAAATCCTATCCATCGTAGCCTGAAAGATTTTTTGGGGGAGGGGGGAATTTACATCATATGGTAGCTTGGTGTAGGAGTGCAATCCCTTGTGTGTGTTGATGGTGATGGTGAGATACTGTTGACTCTTTGTCAACATTCAGCTGAGCGTAAGCATGCGACAGGTCAAGCTTGGAGAAAACCTTTGACCCAGAGAGTGCTGCATACAAATCTTGCAATGTAGGTGTAACATGTACGACTCATCGTCAACTGCTTGGCTGCTAGCTACTTTGTAGTCACCGCACAAGCATACAGTTTTGCCAGCTTTGGGCACGACCACAATCGGGGTAGCCCAGTCACTTTTGTTAGTTTTTACGAGCACCTCGTTCACTGAGCTTAACTGCTCTTCCTCCACCAAACTTTTCAATGCATAGAGGACAGGTCTTACTTTACAATAGACGGGCTTCGTGTTGGACTTGATGCGGATATGCATGTCATACCCAGTGATGGCCTCATAACTGTCTATGTAGAGGACACAGAGGCTGCAAAGAGATTTAGATAGGTTAAGCGAATGGGCTAAGGTTTGGCAGATGGAATACAATGTTGGAAAATGTGAGGTCATCCACCTTGGGGAAAAAAAGCAGTAAAAGGGAATATTATTTGAATGGGGAGAAATGACAACATGCTGCAGTGCAGGGGGTCCTTGTGCGTGAATCCCAAAAAGCTAGTTTGCAAGTACAGCAAGTAATCAGGAAGGCGAATGGAATGTTGGCCTTCATTGCGAGAGGGATGGAGTACAAAAGCAGGGAGGTCCTGCTGCAACTGTACAGGATATTGGTGAGGCCGCACCTGGAGTACTGCGTGCAGTTTTGGTCACCTTACTTCAGGAAGGATATACTAGATTTGGAGGGGGTACAGAGACGATTCACTAGGCTGATTCCGGAGATGAGGGGGGGTTACCTTATGATAGATTAAGTAGACTGGGTCTTTACTCGTTGGAGGTCAGAAGGATGAGGGGTGATCTTATAGAAACATTTAAAATAATGAAAGGGATAGACACGATAGAGGCAGAGAGGTTGTTTCCACTGGTCGGGGGACTAGAACTAGGGGGTACAGCCTCAAAATAAGGGGGAGCCAATTTAAAACCGAGTTGAGAAGGAATTTCTTCTCCCAGAGGGTTGTGAATCTGTGGAATTCTCTGCCCAAGGAAGTAGTTGAGGCTAGCTCATTGAACGTATTCAAATCACAGATAGATAGATTTTTAACCAATAAGGGAATTAAGGGTTACGGGGAGCGGGCGGGTAAGTGGAGCTGAGTCCACGGCCAGATCAGCCATGATCTTTTTGAATAGCTGAGCAGGCTCGAGGGGCTAGATGGCCTACTCCTGTTCCTAATTCTTATGTTCTTATAAGGTCTCATTGACTTTGCAAATTGTAACTCGATCCACTTTGACTTCCAGAAGCCACAGAGGACAGAGCTCCCCAGAAAACACGAAGCACCAGCCAAAGTCCCGTATCCCAGCACGTGCAGCCCTTCCCTAGCCAAAGTCTCTCCTCACACCAGCGCAAATACATGACCTTACCCCCCACCCTGCCTATGCCTCCCACCCCAGACGGGGCATTATGTACGGATTATTAACAGGTTTATTGGATATGAAGTGAATAGTGACAGTGTCATGATTTCTGGATTTCATCCACTCCAATGATGTTCCTTGTGGGGGATTGAAAGAACATGATCCATCTTCCCTGAGATCCCCCTATCCCCCCGATCCCTGTCTGTCTCTCCCTCCCCCCCCCCCCACCTGTCTCTCTCTCTCTCTCTCTCTCTCTCTCTCTCTCTCTCACCTGCAGCCCCCTCTCTCTCTTTACCCTGCAGCGCCTCTCTTTCTCTCTCTCTCTCTCGCCTCCCTCTCCCTCTCCCACTCCTCCCTCTCCCACTCCTCCCTCTCCCTCTTCCACTCCTCCCTCTCCCTCTTCCACTCCTCCCTCTCCCACTCCTCCCTCTCCCTCTTCCGCTCCTCCCTCTCCCTCTTCCGCTCCTCCCTCTCCCTCTTCCGCTCCTCCCTCTCCCTCTTCCGCTCCTCCCTCTCCCTCTTCCGCTCCTCTCTCTCCCTCTCCCGCTCCTCCCTCTCCCTCTCCCGCTCCTCCCTCTCCCTCTCCCGCTCCTCCCTCTCCCTCTCCCTCTCCCGCTCCTCCCTCTCCCTCTCCCGCTCCTCCCTCTCCCTCTCCCGCTCCTCTCTCTCCCTCTCCCGCTCCTCCCTCTCCCTCTCCCGCTCCTCCCTCTCCCTCTCCCGCTCCTCCCTCTCCCTCTCCCTCTCCCTCTCCCGCTCCTCCCTCTCCCTCTTCCGCTCCTCCCTCTCCCTCTTCCGCTCCTCCCTCTCCCTCTTCCGCTCCTCCCTCTCCCTCTTCCGCTCCTCCCTCTTCCGCTCCTCCCTCTCCCTCTTCCGCTCCTCCCTCTCCCTCTTCCGCTCCTCCCTCTTCCGCTCCTCCCTCTTCCGCTCCTCCCTCTCCTCCCTCTTCCGCTCCTCCCTCTCCTCCCTCTTCCGCTCCTCCCTCTCCTCCCTCTTCCGCTCCTCCCTCTTCCACTCCTCCCTCTCCTCCCTATCTCAACCCCGCAGTACTTCCCTCCCCTCTCTCTCTCTCTCTCTCTCTCTCTCTCTCTCTCTCTCAACCCCGCAGTACTTCCCTCTCCCTCTCTCTCTCAACCCCGCAGTACTTCCCTCTCTCTCTCTCTCTCTCTCTCTCTCTCCCTCCCTCCCTCTCTCTCTCTCTCTCTCTCTCTCTCTCTCTCTCTCAACCCCGCAGTACTTCCCTCTCCCTCTCTCTCCTTCCTCTCTCTCTCCTCTCCTTCCTCTCTCTCTCCTCCCCCTCTCTCTCTCTCTCCTCCCCCTCTCTCTCTCTCCTCCCCCTCTCTCTCTCTCTCCTCCCTCTCTCTCTCTCTCTCTCTCTCTCTCTCTCTCTCCTCCCCCTCTCTCTCTCTCGCTCAACCCCGCAGTACTTCCCTCTCCCTCTCTCTCCTTCCTCTCTCTCTCTCCTCCCCCTCTCTCTCTCCTCCCCCTCTCTCTCTCTCCTCCCCCTCTCTCTCTCTCCTCCCCCTCTCTCTCTCTCCTCCCCCTCTCTCTCTCTCCTCCCCCTCCCCCTCTCTCTCTCTCTCTCTCTCTCTCCTCCCCCTCTCTCTCTCTCGCTCAACCCCGCAGTACTTCCCTCTCTCTCTCTCTCCTCCCCCTCTCTCTCTCTCCTCCCCCTCTCTCTCTCTCCTCCCCCTCTCTCTCTCTCCTCCCCCTCTCTCTCTCTCCTCCCCCTCTCTCTCTCTCCTCCCCCTCTCTCTCTCTCCTCCCCCTCTCTCTCTCTCCTCCCCCTCTCTCTCTCTCTCCTCCCCCTCCCCCTCTCTCCTCCCCCTCTCTCTCTCTCCTCCCCCTCTCTCTCTCTCTCCTCCCCCTCTCTCTCTCTCTCCTCCCCCTCTCTCTCTCTCTCTCTCTCTCTCTCTCTCTCTCTCTCTCCTCCCCCTCTCTCTCTCTCCTCCCCCTCTCTCTCTCTCCTCCCCCTCTCTCTCTCTCCTCCCCCTCTCTCTCTCTCTCTCTCTCTCTCTCTCTCCTCCCCCTCTCTCTCTCTCTCTCTCTCTCTCTCTCTCCTCCCCCTCTCTCTCTCTCTCCTCCCCCTCTCTCTCTCTCTCCTCCCCCTCTCTCTCTCTCTACTCCCCCTCTCTCTCTCTCTCTCCTCCCCCTCTCTCTCTCTCTCCTCCCCCTCTCTCTCTCTCTCTCTCCTCCCCCTCTCTCTCTCTCTCTCTCCTCCCCCTCTCTCTCTCTCTCTCTCCTCCCCCTCTCTCTCTCTCTCTCCTCCCCCTCTCTCTCTCTCCTCCCTCCCCCTCTCTCTCTCTCCTCCCTCCCCCTCTCTCTCTCTCCTCCCTCCCCCTCTCTCTCTCTCCTCCCCCTCCCCCTCTCCTCCCTCCCCCTCTCCCTCTCCTCCCCGCAGCGCCTCTCTCTCTCTCCTCCCCGCAGCGCCTCTTTCTTCTCTCGCTCTCTCTCTCTCTCTCTTTCTTCTCTCGCTCTCTCTCTCTCTTTCTTCTCTCGCTCTCTCTCTCTCTCTTTCTTCTCTCTCGCTCTCTCTCTCTCTCTCTCTCTTTCTTCGCGCGCTCTCTCTCTCTCTCTCGCTTTCTTCTCTCGCGCGCTCTCTCTCTCTCTCTCTTTCTTCTCTCGCGCGCTCTCTCTCTCTCTCTCTTTCTTCTCTCGCGCTCTCTCTCTCTCTCTCTCTTTCTTCTCTCGCTCTCTCTTCCTTCTCTCTCTCTGTGGAAGGACACCGAGGTCCAGCGCAACACACGTCACTATGATTCTAAGCATCTTTGCACACTGACATCTTCAAAGAGCTTCACACACACATTATTTGTAATACAACCTAACTGCTTGTTGGTTATTTATTGATACATGGGATGGGATGCAGGTTAAGCACATGGCTGTCACTGTATATGTGCTTCTTTAACATGTCAAGACCGCCACCCAACCAAACGAATGCAAAGCCAGCCCCGCATGGCAAGCGATGTCACTACACGACAAGCTATCCTCTGTCCAAACCACTAGACTGCAGCCAAAGATGACCAACCTTTCCACCCCCTCTCTCGCCCCAATCAAAACTCAGTCGCACCAACCTGTTTCTTGCAGCCCTCAGCGGCTGGCCTGTGCGGCAGGCCATTCAGCCTGGGATAGGGGCTGGACACGGTCTGCAGGCATCATCATCACAATCATGGGACGGAGCTACTGTGCATGCGCGACCGCTTTACTGCGCACGCGCGCAGCAGCCGGCGCTGTTTTCGGCGCACGGCTGTAGCTCCGCCCCCCACTTCACGAGGAGCGCCGCGCCAGGACCTGGGGGACAAGCAGAGCGGCCAGAATCGTGAATGAGTTTTTCGCCGCCGTTTCCAGTGCACAAAGTCAGCGCATCTCAGGAGAGTGCACCGAAAAAAGGGGTTGGGTAAATTTGGGCCCTATGTCTCTAGGATTTCTCCGGAGTAGATTTTTAACTCTACGGTACTCATTGTAAATGGTATGTGATTAAGCTTCTTCTCATATGTGTCCTCACCCATGATAGAGCAGTCCACTGCCGTGTCGATACATGTATCAATATATTGCTTGTTGATCAGACGTTTTGTACGGAAGTCTTTCACATGACTGCAAGCATTGCCACTACTGGCATAGTTGCCTAGTTTTTCAACATCAGGTGTGTTCACTTCAACATTGTGAACTCCTTTTTGCTGTCGCTGCTTTGCGTTGCCAGAAGAATGGTTCTTGCTTCCTGCTTTAAATGTAACTCTGAAAGCTGTTGAAATATGGCCTTGCTCCCGGCAGTGAAAACACTTCTCATTTCTGTATTGGCAGGACTGTGGTGAGTGATTTCCATTGCAGCGATACCAATTCACTGAACTGCTCTTACCGACATGCTTTTGACTCTGTCTCACTCTTTAGGTTTGACAGAGGCTTTGTGACTAGACTTCAAATGCACTAATCACTTTATTTAGATGGAGCTCCCTAGCATTGTTAGATGCCATCTGCATAGATAGAGCAATTTCATAGTGTTAATTAACTTGGACTGTGCGCGCTCATCCACCAGTCCACACACAAACTTATCTCGCAACGCACGATCCAAAAATGTGACGAAATTACAATGAAAAGACAGGTTCCTAAGAGCTACAACTCACTGATAGTTTCATTTGTTTTTGGTTTCTGGTACCAAACTTAGAGCTCTCTGCTATTTCTAACCGCTTTGGGTCGAAATGGTCCTCGAGTTTCTCGACAATGCCTTCAAAAGATGTCTCCTTCGCTTTCCTTGGCGTGAGTAGGTTTGTCAATGTTCCGTAGATATCTGGCCTGATCTGTTCGAAAAATTGCTTTTTCCGTTCACAAGCTACTTTAGTTCGAGCTTGAACATTCTCATCTGCAACTTACTGTCCCTAACAAAAAACATCTCTCGACGCTCAATGTAAGAATGGAATGGTTTGCGAGCTTGGCCTTACATTCCGAGCTTCCGATGCATTGTGTAGGCATGGCCATGATTGTCCCAATCCCACCAAACAGTGATTCAGCTCGCTACCTGTGAGAATCAAAGCCTGTTGCTGTGTATACATACATGTGAAGGTGAAGCACAGATGATTCTGCATGAGCATTAACAGTAAAACATCGCAAAAATTCAGGTTGGGTGTCACAAATTCACCTTAAAGTTGTCCACTCAAAGGTTGAACACTGTGCCCTTCCATGATCCCTAAAAATGGCTTTGGGATCTCATCCTCGTCACCAAATGTAATATACTTGAGTAGAACAAATGAAGGACAGAGACACAATGAGTTGCTAGTCAATGTGCTTGCTTTAGGCCAGAGTGAACTGAGCATGCTTATACCAAACCATATGATAATACATTATAGTAGGGCAGCTACATTTGGACCAGTGCACTGAGACACTCAATGGGGAAAATGAGTCAGTGTGCTCACTTCTGATTGCTATCCAGTGACTCCTGCTGCAAGTGGTGAGGTCTATATGTCAAGACAGTGTCTAGTCAGTATTTATTGCCCATCCATAGTTGTCCTGTAGGCATTGAGAGGCAATCATGAGAGTGACATTTAGTCCAGACTGGGTAGGGCTGGTGATTGATATTAGTTGGGTTTTATGACAATCCAGCAGCTTCCATGTTCTTCTTCCCTGTTATCTTTTCCTGCATTTGATGCCTTCCCTTCAGGTAAACTATCCCTCCCCGTCCTTCTGGACCTGTCTACAGTCTTTGACACAGTTGACCACTCCATGCATCTCCAACACCTCTCCACCATCATCCAGCTGGGTGGGAATGCACTCGCCTGGTTCCATTCTTCTCTATCTAATCGTAGCCAGAAAATCTCCTGCAATGGCTTCTCTTCCCACTCCCGCATCGTTACCTTTGGTGTCCCTAAGGATCTATTCTTGGCCCCCTCCTATTTCACATCTACATGCTGCTCCTTGGCGATATCATCCAAAAACACGGTGACATAAGAACATAAGAACATAAGAATTAGGAACAGGAGTAGGCCATCTAGCCCCTCGAGCCTGCTCCGCCATTCAATAAGATCATGGCTGATCTGGCCGTGGACTCAGCTCCACTTGCCCGCCCGCTCCCTATAACCCTTAATTCCCTTATTGGTTAAAAATCTATCTATCTGTGATTTGAATACATTCAATGAGCTAGCCTCAACTGCTTCCCTGGGCAGAGAATTCCACAGATTCACAATGCTTTGGGAGAAGAAATTCCTTCTCAACTCGGTTTTAAATTGTCTGCCCCATATTTTGAGGCTGTGTCTCCTAGTTCTCGTCTTCCCCGACCAGTGGAAACAACCTCTCTGCCTCTATCTTGTCTATCCCTTTCATTATTTTAAATGTTTCTATAAGATCACCCCTCATCCTTCTGAACTCCAATGAGTAAAAACCCAGTGTACTCAATCTATCATCATAAGGTAACCCCCTCATCTCCGGAATCAGCCTAGTGAATCGTCTCTGTACCCCCTCCAAATCTAGTATATCCTTCCTTAAGTAAGGTGACCAAGACTGCACGCAGTACTCCAGGTGCGGCCTCACCAATATCCTGTACAGTTGCAGCAGGACTTCCCTGCTTTTGTACTCCATCCCTCTTGCAATGAAGGCCAACATTCCATTCGCCTTCCTGATTACCTGCTGCACCTGCGAACTAACTTTTTGGGATTCACGATAAACTCCAAAAAGAGTTTCACGCACAAGGACCCCCAGGTCCCTCTGCACTGCAGCATGTTGTAATTTCTCCCCATTCAAAAAATAATCCCTTTTACTGTTTTTTTTTTTCCCAAGGTGGATGACCTCACATTTTCCGACATTGTATTCCATCTGCCAAACCTTAGCCCATTCGCTTAACCTATCTAAATCTCTTTGCAGCCTCTCTCTGTCCTCTACACAACCCGCTTTCCCACTAATCTTTGCGTCATCTGCAAATTTTGTTACACTACACTCTGTCCCCTCTTCCAGGTCATCTATGTATATTGTAAACAGTTGTGGTCCCAGCACCGATCCCTGTGGCACACCACTAACCTTCGATTTCCAACCCGAAAAGGACCCATTTATGTCGACTCTCTGCTTTCTGTTAGCCAGCCAATTCTCGATCCATGCTAATACATTTCCTCTGACTCCGCGTACCTTTATCTTCTGCAGTAACCTTTTGTGTGGCACCTTATCGAATGCCTTTTGGAAATATAAATACACCACATGCATCGGTACACTTCTATCCACCATGCTCGTTATATCCTCAAAGAATTCCAATAAATTAGTTAAACATGATTTCCCCTTCATGAATCCATGTTGCGTCTGCTTGATTGCGCTATTCCTATCTAGATGTCCCGCTATTTCTTCCTTAATGATAGCTTCAAGCATTTTCCCCACTACAGATGTTAAACTAACTGGCCTATAGTTACCTGCCTTTTGTCTGCCCCCTTTTTTTAAACAGAGGCGTTACATTAGCTGCTTTCCAATCTGCTGGTACCTCCCCAGAGTCCAGAGAATTTTGGTAGATTATAACCAATGCATTGGCTATAACTTCCGCCATCTCTTTTAATACCCTGGGATGCATTTCATCAGGACCAGGGGACTTGTCTACCTTGATCCCATTAGCCTATCCAGCACTACTCTCCTAGTGATAGTGATTGTCTCAAGGTCCTCCCTTCCCACATTCCCGTGACCAGCAATTTTTGGCATGGTTTTTGTGTCTTCCATTGTGAAGATCGAAGCAAAATAATTGTTTTAGGTCTCAGTCATTTCCACATTTCCCATTTTTAAATCCCCCTTCTCATCTTCTAAGGGACCAACATTTACTTTAGTCACTCTCTTCCGTTTTATCTATCGGTAAAAGCTTTTACTATCTGTTTTTATGTTTTGCGCAAGTTTACTTTCGTAATCTATCTTTCCTTTCTTTATTGCTTTCTTAGTCATTCTTTGCTATCGTTTAAAATGTTCCCAATTTTCTCGTTTCCCACTAACGTTGTCCACCTTATACGCATTGGTTTTTAATTTGATACTCTCCTTTATTTCCTTGGTTATCCACGGCTGGTTATCCCTTCTCTTACTGCCCTTTTTCACTGGAATATATTTTTGTTGGGCACTATGAAAGAGCTCCTTAAAAGTCCTCCACTGTTCCTCAATTGTGCCACAGTTTAGTCTGTGTTCCCAGTCTACTTTAGCTAACTCTGCCCTCATCCCACTGTAGTTCCCTTTGTTTAAGCATAGTACGCTCGTTTGAGACACTACTTCCTCACCCTCAATCTGTATTACAAATTCAACCATACTGTGATCACTCATTCCGAGAGGATCTTTTACTAGGAGATAGTTTATTTTCCTGTCTCATTACACAGGACCAGATCTAAGATAGCTTGCTCCCTTGTATGTTCTTTAACATACTGTTCTAAGAAACAATCCCGTATGCATTCTATGAATTCCTCCTCCAGGCTACCCCGTGCGATTTGATTTGACCAATCGATATGTAGGTTAAAATCCCCCATGATCACTGCCGTTCCTTTTTCACATGCCTCCATTATTCCCTTGATTATTGTCCGCCCCACCATGAAGTTATTATTTGGGGGCCTATAAACTACGCCCACCAGTGACTTTTTCCCCTTACTATCTCTAATCTCCACCCACAATGATTCAACATTTTGTTCATTAGAGCCAATATCATCTCTCACAACTGCCCTGCTATCATCCTTTATTATCAGAGCTACCCAACCTCCTTTCCCTTCTTTTCTATCCTTCCGATTGTCAGATACCCCTGTATGTTTAATTCTCAGCCTTGGCCACCCTGCAACCACGTTTCTGCAATGGCCACCAAATCATACCCATTTATAATAATTTGTGCCATCAACTCATTTACTTTATTTCGAATGCTGTGTGCGTTTAGGTAGAGTGTTTTAATACTAGTTTTTAAACCATGATGTTTAGTTTTGACCTGTCCTGCAGCCCCTTTATATTCATACATATTGTCCCTTCCTATCACCTTGTGGTTTACACTTACCCCAGTGCTACTCTGCTCTGTTGCCTCCTGCCTTTTGCATTCTTTCTTGGGGTCCTGTTCATCTGAGCTCTCACCCGCTCTAACTAGCTCAGAGCCCTCTCCTGGGTTCCGAATACTCCTCGCATTGAGGCACAGAGCTTTCAGACTTGCCTTTTTATTACACTTTGACACGTTAGAATTTTGCTGTACAGTGGCTCTTTTTGTTTTTTGCCTTGGGTTTCTCTGCCCTCCACTTTTCCTCATCTCCTTTCTGTCTTTTGTTTCTGTCTCCATTTTGTTTCTCTCTGTCTCCCTGCATTGGTTCCCATCCCCCTGCCATATTAGTTTAACTCCTCCCCAACAGCACTAGCAAACACTCCCCCTAGGACATTGGTTCTGGTCCTGCCCAGGTGCAGACCGTCCGGTTTGTACTGGTCCCACCTCCCCCAGAACCGGTTCCAATGCCCCAGGAATTTGAATCCCTCCCTGCTGCACCACTGCTCAAGCCACGTATTCATCTGCGCTATCCTGTGATTCCTACTCCGACTAGCACGTGGCACTGGTAGCAATCCCGAGATTACTACTTTTGAGGTCCTACTGTTTAATTTAGCTCCTAGCTCCTTAAATTCGTCTCGTAGGACCTCATCCCATTTTTTACCTATATCGTTGGTACCTCTATGCACCACGACAACTGGTTGTTCGCCCTCCTTTTTCAGAATGTCCTGCACCCGCTCCGAGACATCCTTGACCCTTGCACCAGGGAGGCAACATACCATCCTGGAGTCTTGGTTGCGGCCACAGAAACACCTATCTATTCCCCTTACAATTGAAACCCCTATCACTATCGCTCTCCCACTCTTTTTCCTGCCCTCCTGTGCAGCAGAGCCAGCCACGGTGTCATGAACCTGGCTGCTGCTGCCCTCCCCTGATGAGTCATCCCCCTCAACAGTACTCAAAGCGGTGCATCTGTTTTGCAGGGGGATGACCGCAGGGGATCCCTGCACTACCTTCCTTGCACTGCTCTTCCTGCTGGTCTTCCATTCCTTATCTGGCTGTGGACCCTTTACCTGCGGTAAGACCAACTTGCTAAACGTGCTATTCACGTCATTCTCAGCATCGTGGATGCTCCAGAGTGAATCCACCCTCCGCTCCAGTGCCGCAATGCGGTCCGTCAGGAGCTGGAGGCGGACACACTTCCCGCACACATAGTCGTCAGGGACACCAGAAGTGTCCCTGAGTTCCCACATAGTACAGGAGGAGCATAACACGTGTCCGAGCTGTCCTGCCATGACTTAACCCCTAGATTAATTTAATTTGGCAACAACAACGCTAAATGTTACTTACTGATATCGAAAAGAAAAAGAAAAACTACTCTCCAATCACCAGCCAATCCCTTACCCGCTAGGCTGTGACGTCACCTTTCGATTTCTTTTACTTTTTTGCCTCCTGTCCCCACTGCAGCTGTACCGTTACGTTTCTCGCCGACCCCGGACTCGCGCTGCTCCGAGCTCCCTCCTTCTCGACCGACTGCTTGAACTGCCCGACCCCCGCTGGCCTTTATAGACCTCTCGCCGACCCCGGACTCGCGCTGCTCCGAGCTCCCGCCTCCTCGACCGACTGTCAGTTTCCACATGTACACCAATGACACCCGGCTCTACCTCTCCACTGTTTCTCTCGACCCCTGCTTGGTATGTAAATTGTCAGGTTGCTTGTCCGACATCCAGTATTGGATGAGCAGAAATTTTCTCCAATTAAGTATTGGGAACACCGAAGCCATAGGCCCTGAAATCCCGTGGGCACTCGTCAGAAAATAGTTAAAAAGATGCGTACTGCCCTTTTCCTGCTGCACCCACCAGCGATCCCGGTCCTGAGGCCTGTTCTCCCCGCCGGGCTGAACATGTTCTCATATTGAACAACTTCTCCTTTAATTCCACTCACTTTCTCCAAATTAAAGGTGTTGCTATGGGAACCAGCATGGGTTCTAGCTATGCCTGCCTTTTTGTGGGATATGTGGAATATTCTTTGTTCCAGTCCTACTCTGGTCCCCTCCCTCATCTCGTTTTCTGGTACATTGATGACTGTATCGGTGCCGTTTCCTGGTCTCGCCCTGAATGAGGAAATTTCATTCACTTTCCAATTTCCACCCTTCCCTCATCTTCACCTGGTCTACCTCCGACTCTTCCCTTCCCTTCCTCGACTTCTCTGTCTCCATTTCTGGGGATAGACTTTCGACCAGTATCCACTATAAGCTCACTGACTCCCACAGCTACCTGGACTACACTTCCTCCCACCCTGCATCCTGTAAGGACTCCATTCCATTCTCCCAGTTTCTCTGTCTCCGTCGCATCTGCTTTGATGATGCCACCTTTCACACTGGTGCCTCTGACATGTCTTCCTTTTTTCTCAACCGAGGATTCCCCTCTGCCTTGGTTAACATGGCCCTCGACTGTGTCCGTTCTATTTCCCACACATCTACTCTCACCCCTTCCCCTCCTTCTCACCTTTCATCCCACAAGTCTCCATGTTCAACGGATCATCCTCCGCCATTTCCGCCACCTCCAGCATGATCCCATCACCAATCACATCTTCCCCTTCCCTCCCCTCTCAGCGTTCCGAAGGGATTGCTCCCTCCGCGACACCCTGGCCCATTCCGCAGTCACAACCCAGCAGTCCCGCCCCTTCCCACGGCACCTTCCCGTGCAAGCGCAGGAGATACAACACCTGCCCTTTTACCATTGCCCTCCCCACTATCCAGGACCCCAAATACTCCTTCCAGGTGAAACAGCGATTTACTTGTACTTCTTTCAATTTAGTATACTGTCTTCGCTGCTCACGATGTGGTGGTCTCTACATTGGGAAGACCAAGCATAGTTTGGGTGACCGCTTTGCGGAACACCTCTGTTCAGTCCGTAAGTGTGACCCTGAGCATCCGGGCACCTGTCACTTTAATTTTCCACTCCACTCCCACTCTGATATCTCCATCCTCGGACTCCTCCACTGTTCCAATGAAGTTCAATACAAGCTCGAGGAACAGCACCTCATCCATCATTTAGGCATTTTACAGCCTTCTGGTCTCAACATCGAATTCAACAATTTCAGAGCATAATCTTTGGCCATCTTTGGCTCCCTTTCTCCCCCGCCTCCCCCCCACCACCTTATTTTTTTTTTCTTCTTTCTCTTTTTTTTTCCCTCTGTCTATAATGGCAGTTGGTCATTACTACGCCATTCACACCCTATCCAGATTAACCTTTTTCTAACCTCTATCATTACCATTTCAATTCGACCCAACATCCCTCTTGTCTCTCTAATCTCTCCTGCCTTCAACCCTATCACAGACCTTCACTTTCGTTCTTTCTTCCCCTCCCCCTTTCAGTGCTTAAGAATGTGCTCTTTTCGAACATTCGGCAGTTCTGATGAAGGGTCGTTGACCTGAAACGTTCACTCTGTTTTTCTCTCCAGAGATGCTGCCTGACCCGCTGAGATTTCCAGAATTCTGTTTTTATTTCAGATTCCAGCATCGGCAATTTTTTATTTATGTACCTCATAAGAGATTGTTAGCTAAAGTTGAAGCTCGTGGAATTGAGGGCAAATTATTGACCTGGTTAGGAGATTGTCTACTGCCGCATAGCCAGAGAGTAGGGATAATGGGCAGGTACTCTGATTGGCAGGATATGAGTAGTGGTGTCCCACAGGGATCTGTGTTGGGGTTTCAACTATTCATTGTATTTATTACAACATGACGGGATAAAGAGTCACATATCCAAGTTTGTTAATGACATAAAGATAAGTGGCAATGTAAGCAGTGTAGATGGAAGCATTCAATTACAAAGAGATACTAATAGATTAAGTGGGAAAAACTGCCAAATGGATTTCAATATACGCAAGTGTGAGATCATCCACTTTGGACTTAAAGGATAGATCAGAATACTTTCTAAATGGTGAAAAGCTAGAAACAGTGGAGGTCCAAAGAGACTGAGGGCTCCATGTACATAGATAATTAAATGAAATTAAGGTACAAAATATAACCATCATCATCATAGGCAGTCCCTTGGAATCGAGGAAGACTTGCTTCCACTCTAAAAATGAGTTCTTGGGTGACTGAACAGTCCAATATGAGAACCACAGTCTTTGTCACAGGTGGGACAGACAGTCGTTGAGGGTAAGGGAGGGTGGGATTGGTTTGCCGCACGCTCTTTCTGCTGCCTGTGCTTGGTTTCTGCATGCTCTCGGCGATGAGACTTGATGCTCAGCGCCCTCCCGAATGCACCTCCTCCACTTAGGGCGGTCTTTGGCCAGGGACTCCTGGATGTTGCACTTTATCAAGGAGGCTTTGAGGGTGTCCTTGAAACATTTCCTCTGCCCATCTTTGGCTCATTTGCCATGAAGGAGTTCAGAGTGGAGCGCTTGCTTAGGGAATCTCGTGTCAGGCATGCGAAAAATGTGGCCCACCCAACGGAGCTGATCAAGATTAAAAAGGCTAATGGAATACTGGCCTTTATATCTGGAGGAATAGAATACTTGGGGGGGGGTGGGATACAAAGCTCTGATTAGACCACACCTGGAGTACTGTGTTCAGTTCTGGGCACCACATGATAGGTCAATTGATAATTACAAATCTAAGATTGATAGATTTCTGTTAGCCAAAGGTATTACGGGATATGGGGCAAAGAGAGGTATATGGAGTTGGGTCATAGATCAGCCGTAAACTCATTGAATGGCATAACAGAGGCTTGAGTGGCTAAATGGTCTACTCCTGTTCCTATGTTTCACGTCTCACCTGAAAGATGGCACTTACCTCAGTACTGCACGGAATTGCCAGCCCGTGCTGAAATCTCTTTAGTGATGCTTGAGCTTATGATCTTCTGACTCCGATGAGGGTGCTACCACTGCGCCAAGGCTGATAACCTAGGAGGAAATCTACTGAGAGGGTAAGGCAAGGGCAGGAACAGCAAACCTTTCTTTTGGTTGTACTCCACCCACATTTGTTAGCTTAAGAAATTATCCAAAATATAAATAGGATGGCTTCACAACCCAACCAGAAAATGATTGAATTCCATAAAAACTAATGTCTGTTTTTTCCCCTCAAGAATAAACAAGGTAGCATGGAAGGAGGAGCAGTAGCAGCTGCAATAGACACAGATCGAAGGAAAATATTGAGATCAAAGTAGTAGTAGTTTTATAGTGAAGGATCTTGTAGTGACAAGCTACTGTTTTAGTTTATCCAAAACATTAACTCTAACTACATTTCTATGGAATATTTCTGTTATGTCTTTAGATGCTCTGATAATGACTCCATGAGGCAAAGTATTGCACTGGAACTGTAGTGACCTTAGTCCATTTACTACAACTCCTGAGTGAGGATACCACCTGGTGGACTCCCTTTTATATCAGGGTACCGGTGGTGTACAGGTGACCCCTGGGCCTCCACCAGTTGCCAGCATGGCCACTCTGGTGGTGCCAGCTTAGTGCATACAGTGTGAACCTTGTTGATGGTACCTCCGGTAAACAAGTCTCCATCTTGTGCAACTGTACAGTGACTACACAGAGAGTATATCTATAGTATACATATATAACATCACTCTCCCCCAAGTCTTTTGTGCCAATACCTTTGCACTATGTGCTCTGGTTTGGCTCCCCCCAGACATAAGTGCCAATAGTCCTTGCAGCTTGGCTGTGCTTTGGCTTGGCTCTCTCCCTCTTAACCCACAAGTCCTTATTGCCACAACGTTGGGTAGTGGTTACCAGTTGGGATGGTTCGATGATACAGTGGGACTTCTAGGTGTGATCCATGTGTGTGTCCATGGCTACATACATCCATTTTCACCCCCACATGTAGATCATGCTGGTGGCTCATCACATTCATATACATTCAAGTCCAGGAAAGGAAATTTGCATTTACATCATTGCATTTGTGGTACAGTTGTGAGGCAAGTACATTTGATTGGTGAGATACATTGATGGTACATCTTTGGAATCAGTGCTGGGGTCAGCACCAGTGTGTGAGGACAAGCTAGTTCCAGAGCTGCTGGATGATGTCCAGTCGGCCTGGTGGTGACGCGTTGCCGAGTGCTGGCGGTGGGAACCTGGTTGGCTCGAGTTGCCTGCTCTCGGGGCCTTTGCCGTTGCTCCTAGCATCGGGCAGGTTCACAGATGCCTGTGACCTCCCTGCCCTTGCACCCCATGTCACTGCTGCTCCCAGAGGAGCAGTCGTCTAGCAGTGCACAGGGAACTGCTAACTCGCTTGCCTCGGCATTATTTAGTTTGGGATCCTGGCTGCTCCCGTTCCCAATTGGGAGACCCGCCAAAGTAGACCCCTTGCTCCTGGGCGTAGCCTTGGCGGCGATGGGGTCTGGGGGCTGCGCCTTAGCGCAGTTTGCTCTTTCAGGCTCGTGGCGGTTGGTGCCATCGGGTGGAGGTGGAGCCAATCAGGGACAGGGTATCGATACCGGCGCCGTTGCCTTCCTGAGATCGCTTGCTCTACAGCTTGTCTATTTTGGCTGCTTGTGGCCACACTCTGTGGTGCATCACCCTGGTCCCAGGGGTGCAGGCTACAGCATTGGGTAGCCCGCTGGACCTGTGTGCTTCCGATGGGTATTTGCCAGCTACATAATCAGAACGCAGTTGAAATCCTGCATCGCGCAATGTTTCGTTGCTTATTGTAGATAAACTGTAGCTCCGATCGCAATCGCCCGACTTTTCTCTGCTTATTACATGTATAGAACTCTGATCATCAATTACAAGCTTTACATTTAGATCACAGTTGTTGTTACATTGAGTGAGAATGTGGGACTGTCCCTTTAAGTGTGGTGGGTTGCTGGCCTCCTTTAAGAGAACCTTGCTATCTTTACCCCAATCATCATCTTCGTTTGGTACCACGTGTTGCTCCATCAGCACTGCACCTCGTGGTCTGGCCGCTGCCATCTTTTCCTTCAGCGCTTCACCTCGTGGTTTGGGCACCATCTTTCTTCCATCCACGATGTCGGCTACTGTGACCCTCTTCTCCCCGGGTTCTGCTGCTGAAACTGGGAAGTTGCCTTTGGATCCGATTTTCTTCCTCCGGAGTCCTGCCAGAAGGTGCATTCGGGTCGCCTCAGCTGGATCATCTCCGCGCAGTCATGCTGAGCGGTTTGTGCCTTGGGTGCTGTGCTGGTCTGCTCTCTGGTGCTGGATCCAACCTCAGGTGGGGGTTTGCTTTGCCTCTGAGCGCGGGGGACGTCGATCACTGGAGGGATGGAATCTTCCCAGCTCCAATGGATCTTCTCCATCCACCACCTTCCGAGTAGCGTTGATCCATCACCTGCAACAATCCACAGGGGTAACTTGTGCACCGCGCCATCATGGAGTACCTTAACATTCGCACTACCAACGACTGGGATAAGTTCATTGGTGTAGGTGAGCAGCTTTGATTGAACCGGGACCAACTTGGGTCGTTCACTTTGATTGTCCCATAGCCTCTCAAAGGCTTCTTGATTCATTACTGACTGGCTCGCCCTTGTGTCCACTTCCATGAAGACTGGAGTGCTATTTATCTCGACTTCCATCCTCAACGAGGAACATTCTGTGGTGCAGGTAAACATTCCGTACACCTCATCGTAGGGCTGAGCTGCCTTTCTGACCACTTCTTCATAATCCGCACTGGATTCATGGCCCTCTGCAGACTCTTCATCAACATGGTGAGTCCTATTTCTTTTACACAT
Source organism: Pristiophorus japonicus (assembly GCF_044704955.1). NCBI lineage: Eukaryota > Metazoa > Chordata > Chondrichthyes > Pristiophoridae > Pristiophorus > Pristiophorus japonicus. The sequence goes on from NC_091985.1 coordinate 31,546,143, forward strand.
TCACTGGAGGTGGCCCTTTGTGCTGCAGCCTTTGCACACATAGTCCTTAAATTGGCACTGGTGAGCCCTGTGATTCCCTCCGCAGCACCAGCATGGAGCTAATGGATTAGTCCCCCTCGGCGGACTCTGAGTTAAGGAACTCGGGGGCCTGTTCTCTCTCCCCTGAGGAGATTCCTGTTCTACAGTCCAGCCTCTAAAAGGCACCAGTCTGTGTACAGTACTTGCCGGGTTTGAATCCTGAGGATGAGTCATCCGCCTAGAACCGCAGGTCGAGGTCATGAATGCCTGGTTCATGGTGATGGCCTTCTGCAGTGTGACTGTGGTAGCCACAGATAGTAGTCTGTGAAGAAGGCCCTCGTGGCAGATTCCGATGACAAAGTTATCCCGCAGCGCTTCGGTGAGGTGGTCGCTGAAATCACATGGTGCCACCAGCCTCCTGAGGTCTGCAGCATGTGTCGCGATTTCCTGCCCTTCGGGCCGTCTGTGGGTATAAAACGGTGTCTGTTTGTGAGGATGCTCTCTTTAGGCTTGAGTTGTTCTTGGATCAGTGTTACAAGCTCCTCGTATGTCTTGGTCGTTGTCTTCGCTGGTGCCAGCAAGTCCCTGACGAGGCCATAGACAGTGGGCCCACAACTGGTTAGCAGGATAGCTCTGCACTTATCAGCCAATGTGGCCAGATTGTCACCTGCCAGGTCGTTTGCTGTGAAGAAATGGTTGCGCCTCTCCACAAAGGCATCCCAATCATCCCCATCGGTGAACTGGTGCAATGTACCAAAGTTAGCCATTTTCACATGAAAGTCTGTACACTCATCGCCAATTGTTATGTCTTTAGATGCTCTGATAATGACTCCATGAGGCAAAGTATCGCACTTGAACTGTAGTGACCTTAGTCCATTTACTATAACTCCTGAGTGAGGATACCACCTGGTGGACTCCCTTTTTATACCTGGGTACCTGTGGTGTACAGGTGACCCCTGGCCCTCCACCAGTTGCACCCTCTGGTGCTGCCAGCATAGTGTATACAGTGTGAACCTTGTTGATGGTATCTCCGGTAAACAAGTATCCATGTTATGCAACTATACAGTGATTACACAGAGAGTATATCTATAGTGTACATATATAACAATTTCCTGATATACACGACTGGTGGAATTTTTCATCAGCTCCTATTCTAAGATTCCCTTACTGAGTTAAGTTGCTATCATTAAGAATCCATCATATGGTCCTCCGATGGCTCCGTGGGGAAAATGAACCATGCAATATTTTACTGTGCCATTTAAACTAAGAAGGTTTCAGGTTCAATCTCCATTCTGTGTTAAGTTTGTTTATTAAAGTTGGGGCGTTGGCAAGAGCACCACGATTTTCATCAACATCCCCACATTAGTGGGGTTGGGGAGGGGGTGGGGAGAGCACAATCAGTACGAGATCCCTTGCCTGATCACTGCCTAGTGACCCCTGTTATCACGATCAAGTTTCCCCTGAGGTGAATTTTCTATCTCAACTGTGGCGTCAGAGATGAAGTTCCAATTAGAAGCCTGACATTTTCATAATGAGGAAGAAACTCAAAGGGCTGTCACGATCCATCAATCTGGCAAACCCAGCAGCTAGTTTGAGGCTTGTGCTAATGTTGCTCAGAGAAAACCGGTCTGATTTTTCACTGTGAAATTGTGGTGGCCCTTAAAGTGAAGAAAATCCTTTTTTCATGAATTGTGCCCCAAATTGCTTTACAGCCGATGAAGTTTTTTTGAAGTGTAGTCACTCTTGTAATGTAGGACAGGCAGCAGCCAATGAAGTGCACAGCAAGCTCCCAAAAACAACAAAGTGATAATGACCACATAATTTGTTTTTTATTGAGGGATAAAGATTGGCCAGAACACCAGGGATAACTCCCCTGCTCTTCTTCGAAATAGTGCCATGGGATTTTTTTACGGCCACCTGAGAGCAGGTGGGGGCCTCGGTTTTAACATCCCATCTGAAAGACGGCACGTCCGACAGTGCAACACTCCCTCAGTATTGCACAAGACTGCCAGCCTAGATTTATATGCTGAAGTCCCAGGAGTGGGACTTGAACCCACAACCTTCTGACTCAGAGGTGAGAGTGCTACCCACTGAGCCACAGCTGACACTGAATTGTAAACTAATGGTGTCGCACCAAAATGTTCCTAGGTGCAGTGATTGATTGTGCCGTATTGTTTTCCAATTGTTTACAATACAATTGTGCCAACTTTAGGCAGAGGAGTTGTGTATTTGTATACTTTGTTTTTGTTTGTTCCTGGGATATGGATGACTCCAGCAACACCCATTTATTGCTCATTCCTCGCTACCCTGAGAAAGTCGTGGTGGGCCTTCTTTGAAGTTCTTGTGCTTATGGTGATCTAGTGACGGTGTTTTCAGGAATTCCAAGATTTTGACCCACTGGTAATGAAAAGCCAATGGTATTTGCAAAAATCAGTATGGTGTGTGATTTGGAGGGAAACTTTCAGATGATGGTGTTCCCATGACATTGCTGCTCTTGACTTTCATGGTTGTAGATATTGCAGGGTTGGGAGGCGCTGTCGATATAAGCTGGGCAATTGCTGTGCCCAATCCTATAGATGCAGCCACAGTGTATTGGTGAACAGGTGGATATTGCGTTCAGTGGCAGGAGCACTTACCAAGTAGACTGCTTTGCCCAGGATTGTGTCAGGCTTCTTGAGCAATGTGGTTGTCCCCATCCAGGTGAGTGGTGAGCATCGTTCCGGTTAAGCGGCCGCTGCTCACAGGCTTTTTAATGGGAATAACCACACATGCGCGAAGATTTGAATGGGCCACGCAGCCAGTTAAAGAGCCCGTGCATGGAAAAAAAAATTGCAGGGAACATTGAGTATCCCGTCACACTCCTGACCTGAGCCTTGTAAATGCTGGGATGGCTTTGAGGGATCAAGTTGCATTTCATTTTGAAGGGATACAGCATAAATAAACAAGTGATGAGACAGCAAAACAAATGCTTCTTTCTACCTATCGGTCTCTGAAATGTCATTGTTGGATGTTTCAGGTACAGGTGCAGCATCGAGAATCCGGAGTTCCGGAATCCAGGCCCCAGGACGATTGGTGACAGGGTCGTCCGAAATCCATAAAATGTACCGTAATCCGGACCCACTGACCCTGCCGACCTTGGGGCCCTGCCGCTGTCCGACCTCTGGCCTGGCCTCGCTCTGTCCCGGCCCACCTGATGACCTGCTCGGCGGGACCCTGCCGAGGAGACTGTTCGCATCGGGCAGGGCTCCGCTGAGTAGGTGGTCGGGTGGGCCGGCGAGGAGGCCACAAGGTAAGGGCAGCGGCGATGAGGCAAAAGAAAAGAAGGTAGAATACAAATGGTAGAATGGTGGCGTTGTTCCAATTTCTTCTGCAGATCTTGATTGCTTTCCTCAAGCTGTTGTTGTAACAACTGAACAGCTGTCCGTTTCATCTGCAAGGCTTGGATGCGGCTGTACAGAAATATAATAAAGAAGCAGTGTCATGGGGAACTAAACCAAGCTCCTCATACACCATCGTCCTTATCGATACTCAAAAGTGAATATCGGTTTGAAAGTGAGATGGACTTATGGGTGACTCCTGCACTACCTGCCAAGCATTCTTACTACCCACATCCCCTCTACGTGCACATCTTTAAGCTGCGGGGTGGCCACCTCCTGAAACGTGCTATCCACATAACTCTCAGCCTCGCGGATGCACTGTATTGACTCTGTCGTGTCTCTGCACCTTGTTACAAACTCGAGGCAAGTATATATCAGACACGGTCACTCTGTGACATTCACTTTCTTCCCAGGACCAAGGAGTGCTGGTCCTGTGTGGGACCTCCCCTTTTATACCTGGAAATCCAGGTGAGGAGTGTCTCCCGCAAGCTCACCCCCTGTGGTCAGGGTGTGCATTTCAAGGGTACAGGTACAGTGTGCATGAATTACAGTTACATAACTATTGTCATTGCAAGATGGTGAAATACATGACATCACCTCTCCCCTTGAGTCTTTTAGTTTCAGAGGTTAAGTCTATCGGGTGATCGACACTCTCTCGTGGAGCGCCGCAGTTGTGGCTCTGGTGGCTGAGCCTCAGCACGCGTCTGTCACTTGAGGTGATTCCGGGCTGGCAGCAGGGACTGTGCATGCTGAGGGCTGTCTTTGTTGCTCGTACGCTGGCAGTGGTGTGGGTGCCATCTCATCATGCTCTTCTTCCAGTTCCTCCGTGTCCATGCTGAACCTTGTCTTTATTTGGTCCAAGTGTTTTCGGCATAATTGCCCATTGTTTAGTCTGACCACCATGACCCTGTTTCCTTCTTTGCCAATTACGGTGCCCTCAAGCCATTTGGGTCCCAAAGCATGGTTAAGAACAAATACCGGGTCATCTATTTCTATACACCTCCCCCTTCAGCCTCGATCATGGAGCTCGATTTGGGACTGGCGCTTGCCCTCAACAATGTCTGCCAGGTCTGGGTGAATGAGGGACAGCCGCGTCTTGAGCGTGCGTTTCGTGAGGAGTTCCGCTGGCGGGACTCCCGTGAGCGAGTGTGGCCGGGACCTGTAGGCCAGTAGGAGGCGCGATAGGCGGTACTGAAGGGAGGATCCTTGGATGCGTAGCATGCCCTGCTTTATGACTTGGACCGCCCGTTCCACCTGGCCATTGGAAGCCGGCTTGAACGGCGTTGTCCGGACGTGCTTGATCCCATTGTCCGACATAAACTCCGGTAAAACACGGGCCACTGTCGCTGACCAGGATGTCCGGCAAGCCGTGGGTCGCGAAAACCGTACGCAGACTCTCCACTGTGATGGATGTCGTGCACGAGTTCAATATGATGCACTCTATCCACTTTGAGTAGGCATCGACTACGATCAGGAACATTTTCCCCATGAACGGGCCTGTATAGTCTGCATGAATACATAACGATGGCCTGGTGGGCCAGGGCCACGGGCTGAGTGGAGCCACCCTGGGGGCACATTGCCCAGCTGGGGGCACGTCGTGCACCTGCGAACCCAGTGTTCCAGGTCTGAGTCAATTCCCGGCCACCATACATGTGACCGGGCAATGGCCTTCATTAACACGATGCCAGGGTGCTCGCTGTGGAGTTCTCTGATGAACGCTTCCCTTCCTTTCTGGGGCATGACTACCCAGCTGCCCCATAACAGGCAGTCGGCTTGGATGGAGAACTCATCCATCCGTCTCTGAAGCGGCCTGACTTCCTCGGGGCACGCCCTGTGTGCGGACACCCAATTCCCAGTCAGGACACATTTCTTTATCGTGGATAGGAGGGGCTCCCTGTTGGTCCAGAGTTTGATCTGTCGGGCTGTGATGGGGGAGCCCGCAGTGTCAAAAGCCTCAACGGCCATGACCATCTCGGCGCTCTGCTCCGACACCCCCTCGGTGGTGGCCAGTGGGAGCTTGCTGAGTTTGTCAGCGCAATTTTCGGTGCCTGGCCGGTGCCGTATGGTGTAGTCATACGCAGCCAGCGTGAGGGTCCATTGCTGTATGCGAGCTGATGCGTTAGCATTGACAGCCTCGCTGTTGGACAACAGGGATGTTAACAGCTTGTGGTCCGTCTCTAGCTCGAACTGTCTACCGAAAAGGTATTGGTGCATCTTTTTCACAATGTACACACACGCGAGTGCCTCCTTCTCGACCATGCCGTATGCACGCTTTGCCTGGGAGAGCGACCTGGAGGTGTAAGCCACTGGCTGGAGTCGGCTGTCATTGTTACCCTGCTGCAATACACACCAACCCCGTACAACATAAGAACATAAGAATTAGGAACAGCAGTTGGCCATCTAGCCCCTCGAGACTGCTCCGCCATTCAACAAGATCATGGCTGATCTGGCCGTGGACTCCGTTCCACTTACCCGCCCGCTCCCCATAACCCTTAATTCCCTTATTGGTTAGAAATCTATCTATCTGTGATTTGAATACGTTCAATGAGCTAGCCTCAACTGCTTCCTTGGGCAGAGAATTCCATAGATTCACAACCCTCTGGGAGAAGAAATTCCTTCTCAACTCGGTTTTAAATTGGCTCCCCTGTATTTTGAGACTGTGCCCCCTAGTTCTAGTCTCCCCGACCAGTGGAAACAACTTCTCTGCCTCTATCTTGTCTATCGCTTTCATTATTTTAAATGTTTCTATAAGATCACCCCTCATCCTTCTGAACTCCGAGTAAAGACCCAGTCTACTCAATCTATCATCATAAGGTAACCCCGTCATCTCCGGAATCAGCCGAGTGAATCATCTCTGTACCTCCTCCAAAGCTAGTATATCATTCCTTAAGTAAGGTGAACAAAACTGCACGCAGTACTCCAGGTGCGGCCTCACCAATACCCTGTACAGTTGCAGCAGGACCTCCCTGCTTTTGTATTCCATCCCTCTCGCAATGAAGGCCAACATTCCATTCGCCTTCCTGATTACTTGCTGCACCTGCAAATTAACTTTTTGGGATTCATGCACAAGGCGGCCAAGAGGCGGGCGGCCAGAGTCGGGCGCCTAGAAAAAGAGGTGCTCGACCTGGAAGCCCGTCTCGGTCAAGTCGTCCAGGACCCGGCCCTGCGGACGGTGTACGAAACGAAGAAGGCCGCGCTGAAGGACCTGCAGCTCGTCGGGTCCCGAGGCGCGTTCGTGAGGTCGCGGATCCGGTTCCTGCGGGATCTGGACCGCGGCTCCCCCTTCTTCTACTCGCTGGAAAAAAGGCAGAGTGTCCGTAAGCAGCTCTTGACGCTGCTGGCCGACGACGGCTCTCTCGTCTCGGATCCGGAGGGCGTCAACAACAGGGCCCGTGAATATTACGGGGCCCTGTTCTCTCCGGATCCGTCCAGCGAGGAAGCGCGTAGAGTTTTGTGGGAGGACCTGCCGAAGGTCAGCCCGGATGGCGCCGAAAATCTGGAAGCTCCGCTAAGCCTGGCGGAGCTGACCGGTGCCCTCGCCCGGCTCTCGAGGGGAAAATCCCCGGGGCTGGACGGGCTGACCGTGGAGTTCCACAGGGCGTTCTGGGACGTCCTGGGGAGCGACTACGTGCGGGTCCTGGGGGAAAGTCTGGTGACCGGGGAGATGCCCCTCTCTTGGCGCAGGGCAGTCATCGTCCTGCTGCCTAAGAAGGGCGATCTCCGCCTCCTTAAGAACTGGCGCCCGGTCTCCCTCCTCAGCACGGACTACAAAATCTTCGCCAGGGCGATGTCTGCTCGCCTTGGTGCCGTGCTGGACCACATGATCCACCCCGACCAGTCCTACATGGTCCCGGGCCGGACAATCCACGATAACATCCATCTGGTCCGGGACCTCATCCATTGTTCCCAGGAGGCTGGTCTGTCGGTTGCCTTCCTATCCCTCGACCAAGAGAAGGCGTTCGACAGGGTGGATCACGACTATCTGCTCGGAACTCTGCGCGCTTTCGGGTTCGGGACGCATTTCGTCGCCCGGATCCGACTTTTGTACGCCGCCGCGGAGTGTCTGATTAAGGTTAACGGGTCCTTGACGGCGCCCCTTCGCTTTAGGAGAGGGGTGCGCCAGGGATGCCCCATGTCCAGCCAGTTATACGCCGTTTGCGTGGAGCCTTTCCTGCGCCTCTTGCGGACGAGGTTGACGGGACTGGCTCTGCAAGGGCCGGGCGTGGAGGTCGTCCTCTCGGCTTACGCCGATGACGTGCTCCTCGCGGTAGAGGATCCCGCTGACCTGCGGAGGATGCGTGAGTGCCAGGAGATTTACTCGGCCGCGTCCTCCGCCAGGATCAACTGGGAGAAATGTTCCGGACTCCTGGTGGGTCAGTGGCGGGTGGACTCCCTGCCGGAGGAGCTCAGGCCTTTTGCCTGGAGCACGACCCATCTCCTCTATCTGGGAGTCTACCTTAGCCCCGACGAGGGAGCCTGGCCGGCGAACTGGCAGGAGCTGGAGGCCAAGGTCACCGCTCGCCTAGGGCGCTGGACAGGACTGCTCCGAGTGCTGTCCTACAGGGGTCGAGCGCTAGTCATAAACCAGCTGGTGGCCGCAATGCTGTGGTACCGGCTGGTCACTTTGACCCCTCCCCCTGCGTTTGTCGCCAAGATACAGAAGAAGCTGGTGGACTTCTTCTGGAACAACCGGAAGCACTGGGTCTCTGCCGCGGTCTTGAGTCTCCCGCTTGAGGAGGGCGGTCAGTCGTTGGTGTGCGTCAGCGCCCAGCTCGCGACTTTCCGTCTTCAGACCCTGCAGAGATACCTTTACGTTGAGCCCCCTCCTAGGTGGTGCGCTCTGGCGAGGTATTTCTTCCGCCAGCAGCGCGACCTCAATTATGACACGCAGCTCCTGTTTGTGAACTTGGGGGGTGCCAGGACTGCCCTCCGGGAGCTGCCTGTCTTTTACAGGGAACTCATCAGGGTCTGGAACAAAGTCTCCACCAAGCGCAGCTCTCCGCCGGCTGGAGTGGCGGCCGTCCTGCAGGAACCGCTGCTCGGGAATCCGTACCTCCACGGCCGAGGTTTTATGTGGCGGTCGGAAGAGAGGGCTGTGGCTGGTGAGGTGACCAGGGTCAGGGACCTGCTCGATGGCGGAGGAGCGGGCTGGATGGCGCCAGACACGCTGGCGCGGCGCCTAAACTCTGCCAACGTCCGCTATGCCATCCGATGCCATCGAGTCGCTAAAAACAGCTCTGGGCCCTGACTCCGTTAGGTGCATCGAGGAGGCTCAAGCACGTGGGGAGGTCCCGTCCGAACTGACCCCTGTCTGGACGGAATTCCTCATCGGCGCCAAACCCCGGAACCTCCCTCGGGGGCCGGCGCCTCACAACTTGAGCCGCCTCGGGGAAATCCCCTCCGTGCCTTTCAGTTCCGCGCGGAGGGGTTTCCTGTACGGGCTGCTCCTGCACACTCTCAACTTTGCCATCCTCGCCGGCCGTCCGGACACGCCATGGCGTACCATCTTGCCGTCCGGAGGAGGCGGGGGTCCCCGATGGAGGGCACTCTACGCAGGGGTCCTCCCACTATTCATCGGGGACTTGGCCTGGAGGGTGGTGCACGGAGCAGTGCCGTGCAATAAATTTCTGCGGTCTGGAGGAGTCCGTGTTCCATGTTTTTATCGAGTGCACGAGGTTGCAGCCCCTGTTCCATTATTTGAAGGGGCTGCTCCTGAAATTCTGGCTGCACTTCAGTCCCACTCTTCTGATCTTTGGGCACCCTGTGCGGAGGGGAGCGGGTAGGTCCGAAGGCCTCCTCGTAGGACTGCTCCTGGGCACGGCCAAGGGTGCCATCAGCCGGTCCAGGCAGCGGGCGGTCGAGGGGGTCGTTCAACCTGACTGCCTGCCTCTCTTCCGCTCTTACATCCGGTCCAGGGTGTCCTTGGAGATGGAGCACGCGGTGTCCACCGGTACGCTCGCGGCCTTCCGCGAGAGGTGGGCAACGGAGGGACTGGAGTGCATCATCACGCCCGGCAACCAAATTTTAATTTGATTTTACGTTTTAAAGTTTAATTTGTTTTCATTGCCGGTGCTTTTAGTGTCCCCCTCCCCTTTTATAGGGGGCACTGGAAAAATTTGATTTTAGCGCCCCAAAAAAAAAAAGGGGCCTTGAAAATGTCTGCTGTGTCACCCAGGCGGGTGGCATGGTTTTAATGTTTATGATTATTTTCAGGTAAACTCAAAAGAGTTTCATGCACAAGGACCCCCAGGTCCCTCTGCACTGCAGCATGTTGTAATTTCTCCCCATTCAAATAATATTCCCTTTTACTGTTTTTTTTTCCCCAAGGTGGATGACCTCACATTTTCCGACAATGTATTCTATCTGCCAAACCTTAGCCCATTCGCTTAACCTATCTAAATCTCTTTGCAGCCTCTCTGTGTCCTCTACACAACCCGCTTTCCCACTAATCTTTGTGTAATCTGCAAATTTTGTTATACTACACTCTGTCCCCTCTTCCAGGTCATCTATGTATATTGTAAACAGTTGTGGTCCCAGCACCAATCCCTGTGGCACACCCCTAACCAGCGATTTCCAACCCGAAAAGGACCCATTTATCCCGACTCTCTGCTTTCTGTTAGCCAGCCAATTCTCTATCCATGCTAATACATTTCCTCTGACTCCGCGTACCTTCATTTTCTGCAGTAACCTTTTGTGTGGCACCTTATCGAATGCCTTTTGGAAATCTAAATACACCACATCCATCAGTACACCTCTATCCACCATGCTCGTTATATCCTCAAAGAATTCCAGTAAATTAGTTAAACATGATTTCCCCTTCATGAATCCATGTTGCGTCTGCTTGATTGCACTATTCCTATCGAGATGTCCCGCTATTTCTTCCTTAATGATAGCTTCAAGCATTTTTCCCACTCCAGATGTTAAACTAGGATGACGCATCGCATGTTAAAACCAGTTTTATTACAGAGGTCATACAAAGTCAACAGTTTTTGGAACACTGCAGGTTCCTCGCCTTATTGAAAGCCCATTCTTGACAATCCCCCCAAAACCATTCACAACCTTTATGGAGGAGCACGTGTAATGGCTCCAACAATGTGCTTACGTTCGGCAGAAAGTTCCTAAAATAGTTCAAAAGTCCCAGGAATGATCGCAACTCCAATGTGTTGCCGGGCCTGGGCGCCCAGCGAATCGCCTCAGTTTTTGATTCAGTGGGCCGGATCCCGTCTGCGGCAACCCTCCTGCCCAGGAACTCGGCCTCTGGGGCCAAAAACACATACTTGGCCTTTTTCAGCTGCAAGCCTACTCGATCCAATCAGCGTAGCACATCCTCCAGGTTGCAGAGATGTTCCTCGGTGTCTTGACCCGTTATAAGGATGTCGTCTTGGAATACGACAGTTCCAGAGATGGACTTGAGCAAGCTTTCCATGTTTCGCTGAAAGATAGCCGCTGCCGAACGAATGCCAAACGGGCACCTGTTGTAGACAAATAATGATTTGTACATTAATGATTTAGACAAGGGGATTAAATGTCGTATCTCCAAATTTGCGGATGACACTAAGTTGGGTGGCAGTGTGAGGTGCGAGGAGGATGCTATGAGGCTGCAGAGTGACTTGGATAGGTTAGATGAGTGGGCAAATGCATGGCAGATGAAGTATAATGTGGATAAATGTGAGGTTATCCACTTTGGTGGTAAAAACAGAGAGACAGACTATTATCTGAATGGTGACAGATTAGGAAAAGGGGAGGTGCAACGAAACCTGGGTGTCATGGTACATCAGTCATTGAAGGTTGGCATGCAGGTACAGCAGGCGGTTAAGAAAGCAAATGGCATGTTGGCCTTCATAGCGAGGGGATTTGAGTACAGGGGCAGGGAGGTGTTGCTACAGTTGTACAGGACCTTGGTGAGGCCACATCTGGAGTATGGTGTACAGTTTTGGTCTCCTAACTTGAGGAAGGACATTCTTGCTATTGAGGGAGTACAGCGAAGGTTCAACAGACTGATTCCCGGGATGGTGGGACTGACATATCAAGAAAGACTGGATCAACTGGGCTTGTATTCACTGGAGTTCAGAAGAATGAGAAGGGGTCTCATAGAAACGTTTAAAATTCTGACGGGTTTAGACAGGTTAGATGCAGGAAGAATGTTCCCAATGTTGGGGAAGTCCAGAACCAGGGGTTACAGTCTAAGGATAAGGGGTAAGCCATTTCGGACCGAGATGAGGAGAGACTTCTTCACCCAGAGAGTGGTGAACCTGTGGAATTCTCTACCACAGAAAGTAGTTGAGGCCAATTCACTAAATATATTCAAAAAGGAGTTGGATGTAGTCCTTACTACTAGGGGGATCAAGGGGTATGGCGAGAAAGCAGGATGGGGTACTGAAGTTGCATGTTCAGCCATGAACTCATTGAATGGCGGTGCATGCTCGAAGGGCCGAATGGCCTACTCTTGCACCTATTTTCTATGTTTCTATGTTTCTAATCCTTTGTGCGTCGTGATGGTGATCAGAAGCTTGGAATCTTCCGCCAATTCCTGAGTTATGTAGGCCGAAGTGAGGTCCAGCTTTGTGAACAGCTTTCCACCTGCCAGCGTGGCAAAGAGGTCCTCCGCTCTCTGTATTGGTCTTGCAGTGAAACTCGGTTACTGGTGGCTTTGTAGTCGCCACAAATCCTAACCGAGCCATCTGCTTTGAGGACGGAAACGATGGGACTTGCCCAGTCGCTGAATTCAACGGCCGAAATTATGCCCTCTCTGAGCAGCCTGTCCAGTTCACTTTCAATTTTCTCACGCATCACGTACTGCACTGCTCTGGCTTTGTGGTGCACTGGTCTGGCGTCCGGAGTGATGCGTATCACTACTTTAGAGCCCTTGAACGTTCCGACACCAGGTTGAAAGAGTGACTCGAATTTTTGCGATACCTGCGAACATGAACTTCACTCCACGGATGAAATGGCGTGCACATCCCCCCCATTTCCAATTCATCTCAGCTAGCTAACTCCTCCCCAAAAGCGCGGGGCCATTTCCCGGAACAATCCAGAGTGGCAGCCGGTTCTGTGATCCATTATGCGTTACCACCAAGTTTGCACTGCCCAGCACTGGGATGATCTCTTTGGTGTACGTACGTAGCTGCATCTCAATGCGTTCCAGTTTGGGCCTGCTAGCTCTGTGTGGCCATAGTCTCTCAAATTGTTGGGCGCTCATGAGTGACTGGCTAGCTCCCGTATCCAGCTCCATGTGCACCGGGATACCATTCAGTAAGACTTTCATCATCGTGGGTGGCGTTTTAGTGTATGAGCTGTGGACGTCAGCCACATGAACTCTCTGAACTTCAGCATCCATGGTTGTTCCCCAGGCCTCATCCTGCATTACAGACCCCTCGTCTGGTTCCTCTGTCTCGCAGACTAGCCTCGCTACTGCCTTTTTGCACATCCTAGCCACTGACATTACAAATTCTACAGGTATAAAGCTGGAACCTGCAGCTTTTGGCAGTGTGTCTACCCCCACACCTCCAGCATGAGCTGAGAGTGCTGTTAACAAAAAGACTATTCCCAGGCATTTCTCTCTGATGGCCCATTTGGCTGTTTCTAAGCACTCTGATGGAGGATGTTAATGGTCCCATCATGGGATGGATTGTTCCTCGTGATGGCGTGAATTGCCGATCCCCTTTCCATTGTCCCTGTTGTGGGCCCACCCTGGAGCTTGTTGCTGCCTGGGCGGTGTCGAATTGCCCTTGCCTGCCTGCGGGGTTCTGTATCACTTTTACAACATTAACTTTCTGATTCATTGCAACGTTAAAACCAGGTCTACGTGCGTAAATTAGCTTGGTCTCCTCTTCCCCTGCCATAAAGGTCTGAGCTATCAACGCTGCCCCTTCTAAAGTCAAATCCTTAGTCTTTATGAGCTTCCTGAAAATGCCAGCATGATTAATGCCCTCGATGAAAAAGTCCCTTAACATCTCCCCCCTGCAGGCATCGGAGAACTTGGAGACTGGCCAAACTCCGCAGTTCCGCCACGAAGTCCGAGACGTTTTGACGCCGGTGAGAGTAGAACCAGTGCGGGCCATGTGCACACTACTTGCTGGCTTGGGATGCTCACTGATCAGCTGGCTGAGCTCTTCGAAGGACTTGTCTGCTGGCTTTTGGGGTGCGAGCAGGTCTTTCATTAGCGCATACGTCTGTGGACCACAGCTGGTCACTAGATGCGCCCTCCGCTTGTCAGCCGCTGTCTCTTCCAGCCAGTCCTTTGTGACAAAGCTCTGCTGGAGTCTTTCCACAAAGTCGTCCCAATCCTCACCCACACAGTAGTGTTCCTCTGTGCCACTAGTGGCCATCCTCGTGGTTCGGTGATTCCCGTTTCTCATCGCCAAATATAGTGTCTCTGCACCTTGTTACAAACTCACACGAGGCATGTATATATCAGACTCACACTCTGTGAGCTTCACTTTATCCCAGGACCAAGGACCTGGATGGGACCTCCCCTTTTATACCTGGAAACCCAGGTGGAGGAGTGTTTCCCGTAAGCGCACCCCCTGTGGTCAGGGTGTGCATTTCAAGGGTACAGGTACAGTGTGCATGAGTTACAGTTACATAACTATTGTCATTGCAAGATGGTGAAATACATGACAGACTCCACCCGCTGCTCCAGCTCCGAAAAGCGGAGCTCGAGCAGTTGAAGCTGGAGACACCTCCTGCACACATGGTTGTCTAGGCTGTGCGAAGTATCCAGGACTTCCCACCTGCTGCAGGATGTGCACTCCACGGGACTGAGTGCCCTGCCATCCCTCTAGTTAGACTTATCTAGTTTAAAATCTAATTAAAAAGAAATTGAGAAAAGAAAGGTACTTACCAACTCACCTCGCCGACCTCTGCGGCCTCCCGAACTCGGACTCCTGCTCTCGGACTCTCTGTACAGGACGATGGTGCCTCTGGGGAATGCAGCCAGAGCCAGTTCCAAGGCACCATAGGTGGCTTAGCTGCACAGGGGGGATGGATGAAGAATAAAAGAGCTCTAGTGATAGGGGATTCTATAGTTAGGGGAAAAGACAGGCTTTTCTGTGAGTCCAGAATGGTTTGGTGCCTCCCTGGTGCCAGGGTCAAGGATGTCACAGAGCGGACGCAGAGCATACTGGGGCAGGTAAGCAGCTAGAGGTCGTGGTCCATATCGGGACCAATGACATAGGTAAAATGAAGGATGAGGTCCTACAGGAAGAATTTAGGGAGCTAGGAAGAAAATTAAAGGGTGGGACCTCAAAGGTAGTAATCTCCGGGTTACTACCGGTGCCACGTGCTAATGAGTACAATAATAGAAGGATAGAGAGGATGAACACGTGGCTGTAAAATTTGTGCAGGAAGGAAGGCTTTAAATTCTTGTGGCATTGGGACCGTTTCTGGGAGAAATGGGACGGGTTGCACCTCAACAGCGCCGGGACCAATATCCTTGCAGGGAGTTTTGCTGGTGCTGTTGGGGAGAGTTTAAACTAGCTTGGCAGGGTGATGGGTACCTGAGAACGAATTCAAGAGGGAAGGAAGTAAAGCTGAAATTGGATAGCAAGAATCTAGAAAGTGAATCTGTTAGACCGAGGAAACACGGCTTAGTAAGTAGCAAGCAAGGAGGTCTTTCCGTTGGTCTTCCAAGGAGGTATATACTTTAATGCAAAGAGTATAGCAAATAAGGCGGATGAGCTAAGAGTACAAGTAGACACTTGGGAGTATGACATTATAGCCATTACAGAAACATGGCTGAAAGAGGGGCAGGTTTGGCAGATCACTAGTCCTGGTTATAGGATTTTTAGACAAGATAGAGAGGGAGGTAAAAAGGTGGGATGGGTGTTGTGGTACTGATTAAAGAAACTATTACAGCGGTGAGGAGGGATGATATGTTAGAGGGATCATCAAAAGAGGCCATATGGGTCGAATTGAAAAATAAAAAAGGGCGATCACACTGCTGGGCATGTATTATAGACCCCCAAACAGTGGGAGGGAGATAGAGGAGCAATTATGTAGGCAAATTGCTGTGAAGTCCAAAAACCATAGGGTAGTAATAGTAGGGGATTTTAAGTATCCAAATATTGATTGGGACAAATTTAATGTGAAGGGTATAGAGGGTGCGGAATTCTTGAAATGCATTCAAGAGAACTTTTTTAGTCAGTATGTAGCTAGCCCAACACGAGAGGGGGCGGTCTTGGATTTAGTTTTGGGGAATGAAGCTGGGCAGGTTGAAGGGGTATTAGTGGGAGAGCACTTGGGTACCAGTGACCATAATTCAGTCAGATTCAAGTTAGTTATGGATAAGGACAAGGATAGGCCTGGAATAAAAGTCCTGAATTGGGGAAAAGCTAATTTTGCTAAGTTAAGGAGTGATTTGGCCACAGTGGACTGGAAACAGCTACTTGTGGGTAAATCAGTGTTGGAACAGTGGGAGGTATTCAAGGAGGAGATCCGGAAGGCGCAGGCCAAATATGCCCTTCAAGAAAAAGGCAACGAATAATAATTCTAGAGTTCCCTGGATGTCTAGGGACTTACAGCGGAGGTTAAAGAAAAAAAGGGACGCTTATGCTATATACCAACAGCTAAATACTATGAATCTTTAGAGGAATATAGAAAGTTAAGATGCAAAATTAAAAAGGATATTAGGAATGCTAAGAGAGAGCATGAGAAATTCTTGGCTAGTAAAATTAAGGAAAACCCTAAGATGTATAAATATATTAAAAGTAAGAAGGTAACTAAAGAAAGGGTAAGGCCTATAAGAGGCCATGAGGATAATCTTTGTGTGGAGGCGGAAGATCTTGGGAGGGTTCTTAATGAATACTCTGCATCTGTTTTCACAAAGGAAAAGGGCAATGCAGATACTGATATCGAGGAGGAGTGTGATATTCTGGATGAAATAAATATAGTGAGAGAGGAAGTATTAAGGGGTTTTAGCAGCTTTGAAAGTAGATGTCCCCAAGCCCGGATGGAATGCCTCCCAGGCTGTTGAGCGAAGTAAAAGAGGAAATAGCAGAGGCCTTGACCATCATTTTCCAGTCCTCTTTGGATCTGGGCATGATGCTGGAGGATTGGAGGACTGCTAATGTAGTACCCTTGTTTAAGAAGGGAGAAAGGGTTAGCCAAGTAATTATAGGCCTGTCGGCCTAACCTCAGTTGTGGGAAAATTATTGGAAAAAATCCTGAAAGACAGGATAAATCTACATTTGGAAAGACAGGGATTAATTAGGGACACTCAGCATAGATTTGTTAAGGGAAGATCGTATTTGACTAACCTGATTGAATTTTTTGAGGAGGTAACCAAGAGGGTCGATGAGGGTAATGTGTACAATGTAGCGTATATGGACTTAGCAAAGCTTTTGATAAGGTCCCACATGGTAGACTGGTCAAGATGGTTAAATCCCATGGGATCCAGGGCAAAGTGGCAAGTTGGATCCAAAATTGGCTTGGAGGTAGGAAGCAAAGGGTAATAGTTGATGGATGTTTATGTGACTGGAAGGATGTTTTCAGTGGGGTTCTGCAGGGTTCAGTGCTGGGTACCTTGCTTTTTGTGGTATATATCAACAATTTAGATTTGAATATAAGGAGTATGATTAAGAAGTTTGCAGATGACACTAAAATTGGCTGTGTGGTTGATAATGAAGAAGAAAGTCATGGGCTGCAGGAGGCTACCAATCTACTGGTCAGGTGGGCAGAGCAATGGCAAATAGAATTTAATTCAGAGAAGTGTGAGGTGATACACTTAGGGAGGGCTAATAAAGAAAGGGTATGCACATTAAGCGGTTGGCCACTTAATCGTGCAGACGAACAAAGGGACCTTGGAGTGCTTGTCCACAGATCCCTTAAAGTAGTAGGCCAGGTGGATAAGGTGGTTAAGAAGGCATACGGAATGCTTGCCTTTATTGGCCAAGGCATAGAATATAAGAGCCAGGAGGTTATGCTTAAATTGTATAATACTTTGGTTAGGCCACAGCTGGAGTACTGTGTGCAGTTCTGGTCGCTGTATTATAGGAAGGACGTGATTGCACTAGAGAGGGTGCAGAGGAGGTTTACTAGGATGCTGCCTGGAATGGAGAATCTCAGTTATGAGGACAGATTGGATAAGCTGGGTTTGTTCTCATTGGAACAGAGGCGATTGAGAGGAGACCTCATTGAGGTGTACAAAATATTGAGGGGCCTGGACATAGTGGATAGTAAGGGCCTATTTCCATTGGCGGAGGGGTCTATTACATAAGAACATAAGAAATAGGAACAGGAGTAGGCCATACGGCTCCTCGAGTCTGCTCCGCCATTCAATAAGATCATGGCTGATCTGATCATGGACGCGGCTCCACTTCCCCACCCGCTCCCCATAACCCCTTATACCCTTATTGTTTAAGAAGCTCTCTATTTCTGTTTTTGCCTCTCCCAGGAGATCACATGGCTGGTGGGGTGTAGAATGTTTCAGTAGAAGGGGTGTCTCAGTTGTGTGAGGCGGACTGGTTGGGCTAGGTGCTCTTTGCTTTTCCGTCATTGTTCATGGGTTTATATGTAACTTTCAGGGCTGCTGACCAAGGGCCGTGCGGCTCTTTGTCGGCCGGCGTGGACACGATTGGCCGAAATGGCCTCCTTCTACGCTGTGAATTTCTGTGTTTCTTCTACAGGTGCAGCGCCCCCCCCAAGTTTTCTGAAGTTCTGAAATTCGGAAGTACCAGAACCTGTTCGTGACGTCAGAAAGCAAATTGAAAGCCCGGAATCCGGAACGGCCTTGCTCTCGAGGGTTCCAGATTTTAGGCTCTGCACCTGAATATTTTAACAGTTTTGTCTGAAATTCCATTCCACACTATTTTAAGAGCTGTTAACTTGGATAAAAGAAATGAGTTAATGCTTTTGCTAAAAGAGCAGCGTGAGGAATTTCAAACGAACCTGTTGTTAGCATCGCAAAGTTTACTTTCAGGGACTTTTGTTTGCCACCAAGTTATATTTAAAGAATTGCAATAATACCAATTGCAGAAAACTAAGATAAAACGCCTGCATCCCCCCTCATCGAACCCCTCACCTTACTCCTTCAGAGTTGCATTAGTTTCTTAAATTGTTAAGTGAAAATGTGAAAGTTTCCTAATTTACTAGTCTGTCCACCTCATTGCTGCATTCTTCAAAGCAATCTTGACAGTTGGGTGTGTGAGTGCGGAGAAATCAACCCTTATTGTGGCCTCTGTGATCTGCAAACATTGCAGGATCAATGGAATTAAATGTAGCAAAAACAGAAGGGAAATGCTCACAACTGGTACGAAATATCAATCTCCCATTAGTTAAATATGAATCCAAAAATAACAAAATCCCACTTGCCGTGTGTGTTTCCAATTAGATTCCTGAGGTATGTAGCTTAAGAGTCTGCTGGGCTGGAAGCATGTATTCTTCCAGGTTTTCAGGTGTGTGTTCAGCTGGCATGCAGGAATGGCAGGGTGCTGACACAGCCTGGTAAACAGGGTAGATTGCATAACACTTTAAAAAAAAAACTGTTGAAAATTTATTGAAAACAGTGCAATGAAAGGTTTTGCGAAGTGATACATTTTGATAGGCAGAATGAGGAGAGGCAATATAGACTAAATGCTACAATTTAAAAGGGTGTGCAGGAACCAAGATAAGCAGGGGTTATGTACACATATCTTTGAAGGTTGCAGGCAGGACAAGTTTAGAAGGCTGTTTTTTAATAAGAAAAGCTTATGCGATCCTTGGCTTTATTAATAGTGGAAGAGAGTATAAAAGCCAGGAAGTTTTTGTAATGTATTTGCTTCATGGGTTCTTGCTTAATAGAAATGTGTTGCTATGAATTCTTAAGGACTAGTTGATTTATTAACAAAGGTTTAACAATCACGCTACACATTACCAGTTCATCCACTAGGCTTACAACTGCATACCTCATTGTGGAAGACCTAGACCCAACTGACTGGGGTTTTATTGAGTCTTGTGAACATCCGGTGACGAGCTAAGCCACTCACAATGCAACAGCTCTACAAACCTGTGAGCATACACACAGGTGCATACATTACAGTTATGCTAAACCTTTGTTTTAAAAAAAAATTGGTTAGGCCTCAGCTGGAGTATTGGGGTCGAAATTGATGACCCTACCGTTTTCTCTGTGCTCTCCCTTCTCTGGGAGATTGGTGAGGCCCTCATGCCAACGGTTTGGAAGGACTGCTGGGGAGCGTGTGCCAGCGTGCAACAGCGAAAAAAGTCCTCCTGCCCGAGATTCATCCGAGCGGTTCTCCGCTCCTGCGGGAGAAAAGACCGCCGGGTGGGCGCGGGTCTTACCTGGACGGTAGGTATGAAGACCTGCAAGAAAAGGTTAGTTACGTTTTTTTTTTACTTCTTTTGCAGCGATTTTGTGTTAAAGGGTCCTCTGAAGGGTTTGTGATTTTTATTTTTTTAAAATTTTTTTTGTGTGTGCGTTGCCCCCTCCCTGGGCCTGACTCCATGTAACTTTCTCCATGATTGCATTTGCCGCCCAAAATCCCACCTACTGCCCTCTACCATCCAGAATCGGTGTATAATGCCCATTTTTACTGCCGGCTGCTTTTTTTCTTCCTTTTTTGACCAAGGTTCTGCCCAAAGTACCATCAGGATCTTAGCGGTCTTTTTGACTGTAAATGGGCAGAACTTGCCTTTGATCAGTTTCGACCCCATTGTGTTCAATTCTGGACACCACACTTTAGGAAGGATGTCAAGGTCTTTGAGATGGTGCAGAGGAGATTTACTAGAATGGTACCAGGGATGAAGGATTTCAGTTATGTGGAGAGACTGGAGAAGCTGGGGTTGTTCTCCTTGGAGAATATAAAGAAAAAAAGGGAAGCTTAAGAGAGATAGCGAGAACTCAACACTGCAGAAACTCTAGAGGGGTATAAGAAGTGCAGGGTGCAATTATAAAAGATATCAGGAAAGCAAAGAGAGAGCATGAACAAATGTTGGCAAGTAAAATCAAGGAAAACCCAAAGATGTTTTATAAATACATTAAGAGCAAGAGGATAACTAGAGAAAGAGTGGGGTCTATTGGAGACCATAAAGGAAATCTGTGTTTGGAGGCAGAATATGTGGGTATGATTCTTAATGAAAATTTTGCATGTTTTCACAAAAGATGGGGGCAATGCAGACTTTGCAACGAGGAAGGAGGAGTGTGAACTATTAGATGAGCTAAACATAGTGAGAGAGGAAGTATTAGGGGCTAAGCAGCCAGGCCCAGATGAAATGTATTCCAGACTAAGAGAAGCAAAAGAGGAAATAGCAGAGGCTCTGACCATCATTTTCCAGTCCTCTCTGGCTATAAGCGTGTTGCCAGAGGACTGGAAGACTGCCAGTATTGTATCTTTGTTTAAAAAGGGAGAAAGGCATAGACCGAGTAATTACAGGCCAGTCAGCCTAACCTCGGTGGTGGAAAATTATTGGAAAAATCCTGAGGGACAAGGTAAATCTTCATTTGGAAAGAAATGGATTAATCAAGGACAGTCGGCATGGATTTGTTAAGGGAAGGTCATGTCTGGCTTACTTGATTGAATTTTTCGAGGAGGTAACCAGGAGGGTTGACGAGGGCAGTGTGTTTGATGTAGTGTATCTGGATTTTAGCAAAGCTTTTGATAAGATCCCACATGGCAGACTAGTCACAAAAGTAAAAGCCCATGAGATCCAGGGCAAAGTGGCAAGTTGGATCCAAAATTGCCTCAGAGGCAAGAAGCAAAGAGTAATGGTTGATGAGTATTTTTGTGACTGAAAGGCTGCTTCCATTGAGGTTCTGCAGGGCTCAGTACTAGGTCCTTTGCTTTTTGTGGTAGATATCAATGATATAGACTTGAATATAGGGGGTATGATTAAGATGTTTGCAGCTGATACAAAAATTGGCTGCGTGGTTGATAATGAAGAAGAAAGCTGCGGACTGCAGGAAGATATTAATGTACTGGTCAGGGGGCAGAACAGTGACAAATGGAATTCAATCCAGATAATTGTGACGTAATGCATTTGGGGAGGTCTAATAAGGCAAAGGAATACACATTACATGGTAAGACACTGAAAAGTGTAGAGGAACAAAGAGACCTTGGGGTGCAGGTCCACAGATCCCTGAAGGTAGAAAGCCAGGTAGATAAGGTGGTTAAGAAGGCATATGGAATACTTGCCTGTTAAGTCCTGACTCTAATGTACTGACTTACACGAGACACATGCTAAAGTCAAGGTCCCACAGGATCTGCACCTTTAATTCCAGCTCTCCAGTGTTGCGCTTGCCTGAGACCTCTCTCTATATACCTCAGTGGGACAGGTATGGAGTGTCTCCTGCAAGTGCACCCCTGGTGGTAAGGTATGCTTATTGTTACAGGTCATATTCAGTTACAGTCATGTATAGCATGGTAAGATACAGTTATATACAGTAATGTGAGATACAGCACCTTTCAAGCCGGCCTCCAATGGCCAGGCAGAGCGAGCAGTGCAGATCATTAAACAAGGCATGCTCAGAATCCAAGGTCCCATGCTGCAGAGCCGCCTGTCGCGACTGCTGCTGGCATACAGATCTCGTCCGCATTCGTTGACTGGGGTTCCTCCCACGCAACTATTGATGAAACGAACCTTAAAGACCAAGCTCTCGTTAATCCTCCCAGACATGCATGAAATTGTTGAGGCTAAGCGTCAAAAGCTAACTGAGTACCATGACCGAAATTCGAGGGGGAGGTGGAATGAGATAGGGGACAAAGTGTTTGTGCTAAACTATGGCCGGGGTCCCAAATGGCTTGCAGGGACAGTAACAGACAAATAGGGAAACAGGCTACTTGTTGTACAAGTGGACAATGGCCAAACCTGCCGGAGGCATGTAGACCAAGTAAAAAGTAGATTCACTGATAACACTGAAGAACCAGAGGCAGACTACAATGTGGAACTCACACCACACCTGGTGGACAGACAGGTGGAACAACCTGAGGAAAGGGCAGTCTCAACAGACAGCCCAGGCGAGATACCAGCAATCACTTCGAACGAAAAACAGGCACCAAGGCAAACAACTGAACCACAACTAAGATGCATCACTGGAAACAGTTTGAGGCCTGGATAGAGTGGATAGGAAGGACCTGTTCCCCTTGGCAGAGGGGGTCAACAACCAGAGGACATAGATTTAAAGTGATTAGGGGGAGGTTTAGAGGAGACATGAGGGGAAATGTCTTCACCCAGAGGGTGGTGGGGGTTTGGAACTCGCTGCCAGGAAGGATGGTAGAGGTAGAAACCCTCACCATATTTTAAAAAAATACTTAGATGTGCACTTAAAGTGCTGTAACCTACAGGGTTACGGACCAAGAGCTGGAAAGTGGCATTAGGCTGGAGCGGGCATGGTGGGCCGAAATGGCCTCCTTCCGTGCTGTAAAATTCTATGATTCTATGGAGCAGGGAAGGTTAAGAGGAAATCATGAAGGTTTTGATTGAGTAAATAAGGAGAAACTGTTTCCAGTGGTAGCAGGGTCAGTAACCACAGCACACAGATTTAAGCTGATCGGTAAAAGAACCAGAGGCGACGTGAGGAAACTTTTTTTTTTAAATACGATTTGTTGTGACCTGGAATGTACTGCCTGAAAGAGTGGTGGAAGCAGATTCAGTAGTAACATTCGAAAGAGAATTTGATAAATACTTGAAAGGAAAATATTTACAGGGCTATGGGGAAAGGGGAATGGGACAAATTGGATAGCTCTGGCAGACAACTGGCACAGACACGATGGGCCAAATGGTCCATCAATGATAGTATCAGCTGTGGCTCAATGGGTAGCACACTTGCCTGGGTGTCAGAGGTTATGGGTTCAAGTCCCACTCCAGGAACTTGAGCACAAAGTTCTCGGCTGACTCTCCAGTATAGTACTGAGGGAGCACTGCACAGTTGGAGGTGCCGTCTTTCGGATGAGACATGAAACCGAGGCCCTGTCTGCCCCCTCAGGTGGACATAAAAGATCCCATGGCATTATTTCGAAGAAGAGCAGGGAAGTTATCCCTGGTGTCCTGGCCAATATTTATCCCTCAATCCACATCGCTAAAAGAAACAAATTACCTGGTCATTATCACATTTGCTATTGTGGGAGCTTGCTATGTGCATATTAGCTGCTGCGTTACCCACATTACAACAGTGACTACACTTCAAAAGTACTTTATTGGCTGTAAAGTGCTTTGAGACGTCCAGTAGTCGTGAAAGGCGCTATATAAATGCAAGTCTTTTTTTAATCAATCTATGATTCTACTTTATTATATTTTCTTGGAGCAACAGGTTGGTATTAATCTGGAGTCCTCGCATTTAAATAAGCTGACCCAGGGAAATTTTTAGAAGTGAAGACCACGACACGGAAAATGGAATTGCTCGCGGATAGATTAGCCCATGCCTGTTTCTGATGACGAAGCAAACGGACAACTGATTTCAATGGGTCCACCCTTCTGAATGATCGATTGAAAATCCATTGTTCCAGTCATTTATTTGCTTTATTTTTAAAGCTTGTTTGTCAAAGTTTAATAGCATATTGAATAAAGAACAAATTAAAAGTATAAGCAAAACCACGCAGATATTTATGACTTTGACAGTGGTTCAGTGAAATGTGCTTTAAATAGGAGTTGAGTGGGGGGGAAAAAAACGTATCAAGAATTATCTTTTTTTTTCTCCACAAGAGTTCAAAACTACTGGTACAATTGATGGAGAAATGTTTTCATTGATTCTTTGTGATGCGATGAAAACCAAGAAAATCCAGACATATACTGTTGTACAAAATCTGCTTTGACTTAAAAAAAACTGCACTGCTACATTATGCAATTCAGGAATAATTTAAAGGATCAATTTTTAATTTTTTTTTACCCAGTCTTTATACTTTCACCCACAGAAGTATTCAGTATTAGAATTGCAAATCAAGTAGTAACATTCAATGGGGCCAAAATTGGTGAAACACAAGTTCCGTCCATTTTTCGGCGGTCCCTGGGTGGTGCATCATTTTTTAACCACCTGGTACCACGGGCTGTGTGGGCAGGAATTTCACCTCACTTTTCTCGGCGGTGAGCGGAGTGCAGTTGACAGGAGCGGAGTGCAGTGGGCAGTGTATGGCAGAACATAAGAACATAAGAAATAGGAGCAGGAGTAGGCCATTTGGCCCCATGTGTTAGTTGATATGTTTGCACGAGGGTGAGTGTGAGGGATGGCTAGTGAGATAGGGAAGTGAATAATGTAGATAGAGAGAGATGGGTGGAGGTGCAAGGTAAGCTGTTGTGAGTAAGGATGTGCAGGAGTAGGGTAGGGAAGGCAGAATGATAGGGATATGATGAGTGGCACAGCAGGATGATGTTGAGTGTGGCTTTGCAGTAACGTTTCGTGACCTACTGAGATCATTGAAAGGCTTGTATCGCTCCAGCCTGGTCCTCCTGACGACATACCTGCTTGTGTCTATTATACTCATAATAAATAGTCAGACCGAGTACTGTGTGTAATGAGCAAGTGTGACCTTAGCTCCTTTATTGTAGTTCCAGAGTGCGGGTACCTCGTGGGTGGCCTGCTTATATACTCTACTCCAAAGGGATGCTGGGATCCCTTGGGACTCCAACAGGTGGGCTCTCTGGTGGATAGGTGTGATGCAGGTAACAAGGTTATAAGGGGTTAAATACATAACATCACTCCCCTGTGAAGTCAACAATACACTTATTTACAAGGCGAGACGATCTGGGGCTCTGCGCTCCCTTGTCGATCATCTCGGTTCAAATGTTGGTGTGGTTGGGTTGGTCAGTTCTTTACTGGGCTGTTGGGCAGCCTGCCTTGCCGGGCTGCTGGGGATGATAAGTTCTGTTTCATGGTCAACTGTGATGTCAATTGCCACGTGTGTGTGTGTGTGTGTGTGTGTGTGTGTGTTGGAAGGTCAAAGTTGGTGGTGTCTTTTTCAGGTTGTATGTAGCTGTCGGTGAACTGCAGTTTAATTTGGTCCAAGCATTTTCTGTTTGTTTGTCCATTGGTCAGTTTGACCTGAAACACCCTACTCCCCTCTTTGGCTGTGACCGTACCAGCAAGCCATTTGGGACCATGTCCATAATTGAGCACAAACACAGCATCATTGATCTCAATATCGCATGACAAGTTTACACGGTCATGGTACACACTCTTGATGCCGCTTGTCTTCCGTGTGATCATGTAGATCAGGGTGGACCAGAGAGAGCCTTGTTTTAAGTGCCCTTTTCATGAGCAGCTCAGCTGGGGGAATCCCTGTGAGTGAGTGGGGTCTGGTGCGGTAGCTGAGCAGTACTCCGGACAAGCTGGTCTGCAGGGAGCCTTCCGACACTCGTTTCAAGCTTTGTTTGATGGTCTGGACTGCCCGTTCTGCCTGGCGGTTGGATGCGGGCTTGAACGACGCAGATGTGACCTGTTTGACCCCGTTGTGGGTCATGAATTCTTTGAATTCGGCACTTGTGAAACATGGCCCATTGTCACTGACGAGGACATCGGGCAGGCCATGTATGGCAAACATAACTCTTAGACTTTCAATGGTGGCCGTTGATGTGTTTCCAGACATTATTGCACATTCAATCCATTTTGAGTAAGCATCCATGACAACCAAAAACATTTTGCCTCGGAATGGGCCTGCATAGTCTACATGGATCCTTGACTACGGTTTGGATAGCCAGGACCATAAACTTAGCGATGCCTCTCTGGGTGCATTGCTCAACTGAGAGCAAGCATTGCACTGGCGTACACATGACTCTAATTCTGAGTCGATGCCTGGCCACCACACGTGAGTTCTGGCTGTGGCTTTCATCATCACGATGCCCGGGTGGGTGCTGTGTAGTTCCCCAATAAATGTGTCTCTGCTGAGCTGCTCATGAAAAGGGCACTTAAAACAAGGCTCTCTCTGGTCCACCCTGATCTACATGATCACACGGAAGACAAGCGGCATCAAGAGTGTGTACCATGACCGCGTAAACTTTTCATGCGATATTGAGATCAATGATGCTGTGTTTGTGCTCAATTATGGACATGGTCCCAAATGGCTTGCTGGTACGGTCACAGCCAAAGAGGGGAGTAGGGTGTTTCAGGTCAAACTGACCAATGGACAAACAAACAGAAAATGCTTGGACCAAATTAAACTGCGGTTCACCGACAGCTACATACAACCTGAAGAAGACACCACCAACTTTGACCTTCCAACACACACACACACACACACACACTTGGGCAAGACCACACAAATGCCCCACAGAGACCGTCCGCCTGCGGAGAGAGCTCATCTTTGCGTCTGTGGACTGGCTTAATCGCTTCCTGCATCTCCACTGGGACACTGGACCAGCTCCCATGGAGGACACAGTTTTTACCAGGGACAGTAAAGGATCCTGGCTGGGACAGTAAAGGATCCTGGCTGGTCCAGGTCCTGATCTGGCGGGCCGTAACGGGGGATTTCTCGTTCTCAAATGCCTCCATGACCATGAGCAAGTCCACTGGCTGTGCCATTTTCACCCCGGTGGTGGGCAACAGTAGCCGACTGAGAGCATCTGCGCAGTTCTCTGTGCCCAGTCTGTGGCGAATTACATAGTTGTAGGCTGACAGCGAGAGGGCCCATCTTTGGATGCGGGCAGAGGCACTGGTATTGATCCCTTTGCTTTCTGAGAATAGCGATATGAGCGGCTTGTGGTCTGTTTCAAGTTCGAACTTGAGGCCAAACAAGTACTAGTGCATTTTCTTTTCCCTGTAAATACACGCCAGAGGCTCTTTTTTTAACCATGCTGTAGGCCCTTTCGGCCTTGGACAAACTCCTGGATGCATATGCAACCGGTTGCAAAATTCCCGATACATTAGCCTGTTGTAACACAAACCCAATCCTGAATGACGACGCATCGCAAGCTAACACTAGTTGTTTACATGGGTTATACAGGACAAGTAGTTTGTTAGATCTCAGTAAAGTTATGGCTTTCTTAAAGGCAGCCTCTTGTGAATTCCCCCATACCCAGTTGTCTCCCTTACGCAGTAGGGCATGCAGAGGTTCTAATAGGGTGCTTAACCCAGGTAGGAAATTACCGAAGTAGTTAAGGAGTCTCAAATGCGTGTAGCTCCATCACGTTTCATGGTCGCGGTGCATTCTTGATGGCCTCTGTCTTGGTGTTGGTGGGTCTGATGCCGTCTGCCGCGGTCCTTCTTCCTAAGAATTCGACATCCTGTGCCAGGAAAACATACTTCGAGCGTTTCAACCTGAGCCCCACGCGATCCGTGTAGAACCGATATCTCACCATCAAAATGCTTTCCTTAGGATTTAGGTGCTCCCGGACCAGTGTACACAGTTCTAAATAGGATTTATCTGTTGGTTTAGTCAGGGCCAGGAGATTCTTCATGAGGCCATAGGTAGTGGCCCCACAGACGGTGAGGAAGATCGCCCTTTGTTTGATCGCGTTTTGTCCCCTTCCAGCTTGTTGGCCACGAAGTATTGGTTGAGTCTCTCTACGAAGGCCTCCCAATCATCTCCCTCCGAGAACTTCTCCAGGATGCCGACTGGTCTTTGCATTTTCGCGCGGTTCGTTACCTCGTCACCAATTATTATACTCATAAATGGTCAGACCGAGTACTGTGTGTAATGAGCAAGTGTGACCTTAGCTCCTTTTTATTGTAGTTCCAGAGTGTGGTTACCTCGTTGGTGGCCTGCTTATATACTCTACTCCCAAGGGATGCTGAGATCCCTGGGGACTCCAACAGGTAGGCCCTCTGGTGGACAGGTGTGATGCAGGTTACAAGGTTACAAGGGGTTAAATACATAACTGTGTCCTCCTGTGCAATGTGCAACCAGGCTGCATTGGTCTCCTGGGGAGGTCTCTTCTGCCCATTGGAAAGGAAGAAAACCTCCCTGCCTGCTGTGACTCCCTCCATAAGCATCTGGAGGGAGTCATGGGAGAGCCTGGGTGCAGTCTTGAGCCTTTGTGCTGTGATTATCAGTGTTTGCAGCACCTCAATGCTGTAGAACACTGACAACACATCTATCAAACTAAACTTGCATGTGGTCCCTTTTAAGGAAACCGGCTGATAATGTGTCATCAAATGACGTCATCAGATCCGCTTCCTTCAATTAACTAGAAAACTTGTTGGGCAGGCTTAATAGACCCAATCAGGAGAAAATCATTTTGAACGGCGGACTGGAGCCAGCAGCAAGCTTGGGACTCGCCACAGACCCGCCAAGGTTGGTAAAATCCAGCTCATAGAATTATAGGATGATTACAGCACAGAAGGAGGCCATTCAGCCCGTCGAGCCCGTGCCAGCTCTCTGCTTTGCAGGAGCACTTCAGCTAGTCCCACTCACCCCGTCCTTTCCCCGTAGCCCTGCAATGTTTTTTCTTTCAGGTGCTTATCCAACTCCCTTTTGAAAGCAATGATTGAGTCTGCCTCCACCATCCTTTCAGGCAGTGCATTCCAGACCCTAAACACTGTAGGCACACATTGTTTACAGGAATCTCAAAACAGAAAATGCTATTGTATTGATAAGTTTTAATTATTTTCTTGTGGATCTTATTGAAATAATAAAGACATTTAAATAATTGTTATTTCTTGTAAGTCCTCCAAATTTAGTGGAGAAAGCCAAAAATATATTCAAGAAAATAGTTGGAATGAATTTAATTTATTTCCGTTCTCATTTCTTGGCAGAATTTGCTGACTGGTTCATTAGTGCTTCATTCATATTCATATGTCCTTCATAGTTCCTCATTGGAAGTTTGTTTACCCACTTTCCTACCTTTTTCATTTGTATCATCCCAGCCTGACCAGTTGTAATTTTTTTTCTGTTTTCTGAATGGCTTGGCTCACACGGATGCATATTTAATACTGATGTGTGACACAGGAAGACTTGAGATGAAGGATAACAGTGTTGGAATCAAACTTTGCTTTTTTCACTGTTGCTGAAAGATGAAAATTCGTGTTTTCTTTATCCATTGCAGTAAAGTAAATTAATATACACCACTGATGTAAACAATGGTTGTTTTTGAATTCTCGTTCTAAGCAAAAGAAAGTCAGGTCCTATAATCACTGTCTGCCTGTATCTATCTTTCTTTTGAAAATCAGAGGGTTGTAGGGCTGGAGGAGGTTACAGAGATAGGGAGGGGCATAGCCGTGGAGGATTTGTAAATAAGGATGAGAATTTTTCTTTTAATATATAAATTGAGGTGGAGACGGACCAAGAGCCAATGTAGGTCAGGGAGCAGTTTTCCTATTGGACCTTGCCTCTCAAAGGTTCTAACATTCCTGCTTTGGCTTATTTCAAAATAATTTGCAAAAACGAACTCATTATCATTTCTATAGCCTGAGGAAAGACTGGTTCATCTATCACCCCTATGATCAGCTAATTTTTCAAAACTTTTATCTCGGCACAAAATGTTTTTCTTACAGTTTCCCCTCTCTACAACTATTTTTGAAAAGTCTGTGTTCTGTAGGTATTCATTTCAACCCTTTCAATGCAAAAACTTCTTTAACAAATATTTAAAAAATAGTTCATAAGAGCATGTGTATTATTTGGAATCTTTGTGATTTAAATGCCGTGGAAGGGTTATTTATTGTTTTTAAAATATATTTTTCAAGAGAATATTGAGCTTCCAAAAACTCAGCACTACTTAATCACATCATCTCTCCACAGGGAGCTACCTTGATTGGCCTCTTTCCATTTATGTTGTGCTGCACCAAAGAAATGACATTAGCCAAAGTGGGGGTGTTGGTGAGACTGGTGTCTTGTGTCCTGCTGGCCTTTTCCACACATACCTGGATGGTATTTCTGAGTAAGTAAACCTTCCAAAACTAGATGGTGTGCGATATGATTGTCTGAACACTTCAACACATATGTATCAATTCCTCTGTCTTATTTTAACTGAGCTGTTACTTTAAAAATAAATAATAATTTTACATGCTTTCACATTTCCTATTAAAGTAGCTGGCAAAGGGATTTGATAAAATACATTAAGCATTTATACAATAATACCCAGTGTAATTTTCAGACTTTGATCTCTACTCTCGTATATTGTACCTGTGTAAACAGTATCACCATCATCATCATCATCATCAAAAAAAACACTTTCGTCAAGATTATCAGGCATTTAAGTATATTTGTTTATATCTGCTATTGCAAATGCCCCATTCACAGAAATTGATATAGAAATCTTGAAATGCAATTAAAATTATACCTGACATCAAATTGCTTTTGTTTAATTCGTTGGATTGTGTGTGCATGTCTGTGTATATATATATATATGTTACCAATGTGCATATATGCACCAACTGGCACATTTAAGACCAGTTACCTGTAATTTGGATGATGCCTTTGATGATCTGTTGAGTATTATTGGTTACACTCCCCTTGACTTTAGAAGTGCATAGAAATGAAAGGTGGAAGATGTTTCCATTATTCATTTAGCGTGTGTGAACCTTCACCCTAATGAGAGAGCAGCATTTTGATGTATTCAGTAGGTGAAGGCTTCAGCAGTGCTAAAAAAATAGATAGACAATGGGGAATAGTTGGAAAACCAGCTTTTTTTCTACGTATATGTGAAAAATCTTTACTATAAAGCCTAATTTGACACTGTAAATTTAAGACCCAATTGGTATTGGTTGACTGGGTATTGAAATAGTGCCATGCCTTAAATAGAAATGGTTTTGTATTCTGGAATTTCTATTTGTAAAATCCCTGCGTACAATGCAAATGCTTATTAACCACGATAAATGTTAATGTCTGTGCCACCACATTAATGAGTTGGCTTTGCTTGTCTATTCCAGTAATTCACATCTGGGGTAGGTAGGAGTACTTCCTTAAAAGAATAAACGGAAGATTAGCCTCGAGTTGTTTTCTCCTGCTAAAGATATATTCTGACATGAAAATAAATAGGATAATTGTTTTCAAGGTTTCTTCAAATTGAATTCAATTGTCAGTTCAGAACGACCCCCAGTTGATCCAGGAGAGGATTACTCGGGTGACTCCTGAATCATCAGCTTAAGTAGTTCCCCCGGAGTCAAGGATGATTTGCTTTCACACTAAAATGAGTTCTAAGGTGACTGATGAGACCAAAGCTGGATCTACAGTCTCTGTCACAGGTGGGACTGATGGTGGTTGGAGGGACGGGTGGGAGGGGTGCTTGACTTGTCGTGCGCTCCTTCCGCTGTTTGTATTTGGCTTTTGTGTGCTCCTGGCGAAGACACTCGAGGTGTTCGGCGCCTTCTCGGATGCTTCTTCTCCGCTTTTTGGGCCAGGGATTCCCAAGAGTTGGTGGGGATGTTACATTTTTTTCAAGGAGGCTTTGAGGGTGCCCTTGAAGCATTTCCTCTGCCCTCCTGGGGCTCGCCTGCCATGACATAGCTTGGAATAGAGTGCTTGTTTTGGGAGTCTAGTATCGGGCATGCGGGCAATGATATTGCGGATTCCTGAATACAGTGCTCTGGAATAATGCTTACAGTGGAATGGGCTACAGCTGAATAATGTGCATCAGTTGTGAGCTTGTAAAGCACAGTAGCATGAAGAGAACAAAACTTCTTTTAAAAGATTTAGCTGATTCTAGACTAACACTTGTGCTGACCTGCAGTGAATCAAGCCCCAGTGTAACTTCTAACTAATTGAAAAATGAATAGTTTAATAATTAAAAGATCAGCAACAACTTAATGGCTATAGGAATACCTTAGGATGATGTATTTGCTAGTGATCTTTAAAACCCATAGATCAATTTAATTAAATGTCATTGTTTAATAATTCTGAGTTGAAATAGCTTGAGATACTTCTGAGCATGCATTTGAGTGTTTAGTGAGATAATGGACAACATACTGGACAGGGGGAAGCAATTATTCCTCTTCCCAAGGAGGGGAATTTATTTTTTATTCATTCACGGGATGCGGACATCGTTGGCAAGGCCAGAATTTATTACCCATCACTAATTGCCCTTGAGAAGATGGTGGTGAGCCACCTTCTTGAACCGCTGCAGTCCGTGTGGTGATGGTACTCCCACAGTGTTGTTAGGGAGGGAATTCCAGGATTTTGACAGTGATGATGAAGGAACGGTGATATGCTTCCAAATCAGGATGGTGTGTGACTTGGAGGGGAACAAGGAGGTGGTGGTGGTGTTCCCATGTGCTTGTTGCCCTTGTCCTTCTCGGTGGTAGAGGCTAGCGGGTTTTGGAGGTGCTATTGAAGAAGCCTTGGCGAGTTGCTGCAGTGCATCTTGAAGATGGTACACACTGCAGCCATGGTACGCCGGTGGTGGAGGGAGTGAATGTTTAAGGTGGTGGATGGGCTCCCAATCAAGCGGGCTGCTTTGTCCTGGATGGTGTCGAGCTTCTTGAGTGTTGTGGGAGCTGCATTCATCCAGGCAAGTGGAGAGTATTCCATCACACTCCTGACTTGTGCTTTGTAGATGGTGGAAAGGCTTTGGGAAGTCAGGGTGGACATGATGAAAATGTCCATACCACAGTTGAACTAAAGGAGTGGAATACACCAAGCTTTGCTGTGAGATGTTGCCTTTAGAGGTACAGTCAGTGATA
Organism: Pristiophorus japonicus; assembly: GCF_044704955.1. NCBI lineage: Eukaryota > Metazoa > Chordata > Chondrichthyes > Pristiophoridae > Pristiophorus > Pristiophorus japonicus. Next base: position 31,579,011 of record NC_091985.1, read on the forward strand.
TTGTGCGGCCAGGGAAGGCTATGAACTGGGCTCCTGAGATAGAAGGTGTGGGACTACGCTTGCTAATACAGCTATGGGCATTTCAATAAGGGCGCTGGAGGGGCTGTGGATGGGAACAGCAATACTTCCAAGGGGGAAGAGAGTTAAACTAACACAGTAATTATTACTAGTGTGGAGAAATCACTATTGGAAGTAGGTTGCGTCTGAGGAATCTGGTTTGCAGTACACAAACTCCTGTCAGATGAGGGAGAATAAAGCAAGTGAGAGTGGCTCTGTGGTCTCACCAAGCATCATATTCATTCCATTGAGAGGCAAGTCAGATCTGGTAAGTCAGTACAGTTAGATCCAGCCTCCAACTACACTGTTATTTTTCTCCTTTTGTCTCTTCCCCTCCCCCCCCCCCCCCCCCCCCCCCCCAAGGGTGACACCTCAAGCTTCCAAAAGCAGGAGTGAACCTTTTATTGCAGTTCTAGAGTAGCCACCTCCAGTGAGCGTCAACGAGTTATTGGTCTATGGGGCCATCGTAGCCTAGACCAGGGGTTCTCAATCCTCTTGCATCTGAGGCCCCCCTTCCCTGTTATAGAAATTCCATGGATCCCCTGTAACACAACATAAGTATTCTTTCCATATAAAAATTGTTATACAATTAAACAAATCTATTTATATATTGAGGTTCACACTACTCCCCCCCTCTTCCTGACCTGTACAGACTCACTCTGTCCTGAAGGGTAGCCCAAGCTGTTTTCCTCAGAATGGGGGCCACCACATCTGCTATCTGAGATTAAAGACAAAGAAAAGAAAGATCTGACGTTTATATGTAATCTTCCCCGTCACCAGAAGGACCCAAAGTGTTTCACAGACCATGGATTGTTTCTGAAGTGCCGACGCTGTTTTGTAGGAAATGCAGCAGCCAATTTACTCACAGCAAAGTGCCACAAAAAGCAAATAAGATTTGACAGGACAGGGAGTCTCTGGTCATGTTGGTCCAAGACACCAGGAGAACTTCTAGTTCTTCAAATAAGACGTTTCCTACCCCATGAGCAGGTAGATAGGGTCTCCGTTTAATGTTTCATCCACAACGTGACACCTCCAACAGTGCAGCACACCCCCCAGTGCGGGGCTGTATTTACTGGAGTGGAGCGTCTACCCACAACTTGTTCACTCAACTCCCAACTGAGCCAAACTGACACCCAGCTACTGGCAATTGATAATTTCACACTTGCCTCCTCTACTTAGTTCGTGTTCTCACCTCCCGATCTCTAAGAATGCTGCAGAGTTATTCTAATTAAAAAAAAACTATTTTTAAATCATTTTGATCCCATTCGTCCCCTTATGTTATAAAAAGGGGACTCCTGTCTGGGGACCAGTTCCACAGACACCTCTAGTATTGCTCTCAATTCACCATTCTTCATCTGTGAGACTGGCCAGTGAGTGTGGGGTAAAGGGAACTGATGGAGCTCCCAATCCTGACTTCAGAGTCCGCACTCTCTCACTTAGCAGCAGGTAGCAGTGATCGGGAGCAGCAACTGTGAGCTTTCCTTCCAGAATACCTTGGTACATGAGGCCAATAACAGTCTCCTAACCGGCTCAATGCTCTGGCTGAGATCTGCCAACTCAGCATCGGCCAGTAATTTGTGCTTTTATTGCTGGTCTGTTTGGATCAGCGCACAACACACACCATTCCCTCTACCCGCTCAGGTATCCAGTAAAAATATTTAAAGATAAAACTGTCCAAACATTAGCTGCTGAGAGATCGGAGAAATTTTCCAGTGAAAGCTCCAATGTATGGCCCTGGAGGAATCGGGCTGGGCTGAGTCAGCAACAGGAATCCAAGAGCAGTGCTTTCCTCATCTTCCACAGAGTTCCTCAGTCAGTGGACGCCTTGAAACTTTCTAGGCGGCCCTGGTTCCACAGTTGAGAACCCATGGCCTAGATGATCCACATGCCCACTTTCTAGCCGGGGTTTCTGGGGAGTAAAAGGAAGGGTACGCTATGGTCATTTTATCTGTCTTATTCCCTAATTGGAGGACGTAAAGGCCAATTGTAGTTCCCCATTTGTCATTCTGGTTGAAGCTAGTTAATGCAGCACTGACCTGGAGCTGAACCTGGAAGTTCCCAGCTTTGTATGGTTCTGTACCACACCATTGCTGTATATTTGCCACTGAGCCATTACGGAGCAAACAGAAATTACAGATTTTTCTCCTGCCCAAAACTAATTTTGAACATTTGCTGGCACTGCAATATGAAAAAACCTCAACGGACATATATGGAATAGATAGAAAGTTGAGTTAGGAGCAGAGGTAATCGAGGAGAAATGGAAATGGTGATGGCATAGCGACCTTGCTGATGCTTCTGTGGGGCTAAAACCAATAAAGATTATGTACAGGATGCATCAAATACTCTTACAGCTGCTCATTGTATTCCAAGATACCCATAGGGATCGTGCATGGGAATCCCAACTTAAAATGTTTCGGTCCATAGGATCGTAAAATGTTTTTCAAAACAAATGAAAAATATTTTTTTCTCCCTCTGTCCTCTAGTCTCTGCTTTTGCAGTGCCTCCTTCTCCCCAGTATGCGTGCTTCTTTTTGCATTATCATGCACTCTGTGAATTAGCAGATATGTTTCTTTTAATTAGCCTACACTGTGCCTGCAGGTTCTGAGTTCTGAGAGGGCAGTGATATTGTACGTCAAGGGGTTTGAGCTGTTTAATTTGCAAGCAATTGCTTGCACAGGCTCGCATATTTCCTCAGCATCAATAGTACCATAGCAGGCAGCCTCCAGAGCTACCCTAGCTTGGGGCAATCTGGGTTTGAATCAGAATTTATTTTTCTTAATGTGTAATTGGAATACAAAGCTTTTTTGGATTTATTATAGGCTTTAATATTTTTCCCAATTAAAAATAGAAATTGTTTAAAATAAATCTTTGCTTTTTGAGGAGGAGAGGGGAAATTTCAGAAACGACTGGCTATTTTGTGCTAACTGGTAGCCCTTAAATAAATACTGTATGTAATATGTCTCATAGCTAGTTATTCCTGGTTAATTTACTCACTTTTATTTAAAAAAAATTTTTAAAAAAATTTCAAACTAACTTAGTTCCCAGCCAGCTTTCATTTCTAAAACTAGTTTTTTTATTTTGTATTTTTCTGAATTTTTACATTTCACTGTTTTGAGACAATTAAAAAAAAAAAATGATTTCCGGGATGTGGGCGTTGCTGGCAAGACTAACATTTATTGTCCATCTCTAATTGCCCTTGGGAAGGTGGTGATGAGCTGCCGCCTTGAACCGCTGTAGTCCTTGGGGCTGAAATTGGTGAAGCACATGGTCTGCCCCTTTTTCACTGGTCCCCGGGCGGTGCGTCCTTTTCTACCGCTTGGTATCGCTGGGGCCGAGTGGGTGGGAATTTCATCCCACTTTTCTCAGCAGTAAGCCGAGTGGCGTGCCGCTGGCGGTGTGCAGCGGAGGAGGCCTTTTGACTCTGGAATCTTCGGCTCCCGGGTTGTGCGCACGCACGTGCGGCTCTCAAGCTCCGCCCCCCCCCCCCCCCCGAGAGGCACCGATGAGAGGCCAGAGACTGTCATCCTGAGAGCGCTGTGCGGGGGTGGCCTGAAATCGCCGTGGCGGCAGAGGGGGGGAGGGGGGGAGGGAGGGATCGCTGTGGGGGGGGGGGGTGGCCTGAGATCGCTGTGGGGGGGTGGCCTGAGATCGCCGTGGCAGCGGAGGGGAAGGGATCGCTGTGGTGGGGGGGGGTCAGGAGGGATCGCTGGGGGTGGGGGGCGGCCTGAGATCGCCGTGGCAGCGGAGGGGAAGGGATCACTGTGGTGGGGGGGGGTCGGGAGGGATCGCTGGGGGTGGGGGGTGGCCTGAGATCACCGTGGCAGCGGAGGGGAAGGGATCGCTGTGGTGGGGGGGGGTCAGGAGGGATCGCTGGGGGTGGGGGGCGGCCTGAGATCGCCGTGGTGGCAGAGGGGGAGGGGTCACTGTTGGGGGGGGGGGGGGGGTGGGATCGCTGTGGGGCGGCCTGAGATTGAGGTGGGGGGGGGGGGGGGGTCGGGAGGATCGCTGTGCGGGGGGTGGGGGCGGGATCGGTAGGGATCACTGTGGGCGGCCTCAGATCGCTGTGTGGGATGCGGGCGGGGGTTGGGGGGGTGGAGAGCGCTATTGGGCAGCCTGAGATCGATATGGCGGGGGGGACGGGGTGCGTAGGGGGTCGCTGTGGGGCGGCTGAGAGCGCTGTGTTGGGAACGGGGGGTGGGGGGGTTGGGGGGTGTGGGGAGAAGAGATCGCTGTGGGGCGGCTGTGATTGCTGTTGAGAGAGGGGGGTGGGCGGTTGAGAGATCGCTGTCGCTGTGGGTGGGGGTGGGGGGAGGGGGAGAGGAGAATGCTGGTGGTGGATATCGTTGGTGGTGGGGAGAGAGAGCGCTGTGGGGGGTGGGGGGGGGGAAGGGATTGCTGTGGGGCAGCCGGAGATCGCTGTGGGAGGGGGCGGGGGAGTGGGGAAGAGATCGCTGTGGGGGTGGAAAAGACTGGTAGAGACTTGGGGTTGAGAGAGACTAATGACATGTTTATTATAGTTCATTAATAAAGGAGTATATAAGGCTTTTAGACTATTTATATTATTACCTAACATTGGAAAATATTACAATCCATTAAAACAATACATCAAACTGTGGAGAACTATAAATATCAAACAAACCTGTCGGCTCTGTGTACATATCGCCCGCCCGCTTAAGATCCATTTAAAAGCATCTCCAAGAAGGTATGCATTTTTGGTGGTATGTCATGAATTTTGCACTTTTGGGTGGTATGTGCAAACCGCCCGGCGGTATGTCAGTGATGAATTTTCCGCCCGGCAGTATGCAGGTGTTTTTTCACCAAAATTGCATTTGTAGGCAGTATGTTGATGAATTTCGGGCCCCTTACAGTGAAGGTACTCTCATAGTGCTGTTAGGGAGGGCATTCCAGGATTTTGATCCAGTGTCGATGAAAGAACGGCGATATATTTCCAAGACAGGATGGTGTGTGTCTAGGAGGGGTACTTGCAGGTGATGGTGTTCCCATGCACCTGCTGCCCTTGTCCTTCTCGGTGGTAGAGGTTGCGGGTTTTGGAGGTGCTATTGAAGAAGCCTTGGCGAGTTGCTGCAGTGCATCTTGAAGATGGTACACACTGCAGCCATGGTACGCCGGTGGTGGAGGGAGTGAATGTTTAAGTTGGTGGATGGGCTGCCAATCAAGCGGGCTGCTTTGTCCTGGATGGTGTCGAGCTTCTTGAGTGTTGTTGGAGCTGCACTCATCCAGGCAAGTGGAGAGTCTTCCATCACACTCCTGACTTGTGCCTTGTAGATGGTGGAAAGACTTTGGGGAGTCAGGAGGTGAGACACTCGCCGCAGAATACCCAGCCTCTGACCCGCTCTTGTTGCTACAGTATTTATGTGGCTGATCCAGGCTTCTGGTCAATGGTGACCCCAGGATGTTGATGGTGGGGGATTCGGTGATGGTCATGTCATTGAATGTCAAGAGGAGGTGCTTAGTCTCTCGCTTGTTGGAGATAGTCATTGCCTGGCAATTGAGTGGCTCGAATGTTACTTGTCACTTATCAGCTCAAGCCTGAATGTCGTCCAGGTCTTGCTGTATGTGGGCATGGACTGCTTCATTATCTGAGGAGTTGCGAATAGATCTGAACACTGTGCAGTCATCAGCGAACATCCCCACTTCTGACCTTATGATGGAGGGGATGATCGTTGAAGAAGCAGCGGAAGATGGTTGGGCCTAGGACACTGCCCTGAGGAACTCTTGCAGCGATGTCTTGGGGCTGAGATGATTGACCTCCAACAACCACAACCACCTTCCTTTTGTGCTAGGTATGACTCCAGCCAGTTTTGCCCCCGATTCCTAGTGACTTCAATGTTACTAGAGTTTGTTGATGCCACACTCTGTCAAATGCTGCCTTGATGTCCAGGACAGCCACACTCACCTCACCTGACCTCTTTTGTCCATGTTTGGACCAAGGCTGTAATGAGGTCTGGAGCCGAGTGGTCCTGGCGGAACCCAAACTGAACATCAATGAGCAGGTTATTAGTGAACAAGTGTTGCTTGATAGCATTGTCGACGACACCTGTCATGATGTTGCTGATGTTTGAGAGTAGATTGATGGGGCAGTAAATGGCCGGATTGGATTTGTCTTGCTTTTTATGGACAGGGCATATTTGGGCAGTTTTCCACGTTGTCGGATAGATGCCAGTGTTGTAGCTGTACTGGAACAGCTTGGCTAGAGACGCGGCTAGTTCTGGAGCACAAGTTAATTGAGTAATTGCTTTTTGGAACAGTTAACTGCCAGTTGTGGTCCTGTTTTTCTAAATTAATTACTGGCTATTAACTGTTCCAAAAAAACAATTACTCACATTCAGCAGTGGAGCCTCGCACCTCCAAAGGACGGAGTTCTGGGCAAAATTGGGTAGCGCTGCGTTTGGGGCGTTAAGTTTTATCTGTTTGATCATTTAGCGCCCGATGAGATGGACTGCAAAGTTGTTGGAAATTGGGCACTTTTCCCTCAGAAATGTAGCGAGGCGGTATCTGAAGCATGGGGTGCTATTACCAGGTCGGCACCCAGTTTCAGCTGATTTTCATTCACTGATAATCGGCCTCCTGTTTATTCCTGTTCTTAAAGTGGATGTCGTTTCAGGCAGCACCTGATCATTTTCATAATTTCTGCAGTTGACTGAGAGCTGCAAGGAAGGTTTGCAATGGCTGCTCCAAGACCTCATAAAGGGCCACTCTGTTCAGTGACCTGGCATTGGAGACATTGGTTAGGGGCAGTGGAGAGAAGGAGGGAGGCATTGTTCCCTCTATCTGGGATTAGACCAACTCCACAGGTTTTAGGGCCATGTGGGCAGAGGTGGCTGTGGAGGTGCCGGCCAGTACCGTGATCGACAGAAGCCCAACACCGTGCCGCACGAAATTCAACAACCTCACTCGGACGGTCAAGGTGAGTTCATGTTTCCACAACTCTTGCATACCAGCCTCTGCAAACCAGCACTTAACGCAGCAGGCAACCACCAACCATCTGCGCCTACTCACAGTCACAGCCTCGTTTCACGCCTTGGCTACACTCACGGCTATTTAACCATGGCAGGCATATCTTCCACATACATAACTGAACTCTTACTCACACAGGTTCCTTTTCTTTGCAGGCCAAGATGGCAGACAACAAGATGGAGCAGCAGAGGACTGGGGGGGCGGTGGAGGGGAAGCTGAACAGCGCCAGCTTTTGGACCTGGAGGAGCGAGTACTGCCGCAGGTGGTGGGTGCCATGGCCGGCAGAGACGTCGAGCCCGCTGGGAGCAATAATGGTATCTTTTTCCCCTCTTCTCATCCCACTTCCCCGTTAAACCAGCGGGCCTTATCGTTTTCTAGCTCCTCATTCTGTCTGTCTTCCTTCCTCTATTCCTGCCCCCCTGCACCTTAACGCGACTCTTGTGCCATTTATGGATTCAGATGAGCAGCCTGTGCCTGAGCCCCTCCCAACCCAGTCACGAGGGAGAAGCAGAGGGTGAGGAGGAGGAGCCAAGCACTGTCACTGCTGCTCTCGCCCACAGGCACCAACTCAGATACTGGCACTACGCGATCCTTGGAGGTTAGCTTAGGGCAGGGGTTTGCACTGCGTGAAGTACTGGGGCCTAGCGGGCTGCAGCACAGTCAAGGGGAAAGGGAAGCTTGGGAGCCATCTCCCCGGAGGGCGAGTTCGCACGTGAGTTCTGCTGCACAGGACTCCGATGAGGACCTCGACGAGGAGGCGTTCAGACAAAGGGTGATGGCCATGCACTCTGACATGATGGGTGCAATAGCAAGGTTGCCTAAAAGCCTGTTGGAAGTGGTAAGGAGCTTGGAGGAGTCCGTCTCCCACACTATACACAGTTCTGCTCACACCATGGAGCCCATCATTGCCAGTGTGCAGATGATGGTGGACTCCCAGAGAGACCTTGTGGATCCAGACCTCGACATGTGTCATGGGCGATGTGGCAGCTTCCATTGCGGCAGAGCCAGAAGCAACGCAGTCTTGCTACTGCAATAGTCAATGGTTGCTCGCATAAATGCTCAGACAACTCTCATGCAGTCTCATCTGCATGGCACGCAAGCTCTGACTGCTGCCATCGCCGCTGGGTCCACCACAGTCGACCGGGATCACACGGTGTCGCAGCAGCCCAGCAATCTCTAAATTGTCAGACTGCTTGTCTGACATCCAGTTCTGGATGGATGAGCAGAAATTTTCTCCAATGAATATTGGGAAGACCGAAGTCATTGTGTTCAGTCCCTGCCACAAACTACGTTCCTGAGCCATTGACTCCATCCCTCTCCCCAACTTTAGTCTGAGGCTGAACCAGACTGTTCGCAACCTTGGTGTCATATTTGACCCTGAAATGAGCTTTCGACCACATATCCGCAGCATAACTAAGACCGCCTATTTCCACCTACGTAACATCGCCCATCTCCGCCCTTGCCTCAGCTCATCTGCTGCTGAAGCCCTCATCCATGCCTTTGTTACCTCGTGACTTGACTATTCCAATGCACTCCTGGCTGGCCTCCCACATTCTACCCTACGTAAACTTGAGATGATCCAAAACACAGCTGCCCATGTCCGAACTCACACCACATCCTGCTCACCCATCACCCCTGTGCTCGCTGACCTACATTGGCTCCCAGTTAAGCAACGCCTCGATTTAAAAATTCTCATCCATGTTTTCAAATCGCTCCATTACCTTGCCCCTCCCTATCTCTAATCTCCTCCAGTCCCACAACCCTCAGATGTCTGCGCTCTTCTAATTCTGCACTCTTGAGTATCCCTGATTATAACTGCTCAACAATTGGTGGCGGTGCCTTCTGTTGCCTAGGCCCTAAACTCTGGAACTCCCTGCCTAATCTTCTCTGTCTCTCTACCTCTCTTTCCTCCTTCAAGGCGCTCCTAAAAACCTACCTCTTTGACCAAGCTTTTGATCACCTGCCCTAATTTCTCCTTGTGCGGCTCGGCATCAAATGTTTTATCTCATAATACTCCTGTGGATCGCCTTGAGACGTTTCAGTACGTTAAAGGTGCTAAATAAATACACATTGTTGTTGCTGCCCGAGAGGAGTGGTAGTAGGTCACTGGAGCAGGAATTTCTGTCCTCTCTCAGGATGACAGCATTCCTGCTCCCACCACTGCCACTCTGCCATTGCACTTGTCGCTGCCTGTCACCTAGCCAGCCCAGACTGCCGCCGCCCAGCCTGAGGTGGTGCAGTCTACAGCAGGGCCTTCTAGGCCCAGAACTGGTCGAGGGCGTCCTGCAAGGCCATCTGTAGTCTCTGGCACTAACACACAGCAGCCTTCCACCAGCCATGCTGCAGTTACAGGGGAGACAATGTGGAGGAGTAGTAGAATAGGGGCATGAAAAAAGGGCTATAAGGATATGCACAATGGTGATGACTAAATACAGTTATACATTTTATTGTTGTTTCATAAATGGTGATTGGAATGTTTAATATTTGCTGCTGTCTCTCATTTTCAGTGTTGGGGCTTTGCTATGGAAGGGCAAATTGATATGGTGATGGGGGCGTCCGCACGAACAGGGAAGTTGGATGGAAATCAGAGGAAACGAGCTCCGATGAGACGGTCGCGGACCTCCCTTGCAGGATTGCGATGAAGTCGCTGCCTCCTCCATCATGGCTGTTGCTGTTCCTGCTCCTCTTCGTCCTCCTGCTGTTGCTCCTCCTCCTGGTCCTCCTCCTCCTCCTCCTCCTCCTCCTGAGGTTGTGCAGCACTGCCTGGTTGCAATGGCTGTGCCCTCACGATGGCCAGCTTGTGCAGCATGCAGCAGACGACGACAACGAATAGGGACACCCGCTCAAGCGAGTACTGCAAGACTCCTCCAGAGCAGCGCACTGATGGTCTGCTCAGTGATGTTCCTGGTGGTGGCATGGCTCTCATTGTACGACTGCTGGGCAGGAGTGGTGGGGTTGCGGAGAGGAGTCATGAGCCAGGTGGATAGTGTATAGCCCTTGTCTCTGAGCAGCCAGCCGCGAGTTTTATTTGGGGGCTGAAACAGAGTTGGCACGCCGGTCTGGTGCAGGATCAAGGCATCGTGGCTGCTGCCAGGAAAACGGGCATTCACAGTCATCATTATTTGTGTGTTCACACACGAACTGGACATTCAGTGAGTGGGAGCCTTTGCGGTTACGGAAGATCTCAGGATTGTGATGCGGTGCCCGCAAAGCAATATGGGTGCAGTCAGTGCCACCCTGCATCATGGGGAAGCCCGCTATCCTGGCAGAGCCACGTCCACGCTCATGCTGCTTCTCTCTCATGGGGAAGGAGATGTAGTCCCTCCTCCTTCTGTACAGAGCATCTGCGACCTCGTGGATGGAGCCAAACTGGGAGATGTTGGAAATGTCTCCTTTTGTTCCCTGGAAAGATCCATTGGCGTAGAAATTGAGAGCGATGGTGACCTTGACTGCCACGGAGAGAGCTGTCCTCACCCTGGTGTGAGGCTTAAGGTCTGCAGCAGATGACGGAGCTCTGTGATCACATCCTTCCTGAAATGCAGCCTTCGCATACACTGTTCTTCAGTGAAATTGATGTAGGAAAACTGCTGCCTGAACACTGAGAGTAAGGCCTCCTGTTGCCAGCCCTGTGGCACCTTCTTCCTCTGGCAACATGTTGATGTACTTCTCCCTCTCCCGCTCTCTCTCCCTCTCCCTGTGGCGCTCCTTTCTCTCTCCCTCTCTCGATACCTTTCCCTCTGTAATTGGCCGTGTCTTTGTCTTCGGCGAAGCATTCTCTGATGGTAAAGTTGGTGCAGGCGGTCGAGGGCCAGCACAACCCCCATGAAGCGGCAGAAACAGTTGAACATCGAAAGTACCGTAAGTGAATCATGAAAAAAGGTAGGAGGCAGAAGAATGCTTGAGCTAGGAATCGCTGCTATCTCTCCACCAGCCACTCTGCCTAACTATTGGAAAACAGAAATAAGTAATGGCCGACAAAAACTACTTTCTAAGCTGGCGTATCCAATTCCCGACTGCAACTCGACAGTTCAAGCTGTTGTTGTCATCGGCAGGCGCTAAGGTAGGTTGCACAGGGCAATTTCACTTCTGGGGCGGTAAGGGGGTGATGTGCACAGCGGGGCACTCTCAGCAGGATGGGGATGCTACCTTGTAGAGCCACCGCAACACCACTGCCCAATTTCGCAGAGAGCAATTATTGTGCCGCGCCCAGGTTAATTCTATTTTGCTCCCCATTGGCGTCTCTGGAAGGCCATCGATAAAAGGTACAATTTCGGCCCCCTGATGTCCTGTCAATATTCATCCCTCAATCAATACCAGAGAGCTTTTGATTTCTTTAGATTATCATTGATAGGATTATACATAAAAGCTCTTAATATTTTCCCCACTATGGACGTTGAGGCTGCTGGATTTATAATTCCTGAGTTCATGGATTACTCCTTTTTATTTAATTTTGGATAATGTTTCCTATCCTCAAGAACAGCTTCCATGGTTATTGAGTCTTGCCAGTTCCCTTGATGATTATATAGAAACATAGAAAATAGGTGCAGGAGTAGGCCATTTGGCCCTTTGAGCCTGCACCGCTATCAATTAGATCATGGCTGATCATTCCCTCAGTACCCCTTTCCTGCTTTCTCTCCATACCCCTTGATCTCTTTAGCCGTAAGGGCCATATCTAACTCCCTCTTGAATATATCCAATGAACTGGCATCAACAACTCTCTGTGGCAGGGAATTCCACAGGTTAACAACTCTCTGAGTGAAGAAGTTTCTCCTCATCTCATTCCTAAATGGCCTACTCCTTATCCTAAGACTATGTCTCCTGGTTCTGGACTTCCCCATCATCGGGAACATTCTTCCCACATCTAACCTGTCCAGTCCCGTCAGAATCTTATACGTTTCTATGAGATCCCCTCTCATCCTTCTAAACTCCAGTGAATAAAGGCCCAGTTGATCTAGTCTCTCCTCATATGTCAGTCCAGCCATCCCTAGAATCAGTCTGGTGAACCTTCGCTGCACTCCCTCAATAGCAAGAACGTCCTTCCTCAGATTAGGAGACCAAAACTGAACACAATATTCCAGGTGAGGCCTCACCAAGGCCCTTTACAACTGCAGTAAGACCTCCCTCCTCCTATACTCAAATTCCCTAGCTATGAAGGCCAACATACCATTTGCCTTCTTCACCTGCTGTACCTGCATGCCAACTTTCAATGACTGATGTACCATGACACCCAGGTCTCGTTGCACCTCCCCTTTTGCTAATCTGCCATTCAGATAATATTCTGCCTTTGTGTTTTTGCCCAAAAATGGATAACCTCACATTTATCCATATTATACTGCATCTGCCATGCATTTGCCCACTCACCTAATCTGTCCAAGTCACCCTGCAGCATCTTAGCGTCCTCCTCACAGCTCACACCGCCACCCAATTTAGTGTCATCTGCAAACTTGGAGATATTGCACTCAATTCCTTCATCTAAATCATTAATGTATATTGTAAATAGCTGGGGTCCCAGCACTGAGCCCTGCGGTACCCCACTAGTCACTGTCTGCCATTCTGAAAAGGACACGTTTATCCCGACTCTCTGCTTCCTGTTGCCAACCAGTTCTCTATCCATGTTAGTACATTACCCCCAATACCTGTGCTTTAATTTTGCATGCTAATCTCTTGTGTGGGACCTTTTCAAAAGCCTTTTGAAAGTCCAAATACGCCACATCCACTGGGTCTCCCTTGTCCACTCTACCAGTTACATCCTCAAAAAAATTCCAGAAGATTCGTCGAGCATGATTTCCCTTTCATATATCCATGCTGACTTGGACTGATTCTGTCACTGCTTTCCAAATGCGCTGCTATTTCATCCTTAATAATTGATTCCAACATTTTCCCCACTACTGATGTCAGGCTAGCCGGTCTATAATTACCTGTTTTCTCTTTCCCTCCTTTTTAAAAAAGTGGTGTTATATTAACTACCCTCCAGTCCATAGGTACTGATCCAGAGTTGATAGACTGTTGGAAAATGATCAACAATGCATCCACTATTTCTAGGGCCACTTCCTTAAGTACTCTGGGATGCAGACTATCAGGCCCCAGGGATTTATCGGCCTTCAATCCCATCAATTTCCCTAACACCATTTCCTGACTAATAAGGATTTCCCTCAGTTACCCCTTCTCACGAGACCCTCGGTCCCCTTGTATTTTTGGGAGATTATTCGTGACTTCCTTAGTGAAGACCGAACCAAAGTATTTGTTCAATTGGTCTGCTATTTCCTTGTTCCCCCATTATAAATTCACCTGATTGTGGCTGCAAGGGACCTACATTAGTCTTCACTAATCTTTTTCTCTTCACATATCTATAGAAGCTTTTGCAGTCAGTTTTTATGTTCCCTGCAAGCTTCCTCTCATACTCTATTTTCCCCCTCTTAATTAAACCCTTCGTCCTCCTCTGTTGAATTCTAAATTTTTCTCAGTCCTTAGGTTTGTTGCTTTTTCTAGCCAATTTATATGCCTCTTCCTTGGTTTTAACACTATCCTTAATTTCCCTTGTTAGCCACGGTTGAGCCACCTTCCCCGTTTTATTTTTACTCCAGACAGGGATATACAATTGCTGAAGTTCATCCATGTGATCTTTAAAATTGCCATTGCTTATCCACCGTCAACCCTTTAAGTATCCTTTGCCAGTCTATTCTAGCCAATTCACGCCTCATACCATCGAAGTTACCTTTCCTTAAGTTCAGGACCCTAGTTTCCGAATTAACTGTGTCACTCTCCATCTTAATAAAGGACTCTACCATATTATGGTCACTCCTCCCCAAGGAGCCTCACACAACAAGATTGCTAATTAGTCCCTTCTCATTACACAATACCCAGTCTCGGATGGCCAGCTCTCTAGTTGGTTCCTCGACATATTGGTCTAGAAAACCATCCCTAATACACTCCAGAAAATCCTCCTCCACCGCATCGCCACCAGTTTGGTTAACCCAATCAATATGTAGATTAAAGTCGCCCATGATAACTGCTGTACCTTTGTTGCACACATCCATTATTTCTTGTTGGATGCTGTCCCCAACCTCACTACTACTGTTTGGTCTACACAACTCCCACTAGCGTTTTCTGCCCTTTGGTATTCTGCAGCTCCACCCATACCGATTCCACATCATTCAGGCTAATGTCCCTCCTTACTATTGCATTAATTTCCTCTTTAACCACCCCGCCTCGTTTTCCTCTCTGTCTATCCTTCCTAAAAGTTGAATACCCCTGGATGTTGAGTTCCCAGCCTTGGTCACCCTGGAGCCATGTCTCCGTGATGCCAATTATATCATATCCGTTAACTGCTATCTGCGCAGTTAATTCGTCCACTTTATTCCAAATATTCCTCGCATTGAGGCATAAAGCCTTCAGGCTTGTCTTTTTAACACACTTTGCCCGTTTAGAATTTTGCTGTAATATGGCCCTTTTTGTTTTTGTTTTTTGCCTTGGATTTCTCTGCCTTCCACTTTTACTATTCTCCTTTCTATCTTTTGCTTCTGCCTCCATTTTATTTCCCTCTGTCTCTCTTCATAGGTTCCCATCCCCCTGCCATATTAGTTTAACTCCTCCCCAACAGCACTAGCAATCACTCCCCCTAGGACATTTGGTTCCGGTCCTGCCCAGGTGCAGACCGTCCGGTTTGTACTGGTCCCACCTCCCCCAGAACCGGTTCCAATGCCCCAGGAATTTGAATCCCTCCCTCTTGCACCACTCCTCAAGCCACGTATTCATCTGAGCTATCCTGCGATTCCTATTCTGACTAGCATGTGGCACTGGTAGCAATCCTGAGATTACTACTTTTGAGGTCCTACTTTTTAATTTAGCTCCAGCTCCCTAAATTCGTCTCGTTTTACCTCATCCCGTTTTTTACCTATGTCGTTGGTACCTATATGCACCACGACAACTGGCAGTTCACCCTCCCTTTTCAGAATGTTCTGCACCCGCTCCGAGGCATCCTTGACCCTTGCACCAGGGAGACAACATACCATCCTGGAGTCTTGGTTGCGGCCGCAGAAACGCCTATCTATTCCGCTTACAATTGAATCCCCTATCACTATAGCTCTCCCACTCTTTCCTGCCCTCCTGTGCAGGAGAGCCACCCAAGGTGCCATGAACTTGGCTGATGTTGCCCTCCCCTGATGAGTCATCCCCCTCAACCGTACCCAAAACGGTATATCTGTTTCTAGGAGGGATCCCATCTGGGGCAGATGTTCTGTAGACAGACAACAACATGCATTTATAACAACAACAACTTGTATTTATATAGCGCCTTTAAGGTAGCAAAACGTCCCAATACACTTCACAGGAACGTACTCAAATAAAATTTGTTATCGAGCCACATATGGAGATATTGGGGCAGGTGACAAAGCTTGTTGAAAGAGGTAGGTTTTAAGAAGCGTCTTAAAGGAGAGAGAGATAGAGAGGCGGAGAGGTTTAGGGAGGGATTTTGACTGCTTGGGGCCGAGGCAGCTGAAGGCACCAATGGTGGAGCGATTAAAATTAGGGCTGTGCAAAAAGCCAGAATTGGAGGAGCGCAGAGCTCGTGGTGGGTTGTAATTCCTTGGATTAGCATTACACATGCTTTACAGATCATTACATACGTTTCTAGATTCCTGTGCCAAGGTGACTTGATGTTGAAACAAAAGGCTGATTCTGAAACTTTGTCGTGGACAAATCCAATCCACATCCTGTGTAATGCTGCTTGCCCATGAATGTTCTGGATGGTGTGCTGGAAGATATGTTGAAACCTAATAAAGAACCTCTTCCGATTAAGCCTGTTATTATAATTGCATGTACTGGAAGTCTGTTGCCATGGATTAAATTTATCTAAAACTTGGTGCAGTGAAAGTTCAGGAAAGACAAACCTGCAGATACTTGATTGTGTGATACTTGAAAAGCTACACTTTGAAGATATTCTGGCAAAGGCCAAGAATTAAGTTAGAAAACATTGAGGTTAGACAAGGGCCATGAATAATTTTCTTATGTAACCAATAAAATGCTTCATGGACTTCTTCAGAGATAGGAGGTCAAATGTGTGCTACAGTGCGGATGGCTACTAGTCCTGCTCAAGGAGAAGGAGGGAGTGTATTTGGAAACCTAATGATTATATTAAATAAATGGGCTCATAGATTAAACCTATCCCTGTGCTATGAAGTAAAATTGATGGAGCATCACCAGGAATTCTTGGCTTGTAAACTCTAAAATAGAGAGCTATACTGAATAATGTAGCCAAGTATTTTGTCCCACCAATATGTTGCAGATACCTGAATCTTCATGCAGAAACTTGTGTTTAATCAGCTAAAAATTCTTGATAATCCAACATTACTTTAGAGCAGGTGAACAGTCTCCCCTCTATTAACCATTACTTTCCAGTACAGGTTCGACACCTCAAACCTGGAGTTCCAAACTCCGGAATGTTCCGAAATCCGGACATTGTGCTGATCCGTAGAGGGGTCGTCCATAGAGGGAGTGCAGCGAAGGTTTACCAGACTGATTCCTGGGATGGCAGGACTGCCGTATGAGGAGAGATTGGGTCGACTAGGCCTGTATTCACTAGAGTTTAGAAGAATGAGAGGGAATCTCTTGAAACATATAAAATGACTGGGTTGGATAGACTGGATGCGGGGAGGATGTTTCCCCTGGCTGGGAAGTCCAGAACAAGGGGTCACTGTCTCAGGATACAGGGTAGGAAATTTAGGACTGAGATGAGGAGAAATTCCTCAGAGGATGGCGAATCTGTGGAGTTCTCTACCACAGAAGGCTGTGGAGGCCAAGTCACTGAATATATTTAAGAGGGAGATAGATCGATAGATTTCTAGAAACATGGAGAGAAAGCAGGAATATGGTGTTGAGATAGAGGATCAGCCATGATCATATTGAATGGCGGTGCAGGCTTGAGGGGCTGAATGGCCTACTACTGCAAGCAAGAAAAGCAAGAGTGGAGGGCAGAGAAATCAAGGGCAAAAATCAAAAATGACCACATTACAACATAATTCTAAAAGGACAAAGAGTGTTTTTAAAAAAAAAGACAAGCCTGAAGGCTCAGTCTCAATGCGAGGAACATTCGTAATAAAGTGGATGAATTGACTGCGCAGATAGCTGTTAACGGATATGATGTAATTGGGATTACGGAGACATGGCTCTAAGGTAACCAAGGCTGGGAACTCAACATCCAGTGGTATTCAATATTCAGGAAGGACAAGGAGATAGGGTACTGTTATTGGTTAAAGAAGAAATTAATGCAATAGTAAGGAAGGTCATTAGCGTGGATGATGTGGAATCTATATGGGTAAAGCTGCAAAATACCAAAGTGCAGAAAACATTAGTGGGAGTTGTGTACAGACCATCAAACAGTAGTAGGGAGGTTGGGAATGGCATCAAACAGGAAATTAGGGACGCGTGCAATAAGGGTACAGCAGTTATCATGGATGACTTTAATCTACATATTGATTGGGCTAACCAAACTGGTAGTGATACTGTGGAGGAGGATTTCCTGGAGTGTATAAGTGATGGTTTTCTAGACCAATATGTCGAGGAACCAACTAGCGAGCAGGCAATCCGAGACTGGGTCTTGTGTAAAGAGAGAGGAATAATTAGCAATCTGGTCATGTGGGGATCCCTTGGGGAAGAGTGACCATAATATGGTAGAATTCTTCATTTAAGATGGAGAGTGACACAGTTAATTCAGAGACTAGGGTCCTGAACTTAAAGAAAGGAAACTTTGACGGTATGAGACGTGATTTGGCTAGGATAGATTGGAGAATGATACTTAAAGGGTTGACTGTGGATAGGCAGTGGCAGACATTTAAATATCACATGGATGAACTACAACAACTGTACATCCCTGAGTGGTGTAAGAATAAAAAAGGGAAGGTGGCTCAACCGTGGCTAACAAGGGAAATTGGGGAAAGTGTTAAATCCAAGGAAGAGGCATATAAATTGGCCAGAAAAAGCAGCAAATTTGAGGACTGGGAGAAATTTAGAAACATAGAAACATAGAAAATAGGTGCAGGAGTAGGCCATTTGTCCCTTCTAGCCTGCACCGCCATTCAATGAGTTCATGGCTGAACATGCAACTTCAGTACCCCATTCCTGCTTTCTCGCCATACCCCTTGATCCCCCTAGTAGTAAGGACTTCATCTAACTCCTTTTTGAATATATTTAGTGAATTGGCCTCAACAACTTTCTGTGGTAGAGAATTCCACAGGTTCACCACTCTCTGGGTGAAGAAGTTTCTCCTTATCTCGGTCATAAATGGCTTACCCCTTATCCTTAGACTGTGACCCCTGGTTCTGGACTTCCCCAACATTGGGAACATTCTTCCTGCATCTAACCTGTCTAAACCCATCAGAATTTTAAACGTTTCTATGAGGTCCCCTCTCATTCTTCTGAACTCCAGTGAATACAAGTCCAGTTGATCCAGTCTTGATAGGTCAGTCCCGCCATCCCGGGAATCAGTCTGGTGAACCTTTGCTGCACTCCCTCAATAGCAAGAATGTCCTTCCTCAGGTTAGGAGACCAAAACTGTACACAATACTCCAGGTGTGGCCTCACCAAGGCCCTGTACAACTGTAGCAACACCTCCCTGCCCCTGCACTCATATCCCCTCGCTATGAAGGCCAACATGCCATTTGCTTTCTTAACTGCCTGCTGTACCTGCATGCCAACCTTCAATGACTGATGTACCATGACACCCAGGTCTCGTTGCACCTCCCCTTTTCCGAACCTGTCACCATTCAGATAATAGTCTGTCTCTCTGTTTTTACCACCAAAGTGGATAACCTCACATTTATCCACATTATACTTCATCTGCCATGCATTTGCCCACTCACCTAACCTATCCAAGTCGCTCTGCAGCCTCATAGCATCCTCCTCGCAGCTCACACTGCCAATAGTGCCATCCGCAAATTTGAAGATACTACATTTAATCCCCTCGTCTAAATCATTAATGTACAGTGTAAACAGCTGGGGCCCCAGCACAGAACCTTGCGGTACCCCACTAGTCACTGTCTGCCATTCTGAAAAGTCCCCATTTACTCCTACTCTTTGCTTCCTGTCTGACAACCAGTTCTCAATCCATGTCAGCACACTACCCCAATCCCATGTGCTTTAACTTTGCACATTAATCTCTTGTGTGGGACCTTGTCGAAAGCCTTCTGAAAGTCCAAATATACCACATCAACTGGTTCTCCCTTGTCCACTCTCCTGGAAACATCCTCAAAAAATTCCAGAAGATTTGTCAAGCATGATTTCCCTTTCACAAATCCATGCTGACTTGGACCTATCATGTCACCTCTTTCCCAATGCGCTGCTATGACATCCTTAATAATTGATTCCATCATTTTACCCACTACCGATGTCAGGCTGACCGGTCTATAATTCCCTGTTTTCTCTCTCCCTCCTTTTTTAAAAAGTGGGGTTACATTGGCTACCCTCCACTCGATAGGAACTGATCCAGAGTCAATGGAATGTTGGAAAATGACTGTCAATGCATCCGCTATTTCCACGGCCACCTCCTTAAGTACTCTGGGATGCAGTCCATCAGGCCCTGGGGATTTATCGGCCTTCAATCCCATCAATTTCCCCAACACAATTTCCCGACTAATAAGGATTTCCCTCAGTTCCTCCTCCTTACTAGACCCTCTGACCTCTTTTATATCCGGAAGGTTGTTTGTGTCCTCCTTAGTGAATACCGAACCAAAGTACTTGTTCAATTGGTCTGCCATTTCTTTGTTCCCCGTTATGACTTCCCCTGATTCTGACTGCAGGGGACCTACATTTGTCTTTACGAACCTTTTTCTCTTTACATATCTATAGAAATTTTTGCAATCCGTCTTAATGTTCCCTGCAAGCTTCTTCTCGTACTCCATTTTCCCTGCCCTAATCAAACCCTTTGTCCTCCTCTGCTGAGTTCTAAATTTCTCCCAGTCCCCGGGTTCGCTGCTATTTCTGGCCAATTTGTATGCCACTTCCTTGGCTTTAATACTATCCCTGATTTCCCTTGATAGCCATGGTTGAGCCACCTTCCCTTTTTTATTTTTACGCCAGACAGGAATGTACAATTGTTGTAGTTCATCCATGCGGTCTCTAAATGTCTGCCATTGCCCATCCACAGTCAACCCCTTAAGTATCATTCGCCAATCTGTCCTAGCCAATTCACGCCTCGTACCTTCAAAGTTAGCCTTCTTTAAGTTCTGGACCATGGTCTCTGAATTAACTATTTCATTCTCCATCCTAATGTAGAATTCCACCATATTATGGTCACTCTTCCCCAAGGGGCCTCGCACAACGAGATTGCTAATTAATCCTCTCTCATTACACAACACCCAGTCTAAAATGGCCTCCCCCCTAGTTGGTTCCTCGACATATTGGTCTAGAAAACCATCTCTTATGCACTCCAGGAAATCCTCCTCCACCGTATTGCTTCCAGTTTGGTTAACCCAATCTATGTGCATATTAAAGTCACCCATTATAACTGCTGCACCTTTATTGCATGCACCCCTAATTTCCTGTTTGATGCCCTCCCCAACATCACTACTACTGTTTGGAGGTCTGTACACAACTCCCACTAACGTTTTTTGCCCTTTGGTGTTCTGCAGCTCTACCCATATAGATTCCACATCATCCAAGCTAATGTCCTTCCTAACTATTGCATTAATCTCCTCCTTAACCAGCAATGCTACCCCACCTCCTTTTCCTTTTATTCTATCCTTGCTGAATATTGAATACCTCTGGATGTTGAGTTCCCAGCCCTGATCATCCTGGAGCCACGTCTCTGTAATCCCAATCACATCATATTTGTTAACATCTATTTGCACAGTTAATTCATCCACCTTATTACAGATACTCCTTGCATTAAGACACAAAGCCTTCAGGCTTGTTTTTTTAACATCCTTTGTCCTTTTAGAATTTTGCTGTACAATGGCCCTTTTTGTTCTTTGCCTTGGGTTTCTCTGCCCTCCACTTTTACTCATCTCCTTTCTGTCTTTTGCTTTTGTCTCCTTTTTGTTTCCCTCTGTCTCGCTGCATTGGTTCCCATCCCCCTGCCATATTAGTTTAACTCCTCCCCAACAGCACTAGCAAACACTCCCCCTAGGACATTGGTTCTGGTCCTGCCCAGGTGCAGACTGTCCGGTTTGTACTGGTCCCACCTCCCCCAGAACCGGTTCCAATGCCCCAGGAATTTGAATTCCTCCCTGCTGCACCACTGCTCAAGCCACGTATTCATCTGCGCTATTCTGCGATTTCTACTCTGACTAGCACGTGGCACTGGTAGCAATCCCGAGATTACTACTTTTGAGGTCCTACTTTTTAATTTAGCTCCTTGCTCCTTAAATTTTGAGTTCAGCAGAGGAGAACTAAGGGTTTTTAATTAGAAGGGGAAAATTGAGTATGAGAGTAAGCTTGCAGGGAACATTAAAAACTGACTGCAAAAGCTTCTATAGATATGTGAAGAGAAAAAGATTAGTGAAGACTACTGTAGGTCCCTTGCAGTCACAATCAGGTGAATTCATAATGGGGAACAAGGAAATGGCCGACCAATTGAACAAATACTTTGGTTCGGTCTTCACTAAGGGAGACACGAATAATCTCCCGAAAATACTAGGGGACCGAGGGTCTAGTGAGAAGAGGTAACTGAGGGAAATCCTTATTAGTCAGGAAATGGTGTTAGGGAAATTGAAGGGACTGAAGGCTGATAAATCCCCAGGGCCTGGTAGTCTGCATCCCAGAGTACTTAAGGAAGTGGCCCTAGAAATATGGACTCTGGTTCAGTGCCTATGGACTGGAAGGTCGCTAATGTAACCCCACTTTTTAAAAAAGGAGGGAGAGAGAAAACACGGAATTATAGATCGGTTAGCCTGACATCGGTGGTGGGAAAATGCTGGAATTAATTATTAAAGATGAAATAGCAGCGCATTTGGAAAGCAGTGACAGGATCGGTCCAAGTCAGCATATATTTATGAAAGGGAAATCATGCTTGACAAATTTTCTAGAGTTTTTTTGAGGATGTAAGTAGTAGAATGGATAAGGGAGAACCAGTGGATGTGGTGCATTTGGACTTTCAAAAGGCTTCTGACAAGGTACCACACAAGAGATTGGTGTGCAAAATCAAAGCACATGGTATTGGGAGTAATGTATTGACTTGGATAGAGAACTGGTTGGCAGACAGGAAGCAAAGAGTGGGAATAAACGGGTCCTTTTCAGAATGGCAGGCAGTGACTAGTGGGGTGCCGCAGGGTTCAATGCTGTGACCCCAGCTATTTACAATATACATTAATGATTTGGATGAAGGAATTGAATGTAATATCTCCAAGTTTGCAGATGACACTAAGCTGGGTGGCAGTGCGAGCTGCAAGGAGGATGCTATGAGGCTGCAGGATGACTTGGGCAGGTTAGGTGAATGGGGAAATGCATGGCAGATGCAGTATAATGTGGATAAATGTGAGGTTATCCACTTTGGTGGCAAAAACAGGAAGGCAGATTTTTATCTGAATGGCGACAGATGAGCAAAAGGGGAGGTGCAACGAGACCTGGGTGTCATGGTACATCACTCATTGAAGGTAGACATGCAGGTACAGCAGGCAGTAAAGAAAGCAAATGGGATGCTGGTCTTCATAGCGAGGGAATTTGAGGATAGGAGCAGGGAGATCTTGCTGCAGTTGTACAGGACCTTGGTGAGTATTGTGTGAAGTTTTGGTCTCCTAATCTGAGGAAGGACATTCTTGCTATTGAGGGAGTGCAGTGAAGGTTCACCAGACTGATTCCTGGGATGGCAGGACTGACATATGGAGAAAGACTGGATTGACTAGGCTTATATTCACTGGAATTTAGAAGAATGAGAGGGGATCTCATCGAAACATATACATTTCTGACAGGATTGGACAGGTTGTGGCAGGAAGAATGTTCCCGATGTTGGGAACATCTTGAACCAGGGGGCACAGTGTAAGGATAAGGGGTAAGCTATTTAGATGAGGAGAAACTTCTTCACTCAGAGAATTGTGAATCTGTGGAATTCTCTACCACAGAAAGTTGTTGAGGCCAGTTCGTTAGATATATTCAAAAGGGAGTTAGATGTGGCCCTTTCGGCTAAAGGGATCAAGGGGTATGGAGAGAAAGAAGGAAAGGGGTATGGAGAGAAAGAAGGAAAGGGGTACTGAGGTGAATGATCAGCCATGATCATATTGAATGGTGGTGCAGGCTCGAAGGGCCAAATGGCCTACGCCTGCACCTATTCTATGTTTCAGAAAATATTCCAAAATCCGGACATTTATTTATACGCGATAGCAGTATTTTTTTTAAATTTTGGAGGTTGAGCCTGGATCGGCAGGATGTCAACTTAAAATTGTTGCAATGCATTTGGATCTGTGATGGCGTTACAAATTTTGTTACAGTAGATATTTTCTCTGGCTCAGTGGCACAAGTCACTCACATTAGCAGACTTCATGTCCTTTCTGATCAGTAGCACATTTTTACTGCCCGATATCTCGTTTACCAATAGTATGACCTGGGGGGTTTATAACATAGACCTCTTGTTGCAAGTACAGGTTCAACCTCCGAAATCCGGAAACCTCTGGACCAAGGCCTTCCGGATTTCGAGTATTTCCGGATTTCGGAACCTTTCGGCCGGCCGTACACTAGGCGAAAAAAAAAACGCCCGAGATAAACCTGCGTTGCGGCCCCAAGGACAACAGTAAGTAAGACGGCCTGCAAAAAAAGGTAAGTTAGCGTTTTAATTTTTAAATTCTTTTGCAGCGATTAGATAGTTGAGTGTCTTGTGAATGTTTTGTGATTTTTAATTTTTTTTAAATTTTTTGTTTCTTGCAATTAATTTTGGTGTGTGTGTCCTTGCATGGGTGGGGGGGATTATTTACTGTTGTGAAAAAAAACTATTTGGCTCAGCAGTGACCCGTAGTTAGTTAGGAAAAAACTGCCCAGGAAAAACCACGTTGCAGCCATTGGGACCGCGGTAAGTATGAAGACCTGCAATAAAAGGTAAGATAAAGTTTTTATTTTTTAATTCTTTTTCAGTGATTCAATAGTGAAGTGTCTTGTGAATGTTTTATGATTTTTATTTTTTGCAATTTTTTTTGTTTTCCTCCCTCCCAAGGCCCAACTCGCAGCGATAATCGGCCTCGGTGTAAGGTTGGCGAGGACCGACCGTAGTTACCGATTTTTACCACTGGGCTTTTAAAAAAAATAAAAATAACGGAGTGATTAGCAGTATTTTTGACGCAAAACAGCAGCGCTGCCTTCCCAAGATCCTGCAAATCCACTGAGAGGATAGATGCACCAATGTCAGTGTTTTCGCTCAGGCCAACATCCCCACCATCGAAGCACTGACCATAGTCGATCAGCTCCGTTGGGTGGGCCACATCGTCCGCATACCCAACACGAGATTCCCAAAGCAAGCGCTCTACTCCGAACTCCTACACGGCAAGCGAGCCCCAGGTGGGCAGAGGAAATGTTTGAGGGACACCCTCAAAGCCTCCTTGATAAAGTACAACATCCCCACTGACACCTGGGAATCCCTGGCCAAAGATCGCTCTAAGTGGAGGAAGTGCATCCAGGAGGGCGCTGAGCACCTCAAGTCTCGTCGCCGAGAGCATGCAGAAACCAAGCGCAGGCAGAAACCAAGCGCAGGCAGCGGAAGGAGAGTGCGGCAAACCAGACTCTCCACCCATCCCGTCCTTCAACTACTGTCTACCACCTGTGACAGAAAATGTAATTCCTGTATTGGACTGTACAGTCACCTGAGAACTCAGTTTTAGAGTGGAACCAAATCTTCCTCGATTTCGAGGGACTGCTTATGGTGCTTTAACTCTGTTACAGCTGGCAGATGGAGCTAAAATCTCCTCCAGTATGTCTGCTCAGTTAAACACCCTGCTGGCCATAAGGACTGAAAAGTATTTTATAATAAAGCCAGGTGATACGTTAAGCTCTTAATCTCCTTCTGATGTAAATGATTTGATATCTGTGGTGGCTAGCGTGTCTGGTATCCCATCCTGGGAGCTACCCCAATCAACATTCTGAGTGGCTTGTGTATCTCTGGGCGTTAACCCTTTGAATTTGACAGTACATCAAAATTATGACATA
Source organism: Pristiophorus japonicus (assembly GCF_044704955.1). Lineage (NCBI taxonomy): Eukaryota > Metazoa > Chordata > Chondrichthyes > Pristiophoridae > Pristiophorus > Pristiophorus japonicus. The sequence continues at coordinate 31,604,163 of NC_091985.1, forward strand.
AATTAAAACTAAACCCCTTCCATAGGTAAAATTCCCATAATAGTTGGTTAAGACAGCTTACAAAAGCCTTACCTTCGTGAGGATCTCGCCTCAGAGCCAAAAGGTTGTGGGTTCAAGTCCCAGTCCATAGGCTTGAGTGCAAAATCTAGGCTGATGCTACAGTGCAATACTGAGGGAGTGCTGCACTGTCAGAGGCCCTGTTTGCCCTCTTGCATAAAAGATCCCATGGAACTATTTGAAGAAAAGCAGGGGAGTTCTCCGTGGTGTCCCTAATGTCCTGGTCAATATTTATCCCTCAATCAACATCACTAAATCAGATTCACTGTTCATTATCTCATTTTATTTGGGTCTTGCTGTGCGCAATTTGCCTGCTGCGTTTCCCTACATTACAATGGTGATTACATTTCAAAAGTACTTAATTGGCTGTAAAGTGCTTTGGGACATCCTTGAAATCAAAAAGGTGTTCAAAAAATGCAATATTTTTCTTTCTTTCTCAGTGGTCCATTACAACTCCTCCCACTTGTATTCACATGTGTAGATCTCAGTAAAATTGATTTGTGTGAAAATTAACAAAATAACATTGATCATTTACTTTGAATATTAATCTTTCAGGTGCTGTAATGAATAGTCTTTCTGGATTTACTTCGGCTGTGCTTTCTTCTGTGGCATCCGGTATCGTGGAACGAAATGAACAAGGTAAATATTGCAGATTTGCTTGTGAAATAATTAAATGTAATGATTTTGCTATAATTCAATGTGACTTGCATTAATTACAAATGGTTTAAAATGTGATCCTAATCTCATTTCTTTAATATTTAAGTACTAAAGCTTTCGCGAGCAGTCAATACTTCCTTATAAATCTTATAAAGCAACTCTGAGAAAGACATATGGGCAGTTGCCTTCTGTTGTGCTATAGACAAATGGAAATGCAGCCAGATTTGCTCGTTGTTGCCAAAACTACACAAAGAAGGTAAAACCCATTTGAGAAGGAGGTCATGTACTTTGACCCCTTCAGCAGAAAGCCAGAGGTTTTCCCGGTAGTTTGTCCATTCCATTTATGAACAAAAGTCCTAAATGGGCGGTAACTGACGATCTCAATGGAAAGTCTAGCTCTTTCTGTAGACTTATCGGACTGTTTGCAATCAAACTATAAATACATTTTTGCTTCTATTGATAACGGCTCGTAACCTCATCATCTTCTGTTTTCATGTTTTTTTCCTCTTTCCCATGTTGATGATTCGGTTTCTTGTATTTTGGCTCATATACCATAGACCTCTGTATTCCCTCAGTCATCTCAGCTATTTAACTATCCAGCTATTTGCATTTGCCGCTATCAGTCTCTGAAATGAACAGGTACTGCAGTAGAGCAGATGATCTTTTGACTCCTGCATCAATGATGAACCAATGTCTGTACTTTTGCCAATATTTTAATATTCAATCTTTGTTACAGGCCCTTCTGTTCTGCCCTTATGAATTCTAATTTTAATTGTGTACTGTATCCACAGGGGCTAATCATTTTAATTCTCCATTCCATTCCCACTCTGACCTCTATATCCTCGGTCTCCTACACTGTTCCACTGAAGCTCAACGCAAGCTCGAGGAACAGCACCATATCTTTCATTGAGGCACTTTACAGCCTTCTGGATTCAACGTCAAGTTGAAAAATTTCAGAGCGTAACCGCTGCCACTCTTTGGCTCCTCTCCCCTCCCAGAGCCTGTGTTTTTTCTTTCTTTTTCTCTCCTTGTCTCCAATGGCAGTTGGTCATTATCCCACCATTCACACCCTATCTTGACTAATGTTTTTCTAACTCCTGGCATTACCATTTGAATTTGGGCCATTGTCCCTTTTGTCTCTCATCTCTCCTGTCTTCCACCCTATCACAGACCTTCCCTCTTGTTCTTCCCCTCCCCCTTTCAGTGCTGCTTAAGAATTTCTGAACGCTCTCCGGTTCCGACAAAGGGTCACGGACCCAAAACGTTAACTCTGCTTCCTCTCCACAGATGCTGCCTGACCTGCTGAGATTTCCAGCATTTTCTGTTTTTATTCCACATTCCAGCATCCGCAGTATTTTGCTTTTGTATTAGAGGTTGAAAGATGGTGATATTTCAGCTGCTATTGTGTTCACCTGGTACTGTGTATTAGTTCTGTGACCTAAAATTTGATATTTTATATATTTTTTTATATTATGAATAGGTGCAATGTTTTCTTGCCTGGCTTCGATAGAAGCAATCTGTGTTATAATTGGGGCAACTATATTTGATGTACTCTATCCCCAAATGCTCACATCACTGCCCGGATTTTGCTTCATAGTGATGGCAGGCTTCCAAGTGATTATATTGATCCTTATACAGTAAGTAGCTAATTATTTTCATGAGCTCTTTATGTATGTATAATACATAATATATACAAACCTATGTGAATAACTCTTCCAGATGAAATAATGGATAACAAAATGGAAAGTGTTGGTCCCTTCAATACTACCCCTTTAATGCTGCATGCCTTAATTTTATCAACCAACAACAACAACTTGTATTTATATAGCGCCTTTAATATAGTGAAACATCCCAAGGCACTTCACTGGAGTTCAGAAGAATGATAGGGGACCTCATAGAAACGTTTAAAATTCTGATGGGTTCAGACAGGTTAGATGCAGGAAGAATGTTCCTGAAGTCCAGAGTACTTAAGGAGGTGGCCTTGGAAATAGTGGATGCATTGACAGTCATTTTCCAACATTCCATTGACTCTGGATCAGTTCCTATGGAGTGGAGGGTAGCCAATGTAACCCCACTTTTTAAAAAAGGAGGGAGAGAGAAAACAGGGAATTACAGACCGGTCAGCCTGACATCGGTAGTGGGTAAAATGATGGAATCAATTATTAAGGATGTCATCGCAGTGCATTTGGAAAGAGGTAATATGATAGGTCCAAGTCAGCATGGATTTGTGAAAGGGAAATCATGCTTGACAAATCTTCTGGAATTTTTTGAGGATGTTTCCAGTAGAGTGGACAAGGGAGAACCAGTTGATGTGGTATATTTGGACTTTCAGAAGGCTTTCGACAAGGTCCCACACAAGAGATTAATGTGCAAAGTTAAAGCACATGGGATTGGGGGTAGTGTGCTGACATGGATTGAGAACTGGTTGTCAGACAGGAAGCAAAGAGTAGGAGTAAATGGGGACTTTTCAGAATGGCAGGCAGTGACTAGTGGGGTACCGCAAGGTTCTGTGCTGGGGCCCCAGCTGTTTACACTGTACATTAATGATTTAGACGAGGGGATTAAATGTAGTATCTCCAAATTTCCGGATGACACTAAGTTGGGTGGCAGTGTGAGCTGCAAGGAGGATTCTATGGGGCTGCAGAGCGACTTGGATAGGTTAGGTGAGTGGGCAAATGCATGGCAGATGAAGTATAATGTGGATAAATGTGAGGTTATCCACTTTGGTGGTAAAAACAGAGAGACAGACTATTATCTGAATGGTGACAGATTAGGAAAAGGGCAGGTGCAAAGAGACCTGGGTGTCATGGTACATCAGTCATTGAAGGTTGGCATGCAGGTACAGCAGGCGGTTAAGAAAGCAAATGGCATGTTGGCCTTTATAGCGAGGAGATTTGAGTACAAGGGCAGGGAGGTGTTGCTACAATTGTACAGGGCCTTGGTGAGGCCACACCTGGAGTATTGTGTACAGTTTTGGTCTCCTAACCTGAGGAAGGACATTCTTGCTATTGAGGGAGTGCAGCGAAGGTTCACCAGACTGATTCCCGGGATGGCGGGACTGACCTATCAAGAAAGACTGGATCAACTGGGCTTGTATTCACTGGAGTTCAGAAGAATGAGAGGCGACCTCATAGAAACGTTTAAAATTCTGACGGGGTTAGACAGGTTAGATGCAGGAAGAATGTTCCCAATGTTGGGGAAGTCCAGAACCAGGGGACACAGTCTAAGGATAAGGGGGAAGCCATTTAGGACCGAGATGAGGAGGAATTTCTTCACCCAGAGAGTAGTGAACCTGTGGAATTCTCTACCACAGAAAGTTGTTGAGGCCAATTCACTAAATATATTCAAAAAGGAGTTAGATGAAGTCCTTACTACTAGGGGGAATCAAGGGGTATGGCGATAAAGCAGGAATGAGGTACTGAAGTTGCATGTTCAGCCATGAACTCATTGAATGGTGGTGCAGGCTAGAAGGGCCGAATGGCCTACTCCTGCACCTATTTTCTATGTTTCTATGTTTCTACAGGAGTATTATGAGATAAAATATTTGACACCAAGCTGCATAAAGAGAAATTAGGGCAGGTGACCAAAAGCTTGGTCAAAGCGGTAGGTTTTAAGGAGCATTTTGAAGGAGGAAAGAGAAGTACAGAGGCAGAGAGGTTTAGGCAGGGAGTTCCAGAGCGTAGAGCCCAGGCAACAGAAGGCACGGCCACCGATGGTTGCCAGTAGCAAATCCATATCCTCAGCATCCATTGTATTTCCTTTTCTCAACATACTGTTTGTTCCTTAAAAGAACTTTTAGATTTGTCACACATGACATAGCTTTTACAAATACATTCCGGCTGTTCTTAATTAACTTAGATCTTTTTAAGTGAGTAATCTTGTCCCCATTATGGCCTGTCGTTGCTAACCCTCACCCGATGTTAGGCTGTAGTTCTGAAGACCTGCAAACCACATCTAGCTACTCCCCTGACTGAGCTGTTCCTGTTCAGCTCCACCTCATCCTTTTGTCCCATTAATCTCCACTATCTCCTGTGTAAAGAGTCAAACCATTCATTTACTATCACCAATATTATATAGAAACATAGAAAATAGGTGCAGGAGTAGGCCATTCGGCACTTCTAGCCTGCACCGCCATTCAATGAGTTCATGGCTGAACATGCAAATTCAGTACCCCCTTCCTGCTTTCTCGCCATACCCCTTGATCCCCCTAGTAGTAAGGACTTCATCTAACTCCCTTTTGAATATATTTAGTGAATTGGCTTCAACAACTTTCTGTGGTAGAGAATTCCACAGGTTCACCACTCTCTGGGTGAAGACGTTTCTCCTCATCTCGGTCCTAAATGGCTTACCCCTTATCCTTAGACTGTGACCCCTGATTCTGGACTTCCCCAACATTGGGAACATTCTTCCTGCATCCAACCTGTCTAAACCCGTCAGAATTTTAAACGTTTCTATGAGGTCCCCTCTCATTCTTCTGAACTCCAGTGAATACAAGCCCAGTTGATCCAGTCTTTCTTGATAGGTCAGTCCCACCATCCCGGGAATCAGTCTGGTGAACCTTCACTGCACTCCCTCAATAGCAAGAATGTCCTTCCTCAAGTTAGGAGACCAAAACTGTACACAATACTCCAGGTGTGGCCTCACCAAGGCCCTGTACAACTGTAGCAACACCTCCCTGCCCCGTATTCAAATCCCCTCGCTATGAAGGCCAACATGCCATTTGCTTTCTTAACCGCCTGCTGTACCTGCATGCCAACCTTCAATGACTGATGTACCATGACACCCAGGTCTCGTTGCACCTCCCCTTTTCCTAATCTGTCACCATTCAGATAATAGTCTGTCTCTCTGTTTTTACCACCAAAGTGGATAACCTCGCATTTATCCACATTATACTTCATCTGCCATGCATTTGCCCACTCACCTAACCTATCCAAGTCACTCTGCAGCCTCATAGCATCCTCCTCGCAGCTCACACTGCCACCCAACTTAGTGTCATCTGCAAATTTGGAGATACTACATTTAATCCCCTCGTCTAAATCATTAATGTACAATGTAAACAGCTAGGACCCCAGCACAGAACCTTGCGGTACCCCACTAGTCACTGCCTGTCATTCTGAAAAGTACCCATTTACTCCTACTTTTTGCTTCCTGTCTGCCAACCAGTTCTCAATCCATGTCAGCACACTACCCCCAATCCCATATGCTTTAACTTTGCACATTAATCTCTTGTGTGGGACCTTGTCGAAAGCCTTCTGAAAGTCAAAATATACCACATCAACTGGTTCTCCCTTGTCCATTCTACTGGAAACATCCTCAAAAAATTCCAGAAGATTTGTCAAGCATGATTTCCCCTTCACAAATCCATGCTAACTTGGACCTATCATGTCACCTCTTTCTAAATGCGCTGCTATGACATCCTTAATAATTGATTCCATCATTTTATCCACTACCCACTATTCTTTCATCTTCCATGAAAGATTTCCTTTTTCCCTTTCAAACTTTAAAAAATAATTTTCTGTGTTTATAAATTCTATTACTATTTCCCTCAAGTTCCCTGCGTATTTTTTTCTTTTCTTTTTGCCCTCTTAACATTTCAAATCTCTTCTTTTTTTTTGCTTCCCCGTCATATTTTCTATACTCTGCTTGATTGCCTTTTGTGTGATTAACCCTAGATTTGTCAAACACTTTTTAAATTTAATTTTTCATCCGTGGAACGCCAGCTTTTGCTGCACCTCCTTTATTACCTGTGAGAATAGGTCGAATATGTACCTTAATCATTGCCTTTTTGAAAGTTTGACAACAGTCTTATTTGTCGTCTTTTTCTTTCCTCTTTAGCTGGGCTTTATCTAATAAAAAAATGTTTTTTTTCTAGTCAAGTACCTTTTATCTTTGTTGCTTGCCTTTTGGCTTTTTACATTGAATCTAATCATTTTATGGTCATTGTCTTTTGGATATTTCCTTACCCTTACATTACCTACTTGCCTCATTTCTTTCTTTCAAACTATATCCAGCACTGCTTCCTTTCCTGTTGAATTGAAAACATACAGGTCTAGAAATCAGTCTTGATCACATTGATGAAACCTTCTTTTCCACTTAGATATTTTTACTACAGTCTGCCTCTTGGATAATTAAAGTCACCCATTATTATGGCCCTTGCTAACTTTGAGGAATACGGCTATCTCTTCCGAATATTTTGCAACTAAAATGTTTCGTTGCCAGTCCTGCCCTAGTCTGAGCCACATGTCTGTTAATATTACAACATAACCCAACCTCCCTTTCCCCCTCCCCACCGCCCCCGCCCCTGGTGCTCAGCATTTCACTGGAGTTTCCAGCAATTATAGACACATCTCCAGGAGAAAAATCAGAGAGGGAATAAAAAATTATTGTAAATAAAAGTGTTCAAAGAATTTTTTTTTGAGTTATAAAAAAAATATTGGACATGGGAGTCAAAAGGCTGTTTGGATGATTCCTGATTCAGGCAATCAGGTAATGAAGAATCTAATCGCTTTCCAATTGGCTGTGGGAAGGCGGCGACCCGCGAGGATGGACATGTTGGGCGACCAATGGCAGGAGCTTGGGGGCGCGGTGGTTGGAGGCGGGAGGTCATGTGATGACACCTCCAGGAATTTGTCCAACCAGAGTTAGCAACCCTACTCCCCTCCCCAGCTCACCAATTTTACTCAGCATAATGGGTGACTTTATCCTCTGCGCGATAAATTTAATAGAATACACACTCAGCAAAAGTAATAAATGTTGTATAAATTCCTTTAAAAAAGAGTTTATGGAACAGGAGTTCCCTCGAGACAGTTCTGCTACTTAATGAGGTTATGGCCAACTTGATTATGCAGTACTTAGTAATGAATAGGATTAAAACATATAAAAGTAGAAGTTGATGACCAAATACTGTTTAATAAAAAAGAATATAATGGTTTCTGTGCTATTGAGACCATTGAAATGTCATCTGTGTAATACAACTGGTTGAATACTTTAGATTATAATGTTGATTAGATATCCTGGAATTTTTCACAGGAATACTATGGAGCCAGGGGCACATTTCACAATTTTATCTTCCTAAGGTTTTACCTGCGATTCTTCACTTCTCTCAAATTACATTTTACCAGTAGTCAGTAGCCTTGAAAATAATGGGCTTGAATCCTCAAATGGACTACTTGTTCTATATTATCTTGTGACTAGCTATTTAGTGATATAGCTGACTTAGCTTAATTTATTAGAGAAAAAAATGTGGATTTTGTTTTGGAAAGTGGAGGTGGACAGAAAATAAGAATTGGAAGAACAAAAGGCCATTGCGCTCTCGAGCCTATTCCTTCCATCAACCATGGACAATTTCCCCAAATATAGGAGCTTCTCAACTTGCTTCAATATCCTACCATAAGGGGGTGGTAGAATTTGGTTCTGGTCCCTTTCCGGCCGTATAACCAGCGGTGTACCGTCGGCGCACGGCCTGAGACTGGGAGGCTCCCCCACCTCCCTCAGGTCAGCCCGAGACCGGAATCCCTCTTTCTAGTGTTAAACCCTCTTTCTCGCCATTTAGGGGGATTATTTGTAGCACTTTGTTCCGCTTGTTTTGAAATTTAGGGAGATTTTATTTAACCAGATTTCTGCATTGTCAAAGTTGTGGTCAAGTTGGGGGCTGGGAGAGCAGAGACCAGGAAGGGAAAACAACCTTACTCTTAAGAAAGTGCAAATTGTTACATTGCAGCAAGGTGGGGAATCCCTTGCCATGTATGTATCCGATGATCTAAGCACATCCTTTGTATTGTTGCTAGGTAGAGCAGAGGATTTGAGCAATTTGCCCTTTGCTCCTAGATAGTGAACCTTATGTTAGAAGAAAAGTTGACCACTCTCAATATTGATAGGGTTAGAATGACGAAGGGTGGGAAGAGGCTTGTTGCAGCGTAAACACCGGCATAGACCAGTTGGGTCGAATGGCCAGTTTCTTTGCTGTTATGGTCTATGTAATTCTCTGCATTGTGTTTCAGTTCATCAGGAAACGGCAGAAGATTGTGTTTTATTCTTTTGCGATCCTAATGTAGGATAGTGGGATTAACCCACAGGAATCACCCAAGATGTTTCAGCTGATTTAAAAAAAAAAGTGATTCAGTAAAATTTCTGTTTCACTTGAGCACTTTTTATCAGCCGGAACTGTGACAAAATGTTAACAGAAGATACTGCACACAAAGCATGCATGTGATTTCATAAACAATGTTCTTCAGTGAAATCTATAAGATCACTTTAGAATCAGATACAATTGAAATACATTACACAAACAGCTTAACTCTGTAAATGTTAATCTTTGATAAGTTGTTTGTTTTCCTCTCTTCCTCCCTTCCCTCCGCCCCCCCCCCCCCCCATTGCTTTAACACTGATGACCTTTTCCATACACACCATTCCAACTTCCACTTCTAGATATCTCTTTTGTTTAATAAAGTTATCTTTGTGCTTATGATATCTATAGCACCTGCAATGTACAATACAAAGGTTTCCCCTGGTTAAGGGAGATTATCTACTGGAGACGACCTGAGTATAATTGCAGTCTGTGGTATAGGCAAGGGAATGACTCCAATAATGAATAACTATGTCCATTTTAGTAACAACATTGATAATTTAAAGTGGGGCAGTGGAGGTTGTAGAATGATGAGATCACCCTGACTGTCATTCAATGAAGACAGATAGAAATTCATGAGCTATGTCAACAATAACAACACCTTTCATTTATATAGTGCCTTTAACATCATAAAATATCCTAATGCACTTCATAGGAGTATTATCAAACAGAATTTGACAGTAATGATGGGGCTGGAATATTCTCAGACTGTCTCTCAGTGTGAAACACCGCACACTCTCTCGTTTTGTGAGCTAATTCGATATTCTGATTTCTAATACTGTTTAGATCTAGTGGGCCAAAAGTTGATGTGGACCTGGACCATCAATCACAATGTAATATTCTCATTGATACTAATGGGAACTCAGTACTATCAATGAGAATACACTTAAAAATGAAAAAAACCCGCACACATAATTAAAAAGAACATTTCATTTTTATAAAAGTACAGTTAATAGAAATTAAATTAATGTTTAAAAAAAAATTATTACTTTGGAAATTAAAAAAAAAATTTTCAATAGTGTTAATCATAAACTTACATTCATGGGCAGGGTTTTTAAAAATAAAAATAAGTAATATTTATTTTTTCTATCTTTTAAATTTCTTGCGCTGGTAACAGCAGGCTTTCGCCAGCTTTTACCAGGCGTAAGAGTTTGAGGCGCATTTGCTGGGCAAGAGTTGGGGAAATAGCGCAGATCTCCGCCCGCAAAGGTCCTACTCACGGGGAGATGCGCGATCTGTCAAAAGAATTTGACAGATTGATCGCAAGTGTCGGGTTTAGTTTCGTGGATGCCACAAGATTCCATACCCAAGAAGTATGGCTGGAACAGGGCTTCAGGACATCGTACGCACCCGGAGAGGCCGCAATTTATGGCCCATTGTGCATACAAAGGTTCGATAGAAATAGTAGCCTCTATTTTTTTTTTTTCTCATCTATTCCTTTTTTGTTTGTTTGGCAGCCTAATTGTGCAATGGTGCAAAGTCACAGAAATACTGTCTGGGTAAATGAATAGTGACAACTGAAAATGCTGATGTGGCATAAGTGTGCATGAAATTTTAAATTGTTTTCTCTACTTCAGCAATATCTGATTACTGCTTTTCAGGATAAAGTTTTTTAAATACTGAGGTTGAAATTGCCTCTTTTTGCAATGCCCGTTGGTGCCTAATGGGGTGTGCACACTGCTGCTGGGCCCGGTGTGGAGGGGGTCGCTACCGGCTCCTGCGAAATTGCCCGGGAGTTTGTGGACTGCACCCCGGGCCACCGAGCAACTGCCGATATCATCGGCGTGTGCGGCGACCCCTTAGCGCTGTGCGCTGACCCCTTTCCACCCCATGGCAGAAATTGCCCCGCGCCCGCCTTGTGTGTCAGTGCCAGCCTCTCGGGTCGTGAAGCGGGCCATCATCCGCTCCCGGGGCAGAAGTTAATGGGGTGGTTGTGAGCACTAGGGCACGGCCATCTTGACGATTTTGCCGGTTCGACGGTTGGCCCAAATTCTTGCCCCTTTGTGTGGTCCGGGCCACCACCGTGCAGCCCGGCACTTGGTTTCGGGTGCCGGACTGCAGCTTCGGTACCACACTGCCCTGGTGGCCTAGTGGATGCCATCAGAGGCCGTGCAGAAAGCGCAGCAGCCCTCCCCTCTAAGTGAAGGGGAAGGGTGTTAAAACGCGTCAGTGCCTTGCGGAGCATTCGCGTAGCACTGCCGATCATGCCCCATAAGCGCCTCTGGACCCGCCCCAATAGGAAGTGGAGCACGCAAGATCGCACTCCACTTCCTCTGAGAGATGGCAAGGCCAATTCCGTGGCTGGGGTGGGACTTCTGCGCAGGGTGCAGGACGAACCGCCCCGAGCTGGTTACTACCCCCAATCGGTAATCTCCCCCGCAACTTTTTATGCTGTAACCTTGTGCTCTGTTACAGTTTTGACTAAACTTAACAGGATTGATTTCTCTGATGGCTGCCCCAGGTTGAACAGTGAATAGTTGGTTGCACTGTACCGACCAAGGAGGCCTGGGGCTCAATGCTTGGCCTGTGCTGAGTTAATTGATTTCACCCAGGGCAGCGAGGGGGTGTTGCAGTTGGCCTCCTGGATGTGGGTGTGACTAGAGTCAGCATCTATTGTGAATGCACACACACACGACCGAAGCATTTTAGATGCCCATCAAAGTGTGCTCCAGCAAGGTGTTGCCAGCTGAGGAAAGGACAAAGTTGGATGAAAACAGAAAAACAAACCTTTCAAAGCTGTTGTGACATGAAGCTCAGTAGTGGGCAGTGGGACATCTTTCATATCGCTAGTCATGTGTTCCAACAGGCAGTACATGCCAAATGAAAACATACTGAAGTAAAACAAGTGGGACAACTGTGTGGAGTGACCTTTACTCTGGAGATACTGAACAATTGGGCACCAGCTGTGGTTCAGTTGTAGCGATCTCGTCTCTGAGTCAGAAGATTCTGGGTCCAATTCCCCCCCCCACTCTTGATACTCCAGTGTAGTACCGACGGAGTGCTGCATTGTCGGAGCTGCCGTCTTTCAGTTGAGACTTTAAACCGAGGCCTCGTCTGCTCACTCAGTTGGACATAAAAGATCCCACAGCTTAATTTTGAAGTGGAGCAGGGAGTTCTTTCCAGTGTTCCGGCCAAAATTTTTCACTCAACCAACATCACAAACAGATTATTTTTTTTATTTTCCTTCTTTCCGACCTTTTTATCTCTATAGTAAGCTTTTCATGTTTTTATAAATTTATCTGCATAAATCGTTTTTGCTTCTAATGTAGAAATGATCAATTTTAAATTTCTGCTTTATTAAACTGCCTGCACACCAGATCAGCCCAAGGCATTTTAGATAGTGCCGTTATTGAAATAAAAATTGCAAACACAGCACCTCCAATAATGCAGCATAAATATGAGAGGTGCTGTTTTTCTGCTGAGACATTAAACTGAAGTCTCTGGAGAGGGCAGACAGGATCTCTGCTTAATATCGCATCTGAAATATGGCACCTCTGAGTGCAGCACTCCCTTAGTATGGGACTGAAGTATCAGTGTGTGCTCCAGTCTCTGGGGTGGGCTTGTCCCAAGGCCTACTGACTCAGAGGTGAGTGTGCTTCCACTGAACCAAGGTTAGCACCTTATGTATTGATGCTTGGGGTCACTAGACACCAGCGGGCACCACTGTCGGAGGTCATTGGGCTGTACGCACGTGTGTGCGGGCCCTGGTATATAAGAGCGAGTACCATGTCATGTGCGCACTTTGGGTGCGAATAAAGTTGAACAAGTTTGCATCTGAGTGAGCTTACAGTAACTAGTCTTTCGCGTCATTATATACATTACACACCTAGTAGTAATTGGATGTTTGTCTGACATGATGAAATTAAGTTATCTTGCACTCAGCATTAGGAAACCAAAATGATCCTTTTTCTGTTCCCGCTTTTGGTTCTAATGCCAGGCAGGCTGAACCAGGTGTTGTACAAACTTGGGAGTCGAAATTGCCCCTTTTTAGTGCCACCAAGAGTTGCCACTGGGAGGTGCTATCGGGGCACAATTGCCTTTTCGCCCAGGGGCGGGCAGCAGTGGCACCTAGGGAATAATTGCCCCCGAGATTTTGGGGGCGATTTGCAATTTGTACCCTGAACCAATGCACACCCACCGATGGCATCATCGCCATGCTGGCCAACCCCTTTGTGCCCCGTGGGGGAAATTGCGAAGGAGAGCAGGGGAGTTCGCCCCGGTGTCCTGGCCCTCAATACTTGTCCCTCAATTAACATCACTAAAACAGATTATCTGGTCATTTTCACATTGCTGTTTGCGGGAGCTTGCTGTGTGCAAATTGGCTGCAGTGTTTCCTATATTACAACAGTGACCACACTTCAAAAAATACTTCATTGGCTGTAAAGCACTTTGGGACAATCTGAGGTTGTGAAAGGTGCTATATAAATGCAAGTTTTTCTTTCTAAAGCCCGACATGACTATCCAACCTGTCCTTGCTAAGCTGCACTCACTCGCTGTCCCCAGCAAATTAATGTCAAGGTTCTCATCCTCAGATCCCTCCATGATCGCGTCCTGAGCAATGTTCTCCAGACATGTGTCCCTGCTTGCACCCCTTACTCCCCTGATGCTTGTTCCTCAGTTCCTGCACTCTTCCATCACTGGCCATTCCTTCATTCTACAACATGTGTATTAAAGCTAGAGATTTAACAATATTTAATTAATTTAACAAGGCTCTAGTCTGGTTCAGATCATGTAAGTACTCACTTCTTCTTCCTTCTACTTGTTTCCCCTCCACCTGGCTCCAAGTGTTGCAAAGATTCAAAGCAGCCCCCCAGAAGCAGGTTATATTACAGCTCAGATCATTTTGAATGCATAGAATACCTTTACTTGCTCCTTGTGTAAACAAGTTCTCAAACCCTCAATCTAGCTTTTCAATGTTTCACTAAATGTACACAAAGTTAATTTGTATTATGATCTTTCCAACCCCTGCCCACTCTTTGGAACTCAATTTCTAGAATCACTTTGCTTTGTTACCTTGCTTCTCTCCTTCAAACCCACTAGAAGTGTCCTAACTCTCACCAAGTCCTGTTCGCCCATCACCCCTGTGCTCGCTGACTTACATTAGCTCCCGGTTAAGCCAAACCTTAATTTTAAAATGCTCATCCTTGTTTTCAAATCCCTCCATGACCAAGCAGGGAGGTCTTACTGCAGTTGTACAGGGCCTTGGTGAGGCCTCACCTTGAGTACTGTGTGCAGTTTTTGTCTCCTAATCTAAGGAAGGACATTCTTGCTATTGAGGGAGTGCAGCGAAGGTTCATCAGACTGATTCCCAGGATGGCAGGACTGACATATGAAGAAAGGCTGGATCGACTAGGTTTATATTCACTGGAATTTAGAAGAATGAAGGGGATCTCATAGAAACATATAAAATTCTGACAGGACTGGACAGGTTAGATGCAGGAAGAATGTTTCCGATGTTGGGGAAGTCCAGAACCAGGGGCCACAGTCTAAGGATAAGGGGTAAGCCATTTAGGACTGAGATGAGGAGAAACTTCTTCACTCAGAGAATTGTGAATCTGTGGAATTCTCTACCACAGAAAGTTGTTGAGGCCAGTTCGTTAGATATATTCAAAAGGGAGTTAGATGTGGCCCTTACAGCTAAAGGGATCAAGGGGTATGGAGAGAAAGAAGGAATGGGGTACTGAAGTTGAATGATCAGCCATGATCATATTGAATGGTGGTGCAGGCTCGAAAGGCCAAATGGCCTACTCCTGCACCTATTTTCTATGTTTCTATCACTTTAATCTCCTCCAACCTTACTATCCTATGAGATCTCTGCACTCCTCCAATTCTGGCCTCTTGAGCATCGCTGATTTTAATCGCTCCACTATTGGTGGCTGGGCCTTCAGCTGCCAAGGCTTTAGCTCTGGAATTCCCTCCCATTAAGCTTTTCTCCTTTCAACCTCTCTTTCCTCCTTTAAGATGCTCCTTAAAACCTATCTCCATCTGCCCTAATACCTCCTTATGTGGCTCCGTGTCAAATATGTTTTAAAACGATCCTGTGAAGCACCTCCGGTCATTTTATTAAGTTAAAGGCGCTATATAAATACAAGTTGATGATGTTGTTTCTCTCCTTTAGACCTACTTGACAACCCTATCTTTTTGAGCACACTTTTACCCTCACTTTGAACCTTCTTATTTCCTCCTTTGAGTTCTCCTTGCCCTCTCATAGAGCAAACTGAGAGATAAGCTTACGAAAAGATGAACCGGAATGTCTATCTCAGTCATGATGCAACAAAGCATCGTGACTTCCAGCATTCACACCCACTAGTAGTCATGTAATCTCCCAGGATGTACTTTTACTTGAGGGTTACTATAAGGGTGGTGATAGACTTTTTGAGGGCCACGGCTATGACCTGTTCATGCAAATGTTGTAGTGTAAACAGGGCTGCATTTGTCCTGAAGCTGCAGCTCAAAACATAGATGGAGTCCTTCACCATAAAGCAGCATTCATTTCTGTAAAACCTAGTTTGGCCACAGCACAAATCTTCTCGCACAGCATTCAATGGAGCTCGGCAGCTTTGTACTATTTCTTGTTTTGGAGTGGTGTGGAGGGGGCGGGGGAAGAGAAGTTTGCAACAGAATGTTAAAAATGTGTTGACAGAGTGATAAGAGAAATTCAATTAAGGTTGAACCCCATGTGCTTTTGTGTCGCTTTAGGTGAATAGATTTATGCTATCTGTTGGCATGCAGAGACGACCCCAGATCAACTTGTCTGTAAAAGCATGAGACGGATGGAAAAAAAGCTTTTTCTTTTCACGAGTAAAATATAAAAATACAAAGATTTCAAACCGAGAGCAATGGAAAGTTCTTTACCACGGAGAGTTGTGAGGCTGTGGAGTCCATTTGCAGGGTTAGTAGCTGAGGCAGAAACTATGGTAATTTCCTCGGAGCTTCCCTTGTTACGTCGATGTATTCAAGAGGGAGTTAGATATGGCCTTTGCGGCTAAAGGGGTGTGGAGAGAAAGCAGGAATGGGGTACTGAGGGAATGATCAGCCATGATCTTATTGAATGGTGGTGCAGGCTCGAAGGGCCGGATGGCCTACACCTGCACCTATTTTCTATGTTTTCTATGTTTCTATGTAACTTCGACGGAAACCCAGCTTGTGCGCATAAATGTGGTTTCTGATGAACTACCACCAAAGTTACGTTAGCAGAGCAGGAGAAGCTCCAAGGAAATTGACCCCCTACGTCAGCAATCAAAGTTAGTTTGGAACGGTGGATGAAGAGATTATGGGAACAAAGTGGGTAAATTTGATTAGGTCTATTTACTCGTGTGGAGGACAAACACCGACACGGACTGATTGAGCCAAATGGCGGGTTTCCATCATATAATTTCTGTGTACAGGACAACAACTATACAGTACTGGGGGCGGGTTAGTTGATCTTATTCAAGAAATGACGTGAAGTGCAGAAGACTTGGGGAAATGACGAGCAATATGGAATTAATCATTCACTGGAAGTGTGCAATAACCTTGGCTTCTAAGTTCCAAATTAAAAGGTAATGACAATAACTTATAAACACTCAAATAAAATCTCCCTTTTAAAATGGCAATAAATCCTGCCTTGGTTACTAAGTCTGCCATAAGAAATGTCCCTAATTCCACAGTGCAGTGATAAAATGCCGAAGTGAAACTGATGTGTAATTAACCACAACATTGACAGCACAAATTACTCCCTCTTTAGGAAGTGGCATTTGGCAGTGATGTGTTGTGTAGTTTCAAGATTCTCTAATTACACATTACCAGGTGGGTAGAGAAAGAGGTATTATTGGAGAGGATAATGGCCAGAGCAATTATCACTGCAATGTGGGCTAGAATAAATGGCACTAGGATGTCTGCAGAATGTCACCACCGCAAACTGTACTGAAAAATCCATTCAGTAATCTCTCTTGAACACTCATTTTATTCTTTAGTCTGTTTCCTCCCTTTTCAACTTCTCTTTCTTCCCTTCCCACATCACTAGAGTGGGATAGATTGATGCACCTTCTGTTTTCTTTGTTTTCCCCTCCATACAAAAAACAAAGATGTTTCCTTCCTTCCTTCTGTGGAAATACCTTGCTGTCCCTTACCCCTTTACTCCCCACCCAATGGCCTGGCTGTTTTCTGGCATTCAATCTGTATGGAATAAGGATGGGGTGGGGAGATGCTGTTGTGCTTCATCCTGTTCTTTTGCTAACCAACTGCAGAACCTGGTAGCAAGAGGTTCAAAATCTAAAGTAACAGCAAACACGACTGAGCTCAAGTAGACGTGCAATTTATCAACATCGAAGCAATCAATCCACAATTCACCAGCTTCCCTGAAATAATTAAACTCCTGGACTCCATGAAAGAGTCCTCAACCTGGGGCTATTTTTCTCCCTTTTTAAAAAAAAAAAGATATAGTTGGATTTTGTTTTTGTTAACACTAACTATTTTAAAGTAGCGTGCTGCCTATTTGATTTTTTTTTAAGGTCAGGTACAGTAACAGATGCAATAGTGTACCAATCACATCTGTTTGATTTAGAAATGGGTTAATGTTATAGAGGGATGGAGGGGAGCGTGCAGCTGATGTGCATTGAGAGATTATGTACAGAGGGGGAGTGGTTTGTTGGCCAAGCAGCACATATGGTACTTCCTTTTGAGTCTCCTTTACGTTTAATCCCTCAGTTGCTATAGGCTGATAGTGGGCATATAGCCTTCATGCCACTAACAAACAGGAAACACAGCTCCTCTAACCCTCCATTTGGGTGAACAATGTACTCCAGGTGAAAGTTGTTCATTTGGGAATGGAACATTTTTTACAAGTTCTATTACTATGCCAACACTGAGTACTGAAAGGTTAGGTGACCAATTGCCTGCCATGTGCCTCAGTCCCACTTTTTGAATCTAATTTTTTTATTCTCCACTTTAACCATTCTTCTGGTTTTCTTGGGCAAGGTGTCAAGTAAGAAAGAAAGACTTGAATTTATACAGCACCTTGCATGACCTCAGGAAATCCCAAAGCATTTTATAGCCATTGAGGTACGATTGAAATGTAGTCAGATATAATGTAGGAAATGCAGCAGCCAATTTGTCCACAACTAGGACCCACGAACGGCAGTGTGATAATGACCAGATAATCTGTAATATAGATTATCAATATATTATAGATTATCAAGATAATAATAGAGGCAGTACTGTGCTGTGTGCCTGCAGCCACAAGGAGCTCCCTTAGACTTGTGATGGGACCCTTATGACCAGGAGATTTCGATTCCATCAATCTGGATTTGAACCCAGTCTCCAGAAGGAAAAACCAACGCTCGGCTCGGTGTGCTGCCCAGAGCCCTGTCTCATCTAGCCCTAATTACATTTGTAATGTATTATATATCAAAGAAACCTTGCCATCAAAGTCTCTTATGAAAAAAATCTCAATTATGTTTAATTTTCATCCCTCCATTTCTGTTCATGTTTGTAATGATATAATGAATGAGGTGGATAGTGTGATGGAAGTGAATATCAGTAAAGATAGTCATTAGCCCAAGTGCTTCCTCAGCATCGACTGTATACTGTAACTTAGTTCCTGCACACTGGCAGGCTCATTAACCTTTCCAAGACAGTGCCACTTATGATCCTTGATTCTTGCTGTTTAAATATTCAGCAAAACTGAGAACAAAACAAAACTGTTAGTTATTTATAGATTTAAAAAAAATGTCTTGATAGACTAATGAATCAATTTACTTTCCCCGCCCACTCTTTCTCTACCCTACTCCCCGTTGTGAAGGTACTGCTGGGGCACTCGTAGCTCCTCAGCCAAAATCTAAATGGCCAATCTTTATGTGAGCCCAGGTGCCATGTGGTGGCAAGCTGTTCACCCATGGAACAACATTAAAGCTGAATCCGGTGTCCATGTTATAGTTTGGGCTTTTCCCTACCTTTCCTCATTTATACAGCGGGATAGCAGCGCCCATTGCATAGACCGTGTCTTAAGTGAAACCAGCGTCTTTATTCTCTGCCAGGTATGGGTCACAGTAGCAATTAGCCTAACAATTAATGTTCTCATTCATTCATAAGCAGTCCCGCGAAATTGAGCGAAGATTTGCTTCCATTCTAAAAGTGAGTTCTTAAGTGACTGAACAATCCAATTCGGGAATTACAGTCTCTGTCACAGATGGGACAGACAGTGGTTGAAGGAAAGGGTGGGTGGGGAGTCTGGTTTGCCGCACTCGCCTTCCACTGACTGCGCTTGCTTTCTGCATGCTCTCGGTGGCGAGACACGAGGCGCTCAGCACCCTCCCAGATGCTTTTCCTCCACTTAGGGTGGTTTTTGGTCAGGGTCTCCCAGGTGTCGATGGGGATGTTGCATTTTATCAAGGACTCTTTGAGGGTATCCTTGTAACGTTTCCTCTGTCCACCTGGGGCTCGCTTGCCATGTAGGAGTTCTGAGTAGAGCACTTGCTTTGGGAGTCTTGTCAGGCATGCGAACAATGTGGCCCATCCAACAGAGCTGGTCGAGTGTGGTCAGTGCTTCGATACTGGGGATGTTGGCCTGATCGAGGACACTAACGTTGGTGTGTTTGTACTCCCAGGGGATTTGCAGGATCGTTGGTGGTATTTCTCCAGCGATTTGACTGTATATGGTCCATGTCTCTGAGCCATACAGTAGGGCGGGTGTCAGATTTGAGGGCCTGATCTTCGAAAACACTCTTCCTCAGGCGGCCGAAGGCTGCGCTGGCGCACTGGAGGGGGTGTTGAACCTCGTCGTCGATGTCTGCCCTTGCTGATAATAGGCTCCCGAGGTATGGAAAGTGGTCCACATTGTCCAGGACCGTGCCATGGATCTTGATGACTGGGGGACAGTGCTGTGTGGCGGGGTCAGGTTGGTGGAGGACCTTTGTCTTACGGATGTTTAGTGTAAGGCCCACGCTTTCGTACGCCTCAGTGAAGATGTTGACTATGACTTGGAGTTCAGTCTCTGAACGTGCACAAACGTAAGCATCGTCCACGTACTGTAGCTCGACAAGAGGGTGGGACGGTCTTGGATCTGACCTGGAGACGATGAAGGTTGAACAGGTTCGCACTGGTTCTGTAGTTTAGTTCCACTCCAGCGGGGAGCTTGTTGAGTGTGAGGTCGAGCTTTGCAGCGAGGATGATCAAGAAGAGCGTTGGCGCGATGATGCAACCCTGCTTGACCCCGGTCCGGATGTGGATTGGGTCTGTGATGGATCCGTTGGAAAGGATCACGGCTTGCATGTCGTCGTGGAGGATGGCGACAAACTTTTGGAGGCAGCCGAAATGGAGGAGGACGCTCCATAGTCCCTCGCAGTTAACCGTGTCAAAGGTCTTTGTGAGGCCAAAGAAGAGACCATGTGGGATGCCTACATTCTTCTCCTGTCACCTCGGGGAAATACCACACTGATGTATTATATCACAGGATAAGCTGCTGTCCACATTTATTTACATATAATATATACAAAGGGGGAGAAATTCGCTGCTTTGTGCCTTTTGTTAATGCCTGGGTGAAGGGGCAGTAACTGGTCGCTAAGGGGCACAGAGCAGAGATCACGTATGGAACCTTCCTAGTCTGCACTGTACCAGAAGGAGCATTTACCAATTTTGCTATGTATCATTTTGTCCTGTGTTGCAATAGATTCAGTGTAGAAGTGGTCACTTGGGTGCCAAATGTATCCTAATAAGCTGCTTTCATATTGTACCTGACTGGCCCAGTGCATTGTGGATAACCATTGATGACAGGTGATTGTAAACACCTGCTTTAAAAACAAGTTACATGTGTTTTTGAAAGACAGGCAAAAATGTGCAAATTTTGTTCTATTTTAAATGCATTAAGCAGAAGAAAATGATACACTGACTGCTCATGTTTCCCCTCAGGCTCCTTTCTGGGAAGGTTTGAGAGAATTGATCCATGGCCATTTTATTCATAATCTGGAAATACAGGTTGTATGGACTGAAAGCAAGAATACTGTCCTTGCAATATGCTTGGCATATTGCAATAGCTAACCAATAAAGATAATGTATTTTGAAAACATGTGAAGAGTTAGTCATAATTGATTATAACTTCGCCCCACCATTAGCGGCCGTGCCTTCAGCCATCTATGCCCCAAGCTCTGAAATTCCATCGATAAGCATCTCCCCCTCCTCGCCACCTCTCTCGCTCCACCTTTAAGACAGTCCTTAAAACACTTTGACGAAGCTTTTGGTCACGTCCTAATATCTCCTCCTTTGGTTTGGTGACAATTTTTGTCTGATTACATTCCTATGATCAGAGTGATTTAGCTGTTCTCATACAGGAAACACAGAAAACTAGCATGCAGGTACAGTATGCACTTAGGAAGGCAAATGGCATGTTGGCCTTTATTGCAAGGGGATTTGAGTACAAGAATAAGGAAGTCTTACTACAATTGTACAGGGCTTTGGTGAGACCACACCTGGATTACTGTGCACAGTTTTGGTCTCCTCAAATGAGGAAAGACATACTTGCCTTGGAGGCAGTGCAACAAAGGTTCACTTGATTGATCCCTGGGATGAAAGGGTTGTCGTATGAGGAGACATTGAGTAGATTGGGCCTATATTCTGGAGTTTAGAAGAATGAGAGGTGATCACATTGAAACATATAAGATTCTGAGGGGGATTGACAGAGGATTGTTTCCCCTGGTGGGAGTCTAGAACCAGAGGGCATGGTTTCAGGATAAGGGGCTGACCTTTAAAAACTGAGGTCAGGAGGAATTTCGACACTCAGAGGGTTGTGGATCTTTGGAATGTTCTACCTGAAAGGGCTGTGGATACTGAGTACATTCAAGGCTGAGATAGATAGATTTTTGAACTCTAGGGGAATCGAGGGATATGTGGATGGGGCAGGAAAGTGGAGTTGAGGTCGATGATCAGCCATAATCTTATTGAATGGCAGAGCATGCTCGAAGGGCCGTATGGCCTGCACCTGCTACTAATATGATGATCCTTGGGATGTCTCATTACATTAATGGCGCTATAGAAATGCAAGTTGTTGTTGTAGAATTTTAGAATGGTACAAGGCAGAAGGATGTCAGTCGGCCCGTCGAGCCCGTGCCGGCTCTCTGCAAGAGCACTTTGCCTAGTCCCACACCCTCGCTGTTTCCCTGCAGCTCTGCAAATTATTTTCATTCAGGTACTCATCCAATTCCCTTTCGAAAGCCGTGATTGAGTCTGCCTCCACCACCCTTTCAGGCAGTGCATTCCAGATCCTAACCACTCGCTGCGTAAAAAAGAGATTCCTCACGTTGCCTTTGGTTCTTTTGCCAATCACCTTAAATCTGTGTCCTCTGGTTCTCGACACTTCCACCAATGGGAACAGTTTCTCTCTCTCTACTCTGTCCAGACCCCTCATGAATTTGAACACCTCTATCAAATCTCCTCTCAACCTTCTCTGCTCCAAGGAGAACAACCCCAGCTTCTCCAGTCTATCCACGTAACTGAAGTCCCTCATCCCTGGAACCATTCTTGTAAATTTTTTCTGCTCCCTCTCTAAAGCTTTCACATTCTTCTTAAAGTGTGGTGCCCAGAATTGAACACAATACTTCAGTTGAGGCTAAACCAAGGTTCATCATAACTTCCTTGCTTTTGTAATCTATGCCTCTATTTATAAAGGCCAGGACCCCATATGCTTTTTTAATTGCTTTCTCAACCTGCCCTGCTACCTGCAACAATTTGTGCACATATACCCCCAGATCTCTCTGCAGCCCCTTTAGGATTGTACCTTTTAGTTTATATTCCCTCTCCTCATTCTTCCTACCAAAATGTATCACTTTGCACTTTTCTGCATTCAATTTCATCTGCCACATGTCCACCCACTTCACTAGCCTATCTATGTCTTATTGAAGTCCATCACTATCCTCCTCACTGTTCACTATACTTCCACGTTTGGTCATCTGCAAATTTTGAAATTGTGCCCTGTACACCCAAATCCAAGTCATTAATATATATCAAGAAAAGCAGTGGTCCTAGTACCGACCTTTGGGGAACACCACTGTATACCTTCCTCCAGTCCGAAAAACAACCGTTCACCACTACTCTCTGTTGCCTGTCCTTAGTCAATTTCATATCCATGCTGCCACTGTCCCTTTTTATTCCATGGGCTTCAACTTTTCTGGCAAGCCTATTATGTGGCACTTTATCAAATGCCTTTTGGAAATCCATGTACACGATGTCAACCATATTGCCCTCATCAACCCTCTCTGTTACCTTATCAAAAAACTCTGATCAAGTTAATTAAACATGATTTGCCTTTAACAAATCCATGGTGGCTTTCCTTAATTAATCCATACTTTTCCAAGTGAAAATGTTGTCACTGATTATCATTCCTAAAAGCTTCCCCCCTACCAAGGTTAAACTGACTGGTCTGTAGTTGCTGGGTTTATCCTTGCACCCTTTTTTGAACAAGAGTGTAACATTTGCAATTCTCCAGTCCTCTGGCACCAGCCCTGTATCCAGGGAAGATTGGAAGTTTATGGCCAGCACCTCTGCGATTTCCACCTTAACTTCCCTCAGCATCCTAGGATGCATCCCATCCGGTCCTTATGACTTATCCACTTTAACTACAGCCACCCTTTCCAGTACAACCTCCTTGTCAATATTTATCCCATCCAGTACCTCCATTCCCCCTCTTTCACTTTGACTTAGCAGCATCTTCTTTCTTGGTAAAGATAGATGCAAAGTACTCATTTAGTACCTCAGTCATGCCCTCTGCCTCCCTGCATAGCTCTCCCTTTTGGTCCCTAATCGGCCCCACCCCTCCTCTTACTACCTGTTTACTATTTATATGCCGATAAGAAGACTTTAAAATTCCATTTTATATTGCCTGCCAATCTATTCTGATACTCTCTCTTTGCCCCTCTTATTTTCTTTTTCACTTCCCCTCTGAACTTTCTATACTCAGCCTGATTCTCAGATGTATTCTCAACCTGGCCTCTGTTATACGTGCTCTTTTTCTGCTTCAACTTACACTCCCTTTCTTTTGTCTTCCAGGGAGCTCTGACTTTGGTTACCCTACCTTTCCCCCTCGTGGGAATGTACTTCGACTGCACCCGAATCATCATCTTGTTAAAGACAGCCCATTGTTCCACTGCAGTTTTGCCTGCCAATCTTTGATTCCAATTTATCCGGGTTAGATCCATTCTCAATGTACTGAAATTGGTCTTCCTCTAAGTATTTGTACTCTAGATTGCTCCCTGTCCTTTTCCATAGTTAATCGAAACCTTATGATATTATGATCACTGTTCCCCTACTGACTTGCCCCGCCTCATTCCCCAGAACCAGATCCAGCAATACCTTCTTCCTCATCGGGCCAGAAATGTACTAATCAAGAAAGTTCTCCAGAACACACTTCAGAAATTCTTCCCCCTCTCTGCCCTTTACATTATTACTATCCCAGTCTATATTAGGATAGTTGAAGTCCTCCATTATCACTACTCTATAGTTGTTGAACCTCTCTGTAACTTCCTTGCAAAATTGCTTGTCTATATCCTCCCCGCTAGTTGGTGGTCTATGGAATACACCTAGTAGTATAATGACACCCCTATTATTTTTAACTCTAACCAAATAGATTCTGTCCTTGACCCCTCCAGGACATCCTTTCTCTTCAGCACTGTAACATTCTCTTTAACCAATACTGCCACCCCACCTCCTTTCTTTCCTTCCCTATCTTTCCTGAACAACTTATATCCAGGAATAATTAATATCCAATCCTGCCCTTTTTTGAGCCAGGTCTCCATTATCGCCATGAGTATTGACTAGGCTTTGTGCATTTACACACATGCACTGTAAACCTCTCTTAGACTGTCTTGTATTCTCTTAGTCTGACCCCACTTAATACTGTACTATTTCTTATTCTGGTGCTATCTGTCCCTCCCTTTGTGCATTTTTTTCTCCCTGTTAATGGTGCATCCTGGTTCCCATCCCCCCGCCAAGCTAGTTTGAACCCTCCCCAACAGCACCAGCAAACCTCCCCACAAGGATATTTGCCCTGGCTCTGTTGAGGTGCAATTCGTCCAGCCTGTACAGGTCCCACCTCCCCCAGAACCGGTCTCAATGTCCCAGGAATCTAAAGTCCTCCCTGCTGCACCATCTCTCCAGCCACACATTCATCTGCTCTGTCCTCCTATTTCTATAATCACTAGCTCGTGGTAGCAGGAATTATGCGGAGATTACTACCTTTTGAGGTCCTGATTTTTAATCTCTTTCCTAGCTCCATTAAATCTTTCAACCTATGTTGTTAATACCGATATGGACCATGACCTTTGGCTGCTCAGCCTCCCCATCCCCCATCACAATGTTCTGTAGCCACCCAGATATCCTTGACCCTGGCACCAGGGAGGCAACATACCACCCTGGAATCACGATTGCGGCCACAGAAGCGCCTATCCATTCTCCTAACTATCGAATCCACAATTGCTTTCCCGATCTTTCTCCTTCCATATCCCCCCCACCCCTGCACCGTACAGCTGAGCCACCCATGATGCTGTGGACTTGGCTATGGCTATACTCCTCAGAGGAACCATTGCCCTCACCAATATGGTTAGAGAGTGAGATGCACTCGGGACTCCTGCACTACCTGCCTGATCCTCCTTGTCTCTGATGGTCACCCATTCCCTCTCTGCCTGCACACTCTTACTCTGCGAGGTGATCACCTTCGAAACATGTTATCCCCGTAGCTCTCGGCCTCACGGGTGCACCGTAGTGATGCCAGCTGCTGCTCAAGCTCTGATACCTGCTCCAGCTGATGACATTTCCTGCACATGTGGTTGTCCAGGACACAGGAAGTGTCCTGGCGTTCTCACATGGCACAAGATGTGCATTCCACAGGATTGAGGTGCCCTGCCATGCCTCTACTTAATAAACTATTAACTAACTTACAGAAATAAATTTAAGGCTAATTTGCCCCTTTTTTATAGCCCCGTTAGCGCCCCCCCCGGAGTCACTATCCGGGTGGAGGAGACATTTCGCCTGGGGGAAGCATGCGCTACCTGCTCCTAGGAAATGGTGCAGGAGTTAACAGTGCCGTGCCCTGCAGTTAGCTCCCCGGGCCACTGTGCATCCGTGTGCGGTGACCCCTTAACGCCCCGTGGGGGAAATTGGCCAGTGGGCCAGGAGGCTGCGTGATTCTCCCACGGATCGTGAAGCTGGCCGACATCCGCTCTCGGGCCACTTCTTAAAGGGGAGGGCGTCAGCCACCCGGTCCGCCATCTTTTTTTATCGGCCAACTCTCGGGTCGGCTCAACGATGGCAGTCCTAGCGTGGTCCGGGCTGCCAGTGTGCAGTCCGGCACTCCAGCTTGGGTGCCAGGCTACAGGCCCGGCTGCTTGCTGCCCTGGTGTTCTCGGGGAGGTCATCAGAGGCCCTGCAGAGTGCGCAGAGGCCCTCCCCTTTAATCGAAAGGGAGGGGCGTTGATGCACGTCAGCGCTACGCGGATAGTCCATGTAGCACTTCCCTCAGCGCCCCAGTATTACCCCGATAACCGGCCCCAAAGAAAGTGGAGAGCGCAAGATTGCGCTGCATTTCCTTTAAAGGGCGGTAAGCCCAATTCAGCGACAGGGATGGGACCTCTGCGCCATGTGTAGAAAGTCCCAACCCCAGCTGGTTACCTAATTGGGGTACAGGGCAGTTTTGCCCCAGTAAGAGTCTTAAAAGTTGGGCCTACCTTTATCTCCGGCCGCTTCTCTTGCTTTCTGAGTTAAAGTCTTAATTCAAATGATTACTTATAGTTATATTAAATAGTTTAAATTAAGTTGGAGAGAGAAAAAAATGCTAATACTCACCCACGAATCACCTACCTGTGGTCCTGTGACGTCATTCCTTGTTTTTTGCTGTTTTTTTGGAATTTGCCAGAGTTGTATAGCCGCCTCTGCTGCCAACTCCTTCCAGGTCCTTGCAGTTTTGATCCAGTTATGTTGTTTCAGTTATCAAGGTTGGGGAAACCAACTGCAGAATTCTTCAGTTTTACAATACTAATGCCTCTCTTGTATCTTGGCTCACATGCTTAGTCAGTGGCATCATGATCTCCCCTTCCAAAACCGACACGGCCCTATACACTAATGCCATAGCGTGGGCTCAGAATTTGCAATTCTTTGCAAAAAAGGCGACAATGCATTGAAATTCTACCAGTTACTGGATTGTAGACCTGCTACAAACACAACCCTGAGAATTGCCAGTCTCGGCACCCTGTGTCCCCATAATGGCACAGCTGGGAAGTCAATGTGTGGAGGAATCGCAAGTATGATCTCTGGAAGCACAACAAAATTAAGTGAGTGGTTGAGATCTAGAATGCACTGCCTGAAAGGGTGGTGGAGGCAGACTCGATCACTGCTTTCAAAAAGGAGTTGGATAAGTACCTGGTAAGAAAAAAATTTGCAGGACTACGGGGAAAGGGCGGGGGAGTGGGACTAGCTGAAATGCTTTACAGAGAGCCGGCATGGGCTCGATGGGCCGAATGACCTTCTTCCATGCTGTAATGATTCTATGATTCTACAAAAATGCTGCAACACATTGGAACTCCAAAACAGTATAGTTACTATTATTAGGCCAGAATTTACTGCCAAAATAATGGTGAGGCTAATGGCGCGCTCCGTTATTTATGTGTAAATGGTACAGCAACAGCAAGTCAGGATCAGATGCGCGATAAATGCGAATATAAATGCTGCCCGAGTTGTGCCGCTCCGCCGTTGCCTTCACAAAAACGGCGTTTCGCTGCTGCCTCACCATCGACATACATTGAATGTCATGACGTTGCTATATTTGCCCGCCAGATAGGAACTAAACCCAGCGCAGATATTTAGGATAAGTAATTAGTAGTGCAAATAGCCTTTTAACAATATGATAATTGTACAATCAACCTCTCTGACATTTGAAAATTAATGATGTAACTATTTGTACTAAGTCTCCCGACGCATGCGCAGAAGCGAGAGTTAGGACAAATATCACCGACTCCGCCCCCCCACCCAGTGCAGTTCCTACTAACCCTTTTCTGCACATGCGTCCAATACCACGTTGCCTTTGATCCATCCAGCAGTAGCCGAACGCATCTGCCAAGCCTCCCATAGTGCCGAGCGGGCCCCGAGCCACCCGCAGCGCCGGGGAGAACGAGAAGTGGGGTGACTGGGAGAGAGAGAGAGCTTTGGGGGCGGTGGGTAGGGGGAAGAGAGTGAGCGAGCTTGAGGGGAAGAGAGAGAGAGAGAGAGAGAGAGAGAGCTTGGGGGGGGGGGGAGAGAGAGTGAGAGTGAGAGCTTGGGCGGGGGAGAGAGAGTGAGAGCTTGGGCGGGGGAGAGAGAGTGAGAGCTTGGGCGGGGAAGAGAGAGTGAGAGCTTGGGCGGGGGAGAGAGAGTGAGAGCTTGGGCGGGGGAGAGAGAGTGAGAGCTTGGGCGGGGGAGAGAGAGTGAGAGCTTGGGCGGGGGAGAGAGAGTGAGAGCTTGGGCGGGGGAGAGAGAGTGAGAGCTTGGGGGGGAGAGAGAGAGAGTGAGAGCTTGGGCGGGGGAGAGAGAGTGAGAGCTTGGACGGGGGAGAGAGAGTGAGAGCTTGGGCGGGGGAGAGAGAGTGAGAGCTTGGACGGGGGAGAGAGAGTGAGAGCTTGGGGGGGAGAGAGAGAGAGTGAGAGCTTGGGCGGGCGAGAGAGAGAGAGTGAGAGCTTGGGCGGGGGAGAGAGAGTGAGAGCTTGGGCGGGCGAGAGAGAGAGAGAGTGAGAGTGAGAGCTTGGGCGGGGGAGAGAGAGTGAGAGCTTGGGCGGGGGAGAGAGAGTGAGAGCTTGGGCGGGGGAGAGAGAGTGAGAGCTTGGGCGGGGGAGAGAGAGTGAGAGCTTGGGCGGGGGAGAGAGAGTGAGAGCTTGAGCGGGGGAGAGAGAGTGAGGGCTTGGGCGGGGGAGAGAGAGTGAGAGCTTGGGCGGGCGAGAGAGAGTGAGAGCTTGGGCGGGGGAGAGAGAGTGAGAGCTTGGGCGGGGGAGAGAGAGTGAGAGCTTGGGCGGGGGAGAGAGAGTGAGAGCTTGGGCAGGGGAGAGAGAGTGAGAGCTTGAGGGAGAGAGAGAGTGAGAGCTTGGGCGGGGGAGAGAGAGTGAGAGCTTGGGCGGGGGAGAGAGAGTGAGAGCTTGGGCGGGGGAGAGAGAGTGAGAGTGAGAGCTTGGGGGGGAGAGAGAGAGAGTGAGAGCTTGGGTGGGGGAGAGAGAGTGAGAGCTTGGACGGGGGAGAGAGAGTGAGAGCTTGGGCGGGGGAGAGAGAGTGAGAGCTTGGACGGGGGAGAGAGAGTGAGAGCTTGGGGGGGAGAGAGAGAGAGTGAGAGCTTAGGCGGGCGAGAGAGAGAGAGAGAGAGAGTGAGAGCTTGGGCGGGCGAGAGAGAGAGAGAGTGAGAGTGAGAGCTTGGGCGGGGGAGAGAGAGTGAGAGCTTGGGCGGGGGAGAGAGAGTGAGAGCTTGGGCGGGGGAGAGAGAGTGAGAGCTTGGGCGGGGGAGAGAGAGTGAGAGCTTGGGCGGGGGAGAGAGAGTGAGAGCTTGGGCGGGGGAGAGAGAGTGAGAGCTTGAGCGGGGGAGAGAGAGTGAGGGCTTGGGCGGGGGAGAGAGAGTGAGAGCTTGGGCGGGCGAGAGAGAGTGAGAGCTTGGGCGGGGTAGAGAGAGTGAGAGCTTGGGCGGGGGAGAGAGAGTGAGAGCTTGGGCAGGGGAGAGAGAGTGAGAGCTTGGGGGAGAGAGAGAGTGAGAGCTTGGGCGGGGGAGAGAGAGTGAGAGCTTGGGCGGGGGAGAGAGAGTGAGAGCTTGGGGGAGAGAGAGAGTGAGAGCTTGGGCGGGGGAGAGAGAGTGAGAGCTTGGGGGGGAGAGAGAGTGAGAGCTTGGGCGGGGGAGAGAGTGAGAGCTTGGGCGGGGGAGAGAGTGAGAGCTTGGGGAGAAGAGAGAGAGTGCTTTTGGGGGGGTGAAGAGAGAGAGAGAGAAGGTGCTGGGGGGGGGGTGTGGGGTGGGGGATGAGAGAGAGAGAGCGAGCTTGGGCAGGGGGCTGGGGAAGAGACACACAGGTGGGGGGGGGGGGATCGGATCGGAGGGGAGAGAGGGAACTCTGGGAAGACTGATCATGTTCTTCCAACCCCCCTGGTGCGTGCAAGCTCGGTGCATGTGTTACAAGGGATATCGTTGGTGTGGATAAAATCCAGACGTCACACCACTGTCGCTGTTAACAATCTGCAATCAATGCCCCATCTAATGGGAGGTGAGGTGGGGGGGTTAAGGTCTTGCACTTGGTAAGGGACTTTGGCTGGAACTTGGTGGCTTTTGGGGAGATCTACTGTGGCTTCTGAAGTCAAAATGGATCAAATTACAAATTGGAAAGTCACTCCGAACTTGAGCTGGGTGGTTCCAGTTACACATTCCAGAGGAACTCCAGGGTGTAGCTTATCCTCCAAGGGGAACAATCAGCAATAGATCATGTGAAAATGGAGAGCCAATCCGAGAAACGGCTGACTTTGTTAGTACAAATAGGCGCAGCCGAAAGTTAACTATTACAAGTGTGGGGTCTTAATCCAATCTTTCTTTCCCTTTGTGTACCTGATTTGACATTAAATTCACCCCTTTAATTCACTCTCCTTCTCAGTCCTTCCCGTGTTTATTTCTTAATCCTCAAATCTCATTGCTCATTCAGGTCCCAGGTGTCCTGTTCACAATTTCAGCAACTTTGTGGGAAAATGTTTTTTTTTTGATCTGAAGGGTGCAGGGCAATGCTCCCTGTAAGCTGTGTGGCCACATAGTACTCCAGGGGACCCGCGCAGCCAGCCTGCCGGCTTTTCAATCGGAAAAGCTGCGCATGTGCATTATTTTGAATGGGCCCGAAAAAAAAATTACAGGGAACATTAGTGGAGGGGAAAGTCTAACTAACTAACTAACACCATGCTGCAGGAAATTCTGGCCCATCCTTACTCTGATGTTTTATGAATTACTCTAATGTATTATGAATTTGTTAAATAGATTTTTGGAGTCTAGGGGAATCAAGGGATATGGAGATCAGGCGGGAAAGTGAAGTTGAGGTCAATGATCAGCCATGATCTTATTGAACGGTAGAGCAGGCTCTAGGGGCCCTAGAGCCTACTCCTGTTCCTATTTCTTGTGAGGAGAATTATATATCCTCCAACCACCAAAAATGCAGAGATTACAGAATGTGCAGCATTGAACTGTGAGACTTTGACATCGCAGCTGGATTACGATGCTTTTGTTACTGGTCTGCCCATGACCAGTTTTGCTGTTTCTACAATTATGCACTTTTTGGATAGTCCTTTCCTTAGGGTAGTTCCTGCCCTTGGAGCTATGGAAATCCGACAAACCGTGCCATGGGCCGGTGGCAGGTCTGATTTCCCCTGCCTGGTGACTTTCTGATGTCAGCCATACCGTTGCTGAGAGGGATCGAGTAGCGGTTTCTGCTTCCTTGTAGACAGAAATAGAAAATGAGTGTGTCTTTCACCACATGTTGCTGCTTGCACATTTCCTAGGGCGCTTCTCGGCCTTTTGGCTAAGATCTGCATAACTAACCTGACCAGCCACCATGACCTCCGGGTGGTTTCTCCCTGGTCAGGAAGGTATATGCTTACATTTTTGTAAACAGGAGGTGGGTGGGATGGCTTGACCCATCCACCTCCACGGAGGTGTGTGGGGGACCTGACCCATCCACCTCCATGGCACGAACCTGGTATTGCAGTACTTCCAGGAACGGTGCAGTGGCTCTAGGCCTTTTGGCTAAGAGCATTGGCGCAGAGTGATCCTTGACTGGTGCAGGGTGACCTCTGGCGTTTGACAAAGAATTGTAACGATTGGAACGATTGGACATTAAATAAAAAAATAAAAAAAAAATTTCCTAGGTGGGTGGGGTGGCTTGACCCATCCACCTCCACGGAGGTGTGTGGGGGACCTGACCCATCCACCTCCATGGCACGAACCTGGTATTGCAGTACTTCCAGGAACGGTGCAGTGGCTCTAGGCCTTTTGGCTAAGATCATTGGCGCAGAGTGATCCTTGAATGGGCCCAAGGTGACCTCTGGCGTTTGTGATTTGACAAAGAATTGGAACGATTGGCTATGAATTTCAAAAAAAAAAAAAAAAAATTCCTAGCAACAGATTGTGGAACATCTTCAGCTGGGGGCAGGTATCCTGCCTCTCCTCCGAAGCATGGAGGAGGAATGTCACAAAGGGAGAGAGGAACTTGTGTTTTATTTCTCTCCTACCCTCCCTCACCCGCCCCCCCCACCCGCCCCCCGAACTTACATCTTCAGCTAGATTCAAGTAGACTTTTGGTGGTGGCTCTGCACACCTTATAGCTGCATATTTCTGCAATTGTTTAAAATGAGTTGGTAAATGAATTCTCTGAAATAAAGACTAGTATGTTTCAAGGATGCCTTTTATCTGATGATTGAATTCAAATTGTACCCGCCGATGCTGCACAGATCGTTGCGGGATACAAAATAATTATGAAATCTAACCATTTTTATGAATTGCTTGAGAGAGAACGGGACATTATTTTTTTTAATTTTGGGGATTTTTGCCATGGGGTTATCCATCAGATGGATGATCAACCTTAACTATAAACAGAACTGATGATTTCATAGTAACATAATCTTTTCATTCGCGTCAGAATAGTGGGAGTTCAGAACTGATTTGTCACCGTGCAAAAGAAGGAAGAGTGCCTGGAAAAGTTCAGTATTATTTTCATCATAAGAGCTCATGTGCATCATGCTCTATAACATGCTGAATATATTAAGGCTAACAAGAAAGGTTTTCCTCGGGCGTCTAGATGCAATTCCACAGCAGAAAGCAGGCTATAATTGAGCACTGATGGGTACTAAATTGGCAATTTCACTTGAGAGGACCACGAATGTGTATACTATAAGAAATTTAACTAGCATACTGGTGCAGTAAAGGTGCTATTTTGAGGTTGAGTTGAGACATTTTTGAAGCAAGGTAGAGCAGGCTCTACTCTACAGCTGGCTTCTACTTGATGCCGACATTGGTAACACAGTGGGAAGAGTGTTCTGTTTCTCAGTACTGACTCTGGTGCCATGAGGTATCCATCAGCGAGCCAAGGCAGTCAGTTTGGGCAAGTTTTTTAAAAAAAACTATGCGTCATCACATCTGTGCCCAATCTTGTATTTACCCAATGTCCAATTACATACATGTTGCAGCATATGGCACTAGGCTATGTTTAGGAACAGCAGCCCAGGGAGATTTTCATAGATGCTGAGCCCACAGCTGCTGAGACTACATTTGCCTTCGCCACCATGTCAAAGGCTGATCCTGGGGCATTCCTGGTCTGTATGGCTCGACCCTACAACCATGCAGGGTATTTATCAAGTGGAACAGTCAGTCAACACCCTACAAAAACATATTTAATACATCAGACAAGACGATAAGCTTGAGTATTCTCCTGCTTTATATAGATCTCGCTCTAATGATCTTTCTTTCCCTTTGCTCCCCAGGTGGATTAGTGAAATGCCACTTTCCAATCATCTTTTGCCAGCCACTGAGAATCACCAGATTTCAGCCCAATGAAGAACTGACTCCAGAATATCGAAACATAGAAATTAGGTATAGGAGTAAGCCATTCGGCCCTTCGAGCCTGCACCACCATTCAATAAGATCATAGCTGATCATTCACCTCAGTACCCCTTTCCTGCTTTCTCTCCATACACCTTAATCCCTCTTGAATATATCCAATGAATTGGCATCAACAACTTTCTGCGGTAGAGAATTCCACAGGTTAACAGCTCCCTGAGTGAAGAAGTTTCTCCTCATCTCAGTCCTAAATGGCTTACCTCTTATCCTTAGACTGTGTCCCCTGGTTCTAGACTTCCCCAACTACTCTTATATTTGGAATTAATGGTGCAAATGGCTGATCCAGACTTTCAGCGCCGTATCATAGAAGCATACAATCTTAGAGCAGAGAAGGAGGCCGTTTAGCCCATTGTGCCTGTGCCGATAGTTTTAATCCAGACGTAATCGGATGATAGCGATGCTATTCTTCTAGAAATTATTGCATTTTATTTTTGTTGTTTCATGGATTTTAAAATTATAGATTATTGGTATCATTACAATTAAGAAATGCCACCTTTTGTCTACATTTGGGCCAATGTGTGTTCTTGTCATAAACGTTATTAATATAGTATCTGAAATAATTGCATTGAAATCAAGATTGTTTAACCTGTATAAGGAGGTAATTGTAAGAATGTTATAGAGCAGTAAAATCCCAAATTGCCTGAAAATATTTACAGATGAATTGATAATACAGGCTGAATTAGTGACGTATAGATGGGAGGAGGAGGGTTAGGCTGTATGTGTAATTATAGAACAGTAATTATTTTCAAGTCTTGCCTTAATTACAAACACATAATATCAAAGTATTTTAATGTCTTTTGGATGAGACATTAAACTGAGGTCCAGTCTACTTTCCCAGGTGGATATAAAATATCCTATGGTTGTGATTGTTGGAAGTCCATCATCTCAGCCCATGACTTCGCTGAAGGAGTTCCTCAGAGCACTGTCCTAAGCCCAACCTTCTTCAGCTGCTTCATCAATGACCTTCCCTCCATCATAAGGTCAGAAGTGAGGATGTTCGCTGATGATTGCCAAGTGTTCAGTGCCATTCACAACTCCTCAGATAATGAAGTAGTCCATGCCCGCATGCAGCAACCTTCGCGCTACACAAGTGCCAGGCAATGACTATCTCCATCAAGCGAGAGTCTAACCACTGCCCCATGACATTCAATGGCATTACCATCACCGAATCCCCCACCATCAACATCCTGGGGGTCATCATTGACTAGAAACCTAACTGGACCAGCTACATAAACACTGTGGCAACAAGAGCGGGTCAGAGGCTGGTACACTGCGGCGGGTGCCTCACCTCCTGACTCCCCAAAGCCTTTACACCACCTACAAAGCGCAAGTCAGGAGTGTGATGGAATACTCTCCACTTGCCTGGATGAGTGCCGCTCCAGCAACACTCAAGAAGCTCGACACCATCCAACACAAAGCAGCCCACTTGATTGGCACCCTATCCACCACCTTAAGTATTCACTCCCTCCACCACCGGCGCACCATGGCTGCAGTGTGCACCATCTACAAGATGCACTGCAGCAACTTGCCAAGGCTTCTTCGGTAGTACCTCCCAAACCCGCGACCTCTACCACCAAGAAGGACAAGGGCAGCAGGTGCATGGGAACACCATCACCTGCAAGTTCCCCTCGAAATTACAGACCATACTGATTTGGAAATATATCGCTGTTTCTTCATCATTTCTGTGTTAATATCTTGGAACACCCTCCTTAACAGCACTATGGGAGTACCTTTACCACGCGGACTGCAGCAGTTCAAGAAGGCAGCTCACCACCACCTTCTCTAGGGAAATTAGGGATGGGCAATAAATGCTGGTCTTGCCAGCGACGCCCACATCCCAGGAACAAATTAAAAAAAAAAACTATTTTGAAGAAGAGTAGGCGAGTTATCCCCAGTGTCCTGGCCAATATTTATCCCTCAATCAGCATAACTATAACAGATTTTGGCTGCTGCGTTTCCTACATTACAACATTGATTACACTTCAAAAAGTATTTAATTGGCTATAAAGCACTTTGGGACGACCGGTGGTCATGAAAGCTGCTATTTAAAAGCAAGTCTTTCCTTTTCTTTCCTTTTTCTTTCTTTTTCTGAAAGAAAGTTGACCGCACGAGCAAGTAAGCCAATTGTAAT
This sequence comes from Pristiophorus japonicus, assembly GCF_044704955.1. Lineage (NCBI taxonomy): Eukaryota > Metazoa > Chordata > Chondrichthyes > Pristiophoridae > Pristiophorus > Pristiophorus japonicus. The sequence continues at coordinate 31,639,737 of NC_091985.1, forward strand.
AAATTACAGTACACATTGGCAATTCAGCTTCATAATGTGAAGTCGAAATTATAAGAAACTAATGTTCGCATGCTGACATATGTGGCAGGTTATAGGGATAAAGTCTCGAAGATACAGGAAGAATAAATCAGCTTATTCCAACCATAAAAATTGAGGCTAAGTGTTTAAGGAAATTATGAATATTTAATGCTATTGCTATATACTAATTGTGTTCAAAGACAATTCCCAATCTACATATCACTGTAAAAACACTGAGTCCTTGCATGTGTTGACTAATCAAATGCTGATATTTTAAGCTATTTGTAGTTTATTTGGGTTCTTGGACATCAGGAGGAAGTCATTTTACTATCTGAGTTGTACACAGGAAGTTCCTTTACATGACTTCCTGAAGTAGAAAATCTGTTGCAGATGAAAGTTAATGGCCCAGAATTTCCTGGATCACACTAGCACAGAAATTCTGCAATAATGGGCCTGAAATCGGACTCCCCTACAATATGCGCATGCGCCCGTGGGGTCCCCGCAAGTTCCGGGTTTAGGCCTGGCACTTGCGTTCTGTCAAAAATTATTTTCAGAGATAGCACGCATGCAAAGGAAAAGGGCGTCGCGGGCGGAGAGTTGGGCCAGCGAATGTCTTTCAAGTTCTTACACAGGTAAAGGCAGACATAAGGCCTGCTTTTACCAGCGTAAAAGTAAAAAAAAACAGAGAAATAAAATGTTATCACACATTTAGATATTAAAAACCCTGTCCATTGAGGTAAGTTTATTTTTAGCCCTTGCTAAAATATTAAAAAAAATGTTTGTACACAATATTTAATTAAATTGTATTTTAATTAAATTTAAATATCTAATGTGTTTTTAAAATTTATTTTCAGTGTGTGTTTTCGGGGGTATTCCCATTCGTATGGCAGCTCCATACATACAGAATTACTATAAGTATGAATGGGGATCCCCCCTACTCTGATAGGTTGGGCCCACCCACGTGCTCCCCGATATCCGTACAATCCTGGGATATGTGGGTCCCTACACTGGCCTCGGCATAGAGCCCCAGGACCACAAGTCACCAAACCTCCGGGACCACCAGGCACTTTTGTAGAAATGATTGCGGTCGGAGGCATCGCCTGCGGGAAGCCACTGACCGCCATGTATGCCAATTTCTGCGCAGAACTAATGCCCAAATTTCCTGCAGAGCTCATTTGCTACTACAAAAACGTAAAAAAAAAACAACATAAAACACGCTCAAATACACGCCACTAATGGGGATAATAGCAAATGGATTGCTGTCTTCCGCTACGCGCCTCACTCTCCGAGCCTCTTCTTTCTTCCATCTCTCTTCCTCTTTTCTATTAATATGCAGAGCAGGGGCATGCCCATTGGAAAGGCGATTCTAGCTGTTTAGTCCTGAGTGAATGAGTGGGGGCTAGGGTGGAGTTTTGAAAAATTTCCAATGCACTGACAGCCCTTTGGTTAATAATAATGCAGGCTTCTGAGAATAATTGCCAAGAAAAACAGCATACATCTGTTATGCTGATGTTGGGTGACTTTGGGCCATGCCCCACCTAAATTGTTTGTGTAAGTCTTCAGCAGCTCATTAATCATGTAAATCCAGGAAACTCGAGTGAGCTTGGTCTTTTGCATTGTGGGGAAGGGGGCGGTGGGAGGGGCGTGTCACGTAAATGAACAACAGAGGGTTTCAGCGAACATATTTCTGAAGCAGTGCGAATGATCGAGCTTTGCACGATGTTTTAGCGTAAATCAGTTATGCGCAGATTTCCGTGGTTAAAAAAAGACACCAGTTACGCTGAAATTTTCCAGGAAATACCAGGCCAATATATTTTTTTTATCCTAATAATTGGATGAAAATACAGGAGACAAAATTGAAAAAGCTTGGGGGCCGAAATTTCCCCTTTTTATAGCACCGTTTGCGTCTCCCAGAGGTGCGAATGGTTTATAGGCTGGGGGCAGGCGGTGGAAGCGGCCCAACTGGAATTGGCTCCCACAGTGCCATGGGCTAAAATGGGCTTGCGCTGCGCCCCTTACTTTTCACCCCGGGTGGGGCGCACATGCCGATGTCATCGCCGTGCGCGCTGATCCCTTAGCGCCTCTCGCCGACCCCATTGCGCCCTGTGGGGGAAATTGCCCCGCGGGACATGAGATCGGCGTGGGGTGATGCCATCGACAGCTTCGCGGGTCACGAAGCTGTCATGGTTGAGACGCCCCGGCCGCCCTTAAAGGGGGAGGGCCTTGCGCCGGCCCGACAATGGTGGCCGCTGGTTTGGCCGGGCTGCCGACATGCAGCACGGCACCACCCTCTTGGGCACCAGGCTGCTGGCCCGGCCGAAACTCTCCGTGGTGGTCCAGTGGGTGCCAGAAAAGCAGCTCCAGAGTTCGCAGTGGCCCACCTCTTTAAAAGAAGGGGAGGAATGTTGTGACGTGGTCAGCACGACGCTGAGCCTTGTGCCCAGCTAGCGCTCCGGCAGCGCCCTGCGGAGGAGAATCAATTCTCTGATACCACCTTGCACATTTTTGTAAAACAAAGACCCCATTTCTGCAATCTTTAGCGCCCATCTCGCCGGGGCAATTTCGCCCTCTTGAAGCTTTTGCTATTTGGTCATCTGGTCCAAAATTCTGAAGCAATGCAAAGGAAGAAGTGTAAAGTTCCAGCAAGTTAACCAGAAACCAGGTCTTCTGCATTTTTCATTATCAGTAGCTTTGTTTATTCAGACACACAAAAACACAAGTATTTTAGTGGCTTTTGATCTTATCCACAATTCAAATTAGGCTTCTCTATGAGGAAGCATAATTCATTTCTATTAAAATTATGAAGTACAGGTTTAGAATTCTTTAAATGAGGCTTGCTGCATGCTACATTAAAAAATCTTTATATACAATAAAGCTCGCCATGGTGTTTCTAAGTGTATTATATTTGGTGCATAAGCAGGGAATTGTAGATGAGAAACTGTTTCTACTTTTTAGATTGATAGAAACATAGGAATTGCTAGACGACAAAAGACCAAGGTCCTGCTCGCTGGCCTATTACCATTCTGGCTGTCTGTCGCATGATACAACAATGACACAGGTGTTGACTAATCACAGCCCTCAATCTCAATCAATCAGTCCACAACAGACCCAGGCGTGAGATGAGGAAAAGCCCCATCAAAGGAAAGTTCTGGGAACCAAGGGTCCAAAGGCCCCTCCGAAGCATGCTACACTTGCTATATATCATGTCTCAAATTACTCACTGATGTAATGATATTGCACCAGTAGAGCAGAGGGAATGTGCCACACTTGGGATTTTATGTACTTTTTTCCAGACAGTACTCGGTAGCATAAGATTATCTCTGCACTCGTCTGGAATGGAACCAAGGCTAATATATTTTAATAAAACTTCAACAATTATTATCTGCTTAAATCTAGAAACAGAATGATTGAAGTTGGTGTATGAAGATGATGTTTCTGTGATTTTGAATGCACTAGTAAATCAATGTATATATGAATACTCCAGTGCATTAACTTCTGACCAGATTTTCTTTTAATCTTATTAGCCATGATCTCAAAATGACTACAACTGAAATATGTAAATGCAATTTGTTTTCTGTGTCACTACAAAGATTTGAAATATATGCAGTGATGTAAGGTAGACTTGTACAGGTTATAAAGTACATTGCGTCTAACTAATACAAGAACTCCTTGGTATAAAAGTTTACACTAGTTTAGTATTTCAAGCCAGATGACTTGTATTACTGTAATAAGCTGACTGTCAGGAACTGATAATTAAGGCGGAGCTGTCTTTTCCTAACCTGTAAGGTATCGTAACCTTCGTGTATTGATCTAGGCTTTTATAGAAAAACAGTAAGTTACTTCTGTCAAATGTCTTTCAGTAACTACTGTACTGATTATAGGCTGGCAAAGTAATGGTAAATAGGCTAACTTCACACAACAGTGCCATTCAGCACTCGTGGGCCAGACTGCAAGGTGGAATAGCACATGAATATGGACTATTATTTCCCATCAGCAGATCTGAGAGTGACATTAATGCTCTACGCTCACAAGCCTATGTTATTAGAGTGTCAGTTTAGCTCAGTTTGTAGGACTCCACCTTGGAATTAGAAGGTCTGTGGGTTCAAGTGCCACTCTTGGGCTTAAGCATGTGAAATGCGACCAATACCCCAGTGCAGTACGGCAGGAATGCTCAGAGCCCCGAGCTTCAGGTGAAACATTACACCAAGTTCTGTCAGATCCGATGGATGTTAAACTGAGGCAGGAGGTTCCCCTTGTGTCCTGGCTAACATTCCTCCCTGAATTAAAACAATACCAAAAGGAGATTCATTTGTTGTTCATCCAATTGTTGTCTAGAATTGCAATGTGTGCAAAATTGGCAATTTTCAATAAAACTATCATTTCCACGTCAAAATAATTCATTTTATGTGAAGCACTTTGGGGTGTCCCTGATAGATGCAATGAAGCAGCATGACGGCACAAATCATTACAAATGGGTATGATTTGGTGGCCATTACAGAAATGTGGTTGCAGGGTGGCCAAGACTGAGAATTAAACATACAGGGGTATCTAACGATTCGGAAAGATAGACAAGAAGGGAAAGGAGGTGGGGTAGCTCTATTAATAAAGGATGATATCAGGGCAGTGGTGAGAGACGATATTGGCTCTAATGAACAAAATGTTGAATCATTGTGGGTGGAGATTAGAGATAGTAAGGGGGAAAAGTCACTGGTGGGCGTAGTTTATAGGCCCCCAAATAATAACTTCACGGTGGGGCGGGCAATAATCAAGAGAATAATGGAGGCATGTGAAAAAGGAACGGCAGTAATCATGGGGGATTTTAACCTGCACATCGATTGGTCAAATCAAATTGCACGGGGTAGCCTGGAGGAGGAATTCATAGAATGCATACGGGATTGTTTCTTAGAACAGTATGTTACAGAACCTACAAGGGAGCAAGCTATCTTAGATCTGGTCCTGTGTAATGAGACAGGAATAATAAACGATCTCCTAGTAAAAGATCCTCTCGGAATGAGTGATCACAGTATGGTTGAATTTGTAATACAGATTGAGGGTGAGGAAGTAGTGTCTCAAACGAGTGTACTATGCTTAAACAAAGGGAACTACAGTGGGATGAGGGCAGAATTGGCTAAAGTAGACTGGAAACACAGACTAAACGGTAGCACATTTGAGGAACAGTGGAGGACTTTTAAGGAGCTCTTTCATAGTGCTCAACAAAAATATATTCCAGTGAAAAAGAAGGGCGGTAAGAGAAGGGATAACCAGCCGTGGATAACCAAGGAAATAAAGGAGAGTATCAAATTAAAAACCAATGCGTATAAGGTGGCCAAGATTAGTGGGAAACTAGAAGAGTGGGAAAATTTTAAATGACAGCAAAGAATGACTAAGAAAGCAATAAAGAAAGGAAAGATAGATTACGAAGGTAAACGCGCAAAACATAAAAACAGATAGTAAAAGCTTTTACCGATATATAAAACGGAAAAGAATGACTAAAGTAAATGTTGGTCCCTTAGAAGATGAGAAGGGGGATTTAATAATGGGAAATGTGGAAATGACTGAGACTTTAAACAATTATTTTGCTTCGGTCTTCACAGTGGAAGACACAAAAACCATGCCAAAAATTGCTGGTCACGGGAATGTGGGAAGGGAGGACCTTGAGACAATCACTATCACTAGGGGGGTAGTGCTGGACTAATGGGACTCAAGGTAGACAAGTCCCCTGGTCCTGATGAAATGCATCCCAGGGTATTAAAAGAGATGGCGGAAGTTATAGCAGATGCATTCGTTATAATCTACCAACGGATTGGAAAGCGGATTGGAAAGCAGCTAATGTAACGCTTCTGTTTAAAAGAAAAAGAGGGCAGGCAAAAGGCAGGTAATTATAGGCCGGTTAGTTTAACATCTGTAGTGGGGAAAATGCTTGAAACTATCATTAAGGAAGAAATAGCGGGGCATCTAGATAGGAATAGTGCAATCAAGCAGACGCAACATGGATTCATGAAGTGGAAATCATGTTTAACTAATTTACTGGAATTCTTTGAGGATATAACGAGCATGGTGGATAGAGGTGTACCGATGGATGTGGTGTATTTAGATTTCCAAAAGGCATTCGATAAGGTGCCACACAAAAGATTACTGCAGAAGATAAAGGTACGCGGGATCAGTGGAAATGTATTAGCATGGATAGAGAATTGGCTGGCTAACAGAAAGCAGAGAGTCGGGATAAATGGGTCCTTTTCGGGTTGGAAATCGGTGGTTAGTGGTATGCCACAGGGATTGGTGCTGGGACCACAACTGTTTACAATATACATAGATGACCTGGAAGAGGGGACAGAGTGTAGTGTAACAAAATTTGCAGATGACACAAAGATTAGTGGGAAAGCGGGTTGTGTAGAGGACACAGAGAGGCTGCAAAGTGATTTAGATAGGTTAAGCGAATGGGCTAAGGTTTGGCAGATGGAATATAATGTTGGAAAGTGTGAGGTCATCCACCTTGAAAAGATTAGATGGAATTGGAACGACATCAAAGCACTATCTTCAGTGGATGATGCCTCGTGTGCAACTGCTGAGCAAGTTTCCCTCACTATTTGAACCAGGCATCGGCAACTTCACAGACACCAAAGTACAGATCCATCTAGGCCTCGATGCACGGCCCATCCATCACAAGGCTCGGGCGGTTCCGTACATGATGAGGGAGAAAGTCGAGATCGAACTGGACAGACTCCAACGCGAAGGAATCATATCGCCAGTCGAGTTCAACGAGTGGGCCAGTCCAATTGTTCTGGTGTTGAAAAGTGATGGCACAGTCAGAATCTATGGAGACTACAAGGTAACAATTAACCGAGTCTCACTACAGGACCAGTACCCACTGCTCAAGGCGGATGACCTGTTCGCAACGTTAGCGGGGGGGGGAAGTCGTTCACCAAGTTGGACCTAACCTCCACCTACATGACACAGGAGCTGGCTGAATCTTCAAAAAGACTGATGTGCATCAACACGCACAAATGGCGCCAGAAGTTGAATTTTTGGGGAGAAAGATTGCAGCAGACGGTATCAGGCCCACGGACTCAAAGACGGAGGCCATCAAGAATGCACCCAGACTACAGAATGTGACGGAGCTGCGTTTGTTCCTGGGACTCCTCAACTATTTTGGTAACTTTCTACCCGGGTTGAGCACTTTGTTAGAGCCTTTGTACATGTTGCTACGTAAGGGTGACGACTGGGTTTGGGGCAAATCTCAAGACACAGCCTTTGAGAAGGCCAGGAACCTGCTATGTTCAAATAAGTTACTTGTACACTATGACCCATGTAAAAGTTTAGTGCTAGTTTGTGATGCCTCATTGCACGGGGTCGGCTGTGTGTTACAGCAAATCAATGTATCGGGCAACCTCCAGCCGGTTGCTTACGCGTCTAGAAGTCTGTCTAAGGCTGAGAGAGTCTATAGTATGGTCGAGAAAGAGGCGTTAGCATGTGCATATGGGGTTAAAAAAATGCACCAATACCCATTTGGACTTCGGTTTGAGCTTGAAACTGACCACAAGCCGCTCATTTCGTTGTTTTTAGAGAGTAAAGGTATAAATACCAATGCTTCGTCCCGCGTCCAAAGATGGGCACTAACATTATTCGCTTATGACTATGTTATCTGCCACAGCCCAGGCACTGAAAACTGCCGATGCTCTCAGCCAGCTACCATTACCCATCACTGGGGTTGAAATGGCGCAGCCCGCAGACTTGCTGCTGGTCATGGATGCTTTTGAGAGCGAGGGGTCACCCGTCACTGCTCGCCAGATCAGGATCTGGACCAGTCAGGATCCTGTGCTATCATTAGCAAAGAGTTGTGTCCTAAATGGGAACTGGTCAGTCGTTCCTGGGGAAATGCAAGATGAACTTAAGCCGTTTCACCGACTCAAAGATGAAATGTCCATCCAGTCGGATTGTCTAAATGCACGTAGCATTTGTAACAAAGTAGATGAGTTGACGGCACAAATTGGAACAAATGGGTATGATCTGATGGCCATTACAGAGACATGGTTGCAAAGTGACCAGGACTGGGAATTAAATATTCAGGGGTATTTGACAATCCGGAAGGACAGATGGAAAGGAAAAGGAGGTGGGGTAGCTCTATTGATAAAGGATGGAATCACTGCAATAGTGAGAAATGATATATGCTCAAAGGATCAGGATGTTGAAACAGTTTGGGTGGAGATGAGGAATAATAAGGAGAAAAAGTCACTGGTGGGCGTAGTATACAGAAGAATGAGAGGTGATCTTATCGAAACGTCTAGTCGGGAGGCGGAGTGGGAGATCGCTGAGGCCTACAAGTGACCCGTCAGTCCGGGGAGCAGCAGCGTCGAGTCAGGAGGCGGAGCGGGAGATCGCTGAGGCCTACAAGTGACCCGTCAGTCCGGGGAGCAGCAGCGTCGAGTCAGGAGGCGGAGCGGGAGATCGCTGAGGCCTACAAGTGACCAGTCAGCCCGGGGAGCAGCAGCGTCGAGTCGGGAGGCGGAGCGGGAGATCGCTGAGGCCTACAAGTGACCCGTCATTCCGGGGAGCAGCAGCATCGAGTCGGGAGGCGGAGCGGGAGATCGCTGAGGCCTACAAGAGGCATGTCAGCCCGGGGAGCAGCAGCATCGAGTCAGGAGGCGGAGCGGGAGATCGCTGAGGCCTACAAGTGACCCGTCAGTCCGGGGAGCAGCAGCATCGAGTCGGGAGGCGGAGCTGGAGATCGCTGAGGTCAACGAGGCCCGTCAGTCCGGGGAGCAGCAGCATCGAGTCGGGAGGCGGAGCGGGAGATCGCTGAGGTCGACGAGGCCCGTCAGTCCGGGGAGCAGCAGCATCGAGTTGGGAGGCGGAGCGGGAGATCGCTGAGGCCTACAAGTGACCCGTCAGTCCGGGGAGCAGCAGCGTTGAGTCAGGAGGCGGAGCGGGAGAACGCTGAGGCCTACAAGTGACCCGTCAGTCCGGGGAGCAGCAGCATCGAGTCAGGAGGCGGAGCGGGAGATCGCTGAGGCCAGCCAGTGCAGCTGCAGCAGAGTGAGAAGGCAAAAAAGTAGTAGAAAGAAATCGAAAGGTGACGTCACAGCCATGGGGGTAATTGATTGGCTGGTGATTGGTAAGTTGTTTTTCTTTTTCTTTCTATATCAGTAAATAACATTTAGCATTGTTGCCAATTTAAATTTATCTAAGGGTTAAGTCATGGCAGGACAGCTCGGACACATGTTATGCTCCTCCTGTACTATGTGGGAAGTCAGGGACGCTTCTGGTGTCCCTGATGACTAAGTGTGCGGGAAGTGTATCCGGCTGCAGCTCCTGACAGAGACTGCATTGCGGCGCTGGAGCTGCGGGTGGATTCACTCTGGAGCATGCATGATGCTGAGAATGACATGTTTAGTGAGTTGGTCTTACCACAGGAAAAGGGTACACAGCCAGATAGGGGATGGGAGACCAACAGGAAGAGCAATGCAAGGAAGGTAGTGCAGGGGTCCCCTGCAGTCATCCCCCTGCAAAACAGATACACCGTTTTGGGTACTGTTGGGGGGGATGACTCATCAGGGGAGGGCAGCAGTAGCCAAGTTCATGGCACTATGGGTGGCTCTGCTGCACAGGAGGGCAGGAAAAAGAGTGGGAGAGCTATAGTGATAGGGGATTCAATTATAAGGGGAATAGACAGACATTTCTGCGGCTGCAACCGAGACTCCAGGATGGTATGTTGCCTCCCTGGTGCAAGGGTCAAGGATGTCTCAGAGCAGCTGCAGGGCATTCTGAAAAGGGAGGGTGAACAGCCAGTTGTCGTGGTGCATATAGGTACCAACGATATAGGTTTAAAAAAAAGGGATGAGGTCCTACAAGACGAATTTAAGGAGCTAGGAGCTAAATTAAAATATAGGACCTCAAAAGTAGTAATCTCAGGATTGCTACCAGTGCCATGTGCTAGTCAGAGTAGGAATCTCAGGATAGCTCAGATGAATACGTGGCTTGAGGAGTGGTGCAGCAGGGAGGGATTCAAATTCCTGGGACATTGGAACCGGTTCTGGGGGAGATGGGACCAATACAAACCGGATGATCTGCACCTGGGCACGACCGGAACCAATGTCCGAGGGGGAGTGTTTGCTAGTGCTGTTGGGGAGGAGTTAAACTAATACAGCAGGGGGATGGGAACCTATGCAGGGAGACAGAGGGAAGTAGAATGGGGGCAGAAGTAAAAGATAGAAAGAAGAAAATTAAAAGTGGAGGGCAGAGAAACCTAAGGCAAAAAGCAAAAAGGGCCACATTACAGCAAAATTCTAAAGGGGCAAAGTATGTTAAAAAGACAAGCCTGAAGGCTCTGTACCTCAATGCGAGGAGTATTCGGAATAAGGTGGATGAATTAAATGCGCAGATAGCAGTTGACAGGTATGATGTAATTGGCATCACGAAGACATGGCTCCAGGCTGACCAAGGCTGGGAACATCCAGTGGTATTCAACATTTAGGAATGATAGACAGAAAGGAAAAGGAGGTGGGGTGGCATTGCTGGTTAAAGAGGAAATTAATGCAACAATAAGAAAGGACATTAGCTTGGATGATGTGGAATCGGTATGGGTGGAGCTGTGGAATACCAAGGGGCAGAAAACGCTAGTGGGAGTTGTGTACAGACCACCAAACAGTAGTAGTAAGGTTGGGGACAGCATCAAACAAGAAATTAGGAATGCGTGCAATAAAAGTACAGCAGTTATCATGGGTGACTTTAATCTACATATTGATTGGGCTAACCAAACTGGTAGCAATGCGGTAGAGGAGGATTTCCTGGAGTGTATTAGGGATGGTTTTCTCGACCAATATGTCGAGAAACCAACCAGGGGGCTGGCCGTCCTAGACTGGGTGATGTGTAATGAGAAAGGACTAAACAGCAATCTTGTTGTGCGAGGCCCTTTGGGGAAGAGTGACCATAACATGGTAGAATTCTTTATTAGGATGGAGAGTGACCCAGTTAATTCAGAAACTAGGGAACTGAACTTAAGGAAAGGTAACTTCAATGGTTTGAGGCGTGAATTGGCTAGAGTGGACTGGCAAATGATACTTAAAGCGTTGACGGTGGATAGGCAATGGCAAACATTTAAAGATCACATGGATGAACTTCAGCAATTGTACATCCCTGTCTGGAGTAAAAATAAAACAAGGAAGGTGGCTCAACCGTGGCTAACAAGGGAAATTAAGGATAGTGTTAAATCCAAGGAAGAGGCATATAAATTGGCCAGAAAAAGCAGCAAATCTGAAGACTGGGATAAATTTAGAATTCAGCAGAGGAGGACAAAGGGTTTAATTAAGAGGGGGAAAATAGAGTATAAGAAGAAGCTTGCCGGGAACATTAAAAACTGACTGCAAAAGCTTCGGTAGATATGTGAAGAGAAAAAGATTAGTGAAGACAAACATAGGCCCTTTGCAGTCGGATTCAGGTGAATTTATAATGGGGAACAAAGAAATGGCAGACCAATTGAATAAATACTTCGGTTCTGTCTTCACGAAGGAAGACACAAATAACCTTCCGAAAGTACTAGGGGACCGAGGGTCTAGTGAGAAGGAGAACTGAAGGATATCCTTATTAGGCAGGAAATTGTGTTGGGGAAATTGATGGGCTTGAAGGCCAATAAATCCCCGGGGCCTGATAGTCTGCATCTCAGAGTACTGAAGGAAGTGGCCCTAGAAATAGTGGATGCATTGTTGATCATTTTCCCACAGTCTATCGTCTTGGGATCAGTTCCTATGGACTGGAGGGTAGCTAATGTAACCCCACTTTTTAAAAAGGGAGGGAGAGAGAAAGCGGGTAATTATAGACCGGTTAGTCTGACATCAGTGGTGGGGAAAATGTTGGAATCAATTAGTAAGGATGAAATAGCAGCGCATTTGGAAAGAGGTAATATGATAGGTCCAAGTCAGCATGGATTTGTGAAAGGGAAATCATGCTTGACAAATCTTCTGGAATTTTTTGTGGCTGTAACCAGTAGAGTGGACAAGGGAGAACCAGTGGATGTGGTGTATTTGGACTTTCAAAAGACTTTTGACAAGGTCCCACACAAGAGATTGGTGTGCAAACTCAAAGCACATGGTATTGGGGGTAATATACTGACGTGGATAGAGAACTAGTTGGCAGACAGGAAGCAGAGAGTCGGGATAAACGGGTCCTTTTCAGAATGGCAGGCATTGAACAGTGGAGTGCCGCAGGGCTCAGTGCTGAGACCCCAGCTCCTTACAATATACATCAATGATTTGGATGAAGGAATTGAGTGCAATATCTCCAAGTTTGCAGATGACACTAAACTGGGTGGCGGTGTGAGCTGTGAGGGGGGCGCTAAGAGGCTGCAGGTGATTTAGACAGATTACGTGAGTGGGCAAATGCATGGTAGATGCAGTATAATGTGGATAAATGTAAGGTTATCCACTTTGGGGGCAAAAACAGGAAGGCAGAATATTATCTGAATGGTGGCAGATTAGGAAAAGGGGAGGTGCAACGAGACCTGGGTGTCATGGTTCATCAGTCATTGAAAGTTGGCAGACAGGTGCAGCAGGTGTTAAAGAAGGCAAATGGTATGTTGGCCTTCATAGCTAGGGGATTTGAGTATAGGAGCAGGGAGGTCTTACTGCAGTTGTACAGGGCCTTGGTGAGGCCTCACCTGGAATATTGTGTTCAATTTTGGTCTCCTAATCTGAGGAAGGACGTTCTTGCTATTGAGGGAGTGCAGCGAAGGTTCACCAGACTGATTCCCGGGATGGCCGGACTGACCTATGAGGAGAGACTGGATCAACTGGGCCTTTATACATTGGAGTTTAGAAGGATGAGAGGGGATCTCATAGAAACATACAAGATTCTGACGGGACGGGACAGGTTCGATGCGGGTAGATTGTTCCCGATGTTGGGGAAGTCCAGAACCAGGGGACACAGTCTTAGGATAAAGGGGTAGGCCATTTAGGACTGAGATGAGGAGAAACTTCTTTACACAGAGTGTTGTTAACCTGTGGAATTCCCTGCCGCAGAGAGTTGTTGATACCAATTCATTGGATATATTCAAGAGGGAGTTAGATATGGCCCTTATGGCTAAAGGGATCAATGGGTATGGAGAGAAAGCAGGAAAGGGGTATTGAGGGAATGATAAGCCATGATCTTATCGAATGGTGGTGCAGGCTCGAAGGGCCAAATGGCCTACTCCTGCACCTATTTTCTATGTTTCTATGTATAAGATTATGAGGGGGCTTGAGAAGGTGGATGCAGAGAGGATGTTTCCACTGATGGGGGAGACTAGAACTAGAGGGCATGATCTTAGAATAAGGTGCTGAGATTTAGAACTGAGATGAGAAGAAAGTTCTTCTCTCAGAGGGCTGTGAATCTGTGGAATTTGCTGCCTCAGAGAGCTGTGGAAGCTGGGACGTTAAATAAATTTAAGACAGAAATAGACAGTTTCTTAAACGATAAGGGGTTATAGGGAGCGGGCAGGGAAATGGAACTGAGGCCATGATCTTATTGAATGGCGGAGAAGGCTCGAGGTGCTGTAAGGCCTACTCCTGCTCCTGTTTCTTATGTTCTTATATTCTTATGTCTCTTATGGGGTAATCGTGTGGTTTTGCCAAAAAAAGGCAGGAAACGTTTATATGTGACCTACACAGTATCCACCAAGGCATTGTCATGATGAAGGCAATTGCCAGGTCGCATATTTGGTGGCCCACCATTGACTCAGACTTGGAGTCATGCGTGCATAAGTGCAACACTTGCTCACAACTGAGCAATGCACCAAGGGAGGCTCCACTGAGTCTGTGGTCCAGGATCCACGTAGATTTTGCCGGTCCCTTTCTAGGAAAGATGTTTTTAGTAGTTGTGGACACTTACTCCAAATGGATTGAATGTGTAATCATGTCATTCAACATATCCACAGCCACCATTGAAAGCCTCCGGGCCATGTTCGCCACCTATGGCTTGCCCGACGTCCTTGTCAGCAACAATAGACTGTGTTTCACCAGCTCGGAATTCAACGAGTTTATGACCCACAATGGCATCAAGCATGTCAGGTCTGCTTCGTTTAAGCTCGCGTCTAACGGGCAAGCGGAGAGGGCAGTCCAAACAATCAAGCAGAGCATGAAACACGTGACAGACGGCTTCCTGCAGACCCGCTTGTCTCGCATTCTGCTCAGTGACTAGATGCGACCCCATTCACTCACTGGGATTCCCGCAGCAGAATTGTCAATGAAAAGAGCCCTCAAAACCAGGCTCTCCCTAGTCTACCTGGATCTTAATGATCACGTGGAAACCCAGCGACACCAGCAGAACATGTACCACGATCGCACAGCTGTTTCACGTGACATTGATAATAACCCTGTGTTTGTCCTGAATTACGGTCCTGGTCCCAAGTGGGTTGCTGGCACTGTTTTGGCCAAGGAAGGGAATAGAGTGTTTATAATCAAACTGTTTAAATGGCCAAACATGCAGAAAACATTTAGATCAGACCAAATTGTGATTTACTGACAACCAGGAATGAATTGAAGAGAACATCACCATCGACGATCCACCAACACACACCCAACCAGCAATCGACGTTGCTGTCAATCACGAGGATAAACGCACTGTTCCTGACAGTCCGGTCAGACCAGCCGCGGTGCAGTGCAGCAATGGTCCGACCAACTCAAACACGCCAGGGAGCGAAGGGCTCCGGATCGCCTCAACTTGCAAATAACTTGTACCGAAGACTTTTGTGGGGAGTGATGTTATGTATGTAACTATGTAATACTTGCCACCAGAGGGTGCGACTGTTGAAGTCCTAATGGTCACCTGAACACACAAATGCAGGGCCAGTATAAAGGGTTGGCTGCCATGTTGTTTAGGCACTCTGGAGTTGTAATAAAGAAGACTGGGTCAGTGCTGGGACTCCAGCTATTTACAATATACATTAATGATTTAGACGAAGGAATTGAATGTAATAGCTCCAAGTTTGCAGATGACACTAAGCTGGGTGACAGTGCGAGCTGCCAGGAGGATGCTCGGAGTCTGCAGGGGGACTTGGACAGGTTAGGTGAATGGGCAAATGCATGGCAGATGCAGTATAATGTGGATAAGTGTGAGGTTATCCACTTTGGTTGCAAAAACAGGAAGGCAAATTATTATCTGAATGGTGACAGGTTAGTAAAAGGGGAGGTGCAACGAGACTTGGGTGTCATGGTACATCAATCATTGAAAGTAGGCATGCAGGTACAGCAGGCAGTAAAGAAGGCAAATGGCATGCTGGTCTTCATAGCGAGGGGATTTGAGTATCGGAGCAGGGAGGTCTTACTGCAGTTGTACAGGGCCTTGGTGCGACCACACCTGGAGTATTGTGTACAGTTTTGGTCTCCTAATCTGAGGAAGGATATTCTTGCTATGGAGGGAGTGCAGCGAAGGTTCACCAGACTGATTCCTGGGAAGGCAGGACTGACATATGAAGAAAGACTGGATCGACTAGGCTTATATTCATTGGAATTTAGAAGAATGAGGGGATCTCATAGAAACATATAAAATTCTGACTGGACTGGACAGGTTAGATGCAGGAAGAATGTTCCCGATGTTGGGGAAGTCCAAAACCAGGGGTCACAGTCTAAGGATAAGGGGTAAGCCACTGAGATGAGGAGAAACCTCTTCACTCAGAGAATTGTGAACCTGTGAAATTCTCTACCATAGAAAGTTGTTGAGGCCAGTTCGTTAGATATCTTCAAAAGGGAGTTAGATGTGGCCCTTACGGCTAAAGGGATTAAGTGGTATGGAGAGAAAGCAGGAATGGGGTGCTGAAGTTGCATGATCAGCCATGATCTTATTGAATGGTGGTGCAGGCTCGAAGGGCCGAATGGCCTACTCCTGCACCTACTTTCTATGTTTCTATGTAAGACTAAGGTCACACTAAGTTTAGCTCACAGTACTTGGCCTCATGGAGTTCTTCTATACCCAACACTCAGGATGTCCCGAAGCACTTTACAGCTAATGAAATCTGGAACTCTCTTGCTCCCTCTCCAAAGTGTTTCAGGCTGGGTCAATTGAAAATTTCAAAATGGAGATTTTTATTAGGCAAGGATATTAAAGGTGACGGAACTAAGGTGGGTAGATGGAGTTATTTACACAGATCAGCCATGATCAATATTAAATGGCCTATTCTTGTTCATATGTTCCTATGAAGTGTAGTCACTGTTGTAATGTAAGAAACACGGCAGCCAATTTGCACACAGCAAGGTTCCACAAAGGGCAATGAAGTAAATGACCAGATCATCTGTTTTAGATGTTGGTTACATAAAAAATAGGAACAGGAGTAGGCCATTCGGCCCCTCGAGTCTGCTCTGCCATTCAATTATATCATGGCTGATCTGATCATGGACTCAGCTCCACTTCCCTACCCGCTCCCCATAACCCCTTACTCCCTTATCGCTCAAAATATCGCTCAAGGGTTAAGGGATAAATGTTGGCCAGGGAAAACTTTCCTGCTGTACTTCAAATAGTACTGTGGGCTCTTGAGCCCACCTGATGGGGAAGATGGGCGCTTGGTTGAAAGTCTCATCCAAAAAGACCATGCAGCGCTCCCTCAGTACCGCACTGAAGTGTTAGCCTAGATTATGTGTGAGTGTAGACAACGAGAGCCAGCAAACTAAATGACAGCAACGAGCCTCTCATCGGCTAGGAAAGGTGTAAGGCAACCAGGATAACTGTTTCTAACCATTATCCAATCACTCCTGTGATGTGAAGATAGAATTGGCTGCTGATGTGCTGTTTCCTGTGATTGAAGAGACTGTCGACACTTTATTGTTGCAGCTTATTTGCAGAATGGCCTCTTGGGTGAGATTCTGGAGAACTATTGGCACCTGTAGAGCCAGCATGGGGCTGGATTTTCAGTCTTCTGCTGTCCCTGTTAGCGCCTCGCAATGGCGACGGTAAGCACTTTTGGGCGGGCAGCCAGCTTCCAGGGCTCCGCCGGGACTTGCGAGGCCGCTTTCGACGGGGTGTGGAGCATTACCGCCTGGAAGAGGCGAGCCGGTGTGCAACGCCCCCTGGTTGCGACACTGGCTTGATTTCTGGGTGCTGCCCGATCCGTCGCACCCCATAGAGCGACGTGCTGGGACTGCCCGTGAAAGCGGGAGGTCCAAGCTGTAGCGGCTGCAGTCAGGCAAGCAATGTCGACTTCGGGTAAGTGTGATTGTTTTTTTTTGCGAGTTATGTTGTGGTGGCGTGAGTTATTGGGAATATTTTTGGTGATTTTTTTTTTGTCAGGTTTTCTTTCCCCCAGCGCTCCGCGGCCGGCTGTTTAGCTTGGGGTTTTAAGTTGCTCAGCTGGCCTAGCGCCCTAAGAGAGGTGTGTGATGCCTCCCTTAGTGCTCAGCCCTACACTCGGGGCCCAGCTGATGAATTTTGCTGACTGAGTGCAAGCTGTTCCTGGGCGCGCCATTACTGCCCCGAAATGAACAGGACCAAAAATCCAGCATTGGCCCCTATTTTCCATTTGCTGGATTTTTGGCGCCCGCACATGTTAATGTACGATTTTTTTGTGTACGTTTGCGGCAGGAAAAACAATCGGGACTTTCGCCAAAGAAATATCTCAATTTGGCGCAGCACTCATCGAAGTTTGTCTTCGGGGGGAGGCGAAGCTTAAAATCTGCGCTAAAAACTCTCTGGGTATGCGTGAACAGCTGAAGTTGCCAGGGCAACCAGAGACGCTGAAGCACGCTCCCCAAAAGGACTGCTACCCCACCGCTGCCGAAAGGGCCACAAACTCTTTCCCCCCACCCCCCCCTCCCGGCTGGACCCGCTGCCACTGCTCCTCCCTCCCGGCTGGATCTGCTGCCATCGCTCCCCCACGGGCTGGACCCGCTGCAATCCCCGGCCAAATGGCCCTCCCGCTCCCAAACTTCAACTCGCAGGGGGAGCGGGACTGAGCGGGGGTTTTTTTGTGGGGCTTTTGGGCGGTGTGCACTGCGCTGACAAAAATCGTGGACGGCCAAAACCAATTAAGTCCACAAAAATGGCGCCTGATCCCATTTTAACTCGAGTCTGCGGCAACATTTTTTAAAATGGCGAAAGTTGGAAAGCGAGTGTTTCACGCCAAAAAACGTTTGGACGTCAAAAGACTGCACACAATCGTGGAGAAAATAGGAGCCTTGGAGAGGGGGGAAAAAGTAAACTTGTGTGAGAATGTGGAACTCACTACTGTCATGTATTCAACTGTCGTTGTAACCCATGTATAAGCTGACCTAAGTTGTACACCTTGAGAACACTGAACACAGGGGGCGAACTTGTGGGAGACACTCCTAACCTGGACTTTCCGGTAAAAAAGGGGAAGCTCCACCCACCATCTGTCTCTTGAGGTCTTGGTAATAAAGGTAACAGGTCACAGAGTGATCTTCTCTCAAGTATGGGCCTCGTGTGCATTTATACTGTATAGTAAGGACATATTATTGGCAACGAGAAACTGGGACTTAAACTACGCGAGCATGGCCACTAGCAGCACAAAAGAAAGGTACTGTGTTGGTGATGGTTGGGACGACTTTATTGAGAGACTACAGCAAAGTTTTGTCACTAAGGAATGGTTGGGACAGGATTCGGCCGACAAACGCAGGGCTCATCTCCTGACGGTTTGTGGATCCAGAACATACTCCCTGATGAAGGACCTTCTAGCGCCAGAGAAGCCGGCGGACAAGACGTTCGAAGAGCTTAGTAAGTTGATCGGGAAACACCTTAAACCAGCGAGCAACATGCACATGGTGAGACACCGGTTTTACACGCACCGGCGGCGAGAAGGGCAAAGCGTTCCAGACTTCGTGGCAGACCTCCGACGACTGGCGAGCCTATGTAAGTTCCCAGATGCATGCAGAGCGGAGATGCTGTGAGACTTTTTTATTGAGAGCATCGAGCACGCTGGGGTTTTCAGGAAACTGATTGAGACCAAAGACTTGACCTTGGAAGCGGTGGCTATGATAGCCCAGACAATTATCTCAGGGGAGGAAGAGACCAGAATGATTTATGGCAACAATCTTGGCTCAAATGCGGCAAACGACCAGGAAGTCAACATTGTTAACGCGGCATGCAGTTCTCTAGGCAGACAAGGGCAATTGGACATGCCCCAGCATGTAGTCGAACCCAAAGGGGGAATTCAACAGAGACAATGGCTAGCTGAACGGCGATTCATGCCATCGCGATGGACAATGCGGCCAGTAATGAGGCCATCAACACCTGTTAATGATGCGCTTAAGGACAGTTACAGAGACAGTCAGAGACGATCGACTGGTAATGGACCTTTTGTTTCCAACAACGGCTCATGTTGGAGGTGTGGAGGCAAACACCTAGCCAGAGCTTGCAGTTATCAGCAATAGACCTGTAGAAACTGCAATGTCAGCGGTCACTTGGCGCGTATGTGCAGAAGCCTGCAACCAGGTTGATGTACGAGGAGGACAGGCCTGATGTAAGCCCTACGAGGCCAAATGAATATTGGGGGAAATCGCTGGAAGCTGAAGTTCAGCGAGTTCATGTGGAGCACATATACAGTTCATATACCAGGACGCCATTGATAATGATGAAAGTGCTCCTCAATGGCATCCCAGTACTAATGGAGCTGGACACGGGGGCCAGCCAGTCACTGATGAGTATCAAACAGTTCGACAAGTTGTGTGCGTTCAAGGCCAGGAGGCCAAAATTATTACCGATTGATGCACTGCTACGGACATATACAAAGATCATCATTCCGGCGCTAATTAGCGCCACGGTAGTCGTGACCCACAAAGATTCGGAGAACAGGTTGCCACTCTGGATTGTCCCAGGGCATGGTCCCACACTACTGAGGAGGAGTTGGCTTGCTGTCATGAACTGGAAATGGGGCGATGTCAATGCAATTTCTTCTGTGGAGCGAGTATCATGCTCACAGGTCCTGCACAAATTTGACTCATTATTTCAACCCGGCATCGGCACTTTCATTGGGGCCAAGGTAGTGATTCACATAAACCCGGACGTCAGGCCAGTACAACACAAGGCCAGAGCAGTGCCATACGTGATGCGGGAAAAGATAGAATGCGAATTGGACCTCCTGCTGAGAGAAGGCATCATCTCGCCAGTCGAATTCAGTGACTGCGCGAGCCCGATTGTGCCGGTGCTCAAGGCGGATGGGTCGGTCAGGATATGTGGCGATTACAAGGCCACCATCAATCTGGTGTCACTCCAAGACCAGTATCCACTACCGAGAGCGGAGGACCTCTTTGCGACGCTATCCGGTGGCAAACTTTTTTCAAAATTGGAGCTGACCTCAGCTTACATGATCCAGGAGCTGGTGAGTGAGTCGAAGAAGCTGACCAACATCACAACACACAAGGGGTTGTTTGAGTATAACAGATGTAAGTTCGGGATTCGTTCAGCCGCCGCAATCTTTCAGCGAAATATGGAAAGCCTCCTCAAGTCGATTCCAAGGACGGTGGTTTTTCAAGACGACACCCTCATCACGGTTCGCGATACTGAAGAACACCTCCACAACCTGGAGGAGGTGCTACGCAGACTGGACCGGGTAGGGCTGCGACTGAGAAAGGCGAAGTGCGTCTTCTTAGCTCCAGTGGTAGAATTTCTGGGGATGAGGGTAGCAGCAAACAGGATCAGACCTACTGCGTCCAAAATGGAAGCGATCCAGAGAGCACCCAGAACCCGTAACACGATGGAGCTGCGTTCGTTCCTGGGGCTCCTGAACTATTTTGGCAAATTTCTTCCCAAATTGAGCACGCTGTTAGAGCCGCTACACGTGCTCCTATGCAAAGGTCGCGATTGGGTCTGGGGGGACAGCCAGGAAAGGGCTTTTGAGAGAGCACGCAATTTGTTATGCTCCAACAAACTGTTAACGTTATATGACCCGTGTAAGAAACTAGTTTTAACGTTTGATGCATCGTCCTATGGGATCGGGTGTGTGTTGCAGCATGTGAATGCCAATGGTCAGTTACATCCGGTAGCTTATGCCTCCAGAAGTCTGTCACAGGCAGAAAGGGGCTACGGGATGGTAGAAAAGGAAGCGCTAGAATGTGTATATGCAGTAAAAAAAAATGCACTAGTACCTGTTTGGCAGAGAATTTGAGCTGGAGACAGATCGCAAACCCCTAACGTCCCTTTTGGCCAACAACAAGGCTATAAATGCGAATGCATCGGCCCGCATACAGAGGTGGGCACTCAGGTTAGCCGTCTGTGACTGCACAATTCGGCACAGACCGGGCTCTGAAAACTGTGCCGATACACTCAGCAGGCTACCACTAGCCACCACTGAGGGGCAGCTGAGCATGATGCTGAGATGGTCATGGCTGTTAAAGCTTTCGAAAGCGAACTCTCGCCTGTGACAGCCCGTCATATTAAAGTCTGGACAAATAAAGACCCGCTACTGTCTTTAGTTAAGAAATGTGTCCTGAATGGGGACTGGGCAGCCACGTACGGGGCATGCCTTGAGGAGTTTAAACCGTTTCATATGCGCAAGGATGAACTCTCGATTCAGGCCGATTGCCTACTATGGGGAAACCGAGTAGTCATGTCCCAGAAGGGCAGAGAGGTGTTTATCAGAGAACTTCACAATGAGCACCCGGGCATTGTCATGATAAAGGCAATTGCCAGGTCACACGTTTGGTGGCCAGGGATAGATGCAGACCTGGAACTTTGTGTTCGCAGGTGCAAAACATGTGCTCAGCTGAGCAACGCACCCAGGGAAGCCCCCTTAGCCCCTGGTCCTGGCCCGCCAAGCAATGGTCACACATCTATGTGGATTACGCAGGTCCTTTCATGGGAAAAATATTTTTGGTTGTAGTAGACGCCTACTCGAAATGGATTGAGTGTGCCACTTTAAATTCAAGCACATCCTCTGCCACTTTAGAAAGTCTATGGTCTACCGGACGTCTTGGTCAGCGACAATAGCCCGTGCTTCACAAGCACTGAATTCCAGGATTTCATGGCAGGCAATGGAATCAACCATGTCAGAACGGCACCTTTCAAGCCGGCCTCAAACGGCCAGGCAGAATGAGCAGTGCAGATAATCAAACAGGGGATGCTCAGAATCCAAGGGAGTCCCCTACAAAGATGCTTATCACGCTTCTGTTGGCCAATAGATCCCGACCACACTCGCTCACAGGTGTTCCACCCGCAGAGCTGCTAATGAAAAGGATGCTCAAAACTAGGTTATCACTTATACACCCTACTGTGAAAGAAATTGTTGAGAGCAGGCGTCAGTCACAACGTGACTACAATGACAGGAATGCAAGGGCGCGATGTATTGATGTCAATGACCCTGTTTTGTCCTTAATTACGCTGCATGGCCCAAATGGCTTGCAGGCACTGTGATTGCCAAAGAGGGGAATAGGGTTTTGGTAGTTAAACTTACCAGTGGACAAATCTGCCGCACGTGGATCAAACTAAAAGGAGGTTCAGCAAACCCCATAGAAGAAGCAGAGGAAGAACATGATATAGAGTTTACTCCAACACCGGAACCAAGTGGCGGAGAGCCCAGTCACTGTGGGCAGTCCGGACAGGCCTGAGGCACCACAAACAGCAGACACTCAGGCCAGCGCCCAACAACTGGAGCCCTAACTCAGGCGCTGTACAAGGGAGCGTAAACCACCAGAGAGACCTAACCTGTGATCCCAATAAGACTTTGGAGGGGAGGTGATGTCATGTATTCAACTGTCATTGTAACCCATGTATAAGCTGACCTAAGTTGTACACTTTGAGAACACTGACCACAGGGGGCGAACTTGTGGGAGACACTCCTAACCTGGACTTTCCGCTATAAAAGGGGAAGCTCCACCAACCATCTGCCTCTTGAGGTCTTGGTAATAAAGGTAACTGGTCACAGAGTGATCTTCTCTCAAGTATGGGCCTCGTGTGCATTTATACTGTATAGTAAGGACATATTAACTACTACATGGAATAGTTGAGGTGATTAAAATAAATGCATTTAAGGGGATGCTAGATAAACACACGAGAGAGAAAGGAATAGAGGGATATGTTGATAGGGTAAAACTCTATGTAATGCTATGAAAACTGCATTTTTTTCCCCTCTGTACAAAAAACACAAGCTGAGAACTAAAAAGTACTTTTAGTGAAAAATTGATCCCATTGACTGAAAAACCCCGTGAGGAACCTAACTTATCATGTGTGATTGTTCAATAGCAATTAGTTATTAAAAAGTGGTCCAAGTAGAAGCTTAACGATTTTTGTTATCCAAGACAACCATATCTGATGAATGTCTGTCTGAAACCGCTCATTCTGTTTTCTGCAACATTTTATTGGTAGATTTATTGAGTGTCATTTCATCTTAATGTGTGTTAAATGAACTAATGGACTGAGCTCTGTAATATGTTGCCCTTGGCAATTCTATAATAAATTAAGAAAAAAGTCCTTAATAAAATGTGTTCAGCTGATGACATTTTAAATGGATCATGATTTTTTTTTAAAGTTGGCTGTGAAAAATTGTAGCAACAGAAATATAATTTACAAAAATAAGCCTCTGAATCAAATACTCTGCTCCATGTCTATATTTATAGTTCCTGTATGTAAGGAACGTTGGGTGTCGGCCTTGGCTCAGTGGTAGCACTCTTGCCTTTGAGTCAGAAGGTCATCATAGAATCATAGAAATTTACAGCACGGAAGGAGGCCATTTGGCCCATCGTGTCCGTGCCGGCCGCCATAGAGCTATCCAGCCTAATCCCACTTTCCAGCTCTTGGCGAATGCTGGGTAAATGCACCGCCATCGAAAGGCCACGTTAGTGAATTGAAGAGGATTTACTGTGATCGAAAGGCTGCATTAGAGAGAGCAGCGTGCGGCGGCGCGATCCCGGCCTGCAAGACCATCAGCAGGCCGGGGCCATCAGAGGGAGCAGCGTGTAGCGGCCCGGCCCGGAAATCAGCACAATCCCGGACTGCAAGACCATCAGCAGGCCGGGGCCAGCAGAGGGAGCAGCGTGTAGCGGCCCGGCCCAGAAATCAGCACAATCCCGGACTGCAAGACCATCAGCAGGCCGGGGCCATCAGAGGGAGCAGCGTGTAGCGGCCCGGCCCGGAAATCAGCACAATCCCGGACTGCAAGACCATCAGCAGGCCGGGGCCAGCAGAGGGAGCAGCGTGTAGCGGCCCGGCCCGGAAATCAGCACAATCCCGGACTGCAAGACCATCAGCAGGCCGGGGCCAGCAGAGGGAGCAGCGTGGGCCAGCGGCTGCGAAGCCAGGTCGCTGATTGCAGCGCGGGCAGGCACAGTAGGAAGGGCGAAGGAGCGGCAAGAGTTGGTAGAGGGAAGTGACCGGGTCCCAAGAGAGGCGTGAGTCTGGGGCCCAGAAGAGGCGAGGGTCCAGGGGCAGCACAGGCCAGCCCACACTGCTATATGTGTGCGCACTAGTTCCGTGCAGCAGAGCTGGTCTACAGTCGTCGTGGTTAATCCTTGCCACTGGACCAAGGCCGAGCTCTGTCAAGCCCGTGTGGTGGCTGGTTTGCAACAGCCACCACACGTTAAAAAAATCCAAGCACAGGCATCTTCCACCCTTCACGATGTAGTTCGGGATCTGGAATATTAGGTCCTTCATTGAAACACCTGTGAACCCATCTCTTTTTGGCGTGGAAGCAAGTCATCCTTGCTTCGAGGGACTGCCTATGATGATGTGGGTTAGGGCACTTCAAGTGCACATCCAAGTACTTTTTAAATGTGGTGAAGGTTTCTGCCTTTCAGGCAGTGAGTTCCAGACCCCCACCACCCACTGGGTGAAAACATTTCCCTTCAAAATCTCCGACTAATTACTTTAAATCTATGTCCACTGGTTGTTGACCCCACTGCTAAGGGAAATAGGTCCTTCCTACCCACTCTATCTAGGCCCCTCATAATTTTATACACCTCAATAAAGTCTCCCCTCAACCTCCTCTGTTCCAAAGAAAACAACCCCAGCCGATCCATACTTTCCTCATAGCTAAAATTCTCCAGTCCAGACACCATCCTCGGAAATCTCCTCTGTACCCTCTCCAGTGCAATCACATCTTTCCTGTAATGTGGTGACCAGAACTGCGCGCAGTACTCTAGCTGTGGCCTAACTAGTGTTTTATACAATTCAAGCTCCCTGCTCTTGTATTCTATGCCTCAGCTAATTAAGGCAAGTATTCCCTTGCCTTCTTAATCACCTTATCTACCTGTCCTTCAGGGATCTGTGGCCATGCACTCCCAAGGTCCCTTCAAGGTCATTGGTTCAAGCACCACTCCAGAGACTTAAGCACATAAAATTTGGGCTGGTACTCTAGTGCAGTACTGAAGGAGAGCTGTACTGTCAGTGCTGATGTATTTTGGATGAGACGTTAAACTGAGGCCCATCTGTCCTCTCAGGTGGACGTAAAAGATCCCATGGCAATATTTCAAAGAAGAACAGTTGAATTCTTCCAGTATCCTGGCCAATATTCATCCCTCATCAAATACCATTAAAACAGATTATTTAGTCGTTCATCTCATTGCTGTGTGTGGGATTTTGCAAAAAAATCTGCCACACTTCCTATGTTTACAACAGTGGCTACTCTTCAAAACTACTTCATTGGCTGTTAAGCACTTTGGGACATGTTAGATAATTGAAGTGTTACTGAGCTATTCCCTCCCACACTCCTTCAATGCATATTGTGGCCAGACAAGGAGCAGTGCCAACTCCTCCAGATGAGTTGTCAGTGGGTTGGTCCATGTCCACTGAGGCGAAAAAAAAATTGCTAGGTGGAGAAATCAGAGGGAGGAAGGAATAAAAGACCTAATATTAGAGTGTGCACACAATTGATCATTTCATGCATGAAGCATCCATCTTAAGTTTTTGTGGGCCAGCCTTCTCTGGTGCCAGTTAAAGTTTGCCTCAGATTCAGATGAGTGGAATGTACAAGCCCATCTATCTCGAGGAACCCATCCAAAAAAGAAATTGTATATTTGTTCCAACTATCCACCTTTTACAGCAGTGGCTGGGTGGTTCTAATTGAATTGAATTTAATAGATGAATAGAATGCAATTTTTCACAATGGCAGCATGAAATTCTTGCCAAGAAATGTTAATGGACGGGGAGAGTTCTATTCTTCTCCCTGCATGATGCATGGAAATTTATTTTTGGACACATTTTCCTTGTCATTAATAAATGCCAGAAATGTCAGCCCCAAGACTCCTTGCTCGTGCAGAATTTTTTGGAAGTACAATTTTCGGCCCATCTGCCTTCCCTATTCGTGCAGAATAGGGTCGCTAATGCGAGTTTTAGTAAGAAAATGCAAGATGGTACAATTGAAGCTAAACATTCTTTTTTTAATTGGATGTGGAGTAGTTAAGAGAAGATAAGTTGGATATGCATGTTTTAGAACATTAAGAAACTTTCCTCTCAGACAGACTTATTCTAAGTGGGGGAGACATGCAAACAAGCATCTTGCCTTACTGCCGGTAGTAAGAACTTTGCCCATATATTACGAGGTCTAAGAGAATTTTTAAAATCTGTTTGATCTGCTCTTGGGAAATCCTGTCACCACTGAATCTTGATTCCTCTAATCTCAATAAATGCTATTGATTCATTCAACTTACTGGTCATGGCAAATGAAAATCAGCACAGTGTTGATACATTTTGCTAGGGGGAGAACGATGAGAGACAATACATGCCAAGGGGTGCAATTTTAAAGGGTGTGCAAGAAGAGAGAGGCCTTGGGATATATGTGCACAAATCTTTGAAGGTGGCAGGACAGGTTAACAAAGCAGTTAATAAAACACATGGGAGCCTGGGCTTTAAAAACAGAGGTGTAGAGTACAAAAGCCAGAAATTTATGCTCAACCTATATAAGACGCTAGTTCGATTCCAGCTTGGAGTATTGTGTCCAATTCTGGGCACCACACTTTAGGAAGGACGTGAAGGCTTTTAAGTGGGTATGGAAGAGATTTACTAGAATGGTTCCAGGGATGAGGGATTACAGTTATGTGGATAGACTGGAGAAGCTGGGGTTCTCAGAGCAGAGACGGCTAAGAGGAAATTTCATAGAGGGATCTTTAAAATCATGAAGGGTTTAGGCAGGAGACCAGGGAGAACTCCCCGACTCTTCTTCGAATAATGCCATGTGATCTTTAAAATCATGTAAGATTTCGATAGAGTAAATAAAAAGATACTGTTTCCAATGGCTGAAGAGTCCATAACCAGAGGGCACAGATTTAAAGTGATTGGCAAAAGAACAGAGGTGACAGGAGGCAAAACTGTTTCAGGCAACAAATGGTTAGGATTTGGAATGTACTGCCTGATAGGGTGGTGGACACAGAGAATTGGATAGATACTTGAAGGAAAAATAATTGCAGGGATATGAGGAAAGAGTGGAGGAGTGGGACTTCCCGGATTGCTCATTGAAAGAGCCGGTGCAGACTCGATGGGCCGAATGGCCTCCTTTTGTGTTGTACTATTCTAGGATTCTAACTCTGCTCGGTACTGACTTACTCCCCTCACCACCACCCCCGCCCCCCACCTTTCCCCAAATGCAGATAAAAATACATTCCACCCCTAACAAAAAAAACATCTATTTAAAATCCAGCGGCACTACAACCTTACTCTAATAAAGAAACATAGAACCATAAAAAATAGGTGCAGGAGTAGGCCATTTGGCCCTTTCAGCCTGCACCACCATTCAATATGATCATGGCTGATCATTCAACTTTAGTACCCCATTCCTGCTTTCTCTCCATACCCCTTGATCTTTTTAGCTGTAAGGGCCACATCTAACTCCCTTTTGAATATATCTAACAAACTGACCTCAACAACTTTCTGTGGTAGAGAATTTCACAGGTTCACAATTCTCTGAATGAAGAAGTTTCTCCTCATCTCAGTCCTAAATGGCTTACCCCTTATCCTTAGACTGTGGCCCCTGGTTCTGGACTTCCCCAACATCGGGAACATTCTTCCTGCATCTAACCTGTCTAATCCCGTCAGAATTTTATGTTTCTATGAGATCCCCTCTCATTCTTCTAAATTCCAGTGAATATAAACCTAGTTAATCCAGTGTTTCTTAATATGTCAGTCCTGCCATCCCGGGAATCAGTCTGGTGAACCTTCGCTGCACTCCCTCAATAGCAAGAATGTCCTTCCTCAGATTAGGAGACCAAAACTGTACTCAACTGTATACCTTGAACAGTATTCAAGGTGTGGCCTCACCAAGGCCCTGTACAACTGCAGTAAGACCTCCCTGCTCCTATACTCAAATCCTTTCGCTATGAAGGCCAACATGCCATTTGCCTTCTTCACTGCTTGCTGTACCTGCATGCCAACTTTCAATGACTGATTTACCATGACACCCAGGTCTCGTTGCACCTCCCCTTTTCCTAATCTGTCACCATTCAGATAATATTCTGCCTTCCTGTTTTTACCACCAAAGTGGATAACCTCACATTTATCTACATTATACTGCATCTGCCATGCATTTGCCCACTCACCTAACCTTTCCAAGTCACCGAGCAGCCTCTTAGCATCCTCCTCACAGCTCACACTGCCACCCAGCTTAGTGTCATCTGCAAACTTGGAGATATTACATTCAATTCCTTCATCTAAATCATTAATGTATACTGTAAATAGCTGGGGTCCTAGCACTGAACCCTGCGGTACCCCACTAGTCACTGCCTGCCATTCTGAAAAGGACCCATTTATTCCTACTCTCTGCTTCCTGTCTGCCAACCAGTTCTCTATCCACATCAATACATTACCCCCAATACCATGTGCTTTAATTTTGCACACCAATCTCTTGTGTGGGACCTTGTCAAAAGCCTCTTGAAAGTCCAAATACACCACATCCACTGGTTCTCCCTTGTCCACTCTACTAGTTACATCCTCAAAAAATTCTAGAAGATTTGTTAAGCATGATTTCCTTTTCATAAATCCATGCTGACTTGGACTGATCCTGTCACTGCTTTCCAAATGCGCTGCTATTACATCTTTAATAATTGATTCCAACATTTTCCCCACTACCGATGTCAGGCTAACTGGTCTATAATTCCTTGTTTTCTCTCTCCCTCCTTTTTTAAAAGAATGAAAGAACTTGAATTTATGGTCGGGGAGGGTAGGGTAGGGGAGGGGGTGGGGCACAGGGTAAGGGATTGGAAAATGTATTTTTCTTTCTTTTCCCCCAGTGATTGATGTTCATATTGAAATAAGATGCGACGATTCACCAGGACCAGGTCCTCCCGTGTCTTCCATCAATTCTTCCCCCCCCCCCCCGCTCCCCCGCAGCTCCTCCGCGCACTCCCACAGTGTCAGCTGTGGCTCAGTGGGTAGCACACTCGTCTCTGATTCAGAAGGTTGTGGGTTCAAGTACCACTCCAGGAACTTGAGCACATAAATCTAAGCTGACACTCCAGTGCAGTGCTGAGGGAGTGCGGCACTGTCGGAGATGCCGCCTTTCAGATGCGATGTTAAACCAAGGCCCCGTCTGCTCACTCAGGTGGACATAAAAGATCCCATGGCACTATTTCAAAGAAGAGCAGGGGAGTTTTTCCAGGTGTCCTGGCCAATATTTATCCCTCAGTCAACATCATAAAAACACAGATTATCTGGACATTATCACATTGCTGTTAGTGGGAGCTTACTGTGCGCAAATTGGCTGCCGCGTTTCCCACATTACAACAGTGACTACACTCCAAAGGACTTCTTTGGCTGTAAAGCGCTTTGAGACGTCCGGTGGTTGTGAAAGGCGCTATATAAATCCAAGTCTTTCTTTATATGGCACCTTTCACAACGTTAGAATGTCCCAAAGCATTCTATAGCCAATTATAATGAATACTTTTGAAGTGTGTTCACTGTTGTAATGTCCTGTCGATTGCCGACTCTCCTCCTGTGATTCCAATCCCGGACCGACCCCTCGCAACTGAAGTTTACCCGCCCGCAGCCAGACAGCTTCTCAAGCTGGCTAGGTGCGGGTGGGAAACCAAGGTCTCACATTCAAATTAGGCCCTGCTGGTAAAGTTGAGAACCCAGCCTACCAGGTTTCCTGCCCGCCTCAGAAACCCCCACCCCCACCCCCAACCCGTCTCCCCGAAGAAAATTCCAGCCTCTGTGTTTCCTGTATGAGGACACCCAAATCTCTCTGAACACCAACATTTAATAGTTTCTCACCATTTAAAAATATTCTGTTTTTCTATTCTTCCTACCAAAGTGAATAACCTCACATTTCCCCACATTATTCTCCATCTGCCACTTTATTGACCATTCACTTCACCTGTCTATATCCCTGTCCAGGCTCTTTTCATCCTCCTCACAGCTTACATTCCCACCTAGCTTTGTATCATCAGTGAACTTGTTTACATTACACTCGATCCCTTCATCTCAGTCATTAATATAGATTGTAGATAGTTGAGGTCCCAGCACTGATCCTTGCGGCATCCCACTAGTTACAGCCTGTCAATCTGAAAATGACCTGTTTGTCCCCACTCTCTCTTTTCTGTCTGTTAGCCAATCCTCTATCTATGCTAATACATTAACCTCAACCCCATGTGCCCTTATCTTGTGTAACAACCTTTAATGTGGCACTTTGTCGAATGCCTTTTGGAAATCGAAAATGTACTACATCCACTGGTTCCCCTTGATCTACCCTGATAGCTACATCCTCAAAAAACTCTAATAAATTTGAGGCCCGGCAGTTAAATGACGTCTCCCACAAAGACTCCCTTGACCACCGTTTCCGCCAGGAGTTGAAACGGTCTCTTTAATAAGAACATAAGAACTAGGAGCAGGAGTAGGCCACCTGGCCCCTTGCACCTGCTCCTCCACTTAAGAAGATCATGGCTGATCTGACCATGGACTCAGCTCTACTTCCCTGCCCGCTCCCCATAACCCTTTACTCCCTTATCGCTCAAAAATCTGTCTGTCTCTGCCTTAAATATATTCAATGACCCAGCCTCCACAGCTCTCTGGGGTAGAGAATTCCACAGATTTACAACCCTCTGAGAAAAGAAATTCCTCCTCATCTCAGTTTTAATTGGGCAGCCCCTTATTCTGAGACTATGGGCTCAATTTTCCCCAAAGGTTTTTGAGGCCCAAGTACGCCCCAAAAAAATGTTCAAAGTTTCCTCATAGGATTTCTTCATTTTGGCACAGCCGAACCTGTCCTTTAGTTTTGGGGATGGAGCCTTGATCTGCGCCAAAAAGATCGGGTTGCCATGGTAACCAGGGCACAATGGGAGCTGAGGCTGCAAAGTGAAACATACAGCTAGCTCCCAATACATTAAAACACATTCCATCAACTTAAAAACACATTAAAACACATTGCATCTGTTATGTATTTAACCCTTTGTAATCTGCATCACACCTGACTACCAGAGGGCCTACCTGTTGGAGTCCCAAGGGGTCCCAGCATCCCTTGGGAGCACAGTATATAAGCAGGCCACCCACGAGGTACCTGCACTCTGGAATTGTAATAAAGGAGCTAAGGTCACACTTGCTCATTACACACAGTACTTATTCTAACTATTTATTATGAGTGCAACAATTGGCGACGAGGTAACGAACAACCGCGCGAAAATGCAAAGAACAGTCGGCATCCTGGAGAAGTTCTCAGAAGGGGATGATTGGGAGGCCTTCGTGAAGAGACTCGACCAATACTTTGTGGCCAATGAGCTGGAAGGGGCCGAGAACGCCACCAAACGAAGGGCGATCCTCCTAACTGTCTGTGGGGCAACAACCTATGGCCCCATGAAGAATCTCCTGGCCCCAGCAAAACCAACAGAGGAATCCTACGAAGAATTGTGTATGCTGGTCCGGGAGCACCTAAATCCTCAGGAAAGCATTTTGATGGCGAGATATCGGTTCTACACGTGTCAACGATCAGAGGGCCAGGAAGTCTCCTATGATGGAGCAGTACACGAACTCCCGCTGTGGATTGTGCCAGGGGATGGCCCCACATTGTTTGGCAGAAGCTGGCTGGGGAAAATCCGCTTGAACTGGGACGACATCCGAGCGCTTTCGTCTGTCGATGAAGCCTCATGCACCCAGGTTCTAAGCAAGTTCCCATCGTTATTCGAGCCGGGCATTGGAAGCTTCTCGGGGGCGAAAGTGCAGATCCATTTGGTTCCTGGTAAGTGACCCATCTACCACAAGGCTCGGCCGGTACCGTACATGATGCATGAAAAAGTGGAAATCGAGCTGGACAGGCTGCAACGCGAAGGCATCATCGCGATGATGGAATTCAACGACTGGACCAGTCCGCTTGTCCCGGTACTCAAGGAGGATGGTACGGTTAAAATTTGTTACGATTAACTGTTTTTCGCTGCAGGATGAGTGCCGACCCTGGCTGGAGGGAAGCTGTTCATCAAGCTGGACATGACCTCGGCCTACATGACGCAAGAGCTGGAGGAGTCTTCGAAAGGTCTCACCTGCATCAACACGCACAAAGGTACAACCGGTGCCTGTTTGGGATTCGGTCGGCCGCAGCGATCTTCCAGCGGAACATGGAAAGCCTGCTAAAGTCGGTTCCTTGCACAGTGGTCTTCCAGGACGACATATTGGTTACAGGTCGGGACACCATGGAGCACTTGAAGAATCTGGAGGAGGTTGTTAGTCGGTTGGATCGCGTGGAGCTTAGGTTAAAACGCTCGAAGTGTATTTTCCTGGCACATGACGTCGAATACTTAGGAAGGAGAATCACTGCAGATGGCATCAGACCGACCGACGCCAAGACAGAGGCCATCAAAACGCGGCGCGACCACAGAATGTGACGGAGCTGCGGTTGTTCCTGGGACCCCTTAACTATTTCGGTAATTTCCTACCTGAGTTAAGCACCCTGCTAGAACCCCTACATGCGCTACTGCGCAAGGGAAACGACTGGGTATGGGGTAATTCACAAGAAGCTGCCTTCAAGAAAGCCATAAACTTATTACATAGAAACATAGAAAATAGGTGCAGGAGTAGGCCATTCGGCCCTTCGAGCCTGCACCACCATTCAATAAGTTCATGGCTGATCATTCACCTCAGTACCCCTTTCCTGCTTTCTCTCCATACCCTTTGATCCCATTAGCCATAAGGGCCATATCTAACTCCCTCTTGAATATATCCAATGAACTGGCATCAACAACTCTCTGCGGTAGGGAATTCCACAGGTTAACAACTCTGTTGAGTGAAGAAGTTTCTCCTCATCTCAGTCCTAAATGGCTTTCCCCTTATCCTTAGACTGTGTCCCCTGGACATCCCCAACATCAAGAACATTCTTCCTGAATCTAACCTGTCTAGTCCCGTCAGAATTTTATACATTTCTATGAGATCCCCTCTCATCCTTCTAAACTCCAGTGAATAAAGGCCTAGTTGATCCAGTCTCTCCTCATATGTCAGTGCAGCCATCCCGGGAATCAGTCTGGTGAACCTTCGCTGCACTCCCTCAATAGCAAGAACGTCGTTCCTCAGATTAGGAGACCAATACTGTCATGTATTCAACCAGCATTGTAACCCATGTATAAACTGACCTAAGTTGTACACCGTGAGAACACTGACCACTAGGTGGGAGACACTCCTAACCTGGACCTTCAGGTATAAAAGGGGAAGCTCCACCCACCTTCATCACTTGAGTGCTAAGAAATAAAGGACAGGTCACAGACTGACCTTCTCTCAAGCATGGGCCTCGTGTGCATTTATAGGTAAGGACGTACCAATGGCGACAAGAAACTGGGATTTAAACCACGCAAGCATGGCCACTAGCAGAACAGACGAGAGGTACTGTGTTAAGGAATGGTTGGGACAGAGATTCAACATTGTTAAAGCAGCACACAGTTCTCCAGGCAGACAAGGGCAGTCAGGCATGCCCCAACATGTAGTCGAACCCAGAGGGGGAGTTCGACAGAGACAATGGCAAGCTGAACAGCGATTCACGCCATTGCAAGGGACAATGCGGCCAGTAATGGGGCCATCAACACCTGTTAATGGTGCACTCAAGGACAATAACAGGGGCAGTCAGGGACGATCGACTGGCAAGGGACCTTTTGTTTCAAACTGCAACTCATGCTGGAGGCGTGGAGGCATACATTCAGCCGGAGTTTGCAGAGATGAGCAAAATACCTACAGAAATTGCAGAAATGGACACTGGGGGAAAGCGCTGGAAGCTGAAGTTCAGCGAGTTCATGTGGAGCACGTATACAGTTCATAGACCAGGACGCCACCAATAATGATGAAAGTGCTCCTCAATGGCATCCCCGTATCAATGGAGTTAGACACGGGTGTCAGCCAGTCCCTGATGGGTATCAAACAGTTCGAAAAGTTGTGGGCATCCAAGGCCAGGAGGCCAAAATTATCGCCGATTGACGCACAGCTACGGACTTACACAAAGCAGATCATTCCGGTGCTAGGCAGCGCCACGGTAGTCGTGACCCACAAAGATTCGGAAAACAGGTTGCCACTCTGGATTGTCCCGGGGGACGGTCCCGCACTACTGGGGAGGAGTTGGCTTGCTGTCATGAACTGGAAATGGGGCGATGTCAATGCAATTTCCTCTGTGGAGCGAGTATCATGCTCACAGGTCCTGGACAAATTTGACTCATTATTTCAACCCGGCATTGGCACTTTCATAGGGGCCAAGGTAGTGATTCACATAAACCCGGACGCCAGACCAGTACACCACAAGGCCAGAGCGGTGCCGTACGTGATGCGGGAAAAGATAGAAGGCGAATTGGACCACCTGCTGAGGGAAGGCATCATCTCGCCAGTCGAATTCAGTGACTGGGCGAGCCCGATTGTGCTGGTGCTCAAGGCGGATGGGTCGGTCAGGATATGTGGCGATTACAAGGCCACCATCAATCGGGTGTCACTCCAAGACCAGTACCCGCTACCGAGAGCGGAGGACCTCTTTGTGACGCTATCCGGTGGCAAACTTTTTTCAAAATTGGACTTGACCTCAGTTTACATGACCCAGGAACTGGCGAGTGAGTCGAAGAAGCTGACCACCATCACGACACACAAGGGGTTGTTTGAGTACAACAGATGTCCGTTCGGGATTCGCTCGGCCGCCGCGATCTTCCAACGAAATATGGAAAGCCTCCTCAAGTCGATTCCAGGGACGGTGGTTTTTCAGGACGACATCCTCATTACGGGTTACGATACTGAAGAACACCTCCACAACCTGGAGGTGGTGCTACGCAGACTGGACCGGGTTGGTCTGCGACTGAAAAAGGCGAAGTGCGTCTTCCTAGCTCCAGAGATAGAATTCCTAGGGATGAGGGTAGCAGCAGACGGATCAGCCCTACTGCATCCAAGACCGAAGCGATCCAGAGAGCACCCAGACCCCGTAACACGATGGAGCTGCGTTCGTTCCTGGGGCTCCTGAACTATTTTGGTAACTTTCTTCCCGAATTGAGCATGCTGCTAGAGCCGCTACACGTGCTCCTACGCAAAGGTCGCGAATGGGTCTGGGGGGACAGCCGGGAAAGGGCTTTTAATAGAGCACGCAATTTGTTATGTTCCAACAATCTGTTAACGCTATATGACCCATGTAAGAAACTTGTGTTAACGTGCGATGCGTCGTCCTATGGTGTCGGGTGTGTGTTGCAGCATGTCAATGCCAAGGGTCAGTTACAGCCGGTAGCTTATACCTCCAGGAGTCTGTCCCAGGCAGAAAGGGGCTACGGGATGGTAGAAAAGGAGGCGCTCACATGTGTATATGCGGTAAAGAAAATGCACCAGTACCTGTTTGGCAGGAAATTTGAGCTGGAGACAGATCACAAACCCCTAACGTCCCTTTTGGCCGACAACAAGGCCATAAATGCAAACGCATCGGTCCGCATACAGAGGTGGGCACTCACGTTAGCTGCCTATGACTATACAATTCGGCACAGACCGGGCACCGAAAACTGCGCCGATGCACTCAGCAGGCTCCCACTAGCCACCACTGAGGGGGCTACCGAGCATGGTGCTGAGATGGTCATGGCTGTTGAAGCTTTCGGAAGCGAAGGCTGACCCGTGACAGCCCGTCAGATTAAAGTCTGGACAAATAGAGACCCGCTATTGTCTCTGGTCAAGAAATGTGTCCTGAATGGGGACTGGGCAGCCACGTACAGGGCATGCCCTGAGAAATTTAAACCATTTCACTGGCGCAAGGATGAACTCTCGATTCAGGCCGATTGCCTACTGTGGGGAAACCGCGTAGTCCTGCCCCAGATGGGCAGAGAGGTGTTCATCAGAGAACTCCACAATGAGCACCCGGGCATTGTCACGATGAAGGCAGTTGCCAGGTCACACGTTTGGTGGCCAGGGATAGACGCAGATCTGGAACTTTGTGTTCGCAGGTGCAACACGTGTGCCCAGCTGGGCCATGCGCCCAGGGAAGCCACCCTTAGCCCCTGGCCATGGCCCGCCAAGCCTTGGTCACGCATCCATGTGGACTACGCAGGTCCTTTCATGGGGAAAATGTTTTGGTTGTAGTAGACGCCTACTCCAAATGGATCGAGTGTGACATTTTAAATTCAAGCACATCCTCTGCCACGGTAGAAAGTCTACGGGCAATGTTCGCCACCCACGGTCTACCGGACATCTTGGTCAGCGACAATGGCCCGTGCTTCACAAGCACTGAATTCCAGGACTTCATGGCAGGCAATGGAGTTAACCATGTCAGAACGGCACCGTTCAAGCCGGCCTCAAACGGCCAGGCAGAACGAGTAGTGCAGATAATCAAACAGTGGATGCTCAGATTCCAAGGGGGTTCCCTACAAACCCGCTTATCACGCCTCCTGTTGGCCTATAGATCCCGACCACACTCACTCACAGGGGTTCCACCCGCAGAGCTACTAATGAAAAGGACGCTCAAAATCCGATTATCCCTTATACACCCCACCAAGAAAGAAATTGTCGAGAGCAGGCGCCAGTCACAATATCACTACCATGACAGGAATGCGAGGGCGCGATGTATTGATGTAAATGATCCTGTTTTTGTCCTCAACTACGCTGCAGGGCCCAAATGGCTCGCAGGCACTGTGGTTGCCAAAGAGGGAAATAGGATTCTGGTAGTTAAACTTACCAATGGACAAATCTGCCGCAAACATGTGGATCAAACAAAAAGGAGGTTCAGCAACCCCATAGAAGAAGCAGAGGAAGAACACGATATAGAGTTCACTCCACCACAGGTGACCGAACACCGGAACCAAAGGGAGGAGAGCCCAGTCACAGTGGGCAGTCCGGACAGGCCTGAGGCACTGCAAACAGCAGACACTCAGGCCAGCGCCCAACAACCGGAGCCCCAACTCAGGCGCTCTACAAGGGAGCGTAAACCACCAGAGAGACTCAACCTGTGATCCCAATAAGACTTTGGGGGGGGAGGTGATGTCATGTATTCAACCAGCATTGTAACCCATGTATAAACTGACCTAAGTTGTACACCGTGAGAACACTGACCACTAGGTGGGAGACACTCCTAACCTGGACCTTCAGGTATAAAAGGGGAAGCTCCACCCACCTTCATCACTTGAGTGCTAAGGAATGAAGGACAGGTCACAGACTGACCTTCTCTCAAGCATGGGCCTCGTGTGCATTTATACTGTGTAGTAAGGACGTATCAAATACTGAACACAATATTCCAGGTGAGGCCTCACCAAGGCCCTGTACAACTGCAGTAAGACCTCCCTGCTCCTATACTCAAGACCCCTAGCTATGAAGGCCAACATACCATTTGCCTTCTTCACCGCTTGCTGTACTTGCATGCCAACTTTCAATGACTGGGTGTACCATGACACCCAGGTCTCGTTGCATCTCCCCTTTTCCTAATTTGCCACCATTCAAATAATATTCTGCCTTCGTGTTTTTGCCCCCAAAATGGATAACCTCACATTTATCCACATTATACTGCATTTGCCATGCATTTGCCCACTCACCTAACCTGTCCAAGTCACCCTGCAGCCTCTTAGCGTCCTCCTCACAGCTCACACCGCCACCCAGCTTAGTGTCATCTGCAAACTTGGAGATATTACACTCAATTCCTTCATCCAAATCATTAATGTATATTGTAAATAGCTGGGGTCCCAGCAATTGTGTTGTGTTATTGTGCCACTTGTGGTGTTCTAACAAACTGCTTGTCCTGTATAACCCATGTAAACGATTAGTGTTAGCTTGCGATGCTTCGTCATATGGAGTCGGGTGTGTGCTACAACAGGCTAATGAATCGGGGATTTTGCAACCGGCTACATCTGCATCCAGGAGTTTGTCCAAGGCCGAAAGGGCCTACAGAATGGTTGAAAAAGAGCCTCTGCCATGCGTTTACGGGGTAAAAAAAATGCACCAGTACTATTTGGCCTCAAGTTCGAGCTTGAAACTGACCACAAGCTGCTCATATCGCTATTCTCGGAGATCAAAGGGATTAATACCAATGCCTCTGCCCGCATCCAAAGATGGGCACTCATGCTGTCGGCATGCAACTATGTAATCTGCCACAGACCGGGCACAGAGAACTGTGCAGATGCTCTCGGTCGGCTACCATTGCTCACCACCAGGGGTGGAAATGGCACAGCCAGCGGACTTGCTCATGGTCATGGAGAACGAGAAGTCCCCCGTTACGGCCCGCCAGATCAGGACCTGGACCAGCCAGGATCTGTTACGATCCTTGGTTAAAAAAAACTGTGTCCTCCATGAGAGCTGTTCCAGTGTCCCAGTGGAGTTGCAGGAAGCGATTAAACCCTGCAGGTCTTTTGGGGGCAATCATGTGGTATTGCCCAAGAAAGGCAGAGACACATTTCTTTGAGAACTGCAGGCATCGTAATGATGAAAGCCATAGCCAGATCTGACGTGTGGTGGCCTGGCATCGACTCAGATTTAGAGTCATGTGTGCACCAGTGCAACACTTGCTCTCAACTGAGCAATGCACCCAGAGAGGCACCGCTATGTTTGTGGTCATGGCCATCCAAACTGTGGTCGAGGATCCATGTAGACTATGCGGGCCCATTCCTAGGAAAAATGTTTTTGGTTGTCGTGGACGCTTACTCAAAATGGATTGAATGTAAGCACATCCACGGCCACCATTGAAAGCCTATGAGCCATGTTTGCCATGCACGGCTTGCCTGATGTCCTAGTCAGCGACAATGGGCCGTGCTTCACCAATGCTGAATTCAAGGAATTCATGACCCGCAATGGGATCAAACATGTCACATCTGCCCCGTTCAAGCCTGCTTCCAATGGCCAGGCAGAACGGGTAGTTCAGACCATCAAGCAAAGCTTGAAACGTGTGTCGGTAGGCTCCCTGCAGGCCTGGTTATCCCGAGTACTGCTCAGCTACCGCACCAGACCCCACTCACTCACCGGCATTCCCCCAGCTGAGCTGCTCATGAAAAGGGCACTTAAGACAAGGCTCTCTCTTGTCCATCTTGATCTCCACGATCACGTGGAGGGCAAGTGACATCAACAAAGTGTATACCGTGATCGCGCAAATTTGTCATGCGATATTGAGATCAGTGACCCTGTGTTTGTGCTCAGTTATGGACATGGTCCCAAATGGCTCACTGGCACGGTCACAGCCAAAGAGAGGAGTAGGGTGTTTCAGGTCAAACTGACCAATAGACAAACCCACAGAAAACATTTGGACCAAATCAAATTGCAGTTCACCAACAGTTACGATCAACCCGAAGAGGACGCCACCAACTTTGACCTTCCAACACACACACAAGTGGCAACTGACATCATAGTTGACCATGAAACCGAACTCATCATCCCCAGCAGCCCAGCAAGGCCGGCTGCCCAACAGCCCAGTGAAGAACTGACCAACCCACCTATACCAGCATTCGTACCGAGACGATCGACAAGGGAGCGCAAAGCCCCAGATCGTCTCGCCTTGTAAATAAATGTACTGTTGACTTCACGGGGGAGTGATGTTATGTATCTAACCCTTTGTAACCTGCATCACACCTGACCACCAGAGGGCGTATCTGTTGGAGTCTCAAGGGATCCCAGCATCCCTTGGGAGCACAGTATATAAGCAGGCCATCCATGAGGTACCTGCACTCTAGAATTGTAGTAAAGGAGCTAGGGTCACACTTGCTCATTACACACAGTACTCAGTCTAACCATTTATTATGAGTGGAACAGCATCAACTTAAAAACACATTAAAATATATTGCAGCAATTTACCTCCAATTATTAAAGTTCCCCCCCACCCCCCCCGGTGCCAGTGCCTATCCCTGCCCCTATCCCAGCCTGAAGGGCCTCCACGTCTGCTTCCCCCGCCCCCCCGAGCCCTTTGCTGGTGCCGTTCCCGCTCCCTCACCCCTAGCCCTGGCCGAAGGGCTTGCCGGTCTGCTTCCCTAGCCCACCCTGAGCCCCTTGCCAGTGCCGGTCCAGCTCCCCCCCCCCCCCCCACCTCCGAGTGCCTTGCCGGTCCCGCCCCTATCCCAGGCCGAGTGGCCTCCTGGTCCGCACCCCCGCCCCTAAATCAGGCCGAATGGCCTCCTCCCTCCTGGTCCCGCGCCTAACTACACCCAAAAGGCTTCCAGCCCCACCCCCCCTCTCTCTTTCCCCCCCTCCCCCACTCTCTTACCTTTCCTACTGCTGTTGTCCGGGTGTTTGCTGCACTTACCTGCGCCAATTTCCTTACCTGCGCTGATTTCTTTAACTCTCCAGAAGGTTTTTCTGGAGAGGCCACATACGCTGGCCGAAGCAGAATTGGAATAACTCTCAGCTTGCCAAACTTGCCTAAATGGCCAGAATTGGCACGGGTGGCAGGTTACGTCCCCTTTGGCTGAAAAAAAAACTTACCTAAAAAAATCGTAACTAACTGAGTTACGCTGGTGCAAATTGATTGGGAAAACTGTGTTTTTTTTTACTTTGGCCAATAAAAGCAGCCTGCTCAAAAAAACAGCGCAAATCACTGGGGAAACTTGAGCAGTGTGCCCCCTAGTTTTAGTTTCCCCTAGGAGTGGAAATATCCTCTCTGCATCCACCTTGTCGAGCCCCCTCATTATCTTATATGTTAATGTTTCTAATCCGAGCAGCACGATGGTGTACTGTTACTTTAATCAGTTATTGACTTAAAACACTGTCTGAGTGGGTAGTGCAGTGGGTTAACACGCTGTACCTTGCACCTCCGGGATCTGGGTTTGATTCCTGCTCTCAAACTGAGTCTGCTTTTGATATGGGGCCATTTGAAATGAGTTTTGTGCCGGTATCAATCCAGTTCCTAGAAGGTTCAGGTCCCCGGCACAAATTGCCTGTATTCCAGCAGTAATTGTCAAACACAGTCAGAGTAAGAGGATGAAAAGGATTGGGAAATGAAAAGAAAAATTCAAAAAAGGT
The DNA here is from genome assembly GCF_044704955.1 of Pristiophorus japonicus. NCBI lineage: Eukaryota > Metazoa > Chordata > Chondrichthyes > Pristiophoridae > Pristiophorus > Pristiophorus japonicus. The sequence goes on from NC_091985.1 coordinate 31,680,984, forward strand.
GCTGCTGGAGGATTCGCTCTTGAAGTTGGGCCTGCGGCCTGATAGTGACACTGTGGGCTTAATCTGAGAAAACATTCATTCCACAGCACTGATAATCTTCGCCTCGATAAGTCAAGAAAATGAAGCTGCTGAAAAGGACTTGTATTAATAAAAACTACACAGGCAATGAAATCGTAAAACCGGCCCATAGAATTCTATTCATAAAATTCACGCTGGCAGATTAGCTCTTCAGAACCCTTTTTCATGGCACATTTCCTGTACAAATTGAGACTTGAAACAACTACTCCATCAGCAATGTCCTGCACTTCCAGCTATATATTTACAATGTGGTTTGAGGTACTTAATCCTCCTGTTGAGATATTAATTTTATTTGAAGTTGGCAGCCAAAATCGCTGCACCAGTGAAAGGAAGATGTATTTGTTTGATGTCGCGCCATAGACCACTGCTGTAAATGAAGATTTTATGCTAAGTCAGAGTCTGCTAATGACTCTCTTGTGCAACTGGGACTCATGCATTTGTGCTTATGTTGTATAATTTTTCCTTTCAAAAAACAATCTGATGGAAATCAAACAGCAATTAATTCTTTAGCTGCTGCTGTTTATCTATTCAGATGCAAATATTGGATTCGCATTTTGCATTGATAACACAAAACATTTACAAGCAATACATCACATTGTTGACACTACTGAGACACTGTTACCTTTTACACATGCATGCATTACACTGACCAACTGCAAAAAAACTTGCAGTCATTATCATAGGCAGTCCCTCAAAATCGAGGAAGACTTGCTTCCACTCTAAAAGTGAGTTCTCAGGTGACTGAACAGTCCAATACGGGAATTACAGTCTCTGTCACAGGTGGGACAGACAGTGGTTGGTGGAAAGGGTGGGTGGGGAGTCTGGTTTTCCGCACGTTCCATCTGCTGCCTGCGCTTGTTTTCTGCATGCTCTTGACGACGAGACTCGAGATGCTCAGCGCCCTCCCGGATGCTCTTCCTCCACTTAGGGCAGTCTTTGACCAGGGATTCCCAGGTGTCGGTGGGGATGTTGCACTTTAGCAAGGAGGCTTTGAGGGTGTCCTTGAAACATTTCCTCTGTTTCTCACTTGCCGTGTAGGAGTTCTGAGTAGAGCACTTGCTTTGGGAGTCTTGTGTCGGGCATGCGGACAATGTGGCCTGCCCAACGGAGCTGGTCGAGTGCAGTCAATGCTTTGATGCTGGGGATGTTGGATTGATCGAGGACACTAACGTTGATGCGTCTGTCCTCCTAGGGGATTTGCAGGATCTTGCAGAGACATCGTTGGTGGTATTTCTCCAGCGATTTGAGGTGTCTACTGTATATGGTCCACGTTTCTGAGCCACTACAGCCCTATAGACCATAAGCTTGGTGCCAGATTTCAGGTCCTGGTCTTCGAACACTCTCTTTCACAGGCGGTCGAAGGCTGCACTGACGCACTGGAGGTCGTGTTGAATCTCGTAGTTGATGTCTGCCTTCGCTGATAATAGGCTCCCGAAATATGGAAAGTGGTCTACGTTGTCCAGGGCCACGCCATGGATCTTGATGACTGGGGGGGCAGTACTGTGTGGCGGTGTCAGGTTGGTGGAGGACCTTTGTCTTATGGTAATGATATCCTGATCACTAATGCATTCAGTGTGACCACCAACAACCTCGGAGTGCACCAGCGGTCACTTTGGCACTGATAGCACAGAAAACAACCTGATCCCAATCTGAAATAAATCAACTCATTAAAATTCACGGGTGGAAATTCAGCCATGCCTCTGTCGTGGCATTAATCCAGGCAGAGCGGTAAATTTTGCGCCAGGAAATGGTTTGCAATCTCCAGCTTCAAAATTCACCAGCTTGACCCTGAGTATGGAACGAACGCTAAGGGAGGCGTTCCACACCTTGTTTAGGGTGATGGGTCGACTGAGCCACTGAAAATCCCGAAGTAAACAGCTTCCGTGGAAAAAAAATCTGAAAAAAACCCACCAATACATTACTGACACCACATCAACCTTAATCGTAAAAAAACATAAAACAACCACACTTACCTCAGGTTGACATTAGGTCACTCACTGCGGCCAGTACAGCTGTAACCACCAGTTTTCACAGGTGGTTCCACTAGGGAGCGCTACGGGGTGCTACGGCTCAGGCGCGAACCAAATATCGAGTCGGTGTCGCAACTGGGGGCGTTGCACACCGGCTCACCTCTCCTGGGCGGTACTGCTCCGCGTTCCCGCAAACCTGGCACCGCAATGCTTTCCTCCGCCATTACTGTCCCTCTGGGGCGAAAACAGAGGCAACAACAAGCCAAAACTCCAGCCCACACCTTATTAAAAATCAGACAGAAGTGACCCTGGGGTGGTCTCAAAGTACCAATCAAAGTCTGGGCTCAGATGCGTGTTATAAACTGCTCAAACCTCACGGCCGAGATTTATGAAATGATTCCCTTCCCTTTCTCCCTTTTTCCTTCCTTCCTGTCTTTTTCCTTTCTTTCCTTCCTTCCTTCTTTCTTTCCTTCCTTCCTTCCAACTTTCCTGTCTTTTTTCTTCCTTTCTTCATTTGGCAAAGTATCCTTCGCAAAGTCTGTATCTGACAGGCTGACATTAGTCATTTTAATGACTGTTTACCTTAACCTGGGTGCTGCAAACCTTCACATGAAATTCAAGGAGCTTGTATAGAAAGTTATATAACTTTTATTAAATTCAAAATTTGTAGCTACAATAATGCACAAAGGAAAAATGATGCCAGAGTTCCTCTGCTTTATAAATCATAGACTTCCTGTTTGTTAATTCTGAAAAATATACATCATGAAGAACTGGGTTAATAGGTTAAAATATTATCTTGATAAAAAGAAATCTGCAAATGCTGTAAATCTGAAGTGCAAACAGAAACTGCTGGAAATACACAGCAGAAACATGGGAATCTGAAAGGAGAAAAGGTACATGAATGTTTTAGGTGGAGGCCTTCAATCAGAGCTCAGTTAATTTGTCTTTTTTCATTAGGGACATCGGACTGAATCCAGCCCAGACTGGGGGTGGGTGGGGGGAATTGAACTTTCGTCTAATGGCTTCAAAGGTCTTCCTAGTAACTTACAAGTAAGTTTGGGCAAACTCAATGAGGTCAAAATTTGGTTTTGTACGCTGCCCGTTACCGCACGCTGGAGGTGGCTAACGGGCGACAAATGCCTACTGTCATCGGCAAGCGGCATCGACCCCTCGACCTAAATTGAGTCCGCTCTTTGGCAGAGGCAACGCTGCACCGGCTAATGCCACCTGTGTGGTGACGTCATCCAATGTACAACACCTCTTTGACGCCTCTGTCGCGATATTTGCTTTGTACAAACTGACGACCGTTCAGCAGGAAAAAGTTGTGGTAAAAAAGTGTATTTCGGGCGGAATCGCCCAGAAAGGAAGGTAGGTTTTACTCTTCATTTATTTATGCATGTTTTCATTAGAGTGGGGAAGTGTGTGTGTGTGTGGATCGGTGAAGTTTTAGTTATTTTTTTTTCTTCATGTTTTTTTTCTAGCCTCCCGTTGGGAAATTGAGTCGGCCTCCTGAACTCCTGCCCGAGGAGGAGTGTGCAATGCCACTTTTTAGCCCTGCTCTCTCATCTTTGGGCGTAAAAACTGAAGTAAGGACTTTGAGGCTGCGCCTAACGCCGGGCAATAAAATCAGCACTCAGGCAGTAACACTGTCTTAAAAACAGCGGTAGCCAATTTCGACCCCAATCACAGAGTCTGGGCATAAGGAGAGATTGCAACTGCTTTCTGATACTAGCCCACATCCTACATGCCTGACGTGAACATTTGGGGCCGAACTGAAAAACAACAACTTTATTTCCATCATTGACAGATCCGTAAGTTTGATTCCAAATGAATTTGCCTTTTTGAGCAGATAGAACAAATGACAAACTGTTCTCCCCATGTGCATCAGGAACAAGATGTTGTCAGTTGCATACAATTAAAACAATCAATGTTTCCCTCCATAACATTTTACACACGTTTGAACAACTATATTGAGACAATTGACGTTCTGTGGCAAACGGTCCTTTGTTGCTCAGCATTTCTCTGCTTACAAGACTTCTTATGCAAAAGGTGCCTTTAAGAGGAAGCTAGATGAGTGCATGAGAGTGAACGGAATCATCATCATAGGCAGTCCCTCGGAATCGAGGAAGACTTGCTTCCACTTCTAACATGAGTTCTTTGGTGGCTGAACAGTCCAATACAAGAGCCACAGACTATGTCACAGGTGGGACGTTGAGGGAAGGGGTGAGTGGGACAGGTTTGCCACACGCTCTTTCCGCTGTCTGCGCTTGATTTCTTGCACGCTCTCGGTGATGAGACGCGAGGTGCTCAGCGCCCTCCCGGATGCACTTCCTCCACTCAGGGCGGTCTTGGGCCAGGGACTCCCAGGTATCAGTGGGGATGTTGTTTTTTTATCAGGGAGGCTTTGAGGGTGTCCTTGTAGCGTATCCGCTGCCCACCTTTGGCTCGTTTGCCATTGAAGGAGCTCCGAGTAGAGCACTTGCTTTGGGAGTCTCGTGTCTGGCATGTGAATGACGTGGTCTGCCCAGCGGAGCTGATTGAGTGTGGTCAGTGCTTCAATGCTGGGGATGTTGGCCTGGCCGAGGAGGCTGATGTTGGTGCGTCTGTCTTCCCAAGGGATTTGTAGGATCTTGCGGAGACATCATTGGTGATATTTCTCCAGCAACTTGAGGTGTCTACTGTACATGGTCCATGTCTCTGAGCCATACAGCGGGGCAGGTATTACTACAGCCCTGTAGACCATGAGCTTGGTGGCAGTTTTGACGGCCTGGTCTCCAAACACTCTTTTACTGAGGTGGCCGAAGGCTGCACTGGTGCACTGGAGGTGGTGTTGGATCGCGTCGTCGATGCCTGCTCTTGTTGATAGGACGCTCCCGAGATATGGGAAGTGGTCCAAGGTGGTCCAGGGCTGCGCCGTGGATCTTGATGACTGGGGGGCAGTGCTGTGCGGTGAGGACAGGCTGGTGGAGGACCTTTGTCTTACGGATGTTTAGCGTAAGGCCCATGCTTTTGTACGTGTCAGTAAATTCATCGACTATGTCCTGGAGTGCAGCCTCTGTATGTGCACAGATCCCTGCGTTATCCGTGTACTGTAGCTCAACAATAGAGGTTGGGGTGGTCTTGGACCTGGCCTGGAGACGGCGAAGGTTGAACAGGTTCCCACTGGTTTTGTAGTTTAGTTCCACTCTAGCGGGGAGCTTGTTGACTGTGAAGTGGAGCATGGCGGTGTGGTGTACGTAGCACACAAATCACTGACTCCACGCGGTCTGGTGTAAATCTAACTGCTGTGACCTTCGTCCTTTATTGTTCAGCTCCAGAGTGCCTCTCAGGTGTGGTGGTCAGCCTTATATAGCACCTGTTGCAGGTACTACCAGGGTTTCCCACCACAGCGCCCTCTGTGGTGTGGCATAGTGCTTACATTACATTTAAGGTACTGGGACGATACACACATCATTACATAACAGGCGGCGAGAAAGATTGAGAAGAGGGTTGGGGTGATTACGCAGCCCTGTTTGACCCCGGTCCGGACATGGATTGGGTCTGTGATGGATCCGTTGGTAAAGATCTTGGCCTGCATGCCGTCGTGGAGCAGGCCGAGGATGGTGACAAACTTTGCGAAAAAGTGAAACGAATAGAACGGTATTGAGACGGGGTTAGATGAAGTCGGGTGGGGGGTTGGGAGGAGGTTCATGTGGAGCATAAACACTGGCAGACTAGTTGGGCCAAATGACCAGTTTCTGTGCTGTAAGACTTCATGCCATTCTATATAATTGCTGTTTCTACCTCAGTGCAAATAACACCAGCTGAGATCTAAATAGCACCTTTATGTAATTCTATGTAAAACCGTGGCATTTGGGCACCAAATCACAATACGTGCGGCCGATGTAGAAATGGAGCAGATTTATTGCAGAACTTGTGCCGTACCAGATTTCTTGCCCGATGATATCACCGATATCACTCTGGAGTTTGTCATAGGGCGCTTTAGAGCGAAAGTTGGACGTTTCTAATATAATAGTGTCAACTGTGGCTCAGTGGGTAGCATTCTTGCCTCTGAGTCAGAAGGTTTTGGGTTCAAGTCCCACTCCAGGGACTTGAGCACAAAGAAATCGAGGCTGACATTCCAGTGCAGTGCTGAGGGAATGCTGCACTGTCGGAGGTGCCGTCATTCGGATGAGACGTTAAACCGAGGCCCTGTCTGCTCTCTCGAAGTGGACGTAAAAGATCCCATGGCACTATTTCGAAGAAGAGCAGGGGCGTTATCCCCGGTGTCCTGGCCAATATTTATCCCTCAATCAACATAACAAAAAAATAGATTATTTGGTTATTATCACATTGCTGTTTGTGGGAGCTTGCTGTGCGCAAATTGGCTGCCGTGCTTCCTATATTACAACAACAACATGTTATATAGCACCTTTAATGTAGTGAAATGTCCCAAGGCGCTTCACAGGAGTATCATGATATAAAAATTTGACATCGAGCCGCATAAGTAGAAATTAGCGCAGGTGACATAAAGCTTGGTCAAAGAGGTATGTTTTAAGGAGCATCTTGAAGGAGGAAAGAAAGGTAGAGTGGTAGAAAGGTTTAGGTAGGGAGTTCCAGAGCTTGGGGCCTAGGTAACAGAAGGCATGGCCACCAATGGTTGAGCGATTATAATCAGGAATGCTCAAGAGGGCAGAATTAGAGGAGCTCTGACATCTCGGAGGATTGTGGGGTTCAAGGAGATTAAAGAGATAGGGAGAGGCGAGGCCATGGAGAGATTTGAAAATAAGGATGGGAATTATGAAATCAAGGCATTACTTAGCTGGAAGCAAATGTAGGTCAGCGAACACAGGGATGATGGGTGAGCGGCACTTGGTGCGAGTTAGGACATGGGCAGCCGAGTTTTGGATCACCTCTAGTTTATGTAGGGTAGAAAGTGGAAGGCCAGCCAGGAGTGCGTTGGAATAGTCAAGTCTAGAGGTAACAAAGGGCTTCAGCAACGGATGAGCGGAGTTTTTGGCGGTGACCGAAAACAATGGCTTCGGTCTTCCCAATATTCAATTGGAGAAAATTTCTGCTCACCCAGAACTGGATATCTGACAAGCAGTCTGACAATTTAGAGATTGTGAAGGGGTCGAGAGGTAGAGCTGGTTGTCATCAGCGTACATGCGGAAACTGACGCTGTGTTTCTGGATGATGTCGCCAAGGGGCAACATGTAGATGAGAAATAGGAGGGGGCCAAGAATAGATCCTTGTGGGACACCAGGGGTTATAGCAGTGATTACACTTCCAAAAGTACTTCATTGGCTGCAAAGTGCTTTGAGACGTGCAATGGTTGTGAAAGGTGCTATATAAATCCTAGTCTTTCTTTTTTATAAGTACCTGCCAGCCAGGAATAGATATAAGGGAGCGTAAACCTCTTAAGCACAAGGTTGGTGTGTTGAAGATGCTGCGTGAATAACCTTGGTAGTGGGGAAAGTATTGGAAAAAGTCCTGAGGGACAGGATAAATCTTCATTTAGATAGACACGGATTAATCAAGGACAGTCAGCATGGATTTGTTAAGGGAAAGTCGTGTCTGACTAACATGATTGAATTTTTTGAGGAGGTAACAAGGAGGGTCGATAAGGCTAGTGCATTTGATGTAGTGTATATGGATTTTAGCATGGCTTTTGATAAGGTCCCACCCACGTGGCAGACTGGTCAGGAAAGTAAAACCCCATGGGATCCAGGGCAAAGTGGCAAGTTGGATCCAAAATTGGCTCAGAGGCAGGAAGCAAAGGGTAATGGTTGATGGGTACTCAGATGATACTAAAATCGTCTGTGTGGTTGATAATGAAGAAGAAAGCTGCGGACTGCAGGAACATATCAACAAACTGGTCAGGTAGGCAGAACAGTGGCAAATGGAGAAATGTGAGGTAATGCATTTGGGGAGGGCTAATAAGGCAAGGGAATACACATTAAATGGTAAGACACTGAGAAGTGCAGAGGAAAATGGTAGGACACTGCATAAAACACCAAAGGATAGTATGCAGGTCCAGCAAGTGATCAGGAAGGCCAATGGTATCTTGGGCTTTATTGCAAAGGGGGTGGAGTATAAAAGCAGGGAAGTCTTGCTACAGCTATATAAGGTATTGGCAAGGCCACACCTGGAATACTGCGTGCAGTTTTGGTTTCCATATTTACAAAAGGATATACTTGCTTTGGAGGCAGTTCAGAGAAGGTTCACTAGGTTGATTCCTGGGATGAGGAGGTTGACTTATGAGGAAAGGTTGAGTAGGTTGGGCCTCTACTCATTGAAATTCAGAAGAATGAGAGGTGATCTTATCGAAATGTATAAGATTATGAGGGGGCTTGAGAAGGTGGATGCAGAGAGGATGTTTCCACTGATTGGGAGGTTAGAACTTGAGGGCATGATCTTAGAATAAGGGGCCGCCCATTTAAAACAGAGATGAGGAGAAATTTCTTCTCTCAGAATTCTCTGTGGAATTTGCTGCCTCAGAGAGCTATGGAAGCTGGGACATTGAATAAATTTAAGACAAAAATAGACAGTTCCTTAAACAATAAGGGGATAGGGATTATGGGGAGCGGGCGGGGAAGTGGAGCTGAGTCCATGGTCAGATCAGCCATGATCTTATTGAATGGCGCAGCAGGCTCGAGGGGTCCTATGTCCTACTCCTACTTCTGTGAGTGGGCAAATGCATGGCAGATGACGTATAATGTGGATAAATGTGAGGTTATCCACTTTGGTGGTAAAACAGAGAGACAGACTATTATCTGAATGGTGACAGATTAGGAAAAGGGGAAGTGCAACGAGACCTGGGTGTCATGGTACATCAGTCATTGAAGGTTGGCATGCAGGTACAGCAGGCGGTTAAGAAAGCAAATGGCATGTTGGCCTTCATTGCGAGGGGATTTGAGTACAGGGGCAGGGAAGTGTTGCTACAGTTGTACAGGGCCTTGGTGAGGCCACACCTGGAGTATTGTGTACAGTTTTGGTCTCCTAACTTGAGGAAGGACATTCTTGCTATTGAGGGAGTGCAGCGAAGATTCACCAGACTGATTCCCAGGATGGTGGGACTGACATATTAAGAAAGATATCAAGAAAGACTGGATCAACTGGGCTTGTATTCACTGGAGTTCAGAAGAATGAGAGGGGACCTCATAGAAACGTTTAAAATTCTGATGGGTTTAGACAGGTTAGATGCAGGAAGAATGTTCCCAATGTTGGGGAAGTCCAGAACCAGGGGACACAGTCTAAGGATAAGGGGTAAGCCATTTAGGACCGAGATGAGGAGAAACTTCTTCACCCAGAGAGTGGTGAACCTGTGGAATTCTCTACCACAGAAAGTTGTTGAGGCCAATTCACTAAATATATTCAAAAAGGAGTTAGATGTAGTCCTTACTACTAGGGGGATCAAGGGGTATGGCGAGAAAGCAGGAATAGGGTACTGAAGTTTCATGTTCAGCCATGAACTCATTGAATGGCGGTGCAGGCTCGAAGGGCCGAATGGCCTACTCCTGCACCTATTTTCTATGTTTCTATGTTTCTATTTCTTATGTTCTTATGTAAATGTAGAGGAACAAAGGAACCTTGGAGCGCATGTCCACAGATCCCTGAAGCTAGCAGGCCAGGTAGACAAGGAGGTTAAGAAGGCATACAGAATACTTGCCTTTATTATCCGAGGCACAGAATACAAAAACAGGGAGGTTATGCTTGAACTGTATAAAACACTAGTTAGACCACAGCTAGAGTACTATGTGCAGTTTTGGTCACCACATTACAGGAAAGATGTGATTACACTAGAGAGGGTGCGGAGGAGATTTATGAAGATGTTGCCTAGACTGGAGAATTTTAACTGAAAAAAGATTGGATAGGTTGGGTTTGTTTTCTTCGGAACAGAGGAGGCTGAGGAGGGACCTTATAGAGGTGTATAAAATGATGCGGGGTCTAGCTAGATAGAGTGGATAGGATGGACCTATTTCCCTTCGCAGAGGGGTCAACAACCAGGGGGCATAGAATCAGTCGGAAGCTATTTAACCTATGCCGCCTCCATGCCAGGTCCAAGATCACCCCAACCTCTGTTGTTGACCTACAATACGCGGACAATGCCTGCGCACATTCTGAGGCTGAACTCCAGGATATAGTCGATATATTCACCGAGGCATATGAAAGCATAGGCCTTACGTTTAACATCCGTAAGACAAAGGTCCTCCACCAGTCTGTCCTCACCACACAGCACTGCCCCACCAGTCATCAAGATTCACGGCGCGGTCCTCGACAACGTGGACCATTTCCCATACCTCGGGAGCCTCTTGTCAACAAAAGCAGACATTGATGCGAAGATTCAACACCGCCTCCAGTGCGCCAGTGCAGCCATCGGCTGCCTGAGGAAAAGAGTGTTCGAAGACCAGGCCCTCAAATCTACCACCAAGCTCGTAGAAACATAGAAAATAAATGCAGGAGTAGGCCATTTGGCCCCTCGAGCCTGCACCGCCATTCAATAAGATCATGGCTGATCGTTCCCTCAGTACCCCTTTCCTGCTTTCTCTCCATACCCCTTGATCCCTTTAGCCATAAGGGCCATACCTAACACCCTCTTCAATATATCCAATGAACGGGCATCAACAACTCTCTGTGGTAGAGAATTCCACAGGTTAACAACTCTCTGAGTGAAGAAGTTTCTCCTCATCTCAGTCCTAAATGGCCTACCCCTTATCCTAAGACTGTTCCCTGGTTCTGGACTTCCCCATCATCGGGAACATTCTTCCCGCATCTAACCTGTCCAGTCCCGTCAGAATCTTATAAGTTTCTATGAGATCCCCTCTCATCCTTCTAAACTCCAGTGTATAAAGGCCCAGTTGATCCAGTCTCTCCTCATATGTCAGTCCCACCATCCCGGGAATCAGTCTGGTGAACCTTCGCTGCATTCCCTCAAGAGCAAGAACGTCCTTCCTCAGATTAGAAGACCAAAACTGAACACAATATTCCAGGTGAGGCCTCACCAAGGCCCTGTACAACTGCAGTAAGACCTCCCTGCTCCTATACTCAAATCCCCTAGCTATGGAGGCCAACATACTATTTGTCTTCTTCACTGCCTGCTGTGCCTGCATGCCAACTTTCAATGACTGATGAACCATGACAACCAGGTCTCTTTGCACCTCCCCCTTTCATAGAAACATAGAAACATAGAAAATAGGTGCAGGAGTAGGCCATTCGGCCCTTCTAGCCTGCACCGCCATTCAATGAGTTCATGGCTGAACATGCAACTTCAGTACCCCATTCCTGCTTTCTCACCATACCCCTTGATTCCCCTAGTAGTAAGGACTTCATCTAACTCCTTTTTGAATATATTTAGTGAATTGGCCTCAAAAACTTTCTGTGGTAGAGAATTCCACAGGTTCACCACTCTCTGGGTGAAGAAATTCCTCCTCATCTCGGTCCTAAATGGCTTCCCCCTTATCCTTAGACTGTGTCCCCTGGTTCTGGACTTCCCCAACATTGGGAACATTCTTCCTGCATCTAACCTGTCTAACCTCGTCAGAATTTTAAACGTTTCTATGAGGTCCCCTCTCATTCTTCTGAACTCCAGTGAATACAAGCCCAGTTGATCCAGTCTTTCTTGATAGGTCAGTCCCACCATCCCGGGAATCAGTCTGGTGAATCTTCGCTGCACTCCCTCAATAGCAAGAATGTCCTTCCTCAGGTTAGGAGACCAAAACTGTACACAATACTCCAGGTGTGGCCTCACCAAGGCCCTGTACAACTGTAGCAATACCTCCCTGCCCCTGTACTCAAATCCCCTCGCTATGAAGGCCAACATGCCATTTGCTTTCTTAACTGCCTGCTGTACCTGCATGCCAACCTTCAATGACTGATGTACCATGACACCCAGGTCTCGTTGCACCTCCCCTTTTCCTAATCTGTCACCATTCAGATAATAGTCTGTCTCTCTGTTTTTACCACCAAAGTGGATAACCTCACATTTATCCACATTATACTTCATCTGCCATGCATTTGCCCACTCACCTAACCTATCCAAGTCGCTCTGCAGCCTCATAGCATCCTCCTCGCAGCTCACACTGCCACCCAACTTAGTGTCATCCGCAAATTTGGAGATACTACATTTAATCCCCTCGTCTAAATCATTAATGTACAGTGTAAACAGCTGGGGCCCCAGCACAGAACCTTGCGGTACCCCACTAGTCACTGCCTGCCATTCTGAAAAGTCCCCATTTACTCCTACTCTTTGCTTCCTGTCTGACAACCAGTTCTCAATCCATGTCAGCACACTATCCCCAATTCCATGTGCTTTAACTTTGCACATTAATCTCTTGTGTGGGACCTTGTCGAAAGCCTTCTGAAAGTCCAAATATACCACATCAACTGGTTCTCCTTTGTCCACTCTACTGGAAACATCCTCAAAAAATTCCAGATTTGTCAAGCATGATTTCCCTTTCACAAATCCATGCTGACTTGGACCTATCATATTACCTCTTTCCAAATGCACTGCTATGACATCCTTAATAATTGATTCCATAATTTTACCCACTACCGATGTCAGGCTGACCAGTCTATAATTCCCTGTTTTCTCTCTCCCTCCTTTTTTAAAAAGTGGGGTTACATTGGCTACCCTCCACTCCATAGGAATGTTGGAAAATGACTGTCAATGCATCCACTATTTCCAAGGCCACCTCCTTAAGTACTCTGGAATGCAGTCCATCAGGCCCTGGGGATTTATCGGCCTTCAATCCCATCAATTTCCCCAACACAATTTCCCGACTAATAAGGATTTCCCTCAGTTCCTCCTCCTTACTAGACCCTCCGACCCCTTTTATATCCGGAAGGTTGTTTGTGTCCTCCTCAGTGAATACTGAACCAAAGTACTTGTTCAATTGGTCTGCCATTTCTTTGTTCCCCGTTATGACTTCCCCTGATTCTGACTGCAGGGGACCTATGTTTGTCTTTACTAACCTTTTTCTCTTTACATACCGATAGAAACTTTTGCAATCCGCCTTAATGTTCCCTGCAATCTTCTTCTCGTACTCCATTTTCCCTGCCCTAATCAAACCCTTTGTCCTCCTCTGCTGAGTTCTAAATTTCTCCCAGTCCCCGGGTTCGCTGCTATTTCTGGCCAATTTGTATGCCACTTCCTTGGCTTTAATGCTATCCCTGATTTCCCTTGATAGCCACGGTTGAGCCACCTTCCCTTTTTTATTTTTACGCCAGACAGGAATGTACAATTGTTGTAGTTCATCCATGCGGTCTCTAAATGTCTGCCATTGCCCATCCACAGTAAACGCCTTCAGTATCATTCGCCAATCTATCCTAGCCAATTCACGCCTCATACCTTCAAAGTTACCCTTCTTTAAGTTCTGGACCATGGTCTCTGAATTAACTGTTTCATTCTCCATCCTAATGCAGAATTCCACCATATTATGGTCACTCTTCCCCAAGGGGCCTCGCACAACGAGATTGCTAATTAATCCTCTCTCATTACACAACACTCAGTCTAAGATGGCCTCCCCCCTAGTTGGTTCCTCGACATATTGGTCTAGAAAACCATCCCTTATGCACTCCAGGAAATCCTCCTCCACCGTATTGCTTCCAGTTTGGTTAACCCAATCTATGTGCATATTAAAGTCACCCATTATAACTGCTGCACCTTTATTGCACGCACCCCTAATTTCATGTTTGATGCCCTCCCCAACATCACTACGACTGTTTGGAGGTCTGTACACAACTCCCACTAACGTTTTTTGCCCTTTGGTATTCTGCAGCTCTACCCATATAGATTCCACATCATCCAAGCTAATGTCCTTCCGAACTATTGCCTTAATTTGCTCCTTAACCAGCAATGCTACCCCACCTCCTTTTCCTTTTATTCTATCTTTCCTGAATGTTGAATACTCCTAATCTGCCGCCATTCAGATAATATCCTGCCTTCGTGTTTTTGCCCACAAAGTGAATAACCTCACACTTATCCACATTATACTGCATCTGCCATGCATTTGCCCACTCACCTAACCTGTCCAAGTCACCCTGCAGCCTTTTAGCGTCTTCCTCACAGCTCACACCGCCACCCAGTTTAGTGTCATCTGCAAACTTGGAGATATTACACTCAATTTCTTCATCTAAATCATTAATGTATATTGTAAAGAGCTGGGGTCCCAGCACTGTGCTCTGCGGCACCCCACTAGTTACTGCCTGCCATTCTGAAAAGGACTCGTTTATCCCGACTCTCTGCTTCCTGTCTGCCAACCAGTTCTCTATCCACGTCAGTACATTACCCCTAATACCATGTGCTTTGATTTTTGCACACCAATCTCTTGTGTGGGACCTTGTTAAAAGCCTTTTGAAAGTCCAAATACACCACATCCACTGGTTCTCCCTTGTCCACTCTACTAGTTACATCCTCAAAAAATTCCAGAAGATTTGTCAAGCATGATTTCCCTTTCATAAATCCATGCTGACTTGGACCAATCCTGTCACGGCTTTCCAAATGTGCTGCTATTTCATCTTTAATAATTGATTCCAACATTTTCCCCACTACTGATGTCAGGCTAACTGGTCTATAATTACCTGTTTTCTCTCTCCCTCCTTTTTTAAAAAGTGGTGTTACATTAGCTACCCTCCAGTCCATAGGAACTGATCCAGAGTCGATAGACTGTTGGAAAATGATCAGCAACGCATCCACTATTTCTGTGGCTGCTTCCTTAAGTACTCTGGGATGCAGACTATCAGGCCTTGGGGATTTATCGGGCTTCAATTTCATCAATTTCCCTAACACAAGTTTCTGCTTTATAAAGATATCCTTTAGTTCCTCCTTTTCACTAGACCCTCGGTCCCCTTGTATTTCCGGAAGGTTATTTGTGTCTTCCTTCATGAAAACAGAACCAAAGTATTTGTTTAACTGCTCCACCATTTCTTTATTCCCCATTATAAATTCACCTGAATCTGACTGCAAGGGACCTATGTTTGTTTTCACTAATCTTTTTCTCTTCACATATCTATAGAAGCTTTTGCAGTCAGTTTTTATGTTCCCAGCAAGCTTCCTCTCATACTCTATTTTCCCTCTCTTAATTAAACCCTTTGTCCTCCTCTGCTGTATTACAAAATTCTCCCAGTGCTCAGGTTTGCTGCTTTTTCTGGCCAATTATATGCCCCTTCCTTGGAATTAACACTATCCTTAATTTCCCTTGTTAGCCACAATTGAGCCACCTTCCCCATTTTATTTTTACTCCAAACAGGGATGTACAATTGTTGAAGTTCATCCATGTGATCTTTAAATGTTTTTCATTGCCTATCCACCGTCAACCCTTTAAGTATCACTCGCCAGTCTATTCTAGCCAATTCACGTCTCATACCATCGAAGTTACCTTTCCCAAGTTCAGGACCCTCGTCTCTGAATTAACTGTGTCACTCTCCATCTTAATAAAGAATTCTACCATATTATGGTCACTCTTCCCCAAGGGGCGTCGCACAACAAAATTGTTAATTACACATCACCCAGTCTAGGATGGCCAGCCCTCTAGTTGGTTCCTCGACATATTGGTCTAGAAAACCATCCCTAATACACTCCAGGAAATCCTCCTCCATCACATTGCTTACTAGTTTGGTTAGCCCAGTCAATATGTAGATTGAAGTCGCCCATGATAACTGCTGCACCTTTATTGCACACATCCCTAATTCTTGTTTAATGCTGTCCCCATCCTCATTACTACTGTTTGGTGGTCTGTACACAACTTCCACTAACATTTTCTGCCCTTTGGTATTCCGTAGCTCCAGCCATACTGATTCCACATCATCTAAGCTAATATCCTTCCTTACTATTGCATTAATTTCCGCTTTCACCAGCAACACCAACCCACCTCCTTTTCCTTTCTGTCTATCCTTCTTAAATGTTGAATACTCCTGGATGTTGAGTTCCCAGCCTCGGTCACCCTGGAGCCATGTCTCCGTGATGCCAATTACATCATATCCGTTAACTGCTATCTGCGCAGTTAATTCGTCCACCTTATTCCGAATACTCCTCGTATTGAGACACAGAGCCTTCAGGCTTGTCTTTTTAACACCCTTTGTCCCTTTAGGATTTTGCTGTAATGTGGCCCTTTTTGCTTTTTGCCTTGGGTTTCTCTGCCCTCCACTTTTACTTTTCTTCTTTCTATCTTTTGCTTCTGCCCCCTTCCTACTTCCCTCTGTCTCCCTGCATACATTCCAATCCCCCTACCATATTAGTTTAACTCCTCCCCAACAGCACTAGCAAACACTTCCCCCTAGGACATTGGTTCCGGTCCTGCCCAGATGTAGACCGTCTGGTTTGTACTGGTCCCACCTCCCCCAGAACCGGTTACAACATCCCAGGAATTTGAATCCCTCCCTTCTGCACCACTCCTCAAGTCACGTATGCAGCTAAGCTATCCTGCGATTCCTACTCTGACTAGCATGTGGCACGATAGCAATCCTGAGATTACTACTTTTGAGGTCCTACTTTTAATTTAGCTCCTAAATGGTCTCCAAGGCTGTAGTAATACCCACCCTTCTGTATGGATCAGATACATAGACAATGTACAGAAGACACCTCAAGTTGCTGGAGATAAATCACCAACGATGACTCAGCAAGATCCTGCAAATCCCCTGGGAGGACAGGCGCACCAACACATTAGTGTCCTGGTCCATGCTAACATCCCCAGCATTGAAGCACTAACCACACTTGATTAACTTCGCTGGGCAGGCCACATAGTTCACATGCCAGACAGGAGACTCCCTAATCAAATGCGCTATGTGTAGCTCCTTCATGGCAATTGAGCCAAAGGTGGGCAGCGGAAACGTTACAAGGACATCCTCAAAGCCTCCCTGGTAAAGTGCGACATCACCACTGACACCTGGGAGCCCTTGGTCAAAGAACGCCCGAGGTGGAGAAAGTACATCCAATCTCAACGCCGAGAGCGTGAAGAGGTCAAGCGCAGGCAGCGGAAGGAGTGTGCGGCAAACCAGTCCCACCCACTCCTTCCCTCGGCGAATGTCTGTCCTACCTGTGACACAGTCTGTGGCTCTTGTATTGGACTGTTCAGCCACCAAAGAACTCACTTCAGGAGTGGAAACAAGTCTTCCTCGATTCCGAGGGACTGCCTATGAATGAATGAATAGATTTAACGTAATTGGTGGGAGATTTAAAGGAGATTTGAGGGGAAATGTCTTCACCCAGAGTGTGGTAGGAGTCTGGAACTCACTGCCTGAAAGGGTGGTAGAGGCAGAAACCCTCACCACATTTAAAAAGTACTTCGACGTGCAATTAAAGCGTCATAACCTACAGGGCTACGGACCAAGCACTGGAAAGTGGGATTAGGCTGTACACGATGGGCCAAAGTGGCCTCCTTCCGTGCTATAAATTTCTATGATTGTAATAAACTGCTTGCTGCTCGCGATTGCTGATGTGATTAGCACCTCTTCGTTGTGTGTCAGTCCCGTACCTCCACACACCCCCCCTCAGAAATCTGTAATTCTGCACATATTGTCCAAGCTGAAGCAGCCCTCTGTTACACTGCCAACCAATATTTATAATGGTGTGCAAAAAGCCATTCGTTATTGTCAAAGCTGAAGGATTAAAAAAAAACTCTGGAGGGAAGGAAATTCGATCGATAAAAACAATACAGCCGATTATTTTAACTTCCTGCTTTTTTGAATCGTGTCACTTTTTTAATGAGAACCATGCTGTGGGAGTATGAGACCAATGACTGTACCTGTGGATGGAAGCAAGATCGGTGATACTGTGCTGCTCAATCAATTGTTGGACTCACTCTGAGCATGGATATATGCTGAGCAGCAGCAGGAGAAGGTTTGAAAGAACAATAACTACATTCTTTAAAGATTTGTAGTCTATTGACACCAAAATATATTTTTATATGCCTCGGGCTATAATGGATTTTTTGCACATGTTGACTTTATATGCTTAACGTTGTATTTTAAGTGCTGTGCGAATCAGCATGTAAGGGGTTAATACCCAAGGTCACACAAAGCAGTTTGTGAGCAGAAACTTCAGCTCAAACAATGGGGGCCTGAGATAGGTGAAATGTGCAGCCATCAGCCACAATGTTGTAGTCTGTGTTTAAAAGCATGAAACATAGAAACACAGAAACATAGAAAATAGGTGCAGGAGCAGGCCATTCAGCCCTTCTAGCCTGCACCGCCATGCAATGAGTTCATGGCTGAACATGAAACTTCAGTACCCCATTCCTGCTTTCTCGCCATACCCCTTGATCCCCCGAGTAGTAAGGACTTCATCTAACTCCCTTTTGAATATATTTAGTGAATTGGCCTCAACTACTTTCTGTGGTAGAGAATTCCACAGGTTCACCACTCTCTGGGTGAAGAAGTTTCTCCTCATCTCGGTCCTAAATGGCTTACCCTTTATCCTTAGACTGTGACCCCTGGTTCTGGACTTCCCCAACATTGGGAACATTCTTCCTGCATCTAACCTGTCGAAACCCGTAAGAATTTTAAACGTTTCTATGAGGTCCCCTCTCATTCTTCTGAACTCCAGTGAATACAAGCCCAGTTGATCCAGTCTTTCTTGATAGGTCAGTCCCACCATCCCGGGAATCAGTCTGGTGAATCTTCGCTGCACTCCCTCAATAGCAAGAATGTCCTTCCTCAAGTTAGGAGACCAAAACTGTACACAATACTCCAGGTGTGGCCTCACCAAGGCCCTGTACAACTGTAGCAACACCTCCCTGCCCCTGTACTCAAATCCCCTCGCTATGAAGGCCAACATGCCATTTGCTTTCTTAACTGCCTGCTGTACCTGCATGCCAACCTTCAATGACTGATGTACCATGACACCCAGGTCTCGTTGCACCTCTCCTTTTCCTAATCTGTCACCATTCAGATAATAGTCTGTCTCTCTGTTTTTACCACCAAAGTGGATAACCTCACATTTATCCACATTATACTTCATCTGCCATTCATTTGCCCACTCACCTAACCTATCCAAGTCACTCTGCAGCCTCATAGCATCCTCCTCGCACCTCACACTGCCACCCAACTTAGTGTCATCCGCAAATTTGGAGATACTACATTTAATCCCCTCGTCTAAATCATTAATGTACAATGTAAACAGCTGGGGCCCCAGCACAGAACCTTGCGGTACCCCACTAGTCACTGCCTGCCATTCTGAAAAGTACCCATTTACTCCTACTCTTTGCTTCCTGTCTGACAACCAGTTCTCAATCCACGTCAGCGCACTACTCCCAATCCCATGTGCTTTAACTTTGCACATTAATCTCTTGTGTGGAACCTTGTCGAAAGCCTTCTGAAAGTCCAAATATACCACATC
Organism: Pristiophorus japonicus; assembly: GCF_044704955.1. Classification (NCBI taxonomy): domain Eukaryota; kingdom Metazoa; phylum Chordata; class Chondrichthyes; family Pristiophoridae; genus Pristiophorus; species Pristiophorus japonicus. The sequence goes on from NC_091985.1 coordinate 31,700,346, forward strand.
AACTGGTTCTCCTTTGTCCACTTTACTGGAAACATCCTCAAAAAATTCCAGAAAATTTGTCAAGCATGATTTCCCTTTCACAAATCCATGCTGACTTGGACCTATCATGTCACCATTTTCCAAATGCGCTGCTATGACATCCTTAATAATTGATTCCATCATTTTACCCACTACTGAGGTCAGGCTGACCGGTCTATAATTCCCTGTTTTCTCTCTCCCTCCTTTTTTAAAAAGTGGGGTTACATTGGCTACCCTCCACTCGATAGGAACTGATCCAGAGTCAATGGAATGTTGGAAAATGACTGTCAATGCATCCGCTATTTCCAAGGCCACCTCCTTAAGTACTCTGGGATGCAGTCCATCAGGCCCTGGGGATTTATCGGCCTTCAATCCCATCAATTTCCCCAACACAATTTCCCGACTAATAAAGATTTCCCTCAGTTCCTCCTCCTTACTAGACCCTCTGACCCCTTTTATATCTGGAAGGTTGTTTGTGTCCTCCTTAGTGAATACCGAACGAAAGTACTTGTTCAATTGGTCTGCCATTTCTTTGTTCCCCGTTATGACTTCCCCTGATTCTGACTGCAGGGGACCTATGTTTGTCTTTACTAACCTTTTTCTCTTTACATACCGATAGAAACTTTTGCAATCCGCCTTAATGTTCCCTGCAATCTTCTTCTCGTACTCCATTTTCCCTGCCCTAATCAAACCCTTTGTCCTCCTTTGCTGAGTTCTAAATTTCTCCCAGTCCCCGGGTTCGCTGCTATTTCTGACCAATTTGTATGCCACTTCCTTGGCTTTAATACTATCCCTGATTTCCCTAGATAACCACGGTTGAGCCACCTTCCCTTTTTTATTTTTACGCCAGACAGGAATGTACAATTGTTGTAATTCATCCATGCGGTCTCTAAATGTCTGCCATTGCCCATCCACAGTCAACCCCTTAAGTATCATTCGCCAATCTATCCTAGCCAATTCACGCCTCATACCTTCAAAGTTACCCTTCTTTAAGTTCTGGACCATGGTCTCTGAATTAACTGTTTCATTCTCCATCCTAATGCAGAATTCCACCATATTATGGTCACTCTTCCCCAAGGGGCCTCGCACAATGAGATTGCTAATTAATCCTCTCTCATTACACAACACCCAGTCTAAGATGGCCTCCCCCCTAGTTGGTTCCTCGACATATTGGTCTAGAAAACCATCCCTTATGCACTCCAGGAAATTCTCCTCCACCGTATTGCTTCCAGTTTGGCTAGCCCAATCTATGTGCATATTAAAGTCATCCATTATAACTGCTGCACCTTTATTGCATGCACCCCTAATTTCCTGTTTGATGCCCTCCCCAACATCACTACTACAGTTTGGAGGTCTGTACACAACTCCCACTAACGTTTTTTGCCCTTTGGTGTTCTGCAGCTCTACCCATATAGATTCCACATCATCCAAGCTAATATCTTTCCTAACTATTGCATTAATATCCTTTTTAACCAGCAATGTTACCCCACCTCCTTTTCCTTTTATTCTATCCTTGCTGAATGTTGAATACCCCTGGATGTTGAGTTCCCAGCCCTGATCATCCTGGAGCCACGTCTCCGTAATCCCAATCACATCATATTTGTTAACATCTATTTGCACAGTTAATTCATCCACCTTATTGCGGATACTCCTTGCATTAAGACTCAAAGCCTTCAGGCTTGTTTTTTTAACACCCTTTGTCCTTTTAGAATTTTGCTGTACAGTGGCCCTTTTTGTTCTTTGCCTTGGGTTTCTCTGCCCTCCACCTTTCCTCATCTCCTTTCTGTCTTTTGCTTTTGCCTCCTTTTTGTCTCCCTCTGTCTCCCTGCATTGGTTTCCATCCCCCTGCCATATTAGTTTAACTCCTCCCCAACAGCACTAGCAAACACTCCCCCTAGGACATTGGTTCCGGTCCTGCCCAGGTGCAGACCGTCCGGTTTGTACTGGTCCCACCTCCCCAGAACCGGTTCCAATGCCCCAGGAATTTGAATCCCTCCCTGCTGCACCACTGCTCAAGCCACGTATTCATCTGCGCTATCCTGCGATTCCTACTCTGACTAGCACGTGGCACTGGTAGCAATCCCAAGATTACTACTTTTGAGGTCCTACTTTTTAATTTAGCTCCTAGCTCCTTAAATTCGTTTCGTAGGACCTCATCCCTTTTTTTACCTATGTCGTTGGTACCAATGTGCACCACGACAACTGGCTGTTCTCCCTCCCATTTCAGAATGTCCTGCACCCGCTCCGAGACATCCTTGACCCTTGCACCAGGGGAGGCAACATACCATGAACTAATATATCCAGGAAGAATTGTGCCCATAGATGGTCTTCTGTTTTGCGATCCACGTCTAGAATAATAGCAAGTTGAGTATTTTTTGTTTTCAAAACCAAGAAGTGTATATTCACCAGGTGCTGAGCTATATGCTGTTTATTCATCTATCTAATGCAAGTGAAACCACTTTTTAGTTTGCAGCCTGTGTTTCAACTCAGTCGAATGCTTCTCCAGCCTGCCAACTACAAAGAGAGGAGAATTCATGTGATGGATTCCAGTCGCCCATGTATGAGGTAAGGGTTCTCTGTTATGAGCCCTGGGTCATTCTATCGTTTATCCAGATATCGGGCAATAAAAGGTGCACTCCAGATCTTAGGGGCAGTGGGTCAACTTATAGGAGTGATTGATAATGCTAAATGTGAGAAAAATATATGGTGAAAAAATAATTGTGACAATGCCCTTAAATGTTAATATTTCAAACTATAATACCAACGTTGGTACTTGGCTGCACAGACCAGAAAGATCCGCAGTCTGGTCTGTGCTGAGTTAGCTGTTCCCAATTAGGGCAGTGATGGCTTTCTGCAATCGGCCTGATGACACCTCTGACAATGCAGCCGCTCGCTCAGTACATTTTTCCATTCGTTCCGGGATGTCACTGGCAAGGCCAGCATTTATTTATTTATTTATTTATTTATTTATTTATTTTTTGAAATTCGTAGCCAATCGTTCCAATTCTTTGTCAAATCACAAACGCCAGAGATCACCTTGCACACGCCAAGGATCACTCTGCGCCAATGCTCTTAGCCAAAAGGCCTAGAGCCACTGCACCGTTCCTGGAAGTACTGCAATACCAGGTTCGTGCCATGGAGGTGGATGGGTCAAGCCACCCCACACACCTCCGTGGAGGTGGATGGGTCAAGCCACCCCACCCACCAGCATTTATTGTCCATCCCTAACTGCCCATCAGAAGATAGTGGTGAGCTGCCTTCTTGAACCGCTGCAGTCTGTGTGGTGAAGGTACTCCCACAGTGCTGTTAGGGTGGGAGTTCCAGGATTTTGACCCAGCAACGATGAAGGAATGGCGATATATTTCTAAGTCAGGATGGTATGTAACTTGGAAGTGGCAGCATGTGCTTGCTGCCCTTGTCCTTCTAGGTGGTAGAGGTCGCGGGGTTGGGAGGTGCTGCCGAAGAAGCCTTGGCGAGTTGCTGCAGTGCATCTTGTAGATGGTACACTGCAGCCACGGTGCACCAGTGGTGAAGGGAGTGGATGTTGAAGATGGCGGATGGGGTGCCAATCAAGCGGACAGATTTGTTCTGGATGGTGTTGAGCTTCTTGAGTGTTGTTGGAGCTGCACTCATCCAGGCAAGTGGAGAGTATTCCCTCACACTCCTGACTTGTGCCTTGTAGATGGTGGAAAGGCTTTGGGGAGTCAGGAGGTGAGATACTCGCCGCAGAATACCCAACGTCTGACCTGTTCTTGTTGCCACAGTATTTATGTGACTGGTCCAGTTAAGGTTCTGGTCCATGGTGAACCCCAGGATGTTGATGGTGGGGGATTCGTCAATGGTGTTGGCACTGAATATTAAAGGGAGGTGGTTAGATTCTCGCTTGTTGGAGATGGTCATTGCCTGGCATTTGTGTGGTGCAACTGTTACTTGTCGCTTATCAGACCAAGCCTGAATGTCATCCAGATCTTGCTGCACACGGGCATGGACTGTTTCATTTTCTGAGGAGTTGCGAATGGAACTGAACACTGTGCAGTCATCAATGAACATCCCCACTTCTGACCTTATGATGGAGGGATGGTCATTGATGATGTATCTGAAGATGGTTGGGCCTAGACACTGCCCTGATGAACTCCTGCAGGGATATCCTGGGGCTGGGATGATTGTCCACCAATAACCACAACCATCTTCCTTGAAGTACTACATTTGAGCCTAGCTCAAGTTGCTGGAGTGTAACTTGAATCCACAACCTTTTGACTCAGAGAGTGCAATCAATTTAGCCATGGCTAACACATGATGGGACCGAAATTCAGGGTCTGGATAAGGCCCATTACCGCCGTTTTGCTGTGGCCATGCGGCAGAATCGAGTGGCCTCCACGTTGCAGTCTACTGGTCGCCATGATCCAAATTCACCTCGGGGATTTTTCGGGCGGTCCCCACTTCTGTCCCGCTGCTGCCGATCGCCCCAAGTGCATCATCAAAGCGCGCAGCGCCGCTCTCCCGCACCTCCAGCACACTCTGCGCGGAATTTACCGTAAAAAATCCACGATCCGCCGAGCGGTGCCGCGACAGCTTTTTCTGTCGGTGAACCTTCCTTTCACTGTATGAGCCATTGCAGCGCCGTGGTCCTTCAAGGGGAGGGCACACTGCCGTGACCGCCATGTTTTTTGTTTTGCCGGCCGACTTCCCGATCAGCCGGACAATTATGGCCCCGGATTCGGCCGGGCCACCAACAGGCAGCCTGGAACGGCCTCTTGGGTGTCAGGCTGCTGGCCTGGCTGAAACCCTCCCTGGTCTATCCCATCCCACTTCCGCTCCCATTATGACCGGCTTCCAGTCCGATCTGAAAAAAAACGACAAAGTGGAGAAAATCGATCGAGAGCCCGCCTCATCGCACCCGACGGTAAAAACATTTTTAAAAAAGATAGGTGCGCCAGCTTTCTGGCAGGCCTGAATTTTGGCCCCGATCACTTGCATGAGGCACCGGAAGGCTGTTAGTGCATAAAAACACTAGCCTCAGCACTGCACTGGAGGGTCAGCCTAGATTTCTGTGCTCAAGTCTCTGGAGTGGGACTTGAACTCACAACCTTCTGACTCAGAGGTAAGAGTGCTACCACTGAGCCACGGCTGACACTACTGCTATCACTGACTCGAGAGTGTTCGATGAGGACACTGGCTGCTTGTGATGGAGATGTACAGGGTACTCCATTTCCAGCACAAACATCCCTCACTTCGTTCAGCGAAAAAGATTATTTCAAATATTCCAAATGGGTTACAGTTATCCATGCTTGAGATGAAATTCCCTTGAAACTAACAAGCGATTGTGTAGGATCAGAGCCCAATTCTCTTGGTAATATTTCCTCCCCATTTTCAAGGTACAGACAAGTACTGGCGTACAGGTGCTCAGCTTGTGGCCATCCTCCATTACTTCACCATTATGCTGCATGTGTAAGCCGAGACAGGTGAGTATTGGCAGGTTATTTAACTAGGGTGGGAGGAGGAGGACATCAGAACCAAACACAATCCTGTTGACTCCAACCTCCAACACGTGTGCACTTGCGAGCTGTAAGGTTTACAAATTTTCACAAAAGGCACAGGAAGAGGCCACAAAATAAAAGTGGTTTGAAGAAACTTTTGGGACTGCCTGGGCGGGAAAAGGGCACCAGCATGGGGCAGGTGGTGACTCATCACCGATTGATCCAATCTCTGCGGTCAGGAGCTAGACCTGATTATACGTCAGGACAAAGGGTTTGGTACAATCATGCAGAGGAGCCCCTGGATTGATTGGCTGGAGAGGAAAAACAGTTCCCTAGGGAGACTAGGGCAGTCGGAGGCGGGAGTTCGTGGCATTGGTGAAGCCTATAAAGGCCCAGCGGCAGCGAGAGGCAGCGGCAGTCGGAGGCGGGAGTTCGTGGCGTTGGTGAGGCCTACAAAAGGCCCAGCGGCAGCGAGAGGCGGCGGCAGTCGGAGGCGGGAGTTTGTGGCATTGGTGAGGCCTATAAAGGCCCAGCTTGTGCAGCTCCAGCCGGGAGAAAAAGCAAAAAAGAAGTAGAAAGAAATCAAAAGATGACGTCACAGCCAAAGGGGTAAGTGATTGGCTGGTGATTGGTGAGTATCTGTAAGTAACCTGTTAAAAGTGTTGTTGCCAATTTAAGTGTATCTAAGGGTTAAGTCATGGCAAGAGAGCTCTGTCACGTGATATGCTCCTCCTGTACCATGTGGGAACTCAGGGACGACTCCAGTGTCCCTGACGACTACGTGTGCGGGAAGTGTATCCGCCTCCAGCTCCTGACGGACCGCGTTGCGGAATTGGAGCTGAGGGTGGATTCACTCTGGAGCATCCACGATGCTGAGAATGATGTGAGTAGCACGTGTAGCGAGTTGGTCTTACTGCAGGTGAAGGGTCCACAGCCAGCTAGGGAATGGAAGACCAGCAGGAAGAGCAGTGCAAGGAAGGTAGTGCAGGGGTTCCCTGCAGTCATCCCCCTGCCAAACAGATACACCGCTTTGAGTACTGTTGAGGGGGATGACACATCAGGGGAGAGCAGCAGCAGCCAAGTTCATGGCACAGGAGGGCAGGAAAAAGAGCGGGAGAGCGATAGTGATAGGGGATTCAATTGTAAGGGGAATAGATAGGCATTTCGGCGGCCACAACCGAGACTTCAGGATGGTATGTTGCCTCCCTGGTGCAAGGGTCAAGGATGTCTCGGAGCGGGTGCAGGACATTCTGAAAATGGAGGGTGAACATCCAGTTGTCGTGGTGCACATTGGTACCAACGATATAGGTAAAAACGGGATGAGGTCCTACGAGACGAAAGTAGTAATCTCGAGATTGCTACCAGTGCCATGTGCTAGTCAGAGTAGGAATCGCAGGATAGCTCAGATGAATACGTGGCTTGAGCAGTGGTGCAGCAGGGAGGGATTCAAATTCCTGGGGCATTGGAACCGGTTCTGGGGGAGGTGGGACCAGTACAAACCGGACGGTCTGCACCTGGGCAGGACCGGAACCAATTTCCTAGGGGGAGTGTTTGCTAGTGCTGTTGGGGAGGAGTTAAACTAATATGGCAGGGGGATGGGAACCAATGCAGGGAGACAGAGGGAAACAAAATGGAGACAGAAGCAAAAGACAGAAAGGAGATGAGTAAAAGTGGAGGGCAGAGAAACCCAAGGCAAAAAACAAAAAGGACCACTGTACAGCAAAATTCTAAAGTGTCAAAGTGTAATAAAAAGGCAAGCCTGAAAGCTCGGTGCCTCAATGCGAGGAGTATTTGGAACCCAGGAGAGGGCTCTGAGCTAGTTAGAGTGGGTGAGAGCTCAGATGAACAGGACCCCAAGAAAGAATGCAAAAGTCAGGAGGCAACAGAGCAGAGTAGCACTGGGGTAAGTGTAAACCACAAGGTGATAGGAAGGGACAATATGTATGAATATAAAGAGGCTGCAGGAGGGGTCAAAATTAAAAATCATGGATTAAAAACTAGTATTAAAACACTCTACCTAAACGCATGCAGCATTCGAAATAAAGTAAATGAGTTGACGGCACAAATCATTACAAATGGGTATAATTTGGTGGCCATTACAGAAACGTGGTTGCAGGGTGGCCAAGACTGGGAATTACAGGGGTATCTGACAATGCGGAAAGATAGACATGAAGGGAAAGGAGGTGGGGTAGCTCTGTTAATAAAGGATGATATCAGGGCAGTTGTGAGAGACAATATTGGCTCTAATGAACAAAATGTTGAATCATTGTGGGTAGAGATTAGAGATAGTAAGGGGGGAAAGTCACTGGGGGCGTAGTTGAAAGGCCCCAAATAATAACTTCACGGTGTGACAGACAATAATCAAGGGAATAATGGAGGCATGTGAAAAAGGAACGGCAGTAATCATGGGGGATTTTAACCTACATATCGATTGCTCAAATCAAACCGCACGGGGTAGCCTTGAGGAGGAATTCATAGAATGCATACGGGATTGTTTCTTAGAACAGTATGTTACAGGATCTACAAGGGAGCAAGCTATGTTAGATCTAGTCCTGTGTAATGAGACAGGAATAATAAACGATCTCCTAGTAAAAGATCCTTTCGGAATGAGTGATCACAGTATGGTTGAATTTGTAATACAGATTGAGGGTGAGGAAGTAGTGTCTCAAATGAGCGTACTATGCTTAAACAAAGGGGACTACAGTGAGATGAGAGCAGAATTGGCTAAAGTAGACTGGGGACACAGACTAAACGGTGGCACAATTGAGGAACAGTGGAGGACTTTTAAGGAGCTCTTTCATAGTGCTCAACAAAAATATATTCCAGTGAAAAAGAAGGGCGGTAAGAGAAGGGATAACCAGCCATGGATAACCAAGGAAATAAAGGAGAGTATCAAATTAAAAACCACTGCGTATAAGGTGGCCAAGGTTAGTGGGAAAATAGAAGATTGGGAAAATTTTAAACGACAGCAAAGAATGACTAAGAAAGCAATAAAGAAAGGAAAGATAGATTACAAAAGTAAACTTGCGCAAAACATAAAAACAGATAGTAAAAGCTTTTACCGATATATAAAACGGAAAAGAGTGACTAAAGTAAATGTTGGTCCCTTAGAAGATGAGAAGGGGGATTTAATAATGGGAAATGTGGAAATGGCTGAGACCTTAAACAATTATTTTGCTTTGGTCTTCACAGTGGAAGACACAAAAACCATGCCAAAAATTGCTGGTCACGGGAATGTGGGAAGGGAGGACCTTGAGATAATCATTACCACTAGCGGGGTAGTGCTGGATAGGCTAATGGGGCTCAAGGTAGACAAGTCCCCTGGTTCTGATGAAATACATCCCAGGGTATTAAAAGAGATGGTGGAAGTTATAGCAGATGCATTCGTTATAACCTACCAAAATTCTCTGGATTCTGGGGAGGTACCAGCGGATTGGAAAGCAGCTAATGTAACGCCTCTGTTTAAAAAAGGGGGCAGACAAAAGGCAGGTAAGTATAGGCTGGTTAGTTTAACATCTGTAGTGGGGAAAATGCTTGAAGCTATCATTAAGGAAGAAATAGCGGGACATCTAGATAGGAATAGTGCAATCAAGCAGACGCAGCATGGATTCATGAAGGGCAAATCATGTTTAACTAATTTACTGGAGTTCTTTGAGGATATAACGAGCATGGTGGATAGATGTGTACCGATGGATGTGGTGTATTTATATTTCCAAAAGGCATTTGATAAGGTGCCACACAAAAGGTTACTGCAGAAGATAAAGGTACGCGGAGTCAGAGGAAATGTATTAGCATGGATCGAGAATTGGCTGGCTAACAGAAAGCAGAGAGTCGGGATAAATGGGTCCTTTTCGGGTTGGAAATCGGTGGTTAGTGGTGTGCCACAGGGATCGGTGCTGGGACCACAACTGTTTACATTATACATAGATGACCTGGAAGAGGAGACAGAGTGTAGTGTAACAAAATTTGCAGATGACACAACAATTAGGGAAAGCAGGTTGTGTAGAGGACACAGAGAGGCTGCAAAGAGATTTAGATAGGTTAAGCAAATGGGCTAAGGTTTGGCAGATGGAATACAATGTCGGAAAATGTGAGGCCATCCATCTTGGAAAAAAAACTGTAAAAGGGAATATTATTTGAATGGGGAGAAATTACAACATGCTGCGGTGCAGAGGGACCTGGGGGTCCTTGTGCATGAATCCCAAAAAGTTAGTTTGCAGGTGCAGCAGGTAATCAGGAAGGCGAATGGAATGTTGGCCTTCATTGTGAGAGGGATGGAGTACAAAAGCAGGGAGGTCCTGCTGCAACTGTATAGGGTATTGGTGAGGCCACACCTGGAGTACTGCATGCAGTTTTGGTCACCTTACTTAAGGAAGGATATACTAGCTTTGGAGGGGGTACAGAGACGATTCACTAGACTGATACCGGAGGTGAGGGGGTTACCTTATGATGATAGATTGAGTAGACTGGGTCTTTACTCGTTGGAGTTCAGAAGGATGAGGTGTGATCTTATAGAAACATTTAAAATAATGAAAGGGATAGACAAGATAGAGGCAAAGAGGTTGTTTCCACTGGTCGGGGAGACAAGAACTCGGGGGCACAGCCTCAAAATACCGGGGAGCCAATTTAAAACCGAGTTGAGAAGGAATTTCTTTTCCCAGAGGGTTGTGAATCTGTGGAATTCTCTGCCCAAGGAAGCAGTGGAGGCTAGCTCATTGAATGTATTCAAATCACAGATAGATAGATTTTTAACCAATAAGGGAATTAAGGGTTACGGGGAGCGGGCGGGTTAGTGGAGCTGAGTCCACGGCCAGATCAGCCATGATCTTGTTGAATGGTGGAGCAGGCTTGAGGGGCTAGATGGCCTACTCCTGTTCCTAATTCTTATGTTCTTATGTTCTTATGACTACATGTCTATGAAAAACCAGGACAACAAAGGATCCCACAAAGCGCACATTTTTGGATAACGGGGCACCAAAGATAAGAAGTTATCTTTTGCCCTGTCGACTCCATGTGCAAATTATGGTCACCCAAACCCATCACCGGAGCAGTCCAAACAGATCAGACGCGTTAACGGAAAACCCAGTCCAACAGGAGATTTATTCATAAAATGGATATATATGTATGAGCTGAAACAGAACGGAAGGAAGAAAACAATGGATCGAGAAGAACGAAGTAAACCAGAAGGACAAGCAGGACGAGAAAGAGGGAACATCGGAGAGGAACAACCGGTCATGGAATAAACGACCACGAGCCTACAATTGACAACAACAGCAACTAACTGGATGACTGATTGTATGTATGTCTTCGGTCAATCCTCTTGGAAATCTTGTTCTGTAATTTTTAATTGGTTTTTGCATAATAAAACTAACAGTTGGGTTAAGCCTAAACTTTGCGTTACGTGGAGTCCTTTCCTGTAATTCCTGAGGCCTATGAATCAAAGTAGAGTGGAAAACAAACACCCTACAGATCAGGGACGCTGCATTGCGATCAGGAAGAGGAATATATCACATGACCAAAAGAATGACCAAAAGCTGGATGTAACCACTCCAAGGACTTCACAGCACGTGTATACATTATAAAAACCACTCTGTAGTGATTTGGAAGCTATAAAGTTATCTCTGGGTCCTGATGCTGGTTCTCACAGTTTATATCGGCCTGGATTTTCGGCCTTCAAGTTTTTTTGGCGAAAATGGTAGCGATATGTGAAAATTAATGTTTACGTTGCACTACCGTTTTTAGGCCAAACTTTCGGGTTTTACATCTGGGTAAGGGGGGCGTTGCACGAGGATTAGCAGCGCAAAATACACGAGTTTCGCCCAATTTAATCCGGGGCCGGGAGCGTTGCCAGAGAGGCCTTGGTGAGGGCGGCGGGGGGGGGGGGGAGGGGGGGGGAAATTTCAATCGCAAAAAATGTTCCAAAAACATTCACAAAAGCTTTAGCTGGAAAATCACTGAAAAAGAATTAAAAAATAAAAACTTTAACTTACCTTTTTTGCAGGTTTTCATACTTACCACTGCTGGCAGGGCTGCACTGACCTGTCGCTATTCTGGGCACGGCGTATGGGTCGGGAGAGAGCCGAAAGTCCGACGCAAATGCAATTGTCGTCGTTGCATGTCAGCGCACCTCTCCCCGGCGGTACTTGAAAGCGCCGCCACAAACAACTACTTGAGGATCCCGCCCGGGCTTTGCAAGCGTGTTTTTGTCATGGAGGGTCAAATCGCGGCGAAAACCCGGTGGCAAACGTCTCGAAAATCCGACCCATTGACTTTAGCTAGGCCCCTTTTTTGAGATTACTGCTGTGTAATCATTCTGGGATTTCCATTGTTCTCTATATCCCCATTGTCCTATAAATTCTCCCTGATCAGGATCAGGCACAGTTGTAATATCTGACAATACTTTGATCACAGAACACAAATAGTAACAAGTGGATCTGGCAAGCTGACTGGAATGGTTTGTAGAGATCAATTTAAATCTCTTTAGTGTCGCAAAAGAGTTTCCCCCAAAATATTATCCTGTAGTTTTAACGTCTGGCAACGCTTCAGCCAGATCAAGTCACCAAATTTGACCACAATCTGTGGCACAACAGGTTTTACACACTGTTCGAAACGTGATCCTTTCTCCTCTTCCATCAAAGAATCCCAAAGAAACAAAATGACACAGTCAACATTTGCATCAACATGTTACAATTCCAGGTCATGTATGTCAGAGCAAGGCTTTTCTTTTACCTCTCCAGCCGAGCCCAGACTGAAGGAAGGAAAGTGTCTCTGACAGCCTGAATGTGTGTTTGAGCTGATCACGTTTCAGCAGTTGGTGAATGCAAATCTGCAGCACAAGAGAATGCACACCGAGATTAATTCCCCAGTCTCATTCACGGATAGAAAATGTTAAGATATCACAGGAAATTGTTGTGCTGATTTTAATCGTTCCACCACCAGTGGCCGTGTCTTCAGCTGCCTAAGCTCTAGAATTCCCTCCCTGAACCTCTCCGCCTCTCTACCTCTCAGGTCCTCAAAGATGCTCCTTACTTCTTTGGCCACATCTATGCTAATGTCTCCTTATGTGGCTTGGTGTCAGAATTGGTTTGATAACGCTCCTGCGTTTTACTATGGTAAAGGCACTATATAAATGCAAGTTGTAATTGTTGCTGGGGGAGGGAATGCCATTCTGAAGCTGTGGTTAAGGCCCATTGTTGGGTTCGATGTAGACAGGGATCGGAGTTACACCTGGGCCATGCTGTATGATACCTGCGAGTGTTTCACACTGACACTGCTCGCTATAGATTTTGACACGTGTACAAAACTGAATGGAGTTAGGGACGGGGGAGGGGGCAGGATACTTCAACACCTACTAGTGCTGTTTGAGCCCCTCTCCTCCCTAGCATTCCAGGGAGTTAGTGGCAGGGCTCGGGGACTTGAGCTAGCCAGGTAACAACGGAACAGATGAGTTACTTCCTGCCTGCTGCCTGCTTTTCCACCAGCTCTGCGTGAAGATGATGAAGCAAGACAAAAAAAGGGGGGCGAAATTGCCCTGCGTCCCGATTAGGGGTGGTAACCTTCTGAGGCCGGGACTTTTAGCGCCCAGCACGGAGGTCCCGATCCCACCACGGAATTGCCCTTACCGCCTCTGAAAGGAAGCAGAGTGCAAGCTCCAGCACTCCACTTCCTTTGAGGACAGTAACATGGGCGCTACTGGAGCGTGGAGTCAAGTGCTATGTGGGTGATCCGGGTCAGCTGACCCGCTTCAATTTTCCTCCCCTTCACTTAAAGGGGAGGGCTGCTGCGCACTCTGCACGGCATTTAATGGCATCCACTTGGCCACCAAGGCAGCGTGCGACCTCAAGACGGAGTGCCGGTCTGCACAATGGCGGCCCGGACCACACTAGGGACGTCATTGTCGAGGTAACTCGAGAGTCCGGCAACAAAAAAAGATGGCGGCCCGGGGCGTTGGCGCCCTCCCCTTTAAGCACCGCCCCGCGAGCGGATATCGGCCAGCTTCGCGACCCGTGGGGCAATTTCCCCTGCGGGGCGGTGAGGGGTCATCGCTGGTTGCGCGGCGGCCCAGGACGCTAACCGTGGGGCGCGGCACTGCCATGGCAGCACCTCGGCAAACTACTGGGCAATTTCCCAGGAGGCATTAGCGCCCCCCCCCGGGAAAAAACTGTCTTGCGCCCCCCCTCCCCCCCAAGAGGTGCTAATGGGGCTATAAAAAGGGGCAATTTTGCCCCCCCCTCAATTTTTTAAACCGCCATGGTGGGTCCACAAACACAGACTGTCAATCTGGCACAGGTTACTGAAGCTCTTGCAAGGACTGACTCCCAGGGCCAGGGTACTCAGATCCGTGTGGAGTTTGTGGATGATGGCGGCCAATCCGAAATATAAATGGACCAATCCATGAGGGAGAAGCGCTCAGGCTTTAGGAGTCTAGGCATGAAGCAAGACGATTATGATAGCGGATCTACACAATTGATATAAACTGAAGACCCCCCCCTCCCTAAATAACCGGCTACCAACATTCACAAAAACAATTGTTCACAAATCCCTCCATGGCCTCGCCGCTCCCTATCTCTGTAATCTCCTTCAGCCCCACAATCCCACGAGATGGCTGCGCTCCTCAAAGTCTGTCCACTTGTGCATCCCTGATTATAATCGCTCCATCCCATTGGTGGCCGTGCCTTCAGCTGCCTAGGCCCCAAGCTCTGCAACTCCCTGCCTAAATCTCTCTTTCCTCTTCGCCTTTCTACCTCTCTTTCCTCCTTTAAAACCTACCTCTTTGACCAAGCTTTTGGTCACCTGCCATAATTTCCTCTTACGTGGCTCAGTGTCCAATTTATGTGTTTTGTCTTATGACACTCTTGTGAAGCGCCTTGGGATGTTTTACTGCGTTAAAGGCGCTATATAAATATAAGTTGTTGTTGTAAAACAGAAGTCTATAACTGAAAAATGACATCAATTCCGAGTGCCACTGCAGTTGGATTACAGCCTGGAGTCCTGCCCTCAGCCGGGTAGTGTGTAAAATCCTCACATTATAAATTACTTAAATACTTACTGCTCGTTGCTTCCTGGTGTTCACCTCTCCAACAGCTAAAGAAAACATTCCCTGCAGCAGGTAATTTTCATTTTACACAAAGAGTGATGGAATCGGGCAACAAGCTATGAGGCAATGAATCAAGCAGAGGCAAAATTATTGGCCCAAATAGACTTTCCCTGTTCCAGAAGTTCTGACACAATATCTTCACCAAGAAAGAGGATGCTGCCTTTGACATAGTGAACGAGAAGGTAGTTGAGACACTTGATTGGATAAAAATTGATAAAGAAGAGGTATGAGAAAAGCTGGCTGTACTTAAAGTAGATAAATCACCAGGAACGGATGGGAATCATCCTCGGATGCTGAGGGAATTGAGGGTGGAAATCGCGGAGTTACAGGCCATAATATTCCAATCCTCCATAGATACCGGGGTGGTGCCGGAGGACTGGAGAATTGCAAATGTTACACCCTTGTTCGAAAAAGGGTGTAAAGATAAACCCAGCAACTACAAGCCAGTCAGTTTAACCTTGGTAGTGGGGAAGTTTTTAGAAACGATAATAAGGGACAAAATTAACAGTCACTTGGATAGGGGTGGATTAATTAAGGAAAGCCAACACAGATTTGTTGAAGGCAAATCGTGTTTAACTAACTTGATCAAGTTTTTGATGAGGAAACAGAGAGGGTTGATGAGGGCAATACGGTTGATGTGGTGTGCATGGATTTCCAAAAGGCGTTCGACAAAGTACCACATAATAGGCTTGCCTGCAAAATTGAAGCCCGGGCCAGTGGTAGCATGGATACGAAATTGGCTAAGTGAAAGGAAACAGAGTAGTGCTGAACGGTTGTTTTTTGGAGTGAAGGAAGGTATACAGTGGCGTTTCTCAAGGGTCGGTTCTAGGATTACTGCTTTTCTTGATATAAATTAATGACATGGATGTGGGTGTACAGGGTACAATTTCAAAATTTGCAGATGGTACAAAACTTGGAAGTATAGTGAACAGTGAGGAGGATAGTGATAGAGTTCAGGAAGACATAGACAGGCTAGAGAAATGGATGGACATGTGGCAGATGAAATTTAACACAGAAAAGTGTGAAGGGATGCATTTTGGAAGAAAGAATGAGGAGAGGCAATAAAAACTAAATGGTACAATCCTAAAGGGGGTGCATGAACAGAGAGACTTGGGGGTATGTTGCACAAATCGTTGAAGGTGGCAGGGCAGGTTGAGAAAGCTGTTATGTATGGAGAAAGAGTCAGACTGAACACTGTGAGCTCAAAGTAAAGTGTGACCTTAGTCTTTTATTGCAGGTCTCCAGAGTGCCTCTCCAATCTGTGAGGCCTCCTTAAATATCTGTACAGTCCCAAGGGATTATGGGATCCCTTGGGACTCCAGGGGATGAGCCCTCTGGTGGCTGTACAGAGTAAATGCAAGTTTACATATATAACAACACGCCCCGCCCCCGCCCCCCCGCCAAAGTCAATAGTGTAACTATTTACAATGTGAGTTGATCTGATGCCCTTCTTGCCCTGGTTAATTGTCTCGGTGTGAAAGCTGGTATTGTTGAATCATTTGTTGGGCCCTTGCTGGGCTGCTGTGCAGCTGGCCTTGCTGGGCTGCCTGGTGTGACGGGCCCTGCTGGGCTGCTGTAGATGATGGGTTCTGCTTCGTGGTCAACCATGGGGCCGGTTGCAACTGGTGTGTATGTTGGGGATCTAAAAAGGTAGGGTCTAAGGTTTGTTGCTCAGGATAGACCGTAAATCTGAGTTTGATTTGGTCCCAGTGTTTCCGGTGAATGGGTCCATTTGAAAGTTTGACCCGAAACACCCTGCTCCCCTCTTTGGCCACGACAGTGCCGGAAAGTCACTTGGGACCTTGTCCATAATTCAATACAAATACAGGATCATTGATTTCAATCTCACGTGACACATTTGCGCTATCATGGAATGCACTTTGTTGAAGCCGCCTGCTATCGACCTGTTCCTGTAGATCAGGGTGATCTAACGAGAGCCTTGTCTATTTTCATGAGCAGTTCAGCAGGTAGGATCCCAGTAAGTGACTGAGGTCTCATGCGGTAGCGAAGCAGGACTCGGGATAGGTGAGTCTGTAGTGAGCCTTCAGTTACCCTCTTCAAGCTTTGCTTGATGATTTGCACAGCTCTCTCTGCCTGACCATTAGACGCTGGTTTAAACGGGGCAGATGTGACATGTTTGATCCTGTTGCAGGTCATGAATTCTTTGAACTGGTAAAACATGGCCCGTTGTCGCTCACCAGGACATCGGGTAAGCCGTGAATGGCAAACATGGCCCGCAGGCTTTCAGTAGTGGCAGCGGACGTGCTAGCCGACATTATCTCACATTCAATCCACTTGGAATACGTGTCTACAACCACAAGGAACATTTTACCCAAGAACAGGCCTGCATAGTCGATGTGTATGCTAGACCAGTTTGGAGGGCCAAGACCATAAACTTGGCAGAGCCTCCCTGGGTGCATTGCTTAGCTGCGAGCATGTTTTACATCTGTGAACGCAGGACTCTAAGTCCGCATCGATACCAGGCCACCACACGTGGGATCTGGCTATCGCTTTCATCATCACGATGCCTGTGTGAGTACTGTGGAGGTCATTGATGAAGGTGTCTCTGCCTTTCTTGGGGACCACTACTCGATTGTCTCACAGAAGCCAGTCTGCTTGTGTAGACATTTCATCTTTGCGCCACTGGAATGTCTTTATCTCTTCCTGCATTTCCACTGGAACACTGGACCAGCTCCCGTGAAGCACACAGCTTTTGACTAGAGATAAGGGGTCCTGGCTTGTCCAGATTTTGAACTGCCGAACAGTGACAGGTGTTTGCTCACTCTCAAATGCTTCCATAACCATGGCTGGATCTACAGGCTGTGCCATTTCCACCCCTGTGGTGGGCAATGGCAGTCTATTGAGAGCATCGGCGCAGTTTTCTGTGCCTGGCCTGTGGTGGATGGCGCAGTTGTATGCGGAAAATGTGAGCGCCCATCACTGGATGCGGGCCGATGCGTTGGTATTTATCCATTTAGTCTCGAAAACAGGGATATAAGTGGCTTATGTTCAGATTCCAATTCGAATTTTAGCCCAAACAGGTATTGATGCATTTTCTTTACCGCATAGACACACACTAATGCTTCTTTCTCAATCATGCTGTAGGCTCGCTCAGCCTTAGACAGACTCCTGGATGCATAAGCAACTGGTTGCAGTTTTCCAAAGTCATTAGCTTGTTGCAATACACACCCAACGCCATATGACGGCGCTTCACATGCTAATACCAAACGCTTACATGGATCATACAACACAAGCAATTTGTTTGAGCATAACAATTTTCTCACTTTTACAAAGGCATTTTCTTGGCTTTTTCCAAAAACCCATTCTTCCCCTTTCCGCAGTAAGACATGCAGTGGTTCTAACAGTGTGCTGAGACCCGGTAAGAAGTTACGAAAGTAGTTCAGGAGTCCCAGCAATGACCACAGCTCCGTCAGGTTCTGTGGTCTCGGTGCCTTCTCGATTGGCTCCATCTTCGCGTTGGTGGGCCTGATGCCGTCCGCCGCAATCTTCCTTCCCAAGAACTCCACTTCCGGCGCCAGGAAAACCCACTTTGAGCATTTTAACCTGAGCCCCACACGGTTGAGTCGACTAAGAACCTCCTCCAGGTTCTGCAGATGCTCGACTGTGTTCCGACTTGTGACCAAGATGTTGTCCTGGAAGACCACAGTGTGCGGGACCGACTTCAGTAAACTTTCCATATTTCTCTGGAATATCGCCGCCGATGATCGGATTCCAAACGGGCATCTGTTATAAACAAAAAGACCTTTGTGCATGTTGATGCAGGTGAGGGCCTTCGATGATTCATCCAGTTCCTGAGTCATGTAGGCTGAAGTCAGAACCAGCTTCGTGAACTTCTTTCCTCCCACCAGCGTTGCAAAGAGGTCATCGGCCTTTGGTAGTGGGTATTGGTCCTGCAGGGAGAAACGATTGATAGTTACTTTGTAATCGCCACAGATTCTGATGGGGCCATCTCCCTTGAGGACTGGGACAATAGGACTGACCCACTCATTGAACTCGATCGGTGAAATGATGCCCTCTCTTTGCAGCCGGTCTAGCTCGATCTCTACCCTTTCTCTCATCATGTACGCTACTGCTCTCGCCTTGTGATGGATGGGTCGCGCCCTCGGAATTAGGTGGATCTGCACTTTTGCTCCTTGGAATTTTCCGATGCCTGGTTCGAACAGCGAAGGAAATTTGTTTAAGACCTGGGCACACGAAGTGTCGTCAGCGGGCGATAGCGCTCGGACATCGTCCCAGTTCCAATGTATCTTTCCCAGCCAACTCCTGCCGAGCAGTGTGGGTCCATCGCCCGGTACCACCCAGAATGGTAGCTTGTGCACCGCTACATTGTAGGAGACCTTTATGGTAGCACTGCCAAATACAGGAATCAGTTTTTTTGTGTAAGTTCTTAGTTTCGAGCGAACTGGAGTTAAGATAGGCCTTGTCGCACCACAACCTTTCGAACGTCTTTTTGCCCATGATGGACTGGCTCGGGCCTGTGTCCAGCTCCATTGACACCGGGAGTCCATTTAGTTCAACATTCAGCATTATCGGAGGACAATTTGTGGTGAAGGCATGCACCCCATGTACCTCTGCCTCCTCGGTCTGAGGCTCTGGTTCATCGTGAACCTCCGTGGATCTGTCCTCCTCTACAACATGGTGCTCTGCAGTTTTAGCATGGCCTGCAGCTCAGCTGCATACTCGTTGAAGGTGTCCCATTGTTCCACAGCCCTTGCAAACGTATCCTTTGAATCGGCATGAATGGAAACGATGATCACCCCCGCAGCACCAACAAGGTGTTAATGGCCTTGCATTCATCACCCTTGATGGTGGACTCTGAAACATCTGCGGACGTGCAGCTGCAGTTATGTGTGACCTGTCCTGTATGTTATGATTCGAAAACAACATTACTTTGTTGACAGTACTTGTAGCAGCACTTGTGTGCTGAGAGATTTGCTTCGTATTGTCACTGGTGGCAATGAACACCTGGGCTATCGCTATGGCCTTACTGAAGGTTGGGGCCTCTACCGTCAAAAGTTTGCGAAGTATGGTTTCCTTAGCCAATGCCAAGTATGAAAAAGTCTCTGAACATGTGCTCCAAATGTCCTTCAAATTCGCAATGTCCTGCAAGGTGTCTTAGCTCGGCGACATAACTCGCCACTTCCTGGCCTTCAGACCTTTTGTAGGTGTAGAACTGGTATTTCGCCATCAGAACACTTTCCTTCGGGTTCAAGTGCTCTCGGACCAGTGTGCACAATCGTTGTACGATTTCTCTGTGGGTTTCGCTGGAGTGAGCAGATTCTTCATGAGGCCATACGTTGGTGCCCCACAGACAGTGAAGAGGATTACCCTTCGTTTGGCAGTGCTCTCTTCCCTATCTAGCTCGTTGACTATGAAGTATTGGTTGAGTCGCTCCACAAAAGTTTCCCAATCATCTCCCTCCGAGAATTTCTCCAGGATGCCCACTGTTCTCTGCATCTTTGGGTTCGCTATGTGTGTCTCGTCGCCAGTTGTTATGTATGGAGAAAGAGTCAGACTGAACACTGTGAGCTCAAAGTAAAGTGTGACCGTAGTCTTTTATTGCAGGTCTCCAGAGTGCCTCTCCGACCTGTGAGGGCTCCTTAAATACCTGTGCTCCCAAGAGATTATGGGATCCCTTTGGACTCCAGGGGATGAGCCCTCTGGTGGCTGTACAGAGTAAATACAAGTTTATATATATAACAAAAGCGCCGAAAAACATAGAAACATAGAAACATAGAAAATAGGTGCAGGAGTAGGCCATTCGGCCCTTCGAGCCTGCACCACCATTCAATGAGTTCATGGCTGAACATGCAACTTCAGTACCCCATTCCTCCTTTCTCGCCAGACCCCTTGATCCTCCTAGTATTAAGGACGACATCCAACTCCTTTTTGAATATATTTAGTGAATTGGCCTCAACAACTTTCTGTGGTAGAGAATTCCACAGGTTCACCACTCTCTGGGTGCAGAAGTTTCTCCTCATCTCGGTCCTAAATGGCTTACCCCTTATCCTTTGACTGTGACCTCTGGTTCTGGACTTCCCCAACATTGGGAATATTCTTCCTGCATCGAACCTGTCTAAACCCATCTGAATTTCAAATGAGATCCCCTCTCATTCTTCTGAACTCCAGTGAATACAAGCCCAGTTGATCCAGTATTCCTTGATATGTCAGTTCCGCCATCCTGGGAATCAGTCTGGTGAACCTTCGCTGCACTCCCTCAATAGCAAGAATGTCCTTCCTCAAGTTAGGAGACCAAAACTGTACACAATACTCCAGGTGTGGCCTCACCAAGGCCCTGTACAACTGTAGTAACACCTCCCTGCCCCTGTACTCAAATCCCCTCGCTATGAAGGCCAACATGCCATTTGCTTTCTTAACCGCCTGCTGTACCTGCACGCCAACCTTCAATGACTGATGTACCATGACACCCAGGTCTCGTTGCACCTCCCCTTTTCCTAATCTGTCACCATTCAGATAATAGTCTGTCTCTCTGTTTTTACCACCAAAGTGGATAACCTCACATTTATTCACATTGTACTTCATCTGCCATGCATTTGCCCACTCACCTAACCTATCCAAGTCACTCTGCAGCCTCATAGCATCCTCCTTGCAGCTCACACTGCCACCCAACTTAGTGTCATCTGCAAATTTGGAGATACTACATTTAATCCCCTCATCTAAATCATTAATGTATAATGTAAACAGCTGGGGCCCCAGCACAGAACCTTGCGGTACCCCACTAGTCACTGCCTGCCATTCTGAAAAGTACCCATTTACTCCTACTCTTTGCTTCCTGTCTGCCAACCAGTTCTCAATCCATGTCAGCACACTATCCCCAATCCCATGTGCTTTAACTTTGCACATTAATCTCTTGTGTGGGACCTTGTCGAAAGCCTTCTGAAAGTCCAAATACACCACATCAACTGGTTCTCCCTTGTCCACTCTACTGGAAACATCCTCAAAAAATTCCAGAAGATTTGTCAAGCATGATTTCCCTTTCACAAATCCATGCTGACTTGGACCTATCATGACACCTCTTTCCCAATGCGCTGCTATGACATCCTTAATAATTGATTCCATCATTTTACCCACTACCGATGTCAGGCTGACCGGTCTATAATTCCCTGTTTTCTCTCTCCCTCCTTTTTTAAAAAGTGGGGTTACATTGGCTACCCTGCAGCCCATAGGAACTGATCCAGAGTCAATGGAATGTTGGAAAATGACTGTCAATGCATCTGCTATTTCCAAGGCCACCTCCTTAAGAAAAAGTGTTATGGGATCGTGGGCTTTATAAATAGAAATACAGAGTACAAAAGTGTGGAAGTTATGATGAACCTGTATAAAACACTGGTTCGGCCCCAACTGGTGTCCTGTGTCCAATTCTGGGCACCGCATTTTAGGAAGGATGTGAACGCCTTAGAGAGGGTGCAGAAAAGATTTACGAGAATGATTCCAGGGATGAGGGCCTTCAGTTATGTGAATAGACTGGAGAAGCTGGGGTTGTTCTTCTTAGAGCAGAGAAGAATGAGAGGAGATTTGATAGAGGTGTTCAAAATCATAATAAGTCTGGACAGGGTAGATAGAGGGTAACTGTTCCCATTGACAGAAGGGTCGAGAACCAGAGGACACAGATTTAAGGTGATTGGCAAAAGAACCAAAGGCGAAGTAAGAAAAAACCTTTTTACGCAGCAATTGGTTAACATCTGGAATGCACTGCCTGAAAGGATAGTGGAGGCCGACTTAATCTTATCTTTCAAACGGGAGTTGGATTAGTATCTGAGGGAAAAAAAATTTGCAGGGCTCGGGGAAAGGGCAGGGGAATGGGACTAGCTGAGAGTTGGCATGGGCTCGATGAGCCAAATAGCCTTCTTCCGTGCTGTAACCATTCTATGATTCTATGAATGTTCATTTAGCTGGACTTTGGGTTAATGTTTTAAAGCCATCGTTGACTGTATAATAAGGATATGGAGATATGTTTGCCGGCAACTAGCTGAATGTGAACGAACTACCCACCCTTTCTGTTCCACTGTTAAAAAATGACTTGAAACCTGTCACTTTTAGAACACAAGAGCATAAGAAATAGGAGCAGGAGTAGGCCATATGGCCCCTCAAGCCTGCTCCGTCATTTAATAAGATCATGGCTGATCCGATCATGGACTCAGGTCCACTTCCCTGCCCGCTCCCCATAACCCCTTATTCCAGGGCGCAGGGGCAGCACGGACCAGCCCACACTGCGATATATGTGTGCACTAGGTCCATGCAGCAGAGCTGGTCTCCAGTCGTCTTGGGTAATCCTTGCCACTGGATAAAGACCTAGCTCTGTCAAGGCCATCTGGTGGCTGGTGTGCAATGAAACATAGAAACATAGAAAATAGGTGCAGGAGTAGGCCATTCGGCCCTTCGAGCCTGCACCGCCATTCAACAAGATCATGGCTGATCACCCACCCCAGCACCACCCCCCCACGCCCCCTCCACACCCCCGCCGACCCCCCCAGCCGCAAGGACCACATCCAACTCCCTCCCGAACACATCCAACGAACTGGCATCAACAACTCTCCGCGGCAGGGAACCCCACAGGCCAACAACACCCCGAGTGAAGAAGTCTCTCCCAATCCCAGCCCCAAACAGCTCAGCCCCCCATCCCAAGAGCGTGCCACCCCCCTGGCTCCGGACCCACCCAACACCGGGAACATGCCCCCTGCACCCAACCCGCCCCGTCCCGTCAGAATCCTTCCCAAATGCCTAACGCCCCCGGATGTCGAGCCCCCAGCCCCGGCCACCCCGGAACCACGCCCCCGCGACGCCAACCACACCACATCCACCAACCGCCATCTGCGCAGTCAACCCGTCCACACCACTCCGAACACTCCCCGCACCGAGGCACAGAGCCCCCAAGCCCGCCCCTCCAACACACATCGCCCCCCCAGACCTGTGCTGCAATGTGGCCCCTCCCGTCCCCCACCACACGTTAAAAAAATCCATACACAGGCATCTTCCACCCTTCAGGATGTAGTTCGGGTCCTTCATTGAAACACCTGTGAACTCGTCCTTTTTTGGCTTGGAAGCAAGTCATCCTCGTTTCGAGGGACTGCCTATGATGATGATGATTCCCTTATCGGTTAAGAAACTGTCTATCTCTGTCTTAAATTTATTCAATGACCCAGTTTCCACAGCTCTCTGAGGCTGCTAATTCCACAGATTTACAACCCTCTGAGAAGAAATTCATCTTCATCTCAGTTTTAATTGGCGGCTCCTTATTCTAAGATTATGCCCCCTAGTCTAGTCTCCCCTATCAGTGGAAACATCCTCTCTGCATCTACCTTGTCAAGCCCCCTCATTATCTTATACGTTTCGATAAGATCACCTCTCATTCTTCTGAATTCCAATGAGTCGAGACCCAACCTACTCAACCTTTCCTCATAAGTCAACCCCCTCATCTCCGGAATCAACCTAGTGAATATTCTCTGAACTGTCTCCAAAGCAAGTATATCCTTTCGTAAATATGGAAACCAAAACTGCACGCAGTATTCCAGGTGTGGCCTCACCAATACCTTATATAGCTGTAGCAAGACTTCCCTGCTTTTATACTCCATCCCCTTTGCAATAAAGGTCAAAATACCATTGGCCTTCCTGATCACTTGCTGTACCTGCAAACTATCCTTTTGTGTTTCATGCACAATTACCCCCAGGTCCCGCTGTACTGCGGCACTTTGTAATTTTTCTTATGAAGCTTTCAATCAACTTTCCAAGCTCCTCTTCTGTGGCTTGTTGCCCATTTATTTATCTACTTTATATTTTTCTTCCCCTCTGTAAATGTGCCGTGGAATGTTATCTGTGTTAAATACACTATATGATTGCACGTTGCTGTTGCTGAATGGAAACTGTTAACTAGAAAAGTCATCAAATGTATGGAGCTTAGTAAGTAAAAGCATTGCTTGGTGTGATAGTGAGTTAGCTGATGGGCACCCAGCCAATTGGACTCAGTGCATCTGAGCTTGGCAGAGCAAAAATATCAGACAGGGTTTCCATTCCTCATTGTGACCATTGTGCCAACTTTGGGTGATGAGAGCGTGAGGCTTGGCCGTGACACTCTCCTCCCCATGGTGGAACAGCCTGCTGACAATAGAGATGTCGGCCTCAGGGTGGGATCGGTACAAGGGGAAGAGGGGTGGCTGGGCGGGTCAGGCGTAAAAATCACAAGCTGAGGCCCGCTGAGATTTGAGCACAAAAATCTAGGTTCTCACTCCAGTGTCATACTGAGGGAGTGCTGCACTGTCGGAGGTGCCTTATTTCGGATGTTTGTGGAAGCTTGCTGTGTGCAAATTGGATGCTGCATTTCCTATATTTCAGCAGAGATTATACTTCAAAAAATTTACTTCATTGGCTGTAAAGTGCTTTGGGCCGTCATGTATAAGGAGATGGGGGGGTGGGAGGGGGCAGTGCGGGGGTGGGGGGGGGTGTAGGAGGAGGTGGTGAAGTGAGGGGCGGGGAAGAACTATTTGGTGTATGTTTAAATTATTGTACAGGCTGAAGTTGAGCTGTTGTTCCTGGTGGTTTGCTATTGCTAGACAGGTTAAGATACCAACAATAAAGCAACATTGGCAGGAGTGAGAGTGAAGTCAGTGCAGTTTGTGTCACAGACACAGGAAGAAGTGAGCAAGATTAAGAGTCAGGAGGGAACAAAGAACAGCTTGAAATGCACGGTAATAACTAACAGCTCTTTTATTTCCAGATCTTCGCGTATTTCCGTCAAAGAATAGCAAAAGAAATGCAAGAGAAGTGTAACTGCATACAATATGCTTACTCCCATCAGGAGGCTGCCTAGAGTTTTGTTAACAAACTATTATCTACAAAAGTCATCAAACGTATGGACCTCTTTAGTAGATAGAGCTTAATAGGTAAAAGCATTGCTTGGTGTGATACTGAGTTAGCTAATCTTAGCCCTGCCAATTGGGCTCAGTGCCCCTGAGGCTGGCAGAGCAAAAATATCAGACAGGATTTCCACTCCTCATCGTGACCATTGTGCGAATATTGGGTGAAGACAGCGTGAGGCTTGGCTGTGATGCCCTC
Organism: Pristiophorus japonicus; assembly: GCF_044704955.1. NCBI lineage: Eukaryota > Metazoa > Chordata > Chondrichthyes > Pristiophoridae > Pristiophorus > Pristiophorus japonicus. Next base: position 31,726,029 of record NC_091985.1, read on the forward strand.
CTCCCCATGGTAGAATAGCCAGCTGCCACTAGAGGTATAGGCTTTGGGTGTGGGATCGGGCAGCACGGGTCAGTGACAATCAGCGAGTGTTCTTGTCCTTGACTGCTCTCTAGTGACTCTCGTTGAAAAGTGGACACTTGTGGATGGACAATGCGAGCAGGATCAAGCTGGGCTACAATGCCCTCCATGGTTGAATAGCCCACTGATGCTCACTGTCTAGCTTCACACATGAAGAACAATTAGCTTGGGCAGTGTGTTGGAGGTCATCTAGCACGCTAAAGTTTGTACCCCAGCCAAATGTCAGCACCCTACAAGGAGCAGTGGAGAGTAAAGGCAGCAGTAATATCCTTGCAGCAGGGAGGGGCAAACGTCAGCGAGGCTTCATACTCCTGACCTGATCTGGAACACACCTGAGGACAGGATAGGGCTCGGCTGTGTTGCCCCTCCAGCGATACTTGCTGTCCAGCCTCACACCTGTGGAATGATTACCCGGGCAATGTACCGATGGGTCCATGGAACCAGCATTAAACACGCTTCGATCAGGAGGTGGTAAGGAAGAGAAAAAAGGTGCAAGCCAACCAAATGGGAGTTGTACACTGTCCAGTTTACAGCGGTTTACCTCCTAAACAGAGCTCAATGTACGTCCATTAGTAACTAAAGAAATAAACGACATTAGTAGTGCACCAACTGAATAGTGACATTAGGTTGTTGACTGCTTCATTGCACCCTCACTGTACACATGATGACATGGTGTTGCCATACCAACCATGTCCCTTTAAAGCTTCAAGCAAGATTCTCAGGTTTGTCTGAATCAGGTGTGTCAATAGATTGCAACAGAAAATTGATCTCAAATAACTTGAATTGGCACCAGTGTTATGTTAAACCTGTATTGAACCTTGGTTAGACCACACTTGGAGGACTGTGTACAGTTCTGGTTGTCATATTATAAAAAGGATAATAGAGGCACTGGAGAGGGTGCAAAAAAGATTTACACGGATGATATCAGAACTGCGAGGGTATACTTATCAGGAAAGGATGAACAGACTGGGTCTCTTTTCTCTTGAAAAGAGAAGGCTGAGGGGTGACCTAATAGAGGTCTTTAAAATTATGAAAGGTTTTAATAGAATGGACACAGAAAGAATGTTTCCACTTGTGGGGAGGAGAATATCTAGAGGCCATCAATATAAGATAGTCACCAAGAAATCCAATAGGGAATTCAGAAGAAACTACTTTACCCAGAGAATGGTGAGAATGTGTAACTCGCTACCACAGGGAGTGGTTGAAATGAATAGTATAGATGCACTTAAGGGGAGGCTAGACAAGCATATGAGGGAGAAGGGAATAGAGGGTTATGCTGATAGTTTAGATGAAGAAAAATGGGAGGAGGCTTGAGTGGAGCATAAACGCTGGCATGGACTGGTTGGACCGAATGGCCTGTTTCTGTGACGTGTTTGTAATTCTATGCAATCCCACTCCAATAGGTTTGCTTCTCTGATCTCTGCACACGTTAGCTGGAGGGAGCTGAGTTGTAGGATAGACATGGGATCTTGTCTGATAAAATGTCAGTGTCTCTTGGCAGGCTAGCTTTGTGGTGAGAAATTCCGCAGGGAGCCAGTGATGCTGACAGGAATCTAGCAGGCTGTATCAAAATGACTTCAGCCTGAGCAGGTAAGCTGTCAGTAGAGAAGGACTCTTTGTTCTTCTCGCTCTGTCTGAATTTCGTAGCAGCAAACCACCTCCACAAGTGCTTCATTCTGCTTAGAGCCAATTTACGTAGCCGGCAAGGATTCAGATCACATCCTGCTGATGCAGGCTGTAACCTTGTGCTCCGAATTGCAACAAGCTGGAATCTGTCACTGGCAGCAGTCTCGGGGAATTGTACACGTGTGCGGTGGGACACCATGAGGTCATGCCGATTCTGTCATTGCGATGCCATTCGCGAATGGTAATTTAACAGCCATTGATACATCCCTATAGGTGGCGGGACTGGGGGAGGAACATTCAACCCAACCAGCTCGCGTAGAACTGTGCAATTCATTGGGACCAGTCATCTCCACGGCGAGTGGCAGATTCCAGCTCATTGTGATGCACAGCACAAGGATAAAGTCTACATCAGCAAGATGTGACCTGACTCTATGCTGACTGGGTAATAAGCAATAACACAAACTCTGGCATTTCTATAGTGCCATTCATAACCTCAGGACGTCCCAAATGCTTCACAGTGCAATGAAGTAATCTGGATGAGGTAGATCTGTGTGAGAGCGGGACCAGAAAGGCAAAACTCAAAAGAGTGACATCAGATTTTAAAAAGTGACATCGGCACAAGGGGTGGAGCTGATTGGTGAGTAGCTGGTGAGTGTTTATTTTTTAGTTTTAAGTTTATTTCTGTTAAGTTAGTTCTTAGTGTCATGTTTGTAACTACAATGTAACACCACTGTATTACTGTATACACTCAACTTAGATGCACACCTTGACCACAGGGGGTGAACTTATGGGAGACACTCCTTACCTGATCACACAGGTATATAAAGGGAGGCCCCACACAGGGTCATCACTTCTGGAATCCTGTAATAAAGAGTTAAGGTCACAGAGTAGCCTTGTCCCTGGAATGTGCCTCGTGTGGTTTCATGCTGCAGAGTAAGGACGTTACATTGGCGCCGAGAAACGGGAATTCACGACCCACGAGAATGGCCACCGGTAGCACAGAGGAACGGTACTGTGTTGGGGAAGACTGGGCCGATTTTGTCGAGAGGCTTCAGCAAAGCTTCGTAACTAAAGACTGGCTAGGGGATGCAGCGGCCAACAAGCGACGGGCTCATCTCCTGACCAGCTGTGGGCCAAAGACTTATGCGCTCATGAAGGACTTACTGGCACCCGAAAAGCCATCGGACAAAACATTTGAAGAGCTCAGCAAACTAATCGGGGAGCACCTCAAACTGGCGAGCAGCATACACATGGCCCGACACAGATTCTACACCCACCGATGTTGTGAAGGACAGAGCATACGGACTTTGTAGCAGACTTCCGGCGTTTGGCCAGCCTCTGTAAGTTCACAGACGCCTGCAGGGGAGAGATGCTAAGGGACTTCTTCATCGAGGGTAGCGGTCATGTGGGAATTTTTCGCAAGTTAATTGAGACCAAGGACTTGACCTTGGAAGCGGCGGCGTTGTTTGCTCAAACTTTCATGGCGGGGGAGAAAGAGACGAAAATGATTTACTTGCGCAATTCTGCATCATCGAGTCAACATCATAAATGCTACTCAGAGCCCCGCAGGCAGGCAGGCAGGGGCAGGCCAACATTTACCAGGCAGCAATAGATCCAAGAGCAGGATCTCAACAGAGACAATGGCAGGCTGAACGGACGTTCACACCATCACAGTGGACAATGCGGCACGGGATGGGGCCATTGACACCCACTAATAGGGTACTTAAGAGCAGTCAAAGGGACAGTCAGCGCGGAATTCCTGGCCATAGTCCCTTTGTCCCCAACAATGGAAACTTTAACTCATGTGGAGGTGTGGGGGAAAACACTCAGCCAGATCTTGCAGATTCCAACACTTTGTCTGCAGAATCTGCAATCTCAGTGGCCATTTAGCTCGAATGTGCAACCAGACTAATATATGAGACAGAGGGACCAGAAGAGGGTTCTGTGAGGCAGGATGACTTTTGGGGCAAATCGATGGACGCCGAGGTTCAGCGGGTTCATGCGGCAAATATTCACAGTTCATACACCAAAACGCCACCAATGATGGTGAGGATTTTGTTGAACGACATCCCAGTATGCATGGAGCTGGATACTTGGGCCAGCCAGTCACTCATGGGCGTTCAGCAATTCGAGAAGCTGTGGCCATGCAAAGCCAGTAGACCCAAATTAGAACGTATTGAGACACAATTACGGACTTACACCAAGGAAATCATTCCGGTGGTAAACAGTGCAATGATGGCTGTCATACACAATGGGCTAGTGAACCGGCTGCCACTCTGGATTGTCCCGGGCAATGGCCCCGCTCTGTTGGGGAGGAACTGGTTAGCCGAGATAAACTGGAAATGGGGGGATGTTCATGCAGTGTCCTCGGTGGAGCGAAGTTCGTGCTCACTAGTCCTACAACAATTCGAGTCACTATTTCAACCGGGCATCGGGACTTTCAAAGGCACTAAAGTAAGGATACACATCACCCTGGACGCCAGGCAGTGCACCACAAAGCCAGAGCGGTGCTGTATGTGATGCGGGAAAAAAATCGAGAGCGAATTGGACCGGCTGTTGCGAGAGGGCATCATCTTGCCTGTTGAACTCAGTGACTGGGCGAGCCCCATTGTTCCCGTTCTAAAAGTGGATGGCTCTGTCAGGATCTGTGGCGACTACAAGGCCACCATCAATCGGGTGTCCCTACAAGATCAATACCCGCTCCCAAGAGCGGAGGATCTTTTCGCCACGCTGGCAGGTGGCAAGCTGTTCACCAAGTTGGACCTCACTTCAGCCTATGTGACCCAGGAACTGGCCGACGAATCCAAACTACTGACCACCATCACTACGCACAAGGGACTGTTTGCGTACAACAGGTGCCCGTTTGGCATTTGATCAGCGGCCGCAATTTTTCAACGTAACATGGAAAGCCTGCTTAAATCCATTCCTAGAACGATCGTATTCCAGGACGACATCCTCATCACGGGTCGAGATACCGAGGAACACCTCCACAACCTGGAGGAGGTGCTACGCCGACTGGACCGGGTAGGCCTGCGACTCAAGAAGTCTAAATGTGTGTCTTTAACTCCTGAGGTTGAGTTTCTGGGCAGGAGGGTTGCTGCAGATGGGATTCGGCCCACCGAATCCAAAACACAGGCGATTCGACGAGCACCCAGGCCCTGCAACACATCGGAGTTGTGTTCATTCCTGGGACTGTTGAACTATTTCGGGAACTTTCTGCCGAACTTGAGCGTTGTTGGAGCCGCTACACGCGCTCCTGCGTAAGGGTTGCGATTGGTTTTGGGGGGATTGTCAGGAACGGGTTTTCGATCGGGCGCGAAACCTACTTTGTTCAAACAAATTGTTGACCCTGTACGATCCCTGTAAACATTTAGTTCTGACTTGTGATGCATCGTCCTATGGGGTTGGGTGCGTGTTGCAGCAGGATAATGCTGAGGGTCAGCTACAACCTGTGGCTTATGCCTCCAGGTCGCTCTCTCAAGCAGAACGGGGATATGGCATGGTCGAGAAGGAAGTGCTTGCATGTGTCTATGGGGTAAACAAAATGCATCAGTACCTCTTCGGTAGGAAGTTTGAATTAGAGACGGACCACAAGCCACTCACATCCCTGTTGTCAGACAGAAAGGTTGTCAATGTCAACGCATCAGCTCGCGTACAGCGGTGGGCCCTCACACTAGCTGCTTATGACTACTCCATCCGGCACCGGCCCGGCACCGAAAACTGCGCTGACGCACTCAGCTGGCTCCCACTGGCCACCACAGAGGGGGCAGCTGAGCAAAGCGCTGAGATGGTCATGGCTGTCGATGCCTTTGACAGCGCAGGCTCCCCCATCATAGCCCGCCAGATCAAAATCTGGACAAATAGAGATCCCCTCCTATCCTTGATTAAGAAATGTGTCCTGACTGGGGATTGGGCGCCCGCACACAGAGCATGCCCTGAGGAGGTCAGACCTTTCCACAGGCGGATGGATGAGCTCTCCATCCAAGCCGACTGCCTACTATGGAGCAGCCGGGTAGTTATGCCCCAGAAGGGCAGGGAAGCATTCATCAGGGAACTCCACAGCGAGCACCCAGGCATTGTGCTGATGAAGACCGTTGCCCGGTCACACGTTTGGTGGCCTGGAATTGATTCAGACCTGGAACACTGTGTTCCCAGGTGCATGACCTGTGCCTAGCTGAGTAATGCCCCCAGGGAGGCCCCGGTCAGCCCGTGGCCCTGGCCCACCAGACCATGGTCACGCATTCACGTTGACTACGTGGGCCCGTTCATGGGGAAGATGTTCCTCATTGTAGTAGATGCGTACTCGAAATGGATCGAGTGGATCATCCTGAATTCATGCACGTCATCCACCACCGTGGAAAGCCTACGTGCGATCATTGCAACCCATGGCTTGCCGGACATCCTGGTCAGTGATAATGGCCCATGCTTCACAAGCTATGAATTCCGGGAGTTTATGTCAAGCAATGGCATCAACCACATCAGGACTGCACCGTTCAAGCTGGCCTCCAATGGCCAGGCGGAACGGGGAGTCCAAATCATTAAGCAAGGTATGCTCAGGATTCAAGGACCCTCCCTACAATGCCGCCTATCGTGCCTCCTGCTGGCCTATAGATCCCGCCCGCACTCGCTCACGGGGGTCCTGCCCGTAGAGTTACTTATGAAACGGACACTCAAAACTCGGTTGTCCCTCATCCACTCAGTCCTGACCAACATAGTTGAGGGCAAGCGCAAGTCACAAAACGAGTACCATGACTGAAATTCAAGGGGGAGATGTATAGAAATAAATGATCCCGTATTCGTCCTCAATCACGCCATGGGGCCCAAATGGCTTGAGGGTACTGTAATCGGCAAAGAGGGGAATAGGATCATCGTGGTAAAACTCAACAATGGCCAGATATGCCTTAAGCATCTGGACCAAGTAAAAAAAAGGTTCAGCATTGACACGGAGGAACCTGAAGAAGACCATGAGATGGAACTCACAACACCGCCAGTGAACGAGCAACAAGAGCAATCAGAAGAATGCACAGTCCCTGCGGTCAGCCCGGACAGGCCGGAATCACCACAGGTGACAGGCACTCACATCAGCGTCCAACAACCAGAGCCCCAACTGCGGCGCTCCACGAGGGAGCGTAGACCACCTGAAAGACTGAACCTGTGATCCCAGTAAGACTTTGGGGGGGGGGGGAGATGATGTCATGCTTGTCACTACAATGTAACACCACTGTATTACTGTATACACTCAACTTAGATGCACACCTTGACCACAGGTGGTGAACTTGTGGGAGACACTCCTTACCTGATCACACAGGTATATAAAGGGAGGTCCCACTTCTGGAGTCCTGTAATAAAGAATTAAGGTCACAGAGTGGTCTTGTCCCTGGAATGTGCCTCGTGTGGTTTCATGCTGTAGAGTAAGGACGTTACACTTAGTTTATTAAATAGAGGCATGGCAGTTCAGTTTCGTGGAATCCACATCCTGTGCCACGTGCGAAGATCTGGACATTTCTCGTAGCCTGGACGACCACGTGTGCGGGAAGTGTTGCCAGCTAGAACAGGGTTTCAGAGCTTGGCCGGTGGCTGGCATCACTGCAGAGCATCCGCGAGGCTGGGAACTTCATGGATAGCACGTTTCAGGAGGTGGTCTCCACGCAGCTTTAGAATGTGCAGCCAGAGAGGGAATGGGTGACTACCAGACAGAAGAGGAGGCACAGGCAGGTAGTGTAGGAGTCCTATGAGTGCATCTCGCTCTCCAACCAGTAATTTGTTCTGAGTCCCAGTGAAGGCGATGGTTCCCCTGGAGAGTGCAGCCAGAGCCAAGACCACGGCACCACGGGTGGCTCCGCTGCACAGGGGAGGAGGAAGAAGGGTGGAAGACCAATTTTGTTAGAGGATTCGATAGCTAAGGGAGCAGACAGGCATTCCTGCGGCTGCAGACGTGACTCTAGGATGGTATATTACCTCCCTGGTGCCAGAGTCAAGGATGTCATTGAGCGGCTTCAGGGCATTCTGGGGGGAGAGGGTGAACTGCCAGAGGCCGTGGTCAATATCGGTACCAATGACATAGGTAGAAAGAGGGATGAGGTCCTGCAGGCAGAGTTTAGGGAGCTAGGAGAGAGATTAAAAAGCAGGACCTCAAAGATAGTAATCTCTGGATTACTCCTGGTGTCACATGCTAGTGAGTGCAGAAATAGAAGGCGAGAGCAGACGAATGCATGGCTGGCGAGATGGTGCAGGCGGGAGGGCTTTAGATTCCTGAGGCATTGTGACCGTTTCTGGGGGAGATGGGACCTGTTCAAACTGGACGGGTTACATCTCAACAAAGCCGGAACCAGTATTGTCGCACGGGGATGGGGGGGGGGGGGGTGGTGGGGGTTTGCTCGTGCTGTTGGGGAGGGTTTAAACTAGCTTGGCAGGGGGATGGGAACTGAAAGTAGATTCAGAAGGGAGAGAAGTAAAGTTGGAATTGGAAAGCAGAAAATTAGAAAGTGAATTTGGAAGGCAGAGGAAACCAAGGCTAGAAAGTAGACAACAAGGGAGTTTGGCCGTGCTTAATGATATATATTCCAGTGCAAGGAGTCTTGGGAATAAGGCAGATGAGCTGAGAGCACAGATAGACACTTGGGAGTATGTTATCATAGCCATTACTGAAACGTGGCTGATAGGGCAGGTACAGCAGCTCAACATTCCTGGTTACTGTTTTCAGACGGGGTAGAGAGGGGGAGAAAAAAGAATGGGAGGTTGCAGTATTAATTAAATAAATAATTACAGCTGTGAAGAGGGATAATATGTTAGAGGGGTCATCAAATTAGGCCATTTGGGTTGAATTGAAGAACTTAAAAGGGGCAATCACACTGCTGGGAGTGTACTATAGACCCCCAAACACAGAGGGTGATAGAAGAACAAGTATGTAGGCAAATTTCTGAGAAGTGCAAAAACTATAGGGCAGTAATAGTAGGGAATTTCAACGACCCTAATATTAACTGGAATAGAAGTAGTGAAAAATATAGAGGGTACAGAATTCTTAAAATGCATTCAGGAGAACTTTTTTAGTCAGTATGTAGCAAGCCCAACAAGGGAGGGGGCGGTTCTGGACTTAGTTTTAGGGAATGGGCAGGTGGAAGGGGTATCAGTGGGAAATTAGGAAAGCAAAGAGAGAACATGAAAACATTTTGGCAAGTAAATTCAAGGAAAACCCAAAGATGTTTTATAAATACCTTATGAGCAAGAGGATAATTAAAGAAAGAATAGGACCTGTTAGAGACCATAAAGGTAATCTGTGTGTGGAGGCGGAAGACATGGATATGGTTCTTAATTAATACTTTGCACCTATTTTCACAAAAGGGAGGGGCGATGCAGACATTGCAATCAGGGAGGAGGAGTGTGAAATATGAGATGAAATAAACATAGTGAGAGAGGAGATATGAAGGGGTTTAGCAGCTTTGAAAGTGGATAAATCCCCAGGCCCGGATGAAATGCATCCCAGGCTGTTAAGAGAAGCAAAAGAGGAAATAGCAGAGGCTCTGACCATCATTTTTCAATCCTCTCTGGTTACAGGTGTGGTGCCGGAGGACTGGAGGACTGCTAATGTTGTACCTTTATTTAAAAGGGAGAAAGGGACAGGCCGAGTAATTACAAGCCAGTCAGCCTAACCTCAGTGATAGGAAAATTATTGGAGGAAATTCTGAGGGACAGGATAAATCTTCATTTAGATAGACACGGATTAATCAAGGACAGTCGGCATGGATTTGTCAAGGGAAGGTCTGACTAACTTGATTGCATTTTTTGAGGGGGTAACAAGGAGGGTCGATGAGGGCAGTGTGTTTGATGTAGTGTATATGGATTTTAGCAAGGCTTTTGATAAGGTCCCATATGGCAGACTGGTCACGAAAGTAAAAGCCCAGGGGATCCAAGGCAAAATGACAAGTTGGATCCAAGATTGTCTCAGAGACAGGAAGCAAAGGATAATGGTTGATGGGTGTTTTTGTGACTGGAAGGTTGTTTCCAGTGAGATTCCGCAGGGCTCAGTACTAGATCACTTGCTTTTTGTGGTATTATCAATGATGAGTTGAATATAGGGGGTATGATTACGATGTTTGCAGATGATACAAAAATTGGCTGAGTGGTTGATAATGAAGAAGAAAGCTGTAGACTGCAGGAAGATATCAATGTACTGGTCAGGTGGGCAGAACAGTGACAACTGGAATTCAATCCAGAGAATCATAGCATCATAGAATCATGGAAGTTTACAGCACGGAAGGAGGCCATTTCAGCCCATCATGTCCGTGCCGGCCAACAAGAGGCTATCCAGCCTAATCCCACTTTCCAGCTCGGGGTCCGTAACCCCTGCAGGTTATGGCACTTCAAGTGCACATCCAAGTACTTTTTAAATGTGGTGAGGGTTTCAGCCTCTACCATTCTTTCAGGCAGTGAGTTCCAAACCCCCACAACCCTCTGCGTGAAGAAATTTCCCCTCAAATCCCCTCTAAATCTCCGAGGCCCCGCAAAAGCCGGTTTTCGGTGCGCAATGCGCAATGCGCCGAAAACCAGCTTTTTCGATCTGTCAAGTTTTGGCTTGACAGAGCGAATGTCCTTAAAACTCTTGCACCTGGTAAAAGCAGACACATAGCCTACTTTTACCAGCATAAGAGTTTTAAAACACATAAAAATAAAAATTAAAAACGCAGTTTTATGTTAAAAACCCTGTCCTCTAAGGTAGGTTTATTTCAAACCCTATTAAAACACTTTAAACAGAAGTCCTAAAGCAATTTTTAAAAAACATTTAATGAACTTCAATATCAATTAATTTTAATTATGTGAGGTGTGTTTTTTATTATTTATGTTGTGTTTAATATGTTTTTTTTTCATTAATAGCAATGAGAACTCGTAGATTATGAGCTCTCATTGCTATTAATGAGAATACTGTACCTGATTGGTTGGTTGTGCATTCACATGTGACTGCACCTTCTGCGTCCGAACCTGGAGGACGGGAGCGCGCTCCGAAGGTCAGGAAGAGAAGGCCTCCCCACCAGAATCACAGGTGTCTCCGGGACCCCCAGGTAAATTCCTAAAAAATTCTCGGGTCGAAGGCATTCGTCCGAAGGAAGCCTCCGTCCTGAATTTAAGGCCCAATAATCTCAGGTGCATTACAAAGATGGAGTGTATGCCAAGCAATGGGAGAAGAAGTCTTCACCTTAGTGAAGATGATTGGAGGCATGGTTGAAGAGATAGGTTTTGAGGAAGTGTATTCATTGCGAGAGGGATGGAGTACAAAAGCAGGGAGGTCCTGCTGCAACTGTATAGGAGATTGGTAAGGCCGCACCTGGAGTACTGCGTGCAGTTTTGGTCACCTTACTTAAGGAAGGATATACTAGCTTTGGAGGGGGTACAGAGACGATTCACTAGGCTGATTCCAGAGATGAGGGGGTTACCTTATGATTGAGTAGACTGGGTCTTTACTTGTTGGAGTTCAGAAGGATGAGGGGTGATATTAAAGAAACATTTAAAATCATGAAAGGGATAGACAAGATAGAGGCAGAGAGGTTGTTTCCACTGGTCGGGGAGACTAGAACTAGGGGGCACAGCCTCAAAATACGGGGGAGCCAATTTAAAACCGAGTTGAGAAGGAATTTCTTCTCCCAGAGGGTTGTGAATCTGTGGAATTCTCTGCCCAAGGAAGCAGTTGAGGCTAGCTCATTGAATGTATTCAAGTCACAGATAGATAGATTTTTAACCAATAAGGGAATTAAGGGTTACGGGGTGTGGGCGGGTAAGTGGAGCTGAGTCCACTGCCAGATCAGCCATGATCTTATTGAATGGCGGAGCAGGCTTGAGGGGCTAGATGGCCTACTCCTGTTCCTAATTCTTATGTTCTTATGTTCAAGGCAAAGGAATTCAGAGCGTGTTCCAGGAGACCGCCATTTGTAATGAAGGGCGAGGAGTGATGCAAAGAAGGCAGAGTCAGAAGAACAGAGGACATACACTGGCATGTAAGGCTGGAGGAGGTTGCAGAAGTAGGGTGGTGTGAGGCAACAGAGCGGCTTGTAAATGAGGACAAGAATCTGAATTGAATGCACTGTGGGATTGGGAACCAGTGGAGATTGGTAATGACAGGAGAGGGGGAGGTAGGGTTAGGGTTAATAGGATATGGGAGGCAGAATTATAGACCAGACGGGGTTGCAAATAGAGCATGTGTGACTGGAAAGGAGCTTGATGGAGAAGGAGAGAATGAAGATGTCAATGGCCGGCAGACATGATGAGATAAGGGCAGAAGTGATCGATGTAGTGAGGTGGAAGTGGATGGATTTGATGATGCGGAAATGACACGTGTTTTGAAGCTCAATCTTTTATCAAGACAACATACCTGTTCAGGTCTGGTCATTTTTATAAGACCTAGCTACATTAATGACCTGGATACTAAAACCAAATGTAATCCTGTGAAGTTTGCTGATTATTATCAACACAGAAGCAAGAAAGCAGCAAAAGAAGGTGGATTTTGGTTGGCTCTGCAATTAGGCAGATTGAGGACAACAAAAATCAAACGCAAACAAATGTAAAGTTTTGCACATTGGTTGGCAAAATCTGCATCATAAGCAGACATTGGGGGAATTTTAACCCCAAAAATGGGCGGGTTTTGGTGGGTGGGAGGTTAAAGTGTTAACAATCTGAATTCCAACCCACCTCCAAATATTATAATGAGGCTGCGTGCCTCATTTTGAATCTCCACTTTAAGTTTAACTCTGGGCAGCCGGTTTGCCAGGCCTCGGGGAACCTGGCAACTGTAGGGAGGTGAGGTCTACTGGATCCAGGATGTAAGTGCTTTTCCACTTTCCTGCTAGATCCAGCGTCCCTGCCTCACCCCGCCCCCTGCGACCCGACCCTTCCAATTAACTCCAAGGCCTCCCATCTCCCCCTCCCAGAGGTCTCCGATCTCCCCCACAAAGCCTTCAACCACCCCCCCATCCCCACGAGGACTCTGATCTCCGATCCCGGCCCCGACCCATCTCCAGCCCACGACCCATCCTCCGGCCTTTCAATCACGGCCTTCAGACCACCCACCCCCTACCTCCCGATCGCAGCCTTCCAACCCCTGACTCGATCTGGGCCTCCCGATCCTCCCCCACTGTCATGTATGTAACCACAATGTAACACCACTGTATTACTGTATACATTCAACCTTGATGCACACCTTGACCACAAGGGGTGAATTTGTGGGAGACACTCCTTACCTGGTCTCACAGGTATAAAAAGGGAGGTCCCTTGCAGGGTCATTGTCTTTGGAGTCCTGTAAATAAAGAGAGCAGGTCACAGAGTGACCTCGTCCCCAGAATGTGCCTCGTGTGGTTTCATGCTGTCGAGTAAGGAGACGAGAAATGGGAATTCACGACCCACGAGAATGGCCACCGGTAGCACAGAGGAACGGTACTGTGTTGGGGAAGACTGGGACGATTTTGTCGAGAGGCTTCAGCAAAGCTTCGTTATGAAAGAATAGCTGGGGGATGCAGCGGCCGACAAGCGAAGGGCTCATCTTTTGACCAGCTGCGGACCAAAGACCTACGCGTTCATGAAGGACTTACTAGCACCCAAAAAGCCGTCGGACAAAACCTTTGAAGAACTTACCAAATTGATCGGGGAGCACCTCAAACCGGCGAGTAGCATACATATGGCCCGACAAAGATTCTACACCCACCGACGTCAGGAAGGTCAGAGCATACCGGACTTCATAGCGGACCTCCGGCGTTTGGCCAGCCTCTGTAAGTTCACAGACGCCTGCAGGGGGAAGATGCTAAGGGACTTCTTTATCGAGGGCATCGGTCATGCGGGAATTTTCCGTAAATTAATTGAGACCAAGGATTTGACCTTGGAAGTGGCGGCATTGATGGCTCAAACTTTCATGGCGGGGGAGGAAGAGATGAAAATAATATATGCGCGTAATTCTGCCTCTAACACGGCGATGGATCAGGGAGTCAACATCATCAATGCGGTTCAGAGCCCCGCAGCCAGGCAGGGGCAGTCCGACATTCCCCAGGCAGCAATAGACCCCAGAGTAGGACTGCAACAGAGACAATGGCAGGCTGAACGGCCATTCACGCCATCACAGTGGACAATGCGGCCCGGGATAGGGCCATTGACACCCACTAATAGGGTACTTAAGAGCAGTCAAAGGGACAGTCAGCGCGGAATGCCTGGCCATAGTCCCTTTGTTCCCAACAATGGAAACTTTAACGCATGCTGGAGGTGTGGAGGAAAACACCCAGCTAGATCTTGCAGATTTCAACAGTTTGTCTGCAGGAACTGCAATCTCAGTGGCCATTTAGCTTGAATTTGCAGGAAGCCTGCAACCAGACTAATATATGAGGTGGATGGACCAGAAGAGGGTTCTTTGAGGCAGGATGACTTTTGGGGCAAATCGATGGACACCGAGGTTCAGCGGGTCCATGTGGCGAATATTCACAGTTCATACACCAGAACGCCACCAATGATGATGAGGGTTTTATTAAACGGTATCCCTGTATGCATGGAGCTGGACACTGGGGTCAGCCAGTCACTCATGGGAGTTCAGCAATTTGAGAAGCTATGCCCACTTAAAGCCAGTAGACCCAAATTAGCACGTATCGAGACACAATTACGGACTTACACTAAAGAAATCATTCCGGTGCTAGGCAGTACAATGTTGGCTGCCACACACAATGGATTAGTGAATCGGCTGCCGCTCTGGATTGTCCCGGGCAATGGTCCCACACTGTTGGGGAGGAGCTGGTTAGCCGAGATGAACTGGAAATGGGGGGGATGTTCACGCAATGTCATCTGTGGAGCGAAGTTCGTGCTCACAAATCCTACAAGAATTCGATTCACTATTCCAATCTGGCGTTAGGACTTTCAAAGGCACTAAAATAGTGATACACATCACCCCGGACGCCAGGCCAGTGCACTACAAAGCCAGAGCGGTGCCGTATGTGATGCGGGAAAAGATCGAGAGCGAACTGGACCGGCTGTTGAGAGAGGGCATCATCTCGCCTGTTGAATTCAGCGACTAGGTGAGCCCCATTGTTCCTGTCCTAAAAGAGGATGGCTCTGTCAGGATCTGTGGTGACTACAAGGCCACCATCAATCGGGGGTCCCTACAAGATCAATACCCACTCCCGAGAGCGGAGGACCTGTTTGCCACACTGGCAGGCGGCAAGCTGTTCACCAAGTTGGACCTCACTTCAGCCTATATGACCCAGGAACTGGTCGACGAATCTAAACTACTGACCACCATCACCACGCACAAGGGACTGTTCGTTTATAACAAGTGCCCATTTGGCATTCGATCAGCGGCTGCAATATTTCAAAGAAACATGGAAAGCCTGCTTAAATCCATTCCTGGTTCGATCGTATTCCAGGACGGCATCCTCATCACGGGTCGAGACTTACCGAGGAACACCTCCACAACCTGGAGGAGGTGCTACGCCGACTGGACCGGGTAGGCCTGCGACTCAAGAAGTCTAAATGTATATTCATAGCTCCTGAGGTTGAGTTTCTGGGCAGGAGGGTTACTGCAGATGGGATTCGGCCCACCGAATCCAAAACAGAGGCGATTCGACGAGCACCCAGGCCCTGCAACACATCGGAGCTGCGTTCATTCCTGGGACTGGTGAACTATTTCGGGAACTTTCTGCCGAACTTGAGCACATTGTTGGAGCCACTACACGTGCTCCTACGTAAGGGTTGCGATTGGTTTTGGGGGGACTGTCAGGAACGAGCTGTTAATCGAGCGCGAAACCTACTTTGTTCAAACAAATTGTTGACCCTGTACGACCCCTGTAAAAAGTTGGTTCTGACATGTGATGCATCGCCCTATGGGGTTGGGTGCGTGTTGCAGCAGGGCAATGCTGAGGGTCAACTACAACCTGTGGCTTATGCCTCCAGGTCGCTCTCTCAATCAGAACGGGGATATGGGATGGTCGAGAAAGAAGCGCTTGCATGTGTCTATGGTGTAAAAAAAAATGCATCAGTACCTCGTTGCTAGGAAGTTTGAATTAGAAACGGACCACAAGCCACTCACATCCCTGTTGTCAGACAGCAAGGCTATCAATGCCAACGCATCAACTCGCATACAGCGATGGGCTCACACGCTGGCTGCTTATGACTACTCCATCCGGCATCAGCCGGCACTGAAAATTGCGCTGACGTGCTCAGCAGGCTTCCACTGCCCACCACTGAGCGGGCAACGGAGCAAAGCGCTGAGATGGTCATGGCTGTCGATGCCTTTGACAGCGCAGGCTCCCCCATCATAGCCCGCCAGATCAAAATCTGGACAAACAGAGATCCCCTCCTATCCCTGATTAAGAAATGTGTCCTGACTGGGGATCGGGCGCCCGCACACGAAGCATGCCCTGAGGAGATCAGACTGTTCCACAGACGGATGGATGAGCTCTCCATCCAAGTTGACTGCCTACTATGGGGCAGCCGGGTAGTTATGCCCCAGAAGGGCAGGGAGGCATTTATCAGGGAACTCCACAGCGAGCACCCAGGCATTGTGCTGATGAAGGCCATTGCCCGGTCACACGTTTGGTGGCCTGGAATTGATTCAGACCTGGAACACTGTGTTCGCAGGTGCACGATGTGTGCCCAGCTGGGTAATGCCCCCAGGGAGGCCCCACTCAGCACATGGCCCTGGCCCACTAGGCCATGGTCACACATTCATGTTGACTATGTGGGCCTGTTCATGGGTAAGATGTTCCTTATTGTGATTGATGCGTACTCGAAATGGATCGAGTGCATCATTCTGAATTCATGCATGTCATCCACCACCGTGGAAAGCCTATGTGCGGTCTTTGCAACCCATGGCTTGCCGGACATCCTCGTTAGTGATAACGGCCATGTTTCATACGCTACGAATTCCAAGAGTTTATGTCGGGTAATGGCATCAACCACGTCAGAACTGCACCATTCAAGCCGGCCTCCAATGGCCAGGCGGAAAGTGCGGTCCAAATCATTAAGCAAGGGTTGCTCAGAATCCAAAGACCCTCCCTACAATGCTGCCTGTCGCGCCTCCTGCTGACCTATAGGTCCTGCCCGCACTCGCTCACGAGGGTCCCGCCCGCAGAGCTACTCATGAAATGGACACTCAAAACTCGGTTGTCCCTCATTCACCCAGTCCTGACCGACATAGTTGAGGGCAAGCGCAAGTCATAAAACGAGTACCATGACCGTAATTCGAGAGGGAGATGTATAGAAACAAATGGCTCGAGGGCACTGTAATTGACAAAGAGAGGAATAGGGTAATTGTGGTAAAACTCAACAATGGTCAGATATGCAGTAAGCATCTGGAGCAAGTAAAAAAAAAGGTTCAGCACCGACACGGAGGAACCTGAAGAAGACCATGAGATGGAACTCACAACACCGCCAGTGAACGAGCAACAAGAGCAATCAGAAGAATGCACAGTCCCTGCGGTCAGCCTGGACAGGCTGGAATCACCACAGGTGACAGACACTCACGTCAGTGTCCAACAACCAGAACCCCAACTGCGGCGCTCCACGAGGGAACGTAGACCACCTGAAAGACTAAACCTATGATCCCAATAAGACTTTGTGGGGGGAAAGTGATGTCATGTATGTAACCACAATGTAACATCACTGTATTACTGTATACACTCAACCTTGATGCACACCTTGACCACAAGGGGTGAACTTGTGGGAGACACTCCTTACCTGGTCACACAGGTATAAAAAGGGAGGTTCCTCACAGGGTCATTGTCTTTGGAGTTCTGTAAATAAAGAGAGCAGGTCACAGAGTGACCTCGTCCCCAGAATGTGCCTCGTGTGGTTTCATGCTGTAGAGTAAGGACTTTACACCCACCTCTGATCCTGGCCTTCCGAGCCCCGATCTCTGACCCTCTCCAATCCCAGCCTTCTGACACACCCTCTTCCTACTCGGCAGTCCTCATCATAGGCGCTCCCTCGAACGAGGATGACTTGCTTTCACACTAAAAGGGATGAGTTCGCAGCTGTTTCGGTGCAGGACCCGATATTCCAGGCCTGAACTCCAGGGGTGGAAGATGCCTGTGCGTGGATTTTTTAACGTGTGGTGACCGTTGCACACCAGCCACCGCACGGGCTTGACAGAGCTAGGCCTTTATCCAGTGACAAGGATTAACCAGGATGACTGGAGACCCGCTCTGCTGCACGGACCTAGTGCGCACACATATCGCAGTGTGGGCTGTCCGTGCTGCCCCTGGGCCCTCGGCTCTTCTGGGCCCCGTACCCTCATTTGCCGCACCTCCGCCACGACCCCTCACCACTTCTCCACCCCGATCATTTCTGCCTCAATCTCTTGCCGCTTCTCTGCCTCAATCATTCGCCGCACCTCCTCCACGATCTCTCGCCTGCTCATCGGCTTCGACCTTTCTGCTCCTCTGCTGTACCTGGGCCCCGCCGATGTTCCTGCCCATGCTCCAAATAGCGACTTGGGTTTTGATGACATCACCCAGTTGCCCACCTCGAAGACGTTGCACACTTGGAGCGGCTCGCGCTGGAAGTTGTAGTGCCTCCAGCCCTTCTACTTCCGACCTACGGTGGTGTTCCCTCGCAGGTGGGGCTGGCCCACGACAGTCCTATCCACCTGACAGCTAGCCAGCTTCTCTGTCTGGCTGGCTGTGGCGGAAAATAGAGAAAGAAAATAAATTAATCAGGCCCAGCCATTAAATTTGGTAGGGCCCGAGGGAAACTGTTCTCCCGGGTTTCCCAACCGCAATCCAACTCCCACCCTTATCCCCACCCCAACCCCCACCTACCCCCATCCCCACCCCACGTCCCACCCCCCGCCCCCCACCCACCCCCACCCCGCCCCCCACCCCGCACTCTACCTGCCTCCAAGTTAAAATCCTGTGCATTGAGGGGAATTGAATCTGTCAATTATCTACCTTATTTATGTTTATTTGCCCAATTCAAAATGACTGCCTACTACTTCTAGAATGACACCGCTAGGCCAGTTTGTTACATATATTCAAGAGGGAGTTAGATGTGGCCCTTACGGCTAAAGGGATCAAGGGGTGTGGAGAGAAAGCAGGAATGGGATACTGAAGTTGCATGATCAGCCATGATCATATTGAATAGTGGTGCAGGCTCGAAGGGCCGAAAGGCCGACTCCTGCACCTATTTTCTATGTTTCTAAGATGACACACGGGCTAGCCAAGTTTTTTAGGCACAAGTATCAGAGTATGGTGGCATGAAATATGACGTGGGTGAGAACGCTAAACAGTATCGCATCCAGCGCCCTGTTATATAAGAACATAAGAACATAAGACATAGGAACAGGAGTAGGGCATACGGCTCCTTGAGGCTGCTCCGCCATTCAATAAGATTATGGCTGATCTGATCATGGACTCAGCTCCACTTCCCTGCCCGCTCCTCATAACCCCTTATCCCCTTATCGTTTAAGAAACTATCTATTTCTGTCTTAAATTTATTCAATGTCCCAGCTTCCACAGCTCTCTGAGGCAGCGAATTCCACAGATTTACAGCCCTCTGAGAGAAGAAATTTCTCCTCATCTCTGATCTCTGTTTTAAATAGTCGGTCCCTTATTCTAAGATCGTGCCCTCTAGTTCTAGTCTTCCCCATCAGTGGAAACATCCTCTCTGCATCCACCTTGTCAAGCCCCTCATAATCTTATACGTTTCAATACAATCACCTCTCATTCTTCTGAATTCCAATGAGCAGAGGCCCAATCTACTCAACCTTTCCTCATAAGCCAACCCCCTCATCTCCGGAATCAACCTCGTGAACCTTCTCTGAATGAAATGTCGCGGAATATTTAGTACTATAATCGGGTGAGGCATATATAGGTCAGCTGATGCGATAATGCCCGTTCTGTGATGTCGCCCAAGTCGAATTTCACCCCCTATATTTCTTACTAATTATATTTCCAGGTTTTTCTCGGTTAATTTTCAGTAATGGTTTCACAAAAGAAAATGATCAACGGCTTGCAGGAAAATCTGCAGAATTTTCATTAATAAATTTCCTTTCCAGTTAAACCTTTTTGCAAGCAATCTGTTTTTTTTTGCTTACTTCCATTTGCACCAATATATCTATGCCAAACAATCCCATATCTGTTGAAAATGTGTTGCTTGATTGCACAATAGATCAATTAGGCAATTCAGGGCAGTCTTCACCCAGAGAGTGGTTAAAATGTAGAACTCGCTACCGCAGGGAGTAGTCGAGGTGACTAGCACAGATGCATTTAAGGGAAAGCTGGGAAAGTACATGAGGGAGAAAGGAATCGGAGGACATGCAGATAGGGCGAGATGAAATATGGTGGGAGGAGGCTCGAGTCGAACATAAACACCAGCATGGACTAGTTGGGCCGAATGGCCCGTTTCTGTGCTGTACATGCTATGTAATTCTATGTAAACAAAGGGAAGAGTTGGTTTTTAGTGTAAAGTTTAAGGGGGAAAAATTCGGGTTGTTTGTGCCTCCCGTTAGCGCCCCTGCTCTTACCGATAGTGCCCCAGGCCGCTGTGCAGGTCACCATGCGCAGCGACCCGTTTTTGCCCCGGAGTTAAAATTCAATAGTGCCCCGTGAAGCTGCCATGGACTTTCGGCCGCTCGTGTGGTGAAAATTAAAGGGGATGTATGGCGGTGTAAAAAAACTGTCCGATAATGCAGATCGCGGGGTCCATTCCGCGATGTTGGAGCCCGGCACTCCGCTTGTGTGCTGGCTGCTGCCACGCCACCATTCCCCCACCCCCCCGCCACCCCCACTCTCTGGTGGTGTAGCGATAGCCCCCTCTCACTCCTGCAGAGTCGGCAGCTTGGCCCTCCCCTTTAATGAAAGGAGGGCCCTGACTTCCTGCCAGTGCTACGCGTCCCTCCACGCAGTGCTGGAAAATCCACGTCCCATTGCGCCCTGGTCCGGACTGCAGTGCGAGATTTTGTGCTGCAGTTCCTGTTGGGGGCGGTAAGCCCAATAACGCTGGTGGGGCGGGACCAGCTCGCCTGCCGCAGGAAGTCCCGCCTCGTGGCTGTTGCTGCCCCCCCGGAATTTTCAGCAGCAACTGTCAGCGGCATTAATGATGAATCAAAGTGTGCATGGCAGCACACTACTTTACCAAGGGATACCTACACTGGGAAAATGGTAGGCCTCAGAATTTTCAATCAGCAACCAGACACATATCTAGGGCAGTGCATTGGTTAAAAGAGGCAAGCTTGTGTCTACCATATGCATGGTCCATCTGTGCCTTAGCTGACATTTGTTGTCCTGTTAGCAGTTCCTCCAATTCTTCAGTTATTCTTCGAGTGACTTCACCATGTTTCCTGGTAACTACAGGAAGAAAGGTTGAGTAGGTTGGGCCTCTATTCATTGGAATTCAGAAGAATGAGAGGTGATCTTATCAAAACGTGTAAGATTATGAGGGGGCTTGACAAGGTGGATGTAGAGAATATGGCCCCAAGTTGCCACATGATTTGCTCCTGATTTTTAGGAGCAACTGGTGTAGAACGGAGTATCTTCGAAATCGGAATTCTCGTCATTTAGTTTGCTCCAGTTCTAGTCAGTGAGAACAGTTTCACTTTGGAACAGAATTTTTTTTTCAAAAGGGGGCGTGTCCGGCCACTTACGCCTGATTTCAAAGTTTCGTGAGAGAAAACTTACTCCAAACTAACTTAGAATGGAGTAAGTGAAGATTTTTGTACGCTTGAAAAAACCTTGTCTACACATTGAAAAATCAGGCGCAGGTTACAAATTAGGCGTCGGGAACGAGGGGGGGAGGGGGGGGGGGGAAGTCATTAAATTCTACAATAAATCCTTAGTTATACTTGTACAAATATTATACAAATAAATCCAACCTGAATAAAAATTTATAAGCAAAGAAAAGATTAAATAAACCATGTTCCTAGCTGTGTGAAAGTTCTTCAGGCAGGCCTTTCAGGCAGCGGTTTGCCGTCGGGACCGAAGGCTGAACGGGCCGGGCCCGAGACTTCGGGCCGGGCCCGTCCCCAGCACCAGATTTACAGCTAGGTGGCATTGGGTCGGGTCGGGGAGGGAGGTTCGGTTCGGGTCGGCGGGGGAGGGGGAGAGGGAGGAAGGGGGAGGGGGAGGGGGAGAGAGGGGGAGAAAGGGAGGGAGAGGGAGGTCAGGTCGGGGAGGGGGGGGAGGTCGGGGAGGGGGGGGGTCAGGTTGGATCCATTCCGGGGGCGGGGGCGGGAGTAAAGTCGGGTCAAGTCAGGGGGGAGCGGGTCGAATTGGGTCCGGTCCGGTGGGGGGGGGGGGGGGGAAGCAGGAGCGGGAGCGGGAGTCGGGAGGAAGCAGGAGCTGGCCGTGGGAGGAGCCTTATTCATGCAGCCCCAGTGAGGCCATTCGGCCAGGGCTAGGGGCTGCGTGCTTCGGGCCCCTCCCACACAGTTTCGGGCGCCTGGAGCTACTGCACTTGCGTGCCCACTGTAGCGCGCATGTGAAGAGGTCTCGGCACTGTTTTCAGAGGACCTGCAGGGAGGTGGAGAATACGGAGGGTTTTTTTAGGCGCACTTTGTGGCGCGAAAAACGGGCGTCCAGGTCGGGACTGCGCCGTTCTGGGCGCGTGTGGAAACTTGGGCCCTATGTTTCCACTGATAGGGGAGACTAGAACTAGGGAGCATAATCTTAGAATAAGTGGTCACCCATTTAAAATTGAGATGAGGACGAATTTCTTCTCTCAGAGGGTTGTAAATCTGTGGAATTCGCTGTCTCAGAGAGCTGTGGAAGCTGGGACATTGAATAAATTTAAGACAGAGATAGACAGTTTCTTAACTGATAAGGGGTTATGGGGAGCGGGCAGGGAAGTGGACCTGAGTCCATGATCGGATCAGCCATGATCATATTAAGGGGTGGAGCAGGCTCGAGGGGGCCTACTCCTACTCCTATTTCTTATGTTCTTATTGTTTTGTCTGTAAGCACTCTAGTAATGACGCCACGAGGTAAGGTATTGCACTTTGAACTGTTGTGACCGTTATTGTGTTCCGAACACAGATGAGGCTGCACACAGGGAGGTTAAAGTAACAGTGAGCTCAGTCTTTAATAAGACATTCCAGAGTGAGGAACAGGCCTTAGGGGCCGGCTTATATACAGTGCTCCCAAGGAATGCTGGGATCCCTTGGGACTTCAGGGGATGCACTCCCTGGTGGCAGAGCATGGGAGTGCATGTTTTACAGATACACAACATCACTCTCCCCCCGCAAAGTCAAAGTGAAAACTATTTACAAGGTGAGGCGGTCGGGAGCCTTTCTTTCCCTGGTGGACCGCCTCGGTACAAATGTCTGTTCTGGTGTGTTGGCTGTGCCCTCGCTGAGCTGGCGTGTTGTTGGCCCTGCAGGGCTGCTGGGTGAGCCTGACGTTGCTGGGCTGTTTGGCATGATGGGTTCGATTTCCTGGTCCGGCGTGGTGTCATTAATCCTTTGGGTGTGTGTTGTAGGCTCAAAAAAGGTGGTGTCTGCTGTGGGTTGTTCAGGGCAGTCTGTGAACCGCAGCCTCGTTTGGTCCAGGTGCTTTCTGCAAATTTGTCCATTGTCTAGTTTGACTACAAACACCCTATTCCCTTCTTTAGCTATCACCGTGTCCGCGATCCACTTGGGACCATGTCCATAGTTTAGCACATACACAGGGTCATTCAGATCAATTTCCCGTGACACAGTGGCGCGACCATCGTTTACATTTTGTTGCTGCCGCCTGCTCTC
This sequence comes from Pristiophorus japonicus, assembly GCF_044704955.1. Lineage (NCBI taxonomy): Eukaryota > Metazoa > Chordata > Chondrichthyes > Pristiophoridae > Pristiophorus > Pristiophorus japonicus. The sequence goes on from NC_091985.1 coordinate 31,749,421, forward strand.
GACCTGATCATGCAGATTGGGGTGAACCAGCGAGAGTCTGGTTTTAAGTGTCCTTTTCATGAGTAGCTCAGCCGGGGGCACCCCTGTGAGCGAGTGGGGTCTCGTGCGGTAGCTGAGCAGTACTCGGGACAGGCGGGTTTGGGGTGAGCCTTCTGTGACTCGTTTAAGGCTCTGTTTGATTGTTTGTACTGCCCGCTCTGTGCCCATTGGAGGCTGGTTTGAACGGGGCCGAGGTGACATGTTTGATCCCATTGCGGGTCATAAATTCTGTAAATTTGGCACTGGTGAAACATGGCCCGTTGTCACTGACCAGTATGTCAGGCAGGCCGAGGGTGGCAAACATGGCCCTCAGGCTTTCAATGGTGGCGGTGGCGGTGCTTCCCGACATTATTTCACATTCAATCCATTTTGAAAAAGCATTCACCACCACCAGGAACATTTTACCGAGAAACGGGCCCGCATAGTCGACATGGATCCTCGACCATGGTCTGGAGGGCCAGGACCACAAACTTAGTGGTGCCTCTCTGGGCGCGTTGCTCAACTGAGCACACACGCTGCATTGCTGTACACAGGACTCTAAGTCAGAGTCGATACCGGGCCACCACACGTGGAATCTGGCTATCGCTTTCATCATTACTATACCCGGGTGTGTGCTGTGGCGATCCGAGATGAACGTCTCCCTGTCCTTATTTGGTAGCACTACGCGGTTACCCCACAACAGGCAGCCTGCCTCAATGGACAGCTCGTCCTTTTGCCGCTGGAACGGCTTGATTGGCTCTTGTATTTCAACAGGGATGCTGGCCCAGCTCCCATGCAGTACACAGTTTTTTACTAGGAACAGCAGAGGATCTTGGCTGGTGCAAGTCCTAATCTGGCGGGCCGTGACAGGTGATTTATCATTTTCAAATGCTTCCATGACCATCAACAAGTCTGCGGGCTGTGCCACAATCAACAAGTTTGCAGGCTGCGCCATTTCCACCCCCGTGGTGGGCAATGGTAGCCGACTGAGAGCATCCGCACAGTTCTCGGTGCCTGGCCTGTGGTGGATGGTATAGTTATACGCTGATAGTGCGAGTTCCCACCTTTGTATGCGGGCTGAGGCATTAGTATTTATCCCCTTGTTTTCAGCGAACAGGGATGTGAGGGGCTTGTGATAGGTTTCCAGCTCAAATTTGAGGCCAAACAGGTACTGATGCATTTTCTTTACCCCAAACACACAGGCTAATTCCTCTTTCTCAATTATGCTCTGGGCCCTCTCGGCCTTAGTCAAACTCCTGGAAACATAGGTGACAGGTTGCAACTTCCCCGCAACGTTAGCTTGTTGTAATACACATCCGACTCCGTACGACAACGCGTCACATGCTAGCATAAGTCTTTTACAAGGGTTATACAATACAAGCAGCTTGTTGAAGCATAAAATGTTTCTGGCTTTCTCAAAAGCAATTACTTGTTTTTTTTCTCCATACCCAGTTCTCATCTTTGTGCAATAACACATGTAGGGGCTCTGAAAGGGTGCTTAATCCTGGTAGGAAGTTACCAAATAGTTGAGGAGTCCCAGGAACGACCACAGCTCCGTGATGTTCTGTGTCCTGGGCGCGTTCCTGATAGTCTCTGTCTTGGTGTCTGTGGGCCGAATGCCATCTGCCGCGATCTTTCTCCCCAAAAACTCCACTTCTGTTGCCATGAAGACGCATTTCGACCTCTTCAGCCATAGCCCTACGTGATCCAGTCGCTGGAGGACCTCCTCCAGGTTTTCTAGGTGCTCGGCGGTGTCCTGACCCGTGACCAATATGTCGTCCTGAAAGACCACCGTGTGTGGTGCCAACTTGAATAGGCTCTCCATGTTTCTCTGGAAGATCGCTGCAGCCGACCGAATTCCAAACGGGCATCTGTTGTAGATGAACAGTCCCTTGTGCGTGTTGATGCAGGTGAGGCCCTTCGAAGACTCCTCCAGCTCCTGCATCATGTAGGCCGAAGTCAGGTCGATCTTGGTGAACGTCTTGCCTCCTGCCAGCGTCACAAATAGGTCGTCTGCCTTAGGTAGCGGGTTTTGGTCCTGTAGCGAGAAACAATTAATAGTTACTTTATAATCGCTGCAAATCCTGACCGTGCCATCACTTTTGAGTACTGGAATCGGGCTGGCCCACTCGCTGAATTCCACTGAGGAGATGATGCCCTCGCGTTGCAGCCTGTCCAGCTCGATTTCCACTCTCTCCCTCATCATGTGAGGTACCGCTCGCGCCTTGTGGTGAATGGGTCGTGCCTCTGGGACCAAGTGGATCCGCACCTTCGCCCCGGAAAAGTTTCCAATGCCTGGCTCAAAAAGGGAAGGAAATTTGTTAAGAACCTGGGTACATGAGGCTCATCAACATATGATAGCGCTCGGATGTCATCCCAGTTCCAGCGGATTTTGCCCAGCCAGCTCCTTCCAAGTAGTGTGGGGCCATCGCCCGGGACAATCCAGAGTGGCAGTTCGTGCACCATGCCCTCGTAGGTGACCTTGACCATGGCGCTGCCCAGGACAGTGATAAGCTCTTTGGTGTATGTTCTCAGTTTCATGTGGATGGGGCTCAGGGCTGGTCTGAATGCCTTGTTGCACCACAGTCTCTCAAACATCTTTTTACTCATGATGGATTGGCTAGTGCCAGTGTCCAGTTCCATGGCTACGGGAAAGCTATTCAATTGTATGTTTAGCATTATAGGTGCATATTTCGTCGTAAATGTGTGCACCCCGTGTACTTCAGCATCTGCCTCCTCTCTCTGAGGCTCGAAATTGCTTTGATTCACCATGGACCGATCTTCCTCTGCCACGTGGTGGTTAGCAGGTTTTGCAGAGCTTGCAGCTCATTTGCAAGCTCATTGAAGGTGCCCCATTGTTCCACAGCTTTTGCAAACATACCCTTTGAAGCGGCATGAATAGGCTGAATGAAAGCCTCCACAACGCCAACAAGGTGTGAATTGCCTTGCATTCATCCTTTGTTGGGGACTCTGAGTCATCTGAGTCACCTGACGCCTGCTAGCAATTGCAGACTCATGGGTTCTGTCCTGAACATTTCTGCTCGCAAACACAGTTCCAGTTAATTTATGAACATTGCTGGTACTCTTGTGCTGAGAGATTTGTTTGGTGTTATCACTGGTGGACATAAACGCCTGTGCTATCACAATGACCTTACCGAGGGTCGGTGTCTCTACAGCCAAAAGTTTTCGTTGGATGGTCTCGTGGCCAATGCCCAGTACAAAAAAGTATCTGAGCATTTGCTCCATGTAGCCATCAAACTCACATTGTCCTGCAAGTCGCCTTAGCTCGGCGACGTAGCTCGCCACTTCCTGACCTTCAGATCGCTGGCACGTGTAGAACCAATACCTTGCCATCAGCACGCTCTCCCTCAGGTTAAGATGCTCCCGAACCAGTGTACACAGCTCCTCATATGACTTATCTGTGGGTTTCACCGGAGCCAGAAGATTCTTCATGAGGCTGTAGGTCGGTGCCCCACAGACTGTGAGGAGGACCGCTCTCCTTTTTGCAGCGCTTCCTTCTCCATCTAGCTCGTTGGCTACAAAGTACTGGTCTAGCCATTCGACATAGGCTTCCCAGTCCTCACCCTCTGAGAACTTCTCCAGGATGCCCACAGTTTGCTGCATCTTTGTGTTGGATTCGTATTCTCGTCGCCAGTTATTGTGTTCCTAACACAGATGAAGTTGCACACAGGGAGGTTAAAGTAACAGTGACCTCAGTCTTTAATAAGACACTCCAGAGTGAGGGACAGGCCTTTGGGGCCGGCTTATATACAGTGCTCCCAAGGAATGCTGGGATCCCTTGGGACTTTAGGGAATGAGCTCCCTGGTGGTGGAACATGGGAGTGCATGCTTTGCAGATACACAACAACCTTAGTCCATTTATTGCAGTTCCTGAATTATGTTACAGTAAGGTGAGCTCCCTTTTATACTTGTTTACTTGTGGTGTGCAGGTGACCTCTAGGTCTCCACCAGTTGCACCCTCTGGTGGTACAGGCGTATTGTATACAGTGTAAAGATACATTCAATGGTCTTATGTAACTGTACATTGAGTGTACAGGGTATATACATACACAACACTTATGTTCTAACTACGTTGATCCAATCACCCATCAGAGATCAGCTGGAAGGGAGGGATTGACACTGGTTGTTGGGGTGTTGCCATGCCAACAATAGGCGAGCCTTTGAATTAAGCTACAAACTCTGGTAACCCACTGCACCATCTTTCCACTTTTAAGCATTGAAAAGGACTGGCTATCCAATCAACTACTTTCCGTGATTAAAATTAACACTGGTGGTGGGAGTCTGATTAGTGATGGGTCTCGTGTACATTGGAGAACCAAGTATGGGTCCTTCCTTCCCCAACTTCCAGATGGGAACTCACCCGGCTGCATTCAACTGAGGCCTGGGATCTAAAATACCGCCGAGCCTGAGATTTAGGCCAATGGGTGCATTTCGCACTCGCCTCCCCTCTTGCCCCTCCTCTCCGCCCGAACCCTGCTCTGAGTCAGAATCGACCTCCTGGATTCTGAAGGTACTGAACTGAGCCCAGATCAGACACTCTCCTCTACCAATGGCCAGATGGCTGTGATGTGGGCAAGAATGTGCAGGTTGTGGAGAGGTCATTAACTCTAGTGAATTATTGTTGACCTAGACAGTAGTATTAATGTGAACACACGTGTGCGTTATACACACCCAATGTATAAAACAATGCGACAGCTGTTCGACTTAGTCACAGAATTAAATGTGCGGTCATTCTGTGCTCTCATCCATTCATCTTTAATGCATTACTCGTTTGATAAAATTCTTTTAATTTCTTTGTGGACATGTTATTATCATTTCTGCATCATTAGTCTTACTATTATAATGCCACAGTGAATGATTCTTAAGCTACATGTTTGTTGAGTGCAGAGAATGATGTGTGAATGGAGCTGTGATCAGAATTAATACATATTTGATCATACCTGTGGACAAACGCCCATCCAGACTGGCTCCTGGCCATCTCTTCACATTTAATTGAATATACAGGCTATAACAGGCTTAATATTAACAAGCCTTCAGCAAGATGAGAGGTCAGGAGAAACATTTTTTCCCTGCAGAGTATCAGATATAGAGCACAAACTCCCCATAAGGACAGTTGAGGCTGAGATGCATAACTCCCAGTAAAAAGAGATCGATAAATATATTTGGGGAAGGGATAAAATGCTCAACTGGTAGTGATTTTATGTGGTAACAAGAACAGGACATTGCATGAACTTTTGTCCACATCTCTCAAATTATCCGATGCAGTAGAATGATCTAAAACACATGATCCCCTGTGCTCCGTGAACCAGTACACTGTGATCCATACCAGTGCGCTGTGTTCCATGTACAGGTGCGCTGTGATCCATGTACCAGTGCGCTGTGATCCATGTACAGGTGTGCTGTGATCCATGTACCAGTGCGCTGTGATCCATGTACCAGTGCGCTGTGATCCATGTACAGGTACGCTGTGATCCATGTACCAATGCGCTGTGATCTATGTACCATTGCAATGCATTCCCTCTGATGCGTGTAGCAGTGTGCTGTGATACATGTACCCACTTTACTGTGAAAGGAAGAACTCAGCTCACTCGACCTGGATCATGACCACTCCATTACCATACCCAGTATCAAATAAAATGATTTAATAGCAGCTCATTAAATGTAATTTCCAGGCTTTGGCATTTATTCCATGTATGTTTGTTTTTGTGAGTGTTTAGCATGGATGAATCATCTCGGGATGTGGTGACTTGTTAAAGAACTCCTGAAGACATACAAGTATTGACACTCCGGTCCTTCTTCGTTTTATATTACCTGCGTGCGAACTCACGTTGCTGTTAGCAATATTGAGTGGTGGCTTTAATCCAACACCTTGGTGTTGTGTTTGAACTCTGCGGTTTGCATGACCTGACACGTATAGTGAAAAAAAGTCTGAGAATCCTGATGGCGGGAGGAGAAGAACCAAGACAAGTTGATAATTTGTCAGGCGAGGTTGAAAGAATCAGATTGTGCCTGTGCCTGTTTCATGGAAATTAAAGATGCTTAAAGCAAATCGTGAGCCCCGAGGCTGAATCCCCCCACCCCACTCCCTCCCTCTAGTCCTGAATATCAAGTGCAGCTTTCAAATTACAAGTGCTTTATGCACTACAACATCTGCAGAAGAGATCTGCCATCTGACTTAATCATGAGTGAAATTACAGAGAGATCCTGAAAACGTGCGATATACCTGAGTTTGGAAAGCATTGTGGGTTTTTTTAACTCTCATTTTTATTGTCGTTTATCCCTCCACTTCCACCCTTCCAGAGGTCAAGTATATGGCTCCCTGTCAGTTACATCCATCTTGTATAAGACTGCGTGGCTGGAAACAACATTTGCTTGTATTTATAGATTTGATACAGCACAGAAGGAGGCCATTCAACCCATTGTGCCTGTTCTGACTCTTTAAAGGAGAGTCCATTTAGTCTCACTGCCATGCCCCTTCATCACAGCCCTGCAATTTTCATCCAAGTATTTATCCTATTCCTTTTGGTAAGGTACTATTCAATCTGCTTCCACCACCCTTTCAGGCAGTGTTAGCCATGACTCAGTGGGTAGCACTCTCGTCTCGGAGTCAGAAGGTTGTGGGTCCCACTCCAGGGACTTGAGCACCAAAAATCTAAGCTAACACTCCAGTGCAGTGCTGAGGAAGCACTGCACTGTCAGAGGTGCCGTCTTTTGGATGAGATGTTGAACCGAGGCCCCGTCTTTGTATCATCAGCAAACTTGGCTACGTTATACTCAGTCCCTTCTTCCAAGTCGTTAATATAGATTGCAAATAGTTGGGGTCACAGCACTGATCCCTGCGGCACCCCACTAGATTGCCAACCCGAGAATGAACCATTTATCCCGACTCTCAGTTCTCTGTTAGTTAGCCAATCCTCTATCCATGCTAATATATTACCCCCAACCCCGTGAACCTTTATCTTGTGCAGTAACCTTTTATGTGGCACCTTGCCAAATGCCTTCTGGAAGTCCAAATACACCACATCCACTGGTTCCCCTTTATCCACCCTGTTCGTTACATCCTCAAAGAACTTCAGCAAATTTGTCAAATATGATTTCCCCTTCATAAATCCATGCTGACCGAACTATGCTTTTCCAAATGTCCTGCTACTGCTTCCTTAATAATGGACTCCAACATTTTCCCAACCACAGATGTCAGGCTAACTGGTCTATAGTTTCCTGCTTTTTGTCTGCCTCCTTTTTTAAATAGGGGCGTTACATTTTCAGTATTCCAATCTGTTGGAACCTCCCCAGAATCCAGGGAATTTTGGTAAATTACAACCAATGCATCCACAATCCCTGCCACTACTTCTCTTAAGACCCTAGGATGCAAGCCATCAGGTCCAGAGGATTTATCTGCCTTTAGTCCCATTATCTTATTGAGTACCACCTCCTTGGTGATTGTGATTGTGATAAGTTCCTCCCCCCCTTAGCCCCTTGACTATCCACTGTTGGGATATTGTTAGTGTCCTCTACCGTAATTATCTGGTCATTATCACATTGCTGTTCATGGGAGCTTGCTGAGTGCAAATTGGCTGCCGCATTTCCTACATTACAACAGTGACTACACTCCAAAGGTACTTCATTGGTCGTGAAAGGCGCTATATAAATGCAAGTGCATTCCAGATCATAACAGCATTTTACACTCACTCTTTCTTGGGCCTATATATTCCTCGCACCCTTTATATCCTTGGCCAAGAATGTATATTTGACCAACAAATGCCACAGAATGTATGGTGCATTATAACCTTCAGCTATAAGGTGATCTATCCTCACTCTCCACAGGGAAGAGACTAAGGAATTTAGCGCAAGACGGAACTGCAAGTCGGAAAACTCACTCTCCTCTCCTCCTCTGCCTCAACATGTGTCCTTCACATTCCTACACCACTCCCTGGGACCGCTATGGTTATTTCTCCCCTCGTTGTGCTGTAAGGGAGTGCCCAGGCTTTCTTTGGCCACCTCCACTGTAGGCCTCGTTGGAGGAATGAGGAGCGTATACATACCCTGCCCCAACATCACATGGATTTTCAATGGATTGCAATATCGGCATGCGTTTCTGAGTCAATCAGTTGTCGTATAATTTATTTTGCAATGGGTTTTGGCTAAGTGTTTAATTTTATATTTGCTTTCCATAGTCTATAACCATTTTATGGGGAGCAGAGAGGGAGTGGGAGGGGGAGAGAGGGACACAGATTTACCTTTTCTGTTGCCTAGTGACTCATTTTGCAATGTCCCACACCAGCCTCTATGGCCTCGAGTTTTAATCCAAACTATCTTTTGATTTTGAAGATCATTTTCTGTCTTCTGGCAACAGGCTGGAGTCATTTGGGGAATTTTCTGAGTGAATCAAGACACTCTGCTACAGAACTGTCGCTTCTCCCACCTATCCCCTGCAGCCAGTGGCACTATACTGAGCCATGCAACAGCAACAACAACTTGCATTTATATAGCACCTTTAACGTAGCAAAACATCCTAAGGCACTTAACAAGAGTGTTATTAATAAAAGTTTCTGACACCAAGCCATAGATGGAGATATCAAGAGCGATGACCAAAATCTTCGTCAAAGAGGTACGTTTTAAGGACCATCTTAAAGGAGGAGCAAGAGATGGAGATGTTATGTCTTGAATAAAGAGTCAGGCTGGATACTGCAAGCTCAAAGTAAGTGTGACCGTAGTCCTTTATTACAGGTCTCAGAGTGCCTCTCCAGCCTGTGAAGCCTCCTTATATACAGGTGCTTCCAAGGGATTGTGGGATCCCTTGGGACTCCAGGGGATAAGCCCTCTGGTGGTTAGACATGGTAATTACAGGTTTACATACATAACAACACTCCCCAACAAAGGCAATAATGTAACTAGTTACAATGTGAGTTGATCTGGGGCCTTTCTTTCTCTGGTTGATCGTCTCGGTGCAAATACTGGTTTTGGTGAGTTGTTTGTTGGGCCTTCGCTGGGCTGCTGCTCAGCTGGCCTTGCTGGACTGCTGGGGGTGGTAAGCCTTGCTGGGCTGTTGCGGGTGATGGGTTCTGCTTCGTGGTCAACCGCTGGGTCAGTTGCCACTTGTGTGTGTGTTGGAGGGTCGAAAAAGATAGAGTCTATTGTGGGTTGTTCTGGATAGTCCGTAAATCTGAGTTTGGTTTGGTCCAAGTGTTCTCTGCAGCTGAGTCCACTTGTGAGTTTGACCACAAAAACCCTACTCCCCTCTTTGGCCAAAACAGTGCCAGCAATCCACTTGGGACCTTGTCCATAGTTCAACACAAATACAGGATCATTTACTTCAATTTCGCGTGACACATTTGCGCGATCATGATATGTATTCTGTTGAAGCCGCCTGTTCGTGTAGATCAGGGTGGACTAACGAGAGCCTTGTTTTAAGTGCCCTTTTCATGAGCAGTTCAGCGGGGGGAACCCCAGTGAGCGAGTGGGGTCTTGTGCTGTAACTAAGCAGGACTCGGGATAAGCGAGTCTGCAGTGAGCTTTCAGTTACCCTTTTCAAGCTCTGCTTGATTGTTTGAACTGCTCGTTCTGCCTGACCGTTGGACGCTGGTTTAAACGGGGAGACGTGACATGTTTTACCCCATTGCGGGTCATGAATTCCTTGAATTCGGCACTGGTAAAACACGGCCCACTGTCACTTACAAGGACATCAGGCAGGCTGTGCGTGGCAAACATAGGCTTTCAATGGTGGCAGCGGACGTGCTTGCCGACATTATCACACATTCAATCCATTTGGAGTACGCATCTACAACCACTAAAACATTTTTCCGAAGAATGGGCCGGCATAGTCGACATGAACCCTAGACCATGGTTTGGAGGGCCAGGACCATAAACTTAGTGGCGCCTCCCTGGGTGCATTGCTTAACTGTGAACATTTGTGCACACAAGACTCTAAGTCTGCATTGATACCGGGCCACCACACGTGGGATCTGACTATCGCTTTCATTATTACAATGCCCGGGTGGGTGCTGTGGAGATCACTAATGAAAGCGTCCCTGCCCTTTTTTGGCACAACTACCCGATTGCCCCATAGGCGGCAGTCTGTCTTTATAGGCATTTCATCTTTGCGCCGCTGGTACGGCTTTATTTCTTCCTGCATCTCTAATGGGACACTAGACTAACTCCCGTGGAGCACACAATTTTTTACTAGGGACAGTAAGGGATCCTGGCTCGTCCAGGTTCTAATCTGTCGGGCGGTAACAGGTGATTGCCGATGCATTCGTATTTATCCCCTTATTTTCAGCAAAAAGGGATATAAGCGGCTTATGGTCGGTTTCCAATTCGAATTTGAGCCCAAACAGATATTGATGCATTTACTTTACCCTGTAAACACAAGCTTAAGCTTCTTTTTCGATGATACTGTAGGCCCTCTCGGCCTTAGACAGACTTCTGGATGCATAAGCAACCGGTTGCAATTTCCCAAAATCATTAGCTTGTTGCAATACACACCCAACCCATACGGATCACATGCTAGTACCAAACGCTTACATGGATCATACAACACCAGCAATTTGTTTGAACATAACAGCTTCCTAGCTTTCTCAAAGGCATTTTCTTGGCTTTTACCTCATACCCATTCATCTCCCTTCCGCAGTATAGAGTGCAGGGGTTCTAACAATGTGCTAAGGCCAGGTAAGAAGTTATCAAAATAATTCAGGAGTCCTAGAAACGACCCCAGCTACGTCACGTTCTGTGATCTCGGTCCGTTCTTGATTGCCTCCATCTTTGAATCGGTGGGCCTGATGCCGTCCGCCGCGATCCTCCTCCCCAGGAACTCCACTTCAGCCATCAGGAAAATGCACTTCGAGCGTTTTAGCCCGAGCTCCACACGATTAAGCCGACTAAGAACCTCCTCCAGGTTCTGCAGATGCTTGACGGTGTCCCGACCTGTAACCAAGATGTCGTCCTGGAAGACCATGGTGCGTGGGACTGACTTCAGCAAGCTTTCCATGTTCCTCTGGAATATCGCCGCAGCCGATCGAATCCCAAACGGGCATCTGTTGTGAACGAAAAGACCTTTGTGCGTGTTGATGCAGATGAGGCCTTTCGAAGATTCCTCCAGCTCCTGTGTCATGTAGGCTGAGGTCAAGTCCAGCTTCGTGAACGTTTTCCCTCCCGCCAGCGTTGCAAATAGGTCATCTGCCTTTGGTAGCGGGTATTGATCCTGCAGCAAGAAACAATTGATAGTTACTTTGTAATCACCACAGATTCTGACGGTGCCATCTCCCTTGAGGACAGGAACAATTGGACTCGCCCACTCATTGAATTCGATCGGCGAAATGATGCCCTCTCGTTGCAGCCGGTCCAGCTCGATCTACACCCTCTCTCTCATCACGTAAGGTACCGCTCTCGACTTGTGATATATGAGTCGCACTCCCGGAATCAAATGGATCTGCACTTTTGCTCTTTGGAACTTCCCGATGCCTGGTTCGAACAGCGAGGGGAACTTGCTTAGGACCTGGGAACATGAGGTGTCATCGACAGACGAAAGCGCTCGGACGTCGTCCAGTTCCAGCATATCTTTTCCAGCCAGCTTCTGCAAAAAAGCGTGGGGCCATCGCCCGGTACCACCCAGAGTGGTAAATCGTGCACCGCTCCATCGTAGGAGACCTTTACGGTAGCACTGCCAATTACAGGAATCAGTTCCTTTGTGTACGTTCTGAGTTTGGTACGAATGGGAGTCAGGACTGGCCTTGAAGCCTTGTTGCACCACAACTTATCAAAAGTCTTTTTGCTCATTATGGACTGGCTTGTGCCCGTGTCCAGCTCCATGGACACCAGGAGCCCATTTAATTCATCCTTCAGCATTATCAGGGGACACTTTGTGGTAAATGTGTGTACCCCATATACCTCTGCCTCCTTGGTCTGAGGCGCTGGTTCGTCATGATCCACCGTGGATCTGTCCTCCTCTGCTATACGGTGGTTTGCAGGATTAGCAGGGTTTGCAGCTCGCCTGCAAATGCGTTGGAGGTGTCCCATTGTTCCACAGCCCTTGCAAACGTATCCTTTGAAGTGGCATGAATGGAAATGATGATCACCCCCGCAGCGCCAACAAGGTGTTAATGGTCTTGTATTCACCACTCTTGATGGCGGACTCTGAGTCATCTGCGGACGTGCAGCTACAGGCATGTAAGTCCTGCCATGTACATTTCGATTCGAAAACAATGTTACTTTGTTCACAATACCTGCAGCAGCACTAGTGTGCTGGGAAATTTGTTTGGCATTGTCACTGGTGGAGATAAATGCTTGGGCTATTGCTATGGCTTTACTCAAGGTTGGGGTCTCTACAGTCAAAAGTTTGCGAAGTATTACTTCATGGCAAATGCCAAGTCCCTGAGCATATGCTCCAAGTTTCCTTCAAATTCGCAATGTCCTGCAAGGCACCTTAGCTCGACGACGCAGCTTGCCACTTCCTGGCCTGCATACCTCTTGTACGTGTAGAACCGATACCTCGCCATCAGAACAGTTTCCTTCAGGTTTAGCTGCTCCAGGACCAGCATGCACAGCTCATCGTACGACTTGTCTGTGGGTTTCGCTGCAGTGAGCAGGGTTTTCATGAGGCCATATGTTGATGCCCCGCAAACGGTGAGGAGGATCGCCCTTCATTTGGCAATGTTCGCTTCTCCTTCCAGCTCGTTGGCCACGAAGTATTGGTCAAGTCGCTCCACGAAGGTTTCCCAATCATCTCCCTCTGAAAATTTCTCCAGGATACCCACAGTTCTCTGCATTGTTGTGTTGGGGTTCGTCATCTGTATCTTGTCGCAAGTTGTTAAGTCTTGAATAAAGATTCAGACTGGATACTGCAAGCTCAAAGTAAGGTGTGACCGTAGGCCTTTATTGCAGATCTCCAGAGTGCCTCTCCAGCCTGTGAGGCCTCCTTATACACAGGTGCTCCCAAGGGATTGTGGGATCCCTTGGGGCTCCAGGGGATAAGCCCTCTGGTGGTTAGACATGGTATTTACAGGTTTACATACATAACAGGAGAGGTTTAGCGAGGGAATTTCAGAGCTTAGGGCCTAGGCAGCTGAAGGTATGGTTGCCAATGGTGGAGTGATTAAAATCGGGATGCATAAGAAAGAAAGGCCTTGCATTTCACAACGTCCCAAAGCACTTTACACCCAATGAAGTACTTTTTGAACTGTAGTCACTGTTATAATGTAGGAAATGTGACAGAAAATTTGTGCACAGCAAGCTCCCACAGGCAGCAAAGTGATAATGACCAGATAATCTATATTTTTTAGTGATGTTGATTGAGGTATAAACATTGGCCAGGACATCAGGGATAACTCCCCTGTTCTTCTTCAGAATAGTGCCATGTAATCTTTTACATCCACCTGAGAAAATAGATGAAACCTCAGTTTAATGTCTCATTCAAAAGATGGCACCTCTGACAGTGCAGCACTCCCTCGGTGGTTCAGTATGGATTTTTGTGCTCAAGTCTCTGATATGGGAATTGAACCCACAACCTTCTGACTCAAAGGTGAGAGAGTGCTACCCACTGAGACACGGCTGCAACGGAAGGAGCACCATGATCCCCGCAATAAACACACGGTCGACGGACCAGCATTAGCCATGCTCCAATTTTAGCCTCGCTCACACACGGTTGATTTTTCTGGCCTACATTTGAATGCACTATTTGCTTCCTTTCTTCATTTACAAAGATGGAACCCTTGGCCTGAAGTATGCTTTTTTTCATATTTGCTGGTGGAGAGGGCAATGATTTGGGTTTTTTTCTTAGCCACTCTTATCAAATTAAGCTGTAGTTGTTTTTGCATTGCTGTAAGTTAACTGAAGATTGTGCTCAAGGTCTATTTTCAAAAGGCCTTTGATAAGGTACAGTACAGTCTTGGTAGTCTGTCGTATCCAACAAAGACGTTGATGTGCTAATCATCAATGGCATTTGTCTTCAAGTGGCTGTATGGGCCAATTCTGGATGCACATAGTCTCTTACATGTCGGACAAGGGAATTTCGATGTGCCTGATGCTAACAGTACTGCCACCTGATGTCGTCTATCTCTAGTGTCCCACAGGCGTTGGCATCGGCTATCTTCGAAGGTCTGGCAGGCAGTCCTCGTGAGCGTTCGCCACTGGATTTTATTAGCTGCTGTATTCTCGAGGTCCTTTGGTCGGTTGCCACAGTACTGGAGGTTAGCCTTGATGCAATCTTTGTAGCTTGCGGGGGCACCTCTGGTGTCTTCAACCTTCACAGAGCTCGCTGTGAAGAAGCTGATGAAGGATCCTTGACTCATCCATGCGGGTGACATGTCCAGCCCACCGAAACTGGGCTCGCATGATCATCACCTCGATGCTAGTTGATTGTGCTCTCTCCAGAACCTCAAAGTTTGACACCCGGTCTTACCAGCGTATGTGGAGTATAGATCTGAGACTGCGCATGTGGAAAGCTTCCAACTTTTTGATGTGACGCCTGTAGGGTGACCAGGTCTCACATCCATAAAGGAGAGATGAGAGAACAACTGCTCTATACACCGACAGTTTATTTGACATTCGGATGTGGTGGTGACTCAACACCTTAGTGCGCAAGCGACCAAGTGCCTGGCTGGCTTTGCAGATCCTTGCATCAATCTCCTTGTCCAAGGACCCATCACTTGATATGGTGCTGCCAAGCTACTTGAAGCTGTCCACTGACTTTAGTTGTGTACTGCCGATGAAGACTGTGGGAGCAGGTGCTGTGGTGCCAGGGGCAGACTGATAGAGAACCTCGGTTTTACTAAGGCTGATGGTTAGGCCAAACAATTCTGTTGCCTCAGCAAATTTGCTGAGTATGAATTGTAGGTCACAGAAAAACATTGAAACATAGAAAATAAGCCATCCGGCCCTTCGAGGCTGCACTACCATTCAATAAGATCATGGCTGATCATTCCTTCAGTACCCCGTTCCTGCTTTCTCTCCATACCCTTGATCCCTTTAGCCGCAATGGCCATATCTAACTCCCTCTTGAATATATCCAATGGCATCAACAACTCTCTGCGGTAGGGAATTCCATAGGTTAACAACTCTCTGAGTGAAGAAGTTGCTCCTCACCACAGTCCTAAATGGCTTACCCCTTACCCTAAGACTATGTCCCCTGGTCCTGGACTTCTCCAACATCGGGAACATTCTTCCTGCATCTAACCTGTCCAGTCCCGTCAGAATTTTATATGTTTCTATGAGATCCCCTCTCATCCTTCTAAACGCCAGTGAATACAGGCCCAGTCGATCCAGTCTCTCCTCATATGTCAGTCCTGCCATCCCAGGAATCAGTCTGGTGAACCTTCGCTGCACCCCCTCAATAGCAAGAACGTTCTTCCTCAGATTAGGAGACCAAAACTGAACACAATATTCCAGGTGGGGCCTCACCAAGGCCCTGTACAACTGCAGTAAGACTTCCCTGCTCATATACTCAAATCCCCTTGCTATGAAGGCCAACATACCATTTGCCTTCTTCATCGCCTGCTGGACCTGCATGCCAACCTTCAATGACTGATGAATCATGACACCCAGGTCTCGCTGCACCGCCCCTTTTCCTAATCTGCTGCCATTCAGATAATATTCTGCCTTCGTGTTTTTGCCCCCAAAGTGGATAACCTCACATTTATCCACATTATACTGCATCTGCCATGTATTTGCCCACTCGCCTAACCTGTCCAAATCACCCAGCAGCCTCTTAGCGTCCTCCTCACAGCTCACATCGCCACTAAGTTTAGTGTCATCTGCAAACTTGGAGATATTACACTCAATTCCATCATCCAATTCATTTATATATATTGTAAAGAGCTGGGGTCCCAGCACTGAGCCCTGCGGCACTCCACTAGTCACTGCCTGCCAGTCTGAAAAGGACCCGTTAATCCCGACTCTCTGCTTCCTGTCTGCCAACCAGTTCTCGATCCACGTCAGTACATTACCCCCAATACCATGTGCTTTGATTTTGCACAACAATCTCTTGTGTGGGACCTTGTCAAACGACCTTTTGAAAGTCCAAATACACCACATCCACTGGTTCTCCCTTGTCCACTCTACTAGTTACATCCTCAAAAAATTCCAGAAGATTTGTCAAGCATGATTTCCCCTTCATAAATCCATGCTGACTTGGACCAATTATATCACTGCTTTCCAAATGTGCTGCTATTTCATCCTTAATGATCGATTCCAACATTTTCCCCACTACTGATGTCAGGCTAACTGGTCTATAATTATCCGTTTTCCCTCTCCCTCCTTTTTAAAAAAGTGGTGTTACATTAGCAACTCTCCAGTCCATAGGAACTGATCCAGAGTCAATAGACTGTTGGAAAATTATCACCAATGCATCCACTATTTCTCGGGCTACTTCCTTAAATAATCTGCGATGTAGACTATCAGGCCCTGGGGATTTATCGGCCTTCAATCCCGTCAATTTCCCTAACACAATTTCCCGCCAAATAAGGATATCCTTCAGTTCCTCCTTCTCACTAGACCTTCAGACCCCTAGCACATCAGGAAGGATATTTGTGTCTTCCTTTGTGAAGACAAAACCAAAGTACTTGTTCAATTGGTCTGCGATTTCTTTGTTCCCCATTATAAATTCACCCGAATCTGACTGCAAGGGACCAACGTTTGTCTTCACTAATCTTTTTCTCTTGATATATCTACAGAAACTTTTGCAGTCATTTTTTATGTTTCCGGCAAGCTTCCTCTCGTACTCTATTTTCCCCCTCTTAATTAAACCCTTTGTCCTCCTCTTCTGTATTCTAAATTTCTCCCAGTCCTCCGGCTTGCTACTTTTTCTGGCTAATTTGTATGCCTCTTCCTTGGATTTAATACTATCCTTAATTTCCCTTGTTAGCCACGGTTGAGCCACCTTCCCCGTTTTAATTTTACTCCAGACAGGGATATACAATTGTTGAAGTTTGTCCATTATGATCTTTAAAGGTTTGCCATTGCCTATCCACCGTCAACTCTGTTAATAAAGGATGATATCAGGGCAGTTGTGAGGGATGATATTGGCTCTAATGAACAAAATGTTGAATCATTGTGGGTGGAGATTAGTAAGGGAAAAAAGTCACTGGTGGGCGTAGTTTTTTGGCCCCCAAATAATAACTTCATGGTGGGGCGGACAATAACCAGGGGAATAATTGAGGCATGTGAAAAAGGAACGGCAGTAATCATGGGGGATTTTAACTTACATATCGATTGGTCAAATCAAATCGCACAGGGTAGCCTTGAGGAGGAATTCATAGAATGTATATGGGATTGTTTCTTCGAACAGTATGTTACAGAATCTACAAGGGAGCAAGCTATCTTAGATCTGGTCCTGTTTAATGAGACAGGAATAATAAACGATCTCCTAGTAAAAGATCCTCTCGGAATGAGTGATCACAGTATGGTTGAATTTGTAATACAGATTGAGGGTGAGGAAGTAGTGTTTCAAACGCACGTACTATGCTTAAACAAAGGGGACTACAGTGGTATGAGAGCAGAATTGGCTAAAGTAGACTGGGAACACAGACTAAACTGTGGCACAATTGAGGAACAGTGGAGGACTTTTAAGGAGCTCTTTCATAGTGCTCAACAAAAATATATTCCAGTGAAAAAGAAGGGCGGTAAGAGAAGGGATAACCAGCCGTGGATAACCAAGGAAATAAAGAAGAGTGTCAAATTAAAAACCAATGCGTATAAGGTGGCCAAGGTTAGTGGGAAACTAGAAGATTGGGAAAATTTTAAACGACAGCAAAGAATGATTAAGAAAGCAATAAAGAAAGGAAAGATAGATTACGAAAGTAAACTTGCGCAAAACATAAAAACAGATAGTAAAAGCTTTTACCGATATATAAAACGGAAAAGAGTGACTAAAGTAAATGTTGGTCCCTTAGAAGATGAGAAGGGGGATTTAATAATGGGAAATGTGGAAATGGCTGAGACCGTAAACAATTATTTTGCTATTAACTGAAAACAACAGAGGTCCAAACAAATCTCACTGTACCCTTCGTAGTCTGTCGTATCCAACAAAGATGTTGATGTGCTAATCATCAATGGCATGTGTCTTCAAGTGGCTGTATAGGCCAATTCTGGATGCACATAGTCTCTTGCATGTCGGAAAAGGGAAGTTCGATGTGCCTGATGCTGACAGTACTGCCACCTGATGTTGATGTCGTCAATCTCTAGTATCCCGCAGGCGTTGACATCGGCTGTCTTTGAAGGTCTGGCAGGCAGTCCTCGTGAGGGTTCACCACTGGATTTTATTAGCTGCTGTATTCTCGAGGTCCTTTGATCAGATGCCACAGTACTGGAGGTTAGCCTTGATGCAATCTTTGTAGCTTGCGGGGGCGCCCCTGGTGTCTTCGACCTTCACAGAGCTCGCCGTGAAGAAGCTGACGAGGGATCCTTGACTCATCCATGCGGATGACATGTCCAGCCCACCGGAACTGGGCTCACATGATCATCACCTCGATGCTAGTTTATTGTGCTCTCTCCAGAACCTCAAAGTTTGACACCCGGTCTTACCAGCGTATGTGGAGTATAGATCTGAGACTGCGCATATGGAAAGCTTCCAACTTTTTGGTGTGTCGCCTGTAGAGTGTCCAGGTCTCACATCCATAAAGGAGCGATGAGAGAACGACTGCTCTATACACCAACAGTTTAGTTGACATTCGGATGTGGTGGTGACTCAACACCTTAGTGCGCAAGCGACCAAGTGCCTGGCTGGCCTTACAGGTCCTTGCATCAATCTCCTTGTCCAAGGACCCATCACTTGATATGGTGCTGCCAAGGTACTTGAAGCTGTCCCACTGACTTTAGTTGTGTACTGCCGATGGAGATTGTGGGAGCAGGTGCTGTGGTGCCAGGGGCAGGCTGATAGAGAACCTCGGTTTTACTAAGGCTGATGGTTAGGCCAAACAATTCTGTTGCCTCAGCAAATTTGCTGAGTATGAATTGTAGGTCACTCTCCTTGTGTGCCATAAGGGCGCAGTCGTCAGCAAAGAGTGCCTCTAGGATGAGTCGTTTCCGTACTTTGGTCTTTGTAGCAAGGCGGCGGAGGTCGAACAGCGAACCATCTAACCGATATTTCAGGTAGACCCCAAACTCCAAGTATTTTATCGCATAGTTCAAGACGCAAGTAAAGAATAGGTTGAACAGAACACAAAGAACTAAAACACATAAAAGCAGCAATACAAAAAGAACAACCTTCAACAAGAAAAACATGTTAAATTTACAAAAAAATATCCACGCACAGGCATCTTCCACCCTTCAGGATATAGTTCAGGTCCTTTAGGTCCTTCATTGAAACACCTGTGAACTCATCCCTTTTTGTCGTGGAAGCAAGTCATCCTCGATACGAGAGACTGCCTATGATGATGATGATGAAACACTTTGCACTCAGGAGGCAAAAAATAAATTAGCCAGGGTCCTGATCATTGCCTAGTCCTGCCTGTTGGAAAGTGTGAGAGTGTGGGCGTCAGGCTCATGCTGAATATGCTGTTGACACTAGGCTTGCTTGGTTGAGGTACTGGAGGGTTGTGTGCACCAGCAGAACTGTCCCCAGCATAAATCAGCACCTTCAGGCACATTCATCCCTAGAACTGCTGCCCAAACCTCCAAGAAGGCCTGTCTGATTTAATTGTACAAATGGTTTCTTTTGTGTTTCCTTCTATCTGGCTTGCACTGCAGTGAATTCAGTGGCACACATTCTCCATGGAAACAAGCAGAGGTGTCCATATACTGTTCCTTTAAATCTCGCTGATTTGGGACTCATTCTATACTCTCTCCCACTCATTCTCTGCGTCAAAGGCTTGCTGTTCAGAATCAATTCCTCACAGCACTCTGTCAAATGACCCTCTCGCTTTCCTTCTTCATGTGAGGGGCTTTCCAATGTGCTTCGCCTCGCAGGGAGGGTATCTGTTGTTTGCTGTGTCATGGCCTGCATGGAATGGCCAATTCAACACTGCTATATCGAATGCAAATACCGCACTTGAAATTAATTGTTAAATTCATTCACTTTTTTCTATTCGAATCTATATCTTATTGGCTCTTAAATTCCGTTTGAGCTCTTCCCGCGGGCAAATGACAGAAAAAGAGAAAAAAATTTGCGCATTTACCTGTTGTTGCTGCGCCCGTTGGAACTTCCGAGCCTGAGGCCTCTCGTGACTGCGCGTCGCAGCGCGTGAACGTGGGGACGTGTGCAGGCCGGGAGCTGGAGACAGCAGCCAATTAGGTGAAGTATAGATTCTCTCATTCATAGTAATAGGTGTTCTGTAAGTCCGGAAGTCCTATTACTATGAATGAGAAATCCCCCACAAACACCCAAAAACACAATAAAAAATAGAAAATAAACTATATATTTAACATTCATTTAAATTAAAGTTGTTTTCAAAAAATATATTTTCCTGACTTTATAAAAAGTTTTTTTAAGCCTTAAAATAAACTTACCGTAGTGGGGAGGGTTTTTAACAATAAAATGTGTTTTTATAACTTTATTTTTAAATGTTTTTGTTACACGCCTGCTTTTTCAAGCGTAAGATTTTAAAGGACATTTGCAGGGCAAGATATTTGTAAATATTGGAAATCTTGCCCTGCAAGTGTCCTCACTCCCGAGATACGGAGGATCTGTCAAGCCAGAAACTTGACAGATCGGAAAAGTCAGTTTTTAGCGCATGCGCATTGCACGCTGAAAACCAGCTTTTCCGTTGCCTTCCCCGGTCCATAGAAACTTCGTACGGACGTGAGACATCGGAATTTCAGGGCCATAAATTCATTTAGGTGCTCAACTGGGAGCCGCTGAAGTTTGGAGTTGTTCCCAGCGATGCCCACAGTAACATTAGCACTGAGGGTTTATTTCAAAACTTCACTCTGCTGAGAACTAAAATGCTCAGAGTTACACCTCATCATTTGACTCTAAATATTTTGCAAGCTGAAGTGCTAAGAGATAAATTCCAGGGTAATTGTGATGCTGGTCACCTGACTCACCCTTTTCTTAAAAAGGTACCGTCTTCACAAAACAGTATTTGTAAACCTCCTTCTGAGAGGTACTGCAGGGAATTAAAGCATCCCCATCATGTGACTGTGGAGCTCCTAATCAGATCCTGGAGCACCTCATTGAGCACTGCCCTCGGAGGAAATTTGCAGGCAGCCTACAAGATATCCAGGCTGTTACAGCGGAAGCTTTGGCCTGGATATTTGGCTTAGATATTGAAATTTGATTTGTCTTCTCCTTTACTGGGAAACTCAAAAAGCCTTGCTCTTTGAGTTAGTAGTAGTCCAAGTGGTACCAAGGGGTATGGAGAGAAAGCAGGAAAGGGGTACTGAGGTGAATGACCGGCCATGATCTTATTGAATGGCGGTGTAGGCTCGAAGGGCCAATTGGCCTACTCCTGCACCTATTTTCTATGTTTCTATGTAAGTGAAAAAAAGGACTGCACAAGCCATGAATCCAAGGGCTCGCTGCCCTCCTACAGGTGAGGGACTGCTCAACCATTGGTGGCTGTGCCGTCAGCTGCCTGGGCCCCAAGCTCTGTAATTTCCTCCCTAACCCACTCCGCCTCTCTCTCCTCCTTTATGACACTCCTTAATTAAGTTTTTGGTTATTTGCCTTAATTGCTTATGTGGGTCGGTGTCAAATGTATTTGCTTTGTCTTATAACATTCCTGTGAAGTTGCTTGGGATGTTTTACTACATTAAAGGTGCTATATAAATACAAGTTGTTGTTTTTTGCTACTGTCAAATGAAAGCAGTAGTTGCAGGGAAAAACATCTGGAAGGGCTTTGAGAGGCTTTCATCAGCACAAAGATTTGATTCGTTCACAGCACATGGGTGGCCACATCGATTGGCCATTCTTAGTTGCTCTGAGGTGGTGCTGGGATACTTTCTTGAATTACAACTGAGTGGCTTGCTTGGCCACTTTGGAGTGGCATTAATTAACCCCCCCTTGTAGTGTGGGAGACTGGAGTTACGTGTAGACCATATCAAGTAGGCATGGCAGCTTCTTTCGCCTGAAGGAGGGCAGTGAACCCTTGGATTCATGGCTTTTACAGTCTTCTTTTTCACTTGGACTACTACAGACTTAAAGAGCAAGGAGAGTTTCCCAGTAAAGGAGAAAGATTTTATGCAAAAGAGTGCGTTTTGCTTGCAAGACATTTTAAACAATCCTAGCTGCTGGCTAGTAATTCTGACTGAGCCAACGGGTGTGTGTGTTGAAAGTGAAAATCACTGTTGGTTTGTGAACGAGGCCATTAATGAGATGCAAAGCATTCTTTGGGCATGAAGCTCAGTGAGGCCTCAAAGTGGTAATGCTGTCTTTGCCCCATAATGCGGACTCCAGTTCACTGGTTGCTCCAATGTAGAATGGGAATTCCGACAACAAAAAACTTAACACTGCGTGCTGTTCAGATCCAGACCCAGATGTCACGGACACATTAAACCTCAGAAGGAAGTCTTCCTTTTACATTTTTATCTTGTATAAATGTGAGCTCAGCGCTCACATAAATGGGGGCACGGGATGGTTGGCCCATTCAGCCATTTTGCTTTCTGGCCCTGAAAGATGATTTTTCTTGATAGGATTACATAAAACTTTCAGCACAGAAACAGGCAATTTGGCCCAACTGGTCCATGCCAGTGTTTATGCTCCACACGAACCTCCTCCCACCCTTTTCAGCTAACCCAACAACATATCCTACTATTCCTGTCTCCATCATTTGCTTAGGTAGCTGCCCCTTAAATGCATCAATCCTATTCACCTCAACTACTCCTTGTGGTAGCAAGTTCCACATTCTAACCACTCTCTGGGTAAAGAAGTTTCTCCTGAATTCCCTATCCTTGGGTCTCACCATAGGCAGGTACTAGCTGAAGAAACTGTAATTGAACTCTGACGATATAGTCCAATGGGCCATGTCTCATTGATTCTGATGAGGGGGAGGGGATGGTCTAGATTAAAGGACTCATACTCTACAACCTAGTCAAGGTATACAGGATTCTTCTTGCCTGTTGTGTCTTACATAGTTTTGCTCTGCGTTGGGGACCAGGCAGGAGAAGGCAGGCTGACAGTAACCAATGGCAGAAGACAATCATAAACAGGAGATGCCTGGATGAGTGCAGCTCCAACAACACTCAAGAAATTCAACACCATCCAGGACAAAGCAGTCCATTTGATTGGCCATCCCTTCACCACTGGAGCACCGTGGCTGCAGTGTGTACCATCTACAAGATGCACTGCAGCAACTCACCAAGGCTGCTTTGACAACAAATCCCAAACCCGCGACCTCTACCATCTAGAAGGACAAGGGCAGCAGGCGCATGGGAACACCATCACCTTCATGTTCCCCTCCAAGTTACACACCATCCTGATTTGGAAATATATTGCCGTTCCTTCATCGTTGCTGGGTCAAAATCCTGGAACTCCCTTCCTAATAGCACTATGGGAGTACATTCACCACAAGGTCTGCAGCTGTTTAAGAAGGCGGCCCACCACAACTTTCTCAAGGGCAACTAGGAAAGGGCAATAAATGTTGGCCCGGCCAGCGATGCTCACATCCTGTGAATGTATAAAAAAAGGCAGAAGGTTTGTCTGTATAAGGAATCGGTCACTTGCCAATTATCATAGGCAGTCTACAATGCAGGGCTCACTTAGTTAAGTGTCTGAAACATCTAATATGCGACAGACACTTGCACATCTTCCCAATATCTTTGCTAAATAAAGCATCAGCTTAATTCGTCCCGACCATATATCACATGAATATAACGGCATTTTTCCACAACTACTTTAACCTGCCTCATGCCAGAGCACATTACATTATTTGTCATCCCAACTTTTATTAATTCTTACATTACTGGTATGGGTTCACTGACTTTGTTCGAATGTTCCCCTTAGTGTAAATATAAGGTGTGTGTCCTCCATGACTAACTATATGCTCTTCCTAAGTGTTTTCCCTGTGGGAGGAGGAGGTGAAATGGAGGGATACCAGTATCAGCCTCTAGTAATGAGGTGCTCCAATACTTCCTTAGTGCTAGATCAATAGATAACTCTACAACTACAAGGGGCCACAGATTTTAACGTGGTCGCTGCCATGACCTGTATTCTCCGTTGATATGTCCTTACTACACAGTATAAATACACACGAGGCCCATATTTGAGAGAAGGTCACTCTGTGACCAGTTACCTTTATTACCAAGACCTCAAGAGACAGACGGTGGGTGGAGCTTCCCCTTTTATACCAGAAAGTCCAGGTGAGGAGTGTCTCCCACAAGTTCGCCCCCTGTGGTCAGTGTTCTCACGGTGTACATCTTAGATCAGCTTATACATGGGTTACAATGACAGTTGAATACATGACATCACCTCCCCCACCCCCCCCACCCCCCCCCAAAAGTCTTATTGGGATCACAGGTTAAGTCTCTCTGGTGGTTTACGCTCCCTTAAAAAGCGCCTGAGTTGGGGCTCCGGTTGTTGGGCGCTGGCCTGAGTGTCTGCTGTTTGTGGTGCCTCAGGCCTGTCCGGACTGCCCACAGTGACTGGGCTCTCCTCCATTTGGTTCTGGTGTTCGGTCACCTGTGCTGGAGTAAACTGGTGCATTTTTTTTTACTGCATTTACACATGCTAGCGCTTCTTTTTCTACCATCCCGTAGCCCCTTTCTGCCTTGGACAGACTTCTGGAGGCATAAGCTACCGGCTGTAACTGACCATTGGCATTCACATGCTGCAATACACACCCGACCTCATAGGACGACGGATCACACGTTAAAACTAGTTTCTTACACGGGTCATATAACATTAACAGTTTGTTGGAGCATAACAAATTGCGTGCTCTATCAAAAGCTCCTTCCTGGCTGTCCCCCCAGACCCATTCGCGACCTTTTTGTAGGAGCACGTGTAGCGGCTCTAGCAGCGTGCTCAATTTGGGAAGAAAGTTACCAAAATAGTTCAGGAGCCCCAGGAACGGACACAGCTCCGTCGTGTTACAGGTCTGGGTGCTCTCTGGATTGCTTCCGTTTTGGACACAGTAGGCCTGATCCCGTCTGCTGCTACCCTCCTCCCCAGGAATTCTACCTCTGGAGCTAAGAAGACGCACTTTGCCTTTTTCAGTCGCAGCCCTACCTTCAGTATCACGACCCGTGATGAGGATGTCGTCTTGAAAAACTACCGTCCTTGGAATCGACTTGAGGAGGCTTTCCATATTTCGCTGAAAGATCGCGACGGCCAAACGAATCCCGAATGGACATCTGGTGTACTCAAACAACCCCTTGTGTGTCGTGATGGTGGCCAGCTTCTTCGACTCACTCACCAGCTCCTGGGTCATGTAAGCTGAGGTCAGGTCCAATTTTGAAAAAAGTTTGCCACCGGATAGCGTTGCAAAGAGGTCCTCTGCTCTCGGTAGCGGGTACTGGTCTTGGAGTGACACCCGATTGATGATGGCCTTGTGATTGCCACATATCCTGACCAACCCATCCGCCTTGAGCACCAGCATGATCGGGCTCGCCCAGTCACTGAATTCGACTGGCGAGATGATGCCTTCCCTCAGCAGGCGGTCCAATTCGCCTTCTATCTTTTCCCGCATCACGGAAGGCACCGCCCTGGCCTTGTGGTTATGGCCTGACGTCCGGGTTTATGTGAATAACTACCTTGGTCCCCATAAAAGTGCCGATGCCGGGTTGAAATAATGAGTCAAATTTGTCCAGGACCTGTGAGCATGATACTCGCTCCACAGAAGAAATTGCATTGACATCGCCCCATTTCCAGTTCATGACAGCAAGCCAACTCCTCCCCAGTAGTGTGGGACCGTCCCCCAGGACTATCCAGAGTGGCAAACTGTTCTCCAAATCTTTGTGGGTCACGACTACAGTGGCGCTGCCCAGCACCGGAATGATCTCCTTTGTATATGTCCGTAGCTGTGCGTCAATCGGCAATAATTTTGGCCTCCTGGCCTTGGACGGCCACAATCTTTCGAACTGTTTGATACTCATCAGGGACTGGCTGGCCCCAGTGTCCAGCTCCATTAATACTGGGATGCCATTGAGGAGCACTTTCATCATTATCGGTGGCGTCCTGGTATATGAACTGTATATGTGCTCCACATCAACTCGCTGAACTTCAGCTTCGAACGATTTCCCTCAGTATTCATTTGGCCTTGTCGGGCTTACATCGGGCCCGTCCTCCTCGTACATCAACCTGGCTGCAGGCTTCCTGCGCATACGCGCCAAGTGACTGCTGATGTTGTAGTTTCTGCAGATATATTGCTGATACCTACAAGCTCTGGCTGGGTGTTTGCCTCCACACCTCCAGCATGAGTTGGAGGCCCCATTGTTGGAAACAAAAAGTCCATTACCAGTCGATCATCTCTGACTGTCTCTGTAACTGTCCTTGAGTGCACCATTAACAGGTGTTGATGGCCCCATTACTGGCTGCATTGTCCATTACGATGGCATGAATCGCCGTTCAGCTAGCCATTGTCTCTGTTGAATTCCCCCTTTGGGTTTGACTGCATGCTGGGGCATGTCCGATTGCCCTTGTCTGCCTAGAGAACTGTGTACCGCGTTAACAATGTTGACTCCCTGGCCGTTTGCCACATTTCAGCCAAGATTTTTGCCATAAATCATTCTGGTCTCTTCCTCCCCTGAGATAATTGTCTGGGCTATCAGAGCTGCTGCTTCCAAGGTCAAGTCTTTGGTCTCAATCAGTTTCCTGAAAACCCCAGCGTGCTCGATGCCCTCAATAAAAAAGTCTCGCAGCATCTCCGCTCTGCATGCATCTGGGAACTTACATAGGCTCGCCAGTCACCGGAGATCTGCCACGAAGTCTGGAACGCTTTGCCCTTCTCGCCACCGATGCGTATAAAACCGGTGTCTCGCCATGTGCATGCTGCTCGCCGGTTTAAGGTGTTACCCGATCAAATTACTGAGCTCTTTGAACGTCTTGTCCGCCGGCTTCTCTGGCGCTAGAAGGTCCTTCATCAGGGAGTATGTTCTGGATCCACAAACCGTCAGGAGATGAGCCCTGCGTTTGTCGGCCGAATCCTGTCCCAGCCATTCCTTAGTGACAAAACTTTGCTGTAGTCTCTCAATAAAATCGTCCCAACCATCACCAACACATACCTCTCTTCTGTGCTGCTAGTGGCCATGCTCGCATGGTTTAAATCCCAGTTTCTCGGTGCCAATGATATGTCCTTACGATACAGTATAAATGCACACGAGGCCCATACTTGAGAGAAGATCACTCTGTGACCAGTTACCTTTATTAGCAAGACCTCAAGAGACAGACGGTGGGTGGAGCTCCCCCTTTTATACTGGAAAGTCCAGGTTAGGAGTGTCTCCCACAAATTTGCCCCCTGTGGTCAGTGTTCTCAAGGCGTACAACTTAGGTCAGCTTATACATGGGTTACAATGACAGTTGAATACATGACATCAGTGACACGTCGTTACTGGTTGGGTTAAATGGATGTGACTTTGCCTGATGAGGTACCCCATCATCCAGCTCTTCCCACTCCCTGCTACTGAGCACCTTCTCAGCATGGACAGAAATTTGTGTGGGAGCTCTCCTACATCCTCCTGACCCCACAAGGAAAGTAATTAAAAAAAACAAATCTGTGGGGCCCCTCTTCTGGCCTGGGACCTTCTTCCCCTTATCTCCACCCGACAGGAAAGGCACAATGGCTTCCCCACTTAGGCCGTTAAACTAGCAGTTGGGGCCCGATGATGTTATCAGACCCCGATCTGTCTGTATAAAGAAGGACCCCATTAGTGTCAGGTGGGCGTCCTTGTCGCCTGCTCAGAAGCGCAGGTTAAAATAAAAGACAGCGGGATCGATGCAGGATCTGGCTGGTAAATCTCCCAGATGATGTTAACACTGAATGCCTGACTCCCACCTAAACCTCACCAATATGTAAGACTTGCCACTAGGGGGCACACCTGTGGAAGACCTAAGGGTCACCTGTGCACTCTGGGGAAAGCAGGTATAAAAGGTGACCCACCATGCTGCTTCCCCACTCTGGAGTCTGAATAAAGAGACTAAGGTCACAACAGTTTCAGCTTACAATACAGTCCTGTGGATTTATTCTGAACATAACAAATTGGCGACGAGTAACCAATCCCGAACTTTCACGTGGTAATGGCTGCCGTTGGTATTCTTGAGAGATTTGTTGAGGGTGATGATTGGGAAGCCTTCGTTGATCGCCTCGACCAGTACTTTGTGGCCAACGAACTGAACACGGCTGAGATGGCGATCAAGTGCAGGGCGATTCTCCTCACCGTATGTGGGTCTTCGATATATGGCCTCCTCAAAAATCTGCTGGCACCGGTCAAACCAACGGACATGTCTTACACAGAGCTGTGCATGCTGGTTCGGGAACACCTCAAGCCGAAGGAGAGCATCTTAATGGCCAGGTATCGCTTTTACACGCACCGTCGCTCCGAGGGTCAGAACGTGGCGAGTTTTATCGCCGACCTAAGACGCCTTGCGGGGCAGTGAGAATTTGCAGGATCCTTGGGGGAAATGCTGCGGGACTTTTTCGTGCTTGGAATTGGCCACGGGGTCATTCTTCGCAAACTGCTGTCGGCTGAATCCCTAGATCTGAGCAAGGCCACCACAATAGCCCAAGCCTTCATATTCACGAGCGATAACACGAAACAGATATCTTCATAGAATCGAAGCTTACCGGCAAGTACTGTGCATAAAATAATGTTTTCAGCAGGCAGAACGGCACAGGGCAGGGCCCACACGACTGCAGAGGCCAGACCTAGGCCTAGAGTGACTCAGATTCCACCGTGAGGCGTGAATGTGTATCTATT
The DNA here is from genome assembly GCF_044704955.1 of Pristiophorus japonicus. NCBI lineage: Eukaryota > Metazoa > Chordata > Chondrichthyes > Pristiophoridae > Pristiophorus > Pristiophorus japonicus. Next base: position 31,778,233 of record NC_091985.1, read on the forward strand.
AACACCATGTTGGCGCTGCGGGGGTAGTCATAGAGCTCATCAATGTCGATTCAAGCCCTATGTGTGCAAAGGCTGTGGAACAATGGGGCACCTCCAGCGAATGTGCAAACGACCTGTGACTCACCACGTGGCAGAGTCAGGAGAGGACGACTGATCCAGCGAGGATCACACTGAACGAGCAGGAGGCAACTCAACCTGAGGATGAAGAGGAAGTATATGGGACACACACCTTCAGCAACAAAAGCCCTCCAATAATGTTAAAAGTTAAACTCAACAGCACTCCAGTCTCCATGGAATTGGACACGGGGGCGAGTCAATCAGTAATGAGCGAGAAGGCATTCGAGAGTCTGTGGGGCGACAGAGCACAGTGACCCAAGCTGATCCCGATTCAGGCAAAGCTGCGCACCTACACCAAGGAACTGATACCAGTTATTGGTAGTGCGGCCATAAGAGTATTCCATGAGGGAGTGGTGCACGATTGTTTCAGGTGATGGGCCAACGCTGCCTGGCAGGAGGTGGATGGGGAAGATTCGATGGAACTGGGAAGACCTCTGCGTACCTTCTCCAGCAAACGACGTCTCCCTTGCTCAAAGGCTGAGCAAAGCCCCAACCTTCAGCTGAACCAGGCATTGAAGTGCAGATCCATTTGCAGATCCCTGAGGCACAGGCCGCTCATCATGACCACAAGGAGGTGAAGATCAACCGAGCAGCAGTACAGGCGCGGTACCCACCACCCAATGCCAACGACCTCTTCGCGCGATGGAAGAGGCTCCAGGTCGACCATGCGGAATGGGACTCCGGCCGAAACGATCCGAATGTGTCTTCCCGATGCCAGATACAAAATCCCTGGGGAGGAAGATCGCGGCAGTCAGCATCGGACACGGTTGAGAGTGCGTCCAGACCACGGGACGAGAGTGCGTCCAGACCACGGGACGAAAGTGCGTCCAGACCACGGGACGAGAGACTGTCCAGACCACGGGATGTCACCGCAATGAAACAGAGGCATGTGTTGCCCAGCAAGGAAGACGACTGGGTTTGGGGCAAAGGTAAAGGGGCGGCTGTGGAGATGGCCAGGAACCCATTACGTTCCAATAAGTTGTTTACTCTATGTGACCCATGTGAGCGTTCTTTCGCGGCCAATTATGTACTATCATATGGGGTCAGGGGTACCTTACAACAAGCCAAAGTAGCAGGCGAATACCAACTGGTCGTATATGTATCTAACAAAGTATTTGTAGCAAGTGATGTGTTACCACACGGGGTCGGGCATGTTGTGCAGCAAGCCAAAGTAGTGGGTGAGCCCCAACCGGTTGTACATGTATCCAATAAGTTAACCAAGGCAGTAGCTTGGGTTCACGGGACAAAAGAGACGTACCAAAGAGTGTCCCAATATGTGCTCGAGTCAGACAAGCTGCCCATCCCACAAGTTTGGGAGAGCAGAGGCACCATTATCGATGCTTTGTTTCGAGAATGTCTAACACTGTCTGTGCACTGTAACATGATCCATCACGGGCCAGGCACTGAGAATGGCACTAATGCTTTCAGTTGGCTACCGTTGCCCACCACCGGTGTGGAAACGGTGCAGCCTGCAGACCTACTCGTTGTCGTGGAAGTTCTAGAAAGCAAGGGGTCAACCGTAACGGCCTCCCAGTTTAGGACCTGGACCAGCCAGGATCCCACGTTACCGCCTGCCAACGGCGGACCGCTAGATGGGATGTTGCAGCTTATCCGTCGCAAAGACGAAAGGCTCATCCCATATGGGGCAACCCTGCAATGTTGCAAAGAAAGGCAGGGAGGTTACACACAGTCAGTGGTCCGGGGCCTCCACACCATGGCCCAGGATCCACGGGGACCACGTGGCCTCCCGCCACTACTGAAAGTCTCAAGGTCATATCGGGCATCCTGGGCTTGCCAGACCTTAGGGCCAGTGACAATAGTCCAGAGTGGGCAGCCCAAATCATAAAGCCAAGCAGCACACGTGTGACGGTAGACTCCCTCCAGACCCGGCTATCCCGGGTGCTACGCAGTCACCAGACAGAATCACTCAGACCCGAACCTTCCGTATACTATCAGCAGAGAATGCACCATGATCGCACGGCTCCTCCACGCGACATCACAATAAATGATGTGGACCATGTTCATGACCCCAGATGGGCTGCTAGCACTGTATTAGCCAAAGAGGGGAATGGAGTGTTTGTGATGAAAATGGAGTGTATGTTGGGAAACCATGTAATGGGTAAATGCAGAAAGCATTTGGACCAGACCAAACTGCGAACTACAGATAACCAGGAACCATTGTGAAAGGACCTGGTCCCCGGCAACCCACGAACACAATCGACCTCGCTGCCAACCATGAGGATGAACCCGCCATGCCCGTCGGTCCGATCAGACCAGCCACGCGGCCGTGCAGCAACGATCCGACCAACTCACCCGTGCCAGGACTTCAACTCAGGCGATCGACCCGGGAACGCAGGGCACCAGATCAACTTGCAAATAACTTGTACATAAGACTTTGGGGGGGGGGGGGAATGATGTTATGTATGTATGTAAACCTCACCAATATATAAGACTTGCCACTAGGGGGCACACCTGTGGGAGACCTAAGAGTCACCTGTGCACCCTGGGGCAAGCAGGTATAAAAGGTGATCCACCATGCTGCTTCCCGACTCTGGAGTCTGAACAAAAAGACCAAAGGTCACAACAGTTTGAGCTTACAATACAGTCCTGTGGATTTATTCTGAACATAACAGAGCACCTTCTCTGCATGGACAGACATTTGTGTGGGAGCTCTCCTGCATCCTCCTGACCCCACAACTTAAAAAAAACAGAATCTGTGGGACCCCTCTTCTTCCCATTATCTCCACCTGACAGGAAAGTCACAATGGCTTCCTCACTTAGGCCACCGGTTAAAATAGCAGTCGGGGCCCGATGATGTCATCAGACCCCGATCTGTCTATAAAGAAGGACCCCATTGGCTTCAGGCGAGCGTCCTTGTCACCTGCTCAGAAGCACAGGTTAAAATAGAAAACAGTGGGATCGATGCGGGATCTGGCTGATAAATCTCCCGGATGATGTTAACACCGTGTGCCTGACCCTCGCCCACCTGGCTTCCTCCTGGTAAGTAGGATCAAAACAATCCCTTCTCTGCGAGCTCCACACATCGAAAATGGCCACTGAGTACCAGGTGGCTTCGTCAGGCATGGAACTGCACCCAGCACAGGTCCGTATCTTCAGGAGAGGACTGAGAATGAAGAAGGAAACATATATTTGAGCTTTGACCTGCCTGTGAACAGCTGGAGACTGTTACTGCTCTTCACTGCACCCTGTCACACCATTTACTCAGACCGAACTTCATTCGCCTCCAAATTCTGTAGAGTTTTGGACTCCTGTCTATTTAATTTCTTTTCCCCAAAATAAATAAAACATATCAGACACACTTTGTAACACCTCGAGCAACTCCACTGCTCAATGGCCCGATGTCCAGTCTAATTAGAGCATTTTGCTCAGCACGTTGTCAGTCTTGAGTGACTTACCTTGGATCGTCGTTAGACTGACAACTCTCTGCAAATTGAATTGAAAGCACTTTCCATTCTGGTTGGAATGTACTAAAAATGCGCTGCTGGGCTCTGAGCTTCGCACTGCTGCTCATTTACCTACTTTGTTACATTTAAATATTTAACATTCAGAATTGTAAGTCGATTTATGGCACTAATAAATAAAGTGCCTGAGACGTGCATTCCTGGAGCACTGGAAACTTCACCTCCTCTCTGGTGCAGACACCTGGGGCTGCCTGAAGGATTGGAGCCTGTGCATGCAGTAAATCCAACTCATCTGCTGGTCCCGTGGATCACAGTGCTGAGAGATAAGCTGTGAGCGAGACAGCTCAGAAACACAGCTATCATCAAGGTTCACAATGGTGGCCAAAGGATCATTGAGATGGGGTGGGGAGAGGGGAGGGATGAGCAAAGTTATTCCTATGGATTCATAATGTCTAATAAGTCATTTTTCCTACTTGTCATAGCCCTTATAAAACACCAACCACAACTTGCATTTATTACATAGAATTATACAGAATATACAGCCATTCGGCCCAACTAGTCTGTGCCGGTGTTTATTCTCCACACCAGTCTCCCTCCCATTCTATCTCCCGCATCTCCGCCTTTCAGCCTATCTTTCTATTCCCCTTTCTCTCAGGTACATTCCTTTTGAAAGTATCTGAGCTATTTGCCTCAACCGTGTCCTGCGGTAGCGAGTTTCACACTCTCTAAGTAAAGACTTTTCTCCTTATTTCCTTTTTGGATTTATTAGAAAGAAAGGAAAGACTTGCATTTATATAGCACCTTTCACGACCACCAGACGTCCCAAAGTGCTTTACCGCCAATGAAGTACATTTTTTTTTGGAGTGTAGTCACTGCTGTAATGTGGGAAATACAGCAGCCAATTTGTGCACAGCAAGCTCCCACAAACAGCAATGTGATAATGACCAGATAATCTGTTTTAGTGATGTTGATTGAGGGATAAAATTCTGATACCATCCTTGTAAATGTCTTTCGCACTTTCTCCAGTGCTTCTATGTCCTTTTTATAGTATGGAGACCAGAACTGTGCCCAGCCGGACCAGGGTCCTATACAAGTTTAACATAACTGCGCTTTTGAATTTTATACCGCTATCGACCCCTATAGGAAATAAATCCCAATGCTTTATTGGCATTTTTAATTGCTTTGCTGACCTACGAAGCTTTAATATAGTAAAACATCCCGAGTCGCTTCACAGGAGCGATTCTCAAACCAAACAAATAACTTGCATCATTCTAAAGCCACGAGTGTTTGAAATGATAGCACATGCTGTGGAAACTAGTTTTAGAGAACTGAGCGAAGGAAACGTAGACAGTTCCCATTCAGAATACTCGGAGAATTCTGGGTCTATCTCACTGGTGAAAATGGTAATGCCGTGTGAAGTTTCAGATAGCCTCCGCCTGACCTATTTGGAGAGAGGCGTTAATTTTGAAGCGAAAGAGGGAAATATGTGACTTAGATGCTGGCGTGTACAGCCAATATTTTCAGGAATGCTACTTGTCTGAAAAGCTTGCCTGGAGTAAAAAGGAGAGGCAAGGGGTTGATCTGGGGGGTGGTTGGGGTTGGGGTTGGGGTGGGGGGGGGGGGGGTGCGGTTGAAATATAGGTGACTGCCACATAGCGGTGATTAAAGGGCTCGCTCAAAGAAACAAGAGTGTTTAGCTGGGAGATTTGGCAGGGCTTCAGTCACTTCAGTTTTAAATGGGTTTAATCAGTAAATGGGGCCATTAGCTGTGAAGTGAGATGAGAACACCAGCCGCAAATGTTATATTTCTAATATTTTCAAACTTGAGTTCATTTTTACAGCACATGTGGGTATTTCAGTCCACAGTATACCGTGCTGCACTATTTATACAACCCGCTACGGACACTTTCATTCTTATTCAGTGGCAGAAATAATGACTGCACTTTAAATATTACCTGTTTTACTGCAGTCTCCCCGCTTATATTTGACTTAACAAACTGATTTGCTGTACCTTCTCCCTTGTGTAACCATTGCAGTCCTATTAATCGACATTTTAAAGGGATAGTGTAGTAATTGTCAGATACTTTATACTGCGTTTACTCAAATAGGAAAGGGTGATTAAAAAAAGAAAACAAATACTTGTATTCAGCCAATGAAGTACTTTGTATTTGAAGTACAGTTACTGTTGTAATGTAGGAAACACGGCAGCTAATTTGCACACAGCAAGATCCCACAAACAGCAATGTGATAATGACCAGATAATCTGCTTTTAGTCACGTTGATTGAGGGATGAATGGTGGCCAGGACACCGGGAGAACTCCACGGGTGGTGCAGCTCCTTCTTACAGCAAGTGCACTGCAGGCTCCTTCACCCGTCACACTCGAAGGCCAGCTTCGAGCTGCTGCACGTGTAGCTCTCCCGGCAGCTCAGCCCCTTGCTGCCATCCCCCGCTCCTACTACAGCAGGCCGAGGTGGGAGCGGGGCCTCCAATGGGCCTGGCAGGCGAGCTCTGGTCGCTCAGCCCCGCGCCGCTCCTACTACAGCAGGCCGAGGTGGGAGCAGGGCCTCCACTGGGCCTGTCAGGCGAGCTCTGGTCGCTCAGCCCCGCGCCGCTCCTACTACAGCAGGCCGAGGTGGGAGCGGGGCCTCCAATGGGCCTGGCAGGCGAGCTCTGGTCGCTCAGCCCCGTGCCGCTCCTACTACAGCAGGCCGAGGTGGGAGCGGGGCCTCCAATGGGCCTGGCAGGCGAGCTCTGGTCGCTCAGCCCCGCGCCGCTCCTACTACAGCAGGCCGAGGTGGGAGCGGGGCCTCCAATGGGCCTGGCAGGCGAGCTCTGGTCGCTCAGCCCCGCGCCGCTCCTACTACAGCAGGCCGAGGTGGGAGCGGGGCCTCCAATGGGCCTGTCAGGCGAGCTCTGGTCGCTCAGCCTTGCTGCCGCTGCTCGCCAGTCATATCAGAGTTGGGATTTTCTTCAGAAAATTACCACATGGAGCAGACACTTGTTGTAACTCGGCCTGGAGTCCCACCTTGGCCTCACGCTTCGAACCCATCCCGCCATCCGACGCTTTGTTGTCTAAGGGAGCAGAGAGAGTGAACACCGTAACTGGCAGAAGATTGAGAGGGAATGGCGGCCATGGGAGCTCGAGTTAACATAGAAATATAGAAGAAACAGAAATTTACAGCGAAGAAGGAGGCCATTTTGGCCCATCGTGTCCCGCCGGCCGACAAAGAGCCACACGACCCTTGGTCAGCGGCCCGAAAGGTTACATATAAACCTATAAACAATGAACTATGTGTTATGTATGCATGTTACTGATGTACTGTAACACTAGACCTGAATATATCTTCATCCTGTATATACCTTACCTGTACACCAGAGGGTACTGCTGCTGGAGACCTAAGGGTCACCTGTACACTGCAGGTACCCAAGTATAAAAGGGAGCTCACCTCTTGGTGTCCTCGCTCTAGGAGCTGGAATAAAGGGCTACAGTCTGTACAGTTCAAGTGTCATACCCCTGCCTCATGGAGTCATTAAAAGAGTGCCTACATACACAATAACTGGCGATAAGGTTACGAATTTCCACGCATCAACATGTCTAATCTAAGCAACTTCCAACAATTTGCTGATGGGGAAGATTGGGATGCCTTTGTGGAAAGGTTAGAACATTTTTTCATCGCGACCGACCTGGCTGGGGATTCACCGATCTCGCTGGCGAACAAGCGCAGAGCCATCCTGCTCAGCAGTTGTGGGCCCACTATCCATGGCCTTGTCAGGGACCTGTTAGCCCCAGCAAAGACGAAAATCAAGACCTATGCGGAGCTCGTAACTTTAATACAGGTACAACTTAGACCCAAAGAGAGCATCCTCACAGCCAGGCACCGGTTTTACACTCACCAGCGGCCCGAAGGCCAAGAAATTGCTAAGTATGCTGCAGATCTAAGAAGATTGGCTGCACCATGTGATTTTGGTGACCACCTCACCGAAGCACAAAGGGACATCTTCGTTATTGGAATCGGCCACGAGGGCCTACTCCACAAGCTGCTCTCTACGGACACTATGGCCACTCTGCAGAAGGCAATCAAAGTGAGCCAGGCCTTCGTGATTTCGGTCTGCGACTCCAAACGGATGATGACCCACACCCAGGACTCTAACCCGACGAGCACAGTGAACAGAATGGCGACTTTCAGAGGAAAGGCTGCTGCCCCGAGTCCCGCAACCCTGAGTCCGCCACATGGGGCCAACTGGCTAGCCCCGTGCTGGCGCTGTGGAGGAAACCACAAGGCCCACCAGTACCAATACAAAGACTATACCTGTAAAGGCTGCAACAATAAAGGTCACCTTCAGCGAATGTGTAGAAAAAGTTTTACTCACCGCGTCACTGAAGAGTTGGCCGATCACCTGGGCTCCGACACTGATGAAGATGAAGCTGCTCAGCCTCTGGAAGAAGAGTACAGAATATATACCTGCTCCACCGAGAGTTCCCCGTGGAAAATGGAAGTAGAAATCAACGGGGTTCCAGTCTCGATGGAGATCGACACAGGGGCGAGCCAGTCGTTGATGAATCAGACGGCCTTTGAGAAACTCTGGGACAATCCCGCCGAATGACCAAAACTGTCCTCAATCTAGGCAAAGCTGCTCACCTATACAAAAGGCACCATCTCAGTCGTTGGCAGCATGGAAGTCCAGGTGTCCGATGGCGGCGTGATGCACAAGCTTCCCCTGTGGATCGTTGCCGCTGATGGTCCAACGCTGCTGGGAAGAAGATGGATGAAGCAAGTCCAAATCTGTTGGAGCGATGAAGGCCTTCAGGCCCTGGCGATCGACATCCTACGCAGCCCCAAACTTGGATCCATTGCAGCACTTGAAAATCCTACTGTCCGACTCGACTGCGTGGCGACAACACAGACTGCACAACACCACGGCGCGATGATCCAACCTGAACGACCAGACCTCACCTTCCGGGCCGTGGCAGGACTCCGAGGGAAGAAGATCGGTGCAGAAGGTAGATTCCCGGCGTCCGTGGCAGAACCTGGGGAGAAAAGGATCATCGCAGCCTACCTCGTGGAGAGGGAGAAGATGGCGCCCGCACCACAAGGCGAAGCACCTGGAATCAAGATGGCCACGATCAGACCACGAGGGACAGCGTTGAAGGAGCAACACGTGTACCGAGTGGCGAACCTGATTGGGATAAAAAATTGCAAGGCCCTCTTAAAGGAGACCGGCAATCCAAGACAATTAAAGGGACAGTTCCATTTTAGGCACAGCGATGCCAGTGATATTAAAGATAAAAGTGCTGTAAATGAATGCAAGTATACGAATGTAATGTTAAATGGTGATGCTGGCAAAGCTAAAAGGAATGTAAGTAACGAGTTTGTACCGTTGAACAAGGGTGCCAGAAATGCTAATGAGATAAATGTAACCCTGTATAGAGATACCGATACACAAGAAAGCGTTTTAAGTGCAAAATGTGAAAGTGTAAAGAGTTATAACAATGTTGAATCGACTAGTTGCGATCGGAGCCAATGTGTCATGTACGCTAAAAGTAGAATGATAAATTATACAGGGTTCTAGAGGTACAATGTCAATGCCAGAGGAAATACCCTCGTAGGAGACACCCAGGTCCAGGGGGCTACCTGACCATGTAGCCTGGGCTTTTGGGACCAATGTGATGCCCCAGGAAGGGCTCACACACACCCAGTGAGAGCAGACCCACTGCAGGGACAGCGGTCAATGGGTAGAACAGCCACCACCACTGGCAACCTGCCCCAGATCGGCCCAACACCCCCTGGTCACCAGGGCCAGCACCGGGAGCGAGAGGCCAGTACCCTCCAGCTTTCCCAGCGGAAACTGGGATGACCAGACTTCCACCACCAATGGAGGACAAGGAGCCCACACAGCCATGTGGCCCTGCCCACCACTAAACGCCACCACCTACCTATTCTACAGTGTGTGTACCTTACCCATTGCACTGGCTCCACTACTGAGGAATCCTCCAACAGTGAGACCCACATGGTCTTTGTGTGAGGAGGGGGGAAATGAATGAGTGCAACCACGAGCACAGGGATCACAATGACACCCACACAACCCTCACCACAACCTCCCACAGCCCACTATTGATCACCTCCCCATGTCATGGCAATAATGACTTGGGAAAGGCTTAGGGGGGAGTGTTGTTATGTATGCAAGTTAATGATGTACTGTAGCACTAGATCTGAATGTACCTTCAACCTGTATATACCATACCTGTACACCAGAGGGTGCTGCTGGAGACCTGAGGGTCACCTGTACACTGCAGGTAACCCAGTATAAAAGGGAGCTCACCTCTTGGTGTCCTCACTCTGGGAGCTGCAATAAAGGACTAAAGTCTGTACAGTTCAAGTGCCATACCCCTGCCTCGTGGAATCATTAAGAGAGTGCTTGCATACACAATACTATGAACGGCCCAGTTAGTGGGACACTTGTTGAATGGACAGCCTCGTGTGTGAGAGCACGCGCAAGCTGGCTGCTTGCACAATGGATCCCGTCTCCCCCTCTTCTGCTCCTGTGCCCCACTCTGAACTGCAATATCCCATCTGGGTCGTAGCAAGCCTGGATCTTGACCACTGCTGAACGGATCTCTGTGAGACTCCAAACTCTCCCGACCCTTCCAGGCCTGTTTCTCCCGGGAAGCTGGGACAGGGCTTGCTGTTTGACTCTCCGCTATGTTGCACATTGTTACAAATCCCCCTTTGAGTGGAGCGGGGATGTCCCGGTGGTGAAACTTTTGCTCGTGTTACCTAAGAAAAGACATACTTGCCATAGAGGGAGTGCAACGAAGGTTGATTCCTGGGATGGGGGATTGTCCTATGAGGAGAGATTGAGAAGTCTAGGCCTATATTCTCTAAGGTTTAGAAGAATGAGAGGTGATCTCATTGAAACATACAAAATTCTTACAAAATTCTTACAGGGCATGACAGGGTAGATGCAAGGAGGATGTTTGCCCTGGCTGGGGAGTCAATAACCAGGGGTCACAGTTCAGAATAAGACAACATCGCTAGACACTTTCCTGTTCACCTCCGAGTGACCTCCTCAAAAAAGTAGAGACTTCCACAAAAAAGTAGAGAGTAGAATGGGCCTATACTCTCTGAAGTGTAGAAGAAAGAGAGGTGATCTCTTTGAAACATATAGGATTCTGAGAGGGATTAACAGGGTAGATTCTGAGAGCTGGTTTCCCCTTGCTGGGGAGTCTAGAACTCGAGGTCACAGTCTCAGGATAAGGGGTCGGCTATTTAAGATTGAGATGAGGAGAAACCTCTTCACTCAGAGGGTGGTGAATCTTTGAAATTCTCTACCCCAGAGGGCTGTGGATGCTCAGTCGTTGAGTAAATTCAAGATAGAGGTCGATAAATTTTTGGAAACTAAGGGATTTAAGGGATATGGGGTTAGGGCAGGAAGGTGGAGTTGAGTTAGAAGATCAGCCATGATCTTATTGAATGGCAGAGCAGGCTCGAGGGGCCAAATGGCCTACTCCTACTCCTATTTCTTATGTTCTTATGTTATCGCCTGGTGGCATGATTTGACCCCTGACCCCTGTCAGTGTCTGCCCCCTTTTGCTCTGACCTGACTGGCTCCCTGCTGCATGCTGGGATATATATGGCAGCAGTGAGTGATGGGATTGGAGTTGCTCCTGGTGAAGCCTCACTCACTTGCCCGCTCTGGCTTTTGACTAAGCTGCTGCTCAAAGGGACATATTTTGGCTGCTAAAGACAACGTTTACTTCGCCCTGGATGTAGCCGCTCTGTTCCCTCTGGGGTGGGCATCAGTAATGTGAAAATAGGATCTGCTGGGAATGACTGACTGACTGTGTCTGCGCAGTGCTGGAATCTCCCTGCCTTGTGCCAGTTTCATTACACTGCAGCCTGCCAGCACTTATAAAGCAAAAAGGTGTTTGCCTGTTGATCCACCATCCGACCAAGGCGTCTTAAAGGTGAAAAGTCGGTGTTTGCACTCTCTGTATAATTGCACCTCACACGGGGGCAGTACCTGATAGAAATACTGAAAGGTGGAAGAGTGGGACACAGAGATGCACCTCCTGAGGTAGGAACAAATTACCCCAGTCACTGTCGTTGTAGCCTTAACCTGTGATGCACTGCAACGTGGTGATAACAGGTAGGATTTTGAAACGCTTTCGTGTAAAGCATTTTCAGATGCACTAATATAGTTTTTGCAAAGAACTGTGACCTGTTAGAGATTAAATAAAGCCACTAGAGAGGTTTATAAGCCAACTGTCAATCTATATTGATTTATGTTTGAAAAAATAGCAACTCATGATTTCTTACCAATTCTCTTGATTTGATTGTCTCTCGATTTGCGAGGTGGTGGGGTTGGCAGGTCTAGGAGGAGACTTGCAGACTGTCCTGATGGTATTTGGCACACCCAGCTTCCTCCCACCAGCCTGACCAAAATCGAGCTACCAGGTGCAAAATGCTACAAGGATCCTGGCAGTGCGATTGTTCCACCGACTCAAACTGGCACTGGGGAGGGATATGCAGATTGGGCTCCTGCGGTCGGAGAAACCCCAAGCAGGAGTGGAGCAGAGAGGTATTTAAACCGGAGAATTTACGTGTGTCGCACACAGAAATAAATCTGTGAGACAGCCGGAGGACCTACCGAAGTCTTTCTCCCTTCCCTCAGTTATATGGCTGCGTGCGTGTTATTACTGCCTGTGTCTGGACTGAAGCATGTTGTGGTTATTCTAAATAAATCTTGTTCGGTTGTTTTACGAAACTTGTTTGCACCGTCTTAACTTCAGAATCTTGAGTGAAACTGGCTCCAGCTTTACCCCTAATAAATAGACCTCCTCCCCTTACGCTTACTTCAGTGAGAGAATGTGCTGGAATGCTGCAGATCGCTCCATGAGGAATTTGAACATGAAATTTGAGAAAATGCAATTTGATTAGACTTGACAATGTATTTGTCCCATGCGACCTATTAAGCTGCTTTCATCTTAATTCCTTGCCATGTTCCTGTGCCATATACAGACTGGGAGGGGGAGGGGGAGCCCCAAAGTTAACGCGACAAATTCACTAAGGCTGGGAGTTTGTCAGCAAACCAGCTTTTGCCAGCTGCCAGCCCTTAGTGAATCGGATAGCTTTACTTTCAGGTTGCGACAGCCTGCGCTGGATGCACACGTTAGAAGTCAGTGCCACTAACGTGGCAAGAAACCACAATATATTCCAACATCCTGGGCACCCCATTATACAAAGGAGATTACATAGGATTACATCGGATATACGGCACAGAAACAGGCCATGTGGCCCAATCAGTCCATGCTGGCGTTTACGCTCCCCTCCAGCCTCCTCCCATCTTTCCTCATCTAACCCGAGCAAATATGGGAGTCATGGAAAGGGTACACTGTAAATTGATTTAAATGATATGGAAAACAAGAGCTTAGAGTTATGAGGAAAGGCTTGAAAGAATTGAACTTTTTTTTTTACTGGAATAGGAACGTAGGTACAGGAGTAGGCCATTCAGCACCTCGAGTCGGTGCCGCCATTCAATGAGGTCATAGGTAATCTGTATCTTAACTCTATCTACCCGCTTTGGTTCCATAATCCTTACTAGCATTACCTAACAAAAATCTAGCAACTCAATTTTGAAATTTTCAATTGCGCCTCAACAGCTTTATGGGGGAGAGAGTTGTATATTTCCACCACCCTTTGTATGAAGACGTCACCCCTGGACGGCCTAGAATAGATGGCCTACAATAGGCCCTCCAATCCTCCCTGATAAAATGCAACATCCCCACTGACACCTGGGAGTCCCTGGCCAAAGACTGCCCTAAGTGGAGGAAGTGCCTCGAGTCTCTTTGCCGAGAGCATGCAGAAACCAAGCGCAGACAGCGGAAAGAGCATGCAGCAAACCAGTCCCACCCTCCCTTACCCTCAACGACTATCTGTCCCACCTGTGACAGGGACTGTGGTTCTCGTATTGGACTATTCAGCCACCTAAGAACTCAGGTTAAGGGTGGAGGCAAGTCTTCCTCGATTCCGAGGGACTGCCTATGATGATGATGAGAATAGAAAAGGATCATAGATGATCTGATAGAAGTTTTTAAAATGAGATATGGTTTTGAGAGGATAAATAGAGAAGATAATTTCTGCTGGTTGGTGAATTAGTAACAAGGGGGCATGAGGTCAGGAGTATCAGTAGAAGAATAAAGGAGAAGTTTGAAGGATTTTCCTTCACACCGAGGGTTATTAGAGCATAAAATTACAACAAGTGGTTTACCACATTGAGGCAGACACTGCAACCTCAGTTAAAGGGAAATTAGCTGAATAAGTCAGAAAGGATATGGAGAAAGGGCAGGGAAGTGAAATTACATAGCTACATTTGATGAGTTAGCACTGGCACAGACCCAATATGCCAAATGGCCTCCTTCTATCATGTGACTCCATGAAAAACAGTTTTAAATGACTTAGAATGTATATATTAATATAATGGGCCGAAAATTCTGGCCTTGCCAGGTGCGTACGAGGTGCGCACGGACCCGGCGAGGCCTCGCAAATGCCGATTCTCGGGGCGCGATGCGCATGTGCCGAGAACCGGCTTTTCTGATCTGTCAAAATTTCTTCTGACAAAATCTTCGCATCCCCGGGAGATCTGCGGGGCAGAGATTGGGCTATTTGCTCAACTCATGCCCAGTGTATGTCCTTCAAACTTTTACACTTGGTAAAAGCAGGCGTATAGTCTACTTTTACCAGCGTAACACTTTTTTAAAACATATAAAAATTAAAGCAATCATTCATTTTTATATTAAAACCCTGTCCATTAAGGTAAGTTTATTTTTAACCCTATTGAAACACATAAAAAAAAATCCCCAAATATATATTTTTTCTAAAACATTTAATTATATTTAATTTCAATTCATTTTAAATATGTGAGGTGTTTTCTAAATTTATTATGCTGTGTTTCTTGTTTTGGGAGGGTTTTCTCATTGATAGTAATGGGAGCTCGTAAAAACGGAGAATACTACTTAGTCCAGGCCCACATGACTCCAGCATTTCCGTACATACAGGGAAGTCATCTTCCCATGCGCTGCGCAGCGAATGAAAGCCTCTGACCGGAATCCTACGTTCCTCTGGGACCCACCAGGTATTATCATAAAATTGTTTGGGTTGGAGGCGTTTGTCCGAAGGAAGCCTCTGACCCCAATGTTATATCTGCTCTAGTGCTGTATTCACTTATTGATAAAGTATATTTGTTTTATAAAATGACTAAGATCTGAAAAGTGTCTTTTGTAATTACATGCAGATTGTTTGTTCAGCACAGAAGTCTAAGGGCCCGAAACTGCCGCACTCACCACCCATGGCCGCCCACTGCCACCCACTGCCGCCGACTGCCGCCCACTGCCCGCCGACATTCCTCCTCAGGTTCCGGCCAGTGCCACTTTCGATCTGGTCTGGAGTGGGCGGGAGGGGAGAGTCGCCGGGAAGCGCCCGCTGACGTCAGCGGACGGCCAAGTGGACGCCCGCTCGCCGAGATGCCAGATTGGTGTGGACGGGAGTCAGCGGGACTCGGCACCAGAACGGGGCTGGGCCGCTGGCTGGAGGCTGGTCTGTCCCCGACGGTAGGTGTGAAGAGCTGAAAAGAAAGGTGAGTAAACATTTTTGAATATTTTTCTTTACAGGGCATTACCTGCATGGGGGCCCCTGAAGGTGTTCCGATGTTTTTTTTCAAAGCTTTTTCTTTGCAGGTCTTCGACCCTCTGTGAGCCCAACTCCATCCTCAGCGGCACTTGGGCGGCAAGTGCCTTTGCCATCGAGATTGGGAGCTCCCGCCCGCTGCTGCCCAGATTGGCGGCATAAGTCCCTCATTTTTCCGCCGACCGACCTTTGAAGAACCTTTTTGATGAAAACCCCACTCAAAATACCGTCAGCGGTGGCCATCAGCGGGTGGGGGCCTTCACCAAATCGAGCCCTAAGTATCCAAGAGTTATTTGAAATTTGGAACAATATTAACTGTTGCTTCCATTTTGGAGCTAAGTAATATTGGCCTGACTCCACCTATAAAGAACTGACATTAGCACTACATACATATATATACAAACACAAACAGAGAATCATCA
Source organism: Pristiophorus japonicus (assembly GCF_044704955.1). NCBI lineage: Eukaryota > Metazoa > Chordata > Chondrichthyes > Pristiophoridae > Pristiophorus > Pristiophorus japonicus. Next base: position 31,793,879 of record NC_091985.1, read on the forward strand.
CAAGCCATTCGGCCCATCAAGTCTCCGCATGTCTCCACATGTGCCCACTTCCTATACACTCCTGCCCACTCTCCATCCTCATATGCACACCTGTGCCTACACATGCATTTCTGCACACATGCAACTGGACAATCTGTAGCCATGCACTCACAAATACAAGGGCACATTGTGCACTAGGGCAGTCACAAGTAGTTTTGAATAATTTTGACTGATTATCATCTGCCACATCCCTTGGTCAAAAAACTCAAATATTAACCTGTAAATGAAATAGAGTCAGATTTTAACCCAACTCGCTCAGTAGAAACCTGGCTGGTGGACAGTTACAATCGCCTTGGCTCTTACCAGGCCAAAAACTGCCATGATCACAACATCTGCAATTTTAACCTGCTCTCCTGAGCAGGCAGCAAGCACACGCAACTGGAGCCAACAGGGTCCTTCTTTACATATGCATATTGCAGCCTGATGACATCACTGAGACCCAGCGGTAATTTTAACTTAGACCTGAGCGGGGAGATAAAATCAGGGACACATGTTCTGAGCATTTCCACATTCCATCTAAATGTTATACTATTCATATATTGTGGGTTTTTATGACAGTACTTTACAAAGGCGAAGGAATGTCAAATGTTTTGATATCTGTCTTCTGGCGAAGTAATCCCCTTAAAGATAGACAGCGGAGTTCTGGAAATGGCTGTCATACTTAACACAACGCCAGGTTCTATTCAAATGCAGAGGGTTAAATGAAATGTGGGTTTCCTTGCTTGCATTCTGTTACAAAGCTTGAATCCATTAGGAGGACAAATTACGTCAGCAGTAAACTTGTGGTGTCAACATTTCTCTGATCAAAGAAAATGAGGAATAATCATGTTTTAAGACAATGCTAATGAAATCAAGGGAAGTGCGTGGGGTTTCTGAGTGCCACTGTTAGGAATGCAGTTTCATTAGTGTCAATGTAGAGGCATCAACCAATCATGGTGTATCTGGAATAATGATCATTCCACACTTCTGAAGCAGCTAATAAACCACTTCATCCTCATAAATGGCAGATAGGGTCAGAGTCCAGCTGTGGAGCACATCATTGTGGCTCAAAATAGCTCAACATCAGCTGCACAATGCCAGTTCCAATGATGAGGTTGTGCAACTGATGGTAAGACCCATGATAGAAGAACACTTGTACATCCCCATCCTCCCAACCCAGCATTCACCAAAGCTATGACGCATGACAGTGTGTCACAGACAGTCCGAGCGCCACAACTCTGATTGGTGGGATGTGACTTCGGCACAAGCACGAAGGGCTGAATGGCCTCCTCCAGTACTATAACACTCTGTGTTCCCAGGGATATGAGCTGGGGCCTCTGTTTTTCGCCGTATATGTTAATGACAGATGAAGAAACAGAGGGTGCGAAATTGCCCCTTTTATATCCCTGTTAGTGTCTCTGGGGGAGGTGGGCGCTACTGTGTCCCGAGGAATTGCCTGGGAGATTGCGGAGGTATTTTGTGCGGCAACCCCTCACCACCCCACACTGACCCCATAACACCCTGTGGGGGAATTGCCCCGTGGGCCCCGAGGCTGGCTGACATCCGCTCTCGGGGTGGTCATTAAAGGGGAGGGCGCCAGTGCCCCAGGCCGCCATCTTTTTTTGTCAGCCGACTCTCGGATTGGCTTGACCATGGCAGCCCTAGCGTGGTCTGGGCCGCCATCGTGCAGCCTGGCACTCTGTCTTGGGTGCTGGGCTGCTGGCCCGGTCGCACGCTGTGTTGGTGGCCCAGTGGTGGCCATCAGAGGCTGTGCAGAGTGCGCAGAGGCCCGCCCCTTTAACCAAAAGGGAGGGACGTTGAAGCACGACTGTGCTACATGGAGCATCCGCGTAGCGCTTCCTACAGCGCCCGAGGAGGACCCATCCCTACAGGAAGTGAAGCGCGAGAGATTGTACTCAGCTTCCTTTCAGGGGTGGTATGCTCAATTCAGCATCGGGGGCGGGACTTCTGCACCAGGCACTAAAAGTCCCGCCCCGGCAGATTACTGCCCCCAATCGGGGTGCGGGACAATTTCGGCCCCAGAGTATTGTATACGAAGTTTGCAGATGACACTATGGGGCCAAAATTCAGCCTCTTGAAAAGACCTCTTGCCACCGCTGAAATTCTCCTGGATGGTTTCTGCAGCAATGCTCACTTCTGCCCCTTTCCCCCCACTTCCGCCGTGATCTTGTGGATGCGGCCTTAAAGACGTCATCAGAGTGTGCACCGCTGCCTCTCTGCTCCGGAAGCCGTATTTAGTATAAAAAATCCAACCTGCTGCCTGACGGTGCCCCCGACAGCTTTTTGTGTCGGAGCACTGTGCCGGCCAGCCGGCTCGAGACCGCCAGTGGAGGTGAAAGCAGTGTTACGTGAATCACCACATTTTTGGACCAAACTTTTTCGGACTTGTCAAAACTTTTGCGGACTTGTGAAAAGTTTCTCATTCGCCCTTTTGAGATCGGCAGTGAATACTAGTGGCCTGGGTGTCTCAATCTGTACTGCACAGAGACCTTATAGTGAGGAGTGAGCCTGCAGACGCAACGAGCTCAATGCTAGCAGGGGAACGCCTTGTGCACATGGTGCACGGCAAGGAGGCAGGCAGGAGAAGGCGGTGCCGTTAGTAACGGGTCCAGAGGCAGCGGGCGAGGGAGGCAGCAGACATGGCTGCCCAACATAGAGAAAGGCCTGGAGATGGCCATAGACATCAAGGCAGAGAGGTTGGCCAGGAAGGAGCTGGAGTGAGGAGGAGGGTCAGGTATGCTGACCCCCCCCCCACCACCTGCACCAGATAGTGGACGATGAGGCAGATGCTTGCCAGCAGCAGCTTGCAGAGGCTGAGGACCATCAGGAGGATGAGGGAGAAGGAAATCAGCCAGCTGCCATAGGAGGGGCCTAGAGTTGGAGGAAGAAGGCCCTACCGTCCAGGGGTCTAGTGGCACCAGTTTTCTTTCATGGAGCTCACAGATGAGTAATGTCTGCGAAGACTCCGATTCAGGAAGGATACCCTCAGGGAGCTGTGCATCTCATGCTCCCAGATCTGCAGCCTCAGACAAGACTGAGGACAGCTCTGAGCGTTGAAACCAAAGTGACGATTGTACTCCACTTTAACGCAACTAGCTCATTTCAGTCTGCAACTGCAGATATATCTAACATCTCTGCAGATGGTAGAGAACAATTCTCGGCCCATTGCTCCATCCGTCAAGTCACAGATGCTCTCTACAGGAGAAGACTGCAATACATTTCATCCCCCATGAGCAGGGAGAAACAGTGGAGCGGCAGATCAGATTTGTGTGGATTGCGGGATTCCCCAGGGTGCAGGGCGCCATCGACTGCACACACGTCACACTGAGGGCGCCTCAAACCCATGCTGAGATGCTTACGAACAGACATAGATTCCACTCCCTCAACGTGCAGCTGGCGTGCGACCACCAGCGCAAGATCGTGGCAGTTGATGCCCGGTATCCAGGCAGCAGCCACAATGGCTTCATCCTGCGCCAAAGCAGTGTGCCCGCTGTGTTCTCGGGCCCAATCCAGGATTGTGGTTGGCTGCTAGGTGACGAGGGATATCCCCTGTGCACTTGGCTGCTGACTCCCCTTCGTAAGCCCAGAACTGCTGCCGAACATGCTTCCAGCGACGTTCATTCCGGCACCAGGTGCATAATTGAGCACTGCATCGGGATCCTCAAGCAGGGGTTCCATTGCCTGGACCATTCTGGTGGAGTGCGACATTACTCGCCTGAGCGGGTCTCCCTATTCGTGGTCGTTTGCTGAAAGCTTCACAACCTGGCAATCATGATGGGCCAGCCGCTGGAGATCGATCCAGCAGTATCACCTCAGGAGGGGATACAGGAGGAGGACCAGGAGGCGTCGTCGCCATCCCAACCCTGCAAGGGAAGTGCAGACCCAGCTCATCGTTTCCGATGAGTTAATGCCCACATCACCCTTCATCTTTGCTTTTCCATAGCCATCCCAAAGAGCCTCTAGCGCCTCTACCCTCTCCTCCAGAGGTGCAAGGATCTGAAGCTGAGCCTCGCCACCTCCAGTCCTCCTTTGCTCCGTTCGGTTGTGCACAACCTTGGCCTGCAAAACAAAGAATGGTTGCTGAATAGCAGTGTCATGAGGCATCAGAAATGAATGCACAATGAGTGTGTCCCTGACATGCAGCTGTAACTGTGACATGAATGGGAGCCTCCATTGCAAGAACACACACACATATAGGTATATATATATATATATATATATATATATAGAGGCTTCAACAATGAAATGCTGCTTCAGTGACTATATAGTGAAGGTGGGAAATGAGAGAAGGATGAAGCAGAGGCTCGCAGATGAAAGGTCAACAGTTGGTGGAACAGGTTCTCACTTTTATCAGACGAATTATGTCATTCATCCTTTTTTGGCATTGGGTGGCAGTCCGATCATGAATGGAGGTTCCTGAGACCTGCACAACTATTTCACTCCAGGCATTAGTAAAAAAATCCTGAGTTGGTCTGCCTGCATCGGGGTACAGGACTCCCCTCATTCTCTGCACAGCCTGCATGAGTGTCTCCAGTTCGGCAACAGGAAATTGGGTTCCCCTCCTTCCTACAGGTGCAGCAGCCATGGCCTTCACTGAAAGGCCTTCCCTCCTCAGGACCTAGCTGCAAACTCTGGCCTTTACGAAGGCCAGGGAGCAGCTGGTTCATTAATAGCAAATCAGCAGAAGGTGAATTTCCCCGTGCAAACTCCGCTCCAAGCTCCCCACCCACACCCCTGCAAACTGCAGATTCCCGCCAGACTTACTCCTGGCTGCCATTCTTTTACAAAAATCACTGAATTTTGATCGAATGGCTGCCACAACCATTGCCACGGTAATGGCGGCCAAAAAGCAGTAGGTGCGCTCTGTTTTGGGCCGACCTGAATTTCTGCCCCTATATTAAGAGGCACAATAACTTGTGTGGATGGGAGAGGAAAGTTACAAAGGGACATAGGTAAACTAAGTGGGGTTAATTTTGACTTTGGGTGATAGCGTAAAACGGATGTTATCAACTCAGCCAGCTGTTGTGCATCTCTCCTGATTTTCATTTCCCTTAACTTCAAAATTACTTCTGTGAAGTGGGCAAATCTATGGCAGATAGAGTTCAAGGTAGCAAAATTTGAGGGCATCCACTTTGGATCTGGGAAAGACAAATCGGAATATTTTCTTAATGATGAGAGACTAGGAGCTGTGGAGGAGCAAAGCGGTTTGGGTGTCCACATATACAAATCACTAAAAGCTAGTGCACAGGTACAAAAAGTCATCAAAAAGGCTGATGGAATGTTGCCCGTTATCTTGAGAAGGTTGGGTTTCATTAATGGGGAAGGGTTGCTTCAGCAATGGTCAGAATCCATCTGCTGGACAATATATTCTGATTACGTATGCACACTTATCCACTTCATATTCTTTTACCCACTGGGGAATATTCATTGTTCATGGACAGGTTCATGTAATATATTGTGCAGGTAATAGGATATGTGATTAGTAGGGTACACACCACTAGTTCAGTTGTCTCCTTCTATCTTGACAGGTTTAATTCTTTCCAAACTCAACCACCCATACAATCACACTGATAACTTATTTTTCTTATTCATTCCTGGAATGTGGGCATCGCTGGCAAGGCCAGCATATATTGCCCATTCCTAATTGCCCTTGAGAAGGTGGTGGTGAACAGCTTTCTTGAACCGCTGCAGTCTTTGCTCGGTCATTTCAAAGGGCAGTAAAAAATCAACCACATTGCTGTGGGTCTGGAGTCACATATAGGCCAGACCAGGTAAGGACGGCTGATTTCCTTAAGGACATTAGGACATTACGACATTCCGGTAGTTTCATGTCACCATTACTGACTCTAGCTTTTTATTCCAGATTTATTTAAATAACTGAATTTAAATTCCCTAGCTGCTGTGGTGGGATTTGAATTTGTGTCTCTGGATCATTAGTCCAGACCTCTGGATTACTTGTCCAGTAACATCTGGTTCACTAATGTCCTTTCGGGAAGGAAATCTGTTGTCCTTACCTGGTCTGGCCTACATGTGACTCCTGACACACAGCAATGTGGTTGATTCTTAACTGTCCTCTGCAGTTCAAGAAAGCAGCTCACCGCACCTTCATAAAGGCAATTAGGGATGGGCAATAAATGATGGCCTTGCCAGTGACGCCCACATCCCAGGAAATGAATAAAACAAAGCATAACCACTATGCTACCGTACCCCGAGTCACAAACATGAAGCTTAATATAAGAGTGGTGGAAATTGAGACATGGTCATTTGGTCAATGAAAATTCTGTCCTGCAGTACATTCACTCTCCCACCATGTCATGTATTATGTCATTTAGATAACCCTGCTAATGTTATTTCTAATCATTTGCTGACATTTCTCGGTGTCGGTATGCATATACCTATTGCATTACTACTTTCGCCTTGTGTCTATTTGAATTGTGCTGCAAATTTACAGTAATATTCATGCCTTACATTTATGCTTCAATTTAAAATATGCATAGGAGCAGGAGTAGGCCATTCAATCCCTCGTGCCTGCTCCGCCATTCAATCAGATCATGGCTGATCTGCACCTCAACTCTATTTTCTGCCTTTGATCCATATCCCTTGATACCCTTACTCAACAAAAATCAATCAGTCTCAGTCTTGAACATTTTAATTGAAGCAGCATCCACAGCCTTTTAGAGTGTCAGATTTCCACTACGCTTTGTGTGAAAGAAATGCTTTCTGATTTCACTCTGAAATGGCCCAGCTCCAATGTTAGGATTATACCTGGCGTTATTCACCAACCAAAGGAAATAGTTCCTCTGTATCTATCTTATCGAATCCCTTTTTCATTTTAAACAGCTCGATTATATCACCCATCAACCTTCTAAAATCAAGGGAATTCGAGCCAAGTTTATATAACCTGCCCTCGTAATTTAACCCTTGAAATCCTGGTATAATTCTGGTGAATCTGCACTGTACCTCTTCCAAGGCAAATATATCTTTCCTTAGGTTTGGTGCCCAATATTGAACGCAGTACAGCAGATGGATTCTGACCACTGCTGAAGCAACCCTTCCCCATTTATGAAACCCAACCTTCTCAAGATAATGGGCAACATTCCATCAGCCTTTTTGATGACTTTTTGTACCTGTGCACTAGCTTTTAGTGATTTGTATATGTGGACACCCAAACCGCTTTGCTCCTCCACAGCTCCTAGTCTCTCATCATTAAGAAAATATTCCGATTTGTCTTTCCCAGATCCAAAGTGGATGCCCTCAAATTTTGCTACATTGAACTCTATCTGCCATAGATTTGCTCACTTCACAGAACAGGGAGAACCCAGAGGGCCATCAGCTGCACCTGCACCACACAACAGAGCAGGTACCATCAACCCCATTACCCAGCATTCTCTGTCTGACTGCTGCCTGACAATTACACTGGGGAGTTAACAATTGGACTCTCATTCCTGCTCTTCAATAACCAAGGGATTCTATGATCAGTAGCGGTTATTAGAGGAGGTAGAGCTAGTGTATAAGCATTAAAGTGGCCCCATACCTTTTTATTCATTTGACATAGCAGTATATTTTATGGTGTTATGGAACAAAACAGAATAACTGCCAATTCAACTGCATCTGTCAGATATTATCCAGACTTAAAACTGAGTTCAATCAGTGAGTTTTGGCAGGCTCTTTCACCATGGGCTGGGGGTGGGGTGGGGATGTGGTGGTGGTAGGGGGTGAGGTGGGGTGGGGTGGTGGTTGGGGGTAGGGGGTGGGGTGGGATGGGGTGGTAGTTGGGGGTAGGGGGTAGGGGGTGGGATGGTGGTGGTTGGGGGTAGGGGTGGGGTGGTGGTTGGGGGTAGGGGTGGGTGGGGTGGTGGTTAGGGGTAGGTGGTGAGGTGGGGTGGGGTGGTGGTTGGGGAAGGGGTGGGGTGGGGTGGTGGTTGGGGGTAGGGGTGGGGTGGTGGTTGGGGGTAGGGGTGGGGTGGGGTGGTGGTTGGGGGTAGGGGGTGAGGTGGGGTGGGGTGGTGGTTGGGGTAGGGGTGGGGTGGGGTGGTGGTTGGAGGTAGGGGTGGGGTGGGATGGGGTGGTGGTTGGGGGTAGGGCGTAGGGGGTGGGATGGTGGTGGTTGGGGGTAGGGGTGGGGCGGGATGGGGTGGTGGTTGGGGGTAGGGGTGGGATGGGATGGTGGTTGGGGGTAGGGGGTAGGGGTGGGATGGTGGTGGTGGTTGGGGGTAGGGGTGGGATGGGATGGTGGTTGGGGGTAGGGGGTAGGGGTGGGATGGTGGTGGTTGGGGGTAGGGGTGGGGTGGTGGTTGGGGGTAGGGGTGGGATGGGATGGTGGTTGGGGGTAGGGGTGGGGTGGGATGGGGTGGTGGTTGGGGGTAGGGGTGGGATGGGATGGTGGTTGGGGGTAGGGGGTAGGGGTGGGATGGTGGTGGTTGGGGGTAGGGGTGGGGTGGTGGTTGGGGGTAGGGGTGGGATGGGATGGTGGTTGGGGGTAGGGGTGGGGTGGGATGGGGTGGTGGTTGGGGGTAGGGGGTAGGGGGTGGGATGGTGGTGGTTGGGGGGTAGGGGTGGGGTGGGATGGGGTGGTGGTTGGGGGGTAGGGGTGGGGTGGAATGGGGTGGTGGTTGGGGGTAGGGGTGGGATGGGGTGGTGGTTGGGGGTAGGGGGTAGCGGGTGGGATGGTGGTGGTTGGGGGTAGGGGGTAGGGGTGCGATGGTGGTGGTTGGGGGTAGGGGTGGGATGGGGTGGTGGTTGGGGGTAGGGGTGGGATGGGGTGGTGGTTGGGGGTAGGGGGTGGGGTGGGATGGGGTGGTGGTTGGGGGTCGGGGTTAGGGGTGGGATGGTGGTGGTTGGGGGTAGGGGTGGGGTGGTGGTTGGGGGTAGGGGTGGGGCGGTGGTTGGGGGTTGGGGGTAGGGGTGGGATGGGGTGGTGGTTGGGGGTAGGGGGTAGGGGTGGGATGGTGGTGGTTGGGTGTAGGGGTGGGGTGGTGGTTGGGGGTAGGGGTGGGGTGGGATGGGGGTGGGAGGGGGTATGGAGTGGGGTGGGGTGGTGTTTGGGGGTTAGGGCGTGGGGTGGGGTGGTGGTTGGGGGTAGGGGTGGGATGGGGTGGTGGTTGGGGGTAGGGGGTAGGGGTGGGATGGTGGTGGTTGGGGGTAGGGGTGGGGTGGTGGTTGGGGGTAGGGGTGGGGTGGGATGGGGGTGGGAGGGGATAGGGAGTGGGGTATGGTGGTGTTTGGGGGGGTAGGGAGTGGGATGGGGTGGTGGTTGGGGGTAGGGGGTAGGGGTGGGATGGTGGTGGTTGGGGGTAGGGGTGGGGTGGTGGTTGTGGGTAGGGGGTATGGTGGTGGGAGGGGTGCGGGTGGGGTTGCAGGGAGAGGTCAGCTGGACCTCGTTCTGCCCTTGTCCACATTCTGCCCGTGCATCTTCCTGCAGGATAGCTATCAGGGGTGGGAACCTTGACTAATGTGTTTGTCATCCAGCCTAAGCTCAAAAATTATCAGTTCAAGTCACGCTGTCAAATGACAACCTTACAACAGCAGCAGCATAATGAAAAATAGATCTGTATAGTTCTTTTATAAATAGAAAGTGCAGAGCTAAACCTTTCAATTCACATTAGTTGGTGTTAATTGGCAGTGACTGCTCAAGACAATGTTCATTTTACTATTTATAGTCAGGATTGAAGAACAAATGCAATCATCACCACAATGAAAGAGGAAATATCATCCAGTTTGTCTGATGGTCACTTGGCCCTCCTAACCTCCGCTCCCTCCTTTGGTAACTGCTGGTTGCCTATCTGGTATACAGCTGCTATCAGCCAGACAGGTGGGCACGACACTTTAAGCATCGTGTTCTATCTTCAATTCTTCATAAGGTGAGCAGCCTGGGATGATTGGAGAGGTTTCTGGGAAGACCATACAGATTTGTTGAGGTGCCTCAGACCCGGCCCCTCAGTTCTCCGACTCGCTATTCCTTCCACTCATGCCCTTTAATTCACCAATCGCCAAGTGGGTGTTTTTTTGGCATTGCGTGCCGAGGAAGACCAAAGGCACTGGGTAGGTTCCTGGCCTCACCCACGTGGCCACATGATGGGAGGAACAATCAGAGGGGTAGTCACTATGGGCCACTCTTGTGCCGCCCTGAGTGGTTGGCCTGAGAACGGCTTTGGCAGTTGGAATTTGGCCTGCCTGTCATGTCAGCTAGATGTGGGGGCACATAAACGCGGGGGGGGGCAGGATGAGGGAATATAAAATAACTTGGAGAGCATAGGGCTAGGCAGTCAGCAGTAGAGCTGGTGAATTGCGAAGAGAACCAACCAGCTCACTGGTGAAGCGCGATGTAGGACTGGGATGCTGCTAGTGTCGCGGCGGCCCTCAGGGAAGGGGGCGTGATCGGGTCAGGAGGCGACGATGGCTGGGGAGCGGTGGAAATCGGGGAGGGGGAGGTGGTGGTTGTTATGTATGGAGAAAGAGTCAGACTGAACACTGTGAGCTCAAAATAAAGTGTGACCTTAGTCTTTTATTGCAGGTCTCCAGAGTGCCTCTCCAACCTGTGAGGCCTCCTTAAATATCTGTGCTCCCAAGGGATTATGGGATCCCTTGAGACTCCAGGGGATGAGCCCTCTGGTGGCTGTACAGAGTAAATACAAGTCTACATATATAGCAACACTCCACCCCAAAGTCAATAGTGTAACTATTTACAATGTGAGTCAATCTGGGACCCTTCTTGCCCTGGTTGATCGTTTCGGTGTGAAAGCTGGTATTGTTGAATCATTTGTTGGGCCCTCGCTGGGCTGCTATGCAGCTGGTCTTGCTGGGCTGCCTGGTGTGTTGGGTCCTGCTGGGCTGCTGTGAATGGTGGGTTCTGCTTCGTGGTCAACCGTGGTGCCGGTTTCCACTGGTGTGTATGTTGGGGGATCAAAAAAGGTAGGGTCCAAGGTGGGTTGCTCAGAATAGTCCGTAAATCTGAGTTTGATTTGGTCCAAGTGTTTCTGGTGAATGAGTCCATTTGAAAGTTTGACCCGAAACACCCAGCTCCCCTCTTTGGCCACGACAGTGCCGGGAAGCCACTTGAGACCTTGTCCATAATTCAATACAAATACAGGATCATTGATTTCAATCTCGCGTGACACATTTGCGCTATCATGGTATGTACTTTGTTGAAGCCGACTGCTCTCTACCTGATCATGTAGATCAGGGTGAACTAATGAGAGCCTTGTCTTAAGTGCTCTTTTCATGAGAAGTTCAGCAGGTGGGATCCCAGTGAGCGAGTGGGGTTTTGTGCGGTAGCTAAGCAGGACTCGGGATAGGCGAGTCTGCAGTGAGCCTTCAGTTACCCTCTTCAAGCCTTGCTTGATGGTTTGCACTGCTCTCTCTGCCTGACCATTGGATGCTGGTTTAAACGGGGCAGATGTGACAAGTTTGATCCCATTATGAGTCATGAATTCTTTGAACTCAGCACTGGTAAAATATGGCCCGTTGTCGCTCACCAGGACATCGGGTAAGCCGTGAGTGGCAAACATGGCCCGCAGGCTTTCAGTAGTGGCAGCGGACATGCTGGCCGACATTATCACGCATTCAATCCACTTGGAATACGCGTCTACAACCACAAGGAACATTTTACCTAAGAACGGGCCTGCATAGTCGATGTATACGCTAGACCACGGTTTGAAGGGCCAGGACCATAAACTTAGCGGCGCCTCCCTGTGTACATTGCTTAACTGTGAGCATGTATTACACATGTGAACGCAGGACTCTAAGTCCGCATCGATACTGGGCCACCACACGTGGGATCTGGCTATCGCTTTCATCATAACGCTGCCTGGGTGGTACTGTGGAGGTCATTGATGAAGGTGTCTCTGCCCTTCTTGGGGACCACTACTCGATTGCCCCACAGAAGGCAGTCTGCTTGTATAGACATTTCATCTTTGTGCCGCTGGAACAGCTTTATCTCTTCCTGCATTCCACTAGGACACTGGACCAGCTCCCGTGAAGCACACAGCTTTTGACTAGAGATAATAAGGGGTCCTGGCTTGTCCAGGTTTTGATCTGCCGGGCAGTGACGGATAATTGCTCATTTTCAAATGCTTCCATAACCATAGCTAGATCTGCGGGCTGCGCCATTTCCACCACCGTGGTGGGCAATGGCAGCCTACTGAGAGCATCGGCGCAGTTTTCTGTGCCTGGCTTGTGACAGATGGTGTAGTTGTATGCGGACAACGTGAGCGCCCATCTCTGGATGTGGGCCAATGAGTTGGTATTTATCCCTTTACTCTCTGAAAACAGGGATATAAGTGGCTCATGGTCTGTTCCAATTCGAATTTTAGCCCAAACAGGTATTGATGCATTTTCCTTGCCCCATAGACACACACTATCACTTTTTTCTCAATCATGCTGTAGGCTCTCTCAGCCTTAGACAGACTCCTGGATGCATAAGCAATCGGTTGCAGTTTCCTGAAATCATTAGATTGTTGCATTACACACCCGACGCCATATGACAATGCATCACATGCTAGTACCAAACGCTTACATGGATCATACAACACAAGCAATTTGTTTGAGCATGACAATTTTCTCGCTTTTACAAAGGCATTTTCTTGGCTTTTGCCCCAAATCCATTTGTCCCCTTTTTGAAGTAAGACTTGCAGTGGTTCTAACAATGTGCTAAGACCCGGTAAGAAGTTACCAAAGTAGTTCAAAAGTCCCAGAAACGACCGCAGCTCCGTCACGTTCTGTGGCCTCGGTGCGTTCTCGATTGCCTCTGTCTTCGCGTTGGTGGACCTGATGCTGTCCGCCGCAATCTTCCTTCCCAAGAACTCCACTTCAGGCCCCAGGAAAACACACTTCGAGCGTTTTAACCTGAGCCCCACGCAGTTGAGTCGACTAAGAACCTCCTCCAGATGCTCAACTGTGTTTCGACCTGTGACCAAGATGTCGTCCTGAAAGACCACGGTGTGCAATACCGACTTCAGTAAGCTTTCCATGTTTCACTGGAATATCGCAGCTGCTGATCGGATTCCAAATGGGCATCTGTTATAAACAAAAAGACCTTTGTGCATGTTGATGCAGGCGAGGGCCTTCGATGATTCCTCCAGTTCCTGCGTCATGTAGGTTGAAGTCAGATCCAGCTTCGTGAACATCTTTCCTCCCGCCAGCGTTGCAAAGAGGTCATCGGTCTTTGGTAGTGGGTATTGGTCCTGCAGGGAGAAATGATTGATAGTTACTTTGTAATCGCCACAGATTCTGATGGTGCCGTCTCCCTTGAGGACTGGGACAATAGGACTGGCCCACTCATTGAACTCGATCGGTGAAATGATGCCCTCCAGTTGCAGCGGGTCTAGCTCGATCTCTACCCTTTTTCTCATCATGTACGATACAGCTTTCGCCTTGTGATGGATGGGTCGCGCCCCTGGAGTTAGTTGGATCTGCACTTTTGCTCCTTGGAATTTCCCGATGCCTGGTTCAAACAGCGAAGGAAATTTGTTTAAGACCTGGGCACATGAAGTGTCGTCAGCGGGCGATAGCGCTCGGACGTCGTCCCAGTTCCAGCGTATCTTTCCCAGCCAGCTCTGCCGAGCAGCTTGGGACTATCGCCTGGTACAACCCAGAGTGGTACCTTGTGCAACGCTCCATCGTAGGAGACCTTTATGGTAGCACTGCCGATTACAGGAATCAGTTCTTTTGTGTAAGTTCTTAGTTTCATGCGAACTGGAGTTAAGACTGGCCTTGAGGCCTTACTTCACCACAATCTTTTGAAAGTCTTTTTGCCCATGATGGACTGGCTCACACCCGTGTCCAGCTCCATTGACACTGGGAATCCATTTAGTTCAACATTCAGCATTAGCGGGGGACAATTCGTGGTGAATGTGTGCACCCCATGTACCTCTGCCTCTTTAGTCTGAGGCTCTGGTTCGTCGTGATCTTCTGTGGATCTGTCCTCCTCTGCAACATGGTCGGCGAGAGGCGACAGTTCTGGGTCAGCGAGAGGCGACAGTCCGGGGTCAGCGAGAGGCGACAGTCCGGGGTCGGCGAGAGGCGACAGTTCTGGGTGCGTGGAGGCCTACAAAAGGCCAGCCGGTGCAGGAGTCGGGCAGTGTCGGCGAGAGGCGACAGTCCGGGGTCGGCGAGAGGCGACAGTCCGGGGTCAGCGAGAGGCCTACAAAAGGCCGCGAGTGCAGGAGTCGGGCAGTGTCGGTGAGAGGCGACAGTCCGGGGTCAGCGAGAGGCCTACAAAAGGCCGCGAGTGCAGGAGTCGGGCAGTGTCGGCGAGAGGCGACAGTCCGGGGTCGGCGAGAGGCGACAGTCCGGGGTCGGCGAGAGGCGACAGTTCTGGGTCAGCGAGAGGCGACAGTCCGGGGTCAGCGAGAGGCCTACAAAAGGCCGCGAGTGCAGGAGTCGGGCAGTGTCGGTGAGAGGCGACAGTCCGGGGTCAGCGAGAGGCCTACAAAAGGCCGCGAGTGCAGGAGTCGGGCAGTGTCGGTGAGAGGCGACAGTCCGGGGTCAGCGAGAGGCCTACAAAAGGCCGCGAGTGCAGGAGTCGGGCAGTGTCGGTGAGAGGCGACAGTCCGGGGTCAGCGAGAGGCGACAGTCCGGGGTCGGCGAGAGGCGACAGTCCGGGGTTGGCGAGAGGCGACAGTCCGGGGTCGGCGACAGGCCTACAAAAGGCCGCGAGTGCAGGAGTCGGGCAGTATCGGTGAGAGGCGACAGTCCGGGGTCAGCGAGAGGCCTACAAAAGGCCGCGAGTGCAGGAGTCGGGCAGTGTCGGTGAGAGGCGACAGTCCGGGGTCAGCGAGAGGCCTACAAAAGGCCGCGAGTGCAGGAGTCGGGCAGTATCGGTGAGAGGCGACAGTCCGGGGTCAGCGACAGGCCTACAAAAGGTGTGCCGGTGCAGGAGTCGGGCAGTGTCGGTGAGAGGCGACAGTCCGGGGTCGGCGACAGGCCTACAAAAGGCCAGCCGGTGCAGGAGTCGGGCAGTGTCGGCGAGAGGCCTACAAAAGGTGTGCCGGTGCAGCTACAGGAAGAAGGCAAAAAAGAAGTAGAAAGAAATAGAAAGGTGATGTCACAGCCAAGGGAGTAAGTGATTGGCTGGTAACTGGTAAGTAGTTTTTCTTTTTTCTCTTCTATATCAGTGAGTAACTTTTAGCATTGTTGTTGCCAATTTAAGTTAATCTAAGGGTTAAGTCATGACAGGAGAGCTCGGACACGTGTTATGCTCCTCCTGTACTATGTGGGAAATCAGGGGCGACTCCGGTGTCCCTGACGACTACGTGTGCGGGAAGTGTATCCGCCTCCAGCTCCTGACGGACCGCATTGCGGCACTGGAGCTGTGGGTAGATTTACTCTGGAGCATCCACGATGCTGAGAATGACGTGAGTATCACGTGTAGTGAGTTGGTCTTACTGCAGGTAAAGGGTCCACAGCCAGCTAGGGAATGGAAGACCAACAGGAAGAGCAGTGCAAGAAAGGTAGTGCAGGGTTCCCCTGCGGTCATCCCCCTGCAAAACAGATACACCGCTTTGGGTACTGTTGAGGGGGATGACTCATCAGGGGAGGGCAGCAGCAGCCAAGTTCATGGCACCGTGGCTGGCTCTGCTGCACAGGAGGGCAGGAAAAAGAGTGGGAGAGCGATAGTGATAGGGGATTCAATTGTAAGCGGAATAGATAGGCGTTTCTGCGGCCGCAACCAAGACTCCAGGATGGTATGTTGTCTCCCTGGTGCAAGGGTCAAGGATGTCTCGGAGCGAGTGCAGGACATTCTGAAAAGGGAGGGTGAACAGCCAGTTGTCGTAGTGCACATTGGTACTAACGATATAGGTAAAAAACGGGATGAGGTCCTACGAGACGAATTTAAGGAGCAAGGAGCTAAATTAAAAAGTAGGACTTCAAAAGTAGTAATCACGGGTTTGCTACCAGTGCCACATGCTTGTCAGAGTAGGAATCGCAGGATAGCTCAGATGAATACGTGGCTTGAGCAGTGGTGCAGCAGGGAGGGATTCAAATTCCTGGGGCATTGGAACCGGTTCTGGGGGAGGTGGGACCAGTATAAACCAAATGGACTGCACCTAGGCAGGACTGGAACCAATGTCCTAGGAGGAGTGTTTGCTAGTGCTGTTGGGGAGGAGTTAAACTGATATGGCAGGGGGATGGGAACCAATGCACTGAGACAGAGGGAAACAACATGGAGACAGAAGCAAAAGACAGGAAGGAGATGAGTAAAAGTGGAGGGCAGAGAAACCAAAGGCAGAAAACAAAAAGGGCCACTTTGCAGCAAAATTCTAAAAGGTCTAAGTGGGTTAAAAAGGCAAGCCTGTAGCTCTGTGCCTCAATGCGAGGAGTATTTGGAATAAGGTGGATGAATTAACTGTGCAGATAGCAGTTAACGGATACGATGTGGTTAGCATCAAGGAGACATGGCTCCAGGGTGACAAAGGCTGGGAACTCAACATCCAAAGGTATTCGACATTTAGGAAGGATAGACAGAGAGGAAAAGGAGGTGGGGTGGCGTTGCTGGTTAAAGAGGAAATTAATGCAATTATAAGGAAAGACATTAGCTTGGATGATGTGGAATCGGTATAGGTGGAGCTACGGAATACCAAGGGGCAGAAAACGCTAGTGGGACTTGTGTACAGACCTCCAAATAGTAGCAGTGATGTTGGGGAGGGCATCAAACAGGAAATTAGGGGTGCATGCAATAAAGGTGCAGCAGTTATCATGGGTAACTTTAATATGCATATAGATTGGGCTAACCATACTGGAAACAATACGGTGGAGGAGGATTTCCTGGAGTGCATAAGGGATGGTTTTCGAGACCAATATGTCGAGGAACCAACTAGGGGGGAAGCCATCTTAGACTAGGTGTTGTGTAATGAGAGAGGATTAATTAGCAATCTCAATGTGCGAGGCCCCTTGGGGAAGAGTGACCATATTATGGTGGAATTCTGCATTCGGATGGAGAATGAAACAGTAAATTCAGAGACCATGGTCCAGAACTTAAAGAAGGGTAACTTTGAAGGTATGAGGCGTGAATTGGCTAGGATAGATTGGTGAATGATACTTAAGGGGTTGACGGTGGATGGGCAATGGCAGACATTTAGAGACCGCATGGATGAACTCCAACAATTGTACATCCCTATCTGGCGTAAAAATAAAAAAGGGAAGGTAGCTCAACCGTGGCTATCAAGGGAAATCAGGGATAGTATTAAAGCCAAGGAAGTGGCATACAAATTGGCCAGAAATAGCAGCGAACCCGGGGACTGGGAGAAATTTAGAACTCAGCAAAGGAGGACAAAGGGTTTGATAAGGGCAGGGAAAATAGAGTACGAAAGGAAGCTTGCAGGGAACATTAAGACGGACTGCAAAAGCTTCTATAGATATGTAAAGAGAAAAAGGTTAATAAAGACAAACATAGGTCCCCTGCAGTCAGAATCAGGGGAAGTCATAACTGGGAACAAAAAAATGGCGGACCAATTGAACAAGTACTTTGGTTTGGTATTCACTAGGGAGGACACAAACAACCTTCCGGATATAAAAGAGGTCAGAGTGTCTAGTAAGAAGGATGAACTGAGGGAAATCCTTATTAGTCAGGAAATTGTGTTGGGGAAATTGATGGGATTGAAGGCCGATAAATCCCCAGGGCCTGATGGTCTGCATCCCAGAGTACGTAAGGAGGTGGCCTTGGAAATAGCGGATGCATTGACAATCATTTTCCAACATTCCATAGACTCTGGATCAGATCCTATGGAGTGGAGGGTAGCCAATGTAACCCCACTTTTTAAAAAAGGAGGGAGAGAGAAAACAGGGAATTATAGACCGGTCAGCCTGACATCAGTAGTGGGGAAATTGATGGAATCAATTATTAAGGATGTCATAGCAGTGCATTTGGAAAGAGGTGACATGATAGGTCCAAGTCAGCATGGATTTGTGAAAGGGAAATCATGCTTGACAAATCTTCTGGAATTTTTTGAGGATGTTTCCAGTAGAGTGGACAAGGGAGAACCAGTTGATGTGGTGTGTATGGACTTTCAGAAGGCTTTCGACAAAGTCCCACACAAGAGATTAGTGTGCAAAGTTAAAGCACATGGGATTGGGGGTAGTGTGCTGATGTGGATTGAGAACTGGTTGGCAGACAGGAAGCAAAGAGTAGGAGTAAATGGGTACTTTTCAGAATGGCAGGCAGTGACTAGTGGGGTACCGCAAGGTTCTGTGCTGGGGCCCCAGCTGTTTACATTGTACATTAATGATTTAGACGAGGGGATTAAATGTAGTATCTCCAAATTTGCAGATGACACTAAGTTGGGTGGCAGTGTGAGCTGCGAGGAGGATGCTATGAGGCTGCAGAGTGACTTGGATAGGTTAGGTGAGTGGGCAAATGCATGGCAGATGAAGTATAATATGGATAAATGTGAGGTTATCCACTTTGGTGGTAAAAAGAGAGAGACAGACTATTATCTGAATGGTGACAGATTAGGAAAAGGGGAGGTGCAACGAGACCTGGGTGTCATGGTACATCAGTCATTGAAGGTTGGCATGCAGGTACAGCAGGCGATTAAGAAAGCAAATGGCATGTTGGCCTTCATAGTGAGGAGATTTGAGTACAGGGGCAGGGAGGTGTTACTACAGTTGTACAGGGCCTTGGTGAGGCCACACCTGGAGTATTGTGTACAGTTTTGGTCTCCTAACTTGAGGAAGGACGTTCTTGCTATTGAGGGAGTGCAGCGAAGGTTCACCAGACTGATTCCTGGGATGGCGGGACTGACATATCAAGAAAGACTGGATCAACTGGGCTTGTATTCACTGGAGTTCAGAAGAATGAGAGGGGATCTCATAGAAACGTTTAAAATTCTGACAGGTTTCGACAGGTTAGATACAGGAAGAATGTTCCCAATGTTGGGGAAGTCCAGAACCAGGGGTCACAGTCTAGGGATAAAGGGTAAGCCATTTAGGACCAAGATGAGGAGAAACTTCTTCACCCAGAGAGTGGTGAACCTGTGGAATTCTCTACCACAGGAAGTTGTTGAGGCCAATTCACTAAATATATTCAAAAAGGAGTTAGATGTAGTCCTTACTACTGGGGGGATCAAGGGGTATGGCGAGAAAGTAGGAATGGGGTATTAAAGTTGCATGTTCAGCCATGAACTCATTGAATGGCGGTGCAGGCTCGAAGGGCCGAATGGCCTACTCCTGCACCTATTTTCTATGTTTCTATGTTTCTATGTTTTCAGGTTTGAAAGGATTTGCAGCTCACCTGCACACTTGTTGTCGGTGTCCCATTGTTCCACAGCCCTTGAAAATGTAACCTTTGAATCGGCATGAATGGAAACGATGATCACCTCCGCAGTGCCACCAAGGTGATAATGGCCTTGCATTCATCACGCTTGATGGTGGACTCTGAGACATCTGTGGACGTGCAGCTGCAGGTATGTGTGACCTGCCCTGTACGTTATGATTCGAAAACAACATCACTTTGTTCACGGTACTTGTAGCAACCCTTGTGTGCTGAGAGATTTGCTTCGTATTGTCACTGGTGGCAATGAACGCCTGGGCTATCACTATGGCCTTACTCAAGGTTGAAGTCTCGACAGTCAAAAGTTTGCGACGTATGGTTTTATGGCCAATGCCAAGTACGAAAAAGTCCCTGAGCATGTGCTCCAAGTGTCCTTCACATTCGCAATGTCCTGCAAGGCATCTTAGCTTGGCGACAAAACTTGCCACTTCCTGGCCTTCAGACCTTTTGCAGGTGTAGAACCAGTACCTCGCCATCAGAACGTTTTCCTTCGGGTTCAAATGCTCTCGGACCAGTGTGCACAAATCGTCGTATGATTTCTCCGTGGGTTTCGCTGGAGTGAGCAGATTCTTCATGAGGCCATACGTTGGTGCCCCACAGACGGTGAGGAGGATCGCCCTTCGTTTGGCAGCGCTCTCTTCCCCATCTAGCTCGTTGGCCACAAAGTATTGGTCAAGTCGCTCCACAAAAGTTTCTCAATCATCTCCCTCCAAGAATTTCTCCAGGCTGCCCACTGTTCTCTGCATCTTTGGGTTCGCTATCTGTATCTTGTTATGTGTGGCGAAAGAGTCAGATTGAACACTGTGAGCTCAAAGTAAAATGTGACCTTCGTCTTTTTTTGCAGGTCTCCAGAGTGCCTCTCCAACCTGTGAGGCCTCCTTAAATACCTGTGCTCCCAAGGGATTATGGGATCCCTTGGGACTCCGGGAGTTGGCACTCTGGTGACTGTACAGAGTAAATACAAGTCCACATATATAACAGGGGTACGGGTTGGGGAGCGGTGGAGGTCGGGGAGGGGTGTGGGGGGGGTTGGGGAGCGGTGGAGGTCGGGGAGGGGGAGGTGGCGGATGAGGGGTATGGGGGGGGAGGTTGGGGCATGATGTCTGGCAATGGTTCCGCATTCTTTGAATCTGAGGTCAAGAGGAGCACTCCTGCCCTTCCTGACTCCACATTCAGGGCAGTATAGTTTAAAAGCTTACCTTTTCTGGTGGCAGATGAAGCAGTCCCTTTAGGAACCGTCTGTTCGGTCACATGTAAGCCTGGTTTTGCTGAGTGTAATCTGCGGCGGCTGCCCCAGGAGAAACCAAACTTGTAGTGGGTGCCTGAAACAGGTGCAGACCCCTTGTTTGCATATACAAAGGGCCGAAGGGCATGGGCACTCCGTGCCGATTTGTTGGCCTTTACCAATATGGCGTAACAAGCGTGCACTTCCTGCGCTCCATATTGGAGACTTAGGAGGCTGTTTGGCACTGTACTTTTATCCACTTGGAGGATTGAGCTGCCGACCTTGAGCCAGAAGGTCACTGAGTAAAAGAAGGGTGGTCTCGCTGGCTTCTCCTATATTGCTCATGTGAGTGGTTTAAGTGTCTGGCTGTTCAGCTGCACAAGTCTCCAGTTCCTTTCAATATGCTAGTCATGTCATCACTCAGCATTGCCATCCTTTTGTTCACTAACATGCTCCGTTACACTGAAAGTGGAATTGCAGCATGTGGTGCAATCATGGTTAAACCTTGTGCTACAGCATCTTAGCTGTACTTGCTGCTTTTTTAATACAATTGTGGCTGTCTAAAATGGTTTACAAGTCTTTGGGTTGTTTTAGTCATTTCACTAATAACTGATGGATTAAATTCTGCTCATACTGCTCGCTGCACAGCACGACCTACACAGACAAAATGTACAAAAAACTTACATCGATTTCCATGGTTGGACTCCTATTCCCAGCATCATTCCGCATGATGTGGAACATTGCTGGAACCAGCATTGATCATTTTGTTGCAGGCTTTTGGAAATATCGACAGCGCTATGTCAATCAAGCTTGCAAGATGTTTACAAAGGCTTAAACTTCACTTAACAGTCTTTGGTAATATAGTGAGGTTGTGACAATGATATCAGGATGAGTATTTGCAGATGACTGCAGTCTTGCTGTTGAAGAGGGAACATTTTTTTTGCTTCTTTATTTTTTTTCACCTTTCTCTCTCTCTCAAATCTCTGACTGATGAAGAAATTCACCAGTGCAGGAGGGGATATGGTAACCAAGGTAAAATGATGCATTGCATCTCTGAAACCCGAATGATGCTAATTGGCTTCAAATTCTTTTGGTATGAAAACAATGTGGTTGTGGCCTTTTCCCCTCTAGCCTTTTTGCGTTGCACAAGTTAGGGTCTGACATTTGGGGGTAGATTTTCATCTCCACTATCTGGCGGAATGCATCACCTTCCCTCCCACCTAATACTCAGTCCATCAATGGAACGAGAATCAGGCAGGTTCCATAACGGCCGGTGGGAGTGAGGGGAGGGGCGAGGGGGTGGGGGGGAGGGAGAGAGTAGGGGTCTGCCAGATTACCGTCCAGGCAGTGGCAGTGGTACCACCCCACCCTGTATCTGCCCCTTTAACCCTTTCCAGCAGCTTACAAGGCAGCTGAAGCAGATGGTTTTGACTTTTAGATATTATGCACAGGACAAAAAGCAAATTCTTTTCGTAAGTCACCCAGACCAGTTCTGGCTTTTGTTTCAGCTTTGCAACCCTTTCACCAGTCGTACACACCACTCGATTTACCTTTGGAAGATGCCTAAAATTTGCAATTGCTTGGATGAGAAGCGGGATAAGCAGCTGTTTTGGTCCGAAAAAACACTGACCTGCTTTTCAGTACCTCTGTCAACCTTTTGCTAACCTCTTTGGTAAAGAGTTTAGGTTTGAATGAAACCTTACAGTAAATATTTTTAGTTGCCAAATCATCATCTCTCTGTCTGAGACTTTAAAAAGCTATGGGTGAATTTCAATCTGCGCCACGCCACAATTTTCTGAAACTCACAGCCTTCTGTCTCGTAGGCTGGAGTGCTACTCAGTGAGCCAAGCTGACATATATGCACTGATAGAATTGTGTATGTGCTCGTTCTGAAACCTGCCATTTTACCTTCCAGCAAACACTAACATAACTGTGAAGGTTTTAGCACAAGCGTTGCTTTGACAAACTGGCTTCGTTTGTTCAGCTTCAGCTTGCCAGCTAGATTCTGCCCGTTTCAATAGCACTTCAATACCTGAATTAGCACAGAAGGACCCTCGGGACTTCTACTGTGATTGGACTTCACCTTATCCAAACAATATCAAACATTTATAGAGCATGCAGAGTGGCGACAGCTGGCATCCCCCACAAGGCAATCCAGAAAATGCCATTAAAAGTCTGCATGACCACTCCTGGCGAGCTATTAACACTGGGCACAGCAATAATTTTAAAATGACAGCAGTTTCAAGTTTCCTGTGTATGTCAGGCTTATTTGATGGGAAACATTTGGAAAAGACTACAGGTGATAGGCATGTGGCCCATGGAACATTTGCATCGTACATAGGTTGCTGACATTTCTCTTGGAATCAAAGCATTGCATTCTGGGAAGAAAGTCTCAAAATGGAAGCTCCAACGGCCATGTTTTGGGGGCTTTGCAATTGCGACGAGGATATTCTATCTACACTACCATTATATATTTACATCCAGTGTAAGTCCCGCTTGGGTGTTGCACTTTTCAATATATAAATATTAAAAGCAAAAGAAAGAAAAACAGTGGGTTGAATCTTAACTCCCAAATGCGGATGGGGTGGTGTCAGGTCAGAGGTTAAAATTCCAAAAATCTGAAAGTGGAACCCAACACACCTTGAACATGCCCATTTCCGGTTTCAACAGAGGTAGGACCATAGGTGGGCATCCAATCCGCTCACGGGAAGCGGGTTGGTTATTTGAATATCATACTGAGGCTGCTTGCCTTCATTTTTTAACAGTCATTCTATTTTTAACTCATACCTTTCGGGTTTCCCAGGCTGCGGGAAATCCGGCAGCTAAAAAGAGGCGAGAAGGGCTGAAACCATTAGGTAAGAGCCTTTACAGCACTGCTTGTGGGCCAGGAGGAACAGGAGTGTTTCCTCCAGGCCCAACAAGCTAGCCAGTAAACCCCATCCCCCTCATGATCTGTCTGCTCTTTCCTCCGCCCACTATCAGACCCCCACGCAACCATCGGACCCCGACCACCATCTGCTTCACCGACCTTCAGACCCCCGACCTCCATTGGACACCCCCAACCACCATCGAACCCTCGACCACCATCGAACGCCCCCTCCACCCACCCTCCCGTGATCGGAATAGCCCCCTCTCCACACGAGTGGTACCCAGCGACTACACCTACCTGCTCTCCATGGCTGCGGCCTTATGCTGTGGGCTTCCTTGCCCAACATGGCTCCAGCCTGTCAATCAAGCTGCCCGTGGACGGGAAACCGACAGGACAAAATTCTGAAGGGCCTAGTCCTGTTCCTATGGGGCCGAAATTGATCACCTTACCGTCCACCGGCTCCGACTGCCGTCCACTGCCG
The DNA here is from genome assembly GCF_044704955.1 of Pristiophorus japonicus. NCBI lineage: Eukaryota > Metazoa > Chordata > Chondrichthyes > Pristiophoridae > Pristiophorus > Pristiophorus japonicus. Next base: position 31,817,760 of record NC_091985.1, read on the forward strand.
CCAACATTCCTCTGCAGCATCCGCCCAGTGCCACTTTCGACGTGGTGAGCAGCCGGGAACCGCCCGCTGACGTTAGCGGACGGCCGAGTGGCACAACTGACCTCCCGCCCGCCGAGCTCCCATATTGATGTGGGCGGGAGTCGGCGGGACTTGGTGGCAGAATGGGGGTGGACCGCTGGCTGGGGGCTGGTCTGTCCCCGACGGTAGGTACAAAGATCCTGAAAAAAAGATTAGTGAATATTTTATATTTTTTTTTTCCACAGCGACTTACCTGGATGGGGTCCCCTCTGAAGGTCTTGCGATAGTTTTTGAATGTTTTCCTGATGGTTTTTTTTCCAGGCCTTCGACCCTCCGTGGGCCCGACTCCATCCTCGGCGGCATTTTGGCGGCAAGCGCCTCTGCCGCCGAGAATGAGACCTCCCGCCCGCTGCCGTCCAGATTGGTGACGTACGTCGTCCATTTGCTCCCCGCTGACCTTTGAGAGACCTCGGCGATGAATATCCCGCCCAAAATACCATCCGGTACCTCGGCAGCCATCGGCGGCACTTGGGCAGGCAGAGGCCTTGACCAAATTTGGCCCCTATGCTCCTAAAAGGTGGCAGCAAATTTAAAAGGCCAAACAGCTCTCATTGTAGGATTTGTAAAAAATCATATTTATCTTAGTCGCTGTTTCAAATTTTGGGATTTTGCCGATGACTTCCCCATCTGTCTATGTGCCATTTGCTTTAAAACGACCATTTATCCCCACCGTCATTTCAGGCTGTCCTTAACTTTCATGCGATAGAGTCATTCCAGGCATGCCTTTGGAGACCTAACTAACATTATCCAATCCGCAGTGCACAATTATCTCAGGCAAGTTGTAGGCACATCTGGGACTTAATTCAACAGGTGAGAAATGGGCACAGCGATTGGCATTTTAGCAGGCCCGAGCCCGTGCCCGAGCTGGGGTTTTCAGGCCACTGATAAATTAAATATATAAATAAGACTTGAATTTATATAGCGCATTTCACGACCACCAGACGTCTCAAAGCGCTTTACAACCAATGAAGTACTTTCGGAGTGTAGTTACAGTTGTAATGAGGAAAACGAGGCAGCCAATTTGCGCACAGCAAGCTCCCACAAACGGCAGTGTAATAATGACCAGATAATCTGTTTTTGCCATGTAGATTGAGGGACAAATGTTGGCCAGGCCACTGGAGATAATTCTTCTTCGAAATAGTGCCATGGGATCTTTTACATCCGCCTGAGAGAGCAGACAGGACCTCGGTTTAACGTCTTATCCGAAAGACGGCACCTCCGACAGTGCAGCACTCCCTCAGCATTGCACTGGGAGTGTCAGCCTAGATTTATGTGCTGAAGTCCCTGGAGTGGGACTTGGACCTACAACCTTCTGACTCAGAGGCGAGTGTGCCACCCACTGAGCCACGGCTGAAATTGGTCAGGGTTGTTATTTTAATGAGGCTCACCCCAGAAATGATGGCATGGTCATGACCTCAGCTGGGTGCCGACTCTTTAGAGGTCAGTTCCTAACTGTGCTCCTGCCCTGGAGTTCTGCCTGGCAGAAGTACCTATCAGCAATGTTAACCGTGATGGAGGCCCAACCAGTTCCCATCCGCCACTCTCCTCCGCCTGACTAAACGTGTTCTAACTTTGAATTAATGATCATAAAATCCTATACAGTGTGCAGCATCCGACCTTCTGATGTGTGTTTCTGGGGGACAAAGAGAAGTGAAGACTGGGGAACCAATCCCGTTAACGTATACCCATGTGTGCCGCTACACTTGGTGTGTTAACCTGTCTTTTTCAGATATTGCGGGACCTCCTGTGTATCTCCAGCATTTCCTGTCCTCATTTCCGATTAGCGAGACAGACACGCTCCCCTTCCCTAAGGAAATGAGTGAACCTGTTGGGTTTCTACCACAACCTGATCCTCCTCAATCCACAAATGACCAGGTTTATTGAATTCAATTCCCCAAACTTACAATGATGAATGATGAATTTTCGGTGATGTTGATTGAGGGACGGCTGTTGGCCAGGACACCAGGAGAACTCTCTGTTCTTGTTTCAGTCGCACCTTAGGCTCGGTTATGTCCATCTGAATCCATCTGAAGCACAGCAGCATTGATCATACTGCACTCCCTCAGGACTGCAGCCCAGATTATATGCTCAAATAATAGAGTGCGGGTTAAACCTACAACCTTCTAAGTCAGAGCCCAAAGTGCTGTGAACTGAGCAAAGATGACACTCATCTATCGCCTGCACTCTTGAAAGGTTTATTCATTCTTAGAGAGATAATATGAGCATAATTTTCAAATGAGCATGGCCGTGTAGGTGTTACGTTACTGGACGAGTAATCCAGAAAGCGTGAGTTCAAATCACCATGGCAATTGGAGAATTTGAATTCGGAGATAAAAAGCTGGTATCAGTAAAAGTGACTGTGAAGCTGACAGATTGTCATAAAAATCCATATTGTCCTTTAGGGAAAAACAAAAGAACATAAGAATTAGGAGCAGGAGTAGGCCATACGGCCCCTTGTGCCTGCTCTGCCATTCAATGATCATGGCTGATCTTCGACCTCAACTCTATTTTCCTGCCCGATCCCCATATTCGTTGAGTCCAAAAACCTATCTATCTCAGTCTTGAATATATTCAACAATTCAGCATCCACAGTCCTTTCAGGTAGAGAATTCCAAAGATTCACAACCCTCTGAGTAAAGAAATTCCTCCTCATCTGAATCTTAAATGGCCTACCCCTTATCCTGAGACTATGCCCCCTTGTCCTAGACTCTCCGGCCAGAGGAAACAGCATCTACCCTGTCAATCCCCCTCAGAATCTTATATGTTTCAATGAGATCACCTCTCATTCTTCTAAACTCCAGAGCGTATAGGCCCATTCTACTCAATGTCTCCTCATAGGACAACCCTCTCATCCCAGGGATCAATCTAGTGAACCTTTGTTGCACTACCTCCAAGGCAAGTATGTCCTTCCTCATATGAGGAGATCAAAACTGTGCACAGTACTCCAGGTGTGGTCTCACCAGAGCCCTGTAAAATTGTAGTAACACTTCCTTATTCCTCACTCAACCCTCTAGCAATAAAGGACAACATGCCATTTGCCTTCCTAGTTGCTCGCTGTACCTGTGCTAGCTTTCTGTGTTTCCTGTACGAGGACACCTAAATCGCTCTGAATACCAACATTTAATAGTTTCACACCATTTAAAAATGATTCTGTTTTTCTATTCTTCCTACCAAAGTGAATAACCTCACATTTCCCTACATTATACTCCATCTGCCACCTTACTGCCCATTCACTTAACCTGTCTATAGCCCTTTGCAGGCTCTTTGTGTCCTCCTCACAGCTTACTTTCCCACTTAGCTTTGTAGAAAGGAAACCTGCTGTTCATATCTGGTCTGACCTAGATGTGACTCCAGTCTCACACTAATGTGGTTGACTCTTGACTACCCTCTAAATTGGCCTAGCAAGGCACTCGGTTGTATCACATTAGGGCAATAACCTCACCAGCCTTGCCACAGTTGACCATATCGGAGAATTTAAAAAAAAACACAGCTAAATGGGCTGCTCTCTTCAGGAATGTGTTTGTCAATATCTTTCTCATTTGCTTACAGATGCATGACATGATGATGATGAAATTTCAAAACAAATCATTATTTTATTCCTGTAACATCAGTGTGGGTTGTTGTATATTCCACTGGAGAATTGGGTGATGTAGTGGAAGCGTTCACAGGCTGATTCACAGTTTGACAGGACACAATGTGAACACTCCTTCCATGGCCATAACCATCTCGATACCAGCCTGGTTACTCCTATATGGCAGCAGGGTTTTATGTATTGCCACATAAAAACATAAGAATTAGGAGCAGGTGTGCTCTTCTTCGAAATAATGCCGTGGGATCTTTGACATGTGTGCAACTTGGCTGCCACATTTCATACGAACGATGATGGACAGGTGAAGACTCTCTGGACCATCGAGTCTGTCCCATACAATTGATAATAGCTTGTGTATCACAATATATACTTTCCACCCCACCCAAAACCTGATCTCCTGGGAGAAGCGAAAAATAGATTAAAAACCCAGGTCAATTTAACATAAGAACATAAGAATTAGGAGCAGAAGTAGGCCATATGGCCCTTCGAGCCTGCTCCGCCTGGCTGATCTTCGACCTCAACTCCATTTTCCCACCCGATCCCCATATCCCTTGATTTCCTTAGCGTCCAAAAATCTATCGATCTCAGCCTTGAATATACTCAACGATTCAGCATCCACAGCCCTTTCGGGTAGAGAATGTCAAAGATTCAGAACCCTGTCAGTGAAGAAATTCCTCCTCATCTCAGTCTTAATTGGCCAACCCTTATTCTGAGACTGTGCCCCCTAGTCCTAGACTCTCTAGCCAGGGGAAACGTCCTCTCAGCATCTACCCTATCAATCTCCATCAGAATCTTCTATGTTTCAATGAGATCATCTCCCATTCTTCTAAACTCCAGCGAGTATAGGCCCATTCTACACAATCTCTCCTCATTGGACAACCCTCTCATCCCAGGGATCAATTGAGTAAACCTTCGGTGCACTGCCTCTAACGCATGTATGTCCTTTCTCAGATAAGGAGACCAAAACTTTACACAACCCATACAATGGAGGTTGTGGGGGGGGGGGGGGGGGGATTGCAAGGGGGCTATCCACACCCACCTGATGTGATTATCCCACCAGATATCAGTCTAGAATTTCAGAGTTGTCGGGGTCAAGGTTCGAACCCTACACCTTCTGACTTAGGGGCGGGAATGCTACAATTGACCCGACCGCTCGTTGCCCCAGTGTGGGTAAACCCGATGACTGATTTTTCTGCGGTGAGGGAAAAACAATACTGACAATCGCGCCTTCCTGAAAAGGGCAAAGGTAACTCGAGATGATTCTGTTTTCTGTGTGCCCTGTTTTAATTTGAACTGGTTAATGGATTTGCATTCAGTTGATATATGTGGTTTTTTAACTCGATTGTTAACCTGTTGAATTTCAATGGATCAATAACTGCCTTAAAGCATCCTACAAAAGGAATTTTACACAAAAGCATTAAACAGTGAACTTATAGCGCAATTAAAACCCCATTGAGTCATTGCTTTGGCTTTGCAATATCTCATTATTTAGAAGGTTTGATGGCCAAAGTTCTGGTATGAATACTTAACACAATCCTGTGTGCATCAAAATAAGAGTGGTATAGTATGACCATATAAAACATTCATATCTGCACGTCACCAAGTTCTATCCTTGTGTTTCTTTAAAATATATATATTTTCCAAATATTACCGAGCTCCTGCAAGGAGCCTGGAACATCCTTCATGGAACCACCGAATGCTACAGACACAGGCCATTTGGCCCATCAAGTTTGTGTCGGTGCATGTTTCCCCAGGAGCCACCTAGTCTGATCCCAAACTCTCCCATACGTTTCAATCATTCTCTTTTTGAAATAACTATTTAATTCCCTCTTAAAAGAATTTATGGACTCTGCTTTGACACGTTTATGGCAGAGAATTCCACAATCTGACCACCTGCTGCATGAGGAATGTTCGAAAAAAAATCTCCCTTTTAATTCTTCTCTGCGGTTTTCCCCGAGGCCTCCCGCCACCATCTATTGACAAGTGCAAACACTCGCTCCCTGGCATAGACCTTCACCATCGCAATGGCCGCTAGCGGGTCAGCCGCTAGACTTCCCGGGTCCAATGAAAGAAATACTCTCGAGTCTCAGCTCTCGCTTGGTAATCGTGACCGATTGTCCCTTGTCTCAGTCTGGCGAATCCTCAGTGCAGCTTTGCAATGGCTTTCCCATTGATTCAGGCACTGACTGTGGAGTGAGTGAGTGTGTGTGTGGGGTGGAAGGTCTCTCTGTGTCAAGGCAGCCTCTGAAGCATGTCTGCTTCCTCTCACTGGTGTCAATGCGGTCGGGCTGTTTGGGAAACCAGTCAAAAGTGGCCTTTCCCTCAGAGGTTGCTGAGTAATTTCTGTGTTTCAGAGGCGAACTCTCACCATTTGTTAGAGCTTACCCCCACACCTACCTCCCCTTTCCATGGCAAGGACTGTCCGTCAGCCTGCTGTCCTCTCACTTTACGAGGAATGAAGCAACGAATCCCTCGGCCAGGGTGATCCTGGCCCTCGCCCACCCCCCCTGCCGTGACTCGACAGGGATCGCAATTAATCTCCCTGCTGTTTATTATACAGAATGTGCCCAAGGCATCCGTGACGGTATAAACTAAACAGGGAGGCACAACGTTTTTATTATATTTAACTTTAAAGTCTTGTAACAGCCAATACAGTTGGAAAGTGCCCCTGGGTGTTGTCACACACTCCGCAAAGTCTGATCTTGCCCATGTGTGAGAAAATAATTGTAACTTCCCTGCATGAACCAGCCCTGTGTCATGCAGGAAAAATGCCAGTCCGGGGCATAATGTAAACAGAAGTGGTCTCTCCCGGGTGGCTGAGTTATGGCGCTCCTTTGATGGAAATGAAGGAGCCATAACTCATCAGTTACCACAGGCATGCAGAGGGTTGCTTACGCCTGGAACTCAATATCAACAGGGAGATAATCTCGTTGGTGTGGCCGGCAAGCGACTGGTAGAAGACTAAAAGCAAGTGTGGGAGAAATTGGTGACACCATTGATTTAGCATTGAAGCTGTTATTTCTTTTAGGTTACAGTACTCTGATGCTAGGTTACATTTAGGAACACAGGAACAGGAGTAGGCCATTCAGCCCCTCGAGCCTGCTCCGCCATTCAATGAGATCATGGCTGATCTGTGACCTAACTCTATATACCCGCCTTTGGCCCATATCCCTTAATATCTTTAGTTAACAAAAAGCTATCAATCTCCGATTTAAAATGAACAATAGATCTAGCATCAGTTGCCGTTTATGGAAGAACGTTCCAAACTTCTACCACCCTTTGTGTGTAGAAGCGTTTCCTAATTTCACTTCTGAAAGGTCTGGCTCTAATTTTTAGACTGTGCCCCCTAGTCCCAGACTCACCAACCAGCGAAAATAGTTTCTCTCTGTCTACCCTGTCTGCTCCCTTTAATATCCTGAAAACTTCGATCAGATCACACCTTAACCATCTAAATTCTAGGGAATACAACCCTAATTTGTGTAATCTCTCCTCGTAACTTAACCCTTGAAGTCCAGGTATCATTCTGGTAAACCGACGCTGCACTCCGCCCAAGGCCAATATATCCTTTCCAAGGTGTGGAGCCCAGAACTGCTCACAGTACCCCGTGGTGTTCAATGGATATGCACACATATACATAACATTTTATCGTGGCTCTCAGAAATTTCACAAACTGCGTCATGTACAATGAATGACCTCAAACTGCAGTGACTGTTGCTGTGTGAGGAAACAGGGCAGCCATTTTACATGCACAGCGGGATCCTACAAACAGCAACTAAGAAACATAGTCAGCTGATCTGTTTTGATGATGTTGGTCGAGCGAGGAAGGTTTGTCAGTACACTGGGAAAACTCTTTGTCCTTTAAATAGTGCCGTAGGATCGGCAATGTCCATCTGAACATGGCGGCCGTAGCAACGATTTGTACGGGTGCTCGTCAGCTATCACAGCATTAGGGCTGTACCCTGGGTCTCTTCGGCAGAACTGGGGTGGCCTGGGATCTCACAGCACTGGGGCGAGGGCTGGCTCGCTGATCAGCTAGATCAGATCTGTCCTTTGGATAAATCAGCACCATCAATTAAACACTGAATGCATTTGGCAGATGCAGTATAATGTTGGAAAGTGTGACTTTATGCACTTTGGCAGAAAAAAATCGAAGAGCAAGTTATTATTTAAATGGAGAAAAATTGCAAAGTGCCGCAGTACAGCGGGACCTGGGGTTCCTGGTGCATGAAACATAAAAGGTTAATATGCAGGTACAGCAAGTAATAAGAAGGCAAATGGAATCTTGGCCTTTATTGCAAAGGGGATGGAGTATAAAAGCAGGGAAGTCTTGCTACATTTATACAGGGTATTGTTGAGGCCACACCTGGAATACTGCATACAGTTTTGGTTTCCATATTTATGAAAAGATATACTTGTTTTGGGGGCAGTTCAGAAAGGTTCACTAGATTGATCCCGGGGATGAGGGGGTTGACTTATGAAGAAAGGTTGAGTAGTTTGGGCCTCTACTCATTGGAATTCAGAAGAATGAGAGGTGATCTTATCAAAACGTATAAAATTATGAGGTGGCTTGACAAGGTGGATGCAGAGAGGATGTTTCCTCTGATAGTGGAGACTAGAACTAGGGGGCATAATCTTAGAATAAGGAGCCGCCCATTTAAAACTGAGATGAACAGGAATTTCTTCTCTCAGAGAGTTGTAAATCTGTGGAATTCGCTGCCTCAAAGAATTATGGAAGCCGAGACATTGAATAAATTTAAGACTGAGATAGACAGTTTCTTAACGGATAAGGGATTAAGGGGTTATGGGGAACGGGCAGGGAAGTGGACCTGAGTCCATGATCGGATCAGCCATGATCGTATTAAAAGGTGGAACACGCTCGAGGGGCCGTATGACCTACTCCTGCTCCTATTTCTGATGTTCTTATGTTGTAATGAATCATAGACTAGTACAGCACAAAAGGAGGCCATTCAGCCCATCAAATCTGCACCGGCTCTTTTGAAGAACAATCCAGTTAGGCCCACTCCCCTGCTCTTTCCCCATATCCCTGCAATTTTTACTCCTTCAAGTATTTATCTAATTCCCTTTTGAAGGCTACTATTGAATCTGTATCCACCACCCTATCCAGCAGTGCATTCCAAATCCTAACCACTAAATGCATAATGTCGCCTCTGGTTCTTTTGCCAATCACCTTAAATCTGTGTCCTCTCGTTATCGACCCTTCAGCCATTGGAAACAGTTTGACCGAGAAATTGGACCTGGCACCAAACAGGCAATGTTAAGGCCCAACGATGTTAAGCTGCGCCACCTCAAAATGGTCTAGGTAGCACGCAAAATTTGTGCTCAGTCCTCATTAACATGATTGTCGTCTTGATTTCAGCACTAAAACTTCTGCTCATTGGCTTAACGCTCAACAGGTGGGCTAATATCGGGTCCAGTCTCATTCCCAGTCATATTTGCCACAGGCTTTATTCAGTACTTAAAGGGGATGTGCACTGATGCTACAGCACCTCATTGTCAAGCCACTCACAATTGCAGCTGCAAGAAGAAGGCAGTGCAAACCCATGGCGGAGATCCAGCAAAGAGAGAGAGCACGCAGATTTTCCAATGTGGCTCTGGAGGCACTGGTCATGGTCTTGGAGAGGAGGCGGGCTGTCCTCTGCCTGCACACTGGCAGGAAGCCCTCTCCATACATCTCACAAAGGCTCTGATGGGGGCTAGCCGCCCATGTCACTGTGGTCCCAAGGTCAGCTATCCAGTGCCAAAAGAAATTTAATGACCTCACACGGCAGTTCAAGGTGAGTGAAGGTTTCAGCAAATTCCACCATCTGCACCACAAGCGTCACACACTGCTCAATGCACCACACCCCCAGCACACACCTACCAACAATCTCTACCTTTCATCACTCACACCTCACAATCAGAGTTTCGCTTCATCCTCCCAACCCTTATCACTGCTGCAACATTCACACCCACATCTCACACCTTTCACACACTGACAGCTATTCAACTATGGCAGGCACACCACCCAAACACATCGCACCATATTTCTATTTATCTTGCAGGCCAAGGTCACGCATAATTGGAGGGAGTAGCGGCAGACAGGCCGGGGGGTGGGGATGGGGTAGGCTGCCATCCATGACCTCAGCCAGCTGGGGGAGAGAGTGCTGGACATCACTGGGCGGCCGATCATATCGTCCATGGCAACCGGTGAGGTTGAACCCATTGGGGACAACAACGGTATGCTCATTCCTAATCCTTCTCCTCACATCCCACTTCCTCCTCACCCCACAATCTCTTCTCACTTTCAAGCTCTTGAAGCTGTATGCATGCATATCTTGCTCCCCCTTCCCCCTCCCCACCAAAAGCCGACTCTTGTGTCTTTCTGCTTTCAGATAATCAAGAACAAGCACTGCAGCAGTCTGACCCCGACGCAGTGCAGGAGAGCGAGCGAGAGGACACGAAGAAGAAGAAGAAGAAGAAGAAGAAGAAGACACAGCATAACTGCATCTGTCACTTGCAGACACCAACTCAGAAACGGGCACTGCGCGTACTTTAGAGACTAGTGTAGAAGTGGGATCTGCACAGTGTGATGCACCAGGCACGAGTGGGCTGCAGCAAGGCCAAGGGGAAAGGGTAGCTTGGGGGCCAGCTCCCCAGAGGGCGAATACGCACTCGAGTTCTGCTGCACCGGACTCAGATGAGGACCTCGATGGGGTGGCTTTCAGAAGAAGGGTGATGGGCATGCACACTGAATTGCTAGGCGCAATGGCAGGCCTGCTTGGCAATGTCAAGAAGCATGGAGGGGTCTGCCTCCAACATTGCACGGGGGGTCTGCACAGAGCTTAGAGCCCAGGATTTTTTAGGCTGGAATTGATGGAAGACTCCCGAAGAGACCATTTCAACCCAGACATGATGGTGCATGTGATGGGTGATGTTGCGGCTGCCATTGCAGTACAGGCATAAGCAACCCAATGTCTTAATGCTGCAGTGCAAGTGCAGACCGCTCTCATGCTGTCTCAGCTTGCTGCCACCCAAGCTCAGACTGCTGCTATTGTGGCTGGGTTTACCACTGTCGACCGGGGCTTGCAGGATGCCGCAGCAGCCAGCAATCTGTAGGAATGCCGAGGCATCGCCCCGGGGGAGTGGTAGTGGGACAGAGGAGCAGGACCCTGCTGTTCTCTCTCACGATGACAGCATTCCTGTTCCCATCACTGCCACTCCGCCATTGCCCTTGCCACTGCCTTTCAGCCAGCCAGGCCGGACTGCTGCTGCCCATGCCGAGGTGGTCTGCAGCTGAGCCTTCTAGGGCCAGAGCTGCTCGAGGTTGTCCTGCAAGGCCAACTGAAGTCTTCCCCATGGAAACTCTGCAGCCACTTTGTAGGAGCACTAGGACACGAAAGGGCACCCGAACAACAGGCACTAAGCGATTGCATTAGACTGATTAGTTCATATCGTAAGTGGAAATATGTGTGAATGATTTTGGAAAAAATTATTAATTGTGTTTGGATTCTTTTGTGGTGGCTCTCATTTCAGCTTTGTGCCCAGGAGGATGCTGTGATATTCCGTGACAGAGGGATGGAGGGATAGTATGATGGGGATGTGGTGAGCAACAGGAATCTGGTGTTTCATTCATTGGAATTGGAGTTTGATGAGGAGCCCTCGGACAGCCCGTCCGGAAGGACGATTGGCTGCCTGCCTCCTCCCTCCCTCCATCCTCTATCTCTAGCTCCTCTCCCTCTTCCTCCTCCTCCTCCTCCTCTCCCTCGTCCTCCTCCTGAGGTGGTCGGTCCCGCAATCCCTGGTGGCAAGGACTGCGCCCTCATGATGGCCAAGTTGTGGGACATGCAGCAAACCAGCATGAAATGGGACAACCGCTCCGGCAACTACTGGAGGGCTCCTCGTGAGTGGTCAAGGCAGGGGAACCATTGCTTCAGTAGGCTGATGGTCTGCTCAATGATGTTCCTGGTGGCAGCAGGGGTTGTGGAGGGGAGCCATGAGCCAGGTAGAGAGTGGATAGTCCTTGTCTCCGAGCAGCCACCCTCGAGTTTGCTGTGGTGGCTGAAAGAGTGCTGGTACTCCGGACTAACGCAGGATGAAGGCATCATGAATGCTGCCAGGATAACGGGCACTGACCATCAAGAAGCGCTGGGCGTGGTCGCACTCCAACAGCACATTTAGTGAATGGGAGTCTTTGCGGTTACAGAAGATCTCAGGACTGTTATACAGCACCCCCAAAGCCATGTGGGTGTAGTCGATGGCACCTGCACCATGGGGAAGCTCACTATCCTGGCAAAGCCACATGTGGCTTGTCCTGCTTCTCTCTGCTCATTGAGAAGCCAACATAAACCCTGCTCTTGATGTAAGAACATAAGAAATAGGAGCAGGAGTAGGCCATTCGGCCCCTCGAGCCTGCTCCACCATACAATAAGATCATGGCTGATCTGATCATGGACTCAGCTCCACTGAGCCTCTGTGACCTGAATGCAGCAATGGATGGTGAACTGTGAGATGTTAGCTATGTCTCCTGCTGCCGTCTAGAAGGATCAGCTGGTGAAAAAATTGAGGGCCACGGTGACCATGACTGCCACTGGGAGAGTCGTGTTCACCTTGCTCTCAGGCTGCAGGTCTGGTTGCTGAAGGTGGCAGAGTTCTGTAGCCACCTCTTTGGTGAAGTGTAGACTCCTAATACACTACCCCTGGCTTAAGTGAATATGAGAAGTGTTCCCGGAAGACTCTAGCTGGATTAGGCCTCCTGTTGAGAGCCCTCATGGCCCTCCTCCTCCCCCCTCTGCACGCATCTTCTCATCTTCTTCGCTGCCTCCGCTCCCTCTCCCGAAGATATTCGAGTGCGAGGGGAACTGTCAGTGGAACTCACAAGTGTTATGAATAGAATAGCGGTGCAGGCTCGAAGGGCCGAATGGCCTACTCCTGCACCTATTTTCTATGTTTCTAAGCATTTAAACAATAATAAAGGCATTCTTCACTTGCAACAACACTTCCTGTTACCATAGAACCGTGAAAGAGTTTATAAAGCTGCTGGAGTTGCAAAATGTTGCACAGAGCCAGTCAAACTGAACAAACAAGTGCCTGATGAGTATCAAACAGTTCGAAAGGTTGTGGCCGTCCAAGGCCAGGAGGTCAAAATTATTGCCGATTGACGCACTGCTACAGACATATACAAAGGAGATCATTCCGGTGCTAGGCAGCGCCACGGTAGTCGTGACCCACAAAGATTTGGAGAACAGGTTGCCACTCTGGGTTGTCCCGGGGGACAGTCCTGCACTACTGGGGAGGAGTTGGCTTACTGTCATGAACTGGAAATGGGGCGATGTCAATGCAATTTCTTCTGTGGAGCGAGTATCATGCTCACAGGTCCTGGACGAATTTGATTTATTATTTTAACCCGGCATCGGCACTTTCATGGGGACCAAGGTAATGATTCAAATAAACCCAGACGCCAGGCCAGTACACCACAAGGGCAGAGCGGTGCTGTACGTGATGCGGGAAAAGATAGAAGGCGAATTGCACCGCCTGCTGAGGGAAGGCATCATTTCGCCAGTCGAATTCAGTGACTGCGCGAGCCCGATCGTGCCGGTGCTCAAGGTGGATGGGTCGGTCAGGATATGTGGCGATTACAAGACCACCATCAATCGGGTGTCACTCCAAGACCAGTAACCGCTATCGAGAGCGGAGGACCTCTTTACGACGCTATCCGTTGGCAAACTTTTTTCAAAATTGAACCTGACCTCAGCTCACATGACCCAAGAGCTGGTGAGTGAGTCGAAGAAGTTGACCACCATCACGACACAGAGGGGATTGTTTGAGTATAACAGATGTCCGTTCGGGATTCGTTCGGCCGCCGCGATCTTTCAACGAAATATGGAAAGCCTTCTCAAGTCGATTCCAATGACGGTGGTTTTTCAAGACGACATCCTCATCACGGGTTGCGATACTGAAGAACACCTCCACAACCTTGAGGAGGTGCTACGCAGACTGGACCGGGTAGGGCTGCGACTGAAAAAGGTGAAGTGCGTCTTCTTAGCTCCAGAGGTAGAATTCCTGGGGATGAGGGTAGCAGCAGATGGGATCAGACCTACTGCGTCCAAAATGGAAGTGAGCCAGAGAGCACCCAGACCCTGTAACACGACGGAGCTGCGTTCGTTCCTGGGGCTCCTGAACTATTTTGGTAACTTTCTTCCCAAATTGAGCACGCTGTTAGAGCTGCTACATGTGCTCCTACGCAAAGGTCGCGATTGGGGGGGTCGACAGCCAGGAAAGGGCTTTTGATAGAGCACGCAATTTGTTATGCTCCAACAAACTGTTAACGTTATATGACTCATGTAAGAAACTTGTTTTAACATGTGATGCGTTGTCCTATGGGGTCGGGTCTGTGTTGTAGCATGTGAATGCCAATGGTCAATTACAGCCGGCAGCTTGTGCCTCCAGAAGTCTGTCCCAGGCAGAAAGGGGCTACGGGATGGTAGAAAAGGAAGCACTAGTGTGTGTATATGCAGTAAAGAAAAATGCACCAGTACCTGTTTGACACGAAATTTGAGCTGGAGACAGATCACAAACCCCTAACATCCCTTTTGGCCAACAACAAAGCCATAAATGCGAATGCATCGGCCCGCATACAGAGGTGGGCACTCACGTTAGCCGCCTATGATTACACAATTCGGCACAGACCGGGCACTGAAAACTGCACCGATGCACTCAGCAGGCTCTCACTAGCCACCACTGAGGGGGCAACTGAGCATGATGCTAAGATGGTCATGGTTGTTGAAGCTTTCGAAAGCGAAGGCTCACCTGTGATAGCCCGTCAGATTAAAGTCTGGACAAATAAAGACCTGCTACTCTCTGTAGTTAAGAAATGTGTCCTGAATGGGGACTGGTCAGCCATGTATGGGGCATGCCCTGAGGAGTTTAAACCGTTTCATAGGCGCATGGATGAACTCTCGATTCAGGCCGATTGCCTACTGTGGGGAAACCGAGTAGTCATGCCTCAGAAGGGCAGAGAGGTGTTTAACAGAGACCTTCACAATGAGCACCCAGGCATTGTCATGATGAAGGCAATTGCCAGATCACACATTTGGTGGCCCGGGATAGATGCAGATCTGGAACTTTGTGTTCGCAGGTGCAACACGTGTGTTCAGCTGGGCAACGCACCCAGGGAAGCCCCCCTTAGCCCCTGGTCCTGGCCTGCCAAGCCATGGTCACACATCCATGTGGACTACGCAGGTCCTTTCATGGGAAAAATGTTTTTGGTTGTAGTAGACGTCTACTCCAAATGGATTGAGTGTGCCATTTTAAATTCAAGCACATCCTCTGCCACGGTAGAAAGTCTACGGGCAATGTTCGCCGCCCATGGTCTACCGGATGTCTTGGTCAGCAACAATGGCCCATGCTTCACAAGCACTGAATTCCAGGATTTCAAGGCAGGCAATGGAATCAACCATGTCAGAACGGCACCGTTCAAGCCAGCCTCAAACGGCCAGGCGGAACGAGCAGTGCAGATAATCAAACAGGGGGTGCTCAGAATCCAAGGGGGTTCCCTACAAAGCCGCTTATCACGCCTCCTGTTGGCCAATAGATCCCGACCACACTTGCTCACAGGGGTTCCACCTGCAGAGCTGCTAATGAAAAGGATGCTCAAAACCAGGTTATTCCTTATACACCCTACAATGAAAGAAATTGTCGAGAGCAGGCGTCAGTCACAATGTGACTACCATGACAGGAATGCGAGGGCGTGATGTATTGATGTCAATGACCCTGTTTTTGTCCTTAATTACGCTGCAGGGCCCAAATGGCTTGCAGGCACTGTGATTGCCAAAGAGGGGAATAGGGTTTTGGTAGTTAAACTTACCAATGGAGAAATCTGCCGCAAACACGTGGATCAAACTAAAAGGAGGTTCAGCAACCACATAGAAGAAGCAGAGGAAGAACATGACGTAGAGTTCACTCCACCACAAGTGACCGAACACCGGAACCAAGTGGAGGAGAGCCCAGTCACTGTGGGCAGTCCGGACAGGCCTGAGGCACCGCAAACAGCAGACTCTCAGGCCAGCGCCCAACAACCGGAGCCCCAACTCAGGCGCTCTATAAGGAAGCGTAAACCACCAGAGAGACTTAGCCTGTGATCCCAATAAGACTTTGGGGGGGAGGTGATGTCATGTATTCAACTGTCATTGTAACCCATGTATAAGCTGACCTAAGTTGTACACCTTGAGAACACTGACCACAAGGGGCGAGCTTGTGGGAGACACTGCTAACCTGGACTGTCAGGTATAAAAGGAGAAGCTCCACCCACCGTCTGTCTCTTGACGTCTTGGTAATAAAGGTAACTGGTCACAGAGTGATCTTCTCTCAAGTATGGGCCTTGTGTGAATTTATACTGTATAGTAAGGACATATCAGTGACCAAGGCTGGGAACTAAATATTCAGGGGTATTTGACAATTTGGAAGGATAGACAGAAAGGAAAAGCAGGTAGGGTAGCACTGTTAATAAAGGATGAAATCAGTGCAGTGGTGAGAAACAATATTGGCTCAGAAGATCAAGATGTTGAATCATTTTGGGTGGAGATAAGGAATAATAAGGGGAAAAAGTCACTGGTAGGCATAGTCTATAGGCCCCCTAACAATAGCTGCACTGTTGGGTGGAGTGTAAATCAAGAAATAATGGAGGCTTGTAGAAAAGGAACGGCAATAATCATGAGCGATTTTAATCTTCATATTGATTGGACAAATCAAATTAGCCAAGGTAGCCTTGAGGAAGAGTTCATAGACTGTATCCGAGAAAGTTTCCTTGAACAGTACATTGCGGAACCAACCAGGGAGCAGGCTATCTTAGATCTGGTACTATGTAATGAGACAGGATTAATAAATGATCTCCTGGTAAAGGATCCTCAAGGAATGAGTGACCATAGCATGGTTGAATTTCAAATTCAGTTGAAGGGTGAGAAAGTTGGATCTCAAACCAGTGTCCTAAGCTACAAAGGTATGAAGGCAGAGTTGGCTAAAGTGGACTGGGAAAATAGATTAAAGTGTGGGACAGTTGATGAGCAGTGGCAGACATTTAAGGAGATATTTCATAACTCTCAACAAAAATATATCCTAATCAGGAGGAAAGACTGTAAGAGAAGGGATAACCATCCATGGCTAACTAAGGAAATAAAGGATGGTATCAAATTGAAAACAAGGGCATACAAATTGGCCAAGGTTAGTGGGAGGCCAGAGGATTGGGAAACTTTTAAAATCCAGCAAAGAATGACTAAAAAAATAAGAAAGAGATGGAAGATAGATCATGAAAGTAAACTAGCAAGAAATATAAAAACAGATCGTAAGAGTTTCTACGGGTATATAAAAAAGGCAAAGAGTGACTAAAGTAAATGTTGGTCCCTTAGGGGATGAGACTGGGGAATTAATAATGGGGAACAGGGAAATGGCAGAGACTTTGAACAAATATTTTGTGTCGGTCTTCAAGGTAGAAGACACTATAAACATCCCAATAATGGATAATCAAGGGGCTATAGGGAGGGAGGAACTTAAAATAATCACGGTCACTAAAGAAGAAGTACTCGGTAAAATAATGGGACTAAAGGCGGACAAGTCCCCTGGACATGATGGCTTGCATCCTCGGGTCTTAAAAGAAGTGGCTGCAGAGATAGTGGATACATTGGTTGTAATCTACCAAAATTCCCTGGAAGTGGCTGCAGAGATAGTGGATACATTGGTTGTAATCTACCAAAATTCCCTGGATTCTGGGGAGGTCCCAGTGGATTGGACAACCGCAAATGTAATGCCCCTATTTAAAAAAGGAGGCAGACAGAAAGCAAGAAACTATAGACCAGTTCGCCTAACATCTGTCATTGGGAAAATGCTGGAGTCCCTTATTAAGGAAGCAGTAGCAGGACTTTTGGAAAAGCATAATTCATTCAAGCAGAGTCAGTATGGTTTTATGAAAGGGAAATCATGTTTGACAAATTTGCTGGAGTTCTTTGAGGATGTAACGAGCAGGGTGGATAAGGGGGAACCAGTGGATGTGGTGTATTTGGATTCCCAGAAGGCACTCGATAAGGTGCCACATAAAAGGTTACTGCATAAGATAAAAGTTCACGGGGTTGGGGGTAATATATTAACATGGATAGAGGATTGGCTAACTAACAGAAAACAGAGAGTCGGGATAAATCGGTCATTTTCCGGTTGGCAAACAGTAACGAATGGGGTGCCACAGGGATCGGTGCTGGGGCCTCAACTATTTACAACGTATATTAATGATTTGGATGAAGGGACCGAGTGTAATGTAGCCAAATTTGCTGATGATACAAGGATGGGTGGGAAAGTAAATTGTGAGGAGGACACACAAAATCTGCAAAGGGACATAGACAGGCTAAGTGAGTGGGCAAACATTTGGCAGATGAAGTATAATGTTGGAAAGTGTGAGGTTATCCACTTTGGCAGAAAAAAATAAAACAGCAAATTATTATTTAAATGGAGAGAAATTACAAAATGCTACAATACAGAGGGACCTGGGGGTCCTTGTGCATGAAACACAAAAAGTTTGTATGCAGGTACAGCAAATAATCAGGAAGGCAAATGGAATGTTGGCCTTTATTGCAAGGGGGATGGAGTATAAAAGCAGAGAAGTACTGCTACAACTGTACAGGGTATAGGCGAGGCCACACCTAAAGTACTGTGTACAGTTTTGGTCTTATTTAAGGAAGGATATACTTACATTGGAGGCAGTTCAGAGAAGGGTCACTCAGTTGATTCCTGTGATGAAGGGGTTGACATGAAGAATGGTTGAGCAGGTTGGGCCTATACTCCTTGGAGTTCAGAAGAACAAGAGGTGATTATTGTGTATGTAGGCACCTTGTAAATGACTCCACGAGGCAGGGGTATGGTACTTAAACTGTAGTGACTGTAGTCCTTTATTGCAGCTCCTAGAGTGAGGACACTAAGAGGTGAGCTCCCTTTTATACTGGGTTACCTCTAGTGTGCAGGTGATCCTTAGATCTCCAGCAGCTGCACCCTCTAGTGTACACGGTGAAGATACATTCAGGGTTACAGTACATCATAATATTACATCATAATATTGTAGGCATGCATACATAACAACATTCCCCCCTAAGCATTGCCATGACCTGGGGAGGTGATCAGTAGTGGGCTGTGGGAGGTTGTGGTGAGGGTTGTGTGGGTTCCAGGTGTGATCCCTGTGTTTGAGGCTGGCCTCATACATTCCCTCCCCCCGCTTTACACACAGACCATGTGGGTGTCACTGTTGTGGGATCCCTCAGTGGGGGAGCCAGTGCAGCAGTGGGTAGGGTACAAACTCTGTCGAGTGGGCAGAGCCACAGGGTTGTGTGGGCTCCTTGTCCTCCATTGCTGGTGGAAGTCTGGTCATCCCAGGATCCACCAGGAAAGCTGGAGGGTACTGGCCTCTCGCTCCTGGTGCTGTCCCTGGTGGTCAGGGGGTGTAGGGCCGATCTGGGGCAGGTTGCCAGTGGTGGTGGTTGTGCTGCCCATTGAACGCTGTCCCTGCAGTGGGTCTGCCTCCACTGTATGGCTCCAAGTTTCCACATGATTTGCTCCTGATTTTTAGGAGCAACTGGTGTAGAACGGAATATTTTAGAAATCGGAATTCTCGTCATTTAGTTTGCTCCAGTTCTAGCCAGTTAGAACAGTTTCACTTTGGAACAGAATTTTTTTTTCAAAAGGGGGCGTGTCCGGCCACTTACGCCTGATTTCAAAGTTTCGTGAGTGAAAACTTACTCCAAGCTAACTTCGAATGGAGTAAGTGAAGATTTTTGTACGCTCGAAAAAACCTTGTCTACACTTTAGAAAATCAGGCGTAGGTTACAAATCAGGCGTAGGGAATGGGGAGGGGGGGGGGGGTTTAAAGGGAAGTTTACAAACATTAAACACTTCAGTTTTACAAATAAAGAGCCATCATCAATAATAAATGATAAATATATCAATAAATCAACCAATAAATCAATCAAAAAAAATTAACAAGAAATAATTTTTTTTTTAAATCAATAAATAAAACATTTTCTACTTACCGACTGCAGCACCGGGAGCCCTCCAACAGCGTGCTGGGATGCCCCCCCCCCGGCCCCAGTGTGTCTCTGTCAGTGTCTCTATCTCTCTGTCTGTCTGTGTCTCTCATTCTCTGTCTGTCAGTGTCTGTGTTTCTGACAGCGAGGGGAGGGGGAGGAGGGGGGTAGAGGGAGAGAGGGGGGGGAGCAGAGGGAGGGAAGGGGGAGGGATGGGGGAGAAGGGGGAGGGATGGGAAGAAGGGGAGGGGGATAAGGGGATAAAGGGGAGAAGGGGGAGAAAGGAGATGGGGGGAAGGAGATGGGGGGAAGGAGATGGGGGGAGGAGATTGGGGGGGAAGGAGATTGCGGGGGGGGAAGGAGATTGGGGGCGGAGGAGGTTTGGGGGGGGGGAGGAGATTGGGGGGGCGGGGAGGAGAAGGGGGTGGGAGGGTGAACGGGCCGGGCCTGAGACTTCGGGCAGGGCCCGTCCCCAGCATCAGAATTACAGGTAGGTGGTTTTGGGTCGGGTCGGGGGGAGCGTGGGTCGGGGGGGTGGTGGGAGGGAGGTCGGTTCGATTTGGGTCGGGGGGAGGGAGAGAGAGGGAGGTCAGGTCGTGGGGAGGGAGATCAGGTCAGGGGGAGGGAGGTCAGGTCGGATCCAGTCCGGGGGTGGGGGGCGGGGGGGGAGCGGGAGTCGGGTCGGTGTCGGGTCCGGTCCGGAGGCGGGAAGCGGGAGTCGAGTCGGGTCGGGAGGAAGCAGGAGCTGGCCGTGGGAGGAGCCTTATTCACGCAGCCCCAGTGAGGCCATTCGGCCAGGGCTAGGGACTGTGTGCTTCGGGCCCCTCCCACACAGTTTTGGGCGCCTGGAGCTACTGCACTTGCGTGCCCACTGTAGCGCGCATGTGTAGAGGTCCTGGCACTGTTTTCAGCGCAGGGACCTGGCTCCGCCCCCTACAGCTCGTGCTGCGCTGCGCCGAGGGCCAGAGGACCTGCAGGGAGGTGGAGAATCTGGAGTTTTGTTTTAGGCGCACTTTGTGGCACGAAAAACGGGCGTCCAGGTCGGGACTGCGCCGTTCTAGGCACGGCTCGAAACTTGGGCTCTATGTGTGAGCCCCTCCTGGGGCATGACATTTGTCCCAAAAGTCCAGGTTACATGGTCTGGTAGCTCGCTGGACCTGGGGGTCTCCCACGGGGGGATTCCTCTGGCCTTTACATTGTCCCTGTAGAACCCGGTGTCCTTTAACAGTCTACTCCCTGTATACATGACACATTGGCTCTGATCATACATTGTTAACTCTCTTTACATTGTTAATTACAGCATTTCTTGTAACTCGGTCTCTCCATACATGGTTACATTTGTCATTTTAAAATTCCTATCATCATCATTAGGCATTACAAACTTGTTTTTAACCTTACTTCCACAAGCATTCATTTCATTTTTCTCATCAGTTACTCCGGCATCACAATTCCACGTTACATTATCATACCTGCATTCACTAACTGCATTTTTATCTGTAAAGTCCTTGTCGTCTTTAGATTGAAACTGTCCCTTTAAATTCTTTGGGTCACCAGTCTCCTTTAAGGGGGCCTTCCAATCTGGTTCGGCGCTCGGTGCTACGTGTCACTCCTCCAACGCTGCTCCTCGTGGTCTGGTCACGGCCATTTTGATTTTACGTTCTTCTCGTGATGCGGCCGCCATCTTCTGGCTCCCCTCCAGGTAGGCTGTGGTGATCTTTTCCTTTTCAGGTTCAGCCATGGACGTCGGGAATCCACTTTTTTTTCGACGATTTTCTTCCCTTGGAGTTCTGCCACGGACCGGAAGCTGAAGTCTGGATGTTCGGTTTAGGTGATTTCGCCACGGTGTTGTGAAGTCGTCACTGTGCAGTCAAGCTGGACGGTAGGATTTCTAGGTGCAGTGATGGATCCAAGTTCGGGGGCTGCGTGGGGTGTGGATCGCTGGAGCCCGGAGTCCGTCGTCACTTCGACCGACTTGGACCTGCTTCATCCAACTTCTTCCCAGCAGCGTTGGACCATCGCCGGCAACGATCCACAGGGGGAATTTGTTCATCACGCCGCCCTGGGAGACCTGGACGTTCACGCTGCCAATGACTGGGATTTTGCCTTTGGTGTAAGTGAGCAGGTTCGCTTGGACAGGAGACAGTTTTGGTCATTTGGCGGGGTTGACCCAAAGTTTTTCAAAGGTAATTTTGCTCATCAAAGACTGGCTCGCCGCTGTGTCAATCTCCATCGAAACTGGAACTCCGTTGATGTCTACTTCCATCTTCCACAGGGAACGTTCGGTGGAGCAGGTATAAATTCCATGCTCCAGGGGTTGAGCAGCTTCGTCTTCCTCTGTGTCGGAGCCCGGGTGATCAGCCAACTCTTCAGCGACGCAGTGAGTAAAGCTTTTTCTGCACATTCTCTGAAGGTGCCCTTTC
Organism: Pristiophorus japonicus; assembly: GCF_044704955.1. Taxonomy (NCBI): domain Eukaryota; kingdom Metazoa; phylum Chordata; class Chondrichthyes; family Pristiophoridae; genus Pristiophorus; species Pristiophorus japonicus. The sequence continues at coordinate 31,839,899 of NC_091985.1, forward strand.
TCCGGGCTAACAAGTCACTGACGAGGCAATCGATAGTGTCCCACAACTACTAAGCAGGATGGCCCTGTGCTTGTTTGGTAGTGTAGCCGGTGTGTCCCCATCCAGGACATTGGCTATGAAGAAATGTTCCAATCTTTCCACGATAGCATCCCAATCTTCCCCATCAGTGAATTGTTGAAAGTTGCTGAGATTCGACATGTTGTGCATATAGTTCGTGACCTCGTTATTGTGTATGTAGGCACCTTGTAAATGACTCCACGAGGCAGGGGTATGGTACTTAAATTGTATAGTGACTGTAGTCCTTTATTGCAGCCCCTAGAGTGAGGACACTAAGAGGTGAGCTCTCTTTTATACTGGGTTACCTGCAGTATACAGGTGACCCTTAGGTCTCCAGCAGCAGCATCCTCTGGTGTACAGGTAAGGTGTGTACAGGATGAAGGTATATTCAAGGTTACAGTACTTCATAACATTACATCATAACATTCTAGGCATGCATACATAACAGTGATCTTATTGAAACATGTAAGATACTGAGGGGGCTTGACAAGATAGATGCAGAGAGGATGGTGGAATCTGGAACTAGAGGGCATAGTTTCCGAATGGTTGCCCATTTAAAACTGAGACGTGGAGGAATTTCTTCTCTCCGAGGTTGTGAATCTGTGGAATTCTCTGTCTCAGAGAGCTGTGGAGGCTGGGTCACTGAGTATACTTAAGGCGGAGATAGACAGATTTTTGAGCGATAAGGGAGTAAAGGATTATGGGGAGCGGGCTCCATTTCACCCTCAGTAAGCTCCCCGCTGGAGTGGACCTAAATTACAAGACAAACGGGAATCTGTTCAACCTCCACCACCTCCAGGCAAGATCCAAGGTCGTTCCATCCTCCGTCATCAAACGACACCTGCGTCTGCGCGCACTCGGAGGCTGAACTCCAAGCCATCGTCAACACCTTCACCGAGGCGATGGAGAGCATGGGCCTCACACTAAACATCTGTATGACAAAGATCCTCTACCAACCTGCCCCGCCGCACAGCACTGCCCCCGGTTATCAAAATCCATGCAAGGCCTTGGACAATGTGGACCATTTTCCATACCTCGGGAACCTGTCAACAAGGGCAGACATCGACGCCTGAGGAAGAGAGTGTTTGAAGACCAGGACCTCAAACCCGGCACAAAGCTCATGGTCTACAGAGCAGTAGTGATACCCGCCCGTGACATGGACTATGTACAGCAGGCACCTGAAAACACTGGAGAAATACCACCAGCGCTGCCTCCGCAAGATCCTGCAAATCCATTGGCAGGATAGGCACACCAATGTCAGTGTTCTCGATCAGACCAACATCCCCAGCATCGAAGCATTGACCACGGTCGATCAGCTCTGATGGACGGGCCACATCATCCGCATGCCTGACACGAGACTCCCAAAACTTGGAGCTCCGACACGTCAAGCAAGCCCCAGGTGGGCAGAGGAAACGGTTCAAGGACACCCTCAAAGCCTCCTTGAAAAAATGTAAGATCCCCACCAACACCTGGGAATCCCTGGCCCAAGACCGCTCAATGTGGAGGATAAGCATCCAGGAAAGCGCTGAACATCTCGAGTCTCTTCACCGAGAGCAAGCTGAAGCTAAGCGTCGACAGCGGAAGGAGCGTGTGGCAACCCAGGCACCCCACCCACCTGTTCCTTCAACACCATTTGCCCCACCTGTGACAGAGACTGTAGGTCCCGCATTGGACTCTTCAGTCACCTGAGAACTCATTTCTAGTGTGGAAGCAAGTCATCCTCCACTCCGGGACTGCCTATGATGATGATGATGGAGCTGATCGGCCATGATCTTATTGAATGGCGGAGCAGACTCGAGGGGCCAAATGGCCTACTCCTGCTCCTATTTCTTATTTTCTTATGTCCTTCCTAAGATGTGAAGCCCAGAATTGGACACAATACTCCAGCTGGGGCTGAACTAGCATTTTATATAGCTTTAGCACACTTCCTGGTTTTAGCACTCCATGGGGTGAAATTTCCCAGAGCTCCGATTGGGGGCAATAACCGACTTGGGATGGGACTTCCTGTGCCTGGCACGGAGGACCCGCCCTGGCCACCAAATTGCGGTTACTGCCCCTCACAGGAAGTGGAGCGCAATCTCACGCGCTCCACTTCCTGTTGCGACAGGTTCCGAGGCGCTACTGGGGCACGTTGGTAAGCGTAGCGCTGACGCGTTTCAATGCCCCTCCCTTTTGGTTAAAGGGGAAGAATGCTGCGCACTCTGCTGGGCCTCTGATGGCCTCCTCTGGTCTACCAGGGCGGCGTGGTGCTGAGGCCGCTAAACAGGGCAATTTTGACCCCATGGCTCTATTTAACTGCTTTGTTAACCTGCCTTGCCACCTTCTAAGATTTGTGCACAAGCAAACCTAGGTCTCTCTGTTCTTGCACCCCCGTTAAAATTGTACCATTTAGTGTGTATGTTCTCTCCTAATTTTTCCTACCAAAATGTATCACCTCACACTTCTCCACACTGAATTCCATCTGCTACATGCCCACACACTCCACCAGCCTATGTCTTCTTGAATTCTATTACAATTTTCCTTCGTTATATCAGTTTTAACCGCTACAGTGACTGAAAAGAACACTCACAATATTGGCATTGAGCTACCCCGCAGTTCGGGTCAATTTCAACGAGCTAACATGATTTTTCTTGTGAAGGCTAGGCATTAGAGACCGTCGCTGAAGTAAGTGCTCCACAGTTTCAGGCTGTCTCAATGTCAAATCACCCCAAGGGCCTTATCTTACCAGCCGTTGGAGCAACAATAATCAGAACAGCAATTTCTCACTGCGGCTTTTGATCAACCGGCAGTGACAGTTAGGGAATTAATTCATTTTCAATCATATAACTTACTGCTCTTAAAAATTAATTGAAAATTAATTTAATATTAATAGGAAACTATAAAACTTGTTTCACTTAAACGCTTCTTGATTCTCAGTTTGATGGTTGGAGAGAGGCGCTTTGTTATTGCGAATATTAGATTTATCAGCAGGGGTTCCCAGGAGATCCGTCGACATGCACCAGTGACTTGTCTTCCTGTGGAAGTCTAGGTACCAGCAACAGCTGTTTCACAATGACCACAAGGTGTATTTCAATAATTGGATATACACGCCCGTCAAATAGCCTGTGGTCTCACTCACCTGTCTCGTCACCTGGACATCAGCTCATCACTGCTTTCACTCCACCGACTTTATCAGATCTCTGACTCTAAATCTAGCTTTTCCCACGTGTTGGCTCCTCGCTGCTCCCCATGCATTTCAAAGCATTGCAGGCCTGATCTAGCATGTAACCACGCCAATGTAGCTTAGCTCCCCCGTGTCTGTTCGTGCGCACGTTTTGGCTGCCGCTTGGTGATTTCAACCTCCATCTCAACTCTTCTTGCTCTCTCTCCTCTGAGTTCATTGGTCTCCTTTCCTCCCTAAATCTCTCCCTATAAACTCTCCTACCCATATTAATGGCCACCCCCTCGATCTTGCCATCTCATATGGTCTCGCTACTCCCATCGCAACTATCACTGATAACCCCACTGGGTTCTGTCTTGGAACTCACTTTCAGGCAGTTGCCAAGGGCGGAGACCTGGCAAGTTCGCAAGTCCGTATATACTGATGACATTGCCTTGACCACGCAAAACATGAATCTGTCCATCACTGAGGAGACACTGACCAGTGATTTACAAAAGATGGAGGCCTACTTCAAGGGATATGGGGATAGTGCAGGAAAGTGGAGTTGAGGTAGAAGATCAGCCATGATCTTATTGAATGGCAGAGCAGGCTCGAGAGACCAAATGGCCTACTCCTGCTCCTATATTTTCATATGTTCTTATATTCAACCTATCTTCAACCAGGGACACAGTTGACCACACCATTCTATTCCAACGCCTCTCCTCCATCATCCAGTTGGGTGGAACTGCTCTTGCCTGGTACCATTCTTATCTATTGAATTGTAGCCAGAGAATCACCTGCTCTTGCCACTCCCTCACTGTTACCTCTAGAGCCTCGCAAGGATCTAACCTTGGTCCCCTCCTATTTCTCATCTACACGCTGCCTCTCGGCGATATCATCCAAAAACACGTTGGGTTCCATATGTATGCTGATGACACTCAGCTCTACCTCACCAACAACATTCCCTTTAAGTTGCGTGGTCCAGGACCAGCTTTTTGAACGTTACATTTTGCGCAGACGCGTACCCAAAGAAAGAATTAGGGGGAGCATTGCTCATCACTACCTCTCTGAATCTCTCCACTGTCTCTGATTTGTCACTCTGCTTGTCCGACATCTAATATTGGATGAGCAGAGATTTCCTTCAACTAAATATTGGGAAGAGTGAATCCGTTGTCTTTTGTCCCCATCACAAATTCCGTTCCCTGGCCACCGTCTCCGCCCTTGGCAACTGCCTGAAAGTGAGCCAGACCGTTCGCAACCTTGGAGTTGTGCTTGCCCCCGAGGTGAGCTTCTGACCACATATCTGCTCCATCGCCACCTACTTCCACTTTCGTAACATTGCCTGACTCTGGCTCTCCCTCAGCTCACCTGCGGCTGAAACCCATCATCCATGCCTTTGTTATCTCTAGACTTGGCTGTTCCAATGCTCTCCTCCCATGGGCGGCCTCCTGTCGTCCACCCTACATAAACTTGTGCTCATCCAAAACTCTGCCGCTCACATCTTAACTCGCACCAAGCCCCATTCACCCATCACCCCTGTGCTCACTGACCTCTATTGGCTCCTGGTCCGACGACGCCTAAATTTTAAAATCTTCATCGTTGTTTTCAAATCCCTTCCAGTCCTACAAGCCTTTGAGATCTCTGCGCCCCTCCAATTCTAGTCTCTTGCATATCCCTGATCATAATCGCTCCACCATTGGCGGCCATGCTTTCAGCTGCCGAGGCCCCAAGCTCTGGAAATCCCTCGCTGAACCTAACCGCCTCTCTACCTCTCCTCCTTTAAGATGCTCCTTAAAACCTACCTCTTTGACCAAGCTTTTGGTCATCTGTCCTGTGGTTTGGTGTCAAAAATGTTTTTATTGATATTGCTCTTGTTAAGCGCCTTGAGACCTTTTCCTATGTTAAAGGAGCTATATAAATGCAAGTTGTTGTTGTACTATTGGAACAGGCAGTTGGCATGTTTGTGGATTTTCTTAGAATACAGTTTATTTAACGTAGTTTTTTATTGCCATTTACTGGTGTGTTAGGGGGGGAGGGGGGGTGGGGTGGAGGAGGAGAGATGTCCTCTTGCTACTACAGCAGTGTAGCATGATTGGTAAACCTTTGTTAATAAACCAACTAGTTCTTAATAGCAATGTGATGTTATGAATTCTTAAGCAAGGAACCCATGAAGCAAATACATTACAAATGGGAATCACCAATTGCTGCAGTTGGGAGCAAATCTAGGAGCTTGCCCATAGAGTGAGTTGAGGGGTCACTAAGATGAGACCCAGGAGGCAGTATGCCAGTTTGGGGTAGATTGCATGGTTGGCAATCTTCAGGATATCACATGTTTGGGCACAATGATAAAATATAGAGGACGTTTCTCTTCAGTACACTGCTGCGACTCCATGGTTTGCCTGTGTTGTAGAATTTACCAATATCTCGCAAAGATTCCAGGTACCTTTCCCCTACAGAGGAGAAGAATCCCTTTCTGGGCTTTTAAAATGAGTTTAAAGGGGCAGGCAAAGCCTGCGGGGGATAAAAAGGGATGCATTCATGGAGACCCCCCCTAGTGTTTGGACTCATAGGAAAGGGAATTCAAAATGGACCTAAATTACAGAAGCTTGAGATCCCCTAAACATCTATGGGAAGGAGCATATCAATTTTAAGATTCTACAACATTTTGGCTGCGAAAAAGAGTTACCAAATACAGGAGGTGGAGCCAACGTCTGAAGAAAATTCGTGTATTAAAGACCCCAGACTGTCTGGGGGAACTATTCACCCTCTAAGAGATAATCGAATTACCCAATCAAGCACAATGGAAATCATGGTCAAGAAACTGGACAATTCTAAAACAATGCAAAACCAGTGATAGCACATTCTCACACCCTAATCGAGTTACTGCTGACAAAGGAGACATTTGAAAATCAGTGGACAGAACAGTTCAAACAGAGCCCAAGAGATCTGATGGGAGATAACGGAGCCTTTTTTTTGGAATATATCTATCCCCCAGTTTTACAAGGAAAGACCAGCAAGGAGCAGCACGCAAACTAGCAGAACACAGAAACTAGCAGAAGACAGGAGAGAAGCAGAGCACAGACTGGAACACAGACACAGACACAAGCAGCCGGAGCTGGGGAGTGAAGAGATGGAGCAGTGAAGGAAACTACTAGAACTCATCAAGAACTGACTGAGCACGAGGCCCACGAAACGGAAGGTTGTCAGCAACCAAATTGACAACCCGGGCCACCACAACCAGTGAAACGACCAACCGAAACCAACTCAGCAAAAACCGAAGAATCGACATTTATTTCCACTCTACAATCTACTTCGGAACGACCAACGGGTGTGAAATTACCAAAAGGGACTAACTAAACTATTCCTAACCAAAGAAAGTGGGTACTTATCCCATACATCCAAAACGCAACTTACCGCATCAACGGACGCACCCCAACCGAAGACTACGCAGTCCAAAAACCTCTCCTCCGACCGGGGTACGGCTCGCCTAGAAGGCCAAGTGCAGCGAACCCCGAAACCGCGATTCACTGGCAACTGTCTAAAAGGGGATTGGTGAGCATGGCCCCTGAACCCTGAGAGCTATAACTTAGTTAGTTAGGGGAATTGGGAGGTGGGGGGGAGGCTGGGATAACTTTGTAAATGTATCTGCATTCGCCTCTTTACTCCATTTAGAGTTTAAGCTGTATTCTTTTCCCCACAGGCTGCAATTTGACATTTTATTCAATGTGTTGTACCCCTCAGTGTGTATTGGTCTGTGTGTGTTATTAAAGGTGTGCCTTTTACTTCTTTTTAAACAAAAATAAAGCCATACCTGCTTCCTACCTTGAAACCGATTGTCTGTCCAAGTCTGTCACCGTCCCTTCATAATTCCAGTGTCTAGAACCAAGGGTGTGGGAGCGATTCGGAACCACTCATATAAGGTCAGAAGGGAAAGCTGATCCCCTGCAAACCACCCCTTATAGTGTGGATGGGGAAGCGGTATGATATGGAAGAAAGGAAGTCTTTGCAACATGAGGTTACACAAGGCACATCAAATTGCAATCATTGTGGACACCTAGGCTGGCCTGTATTGTAAAGACTTGAAAGACTTAGATTTATATAGCCCCTTCCATGACCACTGGACGTCCATCAGCTCTTTACAGCCAATGAAGTACTTTTGAAGTGTAGTCACTGTTGTAATGTAGAAAATGCGGCAGCCAATTTGCGCATAGCAAGCTCCCACAAACAGCAATGTGATAAATGACCAGATAATCTGCTTTTATTATGTTGATTGAGGGATAAATATTGGCCAGGACACTGGGGATAACTCCCCTGCTCTTCTTCAAAATAGTGCCATGGGATCTTTTACATCTACCTGAGAGAGCAGACCGGGCCTCAGTTTAACATCTCATCTAATAGATGGCACCTCTGACAATGCAGCACTCCCTCAGTACTGCACTAGAGTGTCAGCCTACAATTTGTTTGTGCACATGTCTCTGGAGTGGGAAGGGAACCCACAACCTTCTGAGTCAGAGGTGAGGGTGCTACTAACTGAGTCACGGCTGACATGGGAAGACATTGCATTTATATAGCGCCTTTCATGACCTCAAGACGTCCCAAAGCACTTTACAGCCACTGAAGTATTTTTTGAAGTGCAGTCACTGTTATAATGTAGGGAAACGCCACAGCCAATTTGTGCACAGCAAGCTCCCCAAAACAGCAGTGAAATAAATGACCAGATGATCAGTTTTAGTGATTTTGGTTAAGGGATAAATAATGGTCAGGACACTGAGAAAAATCCCCAGCTCTTCTTTGAATGGTGCCATGGAATGTTTTGCCTCCATCTGAGAGGGCAGACGGGGCCTCGGTTTACATGCTGCAGTTAATTTTACTTTGCCCTTTGTTTCATTTATTGTAGTTTGAGATTGCTTCACGAACAAAATCCCTGAGTGTTCGCTCAATGTCGCACCTGCTCCTTTTATTGTGTTTGTATTTTCTGGGCACTTAGAAATGAAGATTTCATATCCTCACAAAATGTGCCTTGCCTTTGTTAGTTGGGGGAAAGGTTTCTTGGGCTGTGAGGTGTTACCATTTTAAGAAGATTTCGGGCACAGTCTAGCAAGTTTGTGCCCATCAGCCATGGTCTAAGTGAAAGGCAGAGCGGGCTCAAGAGGCTGAATTGCCTGTTCCTGCCCCTATGTTGGTATGTTCATATCTATTTATAAATGCGAAATAGCTGTACACACTATTAGGCATTGACAATTTTCTCCGAAATGGCTCTTTCACAAGATTATAAAAAAAACACAAATTCCCTTCAATGGAGCAGCTGTAAACTGACTTAAAAATGGTTTCACCTATCACACAAAGAGAACAGAACAAATATTGATTCTCAGTATTCTCACCCAAGTCCCTTATTTACCATCGGGCCTCAGAGGGTTAACCAGCGTGAGTGCAGAATAATCAACATATAAAGGAATGCTGCAAGAATGTCAGCTGGAAACTTGCCAGCTTCTGAGTCGTGTTCTTAACTATCATAATTGTAACATTTTAATTTACAGGAACCACATCATTTTCTGGTAATTGTTTTTTACAGTTAGCACAGTCAAGAGTATTTTGTGAAATAGCTGAAGAGAACTGTGCATTTCTTTCCTCGCTGTCCTGCACTCTAATCGCAGGGTTATTGGGATCCATGTGGGCTGCAGCCACTCATTTTCAGAAAATGATACGGCATTTTGATAGAAGGCAGAAATGGTATTTTAATTTACACTAATTTGAGACTGAATTTTCTGTTTGCCCCCACATGACCAGTAAGCCTGGCTCAAAGGCTGCCTAAAGCTCAGTTCGTTGGCACGGCTCTAACATGAGGAATGTTTATAATATTTTGGACATTTAATGGGCAGAGCGACAAGATCGTGTGGCGTGTAACGACTGGTTTAACGAATAGAAAATCTGAAAACCAAGCATGACTTCACTCTCTGAAGACCGGGGATCAGTCGTGTGGAGACAGATGTGAGCCTAAACGTTGGAGCTAAGAGGAGGAGGAAAGGGGAAAATGATCATTTTTAACCCTTTCCACGCTGGCCTGTAACGTGTCTGTAGTTCGTAGGATTCACTTCTTGATTAAAAATGTTCAGCAAAGTTATCACATCCACCGCAAGGTGATGGCTGCATGTCCTGAGCACTGGGGTTTCATTACGTTAAGCAATTAAATAGAGCTCCCTCCCTGTTGAATCATACAGATCAGTAAAGTCCCTTGCATTGAATTAGATGATTTCAGTTGCCACTTTGAGCGTTGCTACCATTGATTTTTGCAGCCCTGGCTGGGGGAAGGAGAAATCAGCTCGGGTTCTCACATTCTCCCACATTACAACAGTGGCTACACTCCAAAAGTACTTCACTGGCCGTAAAGCACTTTGAGACGTTGGCTGGTCGTGAAAGGCGCAATATAAATGCAAGTCTTTCCTCTGGAGACACACACTTGTCGAGATGTTGGGCGAGGACAGGATTGGGTTTGAACCCTGCTCAACAGTTGAACATCTGTCCCGCCGACAGTCAGGCCCCGATCTTCCACTGGGTGGGTCACACCGGTCTCCTGCTCTAGCTCTGGCGGGAGATCGGCACAGCCCCAAGGGGAATGGTGCAACTAACTGAAAGCAGCCCCTTATGGCATTATCCTGGGGGGAGTCAGAGATTGGGTGCGGGGGGGGAGGCAGGTGTATGTTAGAAGACCAATAGAACCCCGTATAGAATATCAAGGCCTCATTGTCTACAAGAACAGTCATTGGTGAGGTACCAGGGGGAAATTGTGGAACAGCCATTTGACAATAAGGGGAGAGGAGAGGAGAATGTTAGAAAATAAAACAAATTAACTGCTCCTTCGACCAGTAAGTCATATTGTTGGTTACTACGGTTGTCAACCTTTGTCTGATAACGCTCCTGTGAAGCACCTTGGAACGCTTCACTCCATCAAAGGCGCTATATAAATGCAAGCTTTTATTGTTGCTGGTGAAATCTAACACTACCCATAGTGCCTACACCTTCTTTTCACTCTCTTCAGGCTGCATCGACTCAGCCAGGTGCACAACGGGATGGTGGTCCAGGCTGATGGTCCACTCTGAGCAGACAGCAGGGAGATTACCAGTGTTTTTAGTTGGTCCAGCAGTAGCCCTGGGCCATTGGCTTTGTCTGGAATTCTGAACGTGGCACATCCGCACAGGCAGAGACGCGGTACTCCATGTCAGGCAATGAGAACCCCTACCTATGTAGGCTTCTCGGCAGCTTGGAATGGAGACTCTTAAACACAGAGTTTCCATGCATGGCTGACTCCCAACTGACCAGCAAGAAAGGCAAAATGTTTTGCACCGATTGACAATTGCTGCCGTTCAGTATCCGTCTTTCAGATGAGATGTTAAACCGAGGCCTCTTGGCTGGACATAAAGGGACCGAAATTGCCCCTTTCCTTGAGGCCTGTTACCACTGCAAATCAGCGGCCACGCTGAGGAGTGGAGTGACCGCCAACTTTTTGTGGAATGGCCGCTGATAGCCCAATTGCTCTCCCGAGTTTTCCCGGTGGTGCCCCGATCCCCCCCTTACCGCTGCTGCCGATCCATGGTAAGTGCGTCATCACCGTGCGCACCGCTGATCTACCCACCGGCGGCGACATTCCCCTCTGAAAATCTTCGGCCCACCCGGTGGTGCCAAAACAAGCTTTCACCCGGTGGTCCAGTGAGGCTGTGGCCTTCTGCACCGGTGGTGCAGCTTCCTTTAAAGGGGAGGGCGCACTGCCGCTGCCGCCATGTTATTTTTTGTCAGCCGACTGCCAGGTCGGCCTGACAATTATGCCCCCGGGTTTGGCCGAGCTGCCAACAGCCCTTTTGGGTGCCAGGCCACTGGCCCGGACAAAACCCACCCCCTGGTGGCCCAGTGGCTGAAGTTTAAAAATCGCGGAGGCTCTCCCCTTTAAGTGAAAGGGAGAACCGTGGTGACGCAGCGCCGTGATGACATCATCGCGGCGGTGAATCCACATCGCCCCCAACTTCCGCCCCTCAGGCGTTGTCACCGCCCCCATTAAGACCAACTTCCGGATCAAAACAAAAAATAAAGAGTGCAATTTTGCGAAAGAGTCGACCTGAACCGCTGCTGTGGTAAAAACCATCGAAACGGGGTGGGAGCGCTATGTTTCACGTGCGGGGGGCGGGGGGGGGGGAGGGAAATTTCTACCTCAAACGATCCCACGTCAGTATTCGAAGAAGAGCAGGGAAGTTTCCCCGCTGTCCAGGCCAATATTTATCCTTCAAGCAACGTCACTAAAACAGATTACCTGGTCATTATCATATTGCTGTTTGTGGGAGCTTGCTGTGTGAAAATTGGCTCTCAGGTTTCCCACATTACAACGATGACTACACTTTGAAAGTGTACTTCATTGATTGTAAAGTGCTTTGGGATGTCCTGTGATCATGAAGGGCACAATATCAATGCATGTCAGTAAGTCAGTCAGTCAGTCTGTCAATATCCTTGAGGTACCGTGATTTTCCAATGAAATCAGGGGGTAGAAAATTGTGATTTTCCAGTGTGCGCTGGCAGTGCGGACTTAGAAAATGTAACCCAAGTTTTGGAATACAGAATAAAAACAATGCAGGGCTTCATAAAGTGAGCAAACCAAGGGGAACCAGAACAAAGAGGAATCTTCACCATTAGAACTCATTTTAAAAATCTGAGCCAGGCCATTGCTTCGGCCTGAGTGAGCCAGGCCAGTTCTTTAACTCAGATTTAGCTCAGAGAACTGCACCAGAAACTTGACTCACCTTGGACACCACCAAGACTTGACAGACTTGAAGATTCAACAGTGCCATGACTTGGGTCAGGTGAGCCAAAGTAGACTCCAGCCATAGCTCGAACTTTGGAGAGCTGAGCCTGCTCCCTGCCTTAGTTGAGAGAACAGTGCCCGATCCTTTACGTGCATTGGAAGACTTTGATTAATTAAGGCACAAGTAGGGCAATCCTTGATTGGACTAGAGCAGGAAAATTGGAGAACATAAGAACATAAGAAATAGGAGCAGGAGTAGGCCATTTGGCCCCTCGAGCTTGCTCCATCATTCAATAAGATCATGGCTGATCTGATCATGGACTCAGCTCCACTTCCCTGCCCGCTCCCTAAAACCTTTTACTCCCTTATCACTCAAAAATCTGTCTATCTCCGCCTTAAATATCTTCAATGACCCAGCAATGGAGCAAGAACCTTCTCTCAACTTGGGCTTGACTGAACCAGAAAGTATCTGGCTGGTTTATCTCCTGATTAATTGTCACTATGAGCAAAGCTTTGTGTATCTTGAATTTGAACCACAATAGATTGAAATGGTCTTAACTGATCCTGTACCTTTCTAAGTTTTGATGTTTCTATGAATTCCATAAACACAGTTTTCTGATTTACCGTCTCCCTTCCTGCCATTATTCTACTGGTTTTTAGCCACAGTGGCTAAAAGAACTAAAAGGTATTAATCTGACGGTAACGATGTTGGAAGACAGAAGGTGTTATGTTGCTGCCAGTGAGGAAGTCCATTATGTTGATAAAGGTACTTGGACTCCAGGATAATGTCCTTCACATCCTGCTGCTCGCATGAGCCTGGAAGCACTTCAACTGACCTGAGGTTCTCGCGTATTGCGCCGGAAGAAGGGAGGTCACTCATGTGGGGAAATAAAAACTCACCTGCCAACACGATGAGTTAGTGCTCCGATGTAGATGGTCTGGTTGCACAGAAAAACCGCTGGACCTCATCGAAATGCCCCCGTGACAGTCAGCACCATCAATTCACACTTACCCGAGGGGAAGGAGTGGAAGTGAACTCTGAGACCTAACTTAATGAAACTCTGTAATCTATAACCACCCTCCCTCCAACCACCTCCCCCTTCTCCGTGACCCGCCTCATGACTTTGTCTGAGGGTCATTCACATTTGTTTAATGTGCATGCACTTATCTTACAATACAACCTCATGAGAGAGGACAAAATCCAGCTACAAGTGCAGTTGTGTTTATCTAATCATAGCTCCAGCTCCCATGTGTCAGTGCAAAATTCATTAGCTTGGGAGACAGAACAGTGCTGGGTCTAGAGCAGTTAATCTTTATTGTGTGTATCTACTTAACAGTTTCAAACATATGTCCAAATAGGTCAGTACTTGTAGACAATGCAATTGCTGTGCTTATGTTTCTATCTATCATGCCTCTTGCTAAATCTACATGTACAGAGGTAAGCCTTTCTTTGCTGAAGTGTGCAATTACCATTATTTTTTTTATCCATTGTTCTGTCACCTCTGTTTCATTTGAGTCAAAAAGTAAAGCACACCAAATTTGACAATGTTCTCCTCTTATAAGAAACTTATAAGATAATGAGGGGGCTCGACAAGGTGGATGCAGAGAGGTTATTTCCACTCATAGGGGAAACTAAAACTAGGGGACATAGTCTCAGAATAAGGGGCTGCCCATTTAATACTGAGATGAGGAGGAATTTCTTCTCTCTGAGGGTTGTAAATCTGTGGACTTTTCTGCCCCAGAGAGCTGTGGAGGCTGGTTCATTGAATATATTTAAGGCGGAGATAGACAGATTTTTGAACGAAGGGAGTAAAGGGTTATGGGGAGCGGGCAGGGAAGTGGAGCTGAGTCCATGATCAGATCAGCCATGATATTGAATGGCGGAGCAGGCTCGAGGGGCCAAATGGCCTACTCCTGCTCCTATTTCTTATGTTCTCTCAAGGTAGATGGTATGTTTGAGGGCAGCCCCATGTGAAGCCTACCTCACTCAAGTAACCTTTCTTCATAGGTGAACCTTGTGAGTTTTAGAACATTATTTAGCGGGGGGAGGGGGCATCACAGTCTCGCCTGACATCCATACACCGCACATTGTGCAGCAGGACAGCGATCAGGATCAGGAACCCTTTGTTCTGCCCCCATCACGAGCGCAGAGGCCAGCTGCAGCACCCCACCACTTGCCAAGCCGACAGGGGTGGATTAACACTTGGGCCTATGGGGCCTGTGCCCAGGGACTTCAGTCAGAGATCCGTGCAAGTATGGGACCTACATCAAAACTCAACATAACACAGAAAAACAAGTGCTGGATCTAAATAGTCGAGCATTTAAAACCCGAGTGAATCCTATGGGGCCAAAATTGCCCTCCGCCGCAAGCGGGGCACACTTACTGTTTTTTAAATGTTTTCTCCACCCCAAATCCGGCAAAATTCAGCTCTTTATTTTTTTGTTGCAGCGGGGCAGATGTGGTGTCTTCAGCAGGGCGGAAGTGCGGGCGGATTGGAACAGACGTCGCCCTGAGTCATCAGCACCGCTGATGATGTCAGCTCGATGTGGATGTGCCGCGTCGCGCTGGTGTGTCACAACGTCCCTCCCCTTTAGTTAAAGGGGAGGGCCGCTGAGAACTCTGTAGCCACTTTAGTGGCAAACACTGGGTCACTAGGAAGGGTGCCAGGCTGTCAGTTGGTGGCCCGGCCGAACCCGTAGTCACAATTGTCGGGCCGACTGACAATTAAAATAAAATGGCGGCCACGGCAGTGTGCCCTCCCCTTTAAGGGCGAACATGCCGTCCAGCCACAAGAAGCTTCCCACCGGGGAAAGCTGCCGGGGGCACCAAGCGGCGGCCTACCGCTCCTGTGGGGGTAATTTCCCTCGCGGGGCGGAAAGGGGGTTGCGCCTGTCAGTAAGGTGTCGGGGCGGGAAGACAACCGGGGCGATCCCGTACACCACTCCAAAAATAGAGGGCAATTTTGAAAATGGCGGCCCATCTGCACCAACTGAGTGGTGATTCCTGACTGACCCGTGGCTGTCTCTTTGAGGCGGTCACGCCTCTTATAGAAAGCGGCAATTTTGGCCCCCGTGAGGTTTAGAACACTGTTTGGCCTTTGGGAGAAAAGCAATCTTAACATTCTGACATTTTACTACGTGTTGTTCTTTCATTCACAGGATGTGGACATCACCAGCAAGGCCAGTATTTATTGCCCTTCCCTAAATGCCCTCGAGAAGGTGGTGGTGAGCTACCTTCTTGAAAAGAACTGAGTGGCTTGCTGAGCCATTTCAGAGGGCAGTTAAGAGTCAGTCACATTGCCGTGGGTTTGGAGTCACTGTGCTACCATACCCACGTTGTGTAAGAGGATATGGTGGTGGTGGTGGGGGGGGGGAGGCTAATGTTCTTGGTGCTCAGGGCCACATGAATTCTTACGAGACTGCTTGACAACATGGAAGAGGGATTGAATCCAGGATTTTCCTGGCTCGACTCCCCGCTAACTAGATCCTTCCCCCAAACAACGCATCTTTCAAGCAGGAGCGGACTCACCCAATTTATCCCCCCTTTTTAAGTAAAAGAGAAAGGAATAGTACGCTACAATATAAACAAAGCCGAAAATGTTGATGTCCCATTTACTTTCTGAAACCTTGTCCATGTTATGGGGAAGTCTACATCACAGGGGAATTTTCAAGTGCTCTGTTTCTGGAACAGTTCACTGCAAACATTCGGCTCAAAGTTTCCAGATTGGCTGAGGGGAAGGGAGTCTAAAACTGCAGAATATAATCGCACAGTGGGATTTTTTTGTATTTTTAATCATAACTTTAATGAGAACTGGGAACAAAATAATACATTTGTCGCACCTCAGACGACAACATCATCACATTGCCAAACACCTGATTTTCTAATGGGTAGTTATGTGCCAAAAGTACAGACTGCACCACCGGCATGTCTGGCCTCACTTCAACATGTACATATACCTCTGGGATCTCATGACTGTGGGCAAGACTCCGCCTCCCACCTGCTGTCGCCAACCCTCCAGGACTGACCTGGAGTCTCCAGGAATGGAAGACACTGCTGCCAACGACCCTCGAGAAAAAGCCTTCGGCGATTAAAAACAATTGTGTTCTTTTTTTTGTATTTTCTTCAAACACTTCTGTTTCTTAGTTTTAAAAATATTCAAGAGTTGGGGGATAAAAGGCTGTTTGACTGACAGTCAAGAATCATCCAATTGGGAAATGAAGAGTCTTTGCTTTTGCCGTGGGAAGGCGGGGCATTCGAAGATGGACATGTTTGCGGCCAATGGGTGGGAGCGGGTCATGTGATGAAACCTCCAGGAATACATTTCAACCCCGGAGTTGGCAACCCTATCCAACCTCTGCCCATCTTTAAAACACTGGACCCCTGTGGGAATCTTGTTTTTTTTTTAGTGCAAAACTCTATAAATCATGTGCCCCCTTATTAGAACCAAAAAATTAACAAATTAAACTTTGGAACAAAAAATCAAATCAAATTAAAATTAGGTTGCCGGGGGTGATGATGCACTCCAGTCCCTCTGGTGCCCACCTCTCGCAGAAGGCCGCGAGCGTACCGGTGGACACCGTGTGCTCCATCTCCAGGGACACCCTGGCGCGAACGTAACCACGGAAGGGAGGCAGGCAGTTGGGCTGAATGACCCCCTCGGGAATCTTGTTAACTGGGCAGCTCAAGTTTTCCTCTTAAAGGCAGATGATCTGCCGGATTTAATTTTTTAATATTTGCCCTTTTTGCATACCTACCTGACAGGATTGTAGAAGCACCTTCATCACACCAGCCTTGCCAGCGATACCCACCTCCCGAGAATGAATAAATATTGATGCACTTGCTGCCCTTTTTCCTAAAGTGTCATTGGATCTTTTACATCCACCACATGACATCCACCACTGAAAGGTGGCACCTCTGACAATGCAGCACTCCTTCAGTATGGTCCAGATTATGTTGCATTCATTTACATAGCAACTTACAGCACAGAAACAGGGCTTTCGGCCTGACAGGTCCATGCCGGTCTTTATGTTCAACACTAGCCTCCTCCCACCCCTCTTCATCTCACCCTATCAACATATCCTTCTATTCCTTTCTCCCTCATGTCCCTCCTTAAAAAACATAATTATGTGCTCAAGTCGTGGTCTGGAATGAAGCAGAATTACTGGGTGTATGGCTTGTTGGAGACTATGGCTATCCTCGGTGTCCCTGGTTCCCGAACCTCACCGAGAAACACCTTCACAGTGGGGGAGCACCTTGGCCTTGATAGCTCATCATCTGTTTGCTGTTCCTTGGGCGCCAGCTCCACTGTCAAGACATGCACGCATGCAGCGTCGGCACGAAGAAGGGGAGCATACAATCGGGCAATGGTTCTGCACAACAGTTCCTCCCAGAGAAAAAGGCAACTAGGTTTGTGCCATCCTGGACAGGCCCCACAAGCAATGTGCGTAAAAACTGAGGGCATGTGAAAGGGCAATGGCGGTGTATAAGAAATGTGTGCAAAAACTGAGGACACGCATAAGGGAAATGGATGTGCATCAGATATGTGTGCAAAATTGAGTGTGTGTGAAAGGGCAATGGTTGAAACAGTTCCTCCCATCAGCAGTTCACAGCTTAGCTTTGTGCCATGCTGGACAGGCCCCACAAAAAATATGTGCAAAACTGAGGAGCACATACCTGCATCTTCCTCCTGCATATTTTTTCCTCATTTTTAGTTAAGTATGCAGTGTCTTTCTGACTGCTTTGACCCACCCTCCATGCAATGATTTTACTGGCTGTCAGTGCCAAATAAGGCCACCATCCTCTGGAATACCATGCGAGAGACTTGAGCACAAAATTCTCAGCTGACACCGAAGGAGTGCTACACTATCGGAGGTGCCGCCTTTCGGATGTGACGTTAAACCGAGGCCCCGTCTGCTCTCTCAGGTGGACGTAAAAGATCCCATGGCACCATTTCGAAGAAGAGCAGGGACGTTCTCACTGGTGCTCTGGCCAATATTTATCCCTCAAACAAGATCACTAAAAACAGATGATTTGGTCGTTATCACGTGGCTGTTTGTGGGAGCGTGCTGTGCACAATTTGGCTGTCGTGTTTCCGACATTACAGCAGTGGTTACACTTCAAAAAGTACTTCATCGACTGTAAAGCGCTTTGGCACGTCCTGAGGTCGTGAAAGGCGCTATGCAAATGCAAGGTTTTTTTTCCTCAATGCAAGTCTCTTTTTTCCTTTTTACTGTTGGAAAGCACACCAAAGCTTTGCAAGATAGTTGCCATTCCACACCTGCTGCTTTCTCTCTTACTTTCTACTTGAGGATAAAGTGATCCTCTGATGACTTTGGTTGTAAGCAGTTCTTACAATTGCATCTCCCGCCGATGACCTCCAGCCCACTTCCCTGTGAAGGACCTTCGCTCTCACTGTATCACAATTAATGTCAGGTGCAGCGGTGGCGAAGTCAAAGGCGGGAGGCAGGGTGTGGCAGCCTGTCACATTCCTGCCATAGTTGCTGAGCTGGAGGAATAGGCTCAGGCTTGTCGGTGCACACCCTGTTCTGGATCAGTAACGGGCGATGATTTACCTGGCGTCTCAGCTGGAGCGGCGAGCAGTCCCACAGGCTCCGAACAATGGGAGTTGTCAGTCTAACTTTCCAAACCCCCACTGATTTATATGTTTGCTCTTTAGTCTGGTATCGCTTTGCTAACCATGTGCTCTAACTTCAGTACGCTATCTTATTGCCTTGCCAAAAAGACAAAATCAGGCAAACACCGCCGGTTCATTCATTGTACAGTTAGGGGCAGACATTGTTTACCAAGCCAGGCAACTTTTCATTGGCTTTTGCTGACGGAACTGTCATATTCATTAATATTCAACTATTTTGGGTTGGAGCGCTGGCAGTTGAAAAGGTCAGGGTGATTTGAGTTGTGTGAAATACTTGTACAAATATTTGAGTGGCACAATGTCATTAACTGATATTATCTATCATTTGGAGAGGGGTATTAATATTATTAATATTTCTGAGCTGCTAGCAGACAAAATCCATAATGATGGGACAAACAGCACGGAAGGCAATCTTAATTTGTTTCCCCTGCCTCCAGGTGAATGAGTTGAGCACACAGCCCTGCTAACGGCCAGAGCAGCCCATGTATTTCAGGGTTGTCAATAGTGCGGACCACCGGAACCCGAGAGTCAGGAATAATTGATCAATAAACCAGAGACATGATTTCTTGCTGCGGTCTGTGCACGCCAGTTTAATGAGGCACTGTGGCCTGGGTTAATCGTCCAGTGCCGCACTTTGCCACAGACAGGGGACAAGTGCTGGGAGTGATTGGTTACTCAGCGATGTTCTCAATCACTGCGGTGCATCTGACACTCATTTATATTCTTCCTTAATACAAATTAGACATGAAGCGAATGACAAAGGGCGAAGCAGGTTGGAAGGCTCTCGGTTATGCAATATATATCAATCTTGCTTCATTGACTGTGCTTTGCAGTCTCGGTGGTATCCTGTCCTTTGAGTCTTGGCTTCGCACCTCAGTGTCAGTGTGAAAAACATACATATTTATGGGTTGTGCTGCAGTGTGGACATTCCCTGACAACCAGCAGAATGATATTTAGAGCAGAGTTTGCCTAGCGGACTGTTCCCATTAAATGCCTCACTAATGCTGCAGAAAGAGCTTGTATTTGTGTAACACGCATCTCAGTACATCCTAAAAGCTATCTTCACCAGGCGGAAAAGCCAAAACGCCCCCCCAACCCCTCCTTTCAGGCCACAGTTACAATTGCAGCCAGGGCCTTTTTTTTCGAAAATAGGTGCAGGAGTAGGCCATTCGGCCCTTCGAGCCTGCACCGCCATTCAATGAGTTCATGGCTGAACATGCAACTTCAGTACTCCATTCCTGCTTTCTCGCCATACCCCTTGATCCCCCTAGTAGTAAGGACTACATCTAACTCCTTTTTGAATATATTTAGTGAATTGGCCTCAACAACTTTCTGTGGTAGAGAATTCCACAGGTTCACCACTCTCTGGGTGAAGAAGTTTCTCCTCATCTCGGTCCTAAATGGCTTACCCCTTATCCTTAGACTGTGACCCCTGGTTCTGGACTTCCCCAACATTGGGAACATTCTTCCTGCATCTAACCTGTCTAAACCCATCAGAATTTTAAACGTTTCTATGAGATCCCCTCTCATTCGTCTGAACTCCAGTGAATACAAGCCCAGCTGATCCAGTCTTTCTTGATATGTCAGTCCCGCCATCCCGGGAATCGTGAACCTTCGCTGCACTCCCTTAATAGCAAGAATGTCCTTCCTCAAGTTAGGAAACTAAAACTGTACACAATACTCCAGGTGTGGCCTCACCAAGGCCCTATACAACTGTAGTAACACCTCCCTGCCCCTGTACTCAAATCCCCTCGCTATGAAGGCCAACATGCCATTTGCTTTCTTAACTGCCTGCTGTACCTGCATGCCAACCTTCAATGACTGATGTACCATGACACCCAGGTCTCGTTGCACCTCCCCTTTTCCTAATCTGTCACCATTCAGATAATAGTCTGTCTCTCTGTTTTTACCACCAAAGTGGATAACCTCACATTTATCCACATTATACTTCATCT
Organism: Pristiophorus japonicus; assembly: GCF_044704955.1. Taxonomy (NCBI): domain Eukaryota; kingdom Metazoa; phylum Chordata; class Chondrichthyes; family Pristiophoridae; genus Pristiophorus; species Pristiophorus japonicus. The sequence goes on from NC_091985.1 coordinate 31,860,488, forward strand.
GTCATGCATTTGCCCACTCACCTAACCTATGCAAGTCACTCTGCAGCCTCATAGCATCCTCCTCACAGCTCACACTGCCACCCAACTTAGTGTCATCCGCAAATTTGGAGATACTACATTTAATCCCCTCGTCTAAATCATTAATGCACAATGTAAACAGCTGGGGCCCCAGCACAGAACCTTGCGGTACCCCACTAGTCACTGCCTGCCATTCTGAAAAGTACCCATTTACTCCTATTCTTTGCTTCCTGTCTGACTACCAGCTCTCAATCCACGTCAGCACACTACCCCCAATCCCATGTGCTTTAACTTTGCACATTAATCTCTTGTGTGGGGCCTGATGACATGAGGAAGGTTTCAGGGGACGCATCCTTACCGTCTGCTCAGAAGAGCAGGTTACAATAACAGTCGTTGGGTTCGGGACGGGACGTCAGCGGTAAATCACCCGGTCGATTTTAACTGCATGCCCGGGTTCTGCCAGGGTTAAAATCGACCCCCTAGTGGCTGAAATAGTGAGATTACTCAGGAATGTCGCAACACCTCCAAATGAAACTCCTCTAGTGTTTAATAAAATAGCAGATGAGGCAATTTCACACAAAGTCATTACTAACACTGAGATTTCAGCTCCCAATAGTCTGACTTGTAGTTTTAAAAATCAGCATAAAATTTTACACCTTTTCATTAATAATTCAGCTAAAAATCATGCATTTACAAAACGTAGAGGACCTAATCAGATCAGAAGAAATCAATTATGATAATCGCAACTCGTTTTAATATGTAAATAAGATCAAACTGGGCTCACTGGTCCCCAGACAGGGGCTGAAGTCATCAGACTTCTGTAGACCTTTCATTAGATTTCCGACTTTCTTCACTCACTTTCACATTAATTATCTTGTTGTATATTAATAAAGAATAGGCTCTCTGGAATAATAATGCAGCTTCACTTTGCATAGCTTTTAGTCTTTTGGAAGTTAGAACAGGAGATATCTGGGAGTGTGTCATTATTTACAGGGGTATGTGGGAGTGTGTCATTATTTACAGGGGTATGTGGAAGTGTGTTATTATTTACAGGGGTATGTGGGAGTGTGTTATTATTTACAGGGGGTATCTGGGAGTGTGTTATTATTTACAGGGGATATGTGGGAGTGTGTTATTATTTACAGGGGGTATGTGGGAGTGTGTTATTATTTACAGGGGGTATGTGGGAGTATGTTATTATTTACAGGGGGTATCTGGGAGTGTGTTATTATTTACAGGGGTATGTGGGAGTATGTTATTATTTAGAGGGGGTATGTGGGAGTGTGTCATTATTTACAGGGGTTATGTGGGAGTATGTTATTATTTAGAGGGGGTATGTGGGAGTGTGTCATTATTTACAGGGGTATGTGGAAGTGTGTTATTATTTACAGGGGTATGTGGGAGTGTGTTATTATTTACAGGGGGTATCTGGGAGTGTGTTATTATTTACAGGGATATGTGGGAGTGTGTTATTATTTACAGGGGGTATGTGGGAGTGTGTTATTATTTACAGGGGGTATGTGGGAGTATGTTATTATTTACAGGGGGTATCTGGGAGTGTGTTATTATTTACAGGGGTATGTGGGAGTGTGTTATTATTTACAGGGGGTATCTGGGAGTGTGTTATTATTTACAGGGGTTTGTGGGAGTGTGTTATTATTTACAGGGGGTATGTGGGAGTGTGTTATTATTTACAGGGGTATGTGGGAGTGTGTTATTATTTACAGGGGGTATATGGGAGTGTATTATTATTTACAGGAGTATGTGGGAGTATGTTATTATTTACAGGGGGTATCTGGGAGTGTGTTATTATTTACAGGGGTTTGTGGGAGTGTGTTATTATTTACAGGGGGTATCTGGGAGTGTGTTATTATTTACAGGGGTTTGTGGGAGTGTGTTATTATTTACAGGGGGTATCTGGGAGTGTGTTATTATTTACAGGGGTTTGTGGGAGTGTGTTATTATTTACAGGGGGTATCTGGGAGTGTGTTATTATTTACAGGGGTTTGTGGGAGTGTGTTATTATTTACAGGGGGTATCTGGGAGTGTGTTATTATTTACAGGGGTTTGTGGGAGTGTGTTACCTGAAATATCGATTAGATAGTTCGCTGTTCGACCTCCGCCGCCTTGCTGCAAAGACCAAAGTACGGAAACGACTCATCCTAGAGGCACTCTTTGCTGACGACTGCGCCCTTATGGCACACAAGGAGAGTGACCTACAATTCATACTCAGCAAATTTGCTGAGGCAACAGAATTGTTTGGCCTAACCATCAGCCTTAGTAAAACCGAGGTTCTCTATCAGCCTGCCCCTGGCACCACAGCACCTGCTCCCACAATCTCCATCGGCAGTACACAACTAAAGTCAGTGGGACAGCTTCAAGTACCTTGGCAGCACCATATCAAGTGATGGGTCCTTGGACAAGGAGATTGATGCAAGGATCTGTAAGGCCAGCCAGGCACTTGGTCACTTGCGCACTAAGGTGTTGAGTCACCACCACATCCGAATGTCAAATAAACTGTTGGTGCATAGAGCAGTTGTTCTCTCATCTCTCCGTTTATGGATGTGAGACCTGGACACCCTACAGGCGTCACATCAAAAAGTTGGAAGCTTTCCATATGCGCAGTCTCAGATCTATACTCCACATACGCTGGCAAGATCGGGTGTCAAACTTTGAGGTTCTGGAGAGAGCACAATCAACTAGCATCGAGGTGATGATCATGTGAGCCCAGTTCTGGTGGGCTGGACATGTCATCCGCATGGATGAGTCAAGGATCCCTCGTCAGCTTCTTCATGGCGAGCTCTGTGAAGGTCAAAGACACCAGGGGCGCCCCCGCAAGCGCTACAAAGATTGCATCAAGGCTAACCTCCAGTACTGTGGCATCTGACCAAAGGACCTCGAGAATACAGCAGCTAATAAAATCCAGTGGCAAACCCTCACGAGGACTGCCCGCCAGACCTTCGAGGACAGCCCATGTCAACGCCTGCGGGAGACTAGAGATAGACGACATCAGGTGGCAGTACTGTCAGCATCAGGCACATCGAACTTCCCTTGTCCGACATGCAAGAGACTATGTGCATCCAGTATTGGCCTATACAGCCACTTGAAGACACATGCCATTGATGATTAGCACATCAACGTCTTTGTTGGATACGACAGACTACCAAGCGATGTGGGAGTGTGTTATTATTTACAGGGGGTATCTGGGAGGAGTGTGTTATTATTTATAGGGTTATCTGGGAGTGTGTTCTTATTAACGGGTATGTGGGCATGTGTCATTATTTACAGGGGGTATCTGGGAGCGTGTCATTATTTACAGGGGGTATCTGGGAGTGTGTTATTATTAACGGGTATGTGGGAGTGTGTTATTATTTACAGGTGTATCTGGGAGTGTGTCATTATTTACAGGGGTATCTGGGAGTGTGTCATTATTTACAGGGGTATCTGGGAGTGTGTTATTATTTACAGGGGTATCTGGGAGTGTGTTATTATTTACAGGGGTACCTGGGAGTGTGTTATTTACAGCGGGTATCTGGGCGTCTGTCATTATTCACAGTGGGTATCTGGGAGCATGTCATTATTTACCGGGGGTATCTGGGAGTGTGTCATTATTTACAGGCATGTCTGGGAGTGTGTTATTATTTACAGGGGATATCTGGGAGTGTGCCATTATTTACAGGGGTGTCTGGGAGTGTGTTATTATTTACGGGGGGTATCTGGGTGCATGTCATTATTTATAGGGGGTATCTGGGCATGTGTCATTATTGCTAAGGGTATCTGGGAGTGTGTCATTATTTCTAAGGGGTACCTGGGCATGTCATTATTTACAGGGGGTATCTGGGAGTGTGTCATTATTTACAGGGGTATCTGGGAGTGTGTTATTATTTACAGGGGTATCTGGGAGTGTGTTATTATTTACAGGGGTACCTGGGAGTGTGTTATTTACAGCGGGTATCTGGGCGTCTGTCATTATTCACAGTGGGTATCTGGGAGCATGTCATTATTTACCGGGGGTATCTGGGAGTGTGTCATTATTTACAGGCATGTCTGGGAGTGTGTTATTATTTACAGGGGATATCTGGGAGTGTGCCATTATTTACAGGGGTGTCTGGGAGTGTGTTATTATTTACGGGGGGTATCTGGGTGCATGTCATTATTTATAGGGGGTATCTGGGCATGTGTCATTATTGCTAAGGGTATCTGGGAGTGTGTCATTATTTCTAAGGGGTACCTGGGCATGTCATTATTTACAGGGGGTATCTGGGAGTGTGTCATTATTTACAGGGGTATCTGGGAGTGTGTTATTATTTACAGGGGTATCTGGGAGTGTGTTATTATTTACAGGGGTACCTGGGAGTGTGTTATTTACAGCGGGTATCTGGGCGTCTGTCATTATTCACAGTGGGTATCTGGGAGCATGTCATTATTTACCGGGGGTATCTGGGAGTGTGTCATTATTTACAGGCATGTCTGGGAGTGTGTTATTATTTACAGGGGATATCTGGGAGTGTGCCATTATTTACAGGGGTGTCTGGGAGTGTGTTATTATTTACGGGGGGTATCTGGGTGCATGTCATTATTTATAGGGGGTATCTGGGCATGTGTCATTATTGCTAAGGGTATCTGGGAGTGTGTCATTATTTCTAAGGGGTACCTGGGCATGTCATTATTTACAGGGGGTATCTGGGAGCGTGTCATTATTTACAGGGGTATCTGGGAGTGTGTTATTATTTACAGGGGGTATCTGGGAGTGTGTCATTACTTACAAGGGTATCTGGGCATGTCATTATTTACAGGGGGTATCTGGGAGCGTGTCATTATTTACAGGGGGTATCTGGGAGCATGTCATTATTTACAAGGGTATCTGGGAGTGTGTTATTATTTACAGGGGGTATCTGGGAGCATGTCATTATTTACAAGGGTATCTGGGAGTGTGTTATTATTTACAGGGGGTATCTGGGTGACCTGCTGTGGCACTGTCTGTTCCCTGTTGGACTGTGGTGATGACAGAGAGGATGGCAGCAAACACTTATTGCATGGCCTCACTCTGAAACTGCATAAGCGCAGACTGCGCTTGAAACACAGCAATCTGAGATTGCATGGCAGTAACCAGTAGCTGCATGACATCACAAAGACCTTGCGTGGCTTCGGCCTGTGATGTCATGGCAGCTGTCACGTCAACGACCTCTGTGACCCCAGTGTCGCTCGTTGAGCCCAGTTCCTGGTCAAGATGAGCTCAGTGTACTGCTAAGAGAGACATGGGCAATGCTTGAGGTGGCCTCCGCCACACTCAAAGCAAGTGCATCGACGCACTGTGGCACCCTCCCCAATGCACCCATAAGCTCACAGTGCATCTGCATGGAATCCCTGGACATAGCCTCCAAATCCAAGTCCTCATCTGCCTATCTCTGAGCAGGACTCCTGCGCCGACTTACTTACCGTCTGGAAAGCTGGCCCCCGAGCTTCCCCTCGTGCCGGGCATTGCTGCAGGCCACTGGAGCCAGGAGCATCCGGATCTGCGAACTCCAGAAACGTGGTCTCGTCCACCGAGCTGGTCTCCCCGCTCGCTGGCACTGAGGATGAGTCCCGCTCTGTGACCACACTTGTCTCCACGTCCTCCTCATCTTCCCTGTCGTGACGACGATGGCTGACGGGCAGGCTGCGGCTCCTCTGGCTCATCGTTTGTAAGCACAAAGCAACACAAGTGTGGGTGGACAGTTGGGGAGGGGGCAGGAAGGCAAGAGGGAGGGGACATCGTTAGTTTGAAGCTACATGTTGTAAGGCATGTGGGCTCAAGGGTAAGGGGTCTCACAGAACGCGGCCACCTCATTCAAAAACCGTCACTGTCGAGCGGGGGCTCTGCCTCGCCGGCCGCTACCACCCCGATTGGTGCGACCACAAGGGCGGGCACTCGCTCCTCCACCTCGGTGAGGTCCTGGAGGTCTGGCTCCGCTCCTCCATCCGCTGCTGCTCTCACCTGTTGTGGGCGAGTTTGGTCTCCAATGACCAAAACAAGAAGGTGTCAGTGGGTCTGTAGCTACTCATGTGCCTCATGTGTCTGCAGTAAAATGAGTCAGCCATGATCTTGTTGAATGGCGGAGCAGGCTCGAGGGGCTAGATGGCTTACTCCTGTTCCTAATTCTTATGTTCTTATGTTCTTATGCGACTAATGTCCCGAAGTGTGAATCTCTGCATCTCCGCCTGCATGGCAGCGCACAGTGGATGTGAAAGGTGGGATTTGAGGACAAAGAGCGACAAGTAAGGATGAGGCTGAAGGCCTGTGACCGCATATGGAGAGTTAAAAGGTGTTGGTGGGTGACCTCAGGCTGAGTTGGGAGCTAGAAAGTGAGAGACGCTTGGATGGGTGGGGCATGTCTGGTGAGGCAATAGAGAGCGTTTAGGGTGTCTCCAGCAACGCGAAGCACGGCCTGGTGCACAGAGAGAGAAGGTGGGCAGTGTAAAGCCTTTACATTGTGTAAGACAGTGAGGCTCACATGAACGCATTACAAGGTTAATGGAAAGGGTATTCACCCTGACGACCCTAGTGAGGTTGTTGAATTTTTTGCGACATTGTGTCGCTGCCCTGGCCACCGTGTTGGGGGCAGAGACCTGCTGGGCCACCTCCCTCCACAGCCTCCTGACGACCCGTGCAGATGGCCTTCGTCCCCCTCCAGGATGTAGCGTATTGTTGCCTCACTCCACAGACTCGAGCAAGGCCTCAAGGGCCATGGCCAAGAAGTGGTGCGCTCTCTGCCTTCCTCCCTGCTCCTCCACTTTCCCGCTCTCAAGTCAGTGAGGAGGTGGAGCTGTGCATGCGCATACTTACCTTGCCGCACCTTTAAGACTCGGCTTTTCTCGGGATGTGAAGCGGACTTTGGAGCATGCGCAATGGTTGAAAAAATTTAGCTCCAGCATTTTAGTTAGCGCCCGCCCTCCCACCCGGTCAGGTGTGTATCAACTGATTTAGTGCCCCCTTCTGCTCTTGATCGGATTCCAGAAAATTTCTCAGCGGGAGGCGCAAACGTTTTAAAGGCCCCTCGAGCCTGCTCCGCTATTTAATAAGATCTTGGCTGATCTGATCATGGGCTCAGCTCCATTTCCCTGCCCGCTCCCCATAACCTTTTATTCCCTTATCACTCAAAAATCTGTCTATCTCCATCTTAATTACCGCTCCGCCTTGATTAACGCCTCAAAATGGGTGGTTCCACATTTCCATCCCTTGTTTACCTGGAAGTGTGTCATTATTTACAGGGGGTACCTGGGGAGTGTGTCATTATTTACAGAGGCACCTTAGAAAATGCCAACATTTACACGAGTTACCTGGGACAGAAGCGTGTTACCATTTGCAGGGATAGATTGGAGCATGTCATTAATGACAGGGGTCATGGGGAGTGTGCCAATTTTTGCAGGCAGTCCCTGAAAGAGTGTCAATAAGAACATAAGAACATAAGAAATAGGAGCAGGAGTAGGCCACCTGGCCCCTCGAGCCTGCTCCGCCATTTTATAAGATTATGACTGATCTGATCATGGACTCAGCTCCACTTCCCTGCCCATTCTCCATAGCCCTTTATTCCCTAATCGCTCAAAAATCTGTCCATCTCCACCTTAAATATATTTAATGACCCAGCCTCCACAGCTCTCTGGGGCAATAATATTTGTTGGAAGTTTGAAACCCACTGAATTAGATTGATTAGACAATACATTTATCCTAAAACCATTGACATGAATTTTATGAGTCATGTAAGAATAAACGTGTTTATTAATGATAACATTGATTCTATGTATGTATAAATGTTAAAAGTGTAGATTATACAGAAAGGCTGCAATGTTAAAACAAAGTGGAAGCTCACAGGCTTCCAGCATGGCCTGTTTGTGTATTGTGTTAATTGGAAAGCAATTAACCTAATCAAGAGATGGCTGGGACTGTCCAGACAGACACATGTGTGAGGAGAGCCAATAAGGAACTGTCCTGGAACCAAGATCCAATCCTGGGGCTTTCTGAGGAACAATGGACTTAAGGAGTATAAGAACTCAGCCAAAGGCGTTTTCACTCTCTTTTCTCTTCTGGACACACGGCAAGGCCTCCCGCTCAAAGGCCAGCCGAAACAGCAAGCCACGTGTTCAGCCAGCCAGCCAGAGGAAAGTGACGTATAGCTTTTTATAAATCATTATTGTAACATTGTATCTATTGTAACTAGTAGACGACTGCTGATAAATGTGCACATGTGTGTTTAATAAACTGTTCCGAGTTGTTTCAAAAGAATCAGTCTCACTGTCAATTTAATGCCAGAGATTTAGTAATCTTACAGTCAACACTGCATCTGCATCAGTGCCTGTGTGCTAAACAAACTACAATGTTAATAAAAATAGATTTCATTTAGCACTTTGTTTGACTGCTCTAAATGAATATTTATCATCTTTTGTTGAATGCACATTTCCATAGAATTTTGAAGGAAATGATTGATTGAATTTTGGAATAACAGTAGATGTGCATTAACAAGTGAAAGGAAATTAATATATCAGAAGAATATTTGCACCCATATTTATCTGTATAATTTACTCTTTATGTAATTTAGGGGAACAGGTAGAGCTTACTTGGCCCACTTTTGGTTGATCCAAACTCCACCTTCCTGGCTTTTCACCAAATTCCTCCTCCAAAAAAAATAATTGGCTTGAAGCAGCTGTTCCTCTTTAACACTTGGGAGTGAAGCGCTCCATGGGCAGAGTGCACACAGGAACAGCGGGCGAGGAAGGCCTGGGGTCAGTGGCCGAGCAGGTCTGGGGTCAGTGGCCGAGCAGGTCTGGGGTCAGTGGCCGAGCAGGCCTGGGGTCAGTGGCCGAGCAGGCCTGGGGTCAGTGGCCGAGCAGGCCTGGGGTCAGTGGCCGAGCAGGCCTGGGGTCAGTGGCCGAGCAGGCCTGGGGTCAGTGGCCGAGCAGGCCTGGGGTCAGTGGCCGAGCAGGTCTGGGGTCAGTGGCCGAGCAGGCCTGGGGTCAGTGGCCGAGCAGGTCTGGGGTCAGTGGCCGAGCAGGCCTGGGGTCAGTGGCCGAGCAGGTCTGGGGTCAGTGGCCGAGCAGGCCTGGGGTCAGTGGCCGAGCAGGTCTGGGGTCAGTGGCCGAGCAGGTCTGGGGTCAGTGGCCGAGCAGGCCTAGTTTTCCACATTATTTAAATGGAGGGGAAAGTGAGCGGGAGGTCCATCATGCCGGTTTTCCTCTGTGGGGACCTGTCAGGTGATGCTTTACACCCAAGCACTCAAGGGGACATTCTGCTCCTTTATCTCCAACCTACATGTACTGTCTGCTTCTGTGGTTTCCATGGTAACTTTCAATGTAGGTCCTGCGCATCATCATCATCATCATAGGCAGTCCCTTGAAATCGAGGAAGACTTGCTTCCACTCTAAAAGTGAGTTCTTAGGTGACTGAACAGTCCAATACGAGAATTACAGTCTCTGTCACAGGTGGGACAGACAGTCGTTGAGGGTAAGGGAGGGTGGGACTGGTTTGCTGCACGCTCCTTCCACTGCCTGCACTTGTTTTCTCATGTTCTCGGCGATGAGACTCGAGGTGCTCAGCGCCCTCCCAGATGCACTTCCTCCACTTAGGGCGATCTTTGGTCAGGGACTCCAAGGTGTCGGTGGGGATGGTGCATTTTATCAAGGAGGCTTTGAGGGTGTCCTTGAAATGTTTCCTCTGCCCACCTGGGGATCACTTGCCAAGTAGGAGTTCCAAGTAGAGCGTTTGCTTTGGGAGTCTCGTGTCAGGCATGAGAACAATGTGGCCCGTCCAGCGGAGCTGGTCGAGTGTGGTCAGTGCTTCGATGCTGGGGATGTTGGCCTGGCCGAGAATGCTAACGTAGGTCCGTCTGTCCTCCCAGGAGACATCGTTGGTGTTATTTCTCCAGTGATTTGAGATATCTACTGTATATGGTCCACGTCTCTGAGCCATACAGGAGGGCGGGTATCACTACTGCACTGTAGACCATAAGCTTGGTGGTGGATTTGAGGGCCTGATCTTCAAACACTCTTTTCCTCAGGCGGCCGAAGGCTGCGCTGGCGCACTGGAGGCGGTGTTGAACCTTGTCATTGATGTCTGCTCTTGCTGATAATAGGCTCCCGATGTATGGAAAGTGGTCCATGTTGTCCAGGGCCGCGCCGTGGATCTTGATGACTGGGGGACAGTGCTGTATGGCACAATAGAGGAAATGACCACACCTGATGCAGGATGTTCAAAGTGATCATTTCCACTGCAGCCCGATTTTATTTAAAAAAAGGCAGAGGAAAGTAGGACCCGTATTGTATTTGGAACACCCACTCAGTTACCTCAACAGGAGGTAATTCCACATCTTCAATGTCCACCTAGTATGTGACCGGAATCTGGGGCTTCTCTATGTCAACCCCTGATATGCACAAAGTTCTCATGATGCCATCATCCCTCATCATTCGGCCCTCCCTGGCCTCTTCAGGAAAGAGAATCAGATTGATTCCAGGGATGAGGCACTTCAGTTACGTGGATCGACTGGAGAAGCTGGGGTTGTTTTCCTTAGAGCAGAGAAGATTGAGAGGAGATTTGATAGAGGTGCTCAAAATCACAAGGGGTCTGCACAGAGTAGATAGAGAGTAACTGTTCCGATTAGCCGCAGAGGGCACAGATTTAAGGTGATTGGCAGAAGAACCAAAGGCGATGTAAGAAAAAACCTTTTTACGCAGGGAGTGGTTGGGATCTGGAATGTACTGCTTGAAAGGGTGGTGGAGGCAGACTCAATTTTATCTTTCAAAAGGGAGTTGGATAAGTATCTGAAGGTAAAGAAATTGCAGGGCTAAGGGGAAAGGGCGAGGTTGTGGGACTAGCTGAGAGTCAGCACGGGCTCGACGGGTCGAATGGCCCTCATCAGTGCTGTAACCATTCCATAATTCTATGATTCTATGATCCACGGATGGCTTCAGGGTGACAAAGCATATCCCCTGCTCCCATGGCCAAGGACCCCAGTCAGAGTGCCACCAACAGCGCTTCAATGAGGCTGATGATTGAGAGGACCATCGGCATGTTGGAAACACATTTTCACTGCCTGGCGAGGTCAGGAGGGTATCTGCAGCATGCTTCAGATAGGGTGTCCAAGATAATGATAGCCTGCTGTGCCCTTCATAACTTTGCCATTCAGGAAGGGTTGTGCTTTGACATGGCCGAGGAGCAGACCATCAGGATGACCCACACTCAGCAGAGTCCTCGCTGACTGCTGCAAGAAGCATCAAAGGAGCGATCCCTCCTCCGTCTGACTCAGCCTACCTCCTTCTCCCTCACTTGCAAATAAAGATACATTTCCGTCACCCCTACCCATCCTACCACATGACAGCACATCTGCTCTCTTTGCCCCAACATGAGGGTAATCGCCACTTGAGGAAATAGTCAACACTAAATGAGGGCACTTTTCCTGAATAACAGTAATCTCCATGAACAACAAGGTGCCCATGTTGGTGCACAGTCTAATTTTAGTACAATAATTGCAAAGTGCAAGCAAACAGTGTTAGCTGTGGCTCAGTGGGCAGCACTCTTGCCTCTGGGTCAGAAGGTTGTGGGTTCAAGTCCCATTCCAGAGACTTGAACACAAAATTCTAGGCTGACACTCCAGTGTAGTGTAGAGGGAGCGCTGTATTGTTGGAGGTGCTGCCTTTCGGATGAGATGTTAAACCGAGGCCCCGTCTGCTCTCTCAGGAGGATGTAAAAGATCCCATGACACTATTTTGAAGAAGAGCAGGGGAGTTATCTCTGGTGTCCTGGCCAATATTTATCCCTCAATCGACATATACTAAAACAGATTATCTGGTTATTATCACATCGCTGTGCGCACATTTAGCTGTTTCTATCAGAGCCTGTTTCTTTCTTTCTTTTTCTCCTTGTCTTGAATGGCAGTTGGTCATAATCCCACCATTCACACCCTATCTCGACTAATGTTTTTCTAACACCTGGCATTACCATTTGAATTTGGGCCATCATCCCTTTTTTCTCTCTAATCTCTCCTGTCTTCCACCCTATCACAGACCTTCCCTTTCATTCTTTCTTCCCCTCCTCCTTTCAGTGAAGAATTTGTTCTTTCAGGACACTCTCCAGTTCCAACAAAGGGTCACAGACCCAAAACGTTAACTCTGCTTCCTCGCCACAGATGCTGCCTGACCTGCTGAGATTTCCAGCACTTTCTGTTTTTAATCTAGATTCCAGCATCCGCAGTATTTTGCTTTTGTATGTCTGCCATGTTTCCTACATTACAACAGTGACCACACTTCAAAAAGTACTTCATTGGCTGTAAAGCGCTTTGGGACGTCTGGTGGTTGTGAAATGCGCTATATAAATGCAAGTCTTTCATATTTCTTTCAAACATTCATCCTATTCTGGGTGCCGGCACGTGATTTTCTCTCACCTATTCTGGTGCCCCTTCTAAGTACCACCTTAGGGCCTGGATCGCGATGGATACAGAAAGATCATGGAGCTGTTGCTGGCTGCATCTCTGGAGGGTGCTCCAGGGCAGCCTGGTCTCACCTCCCACGTTATGCTAGTGTGGTGCCCTGAGGGGCAAGGACAGAGACCTGGCATTTGCTGATATAGATGGCATCACACCTGATATCTAGACAGGCAGCTACTACCCCTGTGTGCCCTTGTTTTCATCATCCTCCTCACCACCATCATCATTGAAATGTATGCACCAGTGAGTATGCTCACAGGTTTGTAGAGCTGTTGCACTTTCCGTCTTCAGACTCTGCAGGGATACCTGTAAGTTGAGCATCCTCCCAGACGGTGTGAACTGGCAGTATGGCCTCAGTTCAGACACGCAGCTCCTGTTTATAAACCTGGGAAGCGTCCGGGCCTCCGTTCATCAGGGTCTGGAATAAGGTCACCTCCAAACGTAGTTCTCCCCTGTCTGGAGTGGTGGCTGTCCTTTGGGAGCCACTGCTCAGAGATCCATACCTCCACGCCCGCAGTTTTAGGTGGCAGGTGGATGAGAGGGCTGTGGCTGGCAAAGTGACCAGGGTCAGGGACTTACTGGATGATGGAGGAGTGGTTTGGATGGCACCAGAAGAGCTGGCACGGCACCTATCCTCGCGGCCAATGCCATCGAGTTGCTAAAAATGGCACTGGGCCCTGACTCAACTAGATGCGTCGAGGAGGCTCAAGCACACGGGGTGATCCCGTCCAAACTGACCCCCGTTGGGACGGAATTCCTCACCAGGTCTGGAAATCTCCTTCAGGCGCTGGTGCCTCACAACTTGAGCCTCATCCGGGAAATCCCGTCTGTGCCTTTCAGTTCTGCGCGGAGAGGATTCCTGTATGGGCTGCTCTTGCACACTCTCCATTTTGCCATCCTCGTCTGCCGTCCGGAATGCCATGGCGTACCATCTTGCCGCCTGGAGGAGGTGGGGGTCCCCAATGGAGTTCCCTCTACGCGGGAGCCCTCCCTTTATTTATTGGGGACTTGGCCTGGAGGGTGTTGCACGGGGCAGTCCCGTGAAATAGGTTTTTCAGTAGATTCATGGACTCCCAGACCGCTTGCAATTTCTATGGTCTGGAAGAGTCCATATTCCATGTTTTTATACATTGTGTGAGGTTGCAGCCCTTCTTCCATTATTTAAAGAGCTGCTCCCTGATTTTTGGCTGCATTTCAGTCCCATGCTCCTGACCTTTGGGCACCCGGTGCGGAGGGGAGCGGTCGGAGGGCCTCCTCGTAGGACTGCTCCTGAGCCTGGCTAAGGGGGCCATTAACCAGTCCAGGTAGAGAACGGTCGAGGGGGTCGTTCAGCCCAACTGCCTGCCTCTCTTCCGTGGCTACGTTCGTGCCAGGGTGTCCCTGAAGATGGAGCACGCGATGTCCACCGGTAAGCTCGTGGCCTTCTGCGAAAGGTGGGCACCGGAGGGACTGGAGTGCATCATCACCCCTGGCAACCAAATTTTAATTTGACCCTAGTTTTTCAAACGTTTTATTTGTTAATTTGTTGGTTCTTGTGCCCCTATAATCATGGGGCACTTGATTTAAAGTTCTACTTTAAAATAGTTGTAGAGCTGTTGCATTGTGAGTAACTTAGCCAGTCATTTGATGTTCACAAGACTCAATAAAACCCCAGTTAGTTGGGTCTAGGTCATCCACGATGAGGTATGCAGTTGTGAGCCTAATGCATGAACTGGTAATGTGTAGTTTGATTGTTAAACCATTGTTAATAAACCAACTAGTTCTTAATAGCAATGTGTTGCTATGAATTCTTAAGCAAAGAACCCATGAAGCAAATACATTACAATCATAATGTTGCTCCTCCAGTGCTGCCTGTTGATATGGCAGATCGGCAGGAATGGAGGGTAGAAGCTAAGAATGGGTGAACATCACCCCTTGGGATTAAGAAGTCAGGGAAAGGGGCAGAAGGTTGTGGCTCTGTGATGCTTCCCAAGGATGCCAGGCTGCCAGTATAGATGCTCAGTCACTAAGTGGCAAGAATCAATGAGAAAAGCAAGCAGAGATCACGTGCAACCAACTGACCCTATCATCGACTCTACACCATCTCCTGAAGGAAAGTTCTATAAAGAAAAAAAGGAAAGCTTATGACAGATACCAAGGGCTAAATACTGCAGAATCTCTAGAAGAGTATAGAAAGTCCAGGGGTGAGATCAAAAGGGATATTAGGAAAACTAAAAGAGAGCATGAAAAATTCTTGGCAACTAAAATCAAGGAAAACCCAAAGATGTTCTATAACTATATTAAGAGCAAGTGGATAACTAAAGAAAGGGTAGGACCTATTAGAGACCATGAGGGCAATCTGTGTGTGAAGGTGGAAGATGTGGGTATGGTTCTTAACGAATACTTTGCGTCTGCTTTCACAAAAGAGTGGGCGATGAGACACTGCTATCGAGGAGGAGGAATGTGAAATAGTAGATGAAATAAACATAGTGAGAGGCGGTATTAAGGGGTTTAGCAGCTGTGAAAGTGGATAAGTCCTCAGGCCCAGATGAAATGTATCCCAGGCTGGTAAGCGAAGCAAAAGAGGAAATAGCAGAGACTTTGACCATCATTTTCCAATCCTCTCTGGCTTCAGGTGTGGTGCCAGAGAACTGGAGGACTGCTAATGTGGTACCTTTGTTTAAGAAGGAGAAAGGGATAGACCGAGTAATTCCAGGCCAGTCAGCCTAACCTCAGGAAAATTATTGGAAAAAGTCCTGAAGGACAGGAGAAATCTACATTTAGAAAGACACGGGTGAATCAAGGACAGTCAGCTCGGATTTGTTAAGGGAAGGTCGCGTCTGACTAACCTGATTGAATTTTTTGAGGAGGTAACCGGGAGGGTTGAAGAGGGCAGTGCGTATGATGTAGTGTATATGGATTTTAGCAAAGCTTTCAATAAGGTCCCACATGGCAGACTGGTCACGAAAGTAAAAGCCCGTGGGATCCAAGGCAAAGTGACAAGTTGGATCCAAAATTGGCTCAGAGGCAGGGAGCAAAGGGTAATGGTTGATGGGTGTTTTTGTGACTTGAAGGCTGTTTCCAGTGGGGTTCCGCAGGGCTCAGTATTAGGTCCCTTGGTTTTTGTGGTATATTTCAATGGTATATTGCATGTGCAGGCTAGAAAGGCCGAATGGCCTACTCCTGCACCTATTTTCTATGTTTCTATGTTTCTATACCCCCTATATTCAAGTCTAGATCATTGAAATGAGTTCATGGCTGAACATTTAACTTCAGTACCCCATTCCTGCTTTCTCGCCATACCCCTTGATCCCCCTAGTAGTAAGGACCTCATCTAACTCCTTTTTGAATATATTTAGTGAATTGGCCTCAACAACTTTCTGTGGTAGAGAATTCCACAGGTTCACCACTCTCTGGGTGAAGAAGTTCCTCCGCATCTCGGTCCTAAATGGCTTACCCCTTATCCTTAGACTGTGACCTCTGGTTCTGGACTTCCCCAACATTGGGAACATTCTTCCTGCATCTAACCTGTCTAAACCCATCAGAATTTTAAATGTTTCTATGAGGTCCCCTCTCATTCTTCTGAACTCCAGTGAATACAAGCCCAGTTGATCCAGTCTTTCTTGATAGGTCAGTCCCGCCATCCCGGGAATCAGTCTGGTGAACCTTCGCTGCACTCCCTCAATAGCAAGAATGTCCTTCCTCAGGTTAGGAGACCAAAACTGTACACAATACTCCAGGTGTGGCCTCACCAATGCCCTGTACAACTGTAGCAACACCTCCCTGCCCCTGTACTCAAATCCCCTTGCTATGAAGGCCAACATGCCATTTGCTTTCTTAACCGCCTGCTGCACCTGCATGCCAACCTTCAATGACTGATGTACCATGACACCCAGGTCTCTTTGCACCTCCCCTTTTCCTAATCTGTCACCATTCAGATAATAGTCTGTCTCTCTGTTTTTACCACCAAAGTGGATAACCTCATATTTATCCACATTATACTTCATCTGCCATGCATTTGCCCACTCACCTAACCTATCCAAGTCGCTCTGCAGCCTCACAGCATCCTCCTCGCAGCTCACACTGCCACCCAACTTAGTGTCATCCGCAAATTTGGAGATACTACATTTAATCCCCTCATCTAAATCATTAATGTACAGTGTAAACAGCTGGGGCCCCAGCACAGAACCTTGCGGTACCCCACTAGTCACTGCCTGCCATTCTGAAAAGTACCCATTTACTCCTACTCTTTGCTTCCTGTCTGACAACCAGTTCTCAATCCATGTCAGTACACTACCCCCAATCCCATGTGCTCTAACTTTGCACATCAATCTCTTGTGTGGGACCTTGTCGAACGCCTTCTGAAAGTCCAAATATACCACATCAACTGGTTCTCCCTTATCCACTCTACTGGAAACATCCTCAAAAAATTCCAGAAGATTTGTCAAGCATGATTTCCCTTTCACCAATCCATGCTGACTTGGACCTATCATGTCACCTCTTTCCAAATGCACTGCTATGACATCCTTAATAATTGATTCCATCATTTTACCCACTACCGATGTCAGGCTGACCGGTCTATAATTCCCTGTTTTCTCTCTCCCTCCTTTTTTAAAAAGTGGGGTTACATTGGCTACCCTCCACTCCATAGGAACTGATCCAGAGTCAATGGAATGTTGGAAAATGACTGTCAACGCATCCACTATTTCCAAGGCCACCTCCTTAAGTACTTTGGGATGCAGTCCATCAGGCCCTGGGGATTTATCGGCCTTCAATCCCATCAATTTCCCCAACACAATTTCCCGGCTAATAAGGATTTCCCTCAGTTCCTCCTCCTTACTAGACCCCCCGACCCCTTTTATAACCGGAAGGTTGTTCGTGTCCTCCTTCGTGAATACCGAACCAAAGTACTTGTTCAATTGGTCCGCCATTTCTTTATGACTTCCCCTGATTCTGACTGCAGCGGACCTACGTTTGTCTTTACTAACCTTTTTCTCTTTACATATCTATAGAAACTTTTGCAATCCGTCTTAATGTTCCCTGCAAGCTTCTTCTCATACTCCATTTTCCCTGCCCTAATCAAACCCTTTGTCCTCCTCTGCTGAGTTCTAAATTTCTCCCAGTCCCCAGGTTCGCTGCTATTTCTGGCCAATTTGTATGCCACTTCCTTGGCTTTAATACTATCCCTGATTTCCCTTGATAGCCACGGTTGAGCCACCTTCCCTTTTTTATTTTTATGCCAGACAGGAATGTACAATTGTTGTAGTTCATCCATGCGGTCTCTAAATGTCTGCCATTGCCCATCCACAGTCAACCCCTTAAGTATCATTCGCCAATCCATCCCAGCCAATTCACGCCTCATACCTTCAAAGTTACCCTTCTTTAAGTTCTGGACCATGGTCTCTGAATTAACTGTTTCATTCTCCATCCCAATGCAGAATTCCACCATATTATGGTCACTCTTCCCCAAGGGGCCTCGCACAACGAGATTGCTAATTAATCCTCTCTCATTACATAACACCCAGTCTAAGATGGCCTCCCCCCTAGTTGGTTCCTCGACATATTGGTCTAGAAAACCATCCCTTATGCACTCCAGGAAATCCTCCTCCACCGTATTGCTTCCAGTTTGGCTAGCCCAATCTATGTGCATATTAAAGTCATCCATTATAACTGCTGCACCTTTATTGCACGCACCCCTAATTTCATGTTTGATGCCCTCCCCAACATCACTACTACTGTTTGGAGGTCTGTACACAACTCCCACTAATGTTTTTTGCCCTTTAGTGTTCTGCAGCTCTACCCATATAGATTCCACATCATCCAAGCTAATGTCTTTCCTAACTATTGCCTTAATCTCCTCCTTAACCAGCAATGCTACCCCACCTCCTTTTCCTTTTATTCTATCCTTCCTGAATGTTGAATACCCCTGGATGTTGAGTTCCCAGCCCTGATCATCCTGGAGCCACGTCTCCGTAATCCCAATCACATCATATTTGTTAACATCTATTTGCACAGTTAATTCATCCACCTTATTGCGGATAGTCCTTGCATTAAGACACAAAGCCTTCAGGCTTGTTTTTTTAACACCCTCTGTCCTTTTAGAATTTTGCTGTACAATGGCCCTTTTTGTTCTTTGCCTTGGGTTTCTCTGCCCTCCACTTTTCCTCATCTCCTTTCTGTCTTTTGTTTTTGCCTCCTTTTTGTTTCCCTCTATCTCCCTGCATTGGTTCCCATCCCCCTGCCATATTAGTTTAACTCCTCCCCAACAGCACTAGCAAACACTCCCCCTAGGACATTGGTTCCGATTCTGCCCAGGTGCAGACCGTCCGGATTGTACTGGTCCCACCTCCCCCAGAACCGGTTCCAATGTCCCAGGAATTTGAATCCCTCCCTGCTGCACCATTGCTCAAGCCACGTATTCATCTGAGCTATCCTGCGATTCCTACTCTGACTAGCACGTGGCACTGGTAGCAATCCCGAGATTACTACTTTTGAGGTCCTACTTTTTAATTTAGCTCCTAGCTCCTTAAATTCATTTCGTAGGAACTCATCCCTTTTTTTACCTATGTCATTGGTACCAACGTGCACCACGACAACTGGCTGTTCTCCCTCCCTTTTTAGAATGTCCTGCACCCGCTCCGAGACATCCTTGACCCTTGCACCAGGGAGGCAACATACCATCCTGGAGTCTCGGTTGCGGCCGCAGAAACGCCTATCTATTCCCCTTACAATTGAATCCCCTATCACTATCGCTCGCCCATTCTTTTTCCTGCCCTCTTGTGCAACAGAGCCAGCCACGGTGCCATGAACTTGGCTGCTGCTGCCCGCTCCTGATGAGTCATCCCCCTCAACAGCACTCAAAGCAGTGTATCTGTTTTGCAGTGGGATGACCACAGGGGACCCCTGCACTACCTTCCTTGCACTACTCTTCCTGCTGGTCTTCCATTCCCTCGCTGGCTGTGGACCCTTCTCCTGCGGTAAGACCAACTCGCTACACGTGATACTCACGTCATTCTCAGCATCGTGGATGCTCCAGAGTGAATCCACCCTCAGCTCCAACTCCGCAACGCGGACCGTCAGTAGCCGGAGGTGGACACACTTCCCGCACATGTAGTCGTCAGGGACACTGGTGTTGTCCCCGTGTTCCCACATGGTACAGGAGGAGCATATTACGTGACCGAGCTGTCCTGCCATGACTTAACCCTTAGATACACTTAAATTGCCGACAACAATGTTAAAAGTTACTGATTAATAAAGAAAAAGAAAAACTACTCACCAATCAGCAGCCAATCACTTACCACGTTGGCTGTGACGTCACCTTTTGATTTCTTTCTACTTCTTTTTGACTTCTCTCAGCTGGAGCTGCACAAGTCACGCCTCTCTCGACTCCCGCCTCTCTCGACGCTCCCCGGACTGCTGAGCCTTTTATAGGCCGCTGCCTCTCTGGACTCCCGCCTCTCTCGACGCTTCCCGGACTGCTGAGCCTTTTATAGGCCGCTGCCTCTCTCGACTCCCGCCTCTCTCGACGCTCCCCGGACTGCTGAGCCTTTTATAGGCCGCTGCCTCTCTCGACGCTCCCCGGACTGCTGAGCCTTTTATAGGCCGCTGCCTCTCTCGACTCCCGCCAGTTGCAGAAGGACCTCCCTGCTTTTGTACTCCATCCCTCTCGCAATGAAGGCCAACATTCCATTCGCCTTCCTGATTACCTGTTGCACCTGCAAACTAACTTTTTGGGATTCATGCACAACAGGTCCCTCTGCACTGCAGCATGTTGTAATTTCTCCCCATTCAAATAATATTCCCTTTTACTGTTTTGTTTCCCAAGGTGGATGACCTCACACTTTCTGACATTGTATTCCATCTGCCAAACCTTAGCCCATTCGCTTAACCTATCTAAATCTCTTTGCAGCCTCTCTGTGTCCTTTACACAACCCGCTTTCCCACTAATCTTTGTGTCATCTGCAAATTTTGTTACACTACACTCCATCCCCTCTTCCAGGTCATCTATGTATATTGTAAACAGTTGTGGTCCCAGCACCGATCCCTGTGGCACACCACTAACCAGCGATTTCCAACCCGAAAAGGACCCATTTATCCTGACTCTCTGCTTTCTGTTCGCCAGCCAATTCTCTATCCATGCTAATACATTTCCACTGATTCCGCGTACCTTTATCTTCTGCAGTAACCTTTTGTGTGGCACCTTATCGAATGTCTTTTGGAAATCTAAATACACCACATCCATCGGTACACCTCTATCCACCATGCTCGTTATATCCTCAAAGAATTCCAGTAAGTTAGTTAAACAGGATTTCACCTTCATGAATCCATGCTGCGTCTGCTTGATTGCACTATTCCTATCTAGATGTCCTGCTATTTCTTCCTTAATGATAGTTTCAAGCATTTTCCCCACTACAGATGTTAAACTAACCGGCCTATAGTTACCTGCCTTTTGTCTGCCCCCTTTTTTAAACAGAGGCGTTACATTAGCTGCTTTCTAATCCGCTGGTACCTCCCCAGAGTCCAGAGTATTTTGGTAGATTATAACGAGTACATCTGCTATAACTTCCGCCATCTCTTTTAATACTCTGGGATGCATTTCATCAGGACCAGGGGACTTGTCTACCTTGAGTCCCATTAGCCTGTCCAGCACTATCCCCCTAGTGATAGTGATTGTCTCAAGGTCCTCCCTTCCCACATTCCTGTGACCAGCAATTTCTGGCATGGTTTCTGTGTCTTCCACTGTGAAGACCGAAGCAAAATAATTGTTTAAGGTCTCAGCCATTTCCACATTTCCCATTATTAAATCCCCCTTCTCATCTTCTAAGGGACCAACATTTACTTTAGTCACTCTTTTCCGTTTTATATATCTGTAAAAGCTTTTACTCTCCGTTTTTATGTTTTGCGCAAGTTTACCTTCGTAATCTATCTTTCCTTTCTTTATTGCTTTCTTAGTCATTCTTTGCTGTCGTTTAAAATTTTCCCAATCTTCTATTTTCCCACTAACCTTGGCCACCTTATATGCATTGGTTTTTAATTTGATTCTCTCCTTTATTTCCTTGGTTATCCACGGCTGGTTATCCCTTCTCTTACCGCCCTTCTTTTTCACTGGAATATATTTTTATTGAGCACTATGAAAGAGCTCCTTAAAAGTCCTCCACTGTTCCTCAATTGTGCCACCGTTTAGTCTGTGTTTCCAGTCTACTTTAGCCAACTCTGCCCTCATCCCACTGTCGTCCCCTTTGTTTAAGCATAGTACGCTCGTTTGAGACACTACTTCCTCACCCTCAATCTGTATTACAAATTCAACCATACTGTGATCACTCATTCCGAGAGGATCTTTTACTAGGAGATCGTTTATTATTCCTGTCTCATTACACAGGACCAGATCTAAGATAGCTTGCTCCCTTGTAGGTTCTGTAACATACTGTTCTAAGAAACAATCCCGTATGCATTCTATGAATTCCTCCTCAAGGCTACCCCGTGCGATTTGATTTGACCAATCGATGTGCAGGTTAAAATCCCCCATGATTACTGCCGTTCCTTTTTCACATGCCTCCATTATTCCCTTGATTATTGCCCGCCCCACCATGAAGTTATTATTTGGGGGCCTATAAACTACACCCACCAATGACTTTTTCCCCTTACTATCTCTAATCTCCATCCACAATGATTCAATATTTTGTTCATTAGAGCCAATATCATCTCTCACAACTGCCTTGATATCATCCTTTATTAACAGAGCTACCCCACCTCTTTTCCCTTCTTGTCTATCTTTCTGAATCGTCAGATACCCCTGTATGTTTAATTCCCAGTCTTGGCCCCCCTGCAACCACGTTTCTGTAATGGCCACCAAATCATACCCATTTGTAATGATTTGTGCCGTCAACTCATTTACTTTATTTCGAATGCTGCGTGCGTTTAGGTAGAGTGTTTTAATACTAGTTTTTAAACCATGATTTTTAGTTTTGACCCTCCTGCAGCCCCTTTACATTCAGTGGCCCTTTTTGTTTTTTGCCTTGGGTTTCTCTGCCCTCCACTTTTACTCATCTCCTTTCTGTCTTTTGCTTTTGTCTCCTTTTTGTTTCCCTCTGTCTCCCTGCATTGGTTCCCATCCCCCTGCCATATTCGTTTAACTCCTCCCCAACAGCACTAGCAAACACTCCCCCTAGGACATTGGTTCCGGTCCTGCCTAGGTGCAGACCGTCCGGTTTGTACTGGTCCCACCTCCCCCAGAACCGGTTCCAATGCCCCAGGAATTTGAATCCCTCCCTGCTGCACCACTGCTCAAGCCACGTATTCATCTGAGCTATCCTGCGATTCTTACTCTGACTAGCACGTGGCACTGGTAGTAATCCTGAGATCCCTGAAGGCAGCAGGCCAGGTGGATAAGGTGGCTAAGAATGCATACGTTATGCTTGAACTGTATAAAGCACTGGTTTAACCCATCTTATAAAACACTGGTTAGGCTGAATTAAGCTGAAGCTGGAGTACTGCGTGCAGTTATTGTCACCGCATTACAGGAAGGACGTGATTGCACTGGAAAGGGTACAGAGGACGAGGATGTTGCCGGGAGTGGAGAATCTTAGCTATGAGGACAGGTTGGATAGGCTGGGTTTGTTCTCCTTGGAACAGAGGAGGCTGAGGGGAGACCTCATTTGAGGTGTATGAAATTATGAGGGGCCGAGATATAGTGGATAAAAAGGGCCTATTTCCCTTAGCAGAGGGGGTCAACAACCAGGGGACATAGATTTAAAGTAATTGGTAGGAGGCTTAGAAGGGATTTGAAGGGAAATTTCGACGCAGAGAGTTGTGGGGGTCTGGAAATCGCTGCCTGAAAGGGTGGTAGATGCAGAAACCCTCACCATATTTAGTAATTACTTGGACGTGCACTTGAAGTGCCGTAACCTACAGGGATACGGACCTAGAGCTGGAAAGTTGGATTAGGCTGGATAGCCTCTTGGCTGGTGCGGACACGATGGGCCAAAATGGCCTCCTTCCGTGCCGTAAATTTCTATGATTCTACATGATAAATATTTTTCTGTCCACCCTTCCAATGTTGCCCCTTTTTTCTTTGCGAGTGCAGGCCCTTTCACGGGCTGTGCAGCTCATTCTAAGCTTCGTGCATGTGCTCAATTTCACATTAGAAGAGCCGGTCCAGAGCTGTGCGGGAGACCAGCAGACCGCTTAGAGGGAACATGCACCCTTCCTTCCACTAAATTAAAATTCCAGAATATCGACCTATCCATCTTAGCATCTCCACTATTCAACCCTGGCTGGCTGCTTGCCATGGTTGGAACTGAATAGCATAAGTGCATTTAAGGGGAAGGTAGATGGGGGAGCAATGAATAGAAGGACACGTTGACAGGGTGAGATGAAGTAAGGTGGGAGTAGGTTTGTGTGGAGCCTGAACACCACATAGACCAGTTGGGCCGAATGGCCCGTTTGCTGTAAATTCAATGTAATTGGTCACAGCAACACAGAGAAAACCATTATCCACGGATTATTTGATCATCTCTGACTTTAACTTATTGCTGCAACCTTGAATCCAGTTCCTAGCCCGATAATGATGCAGTTTGTTCAGAAGGAGTTAATCAATATGGCAGGAAGTGATTTTGCTGGAACTAGGCTCCACGTGTAATTTGCTGTGTGGTGAAAGGTTTAATGTAATCTCTGGGTTTGTTCATTTTGTACTTGCGTATCAGGATATGGCTGGTGACCAGGATGTGCTGTGCATGCATCATCAATTTCACCAACTAAAGTGTGGCAGGGAGAGCAAAAGAACAATGGCCCTGAGACTAATGGGTTGAAATAAAGAGAGTAATTTTCTGAATTTATGCTTCTGGTGGGGCCCTTTGCCTGATGGCAGTGGATGTCAGGAATTCAGGCAAGAGGACGCTACATGTGACTTTCCAATCATTTAAGTAGTGGTTGGAAAATCGTGCACACCCAACTTTCCAATATGTGCTTGTGCTCGGCGAGACTCCTCATTGGGAGCAGAAAATAACTCCTGATATGTCCATAGGCCATAAAAATGTAGCGTTCTAAGAAGTTAAGGACGAACGCACTGGAGATATAGGGCGAGACTTTCCCTAAAGCCCCTCACCGTCCGATTGTCGCCCAGAAACACCGCTAACGTTCTGCAACGAACGAAAATTTCCATAATAAAGGTAAAAAATATCGCCCGGCGAGAAAATCTTGCACCAATGTTCTCAGTGGTTTCTTGGCGGTTAAAGGTGAAACCAGATGAAACGGGCGGTTCTTACCGGAATGGAAGCTAAGTACTTAAAATTTAGTCCGAGGCTGCGGTTAGGCCTAGTGAGGGGAGGAAACTCAAAAAATATTTTTTCACAAACAAAATTAAAAGTTATAAAACATTCTCAGGACACTTTTTAACGTAACCCGCCGTTTTGGAATTTTAAAAGTAATTATAAAAACCCTTTAACTTACCTTTCTTTGCAGGGTACTCACCGACCGCCCTGTTTCAGGCAGCTTTTCGTGGGCGGTTTCCTCAGCGATGCATATGGGTCTCCGTTGAGGCAAAACTTAGGTCCTGGTGGTTTTCCTGGTAGTGCACGCAGATGCACGTGGGTGGTATTGTGTTCCTAACACAGATGAGGCTGCACACAGGGAGGTTAAAGTAACAGTGACCTCAGTCTTTAATAAGACACTCCCAGAGTGAGGAACAGGCCTTAGGGGCCGACTTATATACAGTGCTCCCAAGGGATGCTGGGATCCCTTGAGACTTCAGGGGATGCGCTCCCTGGTGGCGGAACATGGGAATGCATGCTTTACATATACACAGCATCACTCCCCCGCAAAGTCAAAGTGAAAACTATTTACAAGGTGAGGCGGTCGGGAGCCTTTCTTTCCCTGGTGGACCGCCTCGGTGCAAATGTCTGTTCTGGTGTGTTGGCTGTGCCCTCGTTGGGCTGGCGTGTTGTTGGCCCTGCAGGGCTGCTGGGTGAGCCTGGCCTTGATGGGCTGTTGGTCGTGATGGGTTTGATTTCCTGGTCCGGGATGGTGTCGTTGATTCTTTGGGTGTGTGTTGTGGGCTCGAAAAAGGTGGTGTCTGCTGTGGGTTGTTCAGGGCAGTCTGTGAACCGCAGCCTCGTTTGGTCCAGGTGCTTTCTGCAAATTTGTCCATTGTCTAGTTTGACGACAAACACCCTATTCCCTTCTTTAGCTATCACCGTGCCCACGATCCACTTGGGACCATGTCCATAGTTTAGCACATACACAGGGTCATTCAGATCAATTTCCCGTGACACAGTGGCGCGACCATCATTTACATTTTGCTGCTGCCGCCTGCTCTCTACTTGATCGTGCAGGTTGGGGTAAACCAGCGAGAGTCTGGTTTTAAGTGTCCTTTTCATGAGTAGCTCAGCCGGGGGCACCCCTGTGAGTGAGTGGGGTCTCTGAGCAGTACTCGGGACAGGCAGGTTTGGAGTGAGCCTCTGTGGCTCATTTGAGGCTCTGTTTGATGGTTTGTACTGCCCGCTCTGCCTGTCCATTGGAGGCTGGTTTAAACGGAGCCGAGGTGACATGTTTGATCCCATTGCGGGTCATGAATTCTTCAAATTCGGCACTGGTGAAAAATGGCCTGTTGTCACGGACCAGTACGTGGGTGGAAAACATGGCCCTCAGGCTTTCAATGGTGGCGGTGGGGGTGCTTCCCGACATTATTACACATTCAATCCATTTTGAAAAAGCATCCACCACCACCAGGAACATTTTACCGAGAAACGGGCCCACTAGTCGACATGGATCCTCGACCATGGTCTGGAGGGCCAGGACCACAAACTTAGTGGTGCCTCTCTGCGCGCGTTGCTCAACTGAGCACATACGCTGCATTGCCGTACACAGGACTCTAAGTCAGAGTCGATACCGAGCCACCACTTTCATCATTGCTATACCCGGGTGTGTGCTGTGGAGATCCGAGATGAACGTCTCCCTGCCCTTTTTGGGTCGCACTACGCGATTACCCCACAACAGGCAGTCTGCCTGAATGGACAGCTCGGCCTTTCGCCGCTGGAATGGCTTGGTTAGCTCTTGCATTTCAACGGGGATGCTGGCTCAGCTCCCATGCAGTACACAGTTTTTTTACTAGGGACAGCAGAGGATCTTGGCTGGTCCAAGTCCTAAACTGGCGGGCTGTGACAGATGATTTTATCATTTTCAAACGCTTCCATGACCATCAGCAAGACTGCGGGCTGCGCCACCATCAACAAGTTTGCAGCCTGCGCCATTTCCACCCCCGTGGTGGGCAATCGTAGCCGTTTGAGAGCATCCGCACAGTTCTCGGTGCCTGGCCTGTGACGGATGGTATAGTTATACGCTGATAGCGTGAGTGCCCATCTTTGTATGCGGGCTGAGGCATTAGTATTTATCCCCTTGTTTTCAGTGAACAGGGATATGAGGGACTTGTGATCAGTTTCCAGCTCAAATTTGAGGCCAAACAGGTACTGATGCATTTTCTTTACCCCGAACACACACGCTAATGCCCTTTTCTCAATCATGCTGTAGGCTCTCTCGGCCTTAGACAACCTCCTGGAGGCATAGACGACAGGTTGCAACTTCCCCGCAATGTTAGCTTGTTGTAATACACACCCAACTCCGTACGACACGCATCACATGCTAGCACAAGCAGCTTGTTGGAGCATAAAATGTTTCTAGCTTTCTCAAAAGCAATTACTTGTTTTTTTTCCCCCATACCCAGTTCTTACCTTTACGCAATAATACATGTAGGGGCTCTAAGAGGGTGCTTAACCCGGTAGGAAGTTCCCAAAATAGTTGAGTCCCAGGAACGACCGCAGCTCTGTGACGTTCTGTGGCCTGGGTGCGTTCCTGATAGCCTCTGTCTTGGAGTCTGCGGGCCGAATGCCGTCCGCCGCGATCTTTCTCCCCAAAAACTCCACTTCTGTTGCCATGAAGATGCATTTCAACTTCTTCAGCCACAGCCCTACGTGATCCAGTTGCTGGAGGACCTCCTCCAGGTTTTGTAGTAGCTCGACGGCAAGACGTTCACCAAGCTCGACCTGACTTCGGCCTACATGACACAGGAGCTGATGGAGCCTTTGAAGGGCCTCACCTGCATCAACACGCACAAGGGACTGTTCATCTACAACAGATGCCCGTTTGGAATTCGGTCGGCTGCAGCGATCTTCCAGAGAAACATGGAGAGCCTACTCAAGTCGGTACCACGCACGGTGGTCTTTCAGGACGACATATTGGTCACGGGTCATAGAAACATAGAAACATAGAAAATAGGTGCAGGAGTAGGCCATTCGGCCCTTCGAGCATCTTTGCGTTGGATTTGTATACTTGTCGCCAATTATTGTGTTCCAAACACAGATGAGACTGCACACAGGGAGGTTAAAGTAACAGTGACCTCAGTCTTTTTTAAGACACTCCACAGTGAGGAACAGGCCTTAGGGGCTGGCTTATATACAGTGCTTCCAATCCCTTGGTACTTCAGGGGATGTGCTCCCTGGTGGCGGAACATGGGAGTGCATGCTTTACAAATACACAACAGGCGGTTTGCTCCCCAGCGGTATTTTCAAGATGTCGGCGGCACTCTTTCAAAAATAAGGAGGAAACTTTCGCCGGGCGGTTTTTCATCAAAAAACAGCTGTACCACCGAAAATGAAGGCGAAAGTCTAGCCCTATCGACGCTGACTGTGACAGACACAACAGGGACAAGCTTCCTGGGTTCCCCTTGCCTGGGTGCTACACAAGGTGGGCACAACTGAAGTGGGCTGCTCCTGCATTTCCTGGGCCATTGATGTGGTAGGGATCACCCCCATCCCATCCCCTGACCAGTCCTAACACTGGCAGAGTTGGCCAGGAAAGTAAGGAGCATCTGCAGGCCTCTCAGCCCTGCAATTGCAAATCTGGTCTGGGTGATTCGTCAGCTCAAAGGCTCCAACAGGACTTCCGGAGCCCCGTGATGGTCAAAGCCAACACTGTAGGCCCACCTGTAATTCTTCAGCCTATCCCAGGAACACCTACAGACAGAACATAACCATTGCATTGCATGCCCCCATGAACATGGACCTCAATACATAGCCACATCAGTTAAAGCATTCCTGAGAGATGCTGAAACTACATTCTCACCCTGTATGCCCGTGATTTCCCCCGCAGAATCCGTTAATGGTGCATGGTGCTCGTTGGCAGTTCGCAACTTTTCAATTTGCTGCACTGAAGTGTTGAATTGGGTGCAATTGTATCCACCCCAGCTGGCCCACCTTGCTGCACTGAAGAAAGCACCTTGTGCCTTTGTTGTTGCTCATGCAGTGAACACGTTTCATCCCGTGAGGATCGAAGGGACACCGCAAAACACCTGACCCTACCCACCATCAGTCAGCATGACCCCTGACCATACCCACGATCTCTGAGCATGACCCCTGACCATACTCACCATGTCTCAGCATGACCCCTGACCCTACCCACCATCTCTCAGCATGACCCCTGACCATACCCACCATCTCTCAGCATGACCTCTGACCCTACCCACCATCTCTCAGCATGATTACTAACCATACGCACCATCTCTCAGCATGATCTCTGATCCTACCCACCATCTCTCGGCATGACCTCTGATCATACTCACCATCAGTCAGCATGACCCCTGACCATACCCACCATCTCTCAGTTTAATCTGCTCTTTAATCCCTACCGTCTCTGATTCAAATGATCAATAATCAATGCCTTACTGGCTGGGATTTTCTATTTCATGTTCCTAATACACAATAAGGAAGCATATTAGAAATGGTAGCATAGCGATTATGTTACTGGACTAGTATTGCAAGGGCCTGGACTAATGATCCAGAGATGTGAGTTCAAATCCCAGCACGGCAGCTGGGGAATTTAAATTCAGTTTATTAAATACATCTGGAATAAAAAGCTAGTATCAGTGATGGTGAGCATGAAACTATTGGATTGTTGTAGAAACCCATCCGGTTCACTAACATCCTTTAGGGAAGGAAATCTGTCGTCCTTACCCAGTCTGGCCTATATGTGACTCCAGACCCAAGGCAATGTGGTTGACTCTTAACTGCCCTCTGAAATGGCCGAGCAAGGCACTCAGTTGTAGAAAACTGCTACAAAAAACAATAATAAGGAAAACACCGGATGGACCACCCAGCATCAACCAAAGCGCCACTGCAGTGAGCAAAATTCACCAGAACCCCCCCTGTGTTTGGGCTCATTCAAAAGGAAATTTAATTTAGGACTATCCACCGAAAAGTTTGGAACTCTAAAGTGCTTATGGAAGAAACTACAAACTTTAATAGAGTTATGAACTTTTACAAGACAAATTCAAGTCTATGGGCGGACCTAGGGAACAAAGGAAGCCCACTTGATTATTGGAACTGTCTGGGTGTGAGGACTGAGGTAACCTGTCTGGAAGAATGAGGATTTGGAAATCTTCCTCCACAAGAGACATTACCATCACAGTATCACCCAGAGATAGCTCCCCATCAACATGGGTCTAGACAAACCTTTTCAGCATATACATCACAAAGAGGTCCAATCCAGCCTGTATGCAAAAGACTGAGCACAAAAGGACATTGCAATTACCAAACTAATATTTCCATCAGGAAACAGTTTTTCGAAGATCAACCCACCCAAGACGTATCAACTTTAACGATCCCGAGAAAATATTACAAAGAAGAACCAAGCCCGCCAAAATTATACAAAGGATTTGAACAGATTGGGCGGCAAGATTAGAACACTGAAATCATATAACTGCCCCTGTTTTCAACAGAGGCTAGTGGGGGAGAGAGGTGGTTGCTACTACCTCATCAAAACAAGGAGAGAAACCAATGGGACAGTTGTAAAACTAACTTCTCCAGCCTTAAAGTCTTGAAGTCCTGAAGGAAGGAAGAACATCACCATCTACCATTAACATCAAAAGGATTGGGAAGCATAAGTCCCTGCCAGCCCTGGAGTCTAACCTAGCTAGAATTAGGTATCGGGAGGTGGCAGGTATAATTTTACTGCAACCCGCTTTGAATGTGTAGTGTATGGTACTTTATTCGAGTGATTATAAGTTTGACCTTGTACCTTTCCTTGTACTGTTCTTTATTAGAGTGATTTTAAGTTTGACCTTGTACCTTTCCTTGTATTGTTCTTTATTAGAGTGATTGTAAGTTTGGTCGTGTATTTTCTTACTAGAGTAATAAGCCTGTATTACCCTGACTGTAATAAAATCAAAGTTCTTTGCATCAAACCAGTGTCCTCTGCACTTTTGTCACACCCCCCAAATAAATCCAGAGTACAGAACCCAAGGGAGAGGGAGCGATTCGAAACCGGTCAAGTTGGTCAGAAGGGAACCTGACCCCCTCATAGAGACCACAACACACCCCAACACCACCCCCCCTTACAAAATGGCAACCGCGGCAGGACTCTGGTACACGGGATGTGATGTAGAGAGTGCTGATTTGGGGCAAGGAACCAAAATGGAAGAGAGGATTTCCTCCTATGTGAATAAGAAAGTTAATGTAACTAAAGAATGGGTGCTTAGTCTATTGTGCGCTGAGCGTCCGGCTGATGCACAGCCCAGTGGACAGCAAGTAAAGATCACAAGGAAGCAGCAGAGAAAGCAATCTGGTTGGTCTGTCTACAGCGACAGGTCCAACTGCTGGACAGAATGAATGAAACATTACAGGCAGATTTATGGGAATGCGCAGAGAACTATCAGGAAAGGGTTATATCAGAAGAAAGATTATCAGGAGAACTCAGTAAGCTAAAACAGGAAAGGACCCAAATAATGGAAAGGTTTAAAAACAGTCAGGACTATTTTCAATGTCAGGTTACCGAGGCCAAAAGTAATGAAAAGTCACTGAGGGAGGAAAGCACTCGCCTCACCCGACAAGTAAAAGAGCTCCAGGAAAGATTAAAAGATGTGCAAGCAGTGTATAAAGTAGTTAGCACTAATGGGTTTGAATCGGGAGAACACGGTCCCTGCCAGCAACAAATTAAAAGTTTAAACCTTGCTCTGTCCAAGGCAAAAGGCATGGTATGCCTAATAAGCTCGGGTACGCCCCAGGTAAACCTGGAAGAGAAGGAGGAAACTACCTGGTCACTACCTGTGGCACCGGTGACTACACCGGTTCAGCAGCAGGAGGGGCAAACCAGTTGTGGGGTGGACAGGGATAGTGAACCACCACCACCTGTAGCACCGAGTTTCAGCTCGGCTTGGCCGCAGGGAAGAGAGGGAGGTGAGCCAGAACAGGGAGAGCCAGAACCAGGGCCAATGTGCCCGGTCCGGCAACAGAAGTTTGGCCCGCCCACCCTGGCCGGGGGTCCAGAGCCCCTGGAAAGTCAGTTTGTGGTCCCCCACATTCCCCACCAGTTTAGGGCTATGATAAGCCACTTGGGAAAGCTAACTGCAAAGAGAGACCCCTCGGTTCACTTTGTGGAAGTGGAACAGGCATGGGATATTAATGGGTGCGATGATGCAGAAATGGCAAAGATGCTTCTCCTATCCGTAGACAGCAAACTGTACCAGTCTCTCTCTACTGAGAGCAAAACAGGACAGAAAATACTTGCTGCCGTCCAGAAAGACATTTTAGAAGCTATAGGCTGCAATGACGGGAGTCCCTTCTCCAGAGTAGAGAAAACGGTGCAGCTCACAGGAGAAACCCCACAGGCTTTCGCAGACCGACTATGGCTGGTATACAAAAGCGCCTGTAGTGGGGACATAGACAGAGATCACTTAAACCCAGACAAATTAGCACACTGGCTCTGAAGCCTAGTAGCTAACAGTTTACCCAGAATAAGAACCAAGGCTGAGGCCTGGTTCGACCCCAGAGATCCCCAAGCCACAGAACAGGGAGTGCTTAGGCAACTGACCCTAGCTTACAGAAACGGCAAAGGGACAGAAGAGCACCCACAAAAGGGAAGGGTTCACGAAATCCGACCTAACCAAGACAAGAGGGAATGGCGCCATGAGGCGGGGTAACCCCTCCCATATAAAACGTACCTGCTTTGGATGTGGAAAGAGTGGGCACTGGAGAAAGGATTGTAAAAATCCTTGGAAGAATAGTGCAGGAAAGAATTCTCCAGCTCCTGCCCAAAAGATCGAGACAGATAAGCCAGTCCCCCCTCACTCGTTTGAGACCTTTTTAACTGCGCTCTGAGCCATGTTAGATGGCCCTGGGAGGGTAGCCACCGCCACCAGTACCGAGATCCCATCTGCCCCCTCCCAACCAAAACTGTGACTAGGACAGGCACTGAACATGCCCTCGAGTATGATGTGTGGGGGAGACTGACCGTACAGATGGAAGTGGAAAAGGTGAAAGGGACTTACCTGCTGGATACCGGTGCCTCAAGCACCCTTGTCTATGCAGCTAACCCCGCCACCTCACCTCTGTCTAACGGGGTCCCCTACAGCTTGGTGGCTTTCACAGGCATTGAACACATTGGCTCATTCTCTGTCCCGCTCTCCATTCATTTAGGTACACTCCACACTAAGTGGACTTGTGTCCTGATGAAGTGGGAGCAGGAAGGGAGAGGGATCCTGGGGGGCAACTTCATTCTAGGCCACAGGATCCTAGTGATTTTAAGAAACCACTGTCTATCGACGTCAGTCTGTATGGGACAGGACAGTGAGGTGATGGTTATCCCGGGAAAACAGGGAAAAGGGACGGTGTGCACCATGAAACCAAAGGAGGGTTATGACCATGAATCACTTGTCAGTAACACTCCTGTAGAATATCAAGAATATGTGAGGAAAGTCCTTGCAGCTTTTGCCACTCACAAACACGACTGCGGGAGAATAAACGGGGTCGAGGTTAGTATAGATGGGGACCCCATGGCCCGACCACAGAAACAGTACAACTTCCCCAGGGAGGCGGAGGCAGACATGGAAACAGCCTTGGGTTCGCTGGTTAAACAGGGGGTATTGAGACCATAGCTACCCATGTGAACTCTCCATTATGGCCGGTTAAGAAATTGGACAACTCCTGGAGAGCCACGGTGGACTATCGAGTACTCAACTGTAACATCCCCGCCTGTGCACCCACTGTTGCTGCTGTCACCGACCTCAATGGAAGTATCCCAGCCTCCGCGACCACCTTCACGGTGCTGGATATTTCCAACGGGTTCTGGTCCATACCTTTAAGAAGGGAAGATCAGTACAAGTTTGCTTTTACCTTTAAAGGACAGCAATATACTTGGAACTGTATCCCTCAGGGCTTGCACAACAGCCCCAGTATTTTCCATCAGTGTATGTTTAAAGAGTTTCAGCAGACCCCAGCAATTAGTACAGTATGTAGATGACCTGCTCCTGTTCACTGATGAGGGGGAGGAGCATGGCCCACTGCTGGCTGAACTGCTGGAGCTGCTGAAAGAAGAGGGATTTAAAGTAAACCCCAAGAAGACACAGATCGGCCTGAAGGAAGTAAAATTCCTGGGACTGGCTGTGCGCGCTGGGGAGAGAGCCATTGACAAAGCTAGAAGGGAAGCAGTGCAGAAGTTACCCGCCCCCAACACAGTGACAGGAGTAAGATCTTTTCTTGGGCTAACCGGGTACTGCAGAGATTTTATTGAGGATGATGCAGCCACAGCAGCCCCTCTGCTCCGACTCCTACACAAGGGAGTGGAGTGGGAATGGGACGAAGGTTGCGAGGCAGCATTTATCCAACTCAAGAAAGATCTGCAGACCGCGCCAGCTCTGGGGGCCACAGATGGGGGTAAAGAGTTTTTCGTGGCGGTAGCAGCCAGTGGGGACAGCCTGAGCGCAGTACTGTTCCAAGAGTGGCACGGCCGGCTGAGACCAGTGGTCTACTCCTCCAGGATACTCACGGACGTGGAGAAGGGATACTCCAACTGTTAGAGGCACCTCCTAGCCACTCACTGGGCTGTGAAAAGATCACTGATCTTCACGGGGGGGGGGTCCCCTATCACACTCCTTTACACCATACGCCCACCCAAATGCTCCTGGACGGGAGAATTAAGGACAGGACAGTGAGCAGTGACCGCATTGCTCGCTGGACCCTGCTCCTCTCTCAAATGGACCGAAGGTTAAAGGGTCTCTGCGAGCCTAGACTCGCAGCCCACATGATTTATCCAGTGACAGTCCACCGGTGTTCCGTAGAAGGGGTATGGGAAATTAACATAGGCTTTCGGGCTGGGTTACACCCCACAGGCCGAGAGATCTATGTGGACGGTTCGAGCACAGTATCTGCAGGTGAACGACTCACAGGCTGCGGAGTTTATGATCCTGAGGCAGGTATTGCCCTGGCGATTAAACTCCCCAGTATTACGAGCGCCCAGCATGCTGAACTGTCTGCGGTGGTGCATGTAGTCATACACCCTGAAGAATTCTCTACCCCAAACACGATTTGCTCAGACAGTATGTTCACATGCAATTCGTGTACAGAATACCTGGCTATTTGGTCCCGCAGACGGGAAACCCCTGGCAATTAAGCCCCTACTGGAAAAGATCACGAAAGCCGTAGGGGAGGAAGGGAATATCTATATACATAAGGTGAAGGCACATTCCACCACTGAACCCCGTAGCGAGGGAATCCAGCAGGCTGACATGTTAGTGAAGCAGGGTGCCCGCATGGGCAAGCTCTGGGATCCGTACAACTCAGGATCCATAGCAGCAGTCAGGGGCAGGATAAGGACGGCAGGGAAGGCAGGGATAGCTTTGTCCCCGGACCTAAAAATGGTCCAGACCCAAGACCCCATCCTCAAAACTGCCCTGAACACGCTAGCAAAAGGGGTAAGAGTAGACGGCCCGTACGGCACCGCAGCAATTGCTATTAAAGAAGGCATGCTGTTCAGGGGGGAGCAATGGGTAGTTCCGCAACAGCACAGGAGAGAATTCCTCCAGATGGCCCACGAGGGTCCAGGAGCAGGACACCCCGGACCTGAGACCACTTGGCATTGAGTGGAACAGGCAGTGTGGTGGCCAGGACTCAGGGAAGACGTCCGCGAGTTCTGCGCTAGCTGTCTGGTGTGCGGCCAACAACCCCGACCCCCAGAAAAGAAAGTTGTCAATGGGACATATCAGGAGGGTAGAGGGACCCTGGCAGTCAATCCAAATCGATTACATTGGGCCCCTACCCACTTCCCAGGGAGGCTACAAGTCCTGCCTAGTATTAGTGGATGTATTCACCAAATGGGTGGAAGCCTTCCCATGCCGAACAGCCACTGCCCTGGGAACAGCTAGGATCCTGGTCAGAGAAGTGTTCTCTCGATGGGGACTACCACAATACGTGGAGTCCGGCCAAGGGAGGTGATGCAGGAGACCCTTAAGGTACTCGGCATCAAAGGAAAATGGCATGTCGCCCACAACCCGCAGTCATCCGGGCCTGTGGAGGGTTTAAACCGCA
Source organism: Pristiophorus japonicus (assembly GCF_044704955.1). Classification (NCBI taxonomy): domain Eukaryota; kingdom Metazoa; phylum Chordata; class Chondrichthyes; family Pristiophoridae; genus Pristiophorus; species Pristiophorus japonicus. Next base: position 31,896,282 of record NC_091985.1, read on the forward strand.
CCATCAAAGAAAGGCTGCGCAAAGACACCGGGAACTCACCCAAAGGGTGGGTAGAGGTCCTACCACTAGTCCTCATGGGGATCTGGGCCAGCCAGTCAAAGAGCACGGGGTACTCCCCGTACGAGCTCATGACCGGCAGAGCCATGCGAACCCCCACCCATGTGTTAGCCCCGGGACTCAAGGAAGGTCAGCTTAGGGAAGTGAACCGGGACAGCTTTGTCAGGAATCTGTTTGAACACCTTAAACAGATTCACTAGCAGGCTGCTAACAACATGGGAAAACAGCATTGGAGCAACCGACTGCTGCTAGAACCCTGCAAGCACCACAAGTGGGAGATAGGGGACCAGGTTATGGTGAGAAACTACGCTAGAGTAGGGGTCTTTGAGGCACTGTACATGGGCCCGTACCACATTGTTGACAAGGCAAGCCCCATGGTCTATGCTATAAAATTGCCCTGCTGAACAAAGTGGTTCCACATAAATCAGTGCAAACTTTTCAACCCAGGGGCAGCAGCTAAACGTAAGGGACAGCCAAAACCTGTAAAACGTGCTAAAGACAGGGACCCCCAGCCAACAACCCCAGACTGTGGAAATCCCATAGGGGACGTGGCAGACCCACAGGCTGCACCTAGAGGGGCGGTGGACTGTGTTACTGGAGGAGCTGTCCCCCCGATCATTTGGGACTCGAACGCACCCCCCCAGCAGCCGGAGCCTTAAGAAGGACTCCCCGCCCACCACGGCCAAAGACACCGTGGTCACCAGTGCTCCAATTTAAATGGTTCGGCCCCGGGAAAGGGACCAGCCGCAAAAGGGTACCTAAGGTCAGAGACCAGCCCGCGAGCAGGGACACCCAGCCGGTAGCCTCGGGCAACGAGGGACCCCCAGAAGAGATAGTGGTGGACCAGCCACCAAGTGAGAGTCCCCAGCCCATAGCCCTCAGCCAGGCAGAACCCCCAGGGCAAGAAACGAACCAGGCAGCCACCCCCAAAGGAGCGGTGTGCTGCAGCACCGGAGGGGACGTTCCCCTGATAGTGTGGGACTCAAACCCACGTCCAGTCAGGGTACTTAGGGTTAGACGGTGCAGACCGATCTATCATCTACCTCGCTGGACACCCAGCGGGAGAAGAAGAAAAAGAGAAGGCAGGAATTAACCTGGCCACCCGGAGACAGGTGGCAGATGTACATATATAGCGATGTGAATTTAAGGATGTTTAGCAATATGAATTTATGTATGTTTAGTGAATAAGTTTAGAATAAATAAGATTTATCTGTGTAATGATAAGTTTATACTTGTACCGACCGAAAAGTTGTTATATCAGGGGGTACATTATGCAGTAGCTTCAGTAATAGTAAACTTTACCGAGGTACACCTACCTGCATGGTGTCCGAAGGAAACAGAGCTGCTATACCAGGCCCTACTTAGAGACATATTCAAGAAATTTTATGAGTTAGACTTTGGAAATGTAGACAAAGTAGACCTATACACCTTAAATGCTAGGGACACCATGGGCTCAGGGAGACCTAGAAGGGGAATCATAAACGACGTTTTCACTACCTACAATACAGCATCCTCTGTAATAAATAGCCGAGATGACATAGAGCTGCAAACACAGATAAACAGTTTAAAGACCCAATTGAAAAAAATCCTGAAACAGGAGAATGCCGTAGTCGGATCAGAACTACACGAGGACCAGGCTATGACTGTCCATTTAAAAGAAATAGTGGCTGAACTGGAAAAACATGCACAGACAGTGAATGCACTTATACGGGAGGATAGAAACGTTTCTGACCAGGCTGCACAGAACGAGGTGTGCGTATTGTATGGGGCATGGTTGTTGGGCGAGGGCCGCAACAACCTGGAGGATTTAAGACAAGATGTAGTACCCTCTTGGATCAGAAACAAGCACCTCGCAGCCCTCCACCTATACAGCAATTCACTAAGCCTGTGCCAGCTCCGCCTAGCCTCTGAAGCCTACCCTGTCCCAGTAGGCTGTGGGAAATCTAACCACACTATTATGGGGATAGTATTAAGGATGCCAGTCATGGGTGGGACAGCCCGACCCGCACCGGTATACCGGGTGGAGAACATTGGAGTTATTCAGGGAGGTGCACACATTCGTTTCGCAGCGGTCCCACCCTATGTCATAAAGTGGGAGCACGCTGTTACGGGTACTGACCTCTCCGGGTGCCGGAGCTGGGGTGCACACGTAATATTGTGTCCCCAGTACTTGAGTGCCCATTCAAAGTCACAGTGTGGGTTTAAAGCTGCTGGTGCACAGCCCATTAACTGCACCATGGAGGTAATGACACAAGCCCATGTCCCTCCACAGGTAGCATACATAGGGGGTGGGACATATTGTGTCACCACCAGTGCACCCCATTACCAACATGGACACTTCTGGTGCCCGGTAAGTGACAGCAGTTTTTGCTTCAAACCTGAGGCATCAGTTCATGTGGCCCAGGAACGGATTGTCCCCATTCCTGAACCCGCCACTGTCCACCTCACTATGGGCCCAAGTTTCGGGTGGAGTTGCTCCTAGTTTTTTGGAGCAACTAGTTTAGTTTGGAGTATGTTAGAAATTGCAATTCTCGGATATTAGTTTGCTCCAGTTCGAGTGAGTTAGTTTAGGTTGGCTTAAGGTAAGGTACTTTTTTTTCAAAAGGGGGTGTGTCCAGCCACTCAGGCCAGTTTTGCAAGTTTCGGCAGTGAAAACTTACCACAAACTAACTTAGGATGGAGTAAGTGTCCACTTTTGTAAGTTCTGAAAAACCTTACCTAGAGTTAAGTTTAGTGCAGGCACAGCCAGAGGCAGCGGGTGGGAAGCATTAAACACAAAGGACACATCAACATCACAACAGCGGGGGGTAAGGGAAGTTAGAGGATTGTCCATAAACACCTTCACAACAAAATTAAAGAAGCAAAGTACATTTACAGCACTAAGCACTAAACAAAGCACAAAAAGTAATAAGCAATTAATTAATAAAAAATAGAAGGAGCCCTGCACCTAAAGCACCGACCAAAGTAATACGTAATCAATGAATAAAGAATAGAAGTCCTATTTCTTATGTGAAGGGAAGGTGTCTCTGTCAGTGTCTCTCTCTGTAGTGTCTCTCTCTCTCTGTATCTGACAGTGAGGGGTGCGGGTGCGGGTGCGGGGTGTGTGTGTGGGTGGGAGGGGGTGTGTGTGTGTGGGGTGTGTGTGTGTGGAGTGTGTGTGTGTGTGAGTTGGGGTGGGTGGGAGGGGGTGTGTGTGTGGGGGGGGTGGGGGGTGGGTGTGTGCGTGTGTGTGTGGTGTGTGTGTGTGTGGGGGGGGGGTGGGTGGGAGGGTGTGTGTGTGTGTGGGTGTGTGTGTGTGTGGGAGGGGGTGGGTGGGAGGGGGTGTGTGTGTGGAGGGTGGGGGAGTGTGTGTGTGTGTGGGGGGGGGTGGGAGGGGGTGTGTGTGTGGGGGTGTGTGGGTGTGTGGGGGTGTGTGGGGGGTAGGTGGGAGGGTGTGTGTGTGTGTGGGGTGTGTGTGTGTGTGTAGGGGTGGGTGGGAGGGGGTGTGTGTGTGGGGGTGTGTGGGGGGTGGGGGTGTGTGTGTGTGTGGTGTTGGGGTGGGTGGGAGGGTGTGTGGGGGTGGATGGGAGGGTGTGTGGGGGTGGGTGGGGGGTGGGGGTGTGTGTGTATGTGGGGAGGGGTGGGTGGGAGGGAGTGTGTGTGTGGGGGGGGTGGGGGGGGCTGTGGGTGGGGGGTGTGTGTGTGTGGGGCGTGTGTGTGTGTAGGGGTGGGTGGGGGTGTGTGTGTGGGGGGGGTGGGGGAGCTGTGGGTGGGGGGTGTGTGTGTGGGGGGCGTGTGTGTGTGTAGGGGTGGGTGGGAGGGGGTGTGTGTGTGGGGGGTGGGTGGGAGGGGGTGTGTGTGTGTGTAGGGGTGGGTGGGAGGGGGTGTGTGTGTGTGGGGGGTGGGTGTGGGAGTGTGTGTGTCTGTGGGGGGGGAGGGTGTGGGTGGGGGGTGTGGGGGAGAGGCTGGAAGGAGGCACCCCTGCTCTCTCCTCCGGCCCTTCGATCATTGAGTGCCCCCCAACCCACGCTCCTCCATCCCTTGCCACGCTCCCCCCCTCCCCACCGCGGTTGCCACGCTCCCCCCCCTCCCCATCCTGGTTGCCACGCGCCCCCCACCCCCTCTAGGTATCCACGCTCTCCCCCTCCCCACCCTGGTATCCACGCTCTCCCGAGCCATTGCGCAGGCGTGCATGCTCCAGCGTACCTGCGCAACGCTGCTGGCTCTGAGAAGAAGGCATGATCCCTAGCCCTACCACCGTGCAGGCAGGCTCCTCCCCAGGGAGACTGCGCCACTCCACGCCATGGTCCAGGAGGACCGGAGAATTGCTGCAGAATATTCCGGCGCACCTTCGAGCCCAGGCAGGTCACGTAAGTCTCGGAGGTGCGCCGTTTTCACCAGATGCCGAAACTTCGGCCCGATGAAGGAAAACATCACAAACCTGCAGGATTATGTTGTACATTTTGGCTTTGCAACTCCCCCTCTATCCGAACATCTTACCACTCTGCTAAAAGCTGTAATTATCTCACAAAAATACTTCTATACTCTAGAACAGAAAACCATTGAGATAGGGAAAAAGATTCTTGAGATCACCATTCCGCCTTGGTGGGATCTTTTCAGAAATATAGAGGTCCCAGTTTGGATCCGAATTGCTTCCCACACTTTAATTATTTGTCAACTCACGATTATATTTTACTTATGATGTCTCACTAGCCGAGTGAAACACAGAGGCCGTCAGGAAAGGGTGCTATACGCTCCTTGGCCGAACTTGGGAATCACGCAGGGAGGGGTGACACCATACTACCATGTTTAATTTGTGATTTTACCTGCTGTAAACCGCAACATCGCGAGTGTTGTAAGAGTGTTACTTAAATGTTTTGACTGTACCTTTATTTTACTGAACTTAAAATGTGTTTGACTATGGACCTTTTATGCGATTTGAGAATGTGTTACTATGTGTTTTTATTTTACTTTACTTAAAGTTGTGTATGACTGTATATCGTTATTTTACTGTGGAAACCGAGTAAAAGAGGAACATCATACCCCCGGTATGCTATAACCGAATTGTAATGACTGTATTCGTCTGTATATTGCATTACATTTCAACGGGGGATGCAGGGTAATGTTTAGCTAGTATAAATGCAGTGAAGGTTGACTCTCGGGAGCAGGAATTTTGCTTACCTTGATTGACACTCAAGGAGTGTAGAGTGTCAACAGGGGGGACTGCAGAGAGCAAAATTCACCAGAACCCCCCCCTGTGTTTGGGCTCATTCAAAAGGAAATTTAATTTGGGACTATCTACCAAAAAGTTTGGAACTCTAAAGTGCTTATGGAAGAAACTACGAACTTTAATAAAATTATGAACTTTTACAAGACAAATTCAAGCCTGTGGGCGGACCTAGAGAACAAAGGAAGCCCATTTGATTATTGGAACTGTCTGGGTGTGAGGACTGAGGTAACCTGTCTGGAAGAATGAGTATTTGGAAATCTTCCTCCACAAGAGACATTACCATCACAGTATCACCTAGAGATAGCTCCCCATCAACATGGGTCTGGACAAACCATTTTCAGCATGTACATCACAAAGAGGCTCAATCCAGCCTGTATGCGAAAGACTGAGCACAAAAGGACATTGCAATTACCAAACTAATATTTCCATCAGGAAACAGTTTTTCGAAGATCAACCCACCCAAGACATATCAACTTTAACGAGCCTGAGAAAATATTACAAAGAAGAACCAAGCCCGCCAAAATTATACAAAGGATTTGAACAGATTGGGTGGCAAGATTAGAACACTGAAATCATATAACTGCCCTTGTTTTCAACAAGAGGCTAGTGGGGGAGAGAGGTGGTCGCTACTACCTCATCAAGACAAGGAGAGAAACCAATGGGACAGTTGTAAAACTAACTTCTCCAGCCTCAAAGTCTTGAAGTCCTGATGGAAGGAAGAACATCACCATCTACCATTAACATCAAAAGGATTGGGAAGCATAAGTCCCTGCCTGCCCTGGAGTCTAACCTAGCTAGAATTAGGTATTGGGAGGTGGCAGGTATAATTTTACTGCAACCCCCTTTGAATGTGTAGTGTATGGTACTTTATGAGAGTGATTATAAGTTTGACCTTGTACCTTTCCTTGTACTGTTCTTTATTAGAGTGATTTTAAGTTTGACCTTGTACCTTTCCTTGTATTGTTCTTTATTAGAGTGATTGTAAGTTTGGCCGTGTATTTTCTTACTAGAGTAATAAGCCTGTTACCTTGACTGTAATAAAACCAAAGTTCTTTGCATCAAACCAGTGTCCTCTGCACTTTTGTCACACCCCCCAAATAAATCCAGAGTACAGAACTCAAGGGAGGGGGAGTGACTTGAAACCGCTCAAGTTGGTCAGAAGGGAACCTGGCCCCCTCATAGAGATCACAACACACCCCAACACCACCCCCCCGTTACACCACCAACAGTCACAACAGCACACCCAGCCCAGCCGACCCTGCAATGTCCTCCTCACTACCATCTGTGGAATTGTGCCAAAATTGGGAGAGCTGTCCCACAGACTAGTCAAGCAACATCCTGATATAGTCATACACATAGAATCATATCGATCAGCCAATGTCCCAGACTCCTCCATCACCATCCGTGGGTATGGCCTGGCCCACCGGTAGGATAGACCCACCAGGGGTGATGGCACAGTGGTATACATAAGAAATAGGAGCAGGAGTAGGCCACCTGGCCCCTCAAGCCTGTTCCACCATTTAATAAGATCATGGCTGATCTGATCATGGACTCAGCTCCACTTTCCTGCCTGCTCCCCATAACCCTTTATTCCCTTATTGCTCAAAAATCTGTCGATCTCCGCCTTAAATATATTCAATGACCCAGCCTCCACAGCTTTCTGAGGCAGAGAATTCCATAGATTTACAACCCTCTGAGAGCAGAAATTCCTCCTCATCTCAGTTTTAAATGGGCGGCCCCTTATTCTGAGATTATGTCCCCTAGTTTTAGTTTCCCCTATGAGTGGAAATATCCTCTCTGTATCCACCTTGTTGAGCCCCCTCATTATCTTATATGTTTCTATAAGATCGCCTCTCGTTCTTTTGAACTCCAATGTGTATCGGTCCAACCTATTCAACATATCTCCGGAATCAACCGAATGAACCTTCTCTGAACAGCCTGCAATTCAAGTATATCCTCCCTTTTGGAGACCAAAAAAACTACGCAGTACTCTATGTGTGGCCTCATCAAGACATCGATGACGAGGTTCAACACCACCTCCAGTGCGCCAGCGCAGCCTTCGGCCACCTGAGAAAGAGAGTTTTCGAAGACCAGGCCCTCAAATCTGACACCAAGCACATGGTCTACAGGGCTGTAGTGATACCTGCCCTCCTGTATGGCTCAGAGACATGGACCATATACAGCAGATACCTCAAATCGCTGGAGAAATGCCACCAATGATGTCTCCGCAAAATCCTGCAAATCCCCTGGGAGGACAGACGCACCAACGTCAGTGTTCTCGATCAGGCCAACATCCCCAGCAGCGAAGCACTGATCACACTCGACCAGCTCCGTTTGGCGGCCCACATTGCTCGCATGCCTCCCAAAGCAAGCGCTCTACTTGGAACTCCTACGCGGCAAGCGAACCCCAGGTGGGCAGAGGAAACATTTCAAGGCCACCCTCAAAGCCTCCTTGATAAAATGCAACATCTCCACCGACACCTGGGAGTCCCTGGCCAGAGACTGCCCTAAGTGGAGGAAGAACATCCGGGAAGGCGCTGAACACCTCGCGTCTCGTCGCCTAGAGCATGCAAAATGCAAGCGCAGACAGCAGAAGGAGTATGCAGCAAACCAGACACCCCACCCACCCTTTCCTTCAACGACTGTCTGTCCCACCTGTGACAGAGACTGTAATTCCTGTATTGGACTGTATAGTCACCTGAGAACTCACTTTTAGAGTGGAAGCAAGTCTTCCTCGATTTCGAGGGACTGCCTATGATATGATGATGATGACCCTGTACAGTTGTAGTTGGACTTTTCTGCTTTTATACTCTATCCCCCTTGCAATAAAGGCCAACATTGCATTTGCCTTCCTGATTACTAACTTCTTATGTTTCATGCACAGTTGTGAAGGAGTGGCCCTGGGAGTCTTCAACATTGACTGTGGACCCCATGAAGTCTCATGGCTTCAGGTCAAGCATGGGCAAGGAAACCTCCTGCTGATTACCAGCTACTGCCCTCCCTCAGCTGATGAATCAGTACTCCTCCATGTTGAGCACCACTTGGAAGAAGCACTGAGGGTAGCAAGGGCACAGAGTGCACTCTGGGTGGGGGACTTCAATGACTGTCACCAAGACTGACTCGGTAGCACCACTACTGACTGAGCTGGCTGAGTCCTAAAGGACATAGCAGCCAGACTGGGCCTGCGTCAGGTGGTGAAAGAACTAACACGAGGGAAAAATCGATTTGAATTCGCCCTCACCAATCTACCTGTCGCAGATGCATCTGTCCATGACAGCATGTGTGACCACTGCACACATAGTGGAGATGAAGTCTTTATACTGAGGAGACCCTCCACCGAGCTAAATGGGATAGATTCAGAACAGATCTAGCAGCTCAAAACTGGGCATCCATGAGATGCTGAAGGCCATGAACAGCAGCAGCAGAATTGTATACCACCACAATCTGTAACCTCATGGCCCAGCATATCTCTCACTCGACCATTACCATCAAGCCAGGGGACCGACCTTGGTTCAATAAGAAGTGTAGAAGAGCATGCCAGGAGCAGCACCATGTGTACCTAAATATGAGGTGCCCATTAGTCTACTCTCAATCATCAGCAAAGTGATGGAAGGTGTCGTCGACAGTACTATCAAGCGATATTTACTTACCACTAATCTGCCCACCGATGCCCAGTTTGAGTTCCACCAGGACCACTCGGCTCCAGGCCTTATTACAGGCTTGGTCCAAATATGAATAAAAGAGCTGAATTCCAGAGGTGAGGTGAGAGTGACTGCCCTTGACATCAAGACCGCACTTGACCGAGTGTGGCATCAAGGAGCCCGAGTAAAACTGAAGTCAATGGAATCAGAAGAGGAAACTCTCCATTGGTTGGAGTCATACCTGGCACGAAGGAAGATGGCTGTAGTGGTTGGAGGTCAATCATCTCAGCCCCAAGACATCGCTGTAGGAGTTCCTCAGCTGCTTCATCAATGTCCTGCCCTCCATCATAAGGTCAGAAGTGGGGATTTTCGCTGATGACTATACAATGTTCAGTGCCATTCGCAGCTCCTCAGATAATGAAGCAGTCCGTGCCTGCATGCAGCAATGTCCTATTCAGGCTTGGGCTGATGTGGAAAATAACATTTGCACCACACAAGTGCCAGGCAATGACCATCTCCAACAAGTGAATGTCTAATCACTATCCCTTCACATTCAACGGCATTACCATCACCGAATGCACCACCATCAACATCCTGGGGGTCACCATTGACCATAAACTTAATACTGTGGCAACAAGAGCAGGTCAGAGGCTGGGTATTCTGTGGTGAGTGTCTCACCTCCTGCCTACAAGAAGCCTTTCCACCATTTACAAGGCACAAGTCAGGAGTGTGATGGAATACTCTCCACTTGCCTGGATGAGTGCAACACCAACAACACTCAAGAAGCTTGACACCATCCAGGACAAAGCAGCCCGCTTGATTGACACCCCCATCTTCAACATTCACTCCCTCCACCACTGGCGTAATGTGGCTGCAATGCATACGATCTACAAGATGCACTGCAGCAACTCGCCAAGACTTCTTCGGCAGCACCTCCAAAACCTGCAACTTCTACCACCTGGAAGGACAAGGGCAGCAGGCGCATGGGAACACCACCACCTCCAAGTTCCCCACTAAGTCACACACCAGCCTGACTTGAAAATATATTGCTGTTCCTTCATCATCGCTGGGTCAAAATCCTGTAACTCCCTCCATAACAGCACTGTAGGAGTATCTTCACTGCATGAACTGCAGCAGTTCAAGAAGGCGGCTCACCACCACCTTCCCAAGGGCAATTCGGGATGGGCAATAAATGCTGGCTGTAGCAGTGACGCCCACATTCCATGTGCAGCCCTAGTCTATGGTTCTCCGTCCGATTGATTGAACAATCGTGGGTTTTGGACATGGGTTGTGCACCAGAAACGTAGGAGCAGAAAAGCACTTTGCTTCTGCAGTAAGAGTATTCGTATGTTTGGCTGGAGCAGGAACATGGATAAAATGGCAACCAGCAATACAATGAACGCATACTGTTGTGTACGTAAATAACTGACAAACTGAGTCAGGAGAAATGTAACTTAACTTAATTGTGCTTTATACAACAAACCAAAATAGTGTCCCAAACCAGCATGGACCAGTTTGATTCATCATAAGTAGTCCTTCGAAATCGAGGAAGGCTTGCTTCCACTCTAAAAGTGAGTTCTCAGGTGACTGTACAGTCCAATATGGGAATTACAGTCTCTGTCACTATTGTGTCTGTAAGCACTCTAGTAATGACACCACGAGGTAAGGTATTGTACTTGAACTGTGGTGACCTTAGTCCATTTATTACAGCTCCTGAGCGAGGGTACAGCATGGTGAACTCCCTTTTATACCTGGTCCAGGTTGTCTGATGGCGGCGCTGTGCCCCCTGCCAGCTGGGTGAGCTCGGATCGCTCACCTGGCTGAGTCTCAGGGTCTTTGCTTTTGCCGAGTGGTGGGCAGAGCCACAGGAGTGTGTGGCCTCCCTGTCCTCCTTTGAGGGCTGCGGTGTCTCTTTGCTGCCCTTCAGCGGTAGTGGGAGCCTGGTCTACCCAGGTCCCGTTGGGAAAGCTGGAGGGTGCTCGCCTCTTGCTCCCGGTACTGGCCCTGGTGGCCAGAGAGGTAGAGCCGATCGGGGGCAGGCTACCGGTAGTGGTGCCTTTGCCATCCGCTGATCACTGGCCCTGCAGCTGGTATGCTCCCTCTGTGTGTGGCCACGCTCCCTGGGGCATCACATTGGTCCCAGAGGCGCAGGCTACATGGTCGGGTAGCCCGCTGGACCTGGGTGCTTCCGACGGGAGGTTGCCCTTGCTTTTGTCGGCATGCATGTAGAATCCGGCATTGCACATCATTACTTTATTTACTCTCACAATACATTGGTTCCGACCGCAATCGCCCGACTTATTATGGTTAGTTACATTTACAAACTTGAATTTGTCAGTTACATCGCTTACATATGTATCACCGTATCGCTGTATAAAGAGTGGAATTGTCCCTTTAATTGTGATGGGTTGCTGGTCTCCTTTAAGAGAGCCTTGCAATCTTTACCCCAATCCGGTTCGCTGCTCGGCATCACATGTTGCTCCCTCAACGCTGTCCCTCGTGGTCTGGCCGCCGCCATCTTTACTTCAGGCGCTTCACCTCGTGGTTTGGGCGCCATCTTCTTTCTCTCCACGAGGTAGGCTGCGATGATCCTTTTCTTCCCCAGGTTCTGCCACGGAAGCAGGGAAGTGCCTTCTGCACCAATTTTCTTCCTCCAGAGTCCTGCCACTGGAGCCTGGAAGGTGAGGTCGGGTTGTTTCGGCTGGATCATCTCACAGTTGGGTTGAGCGGTCTGTGTCATCTCCATGCAATCGAGTTGAGCGGCTGGTTTTTCAGGTGCTGTGCTGGATCCAACTTCGGGGCCGCGGAGGACATCGATCTGGAGGAGGCTGGAGGTTTTCCCAGCTCCAACGGATCTTTTTCATCCATTTTCTTCCTAGCAGCTTTGGACCATCACCAGCAAAGATCCACAAAGGTAACTTGTCTTTCGTGCTGTCATGGGACACCTGGACATCCACGCTGCCAACGACTGGGATGGTGTTGTTTGTATAGGTGAGCAGCTTCACTTGGATTGGGATCATTTTAGGTCATTCGACTGGATTGTCCCAGAGTTTCTCAAAGGCCGCCTGATTCATCAATGATTGGCTCGCCCCTGTGTCCACCTCCATCGTGACTGGAACACCGTTGATTTCGACTTCCATTTTCAACGGGGAACTCTTGGTGGTTCAGGTAAACACTCCGTACACCGCATCGTGGGGCTGAGCTGCCTCATGGACTCTCCATCATTGCTGGAGTCCGGATGATTGGCCAACTCTTCAGCGACTCGGTGAGTACAATTTCTCTTGCACATTCGCTGGAGGTGGCCCTTCATGTTTTAGCCTTTGCATGTATAGTCTTTATAACGGCACTGGTGGATCCTGTGATTTCCTCCACAGCGCCAGCATGGGGTTAGTTGGTTGGCCCCATGTGGCGGACTCAGGGTTGCAGGACTCAGGTTCTGTTCTCTCTTCCCTGAGAGAGACTGCTTGCAGCAGCCTTGCTTCTAAAAGGCGCCAGTCGGTTCACAGTACTTGCCGGGTTAGAGTCCTGGGGGTGAGTCATCCGCTTGGAATCGCAGGCCGAGATCATGAACGCCTGGCTCACGTTAATTGCCTTCTGCAGGGTGACCGTGGTGTCCGCAGAGAGCAGCCTGTGGAGAAGGCCCTCGTGGCTGATTCCAATAACGAAGATGTCATGCAGCGCTTCGGTGAGGTGGTTGCCAAAATCACACGGTGCAGCCAATCGTCTCAGGTCTGCAGCATATTTTGCGATTTCTTGGCCTTCGGGCTCAGAGACATGGACCATATACAGCAGATACCTCAAATCGCTGGAGAAATGCCACCAATGATGTCTCCGCAAAATCCTGCAAATCCCCTGGGAGGACAGACGCACCAACGTCAGTGTTCTCGATCAGGCCAACATCCCCAGCAGCGAAGCACTGATCACACTCGACCAGCTCCGTTTGGCGGCCCACATTGCTCGCATGCCTCCCAAAGCAAGCGCTCTACTTGGAACTCCTACGCGGCAAGCGAACCCCAGGTGGGCAGAGGAAACATTTCAAGGCCACCCTCAAAGCCTCCTTGATAAAATGCAACATCTCCACCGACACCTGGGAGTCCCTGGCCAGAGACTGCCCTAAGTGGAGGAAGAACATCCGGGAAGGCGCTGAACACCTCGCGTCTCGTCGCCTAGAGCATGCAAAATGCAAGCGCAGACAGCAGAAGGAGTATGCAGCAAACCAGACACCCCACCCACCCTTTCCTTCAACGACTGTCTGTCCCACCTGTGACAGAGACTGTAATTCCTGTATTGGACTGTATAGTCACCTGAGAACTCACTTTTAGAGTGGAAGCAAGTCTTCCTCGATTTCGAGGGACTGCCTATGATATGATGATGATGACCCTGTACAGTTGTAGTTGGACTTTTCTGCTTTTATACTCTATCCCCCTTGCAATAAAGGCCAACATTGCATTTGCCTTCCTGATTACTAACTTCTTATGTTTCATGCACAGTTGTGAAGGAGTGGCCCTGGGAGTCTTCAACATTGACTGTGGACCCCATGAAGTCTCATGGCTTCAGGTCAAGCATGGGCAAGGAAACCTCCTGCTGATTACCAGCTACTGCCCTCCCTCAGCTGATGAATCAGTACTCCTCCATGTTGAGCACCACTTGGAAGAAGCACTGAGGGTAGCAAGGGCACAGAGTGCACTCTGGGTGGGGGACTTCAATGACTGTCACCAAGACTGACTCGGTAGCACCACTACTGACTGAGCTGGCTGAGTCCTAAAGGACATAGCAGCCAGACTGGGCCTGCGTCAGGTGGTGAAAGAACTAACACGAGGGAAAAATCGATTTGAATTCGCCCTCACCAATCTACCTGTCGCAGATGCATCTGTCCATGACAGCATGTGTGACCACTGCACACATAGTGGAGATGAAGTCTTTATACTGAGGAGACCCTCCACCGAGCTAAATGGGATAGATTCAGAACAGATCTAGCAGCTCAAAACTGGGCATCCATGAGATGCTGAAGGCCATGAACAGCAGCAGCAGAATTGTATACCACCACAATCTGTAACCTCATGGCCCAGCATATCTCTCACTCGACCATTACCATCAAGCCAGGGGACCGACCTTGGTTCAATAAGAAGTGTAGAAGAGCATGCCAGGAGCAGCACCATGTGTACCTAAATATGAGGTGCCCATTAGTCTACTCTCAATCATCAGCAAAGTGATGGAAGGTGTCGTCGACAGTACTATCAAGCGATATTTACTTACCACTAATCTGCCCACCGATGCCCAGTTTGAGTTCCACCAGGACCACTCGGCTCCAGGCCTTATTACAGGCTTGGTCCAAATATGAATAAAAGAGCTGAATTCCAGAGGTGAGGTGAGAGTGACTGCCCTTGACATCAAGACCGCACTTGACCGAGTGTGGCATCAAGGAGCCCGAGTAAAACTGAAGTCAATGGAATCAGAAGAGGAAACTCTCCATTGGTTGGAGTCATACCTGGCACGAAGGAAGATGGCTGTAGTGGTTGGAGGTCAATCATCTCAGCCCCAAGACATCGCTGTAGGAGTTCCTCAGCTGCTTCATCAATGTCCTGCCCTCCATCATAAGGTCAGAAGTGGGGATTTTCGCTGATGACTATACAATGTTCAGTGCCATTCGCAGCTCCTCAGATAATGAAGCAGTCCGTGCCTGCATGCAGCAATGTCCTATTCAGGCTTGGGCTGATGTGGAAAATAACATTTGCACCACACAAGTGCCAGGCAATGACCATCTCCAACAAGTGAATGTCTAATCACTATCCCTTCACATTCAACGGCATTACCATCACCGAATGCACCACCATCAACATCCTGGGGGTCACCATTGACCATAAACTTAATACTGTGGCAACAAGAGCAGGTCAGAGGCTGGGTATTCTGTGGTGAGTGTCTCACCTCCTGCCTACAAGAAGCCTTTCCACCATTTACAAGGCACAAGTCAGGAGTGTGATGGAATACTCTCCACTTGCCTGGATGAGTGCAACACCAACAACACTCAAGAAGCTTGACACCATCCAGGACAAAGCAGCCCGCTTGATTGACACCCCCATCTTCAACATTCACTCCCTCCACCACTGGCGTAATGTGGCTGCAATGCATACGATCTACAAGATGCACTGCAGCAACTCGCCAAGACTTCTTCGGCAGCACCTCCAAAACCTGCAACTTCTACCACCTGGAAGGACAAGGGCAGCAGGCGCATGGGAACACCACCACCTCCAAGTTCCCCACTAAGTCACACACCAGCCTGACTTGAAAATATATTGCTGTTCCTTCATCATCGCTGGGTCAAAATCCTGTAACTCCCTCCATAACAGCACTGTAGGAGTATCTTCACTGCATGAACTGCAGCAGTTCAAGAAGGCGGCTCACCACCACCTTCCCAAGGGCAATTCGGGATGGGCAATAAATGCTGGCTGTAGCAGTGACGCCCACATTCCATGTGCAGCCCTAGTCTATGGTTCTCCGTCCGATTGATTGAACAATCGTGGGTTTTGGACATGGGTTGTGCACCAGAAACGTAGGAGCAGAAAAGCACTTTGCTTCTGCAGTAAGAGTATTCGTATGTTTGGCTGGAGCAGGAACATGGATAAAATGGCAACCAGCAATACAATGAACGCATACTGTTGTGTACGTAAATAACTGACAAACTGAGTCAGGAGAAATGTAACTTAACTTAATTGTGCTTTATACAACAAACCAAAATAGTGTCCCAAACCAGCATGGACCAGTTTGATTCATCATAAGTAGTCCTTCGAAATCGAGGAAGGCTTGCTTCCACTCTAAAAGTGAGTTCTCAGGTGACTGTACAGTCCAATATGGGAATTACAGTCTCTGTCACTATTGTGTCTGTAAGCACTCTAGTAATGACACCACGAGGTAAGGTATTGTACTTGAACTGTGGTGACCTTAGTCCATTTATTACAGCTCCTGAGCGAGGGTACAGCATGGTGAACTCCCTTTTATACCTGGTCCAGGTTGTCTGATGGCGGCGCTGTGCCCCCTGCCAGCTGGGTGAGCTCGGATCGCTCACCTGGCTGAGTCTCAGGGTCTTTGCTTTTGCCGAGTGGTGGGCAGAGCCACAGGAGTGTGTGGCCTCCCTGTCCTCCTTTGAGGGCTGCGGTGTCTCTTTGCTGCCCTTCAGCGGTAGTGGGAGCCTGGTCTACCCAGGTCCCGTTGGGAAAGCTGGAGGGTGCTCGCCTCTTGCTCCCGGTACTGGCCCTGGTGGCCAGAGAGGTAGAGCCGATCGGGGGCAGGCTACCGGTAGTGGTGCCTTTGCCATCCGCTGATCACTGGCCCTGCAGCTGGTATGCTCCCTCTGTGTGTGGCCACGCTCCCTGGGGCATCACATTGGTCCCAGAGGCGCAGGCTACATGGTCGGGTAGCCCGCTGGACCTGGGTGCTTCCGACGGGAGGTTGCCCTTGCTTTTGTCGGCATGCATGTAGAATCCGGCATTGCACATCATTACTTTATTTACTCTCACAATACATTGGTTCCGACCGCAATCGCCCGACTTATTATGGTTAGTTACATTTACAAACTTGAATTTGTCAGTTACATCGCTTACATATGTATCACCGTATCGCTGTATAAAGAGTGGAATTGTCCCTTTAATTGTGATGGGTTGCTGGTCTCCTTTAAGAGAGCCTTGCAATCTTTACCCCAATCCGGTTCGCTGCTCGGCATCACATGTTGCTCCCTCAACGCTGTCCCTCGTGGTCTGGCCGCCGCCATCTTTACTTCAGGCGCTTCACCTCGTGGTTTGGGCGCCATCTTCTTTCTCTCCACGAGGTAGGCTGCGATGATCCTTTTCTTCCCCAGGTTCTGCCACGGAAGCAGGGAAGTGCCTTCTGCACCAATTTTCTTCCTCCAGAGTCCTGCCACTGGAGCCTGGAAGGTGAGGTCGGGTTGTTTCGGCTGGATCATCTCACAGTTGGGTTGAGCGGTCTGTGTCATCTCCATGCAATCGAGTTGAGCGGCTGGTTTTTCAGGTGCTGTGCTGGATCCAACTTCGGGGCCGCGGAGGACATCGATCTGGAGGAGGCTGGAGGTTTTCCCAGCTCCAACGGATCTTTTTCATCCATTTTCTTCCTAGCAGCTTTGGACCATCACCAGCAAAGATCCACAAAGGTAACTTGTCTTTCGTGCTGTCATGGGACACCTGGACATCCACGCTGCCAACGACTGGGATGGTGTTGTTTGTATAGGTGAGCAGCTTCACTTGGATTGGGATCATTTTAGGTCATTCGACTGGATTGTCCCAGAGTTTCTCAAAGGCCGCCTGATTCATCAATGATTGGCTCGCCCCTGTGTCCACCTCCATCGTGACTGGAACACCGTTGATTTCGACTTCCATTTTCAACGGGGAACTCTTGGTGGTTCAGGTAAACACTCCGTACACCGCATCGTGGGGCTGAGCTGCCTCATGGACTCTCCATCATTGCTGGAGTCCGGATGATTGGCCAACTCTTCAGCGACTCGGTGAGTACAATTTCTCTTGCACATTCGCTGGAGGTGGCCCTTCATGTTTTAGCCTTTGCATGTATAGTCTTTATAACGGCACTGGTGGATCCTGTGATTTCCTCCACAGCGCCAGCATGGGGTTAGTTGGTTGGCCCCATGTGGCGGACTCAGGGTTGCAGGACTCAGGTTCTGTTCTCTCTTCCCTGAGAGAGACTGCTTGCAGCAGCCTTGCTTCTAAAAGGCGCCAGTCGGTTCACAGTACTTGCCGGGTTAGAGTCCTGGGGGTGAGTCATCCGCTTGGAATCGCAGGCCGAGATCATGAACGCCTGGCTCACGTTAATTGCCTTCTGCAGGGTGACCGTGGTGTCCGCAGAGAGCAGCCTGTGGAGAAGGCCCTCGTGGCTGATTCCAATAACGAAGATGTCATGCAGCGCTTCGGTGAGGTGGTTGCCAAAATCACACGGTGCAGCCAATCGTCTCAGGTCTGCAGCATATTTTGCGATTTCTTGGCCTTCGGGCCGCCGGTGGGGTGTAGAACCGGCATCTGGCTGTGAGGATGCTCTCTTTAGGTTTGAGTTGTTCCTGTATCATCGTTACGAGCTCCACATATGTTTTGGTCGTTGTCTTCTCTGGGGCTAGCAAGTCCCTGACGAGGCCATAGGCGTTAGGCCCACAACTGCTGAGCAGGATAGCTCTGCGCTTATCAGCCAGCGAGGTCGGGTTGTCTCCCGCCAGGTCGTTCGCAATGAAAAAGTGTTTGAGCGTTTCCACAAAGGCCTCCCAATCTTCCCCATCGGCGAATTGTTGAAATGTGCCAAGGGTAGCCATTTTCACATGGAAATTCATAATCTCGTCGCCAGTTATTGTGTCTGTAAGTACTCTAGTAATGACTTCATGAGGTAAGGTATTGTACTTGAACTGTGGTGACCTTATTATAGCTCCTGAGTGAGGGTACAGCATAGTGAGCTCCCTTTTATACCTGGTTAGGTCTCCACCAGTTGCACCCTCTGGTGGTACAATGTGAATGTACATCTAGTAGTCTTATTAACTGTACATTGAATGTACAGGGAGTATACTTATATTATACATACACAACAGTCACAGGTGGGACAGACAGTCGCTGAAGGAAAGGGTGGGTGGGGAGTCTGGTTTGCCGCACGCTCCTTCCGCTGCCTGCGCTTGTTCTCTGCACGCTCTCGGCGACGAGACTCGAGGTGCTCAGCGCCCTCCCAAATGCTCTTCCTCCGCTTAGGGCGGTCTTTGGCCAGGGACTCCCAGGTGTCGGTGGGGATGTTGCACTTTATCAGGGAGGCTTTGAGGATGTCCTTGAAACGTTTCCTCTGCCCACCTGGAGCTCGCTTGCCGTGGAGCAGTTCCGAGTAGAGCGCTTGCTTTAGGAGTCTTGTGTTGGGCATGCGAACAATGTGGCCCACACAATGAAGCTGGTCGAGTGTGGTCAGTGCTAAGTTCCCGGGCAACGATGGCGGTGCAGCGTTCCGGTCTGATTACAGCAACTGTGAATAACTCCTGCAGGGTCCTAATGCCCGTCTAGTGTCCTGCAACAAACAAATAGGGTATGAAAAGAACACATGCCATTATCATAGCAGAAACCTTGATTCTCTGGGGCAGCACAAACGTGCATCACCCAGGCTGTGCCGAGTCTCCGACTCAATGAACTCCATTGTGATGTAATTGTAAAATGTGAGGGAATATTTTGCAAACCCTTCACCAGTTAATGTACCTGTTGACTGCTGCTTTGTTCTGCAAAGAAAAGAACAGCATGCCTTGCATGAAAGGATCCAGGGCCAGTAATGTCATAATCAGCATCCATAGTGTTCCTATAGTGTACCAGGCAGATGCCAGCCTCATTAAGGCTTCAAAAAACATGTAAATGAGGTCATGACCTCATAAGGTGGTTTCAGTTTCTGAACAATACTGCTGGAGCTCAGTGTACGCATTTAAAAATGGGCACCGCAGGGGTGGCCCATTCAGTCATGTTGATTCCTGTTCCTTAAAGGGAAAACTGCTTGGTTGTTGTATATGTTGGCCCACTTTATTCATTGTTTATTTCATGGTGCACTTGGGTTTCAATTCTGCAGCTCCTCACGCCTTTTCAAATCTGCACCCCATCTGCCGCCCGTGGGTATTAACTGAAGCAACTGCAAATTGGGCTTTGCCTCAGTGGCACCTATCGATACCCTGCTGGTCTGTCCCACTCCTGCCGCTGGTTCTGGAGGAGGGAGGGCAGCATCAGGACAGACGTACAGTGTCAGCTGTGGCTCAGTGCGTAGCACTCCCATCTCTGAGTCAGAAGGTTGTGGGTTCCAGTCCCACTCCAGGGACTTGAACTCATAAATCTCGGCTGACACTCCTGTGCAGTGCTGATGGAATGCTGCATTGTTGGAGGTGCCATCTGCTCTCTCCAGTGGATGTCAAAGATCCCATGGCACTATTTCGAAGAAGAGTAGGGGAGATATCCCTGGCCAATGGCCAATATTTATCCCTCAATTAACACAAGAAAAACAGATTATCTGGTCATTATCATATTGCTGTTTATGGGAGCTTGCTGTGCACAATTTGGCTGCTGCGTTTTCCACATTACAACACTGATTACACTCCAAAAGTACTTAATTGGCTGTAAAGTGCTTTGAGACATTCGGTGGCCGTGAAAGGTGCTATATAAATCCAAGTCTTCAAGTCTTTACAATACAGGCCAGCCCAGGCATAAACAATGATTGCAACTTGATGTGCCTTGCATAACCTCATGCTGCAAAGGATTATTGCAGGAGAACCTCTGTCTCAATTAGTAGTGGGAAACGCATCCCGGCTTCCAGCAACCTTAAGTGAGTCCATGAACATGCGGCATGCAAATACGTTGTGTGGAACTGTGTGGTTACCATTTGTTCCCTGCCATATTTCATGGGCCACAGAGCAAACATAATGACATGACGATGACACAGGGTGCAGTGGAACGTAGGAACATAGCAACAGGAGTAGGCCATTTAGCCCCTCGCGCCTGCTGTGCCATTCAGTGAGACCAGGACTGATCTGCGACCTAACTCCATATACCCGTTTTTGACCCATATCCTTTAAAACCTGCGGTTAACAAAAAGCTATCAATCTCCGATTTAAAATTAACAATTGTCGTTTGCGGAAGAGAGTTCCAAACTTTTACCACCTTTTGTGTGTAGAAGTGTTTCCTAATTTCACTCCTGAAAGGTCTGGCTCTAATTTGTAGACAGTGCCCCTAGTCCTAGAAGCCCCAATCAGCAGAAATAGTTTCTCTCTATCTACCCTGTCTGTTCCCCTTAATATCTTGAAAACTTCGATCAGATTACCCTTTAACCTTCAAAATTCCAGAGAATACAACCCTAATTTGTGTAATCTCTCTTCATAACTTAATCCTTGAAGTCCGGGTATCATTCTGGTAAACCTACGCTGCACTCCCTCCAAGGCCAATATATCCTTCCTAAGGTGTGGTTAGGGTCAGAACTGCTCACAGTGCTCCGGGTATGGTCTAACCAGGGTTTTGTTTAGCTAAAACATGGGCACGCCTGTTCATTTGGAAAGTAAATGAACAGTTGCCATGGTGTTGAGCATCCTGCGTTGCTCTACCTGCTTACGTTGATGTACTATCGCTAACATTGTAAGGCGACGTTAAAAATTAAGCAATGTGTAAGCACATTTACCTTGGCAACCACCCTGAGAAGAGTTAACTTATTCCTCTCCTGCTTGACTTCAGGATTTGATCGCAGGTGAGACCGCATTCATTCCTTCTGCTAATTCCATCCAGGCCATTGTCGTGCTGCGCCCCTCAACTCCAAAAAAAGAAGGCCCTTCTCTCCAGTATCTACTTGCAGCAGGACTTCCAAAAATGTATCCTGGAAGGTTGACTTCATCATCCTGCTATAGACATTTCACACCATACCATCCCCCTTCCCTCCCGAGTAGCATTACAAGGTTTAAGGTGACCAGCAGTCCTCTAAGAATTGATGGTGACCGATAATGCGCCCCTTTTGTTCATTGTTGTGTGTTGCAAGTTCTATTTGCTGTAATTTGGAATTTATTGCCTACAGTTCTCCTTGTACAATATCCTTGTGCTGCACCTGCAGTTAGTAGTCTAGTTGACAATATTAAAAGTAGTATTAAACAAATGCTGTCTCCTTGGATAGCCACTAAAAATGATGTGTTATACCTGTACTGACACCAACCAACATCACTAAAACAGATTATCCGGTCATTATCTCATTGCCGTTTGTGGGAGCTTGCTGTGCACAAATTGGCTGCCATGTTTCGTACATTACAACAGTGACTACACTTCAAAAAGCACTTTAGTGGCTGTAAAGTGCTTTGGGACGAACTGAGGATGTGAAAAGCGTTATATAAATGCAAGTTCTTTCTTCTACCCATATACAGCAAGGCAAGATAATTGCAAAACAGAGCCATATATTGCTAGGCAACATAATTGTCTTTCAGATATTGTTAATTAAGATAATTGTGACTCAGACCCATGTTGTGTAAGATAATTGACAATCATCCTTCTTATTTTGAAACATTTCATTAAAATTCCCTCTTTATATCTTCACATGTATGGCTACAGCAAGGCACACATTGATCCTGGCGCGAGTGCCTGCCTGTTTATTTATTGGATACCCTTCAGACTCATAAAAGCAATCCTTCTTTTCTCCTCTGCTGACTACAATCCATAGGGCATCGACTACACTTTACTTTCGCCTTCTGCTTCAAACTTGCTCATTTCACAGCTGTATTTACTCAGTCTGTGCTATTTGTAGCCTTAATTCATCAAGAGGGATGAAGCAGCTTTACACAGGAGCGATCAGATTGGCTGCTCTGCTCTGTGTTTGTCATAGAATTAAGAATATTGCAGCCCAGAAGGAAGGCCATTTGGCCCATCGTCCCTGGCCGGTGCTAGTTCTGGCTTGGCGCTGTCTATTCTAACCCCATTTCATTATATTTTCCCCATGTCTTTTCTTTTTAATTCAAATGTTTATCCAATTCTCTTTTACATTATGTTGTAGGGGCCGATTTGCCTGGATTCCCCCATTGCTCGTGTGGGTAAAGATGCAGAGCTCGCCAAAGTCATGTGATGCTAATACTCTTCCTGTGGATGCTCATTTACATGGCGGGTGCACTGCGCGGGTGCTGATTGCTGCGTGTGGTGAGCGCTATGTGTGCATTGAGTGCTGCGTGTGTGCTGAATGCTGCGTGTGTGCTGAGCGATGCACGGGTACTGAATGCTGTGTGGGTGCTGAGCATTGCATGTATATGCTGAGTGCTGCGTGGGTGCTGAGCTTTGCATGTGTGCTGAGTGATGCACGGGTGCTGAGTGCTGCATGTGTGCTGAGCGCTGTGTGGGTGCTGAGTGATGCGTGTGTGCTGAGCGGTGTGCAGGTACTGAATGCTGTGCGGGTGCTGAACATTGCATGTGTATGCTGAGTGCTGCACGGGTGCTGAGCATTGCATGCTTGCTGAGTGCTGTACGGGTGCTGAGCGCTGCGTATGTGCTGAGTGCTGCGCGGGTGCTGGACGTTGCATGTGTGCTGAACGATGCGCGGGTGCTGAGCGATGTTCGCGTGCTGAGTGTTGCGTTATGCTGAGTGCTGCATGGGTGCTGAGTGCTGCATGTGTGCTTAGCGATGCGCGGGTGCTGAGCGATGTGCGGGCGCTGAGCGTTGCGGGTGTGCTGAGTGCTGCACGTGTGCTGAGCGTTGCGCGTGTGCTGAGCATTGCGTGTGTGCTGAGTGCTGCACAGGTGCTGAGCATTGCGTGGGTGCTGAGTGATGCATGTGTGCTGTGCTGTGTGGATGCTGAGCGATGCGTGTGTGCTGAGCGTTGCATGTGTGCTGAGCGCTATGTGGGTGCTGAGCGATGCATGTGCGCTGAGCATTGCGTGGGTGCTGAGCGATGTGTGTGTGCTGAGCGCTGTGCAGGTGCTGAGCGATGCATGTGTGCTGAGCGCTGCGTGTGTGCTGAGCGCTGCACGAGGGCTGAGTGATGTGCGGGTGCTGAGCGCTGTGCGGATGCTGAGCGCTGCGCGGGTGCTGAGCGATGCATGTGTGCTGAGTGTTGCGTGTGTGATGAACGTTGCATGGGTGCTAGGCACCGCGTGGGTGCTGAGCGCTGTTCGGGTGCTGAGCGCTGTGCGGGGGCTGAGTGCTGCGCAGATGCTGAGCACTGTACAGATGCTGAGCGCTGCGCGGGGGCGCTTTGCGGGTGCTGAGTGCTGCGCGGGGGCTGTGTGCTGCACGGGTTCTGAGTGCTGCACGGGTGCTGAGCGCTGTGCGGGTGCTGAGCGCTGCGCGGGTGCTGCGCGCTGCGCGGGGGCGCTGTGCAGGTTCTGAGCTGTGCGGGTGCTGAGTATTGCGTGGGTGCTGAGCGATGTGTGGGTGCTGAGTGCTGTGGGCTGCTATTGGCCATAGGAAATGGCGTGCAGGAATTCGGAGGCGCGCCAGGATTTGGAGGGGGAAGAGCAGTTGCTGAGGGGAGAAAAAGATTTGGTGCAAATGTGTACACACCCGACTTTACTCCAGGGCCTGCATTCACTGACCTACATAGATCTCCTTGGCCACGGTGGAGTGGACCTGTCTGTGGTGGATAGCTATGCCATCTCCTGGAGGCTGACCTGTAAACAATTTGCACCACTGGATCCCTCACAGCCATCACTGGCAATGTGCCACATACATCAGCTGACCACATGCTTTAAACAATGTGACAGAGACTTTGTTTGCAAGGGACAACATGTTGGTCAGTTGTGCTGTGCAAAGGAGGCATTGGCTCGATGGGGCACAGAACCTTTCCTAAATGACAGAGTGCTCAAGGTTGTAGGTCACGATAAATGGCACTCATTTGGTCATCATCTGCCCAGCAGATTGCTGCTGTTCCTACTGCCACCCCTACCTGCTCCTCTCACTATAACAACAACTTGTATTCACACAGTGCCTTTAACGTAGAGAATGTCCCATGTCATTTTATAGAGGGGGAAGCAAATTAAAGGAATGGGTGCCTAGCTAGCGAGTGG
This sequence comes from Pristiophorus japonicus, assembly GCF_044704955.1. NCBI lineage: Eukaryota > Metazoa > Chordata > Chondrichthyes > Pristiophoridae > Pristiophorus > Pristiophorus japonicus. Next base: position 31,920,722 of record NC_091985.1, read on the forward strand.
AGGTTAAGATGGAGGTCCAAAAGTTGAAAAGACAGGTTTTGAGAAGGTTTTTAATGATGGAGAGAGATGTGAAGAGGCAGAGGGGTTAGAGGAGTCAGTGCCAGAGGCCAAGATGGTTGAAGGCTCTGCCAGCAATGGTGGAGCAGAGGGAAGGGTAGGGGGAATGCAAAAAAGGGCCAAAGCTAGAGGACAGAAGGATGCAGGATGGGTTATCAGGAGATTGCTGAGATAGGGCAAGGCCAAGGTTAGATTTGAATATGAGGATGAGGATTTTAAAATCAATGAATGGCAGGACAGACAGCTAATGTCGATCAGTGAATGCGTGACTGATGGGCAGGTGGCACTTAGTGCGGGACAGGATATGGGCGGCCCAGTTTTATTATTTATGCAGGGAACGAGGATAAGAGGCCACCAAGGAGGGCTCTGGAGGAAGTGAATCCAGAGCTGAGAAAGGGTTTTAGTGGTAGTGCAGAGGTAGAACCAGAAACAGACAATGTTCCAGAGATGGAAGTAAGTGGTTTTGGTGATGGATAGATTGTGGGGTTTGAATCTTAGTTCTGAGTCAAACGTGAAAGCAAGTTTCAATCTGAACAAGTGCCTGGGGAGGGGGTTAGATTCAGTGGCAAAGGAGCGAAGTTTACGGTGGGGCCAACAAATGGCTTCCGTTTATCTGAAATGTTGCCTTGTTGTTAGACAGGCAGTCTCACAGCACAGAGATAGTCGCCGGATCAAGATCATTGGCACACACATGGCGTACAGCTCATCCTGTACCTGTGCATGTCATTACCAAGGGACAGCATTCAGATGAGAAAGAGGAGCAGGCCAAGGAAGGATCCTTGGGGTACTCTGGAGGTGACTGAGTGCGGGCGAGGAAGGAAGACATTGCTGGAGGTGCTCAGGTAGAATGTACAACCGCATGAGAGCACTTCCATACAGTTGGATAGCAGAGGAAAGGCAATGAGGAAGGATGATCATTATGAATGCTGTCGTGAGGTCCATGTGGACAAGGAGGGATAATGCACTACAGTCACAGAGGAACATAGGAACAGGAGTAGGCTATTTAACCCCTTGAGTCTGTTCCGCCATTCAATGAAATCTGTAATCTCCTCCAGCCCCACAACCCCCCCGAGATGTCAGCGCTCCTCTAATTCTGCCCTCTTGAGCATCCCTGATTATAATTGCTCAACCATTGGTGGCCGTGCCTTCTGTTGCCTATGCCCCAAGCTCTGGAACTCCCTGCCTAAACCTCTCCTTCTCTCTACCTACCTCTTTGACCAAGCTTTTGGTTATCTGCGCTAATTTCTACTTATGTGGCTCGGTGTTAAATTTTTTGTCTCATAATACTCCTGCGAAGCGCCATGGGACGTTTCAGTACGTTAAAGGCGCTATATTAATACAAGTTGTTGTTGTTGAGATCATGGCTGATCTGTGACCTAACTCCTGCCTTTCGCCCATATCCGTTAACATCTTTGGTTAAATCTATCAACCTCAGTTACAAGGATGAGGTACTGTCAGCAGGGTGAAAGGGATTTGAACCGGGAATGGTGGTAGGGATAGGAACGGAGCCGTGTGGTGTCAACATGTTCAAGGACATTCAGTTGCTTGGATTCACTCTGATTTCAGCTTACCATTTCTCAACCTGCAGCTCACGTATTACTTTAAATACAGCACATCCAATTAAATCTAACATTTCATATTCTGTCACCTCGCACTTTAGTTCCACTGATTCTCTTCTGCTTGAATTAAGTGACATTGAATATTGAGACAGCTACACTGAAATCAACTTCACAGTATTGATGTTGGTAACGTCTGTATTTTAATTATCTTGTTGGCGCTGGGCTAACTCCGGCTTACATCATTCTTGCTTAATGTGGAGATCCTCAAAAGACCTAGCAGGGGCAAAGGGTGTGTAAGCAACACAAAGCAGATGGCTCTCATTGAATGAGAACATTATATTTATGACTCTCAAGGGTACTGTTATGGTGCTTGCTTCAGTCTGTCCATGTGACAATGGATGAGTGGGTGCGGTCAGGCAATGTAAGTAGTAGTAATGGCAGTATCTGTGTCACTATCTCCTCGTCTTTCACCTTGGCTTGGAGCCATGCCCCAACAGATAATAATGACCTTCTACATCTTGAAAGCTGAGTGAGCTTCCATGTGAATCCTTAGGACAAAACATCTGGGAAAATTGGCACCAATTCACGATTCTCACATAGAGGCTTCCACCTTTTGTCCAAAAACCGGACGGCGGGAAGGAAGCGGATGGGATAGTGGGTGGAAACTTTGTTGAGGTCTGACGATTGCTTTATCGCAAATGTCAATTAATTACAAACAATAACAACTGTAACAACTAACCCTTCATGGTATAAGAAACAGGTGTAATTAGGAGAAATAACCGGCTTAGAAACAAGCCTCCCCACTACCACACGCATCCACCCCCAAAATCGGGGGCGTTAAAATCGCAGATCGGCGGGAAATGGAGCCAGTCAATTTTATCTGCTGCCCCACTCCCTTTTACCTGGAGCTCCATTGATCACACCTTCTGACTCAGAAGGTTGTGTGGTTCAAGCCCCATTCCCAAGACTTGAGCACAATGTCTAGGCTGACATGCCAGTGTAGTACCGCACTGTCGGAGGTGCTGTCTGTCGGATGAGATGTTAAAACAAGGCCCTGCCTGCCCCTTCAGCTGGACGTAAAAGATCCCACTGTCACTATTTCAAAAAAAGAGCAGGGGGTTACTCCCCAGTGTCCCAGTCAATATTTAACCCTCAACCAACATCACTAAAACACATGATCTCGTCACTATTTCATTTGGCTGCCGCGTTTCCTACGTTACAGCAGCGAGTACACTTTAAAAAGGTACGTCATTGGCTATAAAGCGCTTTCGGATGTCTTGAAGTTGTGAAAGATGCTATATCAATGCAAATTCTTTCTTTGAACTGCTCCCCCGCTCCATTCCCACTGATCGGGGGCAAGAGTTAAAATCGGCCCTTAAAATTTAGACCTCATTTACATATTTATCCTTAAATGAGCATTGCGCATGACTGGTGCGCGTCACAGGCACGCCCAGGACATATTATCTATCGAGCGCTACACGTGCGTGTGTGGGGCGCTGGGTGAACCTCAGGTTTCAGGGCCCCCACAATGCAAGGAGCAGGCACTCAATACCCAGCTGGCTGGGCTTATTATTGGCTTCGTTATTGTTCAAAGAAAGAGCAGGGAACATACGGCCTTTTTCTGAGAATAAAGTGAAGGCAATAGAACATAGCAGCTGATGTCTGGAAGGGAAGGAAGGTCAGACTGTAAATGTGCTCTAAAGTGAGAGCCTCTTAATGAACTCAAATGTAGAAACTTTTAGCATCTGATTAAATTAAGAAATAATGGATGAGCAGTTGAATTACGCTGGGGAATTGAAGACGGGCATGTCACTGTGAAGGATGAAGGCTTTAATCTATTTGTTAACCTCGATGTTTGATTGCATTTTCTACTCATGTTTGAGCCATCAGTTTCTTCTCAGCCTTTCTTGTTTTGCACCATTCGGGAAAAAAAACACTTCTTGGGCTCAAACACTGGCAGAGGATCGGGCAGGACATGTGGAAGGGCGGGTGTCGCCTGACACTATCCCCAAGTGGGACATCAGTTAGGGTTACCAACCCTCCAGGCTGGGTTTGCACTCTCTAGGAATAGAAGAATAATATCTGGGGCACTGGAGAAAACTCATAGGGGCATTAAAAAAAAATAGTGCGTTTTTTCATTTTCTTTGCCACCTTCTGTTGACTCGTTGTAAAAAATATTGCAGATGGAGGAAAAAAAGTTTCACTGATTAAGAGTCAAGCATCATCCAATTGGGCACTGAAGAGTCTTTACGCTTCCCGATTGGTGTGTGGAGGCGGTGCACTGTGAGGATGGATGTGTTGGGTGACCAATGGCAGGAGCCTGAGGGTGGGTCATGTGATGAACCCCTGGCACCCCATCCCCCGACCCCATCCCCCAACCCCGACCCCATCCCCCGATATCATACCCCGACCCCCGACGCCATCCCCGACTCCATCCCCCGAACCCATCCCCCAACCCTGCACCCTGGGGTGGTGGATAAATGACTCGCCCAGTGTGTACTCATCGATGAAGACAAGAAAGGTCTCGGGTTCAATCCTCAGTCTGTGCTGAGTTCATAGAATCATAGTGGGTGAAATTCTGTACCGCCCCGGTTAGGGCGTTAATCAAGGTGAGGCGGGACTTCCTGCGCCAGGCACAGAAATCCCGGCCCGGCAGCGAAATTGGGGTTACCGCCCCCGAGAGGAAGACCCCAAGCGCAGGATGTGGCACTAACTGCCGCGTAGTGCTGGCGAGAGCACAGAGCCCTCCCCTTCCGTTAAAGGGGAAGGCACGCTGCCGACTCTGCATTAGGGAGAAGGGGCCACCTCGACACCACCAGGAGCAGGGCGCCATGGCTGCAGCCCAGCCCAGAAGCGGAGTGCCAGGCAGCAACATCGCGGCACGGACTCTGCGATTTCAGGAAGGCAAGGCCGCAACCAGTAAGTCAGCCGCTTTTCTAAATGTCGGCTCCGCACCTCCCCTTTAATGTTTGCCTCTCGAACAGACTGAAGCCTGAAACGCGATCCGATAGGTTGGTGCGGACATCGCCCGCGACAGCCTCACGGGGTGCTACCGAAATTTTGTTCGGGTGCAGCGGCCCGGGGTGCTATCTGGAGCGGGATGCCACCGGTTAACACCTCTGCCAACTCTCGCAAAATCTCGCCCCTGCAAATAGTCGTTTGCGCCCCATTAGCGCCTAACGGGAGGTACAAACGATGCGGAGATCTCCCACATTGAATCTTGCAGAACGGAAGCCTGTCGTGCCTGTGCCGGCTCTTTGATAGAGCTCTCCTATTTTGTCTCACATCCCAGATTTTTTGCCGTAACCCTGCAAATTAGTACATGTCCAACTGCCTTTTGGAATTTCCTATGGAATCAGATTCCACCCTTTCAGGTAGTGCGTTCCAGATCTTAACAACCCTCTGTGTGAAATTGTTTCTCCTCGGTTCCCCTCTAGTTCTTTTGCCAATTATTTTGAATCTATGACCTCTGGTTACCGACTCACTTGCCAGAGAAAACAGTTTCTCCCTAGTTGTCTATCAAAACTCCTCATAATTTGGAATACCTCCAATAGGTCTCCCTTTAACATTCTTTGCTCGAAGGAGAACAACCCCTGCTTCTCCGATCTCTCCACACAACCGAAGTTATGTTGGCAGATCTCAATCAAAGTGGCACTGGAGGAGCAACGGTTGACTTCAGCGTCCCTGTGAAGGGTAAACATTAGTCAGCCAAGGCTCCCATTACTATCCTATGACCCTGCTTGAACTATGAGTGTGTATGTGGACACAGGGTCGATTAAATTGAGGGCACTGCTGGACATGATCCCTTTGGTGAGGTACTAGTGAGCTGCTACCATTCAGGCCACCCTGGCATGAGTCAGCAATTCCGGGGGAGGAGGGATAAGGTGAGAACATTGGAAGCGGGTGGGGGGGTGGGTGGCGGTTAGGAAATAGATAGAAGGATGCGCCTATTTGTACTAACTGAAATGCAGCCATTTTTCTGATTCAAGTTCTGAGTGAATTTCTAATTTGTAATTTGATCCATTTTAGATCTCCCCAAAAGCCACCAAGTTCCAGCCGATGTCCATTATCCCAGTGTAAGTGCATCCCTCCCCCAGCCGATGCCCATTACCCCAGTGTAAGTGCATCCCTACCCCAGCCGATGTCCATTATCCCAGTGTAAGTGCATCCCTCCCCCAGCCGATGTCCATTATCCCAGTGTAAGTGCATCCCTACCCCAGCCGATGCCCATCATCCCATTGTAAGTGCATCCCTCCCTCAGCCGATGCCCATTACCCCAGTGTAAGTGCATCCCTACCCCAGCCGATGTCCATTACCCCAGTGTAAGTGCATCCCTCCTGCAGCTGAAGACCCTTACCCCAGTGTAAGTGTATCCCTCCCTCAGCCGATGTCCATTACCCCAGTGTAAGTGCATCCCTCCCTCAGCCGATGTCCATTACCCCAGTGTAAGTGCATCCCTACCCCAGCCGATGTCCATTACCCCAGTGTAAGTGCATCCCTCCCTCAGCCGATGTCCATTACCCCAGTGTAAGTGCATCCCTACCCCAGCCGATGCCCATTACCCCAGTATAAGTGCATCCCTCCCTCAGCCGATGTCCATTACCCCAGTGTAAGTGCATCCCTACCCCAGCCGATGCCCATCATCCCAGTGTAAGTGCATCCCTCCCTCAGCCGATGCCCATTACCCCAGTGTAAGTGCATACCTACCCCAGCCGATGCCCATTACCCCAGTATAAGTGCATCCCTCCCCCAGCCGATGTCCATTACCCCAGTGTAAGTGCATCCCTCCCTCAGCCGATGTCCATTACCCCAGTGTAAGTGCATCCCTCCCCCAGCCGATGTCCATTACCCCAGTGTAAGTGTATCCCTCCCTCAGCCGATGTCCATTACCCCAGTGTAAGTGCATCCCTCCCTCAGCCGATGTCCATTACCCCAGTGTAAGTGCATCCCTCCCTCAGCCAATGTCCATTACCCCAGTGTAAGTGCATCCCTACCCCAGCCGATGTCCATTACCCCAGTGTAAGTGCATCCCTACCCCAGCCGATGTCCATTACCCCAGTGTAAGTGCATCCCTCCCTCAGCCGATGCCCATTACCCCAGTGTAAGTGCATCCCTCCCTCAGCCGATGTCCATTACCCCAGTGTAAGTGCATCCCTACCCCAGCCGATGCCCATTACCCCAGTGTAAGTGCATCCCTACCCCAGCCGATGTCCATTACCCCAGTGTAAGTGCATCCCTCCTGCAGCTGAAGACCCTTACCCAAGCGCAAGACTTTACCGCCCAACCCCCGCACATAGATGGGGCATTGTGTGCGGATTGTTAACGGGTTTATTGGGTATGAAGTGAATAGTGACAGTGTCGTGATTTCTGGATTTCATCCATCCCAACTTGTAACACATGCACCGAGCTTGCACGCACATGTGGGCAGGGAGAATGTGATCCGTCTACTCTGTGTGCCCTCTCTCCCCTCCAATCCCCTCCCCTCTCTACCTGTCTCTCTCTCTTCCTCCCCCCACGCCAGGCTCTCTCTCCCCCACCAAGTTCTCTCTGCCCCTCGCTCCAAGCTCTCTCTCCCCCCAAGCTCACTCTCTCTGCCCTCCTCAAGCTCTCGCTCTGTCCCCGCAAGCTCACTCTCTCTGCTGCCCCCTAAGCTCTCTCTCTTCCCCCAAGCTCTCTCTCTCTGCTGCCTCCTCAAGCTCTCTCTTCCCCTCAAGCTCTCTCTGCGCCCACCAAGCTCTCGCTCTCTCCCCCGCAAGCTCTCTCTCTCTCTGTCCCCCTGCCAAGCTCTCTCTCCCCCCTCTCCAAGCTCTCCCTTTCTCTCTCTCTCTGTCCCCGCAAGCTCTCTCTCTCTCTGCCCCCCTGCCAAGCTCTCTCTCCCCCCTCTCCAAGCTCTCCCTCTCTCTCTCTCTGCCCCCCCCACCCCCCCCCCCCCGCAAGCTCTCTCTCCCCCTCAAGCTCTCTCTGTCATGCATGTAACCACAATGTAATAACACTGTATTACTGTATACACTAAACCTAGATGCACATATGAGAAGAGACTGGATCAACTGGGCCTTTATTCACTGGAGTTTAGAAGGATGAGAGGGGATCTCATAGATACATATAAGATTCTGACTGGACTAGACAGGCTAGATGCGGGACGAACGTTCTCGATGTTGGGGAAGTCCAGAACCAGGGGACACAGTCTGAGGATAAGGGGCAGGCCTGAAGTGAGGAGAAACTTTTTCACTCAGAATGTTGTTAACCTGTGGAATTCCCTGCCGCAGAGAGTTGTTGATGCCAGTTCATTGAATATATTCAAGAGGGAGTTAGATATGGCCCTTACAGTTAAGGGGATCAAGGGGTATGGAGAGAAAGCAGGAAAGGGGTACTGAATGAATGATCAGCCATGATCTTATTGAATGGCGGTGCAGGCTCGAAGGGCCGAATGGCCTACTCCTGCACCTATTTTCTATGTTTCTATGTTTCTACACCTTGACCACTAGGGGTGAACTTGTGGGAGACACTGCTTCCCTGATCACACAGGTATAAAAATGGAGGTCCCACGCAGGGTCATCGCTTTTGGAGTCCTGTGAATAAAGAGTTAAGGTCACAGAGTGACCTTGTCCCCAGAATGTGCCTCGTGTGGTTTCATACTGTAGAGTAAGGACTTTACATTGGCGACGAGAAACGGGAATTCACGACCCACGAGAGTGGCCAGTGGTAGTACAGAGGAACGGTACTGTGTTGGGGAAGACTGGGATGATTTTGTCGAGAGGCTTCAGCAAAGCTTCTTTATGAAAGAATGGCTGGGGGATGCAGCGGCCGACAAGCGAAGAACTCATTTTTTGACCAGCTGTGGACCAAAGACTTACGCGCTCATGAAGGACTTACTAGCATCTGAAAAGCCGGCGGACAAAACCGTTGACGAACTCAGCAAATTGATCGGGGAGCACCTCAAACCGGCGAGTAGCATACATATGGCCCGACACAGATTCTACACCCACCGACGTTGTGAACGACAGAGCATACCGGACTTCATAGCGGACCTCCGGTGTTTGGCCAGCCTCTGTAAGTTCACAGATGCCTGCAGGGGGGAGATGCTAAGGGACTTCTTTATCGAGGGCATCGTTCATGCGGGAATTTTCCGCAAATTAATTGAGATTAATTTGCCCACCGAATCCAAAACAGAAGCGATTCGACGAGCACCCTGCAACACATCGGAGTTGCGTTCATTCCTGGGACTGTTGAACTATTTCGGGAACTTTCTGCCGAATTTGAGCACGTTGTTGGAGCCGCTACACGTGCTCCTGCGTAAGGGTTGCGATTGGTTTTGGGGGTAATGTCAGGAACGGGCTTTTGATCGGGCGCGAAACCTACTTTGTTCAAACAAGTTGTTGACCCTGTACGACCCCTGTAAAAAATTGGTTCTGACATGTGATGCATCGCCCTATAGGGTTGGGTGCATGTTGCAGCAGGGCAATGCTGAGGGTCAACTACAACCTGTGGCTTATGACTCCAGGTCGCTCTCTCAAGCAGAACGGGGATATGGGATGGTCGAGAAGGAAGTGCTTGCATGTGTCTATGGTGTAAAAAAAATGCATCAGTACCTCTTCGGTAGGAAGTTTGAATTGGAGACGGACCACAAGCCATTAACATCCCTGTTGTCAGACAGCAAGGCTATCAATGCCAATGCATCAGCTCGCATACAGCGATGGGCTCTCACGGTGGCTGCTTATGACTACTCCATCCGGCACAGGCTCGGCACTGAAAATTGCGCTAACGCGCTTAGCAGGCTTCCACTGGCCACCACTGAGGGGGCAGCGGAGCAAAGCACTGAGATGGTCATGGCTGTCGATGCTTTTGACAGCGCAGGCTCCCCCATCACAGCATGGCTGGTCAAAATCTGGACAAACAGAGATCCCCTCCTAACCCTGATTAAGAAATATGTCCTGAATGGGGATTGGGCGCCTGCACACGGAGCATGCCCTGAGGAGGTCAGACCATTCCACAGGCGGATGGATGAGTTCTCCATCCAAGCTGACTGCCTACTATGGGGCAGCCAGGTAGTTATGTCCCAGAAGGGCAGGGAGTCATTCATCAGGGAACTCCACAGCGAGCACCCAGGCATTGTGCTGATGAAGGCCATTGCTTGGTCACACGTTTGGTGGCCTGGAAAATTGATTCAGACCTGGAACACTGTGTTTGCAGGTGCACGACGTGTGCCCAGCTGGGTAATGCCCCCAGGGAGGCCCAACTCAGCCCGTGGCCCTGGCCCACCATTAAAGCTCGGTGCCTCAATGCAAGGAGTATTCGGAACCCAGGAGCGGCTCTGAGCTAGTTAGATTGGGTGAGAGCTCAGATGAACAGGACCCCAAGAAAGAATGCAAAAGGCAGGAGGCAACAGAGCAGAGTAGCACTGGGGTAAGTGTAAACCACAAGGTGATAGGAAGGGACAATATGTATGAATATAAAGGGGCTGCAGGAGGAGTCAAAACTAAAAATCATGGTTTAAAAGCTAGTATTAAAACACTCTACCTAAACGCACGCAGCATTCGAAATAAAGTAAATGAGTTGACGGCACAAATCATTACAAATGGGTATGATTTGGTGGCCATTACAGAAACGTGGCTGCAGGGTGGCCAAGACTGGGAATTAAATACAGGGGTATCTGACAATTCGGAAAGATAGACAAAAGGGCAAAGGAGGAGGGGTAGCTCTGTTAATAAAGGATGATATCAGGGCAGTTGTGAGAGACTCTAATGAACAAAATGTTGAATCATTGTGGGTGGAGATTAGAGATAGTAAGGGGAAAAAGTCACTGGTGGGCGTCGTTTATAGGCCCCCAAATAATAACTTCACGGTGGGGCGGGCAATAATCAAGGGAATAATGGAGGCATGTGAAAAAGGAACGGCAGTAATCATGGGGGATTTTAACCTACATATTGATTGGTCAAATCAAATCGCACGGGGTAGCCTGGAGGAGAAATTCAAAGAATGCATACGGGATTGTTTCTTAGAACAGTATGTTACAGAACCTACAAGGGAACAAGCTATCTTAGATCTGGTCCTGTGTAATGAGACAGGAATAATAAACGATCTCCTAGTAAAAGATCCTCTCGGAATGAGTGATCACAGTATGGTTGAATTTGTAATACAGAATGAGGGTGAGGAAGTAGTGTCTCAAACGAGCGTACTATGCTTAAACAAAGGGGACGACAGTGGGATGAGGGCAGAGTTGGCTAAAGTAGACTGGAAACACAGACTAAATGGTGGCACAATTGAGGAACAGTGGAGGACTTTTAAGGAGCTCTTTCATAGTGCTCAACAAAAATATATTCCAGTGAAAAAGAAGGGCGGTAAGAGAAGGGATAACCAGCTGTGGATAACCAAGGAAATAAAGGAGAGTATCAAATTAAAAACCAATGCGTATAAGGTGGCCAAGGTTAGTGGGAAACTAGAAGATTGGGAAAAATTTAAACGACAGCAAAGAATGACTAAGAAAGCAATAAAGAAAGGAAAGATAGATTACGAAAGTAAACTTGTGCAAAACATAAAAACAGATAGTAAAAGCTTTTACCGATATATAAAACGGAAACGAGTGACTAAAGTAAATGTTTGTCCCTTAGAAGTTGAGAAGGGGGATTTAGTAATGGGAAATGTGGAAATGGCTGAGACCTTAAACAATTATTTTGCTTCGGTCTTCACATTGGAAGACACAAAAACCATGGCAATAATTGCTGGTCACGGGAATGTGGGAAGGGAGGACCTTGAGACAATCACTATCACTAGTGGGGTAGTGCTGGACAGGCTAATGGGACTCAAGGTAGAGAAGTCCTCTGGTCCCGATGAAATGCATCCCAGGGTATTAAAAGAGATGGCGGAAGTTATCGCAGATGCATTCGTTATAATCGACCAAAATTCTCTGGACTCTGGGGAGGTACCAGCGGATTGGAAAGCAGCTAATGTAACGCCTCTGTTTAAAAAAGGGGGCAGACAAAAGGCAGGTAACTATAGGCCAGTTAGTTTAACATCTGTAGTGGGGAAAATGCTTGAAGCTATCATTAAGGAAGAAATAGCGGGACATCTAGACAGGAATAGTGCAATCAAGCAGACGCAACATGGATTCATGAAGGGGAAATCATGTTTAACTAATTTACTGGAATTCTTTGAGGATATAATGAGCATGGTTGATAGAGATGTACCGATGGATGTGGTGTATTTATATTTCCAAAAGGCATTCGATAAGGTGCCACACAAAAGGTTACTGCAGAAAATAAAGGTACGCGGAGTCAGAGGAAATGTATTAGCATGGATAGAGAATTGGCTGGTGAACAGAAAGCAGAGAGTCGGGATAAATGGGTCCTTTTCGGGTTGGAAATTGGTGGTTAGTGGTGTGCCACAGGGATCGGTGCTGGGACCACAACTGTTTACAATATACATAGATGACCTGGAAGAGGGGACAGAGTGTAGTGTAACAAAATTTGCAGATGACACAAAGATTAGTGGGAAAGCGGGTTGTGTAGAGGACACAGAGGGGCTGCAAAGAGATTTAGATAGGTTAAGCGAATGGGCTAAAGTTTGGCAGATGGAATACAATGTCAGAAAATGTGAGGTCATCCAACTTGGGAAAAAAAACAGTAAAAGTAAATATTATTTGAATGGGGAGAAATTACAACATGCTGCGGTGCAGAGGAACCTGGGGGTCCTTGTGCATGAATCCCAAAAAGTTAGTTTGCAGGTGCAGCAGGTAATCAGGAAGGCAAATGGAATGTTGGCCTTCAATGCGAGAGGGATGGAGTACAAAAGCAGGGAGGTCCTGCTGCAACTGTACAGGGTATTGGTGAGGCCGCACCTGGAGTACTGCATGCAGTTTTGGTCACCTTACTTAAGGAAGGATATACTAGCTTTGGAGGGGGTACAGAGACGATTCACTTGGCTGATTCCGGAGATGGGGGGGTTACCTTATAATGATAGATTGAGTAGACTGGGTCTTTACTCGTTGGAGTTCAGAAGGATGAGGGGTGGTCTCATAGAAACATTTAAAATAATGAAAGGGATAAACAAGATAGAGGCAGAGAGGTTGTTTCCACTAGTCGAGGAGACTAGAACTAGGGGGCACAGCCTCAAAATAAGGGGGAGCCAATTTAAAACTGAGTTGAGAAGGAATTTCTTCTCCCAGAGGGTTGTGAATCTGTGGAATTCTCTGCCCAAGGAAGCAGTTGAGGCTAGCTCATTGAATGTATTCAAATCACAGATAGATAGATTTTTAACCAATAAGGGAATTAAGGGTTACGGGGTGTGGGCGGGTAAGTGGAGCTGAGTCCACGGCCAGATCAGCCATGATCTTGTTGAATGGCGGAGCAGGCTCGAGGGGCTAGATGGCCTACTACTGTTCCTAATTCTTATGTTCTTATGTTCTTATTCATGTTGACTATGCGGGCCTGTTCATGGGAAAGATGTTCCTTATTGTGATAGATGCGTACTCGAAATGGATCGAGTGCATCATTCTGAATTCATGCACGACATCCACCACCGTGGAAAGCCTACATGCAATCTTTGCAACCCATGGCTTGCCGGACATCCTGCTTAGTGATAATGGCCCATGTTTCACAAGCTACGAATTCCGAGAGTTTATGTTGGGCAATGGCATAAACCACGTCAGGACTGCGCCGTTCAAGCCGGCGTCCAGTGGCCAGGCGGAACGTGCAGTCCAAATCATTAAGCAAGGTATGCTCAGGATTCAAGGACCCTCCCTACAATGCCGCCTATCGCATCTCCTGCTGGCCTATAGATCTCGACTGCACTCGCTCACGGGGGTCCTGCCTGCAGAGCTAATGAAACGGACACTCAAAACTCGGTTGTCCCTCATTCACCCAGTCCTGACCGACATAGTTGAAGGCAAGCGCAAGTCACAAAACGAGTACCATGACTGTAATTCGAGGAGGAGATGTATAGATATAAATGATACTGTATTCATCCTCAATCACGCCATGGGGTCCAAATGGCTTGAGGGCACGGTAATTGACAAAGAGGGGAATAGGGTCATCGTGGTAAAGCTCAACAATGGTCAGATATACTGTAAGCATCTGGACCAAGTAAAAATCAGGTTCAGCATCGACGCGGAGGAACCTGAAGAAGACCATGAGATGGAGCTCACAACACCGCCAGTGAACGAGCAACAAGAGCAATCAGAAGAATGCACAGTCCCTGCGGTCAGCCCGGACAGGCCGGAATCACCACAGGTGACAGACACTCACGTCAGTGTCCAACAACCAGAGCCCCAACTGCGGCGCTCCACGAGGGAACGTAGACCACCTGAAAGACTAAACCTATGATCCCAATAAGACTTTGGGGGCGGGGAGCTGATGTCATGTATGTAACCACAATGTAACACCACTGTATTACTGTATACATTCAACCTCGATGCACACCTTGACCACTTGGAGTGAACTTGTGGAAGACACTCCTTACCTGATCACACAGGCATAAAAAGGGAGGTCCCACGCAGGGTCATTGCTTTTGGAGTCCTGTGAATAAAGAGTTCAGGTCACAGAGTGACCTTGTCCCCAGAATGTGCCTCGTGTGGTTTCATACTGTAGAGTAAGGACTTTACACTCTCTGCCCTCCCCAAGCTCTCTCTCTCCCCCCCAAGCTTCCTCTCTCTGCCCCCCCAAGCTCTCTCTTCCCCCCCCAAGCTCTCTCTCTCTCTCTGTCCCCCGCAAGCTCTCTCTCTCTCTGCCCCCCCAAACTCTCTGCCCCCCCCACAAGCTCTCTCTCTCTCTGCTCCCCCAAGCTCTCTCTCTCCCCCCCCAAGCTCTCTCTCTCTGTCCCCCCAAGCTCTCTCTCCCCCCCCGCCAAGCTCTCTCTCTCTGCCCCCCCCAAGCTCTCTCTCTCTGCCCCCCCCAAGCTCTCTCTCCCCCCCAAGCTCTCTCTCTCTCTGTCCCCCCCACCCCAAGCGCTCTCCCCGACGCTGTGGGAGGCTCGGGGCTCGGCGCTGTGGGAGCCTGGGTGGATGCGTTCGGCTGCTCAGTGAAGGCAACGTGATGTTGGATGTAAGCGCAGAAAAAGGTTAGTAGGAATTGCGCTGGTGGGGGACGGAGTCGGTGATGTTTGTCCTCACTCTTGTTTCTGCGCATGCGTCAGGAGACACATTTGCAGAAGGGAGACTTGTACAAATAGTTACTCCGTAGAAAGAAATGATGTGCAGTTGACAACCTGAGAAAATGCATAAAATTACACAGACTATACAGCACATAAACAGGCCATTTGGCCCATCGAGCCCCTGCCGTCTCTCTGCAAGAGCACTTCAGCTAGTCCCGCTCCCCCACCCTTTCCCAATAATTATCTGTCCATTGAAATGAATGGGCTCCTCGCAAGCTCGGCTCCCACTGGGGCAGGGTAGGATGACATAATCTATATCATATATATAGCGCAGCAATCGTGAACCTGACTTGAAAACCGATTGTTCTTTTCCCCTTCGCAATCCTCTCTCTTCAGCAGGTGGTGATTCATACTTGATTTCCTTCACTCACGAACAGGACTTCGTTGCTCTACAGATGACACTGTTTGACTCAGTGACTGTGGTTTTGCTCGGCTTCAGTCACTGCAAGCCTTTGCTCTGAATTCTTTTGTCAAATTGGCTTCCAATATCCTGGACTTCGGTGGACATGCAAGACTACGTTTATGCTTTGAACTACACTGGATTACACCGCTACGTTTCTGCACTGGACTACACTAGATTACACCGTAAGGCTCATCATCATAGGCAGTCCCTCGAAATTGAGGAAGACTTGCTTCCACTCTAAAAATGAGTCCTTAGGTGACTGAATAGTCCAATATGGGAATTACAGCCTCTGTCACAGGTGGGGCAGAAAGTCGTTGAGGGAAGGGGTGGGTGGGACTGGTTTGCCACACGCTCCTTCTGTTGCCTGCGCTTCATTTCTGCATGCTCCCGGTGACGAGACTCGAGGTGCTCAGCGCCCTCCCGGATGCACTT
The DNA here is from genome assembly GCF_044704955.1 of Pristiophorus japonicus. Classification (NCBI taxonomy): domain Eukaryota; kingdom Metazoa; phylum Chordata; class Chondrichthyes; family Pristiophoridae; genus Pristiophorus; species Pristiophorus japonicus. The sequence goes on from NC_091985.1 coordinate 31,936,316, forward strand.
CCTTAACTTAGGGCGGTCTTTGGCCAGGGACTCCCAGGTGTCGGTGAGGATGTTGCACTTTATCAGGGACGCTTTGAGGCTACCTGCTGCTTTTCCATCTCTGCTGCAAAAATATATTTTACCTTTTAACTGTGGCTGTGTCTTTGCTGAACTGGTTTCTCAGCTCTGCTGGCTTCTAGCTCATAGTTGGTATTTCACTCATTCTACCGGTTTTCAACTTTGCTGGTCGCAAAGTTCTCATGTGTACTTCTTTGTCTCTAAGATTGAGACCATCCGTTTGGCCACCTCTGCCTCTTCCCTTCCTTCCCCTAGCCCATCGGGCCAAACTTCATCTAAGGAAGCCCCCTGCCCTAGCCCTGACCTCACATCTTTCTCCAGTTTCTCTCAGATCTTCCCTCATAACCTTTCCGAGCTCATCCTGTCCATGAGACCCACTTCCTGCTCCCTTGAACCTATTCCCACCAAACTGCTGATCCCCCAACTTCCTTTTCTGGCTCCCATGTTAGCTGACATTGTTAACGGTTCTCTCTTCTCATAATGTCACCCTCTCCCTCAAATCTGCCGTCATCACCCCTCTCCTCAAAAAGCCAACCCTTGACCCCTCCTTCCTTGCAAACTACCACCGCATCTCCAACCTCCCTTTCCTCTCCAAAGTCCTTGAACGTATTGTCGCTTCCCAAATCCGTGCCCATATTTCCCGCAATTCCATGTTTGAATCCCTCCAATCCAGCTTCCGCGCCTGCCACGGTAATGAAACGGCTCTCAAAGTCACAAATGACATCCCGTGTGACTGTGACAAAGGCAAACTATCCCTCCTCGTCCATATTAAATTGTCTGCAGCCATTGACACAGTTGACCACTCCATCCTTCTTCAACACCTCTCCACCATCGTCCAGCTGGGTGGGACTACATTTGCCTGGTTCCATTCTTATCTATCTAATCATAGCCAGAGAATCACCTGCAATGGCTTCTCTTCCCACCCTCACATCGTGTCCTCTGGTGTCCCCCAAGGATCTATCCTTGGCCCTCTCCTATTTCTCATCTACATGCTGTCGCTTGGCGAAATCATCCGAAAACACAGCGTCAGTTTCCACATGTACACTGATGGCGCCCAGCTCTACATCACTACCACTTCTCTCGACCCCTCCACGGTTTCTAAATTGTCAGACTGCTTGTCCGACATTCAGTTCTGGATGAGCAGAAATTTTCTCCGATTGAATATTGGGAAGACCGAAGCCATTGTTTTTGGTCCCCGCCACAAAATCCGTTTCCTCGACACTGACTCCATCCCTCTCCCCAACTCCCGTCTGAGACTGAACCAGACTTTTCGCAAACTTGGTGTCATATTTGACCCTGAAATGAGCTTTCGACCACATATCCACGGCATAACTAAGACTGCCTATTTCCGCCTCCGTAACATCGCCTATCTCTGCCCTTGCCTCAGCTCATCTGCTGCTGAAGCCCTCATCCATGCCTTTGCAACTTGTAGACTTGACTATTCCAATACACTCCTGACTAGCTTCCCACATTCTACCCTACGTAAACTAGAGGCGATCCAAAACTCAGTTGCCCGTGACCTAACTCTCACCAAGTCCCGCTCACCCATCACCCCTGTGCTCACTGACCTACATTGGCTCCCGGTTGAGCAACGCCTCGATTTAAAAATTCTCATCCTGTTTTCAATTCCCTCCATGGCCTCGCCCCTCCCTATCTCTGTAATCTCGTTCAGCCCCACAACCCCCCGAGATGTCCGCGCTCCTCTAATTCTGCCCTCTTGAGCATCCCTGATTATAATCACTCAACCATTGGTGGCCGTGCCTTCTGTTGCCTCAGCCCCAAGCTCTGGAACTCCCTGCCTAAACCTCTCCGCCTCTCTACCTCTCTCTCCTCCTTCAAGATGCTCCTTAAAACCTACATCTTTGACCAAACATTTGGTCACCTGCCCTAATTTCTCCTTATGTGGCTCGGCGTTAAAATATTTGTCTCAGAATACTCCTGTGAAGCGCCTTGGGACATTTCACTATGTTAAAGGTGCTATATAAATGCAAGTAGTTGTTGTTGGATACAGGTGCCAGTCCCTCTGTGAAATGACCGCACTCCAGACACGATCCTGGGAAAGTGAGTTCCAGCAGGGTACTCGAGTGGGGTGGGGCGGGGATGGAATATCAGAGCTAAGTCTAGTCGTTGCTGGTCTTCCAGCCGTAGAGATGAGCTCCACATCATCATCATCATCATCATCATAGGCAGTCCCTCGGAATCGAGGAAGCCTTGCTTCCACTCTTAGAATGAGTCCTTAGGTGGCTGAACAGTCCAATACGAGAGCCGCAGTCCCTGCCACAGGTGGGACAGGCAGCCGTTGAGGGTAAGGGTGGGTGGGACAGGTTTGCCGCACGTTCTTTCCGCTGCCTGCGCTTGATTTCTGCATGCACTCGGCGATGAGACTCGAGGTGCTCAGCGCCCTCCCCGATGCACTTCCTCCACTTCGGGCGGTCTTTGGCCAGGGACTCCCAGGTGTCGGTGGGGATGTTGCACTTTATCAGGGAAGCTTTGAAGGTGTCCCTGTAACGTTTCCTCTGCCCACCTTTGGCTTGTTTGCCGTGAAGGAGTTCCGAGTAGAGCGCTTGCTTTGGGACCCAATGACTGTGTGCATCTCAGCCCTTTCAAACTTGAAGGGTGACTGAACGTGAATGCTCAGCCCAGATAGCCAGCACTGCTCAACCCTATACAATACACATCCAACACTGCAGAAATGGTTAGAGGGAGCTGTTACACTGCCACAGTCCACCACAGAAGTCGGATTTACTTGGATCTTAAAGGGGCAGTCTCTTCATGAAAAACATGTTTGGCAAACCTATTCTTGGTTGTGATGGGGAAGGCTCTAAATGCTCTTCATCATGATTCACCACTGTGCCTCACTGATGCACCCCTCGAGTTTGCTTGCAAACAAAACGTGATTCACCACAACATTTTTTTTTAACAAACACAGAGCTCTTTAAATATAAATGTTGTCTCAGCCCAACATCTGCATAAACTGACATACAAAAATAGGTTCCCCTTGGATATTTTTACAGTAGGAACGAGAATAAGTGCTGGCGCTCGTGAGAAAAAGATAGCACAGTTCAGAAAAATAACAATTGTAAATTGTTTATGAAGCTCAGCGGGTAGTAAACAGACAACTTTGGCAAGTTGCTGAGGCACACGGTGCAGGCAGCAACCAGTTTCCATCCCTAGTCCGTAATAAGGTAGCTGTATCAGTCGGGGGTTTGGGGAGGGGGAGAGGGGCACACGGGATGGAGTGCTGCAATTGTTCACAGGCTAAAGCAAGGGTAAAGCAGGCAGGATATCCTCACATCCAATCATCGTCCAGTGACCCCGGCTGAAAATGGGTATGGATTGACTTTGAATCAGGACAACAACAACTTGTATTTATATAGCGTCTTTAACGTAGTGAAACGTCCCAAAGCGCTTCACAGGATTATTATGAGGTAAAAATATGACAATGAGCCACATAAGTAGGAATTAGGGCAGGTGACCTAAAGCTTGGTCAAAGAGGTAGGTTTTAAGGAGCGTCTTGCAGGAGGAAAGAGAGGTAGAGAGACAGAGTGGTTTAGGCAGGGAATTCCAGAGCTTGGGACCTAGACAACAGAAGGCACGGCCACCAATGGTTGAGCGATTATAATCAGGGATGCTCAGGAAGGCAGAATTAGAGGAGCGCAGACATCTCGGATTGTGGGGTTGTGAGACTGGAGGAGATTACAGAGATAGGGAGGGGCGAGGCCATGGTGGGATTTGAAAATAAGGATCAGAATTTTAATATCGAGGCGTTGCTCAACCGGGAGCCAATGTAGGTCAGCGAGCACAGGGGTGATGGGTGAGCGGGACTTGGTGCGAGTTAGGACACGGGCAGTCTTGATGCTCGCCTGCACCCCGTTTGGTTACGTAGACTTGTTGGCACTCGAGTGTTGAGGCTCACCAATGTAAAACTGACCACTTGGCCAAGTTAGGAAAGGGCTGTCAGCGCATATGCAAACATATCCCAGTTTGAGTAAGAGGAGGGTGGAAAAGAACTTGGTGCAGGTGTGTTTTTTTTAGCAACTTTGAGAAATGAAACGTGTTGCAGATGGCACATTAATGGTCACGTTTGGAAAAAAAACATTGTTTTATCAGGAGGATCACACCTGTTTTCAGGGCAAAAATAGCCCCCGGAGACAAAGAAAGTGCATTACAGAAGAAAGAGAGGAAAACATAGGGTCAACCAGGAGGCCAGTCCACACCTGTCCTGCCGACAAATCTGAACAAAGCTCTCTGCTTCTCTAATATTTACTGGCTCGCTCCACCATAAGGAGCTCTCAGCTTGATCGCCCCACTAAAGAAAGAAAACTTGGATTTATATAGCGCCTTTCACGACCACCCGCGCTTTACAGCCAATGAAGCACTTTTGGAGTGTAGTCACTGTTGTAATGTAGGAAACGCGGCAGCCAATTTGCACATAGGCAAGTTCCCACAAACAGCAATGTGATAACGACCAGATAATGGCCCTGAAATTCCAGTTGGAGGCTTCTTTCGGACGAACGCCTCCCACTGGAGAATTTTTATGGAAGTACCTGGTGGTCCCGGAGGAGCCTGTGATTCCGGTGGGAAGGCCTTCTCTTCCCGCGCTGCGAAGTGCGCTCCCATCCTCCAGGTTCGGACGCAGAAGGTGCAGTCACGTGGGACTGCTCAGCCAATCAGGTACAATATTCCACAGCTTTCTCATTAATAGCAACAAGAACTCTGTAACTACGAGTTCTCATTGCTATTAATGAGAAAAAAAACAAACACACTAAACACCAGAATAAAAAATCAAATGAATTGCAATTAAAATTAATAAATGTCTTAGAAAAAAAATTCTGATTTTTTAAAAATAGTTTTTTAAATTATGGTTTAAAATAAACTTACCATAGTGGGCAGGATGGTTAACAATAAAATGCGTTTTTTAAATTTTATTTTATTATGTCTTTGTGTGTTTTAAAATTCTTACGCAAGAATTTTCAGGACATCCGCTGGGCAAGATATGGGTAAATACTGCAATCTTGCCCTTGCAAATGTCCTTGCTCCCGAGATGTAGAGGATCTGTGAAGGTGGAGCTTGATAGATCGGAAAAGCCAGTTTTCAGTGCATGCTGAAAACTGGCTTTTGCGATGCCTTCCCGGGTCCATACACGCTCCGTACAGACCGGGAGGCCGGGATTTCTGGGCCAATCTGTTTTTTCGTTATGTTGATTGAGTGATAAATATTGGTCAGCACACCGGGAATAACTCCCCTGCTCTTATTCGCCATGGGATCTCGAGTTAATGATACTGGTAATGCTACATGGACAAAGAAATCTTTACACTTTCACTTCTAATTTTCTCTCTCTCCTCCTTGATAAGCAAATGAGGGAGAAATGAATAGAAGGTTATACTGATGGGGTTAGATGAAGAGGGGTGGAAAGAGCTTGGTGTGCAGCATAAACACTGGCCACGTTGTCCAAGGCCGTGCCGTGGATTTTGATGACCAGGGGTCAGTGCTGTGCGGCAGGGTCAGGTTGGTGGAGAACCTTTGTCTTACAGATGTTTAGTGTAAGGCCCATGCTTTTGTACACCTCGGTGAAGATGTTGACAATGGCTTGGAGGTCGGCCTCTGAATGTGCGCAGGCGCAAGTGTCGTCCGCCTACTGTAGTTCGATGACAGAGGATGGGACGGTTTTGGATCTAGCCGAGAGGCGACGAAGGTTCCCATTGGTTCTATAGTTTAGTTCCACTCTAGCGGTGAGCTTCTTGAGAGTGAGATAGAACATTGCAGTGAGGAAGATCAAGAAGAGCATTGGCGTGATGATACAGCCCTGCTTGACCCTGGTCCGGACGTGGATTGGGTCTGTGCTGGATCCGTTGGTCAGGATTTTCCATACCTCAGGATCTATTATCAGTAAGGGCAGACATCGACGACAAGGTCCAACACCACCTCCAGTGTGCCAATAGTGCTATGTAGTATTAGGGCAACCCCGAACAGAACTACAGGTTGAAGCCCATTTGAAATTATAACAGGAAGACCCATGTCGCTGCCAGGAACTATCAATTTAAGGAAAGCTGATGTTCACTTAATGAGTGACACTTTGTTATCATACTGTCAGAACCTAACCAATGCTATTAGTTCTGTTTCCCGACAGGTAATCCACCCGAAGATCCACACGACATCATCCCGGGAGTCTGGGTGTAAGTGAAAAATTTGCATAAAGAACCTTTGGGTGCCAAGTGGGAGGGACCTTATCAAGTGTTATTGACCACCCAGGCAGCTGTTAAAGTCCAAGGAAAGAAAGCCTGGATCCACACTTCACATGTTAAACGAGCACCCGTAACTGAAGCTGAAATCTAATAAGGACAATTACTTTTTGCCAAAATGTATAAATTTAATGTATTACTGATTGTAGGTATTCTAGGCATAGGCCTACTTCTTACTAGCCGACCCTCTGCACCAAAGGGAAATAGTAGAGTACCAAGGGAATTACATATAAATACCTTTTTAGATATGTCATACATTTATGCCAAACAAGGTAACATTTCTAGTTGTTGGGGGTGTGCGCATATTCCTATTCACTCAAAGGGAGGGATTCTCTTGAGGCCAGTTCCCTTGAATATCTCGGAAATGGCTGAGTGGATAATTAATCAAAACAAAACAGGCAATGCGTTTCAGGATACGGAAAACTGGGCACGTAAATGGAAGTCAGCAGGTTACAATCTGACTACCTTTGAAGGGGGATACCAACCGTGCTACAATAATTCCAAACGGCTCCCATTTTTTGTTATCACTAATGCAACGGGAATAGGAAGACCGGGGGAATCGGTCTGTCTGATTAGAAATATCAAAGGAGGCCAAAATATGGGGTATAGTAACTGCTCCCAGAATTATAATATAATCAAGCCACGGAACCGTCCAAACTGGGCCGATGTGGGAATTTTTAACGTAACGAGGATTCTGAATAAAACAGATGGAAAAGCCTGGACAGGCCCCGGAGTGTTGCTGACAAAGAAACAGCTAACCTTCATTGCCTATAATGGCACCTATTGGGTGTGTGGCCACAAGGCCTACCCTTGGCTGCCCCAGAATTGGACGGGATCCTGCTATTTAGCCTACATTGTGCCTTATATGTATCATATAAAGTCACTATCGGAACATTTACACCGTCCTAAGAGAGCTATCACAGAAACAGAGAGGTTCTTTGCCATTCTGATCCCCAGGTATGGGATCGCCAGACTGGCAAGGGAATCCATTAACATGGCATCCATTGTGGAACGGGTAGCCAATGATACCTCAGAGGCCCTAGTTAAAATCAATGCAGAAATGGTAGCAATCCGCACAGTAGCTCTACAGAATAGACTGGCCCTTGATTACATCCTGGCTGAAAAGGGAGGTACTTGCACCCTACTCGGAACTGAGTGTTGCACATATATCCCAGATAGCTCTGAAGAAATTACCCACTTAGCAGAGCATATCCAAAAGAAGGTAGAAAAACTTAAGCAACCCCCATCATTCACATTGTGGAGTGGAGCCACTGTATGGCTAGGTTCAATTGGAACTTCATTGGTGGAAGGTTTAATTCTAGTCGTTGTAATTATTTTACACCTTGCAGGTCCCAGCAGACCGTCTGTATGTGGCACAGGGGTATGTTATGCTTAAGGGAAGGTTGTTTACTGGTTGAATTAAGATATTGATTTGGATTAAATTGGAATAAGGTTAATTAACCTACTAAAACCAGATTTCCATTGTGGCCACGATGGAACTCGGGTTGGTGTAAATTTGTGTGGAAGCTACTCGTCCGGACATGTGGTGAAACACATCAACAAATTTTAGAAGGAAACTCTATTAACATGTATGAAATTATTTTATAGAATGTTTAACCAGTGATAGCTGATGTTTTATGATTCAGTTTGTGAAAGAATCAAAGGGGGGATTGATAGAGAATTCAAGCTCTGCAGCCTGGCTGCAGTTTTGAGAAAACACAGACCACATTGCATTAAGTCATCAATCAACTTGACATTTTAGGACCTTTGGATAGCGAGCCAATTAAAGGTTAATAGACTATCAATTGAGCCAATAAGGTTAAAGAAGGCGAGTTCTTTTCTGTAAATTGAACCAGGTATAAGTACAGCCATTTTGGCCATGTGGTCTCAGAAGGACAAAGGCCTGGCTTAAAGCCAAGAGCTTGTTGCTGCTGCCAGAATAAAGTTACATTAAAACTACAATCGGAGTTCGTATTTCATTGGAAATTAAGAGATCTAACATCCCCTGGGAGGATAGATGCATCAATGTCAGTTTTCTCGATCAGGCCAACATTCCCAGCATCGAAGCACTGACCACACTCGACCAGCTCCGTTGGGCGGGCCACATCGTCCGCATGCCCGACGCAAGTCTCCCAAAGCAAGCGCTCTACTCGTAACTCCTACACGGCAAGTGAGCCCTAGTTGGGCAGAGGAAATGTTTTAAGGACACCCTCAAGCCTCCTTGATAAAGTGCAACATCCCCACCGGTACCTGTGAATCCCTGGCCCAAGACCAGCCTAAGTGGAGGAAGAGCATCCGGGAGGGCGTTGAACACCTCGAGTCTCATTGCCGAGAGTATGCAGAAAGCAAGCGCAGGCAGCGGAAGGAGCGTGCGGCAAACCAGATTCCCCACCCACCCTTTCCTTCAACCACTGTCTGTCCCACCTGTGACAGACTGTAATTCCTGTATTGGACTGTTCAGTCACCTAAGAACTCACTTTTAGAGTGGAAGCAAGTCTTCCTCAATTTCAAGGGGCTGTCTATGATGATGAAACACTGGCATAGACTAGTTAGGCCGAATGGCCTGTTTCTGTGCTGTACAATCGATGGAATTCTTTTGTTTCTCTCTTCTGCTGTAATTCTGTTTTACCTCCATTATTTCTCTCTCTCTCTCTTTCTCTCTCTCTTTCTCCCTCTGTTTTTCTGTCCTCCATTTTTGTTGCTCTATTCCTTTACTTCTGTTTGTCGCTCCTCCTCTGCTTCTATTTCATTCCCCCCATTATGTGTTAGCCTCTGCATCAGAAGGTTGTGGGTTCAAGTCCCACTCCAGGAACTTGAGCACAAAAATCTAGGCTGACACTCCATTGAAGTGCTAAGGGAGTGTCGTCTTTCAGATGGGATGTTAAACCGAGGCTCCATATGCTCACTCAGGTGGACGTAAAAGGCCCTAAGAGCAAAGGAGTTAGCCCCGGTGACCTGGATAATTTTTATCCCTCAATCAATATCACTAAAAAACAGATTATCTGATCAATATCAAATTGCTATTTATGGGAGCTTGCTGTGCGCAAAATCGACTGCCCTCCTTTTTGCCTCCTCTGGAGCTGGAGCTGCCATGTAGATACACTACAGATAGCAGCACGGGGGAGAGGAGGGAGTTTGTTGGCTATTATCCTGGGAGCAAGACTTTAAAAGGAGCGCAGGAGAGGGACAACAAAAGTATCGGGAGTGGGAGTTTAAGAGGATCAGGGAGTGGGATTTTGAAAGTAGTCGGAGAGCGGGACTGGAAGTTTGACTTTAAAAGGAGTTAAGGAGCGCAGCTGAAATAAAAATTGGAAGCTGGCTTATGTTAACCGACGGTTGGGAGTGTCCCGACAGCCCGGGTAATGTTTGGACCAACCATTAAAGTCACAGGGCTGAATAATCCTTTAACTTGCTAACATTAATCTGAACCATTCCTCCCAATCCAGCGGACAAAGTGGTAACTTCAGCATCTGTTCACACCTGGTGGTGTAATTTACACCACAGGGCCTGTGGCACATTAATAAATCATTCCTGCTGCTATAAAATAATAAAAACAGCTATCAATCTCACGGTGGGTGACGTAGGTGGGCTGTGCACGGCAGCAGGGATCTCTCCCATCTCATGCTCGTCGTACAAAAAAGGAAACCCAGTACCTCAAACCATTATTGAATCATAAAATTGTGCAGCATAGAAGGAGGCCATGGTGCCTGTGAGCTATCCAATTAGTCCCACTTCCCTGCTCTTTCCCCACTGCCCTGCAATTTTTTCCTTTTCAAGGATTTATCCACTTCCCTTTTGAAAGCTACTATTGAATCTGCTTCCTCCACCCTTTCTGTCAGTGCATGACACATCATAACAACTCGCTGCGTAATAACATTTGTCCTCAACTCCCCCCCGGGTTTCTTGCCAATTATTTTAAGACCGTGTCCTCTGCTTGCCGACCCACTTGGCAGAGAAAACAATTTCTCCCTGCTTGCTTTATCAAAAGCCCTCACAATTTTGAACACCTCTATGAAATCTCCCTTTAACCTTCCCTGCTCTAAGAATGATCCCAGCTTCTCGAGTCTTTCGAACTGAACTCCCTAATTCTAACACTACTTCTCACATTGTTATTCTTTCCAGGACTAGTTGATTGGAAAACGATCAGGACTGAAAGCAGCAGGTCCCTTCCCCTGTAAATAGTCCACAGGCTGCCTCATTAAAACCAGTTAATAGGCCATGGCTTCAGTCATAGGCTACCCCATTAAAACCAGTTAATAGGCCATGGCTTCGGCCATAGGCTGCCCCATTAAAACCAGTTAATAGGCCATGGCTTCGGCCATAGGCTGCCTCATTAAAACCGGTTAATAGGCCACGGCTTCGGTCACAGGCTCCCTCATTAAAACCGGTTAATAGGCCATGGCTTCGGCCATAGGCTGCCCCATTAAAACCAGTTAATAGGCCATGGCTTCGGCCATAGGCTGCCCCATTAAAACCAGTTAATAGGCCACGGTTTCGGCCATAGTCTGCCCCATTAAAACCAGTTAATAGACCATGGCTTCAGCCATAGGCTGCCCCATTAAAACCTGTTAATAGGCCATGGCTTCGGTCATAGGCTGCCCCATTAAAACCAATTAATAGGCCATGGCTTCGGTCATAGGCTGCCCCATTAAAACCAGTTAATAGGCCATGGCTTCGGCCATAGGCTGCTTCATTAAAACCAGTTAAGAGGCCATGGCTTCGGTCACATGCTGCCCCATTAAAACCAGTTAATAGGCCATGGCTTCGGCCATAGGCTGCCCCATTAAAACCAGTTAATAGGCCATGGCTTCGGCCATAGGCTGCCCCATTAATACCAGTTAATAGGCCATGGCTTCGGCCATAGGCTGCCCCATTAAAACCAGTTAATAGGCCATGGCTTCAGTCATAGGCTGCCTCATTAAAACCAGTTAATAGGCCATGGCTTCGGCCACAGGCTGCCCCATTAAAACCAGTTAATAGGCCATGGCTTCAGTCATAGGCTGCCTCATTAAAACCAGTTAATAGGCCATGGCTTCGGTCACAGGCTGCCCCATTAAAACCAGTTTATAGGCCATGGCTTCGGCCATAGGCTGCCTCATTAAAACCAGTTAATAGGCCATGGCTTCAGTCATAGGCTGCCTCATTAAAACCAGTTAATAGGCCATGGCTTCGGTCACAGGCTGCCCCATTAAAACCAGTTTATAGGCCATGGCTTCGGCCATAGGCTGCCTCATTAAAACCAGTTAATAGGCCATGGCTTCGGCCACAGGTTGCCCTATTAAAACCAGTTAATAGGCCATGGCTTCAGTCATAGGCTGCCTCATTAAAACCAGTTAATAGGCCATGGCTTCGGCCATAGGCTGCCTCATTAAAACCAGTTAATAGGCCATGGCTTCGGCCATAGGCTGCCCCATTAAAACCAGTTAATAGACCATGGCTTCGGCCACAGGCTGCCTCATTAAAACCAGTTAATAGGCCATGGCTTTGGCCATAGGCTGCCTCATTAAAACCAGTTAATAGGCCATGGCGTCGGCCACAGGCTGCCTCATTAAAACCAGTTAATAGGCCATGGCTTCGGCCATAGGCTGCCTCATTAAAACCAGTTAATAGGCCATGGCTTCGGCCACAGGCTGCCCCATTAAAACCAGTTAATAGACCATGGCTTCGGCCACAGGCTGCCTCATTAAAACCGGTTAATAGGCCACGGCTTCGGTCACAGGCTGCCTCATTAAAACCGGTTAATAGGCCATGGCTTCCGCCATAGGCTGCCCCATTAAAACCAGTTAATAGGCCATGGCTTCGGTCATAGTCTGCCCCATTAAAACCAGTTAATAGGCCATGGCTTCGGTCATAGGCTGCCCCATTAAAACCAATTAATAGGCCATGGCTTCGGTCATAGGCTGCCCCATTAAAACCAGTTAATAGGCCATGGCTTCGGCCATAGGCTGCCTCATTAAAACCAGTTACGAGGCCATGGCTTCGGCCATAGGCTGCCTCATTAAAACCAGTTAAGAGGCCAAGGCTTCGGCCATAGGCTGCCTCATTAAAACCAGTTAAGAGGCCATGGCTTCGGCCATAGGCTGCCTCATTAAAACCAGTTAATAGGCCATGGCTTCGGCCATAGGCTGCCCCATTTAAACCAGTTAATAGGCCATGGCTTCAGTCATAGGCTGCCTCATTAAAACCAGTTAAGAGGCCAAGGCTTCGGCCATAGGCTGCCCCATTAAAACCAGTTAATAGGCCATGGCTTCAGTCATAGGCTGCCTCATTAAAACCAGTTAATAGGCCATGGCTTCGGTCACAGGCTGCCCCATTAAAACCAGTTTATAGGCCATGGCTTCGGCCATAGGCTGCCCAATTAAAACCAGTTAATAGGCCATGGCTTCGGCCATAGGCTGCCTCATTAAAACCAGTGAATAGGCCATGGCTTCGGCCACAGGCTGCCCCATTAAAACCAGTTAATAGGCCATGGCTTGGGCCATAGGCTGCCCCATTAAAACCAGTTAATAGGCCAAGGCTTCAGTCATAGGCTGCCTCATTAAAACCAGTTAAGAGGCCAAGGCTTCGGCCATAGGTTGCCCCATTAAAACCAGTTAATAGGCCATGGCTTCGGCCATAGGCTGCCTCATTAAAACCAGTTAATAGGCCATGGCTTCGGCCATAGGCTGCCCCATTAAAACCAGTTAATAGGCCAAGGCTTCAGTCATAGGCTGCCTCATTAAAACCAGTTAAGAGGCCAAGGCTTCGGCCATAGGCTGCCCCATTAAAACCAGTTAATAGGCCATGGCTTCAGTCATAGGCTGCCTCATTAAAACCAGTTAATAGGCCATGGCTTCGGTCACAGGCTGCCCCATTAAAACCAGTTTATAGGCCATGGCTTCGGCCATAGGCTGCCCCATTAAAACCAGTTAATAGGCCATGGCTTCGGCCATAGGCTGCCTCATTAAAACCAGTGAATAGGCCATGGCTTCGGCCACAGGCTGCCCCATTAAAACCAGTTAATAGGACATGGCTTCGGCCATAGGCTGCCCCATTAAAACCAGTTAATAGGTCAAGGCTTCAGTCATAGGCTGCCTCATTAAAACCAGTTAAGAGGCCAAGGCTTCGGCCATAGGCTGCCCCATTAAAACCAGTTAAGAGGCCATGGCTTCAGTCATCGGCTGCCTCATTAAAACCAGTTAATAGGCCATGGCTTCGGTCACAGGCTGCCCCATTAAAACCAGTTTATAGGCCATGGCTTCGGCCATAGGCTGCCCAATTAAAACCAGTTAATTGGCCATGGCTTCTGCCATAGGCTGCCTCATTAAAACCAGTTAAGAGGCCATGGCTTCGGCCACAGGCTGCCTCATTAAAACCAGTTAAGAGGCCAAGGCTTCGGCCATAGGCTGCCCCATTAAAACCAGTTAACAGGCCATGGCTTCGGTCACAGGCTGCCCCATTAAAACCAGTTAATAGGCCATGGCTTCGGTCATAGGCTGCCCCATTAAAACCAATTAATAGGCCATGGCTTCGGTCATAGGCTGCCCCATTAAAACCAGTTAATAGGCCATGGCTTCGGCCATAGGCTGCCTCATTAAAACCAGTTAAGAGGCCAAGGCTTCAGTCAGAGGCTGCCTCATTAAAACCGGTTAAAAGGCCATGGCTTCGGCCATAGGCTGCCCAATTAAAACCAGTTAATAGGCCATGGCTTCGGCCATAGGCTGCCTCATTAAAACCAGTGAATAGGCCATGGCTTCGGTCATAGGCTGCCTCATTAAAACCAGTTAATAGGCCATGGCTTCGGCCATAGGCTGCCTCATTAAAACCAGTTAATAAGCCATGGCTTCGGCCATAGGCTGCCCCATTAAAACCAGTTAATAGGCCATGGCTTCAGCCATAGTCTGCCCCATTGAAACCAGTTAATAGACCATGGCTTCAGCCATAGGCTGCCCCATTAAAACCTGTTAATAGGCCATGGCTTCGGTCATAGGCTGCCCAATTAAAACTAGTTAATAGGCCATGGCTTCGGCCATAGGATGCCCCATTAAAACCGGTTAATAGGCCATGGCTTCGGTCACAGGCTGCCTCATTAAAACCAGTTAATAGGCCATGGCTTCGGTCATAGGATGCCCCATTAAAACCAGTTAAGAGGCCATGGCTTCGGCCATAGGCTGCCTCATTAAAACCAGTTAAGAGGCCAAGGCTTCGGCCATAGGCTGCCTCATTAAAACCAGTTAAGAGGCCATGGCTTCGGCCATAGGCTGCCTCATTAAAACCAGTTAATAGGCCATGGCTTCGGCCATAGGCTGCCCCATTAAAACCAGTTAATAGGCCATGGCTTCAGTCATAGGCTGCCTCATTAAAACCAGTTAAGATGCCAAGCCTTCGGCCATAGGCTGCCCCATTAAAACCAGTTAATAGGCCATGGCTTCAGTCATAGGCTGCCTCATTAAAACCAGTTAATAGGCCATGGCTTCGGCCATAGGCTGCTCCATTAAAACCAGTTAATAGGCCATGGCTTCGGTCACAGTCTGCCCCATTAAAACCAGTTAATAGGCCATGGCTTCGGTCATAGGCTGCCCCATTAAAACCAATTAATAGGCCATGGCTTCGGATATAGGCTGCCCCATTAAAACCAGTTAATAGGCCATGGCTTCGGCCATAGGCTGCCTCATTAAAACCAGTTACGAGGCCATGGCTTCGGCCATAGGCTGCCTCATTAAAACCAGTTAAGAGGCCAAGGCTTCGGCCATAGGCTGCCTCATTAAAACCAGTTAATAGGCCATGGCTTCGGCTATAGGCTGCCTCATTAAAACCAGTTAAGAGGCCAAGGCTTCGGCCATATGCTGCCTCATTAAAACCAGTTAATAGGCCATGGCTTCGGCCATAGGCTGCCTCATTAAAACCAGTTAAGAGGCCAAGGCTTCGGCCATATGCTGCCTCATTAAAACCAGTTAAGAGGCCATGGCTTCGGCCATAGGCTGCCTCATTAAAACCAGTTAATAGGCCATGGCTTCGGCCATAGGCTGCCCCATTAAAACCAGTTAATAGGCCATGGCTTCAGTCATAGGCTGCCTCATTAAAACCAGTTAAGAGGCCAAGGCTTCGGCCATAGGCTGCCCCATTAAAACCAGTTAATAGGCCATGGCTTCAGTCATAGGCTGCCTCATTAAAACCAGTTAATAGGCCATGGCTTCGGTCACAGGCTGCCCCATTAAAACCAGTTTATAGGCCATGGCTTCGGCCATAGGCTGCCCAATTAAAACCAGTTAATAGGCCATGGCTTCGGCCATAGGCTGCCGCATTAAAACCAGTTAAGAGGCCATGGCTTCGGCCATAGGCTGCCTCATTAAAACCAGTTAAGAGGCCAAGGCTTCGGCCATAGGCTGCCCCATTAAAACCAGTTAACAGGCCATGGCTTCGGTCACAGGCTGCCCCATTAAAACCAGTTAATAGGCCATGGCTTCGGTCATAGGCTGCCCCATTAAAACCAATTAATAGGCCATGGCTTCGGTCATAGGCTGCCCCATTAAAACCAGTTAATAGGCCATGGCTTCGGCCATAGGCTGCCTCATTAAAACCAGTTAAGAGGCCATGGCTTCGGCCATAGGCTGCCTCATTAAAACCAGTTAAGAGGCCAAGGCTTCAGTCAGAGGCTGCCTCATTAAAACCGGTTAAAAGGCCATGGCTTCGGCCATAGGCTGCCCAATTAAAACCAGTTAATAGGCCATGGCTTCGGCCATAGGCTGCCTCATTAAAACCAGTGAATAGGCCATGGCTTCGGTCATAGGCTGCCTCATTAAAACCAGTTAATAGGCCATGGCTTCGGCCATAGGCTGCCTCATTAAAACCAGTTAATAAGCCATGGCTTCGGCCATAGGCTGCCCCATTAAAACCAGTTAATAGGCCATGGCTTCAGCCATAGTCTGCCCCATTAAAACCAGTTAATAGACCATGGCTTCAGCCATAGGCTGCCCCATTAAAACCAGTTAATAGGCCTTGGCTTCGGTCATAGGCTGCCCCATTAAAACCAGTTAATAGACCATGGCTTCAGCCATAGGCTGCCCCATTAAAACCAGTTAATAGGCCATGGCTTCGGCCATAGGCTGCCTCATTAAAACCAGTTAAGAGGCCATGGCTTCGGCCATAGGCTGCCTCATTAAAACCAGTTAATATGCCATGGCTTCGGCCATAGGCTGCCCAATTAAAACCAGTTAATAGGCCATGGCTTCAGTCATAGGCTGCCTCATTAAAACCAGTTAATAGGCCATGGCTTCGGTCACAGGCTGCCCCATTAAAACCAGTTTATAGGCCATGGCTTCGGCCATAGGCTGCCCAATTAAAACCAGTTAATAGGCCATGGCTTCGGCCATAGGCTGCCTCATTAAAACCAGTGAATAGGCCATGGCTTCGGCCACAGGCTGCCCCATTAAAACCAGTTAATAGGCCATGGCTTCGGCCATAGGCTGCCTCAATAAAACCAGTTAAGAGGCCAAGGCTTCGGTCATAGGCTGCCCCATTAAAACCAGTTAATAGGCCATGGCTTCGGCCATAGGCTGCCTCATTAAAACCAGTTAATAGGCCATGGCTTCGGCCATAGGCTGCCTCATTAAAACCAGTTAAGAGGCCAAGGCTTCGGCCATAGGCTGCCCCATTAAAACCAGTTAATAGGCCATGGCTTCGGCCATAGGCTGCCTCATTAAAACCAGTTAATAGGCCAAGGCTTCAGTCATAGGCTGCCTCATTAAAACCAGTTAAGAGGCCAAGGCTTCGGCCATAGGCTGCCCCATTAAAACCAGTTAATAGGCCATGGCTTCAGTCATAGGCTGCCCCATTAAAACCAGTTAATAGACCATGGCTTCGGTCACAGGCTGCCCCATTAAAACCAGTTTATAGGCCATGGCTTCGGCCATAGGCTGCCCAATTAAAACCAGTTAATAGGCCATGGCTTCGGCCATAGGCTGCCTCATTAAAACCAGTGAATAGGCCATGGCTTCGGCCACAGGCTGCCCCATTAAAACCAGTTAATAGGCCATGGCTTCGGCCATAGGCTGCCTCATTAAAACCAGTTATGAGGCCATGGCTTCGGCCATAGGCTGCCTCATTAAAACCAGTTAAGAGGCCAAGGCTTCGGCCATAGGCTGCCTCATTAAAACCAGTTAATAGGCCATGGCTTCGGTCACAGGCTGCCCCATTAAAACCAGTTTATAGGCCATGGCTTCGGCCATAGGCTGCCCAATTAAAACCAGTTAATAGGCCATGGCTTCGGCCATAGGCTGCCTCATTAAAACCAGTGAATAGGCCATGGCTTCGGCCACAGGCTGCCCCATTAAAACCAGTTAATAGGCCATGGCTTCGGCCATAGGCTGCCTCATTAAAACCAGTTAAGAGGCCAAGGCTTCGGCCATAGGCTGCCCCATTAAAACCAGTTAATAGGCCATGGCTTCGGCCATAGGCTGCCTCATTAAAACCAGTTAATAGGCCATGGCTTCGGCCATAGGCTGCCTCATTAAAACCAGTTAAGAGGCCAAGGCTTCGGCCATAGGCTGCCCCATTAAAGCCAGTTAATAGGCCATGGCTTCGGCCATAGGCTGCCTCATTAAAACCAGTTAATAGGCCAAGGCTTCAGTCATAGGCTGCCTCATTAAAACCAGTTAAGAGGCCAAGGCTTCGGCCATAGGCTGCCCCATTAAAACCAGTTAATAGGCCATGGCTTCAGTCATAGGCTGCCCCATTAAAACCAGTTAATAGACCATGGCTTCGGTCACAGGCTGCCCCATTAAAACCAGTTTATAGGCCATGGCTTCGGCCATAGGCTGCCCAATTAAAACCAGTTAATAGGCCATGGCTTCGGCCATAGGCTGCCTCATTAAAACCAGTGAATAGGCCATGGCTTCGGCCACAGGCTGCCCCATTAAAACCAGTTAATAGGCCAAGGCTTCAGTCATAGGCTGCCTCATTAAAACCAGTTAAGAGGCCAAGGCTTCGGCCATAGGCTGCCCCATTAAAACCAATTAATAGGCCATGGCTTCAGTCATAGGCTGCCTCATTAAAACCAGTTAATAGGCCATGGCTTCGGTCACAGGCTGCCCCATTAAAACCAGTTTATAGGCCATGGCTTCGGCCATAGGCTGCCCAATTAAAACCAGTTAATTGGCCATGGCTTCGGCCATAGGCTGCCTCATTAAAACCAGTTAAGAGGCCATGGCTTCGGCCATAGGCTGCCTCATTAAAACCAGTTAAGAGGCCAAGGCTTCGGCCATAGGCTGCCCCATTAAAACCAGTTAACAGGCCATGGCTTCGGTCACAGGCTGCCCCATTAAAACCAGTTAATAGGCCATGGCTTCGGTCATAGGCTGCCCCATTAAAACCAATTAATAGGCCATGGCTTCGGTCATAGGCTGCCCCATTAAAACCAGTTAATAGGCCATGGCTTCGGCCATAGGCTGCCTCATTAAAACCAGTTAAGAGGCCATGGCTTCGGCCATAGGCTGCCTCATTAAAACCAGTTAAGAGGCCAAGGCTTCAGTCAGAGGCTGCCTCATTAAAACCAGTTAAAAGGCCATGGCTTCGGCCATAGGCTGCCCAATTAAAACCAGTTAATAGGCCAAGGCTTCCGTCATAGGCTGCCTCATTAAAACCAGTTAATAGGCCATGGCTTCGGTCACAGGCTGCCCCATTAAAACCAGTTTATAGGCCATGGCTTCGGCTATAGGCTGCCTCATTAAAACCAGTTAATAGGCCATGGCTTCGGCCATAGGCTGCCTCACTAAAACCAGTTAATAGGCCATGGCTTCGGCCATAGGCTGCCCCATTAAAACCAGTTAATAGGCCATGGCTTCAGTCATAGGCTGCCTCATTAAAACCAGTTAAGAGGCCAAGGCTTCGGCCATAGGCTGCCCCATTAAAACCAGTTAATAGGTCATGGCTTCGGCCATAGGCTGCCCCATTAAAACCAGTTAATAGGCCATGGCTTCGGCCATAGGCTGCCCCATTAAAACCAGTTAATAGGCCATGGCTTCAGTCAGAGGCTGCCTCATTAAAACCAGTTAATAAGCCATGGCTTCGGCCACAGGCTGCCCCATTAAAACCAGTTAATAGGCCATGGCTTCGGCCATAGGCTGCCCCATTAAAACCAGTTAATAGGCCATGGCTTCAGTCATAGGTTGCCTCATTAAAACCAGTTAATAGGCCAAGGCTTCGGTCACAGGCTGCCACATTAAAACCAGTTAATAGGTCATGGCTTCGGCCATAGGCTGCCCCATTAAAACCAGTTAATAGGCCATGGCTTCGGCCATAGGCTGCCCCATTAAAACCAGTTAATAGGCCATGGCTTCAGTCAGAGGCTGCCTCATTAAAACCAGTTAATAAGCCATGGCTTCGGCCACAGGCTGCCCCATTAAAACCAGTTAATAGGCCATGGCTTCGGCCATAGGCTGCCCCATTAAAACCAGTTAATAGGCCATGGCTTCAGTCATAGGTTGCCTCATTAAAACCAGTTAATAGGCCAAGGCTTCGGTCACAGGCTGCCACATTAAAACCAGTTTATAGGCCATGGCTTCGGCCATAGGCTGCCTCATTAAAACCAGTTAATAGGCCATGGCGTCGGCCACAGGCTGCCCTATTAAAACCAGTTAATAGGCCATGGCTTCGGCCATAGGCTGCCTCATTAAAACCAGTTAATAAGGCATGGCTTCGGCCATAGGCTACCCCATTATAACCAGTTAATAGACCATGGCTTCGGCCACAGGATGCCTCATTAAAACCAGTTAATAGGCCATGGCTTTGGCCATAGGCTGCCCCATTAAAACCGGTTAATAAGCCATGGCTTCGGTCACAGGCTGCCCCATTAAAACCGGTTAATAGGCCATGGCTTCGGCAATAGGCTGCCCCATTAAAACCAGTTAATAGGCCATGGCTTCGGCCACAGGCTGCCCCATTAAAACCAGTTAATAGGTCATGGCTTCGGCAATAGGCTGCCCCATTAAAACCAGTTAATAGGCCATGGCTTCAGTCATAGCCTGCCTCATTAAAACCAGTTAATAGGCCATGGCTTCGGTCACAGGCTGCCCCATTAAAACCAGTTAATAGGCCATGGCTTCGGTCATAGGCTGCCCCATTAAAACCAGTTAATAGGCCATGGCTTCGGTCACAGGCTGCCTCATTAAAACCAGTTAATAGGCCATGGCTTCGGCCATAGGCTGCCTCATTAAAACCAGTTAATAGGCCATGGCTTCGGCCATAGGCTGCCCCATTAAAACCAGTTAATAGGCCATGGCTTCGGCCATAGGCTGCCCCATTAAAACCAGTTAATAGGCCATGGCTTCGGTCAAAGGCTGCCCCATTAAAACCAGTTAATAGGCCATGGCTTCAGTCATAGGCTGCCTCATTAAAACCAGTTAATAGGCCATGGCTTCGGTCACAGGCTGCCCCATTAAAACCAGTTAATAGGCCATGGCTTCGGTCATAGGCTGCCCCATTAAAACCAATTAATAGGCCATGGCTTCGGTCATAGGCTGCCCCATTAAAACCAGTTAATAGGCCATGGCTTCGGCCATAGGCTGCCTCATTAAAACCAGTTAAGAGGCAATGGCTTCGGCCATAGGCTGCCTCATTAAAACCAGTTAAGAGGCCAAGTCTTCGGTCATAGGCTGCCTCATTAAAACCAGTTAAGAGGCCATGGCTTCGGCCATAGGCTGCCTCATTAAAACCAGTTAATAGGCCATGGCTTCGGCCATAGGCTGCCCCATTAAAACCAGTTAATAGGCCATGGCTTCAGTCATAGGCTGCCTCATTAAAACCAGTTAATAGGCCATGGCTTCGGCCACAGGCTGCCCCATTAAAACCAGTTAATAGGCCATGGCTTCGGCCATAGGCTGCCCCATTAAAACCAGTTAATAGGCCATGGCTTCAGTCATAGGCTGCCTCATTAAAACTAGTTAATCCGCCATGGCTTCAGTCACAGGCTGCCCCATTAAAACCAGTTTATAGGCCATGGCTTCGGCCATAGGCTGCCTCATTAAAACCAGTTAATAGGCCATGGCTTCGGCCACAGACTGCCCTATTAAAACCAGTTAATAGGCAATGGCTTCAGTCATAGGCTGCCTCATTAAAACCAGTTAATAGGCCATGGCTTCGGCCATAGGCTGCCTCATTAAAACCAGTTAATAAGGCATGGCTTCGGCCATAGGCTGCCCCATTATAACCAGTTAATAGACCATGGCTTCGGTCACAGGCTGCCTCATTAAAACCAGTTAATAGGCCATGGCTTCGGCCATAGGCTGCCCCATTAAATCCGGTTAATAACCCATGGCTTCGGTCACAGGCTGCCCCATTAAAACCGGTTAATACGCCATGGCTTCGGCCATAGGCTGCCCAATTAAAACCAGTTAATAGGCCATGGCTTCAGTCATAGGCTGCCTCATTAAAACCAGTTAATAGGCCATGGCTTCGGTCACAGGCTGCCCCATTAAAACACGTTTATAGGCCATGGCTTCGGCTATAGGCTGCCTCATTAAAACCAGTTAATAGGCCATGGCTTCGGCCACAGGCTGCCCCATTAAAACCAGTTAATAGGCCATGGCTTCAGTCATAGGCTGCCTCATTAAAACCAGTTAATAGGCCATGGCTTCGGCCATAGGCTGCCTCATTAAAACCAGTTAATAGGCCATGGCTTCGGCCATAGGCTGCCCCATTAAAACCAGTTAATAGGCCATGGCTTCAGCCATAGTCTGCCCCATTAAAACCAGTTAATAGACCATGGCTTCAGCCATAGGCTGCCCCATTAAAACCAGTTAATAGGCCTTGGCTTCGGTCATAGGCTGCCCCATTAAAACCAGTTAATAGACCATGGCTTCAGCCATAGGCTGCCCCATTAAAACCAGTTAATAGGCCATGGCTTCGGCCATAGGCTGCCTCATTAAAACCAGTTAAGAGGCCATGGCTTCGGCCATAGGCTGCCTCATTAAAACCAGTTAATATGCCATGGCTTCGGCCATAGGCTGCCCAATTAAAACCAGTTAATAGGCCATGGCTTCAGTCATAGGCTGCCTCATTAAAACCAGTTAATAGGCCATGGCTTCGGTCACAGGCTGCCCCATTAAAACCAGTTTATAGGCCATGGCTTCGGCCATAGGCTGCCCAATTAAAACCAGTTAATAGGCCATGGCTTCGGCCATAGGCTGCCTCATTAAAACCAGTGAATAGGCCATGGCTTCGGGCATAGGCTGCCCCATTAAAACCAGTTAATAGGCCATGGCTTCGGCCATAGGCTGCCTCAATAAAACCAGTTAAGAGGCCAAGGCTTCGGTCATAGGCTGCCCCATTAAAACCAGTTAATAGGCCATGGCTTCGGCCATAGGCTGCCTCATTAAAACCAGTTAATAGGCCATGGCTTCGGCCATAGGCTGCCTCATTAAAACCAGTTAAGAGGCCAAGGCTTCGGCCATAGGCTGCCCCATTAAAACCAGTTAATAGGCCATGGCTTCGGCCATAGGCTGCCTCATTAAAACCAGTTAATAGGCCAAGGCTTCAGTCATAGGCTGCCTCATTAAAACCAGTTAAGAGGCCAAGGCTTCGGCCATAGGCTGCCCCATTAAAACCAGTTAATAGGCCATGGCTTCAGTCATAGGCTGCCCCATTAAAACCAGTTAATAGACCATGGCTTCGGTCACAGGCTGCCCCATTAAAACCAGTTTATAGGCCATGGCTTCGGCCATAGGCTGCCCAATTAAAACCAGTTAATAGGCCATGGCTTCGGCCATAGGCTGCCTCATTAAAACCAGTGAATAGGCCATGGCTTCGGCCACAGGCTGCCCCATTAAAACCAGTTAATAGGCCATGGCTTCGGCCATAGGCTGCCTCATTAAAACCAGTTACGAGGCCATGGCTTCGGCCATAGGCTGCCTCATTAAAACCAGTTAAGAGGCCAAGGCTTCGGCCATAGGCTGCCTCATTAAAACCAGTTAATAGGCCATGGCTTCGGTCACAGGCTGCCCCATTAAAACCAGTTTATAGGCCATGGCTTCGGCCATAGGCTGCCCAATTAAAACCAGTTAATAGGCCATGGCTTCGGCCATAGGCTGCCTCATTAAAACCAGTGAATAGGCCATGGCTTCGGCCACAGGCTGCCCCATTAAAACCAGTTAATAGGCCATGGCTTCGGCCATAGGCTGCCTCATTAAAACCAGTTAAGAGGCCAAGGCTTCGGCCATAGGCTGCCCCATTAAAACCAGTTAATAGGCCATGGCTTCGGCCATAGGCTGCCTCATTAAAACCAGTTAATAGGCCATGGCTTCGGCCATAGGATGCCTCATTAAAACCAGTTAAGAGGCCAAGGCTTCGGCCATAGGCTGCCCCATTAAAACCAGTTAATAGGCCATGGCTTCGGCCATAGGCTGCCTCATTAAAACCAGTTAATAGGCCAAGGCTTCAGTCATAGGCTGCCTCATTAAAACCAGTTAAGAGGCCAAGGCTTCGGCCATAGGCTGCCCCATTAAAACCAGTTAATAGGCCATGGCTTCAGTCATAGGCTGCCCCATTAAAACCAGTTAATAGACCATGGCTTCGGTCACAGGCTGCCCCATTAAAACCAGTTTATAGGCCATGGCTTCGGCCATAGGCTGCCCAATTAAAACCAGTTAATAGGCCATGGCTTCGGCCATAGGCTGCCTCATTAAAACCAGTGAATAGGCCATGGCTTCGGCCACAGGCTGCCCCATTAAAACCAGTTAATAGGCCAAGGCTTCAGTCATAGGCTGCCTCATTAAAACCAGTTAAGAGGCCAAGGCTTCGGCCATAGGCTGCCCCATTAAAACCAATTAATAGGCCATGGCTTCAGTCATAGGCTGCCTCATTAAAACCAGTTAATAGGCCATGGCTTCGGTCACAGGCTGCCCCATTAAAACCAGTTTATAGGCCATGGCTTCGGCCATAGGCTGCCCAATTAAAACCAGTTAATTGGCCATGGCTTCGGCCATAGGCTGCCTCATTAAAACCAGTTAAGAGGCCATGGCTTCGGCCATAGGCTGCCTCATTAAAACCAGTTAAGAGGCCAAGGCTTCGGCCATAGGCTGCCCCATTAAAACCAGTTAACAGGCCATGGCTTCGGTCACAGGCTGCCCCATTAAAACCAGTTAATAGGCCATGGCTTCGGTCATAGGCTGCCCCATTAAAACCAATTAATAGGCCATGGCTTCGGTCATAGGCTGCCCCATTAAAACCAGTTAATAGGCCATGGCTTCGGCCATAGGCTGCCTCATTAAAACCAGTTAAGAGGCCATGGCTTCGGCCATAGGCTGCCTCATTAAAACCAGTTAAGAGGCCAAGGCTTCAGTCAGAGGCTGCCTCATTAAAACCAGTTAAAAGGCCATGGCTTCGGCCATAGGCTGCCCAATTAAAACCAGTTAATAGGCCAAGGCTTCCGTCATAGGCTGCCTCATTAAAACCAGTTAATAGGCCATGGCTTCGGTCACAGGCTGCCCCATTAAAACCAGTTTATAGGCCATGGCTTCGGCTATAGGCTGCCTCATTAAAACCAGTTAATAGGCCATGGCTTCGGCCATAGGCTGCCTCACTAAAACCAGTTAATAGGCCATGGCTTCGGCCATAGGCTGCCCCATTAAAACCAGTTAATAGGCCATGGCTTCAGTCATAGGCTGCCTCATTAAAACCAGTTAAGAGGCCAAGGCTTCGGCCATAGGCTGCCCCATTAAAACCAGTTAATAGGTCATGGCTTCGGCCATAGGCTGCCCCATTAAAACCAGTTAATAGGCCATGGCTTCGGCCATAGGCTGCCCCATTAAAACCAGTTAATAGGCCATGGCTTCAGTCAGAGGCTGCCTCATTAAAACCAGTTAATAAGCCATGGCTTCGGCCACAGGCTGCCCCATTAAAACCAGTTAATAGGCCATGGCTTCGGCCATAGGCTGCCCCATTAAAACCAGTTAATAGGCCATGGCTTCAGTCATAGGTTGCCTCATTAAAACCAGTTAATAGGCCAAGGCTTCGGTCACAGGCTGCCACATTAAAACCAGTTTATAGGCCATGGCTTCGGCCATAGGCTGCCTCATTAAAACCAGTTAATAGGCCATGGCGTCGGCCACAGGCTGCCCTATTAAAACCAGTTAATAGGCCATGGCTTCGGCCATAGGCTGCCTCATTAAAACCAGTTAATAAGGCATGGCTTCGGCCATAGGCTACCCCATTATAACCAGTTAATAGACCATGGCTTCGGCCACAGGATGCCTCATTAAAACCAGTTAATAGGCCATGGCTTTGGCCATAGGCTGCCCCATTAAAACCGGTTAATAAGCCATGGCTTCGGTCACAGGCTGCCCCATTAAAACCGGTTAATAGGCCATGGCTTCGGCAATAGGCTGCCCCATTAAAACCAGTTAATAGGCCATGGCTTCGGCCACAGGCTGCCCCATTAAAACCAGTTAATAGGTCATGGCTTCGGCAATAGGCTGCCCCATTAAAACCAGTTAATAGGCCATGGCTTCAGTCATAGCCTGCCTCATTAAAACCAGTTAATAGGCCATGGCTTCGGTCACAGGCTGCCCCATTAAAACCAGTTAATAGGCCATGGCTTCGGTCATAGGCTGCCCCATTAAAACCAGTTAATAGGCCATGGCTTCGGTCACAGGCTGCCTCATTAAAACCAGTTAATAGGCCATGGCTTCGGCCATAGGCTGCCTCATTAAAACCAGTTAATAGGCCATGGCTTCGGCCATAGGCTGCCCCATTAAAACCAGTTAATAGGCCATGGCTTCGGCCATAGGCTGCCTCATTAAAACCAGTTAATAGGCCATGGCTTCGGTCACAGGCTGCCCCATTAAAACCAGTTAATAGGCCATGGCTTCGGTCATAGGCTGCCCCATTAAAACCAATTAATAGGCCATGGCTTCGGTCATAGGCTGCCCCATTAAAACCAGTTAATAGGCCATGGCTTCGGCCATAGGCTGCCTCATTAAAACCAGTTAAGAGGCAATGGCTTCGGCCATAGGCTGCCTCATTAAAACCAGTTAAGAGGCCAAGTCTTCGGTCATAGGCTGCCTCATTAAAACCAGTTAAGAGGCCATGGCTTCGGCCATAGGCTGCCTCATTAAAACCAGTTAATAGGCCATGGCTTCGGCCATAGGCTGCCCCATTAAAACCAGTTAATAGGCCATGGCTTCAGTCATAGGCTGCCTCATTAAAAGCAGTTAATAGGCCATGGCTTCGGCCACAGGCTGCCCCATTAAAACCAGTTAATAGGCCATGGCTTCGGCCATAGGCTGCCCCATTAAAACCAGTTAATAGGCCATGGCTTCAGTCATAGGCTGCCTCATTAAAACTAGTTAATCCGCCATGGCTTCAGTCACAGGCTGCCCCATTAAAACCAGTTTATAGGCCATGGCTTCGGCCATAGGCTGCCTCATTAAAACCAGTTAATAGGCCATGGCTTCGGCCACAGACTGCCCTATTAAAACCAGTTAATAGGCAATGGCTTCAGTCATAGGCTGCCTCATTAAAACCAGTTAATAGGCCATGGCTTCGGCCATAGGCTGCCTCATTAAAACCAGTTAATAAGGCATGGCTTCGGCCATAGGCTGCCCCATTATAACCAGTTAATAGACCATGGCTTCGGTCACAGGCTGCCTCATTAAAACCAGTTAATAGGCCATGGCTTCGGCCATAGGCTGCCCCATTAAATCCGGTTAATAACCCATGGCTTCGGTCACAGGCTGCCCCATTAAAACCGGTTAATACGCCATGGCTTCGGCCATAGGCTGCCCAATTAAAACCAGTTAATAGGCCATGGCTTCAGTCATAGGCTGCCTCATTAAAACCAGTTAATAGGCCATGGCTTCGGTCACAGGCTGCCCCATTAAAACACGTTTATAGGCCATGGCTTCGGCTATAGGCTGCCTCATTAAAACCAGTTAATAGGCCATGGCTTCGGCCACAGGCTGCCCCATTAAAACCAGTTAATAGGCCATGGCTTCAGTCATAGGCTGCCTCATTAAAACCAGTTAATAGGCCATGGCTTCGGCCATAGGCTGCCTCATTAAAACCAGTTAATAGGCCATGGCTTCGGCCATAGGCTGCCCCATTAAAACCAGTTAATAGGCCATGGCTTCAGCCATAGTCTGCCCCATTAAAACCAGTTAATAGACCATGGCTTCAGCCATAGGCTGCCCCATTAAAACCAGTTAATAGGCCTTGGCTTCGGTCATAGGCTGCCCCATTAAAACCAGTTAATAGACCATGGCTTCAGCCATAGGCTGCCCCATTAAAACCAGTTAATAGGCCATGGCTTCGGCCATAGGCTGCCCCATTAAAACCAGTTAATAGGCCATGGCTTCGGTCATAGGCTGCCCTATTAAAACCAGTTAATAGGCCATGGCTTCGGCCATAGGATGCCCCCTTAAAACCGGTTAATAGGCCATGGCTTCGGTCACAGGCTGCCTCATTAAAACCAGTTAATAGGCCATGGCTTCGGTCATAGGCTGCCCCATTAAAACCAGTTAATAGGCCATGGCTTCGGTCACAGGCTGCCCCATTAAAACCAGTTAATAGGCCATGGCTTCGGCCGTAGGCTGCCCCATTAAAACCAGTTAATAGGCCATGGCTTCGGTCACAGGCTGCCCCATTAAAACCAGTTAATAGGCCATGGCTTCGGTCATAGGCTGCCCCATTAAAACCAGTTAATAGGCCATGGCTTCGGCCATAGGCTGCCCCATTAAAACCAGTTAATAGGCCATGGCTTCGGCCATAGGCTGCCTCATTAAAACCAGTTAAGAGGCCAAGGCTTCGGCCATAGGCTGCCCCATTAAAACCAGTTAATAGGCCATGGCTTCGGCCATAGGCTGCCTCATTAAAACCAGTTAATAGGCCAAGGCTTCAGTCATAGGCTGCCTCATTAAAACCAGTTAAGATGCCAAGGCTTCGGCCATAGGCTGCCCCATTAAAACCAGTTAATAGGCCATGGCTTCAGTCATAGGCTGCCCCATAAAAACCAGTTAATAGACCATGGCTTCGGTCACAGGCTGCCCCATTAAAACCAGTTTATAGGCCATGGCTTCGGCCATAGGCTGCCCAATTAAAACCAGTTAATAGGCCATGGCTTCGGCCATAGGCTGCCTCATTAAAACCAGTGAATAGGCCATGGCTTCGGCCACAGGCTGCCCCATTAAAACCAGTTAATAGGCCAAGGCTTCAGTCATAGGCTGCCTCATTAAAACCAGTTAAGAGGCCAAGGCTTCGGCCATAGGCTGCCCCATTAAAACCAATTAATAGGCCATGGCTTCAGTCATAGGCTGCCTCATTAAAACCAGTTAATAGGCCATGGCTTCGGTCACAGGCTGCCCCATTAAAACCAGTTTATAGGCCATGGCTTCGGCCATAGGCTGCCCAATTAAAACCAGTTAATTGGCCATGGCTTCGGCCATAGGCTGCCTCATTAAAACCAGTTAAGAGGCCATGGCTTCGGCCATAGGCTGCCTCATTAAAACCAGTTAAGAGGCCAAGGCTTCGGCCATAGGCTGCCCCATTAAAACCAGTTAACAGGCCATGGCTTCGGTCACAGGCTGCCCCATTAAAACCAGTTAATAGGCCATGGCTTCGGTCATAGGCTGCCCCATTAAAACCAATTAATAGGCCATGGCTTCGGTCATAGGCTGCCCCATTAAAACCAGTTAATAGGCCATGGCTTCGGCCATAGGCTGCCTCATTAAAACCAGTTAAGAGGCCATGGCTTCGGCCATAGGCTGCCTCATTAAAACCAGTTAAGAGGCCAAGGCTTCAGTCAGAGGCTGCCTCATTAAAACCAGTTAAAAGGCCATGGCTTCGGCCATAGGCTGCCCAATTAAAACCAGTTAATAGGCCAAGGCTTCAGTCATAGGCTGCCTCATTAAAACCAGTTAATAGGCCATGGCTTCGGTCACAGGCTGCCCCATTAAAACCAGTTTATAGGCCATGGCTTCGGCTATAGGCTGCCTCATTAAAACCAGTTAATAGGCCATGGCTTCGGCCATAGGCTGCCTCACTAAAACCAGTTAATAGGCCATGGCTTCGGCCATAGGCTGCCCCATTAAAACCAGTTAATAGGCCATGGCTTCAGTCATAGGCTGCCTCATTAAAACCAGTTAAGAGGCCAAGGCTTCGGCCATAGGCTGCCCCATTAAAACCAGTTAATAGGTCATGGCTTCGGCCATAGGCTGCCCCATTAAAACCAGTTAATAGGCCATGGCTTCGGCCATAGGCTGCCCCATTAAAACCAGTTAATAGGCCATGGCTTCAGTCAGAGGCTGCCTCATTAAAACCAGTTAATAAGCCATGGCTTCGGCCACAGGCTGCCCCATTAAAACCAGTTAATAGGCCATGGCTTCGGCCATAGGCTGCCCCATTAAAACCAGTTAATAGGCCATGGCTTCAGTCATAGGTTGCCTCATTAAAACCAGTTAATAGGCCAAGGCTTCGGTCACAGGCTGCCACATTAAAACCAGTTTATAGGCCATGGCTTCGGCCATAGGCTGCCTCATTAAAACCAGTTAATAGGCCATGGCGTCGGCCACAGGCTGCCCTATTAAAACCAGTTAATAGGCCATGGCTTCGGCCATAGGCTGCCTCATTAAAACCAGTTAATAAGGCATGGCTTCGGCCATAGGCTACCCCATTATAACCAGTTAATAGACCATGGCTTCGGCCACAGGATGCCTCATTAAAACCAGTTAATAGGCCATGGCTTTGGCCATAGGCTGCCCCATTAAAACCGGTTAATAAGCCATGGCTTCGGTCACAGGCTGCCCCATTAAAACCGGTTAATAGGCCATGGCTTCGGCAATAGGCTGCCCCATTAAAACCAGTTAATAGGCCATGGCTTCGGCCACAGGCTGCCCCATTAAAACCAGTTAATAGGTCATGGCTTCGGCAATAGGCTGCCCCATTAAAACCAGTTAATAGGCCATGGCTTCAGTCATAGCCTGCCTCATTAAAACCAGTTAATAGGCCATGGCTTCGGTCACAGGCTGCCCCATTAAAACCAGTTAATAGGCCATGGCTTCGGTCATAGGCTGCCCCATTAAAACCAGTTATTAGGCCATGGCTTCGGTCACAGGCTGCCTCATTAAAACCAGTTAATAGGCCATGGCTTCGGCCATAGGCTGCCTCATTAAAACCAGTTAATAGGCCATGGCTTCGGCCATAGGCTGCCCCATTAAAACCAGTTAATAGGCCATGGCTTCGGCCATAGGCTGCCCCATTAAAACCAGTTAATAGGCCATGGCTTCGGTCACAGGCTGCCCCATTAAAACCAGTTAATAGGCCATGGCTTCGGTCATAGGCTGCCCCATTAAAACCAATTAATAGGCCATGGCTTCGGTCATAGGCTGCCCCATTAAAACCAGTTAATAGGCCATGGCTTCGGCCATAGGCTGCCTCATTAAAACCAGTTAAGAGGCAATGGCTTCGGCCATAGGCTGCCTCATTAAAACCAGTTAAGAGGCCAAGTCTTCGGTCATAGGCTGCCTCATTAAAACCAGTTAAGAGGCCATGGCTTCGGCCATAGGCTGCCTCATTAAAACCAGTTAATAGGCCATGGCTTCGGCCATAGGCTGCCCCATTAAAACCAGTTAATAGGCCATGGCTTCAGTCATAGGCTGCCTCATTAAAACCAGTTAATAGGCCATGGCTTCGGCCACAGGCTGCCCCATTAAAACCAGTTAATAGGCCATGGCTTCGGCCATAGGCTGCCCCATTAAAACCAGTTAATAGGCCATGGCTTCAGTCATAGGCTGCCTCATTAAAACTAGTTAATCCGCCATGGCTTCAGTCACAGGCTGCCCCATTAAAACCAGTTTATAGGCCATGGCTTCGGCCATAGGCTGCCTCATTAAAACCAGTTAATAGGCCATGGCTTCGGCCACAGACTGCCCTATTAAAACCAGTTAATAGGCAATGGCTTCAGTCATAGGCTGCCTCATTAAAACCAGTTAATAGGCCATGGCTTCGGCCATAGGCTGCCTCATTAAAACCAGTTAATAAGGCATGGCTTCGGCCATAGGCTGCCCCATTATAACCAGTTAATAGACCATGGCTTCGGTCACAGGCTGCCTCATTAAAACCAGTTAATAGGCCATGGCTTCGGCCATAGGCTGCCCCATTAAATCCGGTTAATAACCCATGGCTTCGGTCACAGGCTGCCCCATTAAAACCGGTTAATAGGCCATGGCTTCGGCCATAGGCTGCCCAATTAAAACCAGTTAATAGGCCATGGCTTCAGTCATAGGCTGCCTCATTAAAACCAGTTAATAGGCCATGGCTTCGGTCACAGGCTGCCCCATTAAAACACGTTTATAGGCCATGGCTTCGGCTATAGGCTGCCTCATTAAAACCAGTTAATAGGCCATGGCTTCGGCCACAGGCTGCCTCATTAAAACCAGTTAATAGGCCATGGCTTCAGTCATAGGCTGCCTCATTAAAACCAGTTAATAGGCCATGGCTTCGGCCATAGGCTGCCTCATTAAAACCAGTTAATAGGCCATGGCTTCGGCCATAGGCTGCCCCATTAAAACCAGTTAATAGGCCATGGCTTCAGCCATAGTCTGCCCCATTAAAACCAGTTAATAGACCATGGCTTCAGCCATAGGCTGCCCCATTAAAACCAGTTAATAGGCCTTGGCTTCGGTCATAGGCTGCCCCATTAAAACCAGTTAATAGACCATGGCTTCAGCCATAGGCTGCCCCATTAAAACCAGTTAATAGGCCATGGCTTCGGCCATAGGCTGCCCCATTAAAACCAGTTAATAGGCCATGGCTTCGGTCATAGGCTGCCCTATTAAAACCAGTTAATAGGCCATGGCTTCGGCCATAGGATGCCCCATTAAAACCGGTTAATAGGCCATGGCTTCGGTCACAGGCTGCCTCATTAAAACCAGTTAATAGGCCATGGCTTCGGTCATAGGCTGCCCCATTAAAACCAGTTAATAGGCCATGGCTTCGGTCACAGGCTGCCCCATTAAAACCAGTTAATAGGCCATGGCTTCGGCCGTAGGCTGCCCCATTAAAACCAGTTAATAGGCCATGGCTTCGGTCACAGGCTGCCCCATTAAAACCAGTTAATAGGCCATGGCTTCGGTCACAGGCTGCCCCATTAAAACCAGTTAATAGGCCATGGCTTCGGCCATAGGCTGCCCCATTAAAACCAGTTAATAGGCCATGGCTTCAGTCATAGGCTGCCTCATTAAAACCAGTTAATAGGCCATGGCTTCGGCCACAGGCTGCCCCATTAAAACCAGTTAATAGGCCATGGCTTCGGCCATAGGCTGCCCCATTAAAACCAGTTAATAGGCCATGGCTTCGGTCACAGGCTGCCCCATTAAAACCAGTTAATAGGCCATGGCTTCGGCCATAGGCTGCCCCATTAAAACCAGTTAATAGGCCATGGCTTCAGCCATAGGCTGCCCCATTAAAACCAGTTAATAGGCCATGGCTTCAGTCATAGGCTGCCTCATTAAAACCAGTTAATAGGCCATGGCTTCGGTCACAGTCTGCCCCATTAAAACCAGTTAATAGGCCATGGCTTCGGTCATAGGCTGCCCCATTAAAACCAGTTAATAGGCCATAGCTTCGGTCACAGGCTGCCCCATTAAAACTAGTTAATAGGCCATGGCTTCGGCCATAGGCTGCCCCATTAAAACCAGTTAATAGGCCATGGCTTAGGTCACAGGCTGCCCCATTAAAACCAGTTAATAGGCCATGGCTTCGGTCATAGGCTGCCCCATTAAAACCAATTAATAGGCCATGGCTTCGGTCATAGGCTGCCCCATTAAAACCAGTTAATAGGCCATGGCTTCGGCCATAGGCTGCCTCATTAAAACCAGTTAAGGGGCAATGGCTTCGGCCATAGGCTGCCTCATTAAAACCAGTTAAGAGGCCAAGTCTTCGGCCATAGGCTGCCTCATTAAAACCAGTTAAGAGGCCATGGCTTCGGCCATAGGCTGCCTCATTAAAACCAGTTAATAGGCCATGGCTTCGGCCATAGGCTGCCCCATTAAAACCAGTTAATAGGCCATGGCTTCAGTCATAGGCTGCCTCATTAAAACCAGTTAAGAGGCCAAGGCTTCGGCCATAGGCTGCCCAATTAAAACCAGTTAATAGGCCATGGCTTCAGTCATAGGCTGCCTCATTAAAACCAGTTAATAGGCCATGGCTTCGGGCATAGGCTGCCCCATTAAAACCAGTTAATAGGCCATGGCTTCGGCCATAGGCTGCCCCATTAAAACCAGTTAATAGGCCATGGCTTCGGCCATAGGCTGCCCCATTAAAACCAGTTAATAGGCCATGGCTTCGGTCACAGGCTGCCCCATTAAAACCAGTTAATAGGCCATGGCTTCGGCCATAGGCTGCCCCATTAAAACCAGTTAATAGGCCATGGCTTCGGTCACAGGCTGCCCCATTAAAACCAGTTAATAGGCCATGGCTTCGGTCATAGGCTGCCCCATTAAAACCAATTAATAGGCCATGGCTTCGGTCATCGGCTGCCCCATTAAAACCAGTTAATAGACCATGGCTTCGGCCATAGGCTGCCTCATTAAAACCAGTTAAGAGGCCATGGCTTCGGCCATAGGCTGCCTCATTAAAACCAGTTAAGAGGCCAAGGCTTCGGCCATAGGCTGCCTCATTAAAACCAGTTAAGAGGCCATGGCTTCGGCCATAGGCTGCCTCATTAAAACCAGTTAATAGGCCATGGCTACGGCCATAGGCTGCCCCATTAAAACCAG
This sequence comes from Pristiophorus japonicus, assembly GCF_044704955.1. NCBI lineage: Eukaryota > Metazoa > Chordata > Chondrichthyes > Pristiophoridae > Pristiophorus > Pristiophorus japonicus. The sequence goes on from NC_091985.1 coordinate 31,970,358, forward strand.
TTAATAGGCCATGGCTTCAGTCATAGGCTGCCTCATTAAAACCAGTTAAGAGGCCAAGGCTTCGGCCATAGGCTGCCCCATTAAAACCAGTTAATAGGCCATGGCTTCAGTCATAGGCTGCCTCATTAAAACCAGTTAATAGGCCATGGCTTCGGGCATAGGCTGCCCCATTAAAACCAGTTAATAGGCCATGGCTTCGGCCATAGGCTGCCCCATTAAAACCAGTTAATAGGCCATGGCTTCGGCCATAGGCTGCCCCATTAACACCAGTTAATAGGCCATGGCTTCTGTCAGAGGCTGCCTCATTAAAACCAGTTAATAAGCCATGGCTTCGGCCACAGGCTGCCCCATTAAAACCAGTTAATAGGCCATGGCTTCGGCCATAGGCTGCCCCATTAAAACCAGTTAATAGGCCATGGCTTCAGTCATAGGCTGCCTCATTAAAACCAGTTAATAGGCCATGGCTTCGGTCACAGGCTGCCCCATTAAAACCAGTTTATAGGCCATGGCTTCGGCCACAGGCTGCCCTATTAAAACCAGTTAATAGGCCATGGCTTCAGTCATAGGCTGCCTCATTAAAACCAGTTAATAGGCCATGGCTTCGGCCATAGGCTGCCTCATTAAAACCAGTTAATAAGGCATGGCTTCGGCCATAGGCTGCCCCATTATAACCAGTTAATAGACCATGGCTTCGGCCACAGGCTGCCCCATTAAAACCAGTTAATAGACCATGGCTTCGGCCATAGGCTGCCTCATTAAAACCAGTGAATAGGCCATGGCTTCGGCCACAGGCTGCCCCATTAAAACCAGTTAATAGGCCATGGCTTCGGCCATAGGCTGCCCCATTAAAACCAGTTAATAGACCATGGCTTCGGCCATAGGCTGCCTCATTAAAACCAGTGAATAGGCCATGGCTTCGGCCACAGGCTGCCCCATTAAAACCAGTTAATAGGCCATGGCTTCGGCCATAGGCTGCCCCATTAAAACCAGTTAATAGGCCAAGGCTTCAGTCATAGGCTGCCTCATTAAAACCAGTTAATAGGCCATGGCTTCGGTCACATTCTGCCCCATTAAAACACGTTTATAGGCCATGGCTTCGGCTATAGGCTGCATAATTAAAACCAGTTAATAGGCCATGGCTTCGGTCACAGGCTGCCCCATTAAAACCAGTTAATAGGCCATGGCTTCGGTCATAGGCTGCATAATTAAAACCAGTTAATAGGCCATGGCTTCGGGCATAGGCTGCCCCATTAAAACCAGTTAATAGGCCATGGCTTCAGTCATAGGCTGCCTCATTAAAACCAGTTAATAGGCCATGGCTTCGGCCACAGGCTGCCTCATTAAAACCAGTTAATAGGCCATGGCTTCAGCCATAGTCTGCCTCATTAAAACCAGTTAATAGACCATGGCTTCAGCCATAGGCTGCCCCATTAAAACCAGTTATAAGGCCTTGGCTTCGGTCATAGGCTGCCCCATTAAAACCAGTTAATAGACCATGGCTTCAGCCATAGGCTGCCCCATTAAAACCAGTTAATAGGCCATGGCTTCGGCCATAGGCTGCCCCATTAAAACCAGTTAATAGGCCATGGCTTCGGTCATAGGCCGCCCCATTAAAACCAGTTAATAGGCCATGGCTTCGGCCATAGGATGCCCCATTAAAACCGGTTAATAGGCCATGGCTTCGGTCACAGGCTGCCTCATTAAAACCAGTTAATAGGCCATGGCTTCGGTCATAGGCTGCCCCATTAAAACCAGTTAATAGGCCATGGCTTCGTTCACAGGCTGCCCCATTAAAACCAGTTAATAGGCCATGGCTTCGGCCATAGGCTGCCCCATTAAAACAAGTTAATAGGCCATGGCTTCGGTCACAGGCTGCCCCATTAAAACCAGTTAATAGGCCATGGCTTCGGTCATAGGCTGCCCCATTAAAAACAATTAATAGGCCACGGCTTCGGTCATAGGCTGCCCCATTAAAACCAGTTAATAGGCCATGGCTTCGGCCATAGGCTGCCTCATTAAAACCAGTTAAGAGGCCATGGCTTCGGCCATAGGCTGCCTCATTAAAACCAGTTAAGAGGCCAAGGCTTCGGCCATAGGCTGCCTCATTAAAACCAGTTAATAGGCCATGGCTTCGGCCAGAGGCTGCCCCATTAAAACCAGTTAATAGGCCATGGCTTCGGCCATAGGCTGCCTCATTAAAACCAGTTAAGAGGCCATGGCTTCGGCCATAGGCTGCCTCATTAAAACCAGTTAAGAGGCCAAGGCTTCGGCCATAGGCTGCCTCATTAAAACCAGTTAATAGGCCATGGCTTCGGCCAGAGGCTGCCCCATTAAAACCAGTTAATAGGCCATGGCTTCAGTCATAGGCTGCCTCATTAAAACCAGTTAAGAGGCCAAGCCTTTGGCCATAGGCTGCCCCATTAAAACCAGTTAATAGGCCATGGCTTCAGTCATAGGCTGCCTCATTAAAACCAGTTAATAGGCCATGGCTTCGGGCATAGGCTGCCCCACTAAAACCAGTTAATAGGCCATGGCTTCGGCCATAGGCTACCCCATTAAAACCAGTTAATAGGCCATGGCTTCGGCCATAGGCTGCCCCATTAAAACCAGTTAATAGGCCATGGCTTCAGTCATAGGCTGCCTCATTAAAACCAGTTAATAGGCCATGGCTTCGGCCACAGGCTGCCCCATTAAAACCAGTTAATAGGCCATGGCTTCGGCCATAGGCTGCCCCATTAAAACCAGTTAATAGGCCATGGCTTCGGCCATAGGCTGCCTCATTAAAACCAGTTAATAGGCCATGGCTTCGGCCATAGGCTGACTCATTAAAACCAGTTAATAGGCCATGGCTTCGGCCATAGGCTGCCCCATTAAAACCAGTTAATAGGCCATGGCTTCGGCCATAGGCTGCCCCATTAAAACCGGTTAATAGGCCATGGTTTCGGCCATAGGCTGCCCCATTAAAACCAGTTAATAGACCGTGGCTTCGGTCACAGTCTGCCCCATTAAAATCAGTTAATAGACCATGGGTTTGGTCACAGGCTGCCTCATTAAACCCGGTTAATGGGCCATGGCTTCGGTCATAGGCTGCCCCATTAAAACCAGTTAATAGGCCATGGCTTCTGTCACATGCTACGCCATTAAAACCATTTAATAGGCCATGGCTTCGGTCACAGGCTGCCCCATTAAAACCAGTTAATAGGCCATGACTGCGGCCATAGGCTACTCCATTAAAACCAGTTAATAGGCCATGGCTTCGGTCACAGGCTGCCCCATTAAAACCAGTTAATAGGCCATGGCTTCGGCCAGAGGCTGGCCCATTAAAACCAGTTAATAGGCCATGGCTTCGGCCATAGGCTGCCCCATTAAAACCAGTTAAGAGGCCATGGCTTCGGCCATAGGCTGCCTCATTAAAACCAGTTAAGAGGCCAAGGCTTCGGCCATAGGCTGCCTCATTAAAACCAGTTAATAGGCCATGGCTTCGGCCAGAGGCTGCCCCATTAAAACCAGTTAATAGGCCATGGCTTCAGTCATAGGCTGCCTCATTAAAACCAGTTAAGAGGCCAAGCCTTTGGCCATAGGCTGCCCCATTAAAACCAGTTAATAGGCCATGGCTTCAGTCATAGGCTGCCTCATTAAAACCAGTTAATAGGCCATGGCGTCGGGCATAGGCTGCCCCACTAAAACCAGTTAATAGGCCATGGCTTCGGCCATAGGCTACCCCATTAAAACCAGTTAATAGGCCATGGCTTCGGCCATAGGCTGCCCCATTAAAACCAGTTAATAGGCCATGGCTTCAGTCATAGGCTGCCTCATTAAAACCAGTTAATAGGCCATGGCTTCGGCCACAGGCTGCCCCATTAAAACCAGTTAATAGGCCATGGCTTCGGCCATAGGCTGCCCCATTAAAACCAGTTAATAGGCCATGGCTTCGGCCATAGGCTGCCTCATTAAAACCAGTTAATAGGCCATGGCTTCGGCCATAGGCTGACTCATTAAAACCAGTTAATAGGCCATGGCTTCGGCCATAGGCTGCCCCATTAAAACCAGTTAATAGGCCATGGCTTCGGCCATAGGCTGCCCCATTAAAACCGGTTAATAGGCCATGGTTTCGGCCATAGGCTGCCCCATTAAAACCAGTTAATAGACCGTGGCTTCGGTCACAGTCTGCCCCATTAAAATCAGTTAATAGACCATGGGTTTGGTCACAGGCTGCCTCATTAAACCCGGTTAATGGGCCATGGCTTCGGTCATAGGCTGCCCCATTAAAACCAGTTAATAGGCCATGGCTTCTGTCACATGCTACGCCATTAAAACCATTTAATAGGCCATGGCTTCGGTCACAGGCTGCCCCATTAAAACCAGTTAATAGGCCATGACTGCGGCCATAGGCTACTCCATTAAAACCAGTTAATAGGCCATGGCTTCGGTCACAGGCTGCCCCATTAAAACCAGTTAATAGGCCATGGCTTCGGCCAGAGGCTGGCCCATTAAAACCAGTTAATAGGCCATGGCTTCGGCCATAGGCTGCCCCATTAAAACCAGTTAATAGGCCATGGCTTCGGCCATCGGCTGCCTCATTAAAACCAGTTAATAGGCCATGGCGTCGGCCATAGGCTGACTCATTAAAACCAGTTAATAGGCCATGGCTTCGGCCATAGGCTGCCTCATTAAAACCAGTTAAGAGGCCATGGCTTCGGCCATAGGCTGCCTCATTAAAACCAGTTAATAGGCCATGGCTTCGGCCATAGGCTGCCCCATTAAAACCAGTTAATAGGCCATGGTTTCAGTCATAGGCTGCCTCATTAAAACCAGTTAAGAGGCCAAGGCTTCGGCCATAGGCTGCCCCATTAAAACCAGTTAATGGGCCATGGCTTCGGCCATAGGCTGCCCCATTAAAACCAGTTAATAGGCCATGGCTTCAGTCAGAGGCTGCCTCATTAAAACCAGTTAATAAGCCATGGCTTCGGCCACAGGCTGCCCCATTAAAACCAGTTAATAGGCCATGGCTTCGGCCATAGGCTGCCCCATTAAAACCAGTTAATAGGCCATGGCTTCAGTCATAGGCTGCCTCATTAAAACCAGTTAATAGGCCATGGCTTCGGTCACAGGCTGCCACATTAAAACCAGTTTATAGGCCATGGCTTCGGCCACAGGCTGCCCTATTAAAACCAGTTAATAGGCCATGGCTTCAGTCATAGGCTGCCTCATTAAAACCAGTTAATAGGCCATGGCTTCGGCCATAGGCTGCCTCATTAAAACCAGTTAATAAGGCATGGCTTCGGCCACAGGCTGCCCCATTATAACCAGTTAATAGACCATGGCTTCGGCCACAGGCTGCCTCATTAAAACCAGATAATAGGCCATGGCTCTGGCCATAGGCTGCCCCATTAAAACCGGTTAATAAGCCATGGCTTCGGTCACAGGCAGCCCCATTAAAACCGGTTAATAGGCCATGGCTTCGGCCATAGGCTGCCCAATTAAAACCAGTTAATAGGCCATGGCTTCGGCCACAGGCTGCCCCATTAAAACCAGTTAATAGGCCATGGCTTCGGCCATAGGCTGCCCCATTAAAACCAGTTAATAGGCCATGGCTTCGGTCACAGGCTGCCCCATTAAAACCAGTTAATAGGCCAAGGCTTCAGTCATAGGCTGCCTCATTAAAACCAGTTAATAGGCCATGGCTTCGGTCACAGGCTGCCCCATTAAAACCAGTTAATAGGCCAAGGCTTCAGTCATAGGCTGCCTCATTAAAACCAGTTAATAGGCCAAGGCTTCAGTCATAGGCTGCCTCATTAAAACCAGTTAATAGGCCATGGCTTCGGCCATAGGCTGCCTCATTAAAACCAGTTAATAGGCCAAGGCTTCATCATAGGCTGCCTCATTAAAACCAGTTAATAGGCCATGGCTTCGGTCACAGGCTGCCCCATTAAAACACGTTTATAGGCCATGGCTTCGGCTATAGGCTGCATCATTAAAACCAGTTAATAGGCCATGGCTTCGGTCACAGGCTGCCCCATTAAAACCAGTTAATAGGCCATGGCTTCAGTCATAGGCTGCCTCATTAAAACCAGTTAATAGGCCATGGCTTCGGCCACAGGCTGCCTCATTAAAACCAGTTAATAGGCCATGGCTTCGGCCATAGGCTGCCCCATTAAAACCAGTTAATAGGCCATGGCTTCAGCCATAATCAGCCCCATTAAAACCAGTTAATAGACCATGGCTTCAGCCATAGGCTGCCCCATTAAAACCAGTTAATAGGCCTTGGCTTCGGTCATAGGCTGCCCCATTAAAACCAGTTAATAGACCATGGCTTCGGCCATAGGCTGCCCCATTAAAACCAGTTAATAGGCCATGGCTTCGGCCATAGGCTGCCCCATTAAAACCAGTTAATAGGCCATGGCTTCGGTCATAGGCTGCCCCATTAAAACCAGTTAATAGGCCATGGCTTCGGCCATAGGATGCCCCATTAAAACCGGTTAATAGGCCATGGCTTCGGTCACAGGCTGCCTCATTAAAACCAGTTAATAGGCCATGGCTTCGGTCATAGGCTGCCCCATTAAAACCAGTTAATAGGCCATGGCTTCGGTCACAGGCTGCCCCATTAAAACCAGTTAATAGGCCATGGCTTCGGCCATAGGCTGCCCCATTAAAACAAGTTAATAGGCCATGGCTTCGGTCACAGGCTGCCCCATTAAAACCAGTTAATAGGCCATGGCTTCGGTCATAGGCTGCCCCATTAAAAACAATTAATAGGCCATGGCTTCGGTCATAGGCTGCCCCATTAAAACCAGTTAATAGGCCATGGCTTCGGCCATAGGCTGCCTCATTAAAACCAGTTAAGAGGCCATGGCTTCGGCCATAGGCTGCCTCATTAAAACCAGTTAAGAGGCCAAGGCTTCGGCCATAGGCTGCCTCATTAAAACCAGTTAAGAGGCCATGGCTTCGGCCATAGGCTGCCTCATTAAAACCAGTTAATAGGCCATGGCTTCGGCCATACGCTGCCCCATTAAAACCAGTTAATAGGCCATGGCTTCAGTCATAGGCTGCCTCATTAAAACCAGTTAAGAGGCCAAGCCTTTGGCCATAGGCTGCCCCATTAAAACCAGTTAATAGGCCATGGCTTCAGTCATAAGCTGCCTCATTAAAACCAGTTAATAGGCCATGGCTTCGGGCATAGGCTGCCCCACTAAAACCAGTTAATAGGCCATGGCTTCGGCCATAGGCTACCCCATTAAAACCAGTTAATAGGCCATGGCTTCGGCCATAGGCTGCCCCATTAAAACCAGTTAATAGGCCATGGCTTCAGTCATAGGCTGCCTCATTAAAACCAGTTAATAGGCCATGGCTTCGGCCACAGGCTGCCCCATTAAAACCAGTTAATAGGCCATGGCTTCGGCCATAGGCTGCCCCATTAAAACCAGTTAATAGGCCATGGCTTCGGCCATAGGCTGCCTCATTAAAACCAGTTAATAGGCCATGGCTTCGGCCATAGGCTGACTCATTAAAACCAGTTAATAGGCCATGGCTTCGGCCATAGGCTGCCCCATTAAAACCAGTTAATAGGCCATGGCTTCGGCCATAGGCTGCCCCATTAAAACCGGTTAATAGGCCATGGTTTCGGCCATAGGCTGCCCCATTAAAACCAGTTAATAGACCGTGGCTTCGGTCACAGTCTGCCCCATTAAAATCAGTTACTAGACCATGGGTTTGGTCACAGGCTGCCTCATTAAACCCGGTTAATGGGCCATGGCTTCGGTCATAGGCTGCCCCATTAAAACCAGTTAATAGGCCATGGCTTCGGCCATAGGCTACGCCATTAAAACCATTTAATAGGCCATGGCTTCGGTCACAGGCTGCCCCATTAAAACCAGTTAATAGGCCATGACTGCGTCCATAGGCTACTCCATTAAAACCAGTTAATAGGCCATGGCTTCGGTCACAGGCTGCCCCATTAAAACCAGTTAATAGGCCATGGCTTCGGTCACAGGCTGCCCCATTAAAACCAGTTAATAGGCCATGGCTTCGGCCAGAGGCTGCCCCATTAAAACCAGTTAATAGGCCATGGCTTCGGCCATAGGATGCCCCATTAAAACCAGTTAATAGGCCATGGCTTCAGTCATAGGCTGCCCCATTAAAACCGGTTAATAGACCATGGCTTCGGTCACAGGCTGCCTCATTAAAACCGGTTAATAGACCACGGCTTCGGTCATAGGCTGCCCCATTAAAACCAGTTAATAAACCATGGCTTCGGTCAAAGGCTGCCTCATTAAAACCAGTTAATAGGCCATGGCTTCGGTCACAGGCTGCCCCATTAAAACCAGTTAATAGGCCATGACTGCGTCCATAGGCTACTCCATTAAAACCAGTTAATAGGCCATGGCTTCGGTCACAGGCTGCCCCATTAAAACCAGTTAATAGGCCATGGCTTCGGTCACAGGCTGCCCCATTAAAACCAGTTAATAGGCCATGGCTTCGGCCAGAGGCTGCCCCATTAAAACCACTTAATAGGCCATGGCTTCGGCCATAGGATGCCCCATTAAAACCAGTTAATAGGCCATGGCTTCAGTCATAGGCTGCCCCATTAAAACCGGTTAATAGACCATGGCTTCGGTCACAGGCTGCCTCATTAAAACCGGTTAATAGACCACGGCTTCGGTCATAGGCTGCCCCATTAAAACCAGTTAATAAACCATGGCTTCGGTCAAAGGCTGCCTCATTAAAACCAGTTGATAGGCCATGGCTTCGGCCATAGGCTGCCTCATTAAAACCAGTTAATAGGCCATGGCTTCGGCCATAGGCTGCCCCATTAAAACCAGTTAATAGGCCATGGCTTCGGCCATAGGCTGCCCCATTAAAACCAGTTAATAGGCCATGGCTTCGGCCATAGACTGCCCCATTAAAACCAGTTAATAGGCCATGGCTTCGGCCATAGGCTGCCCCATTAAAACCGGTTAATAGACCATGGCTTCAGCCATAGGCTGCCCCATTAAAACCAGTTAATAGGCCATGGCTTCGGCCATAGGCTGACTCATTAAAACCAGTTAATAGGCCATGGCTTCGGCCATAGACTGCCCCATTAAAACCAGTTAATAGGCCATGGCTTCGGCCATAGGCTGCCCCATTAAAACCGGTTAATAGACCATGGCTTCGGCCATAGGCTGCCCCATTAAAACCGGTTAATAGACCATGGCTTCGGTCACAGGCTGCCCCATTAAAACCGGTTAATGGGCCATGGCTTCGGTCACAGGCTGCCTCATTAAAACCGGTTAATAGACCACGGCTTCGGTCATAGGCTGCCCCATTAAAACCAGTTAATAGACCATGGCTTCGGCCATAGGCTGCCCCATTAAAACCGGTTAATAGACCATGGCTTCGGTCACAGGATGCCCCATTAAAACTGGTTAATGGGCCATGGCTTCGGTCACAGGCTGCCCCATTAAAACCGGTTAATAGACCATGGCTTCGGCCATAGGCTGCCCCATTAAAACCGGTTAATAGACCATGGCTTCGGTCACAGGCTGCCCCATTAAAACCGGTTAATGGGCCATGGCTTCGGTCACAGGCTGCCGCATTAAAACCAGTTAATAGGCCATGGCTTCGGTTACAGGCTGCCCCATTAAAACCGGTTAATAGACCATGGCTTCGGTCACAGGCTGCCCCATTAAAACCGGTTAATGGGCCATGGCTTCGGTCACAGGCTGCCCCATTAAAACCGGTTAATAGACCATGGCTTCGGTCACAGGCTGCCCCATTAAAACCGGTTAATGGGCCATGGCTTCGGTCACAGGCTGCCTCATTAAAACCGGTTAATAGACCACGGCTTCGGTCACAGGCTGCCGCATTAAAACCAGTTAATAGGCCATGGCTTCGGTCACAGGTTGCCCCATTAAAACCAGTTAATAGGCCATGGCTTCGGCCATAGGCTTCCCCATTAAAACCAGTTAATAGGCCATGGCTTCGGCCATAGGCTGCCTCATTAAAACCGGTTAATAGGCCATGGCTTCGGCCATAGGCTGCCCCATTAAAACCGGTTAATAGGCCATGGCTTCGGCCATAGGCTGCCTCATTAAAACCAGTTAATAGGCCATGGCTTCGGTCATAGGCTGCCCCATTAAAACCAGTTAATAGGCCATGGCTTCGGCCACAGGCTGCCCCATTAAAACCAGTTAATAGGCCATGGCTTCGGTCACAGGCTGCCCCATTAAAACCAGTTAATAGGCCATGGCTTCGGCCACAGGCTGCCCCATTAAAACCAGTTAATAGGCCATGGCTTCGGTCACAGGCTGCCCCATTAAAACCAGTTTATGCGCCATGGCTTCGGCCATAGGCTGCCCCATTAAAACCAGTTAATAGACCATGGCTTCGGCCATAGGCTGCCTCATTAAAACCAGTTAATAGGCCATGGCTTCGGTCACAGGCTGCCCCATTAAAACCAGTTAATAGGCCATGGCTTCAGCCAGAGGCTGCCCCATTAAAACCAGTTAATAGGCCATGGCTTCGGCCATAGGCTGCCCCATTAAAACCAGTTAATAGGCCATGGCTTCGGCCATAGGCTGCCTCATTAAAACCAGTTAATAGGCCATGGCTTCGGCCATAGGCTGCCCCATTAAAACCAGTTAATAGGCCATGGCTTCGGCCATAGGCTGCCCCATTAAAACCGGTTAATAGGCCATGGTTTCGGCCATAGGCTGCCCCATTAAAACCAGTTAATAGACCGTGGCTTCGGTCACAGACTGCCCCATTAAAATCAGTTAATAGGCCATGGGTTCGGTCACAGGCTGCCTCATTAAACCCGGTTAATGGGCCATGGCTTCGGTCATAGGCTGCCCCATTAAAACCAGTTAATAGGCCATGGCTTCGGTCACATGCTACGCCATTAAAACCATTTAATAGGCCATGGCTTCGGCCATAGGCTGCCCAATTAAAACCAGTTAATAGGCCATGACTGCGGCCATAGGCTGCCCCATTAAAACCAGTTAATAGGCCATGGCTTCGGTCACAGGCTGCCCCATTAAAACCAGTTAATAGGCCATTGCTTTAGTCAAAGGCTGCCACATTAAAACCAGTTAATAGGCCATGGTTTCGGCCATAGGCTGCCCCATTAAAACCAGTTAATAGGCCATGGCTTCGGTCACAGGCTGCCCCATTAAAACCGGTTAATAGGCCATGGCTTCGGCCATAGGCTGCCCCATTAAAACCAGTTAATAGACCATGGCTTCGGCCATAGGCTGCCCCATTAAAACCAGTTAATAGACCATGGCTTCGGTCAAAGGCTGCCCCATTAAAACCAGTTAATAGGCCATGGCTTCGGTCACAGGCTGCCCCATTAAAACCAGTTAATAGGCCATGGCTTCGGCCAGAGGCTGCCCCATTAAAACCAGTTAATAGGCCATGGCTTCGGCCACAGGCTGCCCCATTAAAACCAGTTAATAGGCCATGGCTTCGGCCATCGGCTGCCTCATTAAAACCAGTTAATAGGCCATGGCTTCGGCCATAGGCTGACTCATTAAAACCAGTTAATAGGCCATGGCTTCGGCCATAGGCTGCCCCATTAAAACCAGTTAATAGGCCATGGCTTCGGCCATAGGCTGCCCCATTAAAACCAGTTAATCAGCCATGGCTTCGGTCACAGGTTGCCCCATTAAAACCAGTTAATAAGCCATGGCTTCGGCCATAGGCTTCCCCATTAAAACCAGTTAATAGGCCTTGGCTTCGGTCACAGGCTGCCGCATTAAAACCAGTTAATAGGCCATGGCTTCGGCCATAGGCTGCCCCATTAAAACCAGTTAATAGGCCATGGCTTCGGCCACAGGCTGCCCCATTAAAACCAGTTAATAGGCCATGGCTTCGGTCACAGGCTGCCCCATTAAAACCAGTTAATAGGCCATGGCTTCGGCCACAGGCTGCCCCATTAAAACCAGTTAATAGGCCATGGCTTCGGTCACAGGCTGCCCAATTAAAACCAGTTAATAGGCCATGGCTTCGGTCACAGGCTGCCCCATTAAAACCAGTTAATAGGCCATGGCTTCGGCCATAGGCTGCCCCATTAAAACCAGTTAATAGACCATGGCTTCGGCCGTAGGCTGCCCCATTAAAACCAGTTAATAGGCCATGGCTTCGGCCGTAGGCTGCCCCATTAAAACCAGTTAATAGGCCATGGCTTCGGCCATAGGCTGCCCCATTAAAACCAGTTAATAGGCCATGGCTTCGGCCATAGGCTGCCCCATTAAAACCAGTTAATAGGCCATGGCTTCGGCCATAGGCTGCCCCATTAAAACCGGTTAATAGGCCATGGCTTCGGCCATAGGCTGCCTCATTAAAACCGGTTAATAGGCCATGGCTTCGGCCATAGGCTGCCCCATTAAAACCAGTTAATAGGCCATGGCTTCGGCCATAGGCTGCCCCATTAAAACCAGTTAATAGGCCATGGCTTCGGTCACAGGCTGCCCCATTAAAACCAGTTAATAGGCCATGGCTTCGGCCACAGGCTGCCCCATTAAAAACAGTTAATAGGCCATGGCTTCGGTCACAGGTTGCCCCATTAAAACCAGTTAATAAGCCATGGCTTCGGCCATAGGCTTCCCCATTAAAACCAGTTAATAGGCCTTGGCTTCGGTCACAGGCTGCCGCATTAAAACCAGTTAATAGGCCATGGCTTCGGTCACAGGTTGCCCCATTAAAACCAGTTAATAGGCCATGGCTTCGGCCATAGGCTTCCCCATTAAAACCAGTTAATAGGCCATGGCTTCGGCCATCGGCTGCCCCATTAAAACCGGTTAACAGGCCATGGCTTTGGCCATAGGCTGCCTCATTAAAACCAGTTAATAGGCCATGGCTTCGGCCATAGGCTGCCCCATTAAAACCAGTTAATAGGCCATGGCTTCAGCCATAGGCTGCCCCATTAAAACTGGTTAATAGGCCATGGCTTCGGCCATAGGCTGCCCCATTAAAACCAGTTAATAGGCCATGGCTTCGGCCATAGGCTGCCCCATTAAAACCAGTTAATAGACCACGGCTTCGGCCATAGGCTGCCCTATTAAAACCAGTTAAGAGGCCATGGCTTCGGCCATAGGCTGCCCCATTAAAACCAGTTAATAGGCCATGGCTTCGGCCACCGGCTGCCCCATTAAAACCAGTTAATAGGCCATGGCTTCGGTCACAGGCTGCCGCATTAAAACCAGTTAATAGGCCATGGCTTCGGTCACAGGTTGCCCCATTAAAACCAGTTAATAAGCCATGGCTTCGGCCATAGGCTTCCCCATTAAAACCAGTTAATAGGCCTTGGCTTCGGTCACAGGCTGCCGCATTAAAACCAGTTAATAGGCCATGGCTTCGGTCACAGGTTGCCCCATTAAAACCAGTTAATAGGCCATGGCTTCGGCCATAGGCTTCCCCATTAAAACCAGTTAATAGGCCATGGCTTCGGCCATAGGCTGCCCCATTAAAACCGGTTAATAGGCCATCGCTTCGGCCATAGGCTGCCTCATTAAAACCAGTTAATAGACCATGGCTTCGGCCTTAGGCTGCCCCATTAAAACCAGTTAATAGGCCATGGCTTCGGCCATAGGCTTCCCCATTAAAACCAGTTAATAGGCCATGGCTTCGGCCATAGGCTGCCCCATTAAAACCGGTTAATAGGCCATCGCTTCGGCCATAGGCTGCCTCATTATAACCAGTTAATAGGCCATGGCTTCGGCCATAGGCTGACTCATTAAAACCAGTTAATAGGCCATGGCTTCGGCCATAGGCTGCCCCATTAAAACCGGTTAATAGGCCATCGCTTCGGCCATAGGCTACCTCATTAAAACCAGTTAATAGGCCATGGCTTCGGTCATAGGCTGCCTCATTAAAACCAGTTAATAGGCCATGGCTTCGGCCATAGGCTGCCCCATTAAAACCAGTTAATAGGCCATGGCTTCGGTCACAGGCTGCCCCATTAAAACTGGTTAATAGGCCATGGCTTCGGCCATAGGCTGCCCCATTAAAACTGGTTAATAGGCCATGGCTTCGGCCATAGGCTGCCCCATTAAAACCAGTTAATAGACCACGGCTTCGGCCATAGGCTGCCCTATTAAAACCAGTTAATAGGCCATGGCTTCGGCCATAGGCTGCCCCATTAAAACCAGTTAATAGGCCATGGCTTCGGCCACAGGCTGCCCCATTAAAACCAGTTAATAGGCCATGGCTTCGGTCACAGGCTGCCCCATTAAAACCAGTTAATAGGCCATGGCTTCGGCCACAGGCTGCCCCATTAAAACCAGTTAATAGGCCATGGCTTCGGTCACAGGCTGCCCAATTAAAACCAGTTAATAGGCCATGGCTTCAGCCAGAGGCTGCCCCATTAAAACCAGTTAATAGGCCATGGCATCGGCCATAGGCTGCCCCATTAAAACCAGTTAATAGGCCATGGCTTCGGCCATAGGCTGCCTCATTAAAACCAGTTAATAGGCCATGGCTTCGGCCATAGGCTGACTCATTAAAACCAGTTAATAGGCCATGGCTTCGGCCATAGGCTGCCCCATTAAAACCGGTTAATAGGCCATGGCTTCGGCCATAGGTTGCCCCATTAAAACCAGTTAATAGACCGTGGCTTCGGTCACAGTCTGCCCCATTAAAATCAGTTAATAGACCATGGCTTCGGTCACAGGCTGCCTCATTAAACCCGGTTAATGGGCCATGGCTTCGGTCATAGGCTGCCCCATTAAAACCAGTTAATAGGCCATGGCTTCGGTCACAGGCTACGCCATTAAAACCATTTAATAGGCCATGGCTTCGGTCACAGGCTGCCCCATTAAAACCAGTTAATAGGCCATGACTGCGGCCATAGGCTACTCCATTAAAACCAGTTAATAGGCCATGGCTTCGGTCACAGGCTGCGCCATTAAAACCAGTTAATAGGCCATGGCTTCAGTCACAGGCTGCCCCATTAAAACCAGTTAATAGGCCATGGCTTCAGCCACAGGCTGCCCCATTAAAACCAGTTAATAGGCCATGGCTTCGGCCACAGGCTGCCCCATTAAAACCGGTTAATAGGCCATGGCTTCGGCCATAGGCTGCCCCATTAAAACCAGTTAATAGACCATGGCTTCGGTCACAGTCTGCCCCATTAAAATCAGTTAATAGACCATGGCTTCGGTCACAGGCTGCCTCATTAAACCCGGTTAATGGGCCATGGCTTCGGTCATAGGCTGCCCCATTAAAACCAGTTAATAGGCCATGGCTTCGGTCACAGGCTGCGCCATTAAAACCATTTAATAGGCCATGGCTTCGGTCACAGGCTGCCCCATTAAAACCAGTTAATAGGCCATGACTGCGGCCAGAGGCAACCCCATTAAAACCAGTTAATAGGCCATGGCTTCGGTCACAGGCTGCCCCATTAAAACCAGGTAATAGGCCATGGCTTCAGTCACAGGCTGCCCCATTAAAACCATTTAATAGGCCATGGCTTCGGTCACAGGCTGCCCCATTAAAACCAGTTAATAGGCCATGGCTTCGGCCATAGGCTGCCCCATTAAAACCAGTTAATATGCCATGACTGCGGCCATAGGTTGCCCCATTAAAACCAGTTAATAGGCCATGGCTTCGGTCACAGGCTGCCCCATTAAAACCAGTTAATAGGCCATGGCTTCAGTCACAGGCTGCCCCATTAAAACCAGTTAATAGGCCATGGCTTCGGCCACAGGCTGCCCCATTAAAACCAGTTAATAGGCCATGGCTTTGGCCGTAGGCTGCCCCATTAAAACCAGTTAATAGGCCATGGCTTCGGCCGTAGGCTGCCCTATTAAAACCAATTAATAGGCCATGGCTTCGGCCATAGGCTGCCCCATTAAAACCAGTTAATAGGCCATGGCTTCGGCCATAGGCTGCCCCATTAAAACCGGTTAATAGGCCATGGCTTCGGCCATAGGCTGCCTCATTAAAACCAGTTAATAGGCCATGGCTTCGGCCATAGGCTGCCCCATTAAAACCAGTTAATAGGCCATGGCTTCGGCCATAGGCTGCCCCATTAAAACCAGTTAATAGGCCATGGCTTCAGTCATAGGCTGCCCCATTAAAACCGGTTAATAGGCCATGGCTTCGGCCATAGGCTGCCCCATTAAAACCGGTTAATAGGCCATGGCTTCGGCCATAGGCTGCCCCATTAAAACCTGTTAATAGGCCATGGCTTCGGTCACAGGCTGCCCCATTAAAACCAGTTAATAGGCCATGGCTTCGGTCACAGGCTGCCCCATTAAAACCAGTTAATAGGCCATGGCTTCGGCCACAGGCTGCCCCATTAAAACCAGTTAATAGGCCATGGCTTCGGTCACAGGCTGCCCAATTAAAACCAGTTAATAGGCCATGGCTTCGGTCACAGGCTGCCCCATTAAAACCAGTTAATACGCCATGGCTTCGGCCATAGGCTGCCCCATTAAAACCAGTTAATAGACCATGGCTTCGGCCATAGGCTGCCTCATTAAAACCAGTTAATAGGCCATGGCTTCGGTCACAGGCTGCCCCATTAAAACCAGTTAATAGGCCATGGCTTCAGCCAGAGGCTGCCCCATTAAAACCAGTTAATAGGCCATGGCTTCGGCCATAGGCTGCCCCATTAAAACCAGTTAATAGGCCATGGCTTCGGCCATAGGCTGCCTCATTAAAACCAGTTAATAGGCCATGGCTTCGGCCATAGGCTGACTCATTAAAACCAGTTAATAGGCCATGGCTTCGGCCATAGGCTGCCCCATTAAAACCAGTTAATAGGCCATGGCTTCGGCCATAGGCTGCCCCATTAAAACCGGTTAATAGGCCATGGCTTCGGCCATAGGCTGCCCCATTAAAACCAGTTAATAGACCGTGGCTTCGGTCACAGTCTGCCCCATTAAAATCAGTTAATAGACCATGGCTTCGGTCACAGGCTGCCTCATTAAACCCGGTTAATGGGCCATGGCTTCGGTCATAGGCTGCCCCATTAAAACCAGTTAATAGGCCATGGCTTCGGTCACAGGCTACGCCATTAAAACCATTTAATAGGCCATGGCTTCGGTCACAGGCTGCCCCATTAAAACCAGTTAATAGGCCATGACTGCGGCCATAGGCTACTCCATTAAAACCAGTTAATAGGCCATGGCTTCGGTCACAGGCTGCCACTTTAAAACCAGGTAATAGGCCATGGCTTCAGTCACAGGCTGCCCCATTAAAACCATTCAATAGGCCATGGCTTCGGTCACAGGCTGCCCCATTAAAACCAGTTAATAGGCCATGGCTTCGGCCATAGGCTGCCCCATTAAAACCAGTTAATAGGCCATGACTGCGGCCATAGGCTGCCCCATTAAAACCAGTTAATAGGCCATGGCTTCGGTCACAGGCTGTCCCATTAAAACCAGTTAATAGGCCATGGCTTCAGTCACAGGCTGCCCCATTAAAACCAGTTAATAGGCCATGGCTTCGGCCACAGGCTGCCCCATTAAAACCGGTTAATAGGCCATGGCTTCGGCCATAGGCTGCCCCATTAAAACCAGTTAATAGGCCATGGCTTCGGCCATAGGCTGCCCCATTAAAACCGGTTAATAGCCATGGCTTCGGCCATAGGCTGCCTCATTAAAACCAGTTAATAGACCATGGCTTCAGTCACAGGCTGCCTCATTAAACCCGGTTAATGGGCCATGGCTTCGGTCATAGGCTGCCCCATTAAAACCAGTTAATAGGCCATGGCTTCGGTCACAGGCTGTCCCATTAAAACCAGTCAATAGGCCATGGCTTCGGTCACAGGCTGCGCCATTAAAACCATTTAATAGGCCATGGCTTCATTCACAGGCTGCCCCATTAAAACCAGTTAATAGGCCATGACTGCGGCCGTAGGCTACTCCATTAAAACCAGTTAATAGGCCATGGCTTCGGTCACAGGCTGCCCCATTAAAACCAGGTAATAGGCCATGGCTTCAGTCACAGGCTGCCCCATTAAAACCATTTAATAGGCCATGGCTTCGGTCACAGGCTGCCCCATTAAAACCAGTTAATAGGCCATGGCTTCGGCCATAGGCTGCCCCATTAAAACCAGTTAATAGGCCATGACTGCGGCCATAGGCTGCCCCATTAAAACCAGTTAATAGGCCATGGCTTCGGTCACAGGCTGCCCCATTAAAACCAGTTAATAGGCCATGGCTTCAGTCACAGGCTGCCCCATTAAAACCAGTTAATAGGCCATGGCTTCGGCCACAGGCTGCCCCATTAAAACCAGTTAATAGGCCATGGCTTCGGCCACAGGCTGCCCCATTAAAACCGGTTAATAGGCCATGGCTTCGGCCATAGGCTGCCCCATTAAAACCAGTTAATAGACCATGGCTTCGGTCACAGTCTGCCCCATTAAAATCAGTTAATAGACCATGGCTTCGGTCACAGGCTGCCTCATTAAACCTGGTTAATGGGCCATGGCTTCGGTCATAGGCTGCCCCATTAAAACCAGTTAATAGGCCATGGCTTCGGTCACAGGCTGCGCCATTAAAACCATTTAATAGGCCATGGCTTCGGTCACAGGCTGCCCCATTAAAACCAGTTAATAGGCCATGACTGCGGCCATAGGCTACCCCATTAAAACCAGTGAATAGGCCATGGCTTCGGCCACAGGCTGCCCCATTAAAACCGGTTAATAGGCCATGGCTTCGGCCATAGGCTGCCCCATTAAAACCAGTTAATAGGCCATGGCTTCGGCCATAGGCTGCCCCATTAAAACCGGTTAATAGCCATGGCTTCGGCCATAGGCTGCCTCATTAAAACCAGTTAATAGACCATGGCTTCAGTCACAGGCTGCCTCATTAAACCCGGTTAATGGGCCATGGCTTCGGTCATAGGCTGCCCCATTAAAACCAGTTAATAGGCCATGGCTTCGGTCACAGGCTGTCCCATTAAAACCAGTCAATAGGCCATGGCTTCGGTCACAGGCTGCGCCATTAAAACCATTTAATAGGCCATGGCTTCATTCACAGGCTGCCCCATTAAAACCAGTTAATAGGCCATGACTGCGGCCGTAGGCTACTCCATTAAAACCAGTTAATAGGCCATGGCTTCGGTCACAGGCTGCCCCATTAAAACCAGGTAATAGGCCATGGCTTCAGTCACAGGCTGCCCCATTAAAACCATTTAATAGGCCATGGCTTCGGTCACAGGCTGCCCCATTAAAACCAGTTAATAGGCCATGGCTTCGGCCATAGGCTGCCCCATTAAAACCAGTTAATAGGCCATGACTGCGGCCATAGGCTGCCCCATTAAAACCAGTTAATAGGCCATGGCTTCGGTCACAGGCTGCCCCATTAAAACCAGTTAATAGGCCATGGCTTCAGTCACAGGCTGCCCCATTAAAACCAGTTAATAGGCCATGGCTTCGGCCACAGGCTGCCCCATTAAAACCAGTTAATAGGCCATGGCTTCGGCCACAGGCTGCCCCATTAAAACCGGTTAATAGGCCATGGCTTCGGCCATAGGCTGCCCCATTAAAACCAGTTAATAGACCATGGCTTCGGTCACAGTCTGCCCCATTAAAATCAGTTAATAGACCATGGCTTCGGTCACAGGCTGCCTCATTAAACCTGGTTAATGGGCCATGGCTTCGGTCATAGGCTGCCCCATTAAAACCAGTTAATAGGCCATGGCTTCGGTCACAGGCTGCGCCATTAAAACCATTTAATAGGCCATGGCTTCGGTCACAGGCTGCCCCATTAAAACCAGTTAATAGGCCATGACTGCGGCCATAGGCTACCCCATTAAAACCAGTGAATAGGCCATGGCTTCGGTCACAGGCTGCCCCATTAAAACCAGGTAATAGGCCATGGCTTCAGTCACAGGCTGCCCCATTAAAACCATTTAATAGGCCATGGCTTCGGTCACAGGCTGCCCCATTAAAACCAGTTAATAGGCCATGGCTTCGGCCATAGGCTGCCCCATTAAAACCAGTTAATAGGCCATGACTGCGGCCATAGGCTGCCCCATTAAAACCAGTTAATAGGCCATGGCTTCGGTCACAGGCTGCCCCATTAAAACCAGTTAATAGGCCATGGCTTCAGTCACAGGCTGCCCCATTAAAACCAGTTAATAGGCCATGGCTTCGGCCACAGGCTGCCCCATTAAAACCAGTTAATAGGCCATGGCTTCGGCCACAGGCTGCCCCATTAAAACCAGTTAATAGGCCATGGCTTCGGTCATAGGCTGCCCCATTAAAACCAGTTAATAGACCACGGCTTCGGCCATAGGCTGCCCCATTAAAACCAGTTAATAGGCCATGGCTTCGGCCACAGGCTGCCCCATTAAAACCAGTTAATAGGCCATGGCTTCGGCCACAGGCTGCCCCATTAAAACCAGTTAATAGGCCATGGCTTCGGGCACAGGCTGCCCCATTAAAACCAGTTAATAGGCCATGGCTTCGGCCACAGGCTGCCCCATTAAAACCAGTTAATAGGCCTTGGCTTCGGTCATAGGCTGCCCCATTAAAACCAGTTAATAGGCCATGGCTTCAGCCAGAGGCTGCCCCATTAAAACCAGTTAATAGGCCATGGCTTCAGCCAGAGGCTGCCCCATTAAAACCAGTTAATAGGCCATGGCTTCGGCCATAGGCTGCCCCATTAAAACCAGTTAATAGGCCATGGCTTCGGCCATAGGCTGCCTCATTAAAACCAGTTAATAGGCCATGGCTTCGGCCATAGGCTGACTCATTAAAACCAGTTAATAAGCCATGGCTTCGGCCATAGGCTGCCCCATTAAAACCAGTTAATAGGCCATGGCTTCGGCCATAGGCTGCCCCATTAAAACCGGTTAATAGACCATGGCTTCGGCCATAGGCTGCCCCATTAAAACCAGTTAATAGGCCATGGCTTCGGTCATAGGCTGCCCCATTAAAACCAGTTAATAGACCACGGCTTCGGCCATAGGCTGCCCCATTAAAACCAGTTAATAGGCCATGGCTTCGGCCACAGGCTGCCCCATTAAAACCAGTTAATAGGCCATGGCTTCGGCCACAGGCTGCCCCATTAAAACCAGTTAATAGGCCATGGCTTCGGGCACAGGCTGCCCCATTAAAACCAGTTAATAGGCCATGGCTTCGGCCATAGGCTGCCCCATTAAAACCAGTTAATAGGCCATGACTGCGGCCATAGGCTGCCCCATTAAAACCAGTTAATAGGCCATGGCTTCGGTCACAGTCTGCCCCATTAAAATCAGTTAATAGACCATGGCTTCGGTCACAGGCTGCCTCATTAAACCCGGTTAATGGGCCATGGCTTCGGTCATAGGCTGCCCCATTAAAACCAGTTAATAGGCCATGGCTTCGGTCACAGGCTGCGCCATTAAAACCAGTTAATAGGCCATGGCTTCGGTCATAGGCTGCCCCATTAAAACCAGTTAATAGGCCATGACTTCGGCCACAGGCTGCATCATTAAAACCAGTTAATAGGCCATGGCTTCGGTCACAGGCTGCCCAATTAAAACCAGTTAATAGGCCATGGCTTCGGTCACAGGCTGCCCCATTAAAACCAGTTAATACGCCATGGCTTCGGCCATAGGCTGCCCCATTAAAACCAGTTAATAGACCATGGCTTCAGCCATAGGCTGCCCCATTAAAACCAGTTAATAGGCCATGGCTTCGGCCATAGGCTGCCCCATTAAAACCAGTTAATAGACCATGGCTTCGGCCATAGGCTGCCCCATTAAAACCAGTTAATAGGTCATGGCTTCGGTCACAGGCTGCCCCATTAAAACCAGTTAATAGGCCATGGCTTCGGTCACAGGCTGCCCCATTAAAACCAGTTAATAGGCCATGGCTTCGGCCATAGGCTGCCCCATTAAAACCAGTTAATAGGTCATGGCTTCGGCCACAGGCTGCCCCATTAAAACCAGTTAATAGACCATGGCTTCGGCCATAGGCTGCCCCATTAAAACCAGTTAATAGGTCATGGCTTCGGTCAAAGGCTGCCCCATTAAAACCAGTTAATAGGTCATGGCTTCGGTCAAAGTCTGCCCCATTAAAACCAGTTAATAGGCCATGGCTTCGGCCAGAGGCTGCCCCATTAAAACCAGTTAATAGGCCATGGCGTCGGCCATCGGCTGCCTCATTAAAACCAGTTAATAGGCCATGGCTTCGGCCATAGGCTGACTCATTAAAACCAGTTAATAGGCCATGGCTTCGGCCATACGCTGCCCCATTAAAACCAGTTAATAGGCCATGGCTTCGGCCATAGGCTGCCCCATTAAAACCAGTTAATAGGCCATGGCTTCGGCCATAGGCTGCCCCATTAAAACCAGTTAATGGGCCATGGCTTCGGCCACAGCTGCCTCATTAAACCCGGTTAATGGGCCATGGCTTCGGTCATAGGCTGCCCCATTAAAACCAGTTAATAGGCCATGGCTTCGGCCATAGGCTGCCCCATTAAAACCGGTTAATAGACCATGGCTTCGGCCATAGGCTGCCCCATTAAAACCAGTTAATAGACCATGGCTTCGGTCACAAGCTGCCCCATTAAAATCAGTTAATACACCATGGCTTCGGTCACAGGCTGCCCCATTAAAACCGGTTAATAGACTATGGCTTCGGCCATAGGCTGCCCCATTAAAACCAGTTAATGGGCCATGGCTTTGGCCACAGCTGCCTCATTAAACCCGGTTAATGGGCCATGGCTTCGGTCATAGGCTGCCCCATTAAAACCAGTTAATAGGCCATGGCTTCGGCCACAGGCTGCCCCATTAAAACCAGTTAATAGGCCATGGCTTCGGCCACAGGCTGCCCCATTAAAACCAGTTAATAGGCCTTGGCTTCGGTCACAGGCTGCCGCATTAATACCAGTTAATAGGCCATGGCTTCGGTCACAGGTTGCCCCATTAAAACCAGTTAATAGGCCATGGCTTCGGCCATAGGCTTCCCCATTAAAACCAGTTAATAGGCCATGGCTTCGGCCATAGGCTGCCCCATTAAAACCGGTTAATAGGCCATGGCTTCGGCCATAGGCTGCCTCATTAAAACCAGTTAATAGGCCATGGCTTCGGCCATAGGCTGCCCCATTAAAACCAGTTAATAGGCCATGGCTTCGGCCATAGGCTGCCCCATTAAAACCGGTTAATAGGCCATGGCTTCGGCCATAGGCTGCCCCATTAAAACCAGTTAATAGGCCATGGCTTCGGTCATAGGCTGCCCCATTAAAACCAGTTAATAGACCACGTCTTCGGCCATAGGCTGCCCTATTAAAACCAGTTAATAGGCCATGGCTTCGGCCATAGGCTGCCCCATTAAAACCAGTTAATAGGCCATGGCTTCGGCCACAGGCTGCCCCATTAAAACCAGTTTATAGGCCATGGCTTCGGTCACAGGCTGCCCCATTAAAACCAGTTAATAGGCCATGGCTTCGGCCACAGGCTGCCCCATTAAAACCAGTTAATAGGCCATGGCTTCGGTCACAGGCTGCCCAATTAAAACCAGTTAATAGACCATGGCTTCGGCCATAGGCTGCCTCATTAAAAACAGTTAATAGGCCATGGCTTCGGTCACAGGCTGCCCCATTATAACCAGTTAATAGGCCATGGCTTCAACCAGAGGCTGCCCCATTAAAACCAGTTAATAGGCCATGGCTTCGGCCATAGGCTGCCCCATTAAAACCAGTTAATAGGCCATGGCTTCGGCCATAGGCTGCCTCATTTAAACCAGTTAATAGGCCATGGCTTCGGCCATAGGCTGACTCATTAAAACCAGTTAATAGGCCATGGCTTCGGCCATAGGCTGCCCCATTAAAACCAGTTAATAGGCCATGGCTTCGGCCATAGGCTGCCCTATTAAAACCAGTTAATAGACCGTGGCTTCGGTCACAGTCTGCCCCATTAAAATCAGTTAATAGACCATGGCTTCGGTCACAGGCTGCCTCATTAAACCCGGTTAATGGGCCATGGCTTCGGTCATAGGCTGCCCCATTAAAACCAGTTAATAGGCCATGGCTTCGGTCACAGGCTGCGCCATTAAAACCATTTAATAGGCCATGGCTTCGGTCACAGGCTGCCCCATTAAAACCAGTTAATAGGCCATGACTGCGGCCGTAGGCTACTCCATTAAAACCAGTTAATAGGCCATGGCTTCGGTCACAGGCTGCCCCATTAAAACCAGGTAATAGACCACGGCTTCGGCCATAGGCTGCCCCATTAAAACCAGTTAATAGGCCATGGCTTCGGCCACAGGCTGCCCCATTAAAACCAGTTAATAGGCCATGGCTTCGGCCACAGGCTGCCCCATTAAAACCAGTTAATAGGCCATGGCTTCGGGCACAGGCTGCCCCATTAAAACCAGTTAATAGGCCATGGCTTCGGCCACAGGCTGCCCCATTAAAACCAGTTAATAGGCCTTGGCTTCGGTCATAGGCTGCCCCATTAAAACCAGTTAATAGGCCATGGCTTCAGCCAGAGGCTGCCCCATTAAAACCAGTTAATAGGCCATGGCTTCAGCCAGAGGCTGCCCCATTAAAACCAGTTAATAGGCCATGGCTTCGGCCATAGGCTGCCCCATTAAAACCAGTTAATAGGCCATGGCTTCGGCCATAGGCTGCCTCATTAAAACCAGTTAATAGGCCATGGCTTCGGCCATAGGCTGACTCATTAAAACCAGTTAATAAGCCATGGCTTCGGCCATAGGCTGCCCCATTAAAACCAGTTAATAGGCCATGGCTTCGGCCATAGGCTGCCCCATTAAAACCAGTTAATAGGCCATGGCTTCGGCCATAGGCTGCCCCATTAAAACCGGTTAATAGGCCATGGCTTCGGCCATAGGCTGCCCCATTAAAACCAGTTAATAGACCGTGGCTTCGGTCACAGTCTGCCCCATTAAAATCAGTTAATAGACCATGGCTTCGGTCACAGGCTGCCTCATTAAACCCGGTTAATAGGCCATTGCTTCGCTCATAGGCTGCCCCATTAAAACCAGTTAATAGGCCATGGCTTCGGTCACAGGCTACGCCATTAAAACCATTTAATAGGCCATGGCTTCGGTCACAGGCTGCCCCATTAAAACCAGTTAATAGGCCATGACTGCGGCCATAGGCTACTCCATTAAAACCAGTTAATAGGCCATGGCTTCGGTCACAGGCTGCCCCATTAAAACCAGGTAATAGGCCATGGCTTCAGTCACAGGCTGCCCCATTAAAACCATTTAATAGGCCATGGCTTCGGTCACAGGCTGCCCCATTAAAACCAGTTAATAGGCCATGGCTTCGGCCATAGGCTGCCCCATTAAAAGCAGTTAATAGGCCATGACTGCGGCCATAGGCTGCCCCATTAAAACCAGTTAATAGGCCATGGCTTCGGTCACAGGCTGTCCCATTAAAACCAGTTAATAGGCCATGGCTTCAGTCACAGGCTGCCCCATTAAAACCAGTTAATAGGCCATGGCTTCGGCCACAGGCTGCCCCATTAAAACCAGTTAATAGGCCATGGCTTCGGCCACAGGCTGCCCCATTAAAACCGGTTAATAGGCCATGGCTTCGGCCATAGGCTGCCCCATTAAAACCAGTTAATGGACCATGGCTTCGGTCACAGTCTGCCCCATTAAAATCAGTTAATAGACCATGGCTTCGGTCACAGGCTGCCTCATTAAACCCGGTTAATGGGCCATGGCTTCGGTCATAGGCTGCCCCATTAAAACCAGTTAATAGGCCATGGCTTCGGTCACAGGCTGCGCCATTAAAACCATTTAATAGGCCATGGCTTCGGTCACAGGCTGCCCCATTAAAACCAGTTCATAGGCTATGACTGCGGCCATAGGCTACCCCATTAAAACCAGTTAATAGGCCATGGCTTCGGTCACAGGCTGCCCCATTAAAACCAGGTAATAGGCCATGGCTTCAGTCACAGGCTGCCCCATTAAAACCATTTAATAGGCCATGGCTTCGGTCAAAGTCTGCCCCATTAAAACCAGTTAATAGGCCATGGCTTCGGCCATAGGCTGCCCCATTAAAACCAGTTAATAGGCCATGACTGCGGCCATAGGCTGCCCCATTAAAACCAGTTAATAGGCCATGGCTTCGGTCACAGGCTGCCCCATTAAAACCAGTTAATAGGCCATGGCTTCAGTCACAGGCTGCCCCATTAAAACCAGTTAATAGGCCATGGCTTCGGCCACAGGCTGCCCCATTAAAACCAGTTAATAGGCCATGGCTTCGGCCATCGGCTGCCCCATTAAAACCAGTTAATAGGCCATGGCTTCGGCCGTAGGCTGCCCCATTAAAACCAGTTAATAGGCAATGGCTTCGGCCATAGGCTGCCCCATTAAAACCAGTTAATAGGCCATGGCTTCGGCCATAGGCTGCCCCATTAAAACCAGTTAATAGGCCATGGCTTCATAGAAACATAGAAAATAGGTGCAGGAGTAGGCCATTCGGCCCTTCTAGCCTGCACCGCCATTCAATTAGTTCATGGCTGAACATTCAACTTCAGTACCCCATTCCTGCTTTCTCGCCATACCCCTTGATCTCCCTAGCAGTAAGGACCTCATCTAACTCCTTTTTGAATATATTTAGTGAATTGGCCTCAACAACTTTCTGTGGTAGAGAATTCCACAGGTTCACCACTCTCTGGGTGAAGAAGTTCCTCCGCCTCTCGGTCCTAAATGGCTTACCCCTTATCCTTAGACTGTGACCCCTGGTTCTGGACTTCCCCAACATTGGGAACATTCTTCCTGCATCTAACCTGTCTAACCCCGTCAGAATTTTATATGTTTCTATGAGGTCCCCTCTCATTCTTCTGAACTCCAGTGAATACAAGCCCAGTTGATCCAGTCTTTCTTGATAGGTCAGTCCCGCCATCCCGGGAATCAGTCTGGTGAACCTTCGCTGCACTCCCTCAATAGCAAGAATGTCCTTCCTCAGGTTAGGAGACCAAAACTGTACACAATACTCCAGGTGTGGCCTCACCAATGCCCTGTACAACTGTAGCAACACCTCCCTGCCCCTGTACTCAAATCCCCTTGCTATGAAGGCCAACATGCCATTTGCTTTCTTAACCGCCTGCTGCACCTGCAAGCCAACCTTCAATGACTGATGTACCATGACACCCAGGTCTCTTTGCACCTCCCCTTTTCCTAATCTGTCACCATTCAGATAATAGTCTGTCTCTCTGTTTTTACCACCAAAGTGGATAACCTCACATTTATCCACATTATACTTCATCTGCCATGCATTTGCCCACTCACCTAACCTATCCAAGTCGCTCTGCAGCCTCACAGCATCCTCCTCGCAGCTCACACTGCCACCCAACTTAGTGTCATCCGCAAATTTGGAGATACTACATTTAATCCCCTCATCTAAATCATTAATGTACAGTGTAAACAGCTGGGGCCCCAGCACAGAACCTTGCGGTACCCCACTAGTCACTGCCTGCCATTCTGAAAAGTATCCATTTACTCCTACTCTTTGCTTCCTGTCTGACAACCAGTTCTCAATCCATGTCAGTACACTACCCCCAATCCCATGTGCTCTAACTTTGCACATCAATCTCTTGTGTGGGACCTTGTCGAACGCCTTCTGAAAGTCCAAATATGCCACATCAACTGGTTCTCCCTTATCCACTCTACTGGAAACATCCTCAAAAAATTCCAGAAGATTTGTCAAGCATGATTTCCCTTTCACAAATCCATGCTGACTTGGACCTATCATGTCACCTCTTTCCAAATGCACTGCTATGACATCCTTAATAATTGATTCCATCATTTTACCCACTACCGATGTCAGGCTGACCGGTCTATAATTCCCTGTTTTCTCTCTCCCTCCTTTTTTAAAAAGTGGGGTTACATTGGCTACCCTCCACTCCATAGGAACTGATCCAGGGTCAATGGAATGTTGGAAAATGACTGTCAACGCATCCACTATTTCCAAGGCCACCTCCTTAAGTACTCTGGGATGCAGTCCATCAGGCCCTGGGGATTTGTCGGCCTTCGATCCCATCAATTTCCCCAACACAATTTCCCGGCTAATAAGGATTTCCCTCAGTTCCTCCTCCTTACTAGACCTCCCGACCCCTTTTATAACCGAAAGGTTGTTCGTGTCCTCCTTCGTGAATACCGAACCAAAGTACTTGTTCAATTGGTCCGCCATTTCTTTGTTCCCCGTTATGACTTCCCCTGATTCTGACTGCAGGGGACCTACGTTTGTCTTTACTAACCTTTTTCTCTTTACATATCTATAGAAACTTTTGCAATCCGTCTTAATGTTCCCTGCAAGCTTCTTCTCATACTCCATTTTCCCTGCCCTAATCAAACCCTTTGTCCTCCTCTGCTGAGTTCTAAATTTCTCCCAGTCCCCAGGTTCGCTGCTATTTCTGGCCAATTTGTATGCCACTTCCTTGGCTTTAATACTATCCCTGATTTCCCTTGATAGCCACGGTTGAGCCACCTTCCCTTTTTTATTTCTATGCCAGACAGGAATGTACAATTGTTGTAGTTCATCCATGCGGTCTCTAAATGTCTGCCATTGCCCATCCACAGTCAACCCCTTAAGTATCATTCGCCAATCCATCTCAGCCAATTCACGCCTCATACCTTCAAAGTTACCCTTCTTTAAGTTCTGGACCATGGTCTCTGAATTAACTGTTTCATTCTCCATCCTAATGCAGAATTCCACCATATTATGGTCACTCTTCCCCAAGGGGCCTCGCACAACGAGATTGCTAATTAATCCTTTCTCATTACATAACACCCAGTCTAAGATGGCCTCCCCCCTAGTTGGTTCCTCGACATATTGGTCTAAAAAACCATCCCTTATGCACTCCAGAAAATCCTCCTCCACCGTATTGCTTCCAGTTTGGTTAGCCCAATCTATGTGCATATTAAAGTCACCCATTATAACTGCTGCAACTTTATTGCACGCACCCCTAATTTCCTGTTTGATGCCCTCCCCAACATCACTACTACTGTTTGGAGGTCTGTACACAACTCCCACTAACGTTTTTTGCCCTTTGGTGTTCTGCAGCTCTACCCATATAGATTCCACATCATCCAAGCTAATGTCCTTCCTAACTATTGCCTTAATCTCCTCCTTAACCAGCAATGCTACCCCACCTCCTTTTCCTTTTATTCGGTCACAGGCTGCACCATTAAAACCAGTTAATAGGCCATGGCTTCGGCCAGAGGCTGCCTCATTAAAAACAGTTAATAGGCCATGGCTTCGGTCACAGTCTGCCCCATTAAAACCAGTTAAAAGGCCATGGCTTCGGTCACAGGCTGCCCCATTAAAACCAGTTAATAGGCCATGGCTTCGGCCATAGGCTGCCCCATTAAAACCAGTTAATAGGCCATGGCTTCGGCCATAGGCTGCCCCATTAAAACCAGTTAATAGGCCATGGCTTCGGCCACAGGCTGCCCCATTAAAACCAGTTAATAGGCCATGGCTTCGGCCATAGGCTGCCCCATTAAAACCAGTTAATAGGCCATGGCTTCGGCCATAGGCTGCCTCATTAAAACCAGTTAATAGGCCATGGCTTCGGTCACAGGCTGCCCCATTAAAACCAGTTAATAGGCCATGGCTTCGGTCACAGGCTACCGCATTAAAACCAGTTAATAGGCCATGGCTTCGGTCACAGGCTGCCCCATTAAAACCAGTTAATAGACCATGGCTTCGGCCATAGGCTGCCCCATTAAAACCAGTTAATAGGCCATGGCTTCGGCCATAGGCTGCCCCATTAAAACCGGTTAATAGGCCATGGCTTCGGACATAGGCTGCCTCATTAAAACCAGTTAATAGGCCATGGCTTCGGCCATAGGCTGCCCCATTAAAACCAGATAATAGGCCATGGCTTCGGCCATAGGCTGCCCCATTAAAACCAGTTAATAGGCCATGGCTTCGGTCACAGGCTGCCCCATTAAAACCAGTTAATAGGCCATGGCTTCAGTCACAGGCTGCCCCATTAAAACCAGTTAATAGGCCATGGCTTCGGGCACAGGCTGCCCCATTAAAACCAGTTAATAGGCCATGGCTTCGGCCACAGGCTGCCCCATTAAAACCAGTTAACAGGCCATAGCTTCGGTCACAGGCTGCCCAATTAAAACCAGTTAATAGGCCATGGCTTCGGTCACAGGCTGCCCCATTAAAACCAGTTAATACGCCATGGCTTCGGCCATAGGCTGCCCCATTAAAACCAGTTAATAGACCATGGCTTCGGCCATAGGCTGCCTCATTAAAACCAGTTAATAGGCCATGGCTTCGGTCACAGGCTGCCCCATTAAAACCAGTTAATAGGCCATGGCTTCAGCCAGAGGCTGCCCCATTAAAACCAGTTAATAGGCCATGGCTTCGGCCATAGGCTGCCCCATTAAAACCAGTTAATAGGCCATGGCTTCGGCCATAGGCTGCCCCATTAAAACCAGTTAATAGGCCATGGCTTCGGTCACAGGCTGCCTCATTAAAACCAGTTAATAGGCCATGGCTTCGGCCATAGGCTGACTCATTAAAACCAGTTAATAAGCCATGGCTTCGGCCATAGGCTGCCCCATTAAAACCAGTTAATAGGCCATGGCTTCGGCCATAGGCTGCCCCATTAAAACCGGTTAATAGGCCATGGCTTCGGCCATAGGCTGCCCCATTAAAACCAGTTAATAGACCGTGGCTTCGGTCACAGTCTGCCCCATTAAAACCAGTTAATAGACCATGGCTTCGGTCACAGGCTGCCTCATTAAACCCGGTTAATGGGCCATGGCTTCGGTCATAGGCTGCCCCATTAAAACCAGTTAATAGGCCATGGCTTCTGTCACAGGCTACGCCATTAAAACCATTTAATAGGCCATGGCTTCGGTCACAGGCTGCCCCATTAAAACCAGTTAATAGGCCATGACTGCGGCCATAGGCTACTCCATTAAAACCAGTTAATAGGCCATGGCTTCGGTCACAGGCTGCCCCATTAAAACCAGGTAATAGGCCATGGCTTCAGTCACAGGCTGCCCCATTAAAACCATTTAATAGGCCATGGCTTCGGTCACAGGCTGCCCCATTAAAACCAGTTAATAGGCCATGGCTTCGGCCATAGGCTGCCCCATTAAAACCAGTTAATAGGCCATGACTGCGGCCATAGGCTGTCCCATTAAAACCAGTTAATAGGCCATGGCTTCGGTCACAGGCTGTCCCATTAAAACCAGTTAATAGGCCATGGCTTCGGCCACAGGCTGCCCCATTAAAACCAGTTAATAGGCCATGGCTTCGGCCACAGGCTGCCCCATTAAAACCGGTTAATAGGCCATGGCTTCGGCCATAGGCTGCCCCATTAAAACCAGTTAATAGACCATGGCTTCGGTCACAGTCTGCCCCATTAAAACCAGTTAATAGGCCATGGCTTCGGTCACAGGCTGCCCCATTAAAACCAGGTAATAGGCCATGGCTTCAGTCACAGGCTGCCCCATTAAAACCATTTAATAGGCCATGGCTTCGGTCACAGGCTGCCCCATTAAAACCAGTTAATAGGCCATGGCTTCGGCCATAGGCTGCCCCATTAAAACCAGTTAATAGGCCATGACTGCGGCCATAGGCTGCCCCATTAAAACCAGTTAATAGGCCATGGCTTCGGTCACAGGCTGCCCCATTAAAACCAGTTAATAGGCCATGGCTTCAGTCACAGGCTGCCCCATTAAAACCAGTTAATAGGCCATGGCTTCGGCCACAGGCTGCCCCATTAAAACCAGTTAATAGGCCATGGCTTCGGCCATCGGCTGCCCCATTAAAACCAGTTAATAGGCCATGGCTTCGGCCGTAGGCTGCCCCATTAAAACCAGTTAATAGGCAATGGCTTCGGCCATAGGCTGCCCCATTAAAACCAGTTAATAGGCCATGGCTTCGGCCATAGGCTGCCCCATTAAAACCAGTTAATAGGCCATGGCTTCATAGAAACATAGAAAATAGGTGCAGGAGTAGGCCATTCGGCCCTTCTAGCCTGCACCGCCATTCAATGAGTTCATGGCTGAACATTCAACTTCAGTACCCCATTCCTGCTTTCTCGCCATACCCCTTGATCTCCCTAGCAGTAAGGACCTCATCTAACTCCTTTTTGAATATATTTAGTGAATTGGCCTCAACAACTTTCTGTGGTAGAGAATTCCACAGGTTCACCACTCTCTGGGTGAAGAAGTTCCTCCGCCTCTCGGTCCTAAATGGCTTACCCCTTATCCTTAGACTGTGACCCCTGGTTCTGGACTTCCCCAACATTGGGAACATTCTTCCTGCATCTAACCTGTCTAACCCCGTCAGAATTTTATATGTTTCTATGAGGTCCCCTCTCATTCTTCTGAACTCCAGTGAATACAAGCCCAGTTGATCCAGTCTTTCTTGATAGGTCAGTCCCGCCATCCCGGGAATCAGTCTGGTGAACCTTCGCTGCACTCCCTCAATAGCAAGAATGTCCTTCCTCAGGTTAGGAGACCAAAACTGTACACAATACTCCAGGTGTGGCCTCACCAATGCCCTGTACAACTGTAGCAACACCTCCCTGCCCCTGTACTCAAATCCCCTTGCTATGAAGGCCAACATGCCATTTGCTTTCTTAACCGCCTGCTGCACCTGCAAGCCAACCTTCAATGACTGATGTACCATGACACCCAGGTCTCTTTGCACCTCCCCTTTTCCTAATCTGTCACCATTCAGATAATAGTCTGTCTCTCTGTTTTTACCACCAAAGTGGATAACCTCACATTTATCCACATTATACTTCATCTGCCATGCATTTGCCCACTCACCTAACCTATCCAAGTCGCTCTGCAGCCTCACAGCATCCTCCTCGCAGCTCACACTGCCACCCAACTTAGTGTCATCCGCAAATTTGGAGATACTACATTTAATCCCCTCATCTAAATCATTAATGTACAGTGTAAACAGCTGGGGCCCCAGCACAGAACCTTGCGGTACCCCACTAGTCACTGCCTGCCATTCTGAAAAGTACCCATTTACTCCTACTCTTTGCTTCCTGTCTGACAACCAGTTCTCAATCCATGTCAGTACACTACCCCCAATCCCATGTGCTCTAACTTTGCACATCAATCTCTTGTGTGGGACCTTGTCGAACGCCTTCTGAAAGTCCAAATATGCCACATCAACTGGTTCTCCCTTATCCACTCTACTGGAAACATCCTCAAAAAATTCCAGAAGATTTGTCAAGCATGATTTCCCTTTCACAAATCCATGCTGACTTGGACCTATCATGTCACCTCTTTCCAAATGCACTGCTATGACATCCTTAATAATTGATTCCATCATTTTACCCACTACCGATGTCAGGCTGACCGGTCTATAATTCCCTGTTTTCTCTCTCCCTCCTTTTTTAAAAAGTGGGGTTACATTGGCTACCCTCCACTCCATAGGAACTGATCCAGAGTCAATGGAATGTTGGAAAATGACTGTCAACGCATCCACTATTTCCAAGGCCACCTCCTTAAGTACTCTGGGATGCAGTCCATCAGGCCCTGGGGATTTGTCGGCCTTCAATCCCATCAATTTCCCCAACACAATTTCCCGGCTAATAAGGATTTCCCTCAGTTCCTCCTCCTTACTAGACCTCCCGACCCCTTTTATAACCGGAAGGTTGTTCGTGTCCTCCTTCGTGAATACCGAACCAAAGTACTTGTTCAATTGGTCCGCCATTTCTTTGTTCCCCGTTATGACTTCCCCTGATTCTGACTGCAGGGGACCTACGTTTGTCTTTACTAACCTTTTTCTCTTTACATATCTATAGAAACTTTTGCAATCCGTCTTAATGTTCCCTGCAAGCTTCTTCTCATACTCCATTTTCCCTGCCCTAATCAAACCCTTTGTCCTCCTCTGCTGAGTTCTAAATTTCTCCCAGTCCCCAGGTTCGCTGCTATTTCTGGCCAATTTGTATGCCACTTCCTTGGCTTTAATACTATCCCTGATTTCCCTTGATAGCCACGGTTGAGCCACCTTCCCTTTTTTATTTCTATGCCAGACAGGAATGTACAATTGTTGTAGTTCATCCATGCGGTCTCTAAATGTCTGCCATTGCCCATCCACAGTCAACCCCTTAAGTATCATTCGCCAATCCATCTCAGCCAATTCACGCCTCATACCTTCAAAGTTAGCCTTCTTTAAGTTCTGGACCATGGTCTCTGAATTAACTGTTTCATTCTCCATCCTAATGCAGAATTCCACCATATTATGGTCACTCTTCCCCAAGGGGCCTCGCACAACGAGATTGCTAATTAATCCTTTCTCATTACATAACACCCAGTCTAAGATGGCCTCCCCCCTAGTTGGTTCCTCGACATATTGGTCTAAAAAACCATCCCTTATGCACTCCAGAAAATCCTCCTCCACCGTATTGCTTCCAGTTTGGTTAGCCCAATCTATGTGCATATTAAAGTCACCCATTATAACTGCTGCAACTTTATTGCACGCACCCCTAATTTCCTGTTTGATGCCCTCCCCAACATCACTACTACTGTTTGGAGGTCTGTACACAACTCCCACTAAAGTTTTTTGCCCTTTGGTGTTCTGCAGCTCTACCCATATAGATTCCACATCATCCAAGCTAATGTCCTTCCTAACTATTGCCTTAATCTCCTCCTTAACCAGCAATGCTACCCCACCTCCTTTTCCTTTTATTCGGTCACAGGCTGCACCATTAAAACCAGTTAATAGGCCATGGCTTCGGCCAGAGGCTGCCTCATTAAAAACAGTTAATAGGCCATGGCTTCGGTCACAGTCTGCCCCATTAAAACCAGTTAAAAGGCCATGGCTTCGGTCACAGGCTGCCCCATTAAAACCAGTTAATAGGCCATGGCTTCGGCCATAGGCTGCCCCATTAAAACCAGTTAATAGGCCATGGCTTCGGCCATAGGCTGCCCCATTAAAACCAGTTAATAGGCCATGGCTTCGGCCACAGGCTGCCCCATTAAAACCGGTTAATAGGCCATGGCTTCGGCCATAGGCTGCCTCATTAAAACCAGTTAATAGGCCATGGCTTCGGCCATAGGCTGCCCCATTAAAACCAGTTAATAGGCCATGGCTTCGGCCATAGGCTGCCCCATTAAAACCGGTTAATAGGCCATGGCTTCGGCCATAGGCTGCCCCATTAAAACCAGTTAATAGGCCATGGCTTCGGTCATAGGCTGCCCCATTAAAACCAGTTAATAGACCACGGCTTCGGCCATAGGCTGCCCTATTAAAAACAGTTAATTGGCCATGGCTTCGGCCATAGGCTGTCCCATTAAAACCAGTTAATAGGCCATGGCTTCGGCCACAGGCTGCCCCATTAAAACCAGTTAATAGGCCATGGCTTCGGTCACAGGCTGCCCAATTAAAACCAGTTAATAGGCCATGGCTTCGGCCACAGGCTGCCCCATTAAAACCAGTTAATAGGCCTTGGCTTCGGTCATAGGCTGCCCCATTAAAACCAGTCAATAGGCCATGGCTTCGGTCACAGGCTGCGCCATTAAAACCATTTAATAGGCCATGGCTTCAGTCACAGGCTGCCCCATTAAAACCAGTTAATAGGCCATGGCTTTGGTCATAGGCTGCCCCATTAAAACCAGTTAATAGGC
The DNA here is from genome assembly GCF_044704955.1 of Pristiophorus japonicus. Taxonomy (NCBI): domain Eukaryota; kingdom Metazoa; phylum Chordata; class Chondrichthyes; family Pristiophoridae; genus Pristiophorus; species Pristiophorus japonicus. The sequence goes on from NC_091985.1 coordinate 32,005,882, forward strand.
CATGGCTTCGGTCATAGGCTGCCCCATTAAAACCAGTTAATAGGCCATGGCTTCGGCCACAGGCTGCCCCATTAAAAACAGTTAATAGGCCATGGCTTCGGTCATAGGCTGCCCCATTAAAACCAGTTAATAGGCCATGGCTTCGGTCACAGGCTGCGCCATTAAAACCATTTAATAGGCCATGGCTTCGGTCAAAGGCTGCCCCATTAAAACCAGTTAATAGGCCATGACTGCGGCCATAGGCTACCCCATTAAAGCCAGTTAATAGGCCATGGCTTCGGTCACAGGCTGCCCCATTAAAACCAGGTAATAGGCCATGGCTTCAGTCACAGGCTGCTCCATTAAAACCATTTAAGAGGCCATGGCTTCGGTCACAGGCTGCCCCATTAAAACCAGTTAATAGGCCATGGCTTCGGCCATAGGCTGCCCCATTAAAACCAGTTAATAGGCCATGGCTTCGGCCATAGGCTGCCCCATTAAAACCAGTTAATAGGCCATGGCTTCGGCCATAGGCTGCCCCATTAAAACCAGTTAATAGGCCATGGCTTCGGCCATAGGCTGCCCCATTAAAACCAGTTAATAGGCCATGGCTTCGGCCACAGGCTGCCCCCTTAAAACCAGTTAATAGGCCATGGCTTCGGCCACAGGCTGCCCCATTAAAACCAGTTAATAGGCCATGGCTTCGGTCACAGGCTGCCCCATTAAAACCAGTTAATACGCCATCGCTTCGGCCATAGGCTGCCCAATTAAAACCAGTTAATAGACCATGGCTTCGGCAATAGGCTGCCCCATTAAAACCAGTTAATAGGCCATGGCTTCGGCCATAGGCTGCCCCATTAAAACCAGTTAATAGGCCATGGCTTCGGCCATAGGCTGCCCCATTAAAACCAGTTAATAGGCCATGGCTTCGGCCACAGGCTGCGTCATTAAAACCAGTTAATAGGCCATGACTTCGGCCATAGGCTGACTCATTAAAACAAGTTAATAGGCCATGGCTTCGGCCATAGGCTGCCCCATTAAAACCAGTTAATAGGCCATGGCTTCTGCCATAGGCTGCCCCATTAAAACCGGTTAATAGGCCATGGCTTCGGCCATAGGCTGCCCCATTAAAAGCAGTTAATAGACCATGGCTTCGGTCACAGGCTGCCCCATTAAAACCAGTTAATAGACCATGGCTTCGGTCACAGGCTGCCCCATTAAAACCAGTTAATAGAGCATGGCTTCGGTCATAGGCTGCCCCATTAAAACCAGTTAATAGACCATGGCTTCGGCCATAGGCTGCCCCATTAAAACCAGTTAATGGGCCATGGCTTCGGCCACAGCTGCCTCATTAAAACCAGTTAATAGACCATGGCTTCAGCCATAGGCTGCCCCATTAAAACCAGTTAATAGGCCATGGCTTCGGCCATAGGCTGCCTCATTAAAACCAGTTAATAGGCCATGGCTTCGGTCATAGGCTGCCCCATTAAAACCAGTTAATAGGCCATGGCTTCGGCAATAGGCTGCCCCATTAAAACCAGTTAATAGGCCATGGCTTCAGCCATAGGCTGCCCCATTAAAACCAGTTAATAGGCCATGGCTTTGGCCATAGGCTGCCTCATTAAAAACAGTTAATAGGCCACGGCTTCGGTCACAGTCTGCCCCATTAAAACCAGTTAATAGGCCATGGCTTTGGCCATAGGCTGCCTCATTAAAACCAGTTAATAGGCCATGGCTTCGGCCATAGGCTGCCCCATTAAAACCAGTTAATAGGCCATGGCTTCGGTCACAGTCTGCCCCATTAAAACCAGTTAAAAGGCCATGGCTTCGGTCACAGGCTGCCCCATTAAAACCAGTTAAAAGGCCATGGCTTCGGTCACAGGCTGCCCCATTAAAACCAGTTAATAGGCCATGGCTTCGGTCACAGGCTGCCGCATTGAAACCAGTTAATAGGCCATGGCTTCGTTCACAGGCTGCCCCATTAAAACCAGTTAATAGGCCATGGCTTCGGCCATAGGCTGCCCCATTAAAACCAGTTAATACGCCATGGCTTCGGCCATAGGCTGCCCCATTAAAACCGGTTAATAGGCCATGGCTTCGGCCATAGGCTGCCTCATTAAAACCGGTTAATAGGGCATGGCTTCGGCAATAGGCTGCCCCATTAAAACCAGTTAATTGGCCATGGCTTCGGCCATAGGCTGCCCCATTAAAACCGGTTAATAGGCCATGGCTTCGGCCATAGGCTGCCCCATTAAAACCAGTTAATTGGCCATGGCTTCGGCCATAGGCTGCCCCATTAAAACCGGTTAATAGGCCATGGCTTCGGTCACAGGCTGCCCCATTAAAACCAGTTAATAGGCCATGACTGCGGCCATAGGCTACCCCATTAAAACCAGTTAATAGGCCATGGCTTCGGTCACAGGCTGCCCCATTAAAACCAGGTAATAGGCCATGGCTTCAGTCACAGGCTGCCCCATTAAAACCATTTAATAGGCCATGGCTTCGGTCACAGGCTGCCACATTAAAACCAGTTAATAGGCCATGGCTTCGGCCATAGGCTGCCCCATTAAAACCAGTTAATACGCCATGACTGCGGCCATAGGCTGCCCCATTAAAACCAGTTAATAGGCCATGGCTTCGGTCACAGGCTGCCCCATTAAAACCAGTTAATGGGCCATGGCTTCAGTCACAGGCTGCCCCATTAAAACCAGTTAATAGGCCATGGCTTCGGTCATAGGCTGCCCCATTAAAACCAGTTAATAGGCCATGGCTTCGGTCACAGGCTGCGCCATTAAAACCATTTAATAGGCCATGGCTTCGGTCAAAGGCTGCCCCATTAAAACCAGTTAATAGGCCATGACTGCGGCCATAGGCTACCCCATTAAAGCCAGTTAATAGGCCATGGCTTCGGTCATAGGCTGCCCCATTAAAACCAGTTAATAGGCCATGGCTTCGGTCACAGGCTGCCCCATTAAAACCAGTTAATCGGCCATGGCTTCGGTCACAGGCTGCCGCATTGAAACCAGTTAATAGGCCATGGCTTCGTTCACAGGCTGCCCCATTAAAACCAGTTAATAGGCCATGGCTTCGGCCATAGGCTGCCACATTAAAACCAGTTAATAGGCCATGGCTTCGGCCATAGGCTGCCCCATTAAAACCGGTTAATAGGCCATGGCTTCGGCCATAGGCTGCCTCATTAAAACCGGTTAATAGGGCATGGCTTCGGCAATAGGCTGCCCCATTAAAACCAGTTAATTGGCCATGGCTTCGGCCATAGGCTGCCCCATTAAAACCGGTTAATAGGCCATGGCTTCGGCCATAGGCTGCCCCATTAAAACCAGTTAATAGGCCATGGCTTCGGTCATAGGCTGCCCCATTAAAACCAGTTAATAGACCACGGCTTCGGCCATCGGCTGCCCTATTAAAACCAGTTAATAGGCCATGGCTTCGGCCATAGGCTGCCCCATTAAAACCAGTTAATAGGCCATGGCTTCGGCCACAGGCTGCCCCATTAAAACCAGTTAATAGGCCATGGCTTCGGTCACAGGCTGCCCAATTAAAACCAGTTAATAGGCCATGGCTTCGGCCACAGGCTGCCCCATTAAAACCAGTTAATAGGCCTTGGCTTCGGTCATAGGCTGCCCCATTAAAACCAGTCAATAGGCCATGGCTTCGGTCACAGGCTGCGCCATTAAAACCATTTAATAGGCCATGGCTTCAGTCACAGGCTGCCCCATTAAAACCAGTTAATAGGCCATGGCTTCGGGCATAGGCTGCCCCATTAAAACCAGTTAATAGGCCATGGCTTCGGTCATAGTCTGCCCCATTAAAACCAGTTAATAGGCCATGGCTTCGGTCATAGGCTGCCCCATTAAAACCAGTTAATAGGCCATGGCTTCGGTCATAGGCTGCCCCATTAAAACCAGTTAATAGGCCATGGCTTCGGTCACAGGCTGCCCCATTAAAACCAGTTAATAGGCCATGACTGCGGCCATAGGCTACCCCATTAAAACCAGTTAATAGGCCATGGCTTCGGTCACAGGCTGCCCCATTAAAACCAGGTAATAGGCCATGGCTTCAGTCACAGGCTGCCCCATTAAAACCATTTAATAGGCCATGGCTTCGGTCACAGGCTGCCACATTAAAACCAGTTAATAGGCCATGGCTTCGGCCATAGGCTGCCCCATTAAAGCCAGTTAATACGCCATGACTGCGGCCATAGGCTGCCCCATTAAAACCAGTTAATAGGCCATGGCTTCGGTCACAGGCTGCCCCATTAAAACCAGTTAATGGGCCATGGCTTCAGTCACAGGCTGCCCCATTAAAACCAGTTAATAGGCCATGGCTTCGGTCATAGGCTGCCCCATTAAAACCAGTTAATAGGCCATGGCTTCGGTCACAGGCTGCGCCATTAAAACCATTTAATAGGCCATGGCTTCGGTCAAAGGCTGCCCCATTAAAACCAGTTAATAGGCCATGACTGCGGCCATAGGCTACCCCATTAAAGCCAGTTAATAGGCCATGGCTTCGGTCACAGGCTGCCCCATTAAAACCAGGTAATAGGCCATGGCTTCAGTCACAGACTGCTCCATTAAAACCATTTAATAGGCCATGGCTTCGGTCACAGGCTGCCCCATTAAAACCAGTTAATAGGCCATGGCTTCGGCCATAGGCTGCCCCATTAAAACCAGTTAATAGGCCATGACTGCGGCCATAGGCTGCCCAATTAAAGCCAGTTAATAGGCCATGGCTTCGGTCACAGGCTGCCCCATTAAAACCAGTTAATAGGCCATGACTTCAGTCACAGGCTGCCCCATTAAAACCAGTTAATAGGCCATGGCTTCGGCCACAGGCTGCCCCATTAAAACCAATTAATAGGCCATGGCTTTGGCCATAGGCTGCCCCATTAAAACCAGTTCATAGGCCATGGCTTCGGCCATAGGCTGCCCCATTAAAACCAGTTAATAGGCCATGGCTTCGGCCATAGGCTGCCCCATTAAAACCAGTTAATAGGCCATGGCTTCGGCCTTAGGCTGCCCCATTAAAACCAGTTAATAGGCCATGGCTTCGGCCATAGGCTGCCCCATTAAAACCAGTTAATAGGCCATGGCTTCGGTCACAGGCTGCCCCATTAAAACCAGTTAATAGGCCATGGCTTCGGTCATAGGCTGCCTCATTAAAACCAGTTAACAGGCCATGGCTTCGATCATAGGCTGCCCCATTAAAACCAGTTAATAGACCATGGCTTCGGTCACAGGCTGCCCCATTAAAACCAGATAATAGACCATGGCTTCGGTCACAGGCTGCCCCATTGAAACCAGTTAATAGGCCATGGCTTCGGCCATAGGCTGCCCCATTACAAACAGTTAATAGACAATGGCTTCGGCAATAGGCTGCCCCAATAAAACCAGTTAATAGACCATGGCTTCGGTCACAGGCTGCCCCATTACAAACAGTTAATAGGCCATGGCTTCGGCCATAGGCTGCCTCATTAAAACCAGTTAATAGGCCATGGCTTCGGTCACAAGCTGCCTCATTAAAACCAGTTAATAGGCCATGGCTTCGGACACAGGCTGCCCCATTAAAACCTGTTAATAGGCCATGGCTTCGGTCACAAGCTGCCTCATTAAAACCAGTTAATAGGCCATGGCTTCGGTCACAGGCTGCCCCATTAAAACCAGTTAATAGGCCATGGCTTTGGTCACAGGCTGCCTCATTAAAACCAGTTAATAGGCCATGGCTTCGGCCATAGGCTGCCCCATTAAAACCTGTTAATAGGCCATGGCTTCGGTCACAAGCTGCCTCATTAAAACCAGTTAATAGGCCATGGCTTCGGTCACAGGCTGCCCCATTAAAACCAGTTAATAGGCCATGGCTTTGGTCACAGGCTGCCTCATTAAAACCAGTTAATAGGCCTTGGCTTCGGCCACAGGCTGCCCCCTTAAAACCAGTTAATAGGCCATGGCTTCGGCCACAGGCTGCCCCATTAAAACCAGTTAATAGGCCGTGGCTTCGGCCATAGGCTGCCCCATTAAAACCAGTTAATAGGCCATGGCTTCGGTCACAGGCTGCCCCATTAAAACCAGTTAATACGCCATCGCTTCGGCCATAGGCTGCCCCATTAAAACCAGATAATAGGCCGTGGCTTCGGCCATAGGCTGCCCCATTAAAACCAGTTAATAGGCCATGGCTTCGGTCACAGGCTGCCCCATTAAAACCAGTTAATAGGCCATGGCTTCGGCCATAGGCTGCCGCATTAAAACCGGTTAATAGGCCATGGCTTCGGCCATAGGCTGCCGCATTAAAACCGGTTAATAGGCCATGGCTTCGGTCACAGGTTGCCCCATTAAAACCAGTTAATAGGCCATGGCTTCGGCCATAGGCTGCCGAATTAAAACCAGTTAATAGGCCATGGCTTCGGCCATAGGCTGCCGCATTAAAACCGGTTAATAGGCCATGGCTTCGGTCACAGGCTGCCCCATTAAAACCAGTTAATAGGCCATGGCTTCGGCCAGAGGCTGCCCAATTAAAACCAGTTAATAGGCCATGGCTTCGGCCATAGGCTGCGTCATTAAAACCAGTTAATAGGCCATGGCTTCGGCCATAGGCTGACTCATTAAAACAAGTTAATAGGCCATGGCTTCGGCCATAGGCTGCCCCATTAAAACCAGTTAATAGGCCATGGCTTCTGCCATAGGCTGCCCCATTAAAACCGGTTAATAGGCCATGGCTTCGGCCATAGGCTGCCCCATTAAAACCAGTTAATAGACCATGGCTTCGGTCACAGGCTGCCCCATTAAACCCGGTTAATGGGCCATGGCTTCGCCCACAGCTGCATCATTAAAACCAGTTAATAGACCATGGCTTCGGTCATAGGCTGCCCCATTAAAACCAGTTCATAGACCATGGCTTCGGCCATAGGCTGCCTCATTAAAACCAGTTAATAGACCACGGCTTCGGTCACAGGTTGCCCCATTAAAACCAGTTAATAGGCCATGGCTTCGGTCACAGGCTGCCCCATTAAAACCAGTTAATACGCCATCGCTTCGGCCATAGGCTGCCCAATTAAAACCAGTTAATAGACCATGGCTTCGGCAATAGGCTGCCCCATTAAAACCAGTTAATAGGCCATGGCTTCGGCCATAGGCTGCCCCATTAAAACCAGTTAATAGGCCATGGCTTCGGCCATAGGCTGCCCCATTAAAACCAGTTAATAGGCCATGGCTTCGGCCACAGGCTGCGTCATTAAAACCAGTTAATAGGCCATGGCTTCGGCCATAGGCTGACTCATTAAAACAAGTTAATAGGCCATGGCTTCGGCCATAGGCTGCCCCATTAAAACCAGTTAATAGGCCATGGCTTCTGCCATAGGCTGCCCCATTAAAACCGGTTAATAGGCCATGGCTTCGGCCATAGGCTGCCCCATTAAAAGCAGTTAATAGACCATGGCTTCGGTCACAGGCTGCCCCATTAAAACCAGTTAATGGACCATGGCTTCGGTCACAGGCTGCCCCATTAAAACCAGTTAATAGACCATGGCTTCGGTCATAGGCTGCCCCATTAAAACCAGTTAATAGACCATGGCTTCGGCCATAGGCTGCCCCATTAAAACCAGTTAATGGGCCATGGCTTCGGCCACAGCTGCCTCATTAAAACCAGTTAATAGACCATGGCTTCAGCCATAGGCTGCCCCATTAAAACCAGTTAATAGGCCATGGCTTCGGCCATAGGCTGCCTCATTAAAACCAGTTAATAGACCATGGCTTCGGTCATAGGCTGCCCCATTAAAACCAGTTAATAGGCCATGGCTTCGGCAATAGGCTGCCCCATTAAAACCAGTTAATAGGCCATGGCTTTGGCCATAGGCTGCCTCATTAAAAACAGTTAATAGGCCACGGCTTCGGTCACAGTCTGCCCCATTAAAACCAGTTAATAGGCCATGGCTTTGGCCATAGGCTGCCTCATTAAAACCAGTTAATAGGCCATGGCTTCGGCCATAGGCTGCCCCATTAAAACCAGTTAATAGGCCATGGCTTCGGTCACAGTCTGCCCCATTAAAACCAGTTAAAAGGCCATGGCTTCGGTCACAGGCTGCCCCATTAAAACCAGTTAAAAGGCCATGGCTTCGGTCATAGGCTGCCCCATTAAAACCAGTTAATAGGCCATGGCTTCGGTCACAGGCTGCCGCATTGAAACCAGTTAATAGGCCATGGCTTCGTTCACAGGCTGCCCCATTAAAACCAGTTAATAGGCCATGGCTTCGGCCATAGGCTGCCCCATTAAAACCAGTTAATACGCCATGGCTTCGGCCATAGGCTGCCCCATTAAAACCGGTTAATAGGCCATGGCTTCGGCCATAGGCTGCCTCATTAAAACCGGTTAATAGGGCATGGCTTCGGCAATAGGCTGCCCCATTAAAACCAGTTAATTGGCCATGGCTTCGGCCATAGGCTGCCCCATTAAAACCGGTTAATAGGCCATGGCTTCGGCCATAGGCTGCCCCATTAAAACCAGTTAATTGGCCATGGCTTCGGCCATAGGCTGCCCCATTAAAACCGGTTAATAGGCCATGGCTTCGGTCACAGGCTGCCCTATTAAAACCAGTTAATAGGCCATGGCTTCGGCCATAGGCTGCCCCATTAAAACCAGTTAATAGGCCATGGCTTCGGTCACAGGCTGCCCAATTAAAACCAGTTAATAGGCCATGGCTTCGGCCACAGGCTGCCCCATTAAAACCAGTTAATAGGCCTTGGCTTCGGTCATAGGCTGCCCCATTAAAACCAGTCAATAGGCCATGGCTTCGGTCATAGGCTGCCCCATTAAAACCAGTTAATAGGCCATGGCTTCGGTCATAGGCTGCCCCATTAAAACCAGTTAATAGGCCATGGCTTCGGTCACAGGCTGCCCCATTAAAACCAGTTAATAGGCCATGACTGCGGCCATAGGCTACCCCATTAAAACCAGTTAATAGGCCATGGCTTCGGTCACAGGCTGCCCCATTAAAACCAGGTAATAGGCCATGGCTTCAGTCACAGGCTGCCCCATTAAAACCATTTAATAGGCCATGGCTTCGGTCACAGGCTGCCACATTAAAACCAGTTAATAGGCCATGGCTTCGGCCATAGGCTGCCCCATTAAAACCAGTTAATACGCCATGACTGCGGCCATAGGCTGCCCCATTAAAACCAGTTAATAGGCCATGGCTTCGGTCACAGGCTGCCCCATTAAAACCAGTTAATGGGCCATGGCTTCAGTCACAGGCTGCCCCATTAAAACCAGTTAATAGGCCATGGCTTCGGTCATAGGCTGCCCCATTAAAACCAGTTAATAGGCCATGGCTTCGGTCACAGGCTGCGCCATTAAAACCATTTAATAGGCCATGGCTTCGGTCAAAGGCTGCCCCATTAAAACCAGTTAATAGGCCATGACTGCGGCCATAGGCTACCCCATTAAAGCCAGTTAATAGGCCATGGCTTCGGTCATAGGCTGCCCCATTAAAACCAGTTAATAGGCCATGGCTTCGGTCACAGGCTGCCCCATTAAAACCAGTTAATAGGCCATGGCTTCGGTCACAGGCTGCCGCATTGAAACCAGTTAATAGGCCATGGCTTCGTTCACAGGCTGCCCCATTAAAACCAGTTAATAGGCCATGGCTTCGGCCATAGGCTGCCACATTAAAACCAGTTAATAGGCCATGGCTTCGGCCATAGGCTGCCCCATTAAAACCGGTTAATAGGCCATGGCTTCGGCCATAGGCTGCCTCATTAAAACCGGTTAATAGGGCATGGCTTCGGCAATAGGCTGCCCCATTAAAACCAGTTAATTGGCCATGGCTTCGGCCATAGGCTGCCCCATTAAAACCGGTTAATAGGCCATGGCTTCGGCCATAGGCTGCCCCATTAAAACCAGTTAATAGGCCATGGCTTCGGTCATAGGCTGCCCCATTAAAACCAGTTAATAGACCACGGCTTCGGCCATCGGCTGCCCTATTAAAACCAGTTAATAGGCCATGGCTTCGGCCATAGGCTGCCCCATTAAAACCAGTTAATAGGCCATGGCTTCGGCCACAGGCTGCCCCATTAAAACCAGTTAATAGGCCATGGCTTCGGTCACAGGCTGCCCAATTAAAACCAGTTAATAGGCCATGGCTTCGGCCACAGGCTGCCCCATTAAAACCAGTTAATAGGCCTTGGCTTCGGTCATAGGCTGCCCCATTAAAACCAGTCAATAGGCCATGGCTTCGGTCACAGGCTGCGCCATTAAAACCATTTAATAGGCCATGGCTTCAGTCACAGGCTGCCCCATTAAAACCAGTTAATAGGCCATGGCTTCGGGCATAGGCTGCCCCATTAAAACCAGTTAATAGGCCATGGCTTCGGTCATAGTCTGCCCCATTAAAACCAGTTAATAGGCCATGGCTTCGGTCATAGGCTGCCCCATTAAAACCAGTTAATAGGCCATGGCTTCGGTCATAGGCTGCCCCATTAAAACCAGTTAATAGGCCATGGCTTCGGTCACAGGCTGCCCCATTAAAACCAGTTAATAGGCCATGACTGCGGCCATAGGCTACCCCATTAAAACCAGTTAATAGGCCATGGCTTCGGTCACAGGCTGCCCCATTAAAACCAGGTAATAGGCCATGGCTTCAGTCACAGGCTGCCCCATTAAAACCATTTAATAGGCCATGGCTTCGGTCACAGGCTGCCACATTAAAACCAGTTAATAGGCCATGGCTTCGGCCATAGGCTGCCCCATTAAAGCCAGTTAATACGCCATGACTGCGGCCATAGGCTGCCCCATTAAAACCAGTTAATAGGCCATGGCTTCGGTCACAGGCTGCCCCATTAAAACCAGTTAATGGGCCATGGCTTCAGTCACAGGCTGCCCCATTAAAACCAGTTAATAGGCCATGGCTTCGGTCATAGGCTGCCCCATTAAAACCAGTTAATAGGCCATGGCTTCGGTCACAGGCTGCGCCATTAAAACCATTTAATAGGCCATGGCTTCGGTCAAAGGCTGCCCCATTAAAACCAGTTAATAGGCCATGACTGCGGCCATAGGCTACCCCATTAAAGCCAGTTAATAGGCCATGGCTTCGGTCACAGGCTGCCCCATTAAAACCAGGTAATAGGCCATGGCTTCAGTCACAGACTGCTCCATTAAAACCATTTAATAGGCCATGGCTTCGGTCACAGGCTGCCCCATTAAAACCAGTTAATAGGCCATGGCTTCGGCCATAGGCTGCCCCATTAAAACCAGTTAATAGGCCATGACTGCGGCCATAGGCTGCCCCATTAAAGCCAGTTAATAGGCCATGGCTTCGGTTACAGGCTGCCCCATTAAAACCAGTTAATAGGCCATGACTTCAGTCACAGGCTGCCCCATTAAAACCAGTTAATAGGCCATGGCTTCGGCCACAGGCTGCCCCATTAAAACCAATTAATAGGCCATGGCTTTGGCCATAGGCTGCCCCATTAAAACCAGTTCATAGGCCATGGCTTCGGCCATAGGCTGCCCCATTAAAACCAGTTAATAGGCCATGGCTTCGGCCATAGGCTGCCCCATTAAAACCAGTTAATAGGCCATGGCTTCGGCCTTAGGCTGCCCCATTAAAACCAGTTAATAGGCCATGGCTTCGGCCATAGGCTGCCCCATTAAAACCAGTTAATAGGCCATGGCTTCGGTCATAGGCTGCCCCATTAAAACCAGTTAATAGGCCATGGCTTCGGTCATAGGCTGCCTCATTAAAACCAGTTAACAGGCCATGGCTTCGATCATAGGCTGCCCCATTAAAACCAGTTAATAGACCATGGCTTCGGTCACAGGCTGCCCCATTAAAACCAGATAATAGACCATGGCTTCGGTCACAGGCTGCCCCATTGAAACCAGTTAATAGGCCATGGCTTCGGCCATAGGCTGCCCCATTACAAACAGTTAATAGACAATGGCTTCGGCAATAGGCTGCCCAAATAAAACCAGTTAATAGACCATGGCTTCGGTCACAGGCTGCCCCATTACAAACAGTTAATAGGCCATGGCTTCGGCCATAGGCTGCCTCATTAAAACCAGTTAATAGGCCATGCCTTCGGTCACAAGCTGCCTCATTAAAACCAGTTAATAGGCCATGGCTTCGGACACAGGCTGCCCCATTAAAACCTGTTAATAGGCCATGGCTTCGGTCACAAGCTGCCTCATTAAAACCAGTTAATAGGCCATGGCTTCGGCCACAGGCTGCCCCATTAAAACCAGTTAATAGGCCGTGGCTTCGGCCATAGGCTGCCCCATTAAAACCAGTTAATAGGCCATGGCTTCGGTCACAGGCTGCCCCATTAAAACCAGTTAATACGCCATCGCTTCGGCCATAGGCTGCCCCATTAAAACCAGATAATAGGCCGTGGCTTCGGCCATAGGCTGCCCCATTAAAACCAGTTAATAGGCCATGGCTTCGGTCACAGGCTGCCCCATTAAAACCAGTTAATAGGCCATGGCTTCGGCCATAGGCTGCCGCATTAAAACCGGTTAATAGGCCATGGCTTCGGTCACAGGCTGCCCCATTAAAACCAGTTAATAGGCCATGGCTTCGGCCATAGGCTGCCGAATTAAAACCAGTTAATAGGCCATGGCTTCGGCCATAGGCTGCCGCATTAAAACCGGTTAATAGGCCATGGCTTCGGTCGCAGGCTGCCCCATTAAAACCAGTTAATAGGCCATGGCTTCGGCCAGAGGCTGCCCAATTAAAACCAGTTAATAGGCCATGGCTTCGGCCATAGGCTGCGTCATTAAAACCAGTTAATAGGCCATGGCTTCGGCCATAGGCTGACTCATTAAAACAAGTTAATAGGCCATGGCTTCGGCCATAGGCTGCCCCATTAAAACCAGTTAATAGGCCATGGCTTCTGCCATAGGCTGCCCCATTAAAACCGGTTAATAGGCCATGGCTTCGGCCATAGGCTGCCCCATTAAAAGCAGTTAATAGACCATGGCTTCGGTCACAGGCTGCCCCATTAAACCCGGTTAATGGGCCATGGCTTCGCCCACAGCTGCATCATTAAAACCAGTTAATAGACCATGGCTTCGGTCATAGGCTGCCCCATTAAAACCAGTTAATAGACCATGGCTTCGGCCATAGGCTGCCTCATTAAAACCAGTTAATAGACCACGGCTTCGGTCACAGGTTGCCCCATTAAAACCAGTTAATAGGCCATGGCTTCGGCCATAGGCTGCCCCATTAAAACCAGTTAATAGGTCATGGCTTCGGCCATAGGCTGCCCCATTAAAACCAGTTAATAGACCATGGCTTCAGCCATAGGCTGCCCCATTAAAACCAGTTAATAGGCCATGGCTTCAGCCATAGGCTGCCCCATTAAAACCAGTTAATAGGCCATGGCTTCGGCCATAGGCTGCCTCATTAAAACCGGTTAATAGGCCATGGCTTCGGTCACAGTCTGCCCCATTAAAACCAGTTAAAAGGCCATGGCTTCGGTCACAGGCTGCCGCATTGAAACCAGTTAATAGGCCATGGCTTCGTTCACAGGCTGCCCCATTAAAACCAGTTATTAGACCATGGCTTCGGCCATAGGCTGCCCCATTAAAACCAGTTAATAGGCCATGGCTTCGGCCATAGGCTGCCCCATTAAAACCGGTTAATAGGCCATGGCTTCGGCCATAGGCTGCCTCATTAAAACCAGTTAATAGGCCATGGCTTCGGGCATAGGCTGCCCCATTAAAACCAGTTAATAGGCCTTGGCTTCGGTCATAGGCTGCCCCATTAAAACCAGTCAATAGGCCATGGCTTCGGTCACAGGCTGCGCCATTAAAACCATTTAATAGGCCATGGCTTCGGGCATAGGCTGCCCCATTAAAACCAGTTAATTGGCCATGGCTTCGGCCATAGGCTGCCCCATTAAAACCGGTTAATAGGCCATGGCTTCGGCCATAGGCTGCCCCATTAAAACCAGTTAATAGGCCATGGCTTTGGTCATAGGCTGCCCCATTAAAACCAGTTAATAGACCACGGCTTCGGCCATAGGCTGCCCTATTAAAACCAGTTAATAGGCCATGGCTTCGGCCATAGGCTGCCCCATTAAAACCAGTTAATAGGCCATGGCTTCGGCCACAGGCTGCCCCATTAAAACCAGTTAATAGGCCATGGCTTCGGTCACAGGCTGCCCAATTAAAACCAGTTAATAGGCCATGGCTTCGGCCACAGGCTGCCCCATTAAAACCAGTTAATAGGCCTTGGCTTCGGTCATAGGCTGCCCCATTAAAACCAGTCAATAGGCCATGGCTTCGGTCACAGGCTGCGCCATTAAAACCATTTAATAGGCCATGGCTTCAGTCACAAGCTGCCCCATTAAAACCAGTTAATAGGCCATGGCTTCGGGCATAGGCTGCCCCATTAAAACCAGTTAATAGGCCATGGCTTCGGTCATAGTCTGCCCCATTAAAACCAGTTAATAGGCCATGGCTTCGGTCATAGGCTGCCCCATTAAAACCAGTGAATAGGCCATGGCTTCGGTCACAGGCTGCCGCATTGAAACCAGTTAATAGGCCATGGCTTCGTTCACAGGCTGCCCCATTAAAACCAGTTAATAGGCCATGGCTTCGGGCATAGGCTGCCCCATTAAAACCAGTTAATTGGCCATGGCTTCGGCCATAGGCTGCCCCATTAAAACCAGTTAATAGGCCATGGCTTTGGTCATAGGCTGCCCCATTAAAACCAGTTAATAGACCACGGCTTCGGCCATCGGCTGCCCTATTAAAACCAGTTAATAGGCCATGGCTTCGGCCATAGGCTGCCCCATTAAAACCAGTTAATAGGCCATGGCTTCGGCCACAGGCTGCCCCATGAAAACCAGTTAAAAGGCCATGGCTTCGGTCACAGGCTGCCCAATTAAAACCAGTTAATAGGCCATGGCTTCGGCCACAGGCTGCCCCATTGAAACCAGTTAATAGGCCTTGGCTTCGGTCATAGGCTGCCCCATTAAAACCAGTCAATAGGCCATGGCTTCGGTCACAGGCTGCGCCATTAACACCATTTAATAGGCCATGGCTTCAGTCACAGGCTGCCCCATTAAAACCAGTTAATAGGCCATGGCTTCGGGCATAGGCTGCCCCATTAAAACCAGTTAATAGGCCATGGCTTCGCTCATAGTCTGCCCCATTAAAACCAGTTAATAGGCCATGGCTTCGGTCATAGGCTGCCCCATTAAAACCAGTTAATAGGCCATGGCTTCGGTCATAGGCTGCCCCATTAAAACCAGTTAATAGGCCATGGCTTCGGTCACAGGCTGCCCCATTAAAACCAGTTAATAGGCCATGACTGCGGCCATAGGCTACCCCATTAAAACCAGTTAATAGGCCATGGCTTCGGTCACAGGCTGCCCCATTAAAACCAGGTAATAGGCCATGGCTTCAGTCACAGGCTGCCCCATTAAAACCATTTAATAGGCCATGGCTTCGGTCACAGGCTGCCACATTAAAACCAGTTAATAGGCCATGGCTTCGGCCATAGGCTGCCCCATTAAAACCAGTTAATACGCCATGACTGCGGTCATAGGCTGCCCCATTAAAACCAGTTAATAGGCCATGGCTTCGGTCACAGGCTGCCCCATTAAAACCAGTTAATAGGCCATGGCTTCAGTCACAGGCTGCCCCATTAAAACCAGTTAATAGGCCATGGCTTCGGCCACAGGCTGCCCCATTAAAACCAGTTAATAGGCCATGGCTTTGGCCATAGGCTGCCTCATTAAAACCAGTTAATAGGCCATGGCTTCGGCCGTAGGCTGCCCCATTAAAACCAGTTAATAGGCCATGGCTTCGGCCATAGGCTGCCCCATTTAAACCAGTTAATAGGCCATGGCTTCGGTCACAGGCTGCCCCATTAAAACCAGTTAATAGGCCATGGCTTCAGTCATAGGCTGCCTCATTAAAACCAGTTAATAGGCCATGGCTTCGGTCACAGGCTGCCCCATTAAAACCAGTTAATAGGCCATGGCTTCGGCCATAGGCTGCCCCATTAAAACCTGTTAATATGCCATGGTTTCGGTCACAGGCTGCCCCATTAAAACCACTTAATAGGCCATGGCTTCGGCCATAGGCTGCCCCATTAAAACCAGTTAATAGGCCATGGCTTCGGTCATAGGCTGCCTCATTAAAACCAGTTAATAGGCCATGGCTTTGGTCATAGGCTGCCCCATTAAAACCAGTTAATAGACCATGGCTTCGGTCACAGGCTGCCCCATTAAAACCAGTTAATAGGCCATGGCTTCGGCCATAGGCTGCCCCATTAAAACCAGTTAATAGGCCATGGCTTCGGTCATAGGCTGCCTCATTAAAACCAGTTAATAGGCCATGGCTTTGGTCATAGGCTGCCCCATAAAAAACAGTTAATAGACCATGGCTTCGGTCACAGGCTGCCCCATTAAAACCAGTTAATAGGCCATGGCTTCGGCCATAGGCTGCCCCATTAAAACCAGTTAATATGCCATGGTTTCGGTCACAGGCTGCCCCATTAAAACCAGTTAATAGGCCATGGCTTCGGCCGTAGGCTGCCCCATTAAAACCAGTTAATAGGCCATGGCTTCGGTCATAGGCTGCCTCATTAAAACCAGTTAATAGGCCATGGCTTCGGTCATAGGCTGCCCCATTAAAACCAGTCAATAGGCCATGGCTTCGGTCACAGGCTGCGCCATTAAAACCATTTAATAGGCCATGGCTTCAGTCACAAGCTGCCCCATTAAAACCAGTTAATAGGCCATGGCTTCGGGCATAGGCTGCCCCATTAAAACCAGTTAATAGGCCATGGCTTCGGTCATAGTCTGCCCCATTAAAACCAGTTAATAGGCCATGGCTTCGGTCATAGGCTGCCCCATTAAAACCAGTGAATAGGCCATGGCTTCGGTCACAGGCTGCCGCATTGAAACCAGTTAATAGGCCATGGCTTCGTTCACAGGCTGCCCCATTAAAACCAGTTAATAGGCCATGGCTTCGGGCATAGGCTGCCCCATTAAAACCAGTTAATTGGCCATGGCTTCGGCCATAGGCTGCCCCATTAAAACCAGTTAATAGGCCATGGCTTTGGTCATAGGCTGCCCCATTAAAACCAGTTAATAGACCACGGCTTCGGCCATCGGCTGCCCTATTAAAACCAGTTAATAGGCCATGGCTTCGGCCATAGGCTGCCCCATTAAAACCAGTTAATAGGCCATGGCTTCGGCCACAGGCTGCCCCATGAAAACCAGTTAAAAGGCCATGGCTTCGGTCACAGGCTGCCCAATTAAAACCAGTTAATAGGCCATGGCTTCGGCCACAGGCTGCCCCATTGAAACCAGTTAATAGGCCTTGGCTTCGGTCATAGGCTGCCCCATTAAAACCAGTCAATAGGCCATGGCTTCGGTCACAGGCTGCGCCATTAACACCATTTAATAGGCCATGGCTTCAGTCACAGGCTGCCCCATTAAAACCAGTTAATAGGCCATGGCTTCGGGCATAGGCTGCCCCATTAAAACCAGTTAATAGGCCATGGCTTCGCTCATAGTCTGCCCCATTAAAACCAGTTAATAGGCCATGGCTTCGGTCATAGGCTGCCCCATTAAAACCAGTTAATAGGCCATGGCTTCGGTCATAGGCTGCCCCATTAAAACCAGTTAATAGGCCATGGCTTCGGTCACAGGCTGCCCCATTAAAACCAGTTAATAGGCCATGACTGCGGCCATAGGCTACCCCATTAAAACCAGTTAATAGGCCATGGCTTCGGTCACAGGCTGCCCCATTAAAACCAGGTAATAGGCCATGGCTTCAGTCACAGGCTGCCCCATTAAAACCATTTAATAGGCCATGGCTTCGGTCACAGGCTGCCACATTAAAACCAGTTAATAGGCCATGGCTTCGGCCATAGGCTGCCCCATTAAAACCAGTTAATACGCCATGACTGCGGTCATAGGCTGCCCCATTAAAACCAGTTAATAGGCCATGGCTTCGGTCACAGGCTGCCCCATTAAAACCAGTTAATAGGCCATGGCTTCAGTCACAGGCTGCCCCATTAAAACCAGTTAATAGGCCATGGCTTCGGCCACAGGCTGCCCCATTAAAACCAGTTAATAGGCCATGGCTTTGGCCATAGGCTGCCTCATTAAAACCAGTTAATAGGCCATGGCTTCGGCCGTAGGCTGCCCCATTAAAACCAGTTAATAGGCCATGGCTTCGGCCATAGGCTGCCCCATTTAAACCAGTTAATAGGCCATGGCTTCGGTCACAGGCTGCCCCATTAAAACCAGTTAATAGGCCATGGCTTCAGTCATAGGCTGCCTCATTAAAACCAGTTAATAGGCCATGGCTTCGGTCACAGGCTGCCCCATTAAAACCAGTTAATAGGCCATGGCTTCGGCCATAGGCTGCCCCATTAAAACCTGTTAATATGCCATGGTTTCGGTCACAGGCTGCCCCATTAAAACCACTTAATAGGCCATGGCTTCGGCCATAGGCTGCCCCATTAAAACCAGTTAATAGGCCATGGCTTCGGTCATAGGCTGCCTCATTAAAACCAGTTAATAGGCCATGGCTTTGGTCATAGGCTGCCCCATTAAAACCAGTTAATAGACCATGGCTTCGGTCACAGGCTGCCCCATTAAAACCAGTTAATAGGCCATGGCTTCGGCCATAGGCTGCCCCATTAAAACCAGTTAATAGGCCATGGCTTCGGTCATAGGCTGCCTCATTAAAACCAGTTAATAGGCCATGGCTTTGGTCATAGGCTGCCCCATAAAAACCAGTTAATAGACCATGGCTTCGGTCACAGGCTGCCCCATTAAAACCAGTTAATAGGCCATGGCTTCGGCCATAGGCTGCCCCATTAAAACCAGTTAATATGCCATGGTTTCGGTCACAGGCTGCCCCATTAAAACCAGTTAATAGGCCATGGCTTCGGCCGTAGGCTGCCCCATTAAAACCAGTTAATAGGCCATGGCTTCGGTCATAGGCTGCCTCATTAAAACCAGTTAATAGGCCATGGCTTTGGTCATAGGCTGCCCCATTAAAACCAGTTAATAGACCATGGCTTCGGTCACAGGCTGCCCCATTAAAACCAGTTAATAGGCCATGGCTTCGGCCATAGGCTGCCCCATTAAAACCAGTTAATAGGCCATGGCTTCGGCAATAGGCTGACCCATTAAAACCAGTTAATAGGCCATGGCTTCGGTCAAAGGCTGCCCCTTTAAAACCAGTTAATAGGCCATGGCTTCGGTCACAGGCTGCCTCATTAAAACCAGTTAATAGGCCATGGCTTCGGCCATAGGCTGTCCCATTAAAACCAGTTAATAGGCCATGGCTTCGGTCACAGGCTGCCCCATTAAAACCAGTTAATAGGCCATGGCTTCGGTCACAGGCTGCCTCATTAAAACCAGTTAATAGGCCATAGCTTCGGTCACAGGCTGCCTCATTAAAACCAGTTAATAGGCCATGGCTTCGGCCATAGGCTGCCCCCTTAAAACCAGTTAATAGGCCATGGCTTCCGCCACAGGCTGCCCCATTAAAACCAGTTAATAGGCCATGGCTTCGGCCATAGGCTGCCCCATTAACACCAGTTAATAGGCCATGGCTTCGGTCACAGGCTGCCCCATTATAACCAGTTAATAGGCAATGGCTTCGGTCACAGGCTGCCCCATTGAAACCAGTTAATAGGCCATGGCTTCGGCCACAGGCTGCCCCATTAAAACCAGTTAATAGGCCATGGCTTCGGCCACAGGCTGCCCCATTAAAACCAGTTAATAGGCCATGGCTTCGGCCACAGGCTACCCCATTAAAACCAGTTAATAGGCCATGGCTTCGGCCACAGGCAGCCCCATTAAAACCAGTTAATAGGCCATGGCTTCGGCCATAGGCTGCCCCATTAAAACCAGTTAATAGGCCATGGCTTCGGCCACAGGCTGCCCCATTAAAACCAGTTAATAGGCCATGGCTTCGGCCATAGGCTGCCCCATTAAAACCAGTTAATAGGCCATGGCTTCGGCCATAGGCTGCCCCATTAAAACCAGTTAATAGGCCATGGCGTCGGCCATAGGCTGCCCCATTAAAACCAGTTAATAGGCCATGGCTTCGGTCATAGTCTGCCCCATTAAAACCAGTTAATAGGCCATGGCTTCGGTCATAGTCTGCCCCATTAAAACCAGTTAATAGGCCATAGCTTCGGCCATAGTCTGCCCCATTAAAACCAGTTAATAGGCCATGGCTTCGGCCATAGTCTGCCCCATTAAAACCAGTTAATAGGCCATGGCTTCGGCCTTAGGCTGCCCCATTAAAACCGGTTAATAGGCCATGGCTTCCGACACAGGCTGCCTCATTAAAACCAGTTAATAGGCCACGGCTTCGGCCACAGGCTGCCCCATTAAAACCAGTTAATAGGCCATGGCTTCGGCCATAGGCTGCCCCATTAAATCCAGTTAATAGGCCATGGCTTCGGTCACAGACTGCCCCATTAAAAACAGTTAATAGGCCATGGCTTCAGTCATAGGCTGCCCCATTAAAACCAGTTAATAGGCCATGGCTTCGGTCACAGGCAGCCCCATTAAAACCAGTTAATAGGCCATGGCTTCGGCCATAGGCTGCCCCATTAAAACCAGTTAATAGGCCATGGCTTCGGCCATAGGCTGCCTCATTAAAACCAGTTAATAGGCCATGGCTTCAGCCATAGGCTGCCTCATTAAAACCAGTTAATAGGCCATGGCTTCGGTCATAGGCTGCCCCATTAAAACCAGTTAATAGGCCATGGCTTCGGTCACAGGCTGCCCCATTAAAACCAGTTAATAGCCATGACTGCGGCCATAGGCTACCCCATTAAAACCAGTTAATAGGCCATGGCTTCGGTCACAGGCTGCCCCATTAAAACCAGGTAATAGGCCATGGCTTCAGTCACAGGCTGCCCCATTAAAACCATTTAATAGGCCATGGCTTCGGTCACAGGCTGCCACATTAAAACCAGTTAATAGGCCATGGCTTCGGCCATAGGCTGCCCCATTAAAACCAGTTAATACGCCATGACTGCGGCCATAGGCTGCCCCATTAAAACCAGTTAATAGGCCATGGCTTCGGTCACAGGCTGCCCCATTAAAACCAGTTAATAGGCCATGGCTTCAGTCACAGGCTGCCCCATTAAAACCAGTTAATAGGCCATGGCTTCGGCCACAGGCTGCCCCATTAAAACCAGTTAATAGGCCATGGCTTTGGCCATAGGCTGCCTCATTAAAACCAGTTAATAGGCCATGGCTTCGGCCGTAGGCTGCCCCATTAAAACCAGTTAATAGGCCATGGCTTCGGTCATAGGCTGCCCCATTAAAACCAGTTAATAGGCCATGGCTTCGGTCACAGGCTGCCCCATTAAAACCAGTTAATAGGCCATGGCTTCAGTCATAGGCTGCCTCATTAAAACCAGTTAATAGGCCATGGCTTCGGTCACAGGCTGCCCCATTAAAACCAGTTAATAGGCCATGGCTTCGGCCATAGGCTGCCCCATTAAAACCTGTTAATATGCCATGGTTTCGGTCACAGGCTGCCCCATTAAAACCACTTAATAGGCCATGGCTTCGGCCATAGGCTGCCCCATTAAAACCAGTTAATAGGCCATGGCTTCGGTCATAGGCTGCCTCATTAAAACCAGTTAATAGGCCATGGCTTTGGTCATAGGCTGCCCCATTAAAACCAGTTAATAGACCATGGCTTCGGTCACAGGCTGCCCCATTAAAACCAGTTAATAGGCCATGGCTTCGGCCATAGGCTGCCCCATTAAAACCAGTTAATAGGCCATGGCTTTTGTCATAGGCTGCCTCATTAAAACCAGTTAATAGGCCATGGCTTTGGTCATAGGCTGCCCCACAAAAACCAGTTAATAGACCATGGCTTCGGTCACAGGCTGCCCCATTAAAACCAGTTAATAGGCCATGGCTTCGGCCATAGGCTGCCCCATTAAAACCAGTTAATATGCCATGGTTTCGGTCACAGGCTGCCCCATTAAAACCAGTTAATAGGCCATGGCTTCGGCCGTAGGCTGCCCCATTAAAACCAGTTAATAGGCCATGGCTTCGGTCATAGGCTGCCTCATTAAAACCAGTTAATAGGCCATGGCTTTGGTCATAGGCTGCCCCATTAAAACCAGTTAATAGACCATGGCTTCGGTCACAGGCTGCCCCATTAAAACCAGTTAATAGGCCATGGCTTCGGCCATAGGCTGCCCCATTAAAACCAGTTAATATGCAATGGTTTCGGTCACAGGCTGCCCCATTAAAACCAGTTAATAGGCCATGGCTTCGGCCATAGGCTGCCCCATTAAAACCAGTTAATAGGCCATGGCTTCGGTCATAGGCTGCCTCATTAAAACCAGTTAATAGGCCATGGCTTTGGTCATAGGCTGCCACATTAAAACCAGTTAATAGACCATGGCTTCGGTCACAGGCTGCCCCATTAAAACCAGTTAATAGGCCATGGCTTCGGCCATAGGCTGCCCCATTAAAACCAGTTAATAGGCCATGGCTTCGGTCATAGGCTGCCTCATTAAAACCAGTTAATAGGCCATGGCTTCGGCCATAGGCTGCCCCATTAAAACCAGTTAATAGGCCATGGCTTCGGTCATAGGCTGCCTCATTAAAACCAGTTAATAGGCCATGGCTTTGGTCATAGGCTGCCACATTAAAACCAGTTAATAGGCCATGGCTTCGGCCATAGGCTGCCCCATTGAAACCAGTTAATAGACCATGGCTTCGGCAATAGGCTGCCCCATTAAAACCAGTTAATAGACCATGGCTTCGGTCACAGGCTGCCCCATTAAAACCAGTTAATAGGCCATGGCTTCGGCAATAGGCTGACCCATTAAAACCAGTTAATAGGCCATGGCTTCGGTCAAAGGCTGCCCCATTAAAACCAGTTAATAGGCCATGGCTTCGGTCACAGGCTGCCTCATTAAAACCAGTTAATAGGCCATGGCTTCGGCCATAGGCTGTCCCATTAAAACCAGTTAATAGGCCATGGCTTCGGTCACAGGCTGCCCCATTAAAACCAGTTAATAGGCCATGGCTTCGGCCATAGGCTGCCTCATTAAAACCAGTTAATAGGCCATAGCTTCGGTCACAGGCTGCCTCATTAAAACCAGTTAATAGGCCATGGCTTCGGCCATAGGCTGCCCCCTTAAAACCAGTTCATAGGCCATGGCTTCGGCCACAGGCTGCCCCATTAAAACCAGTTAATAGGCCATGGCTTCGGCCATAGGCTGCCCCATTAACACCAGTTAATAGGCCATGGCTTCGGTCACAGGCTGCCCCATTATAACCAGTTAATAGGCAATGGCTTCGGTCACAGGCTGCCCCATTGAAACCAGTTAATAGGCCATGGCTTCGGCCACAGGCTGCCCCATTAAAACCAGTTAATAGGCCATGGCTTCGGCCACAGGCTGCCCCATTAAAACCAGTTAATAGGCCATGGCTTCGGCCACAGGCTGCCCCATTAAAACCAGTTAATAGGCCATGGCTTCGGCCACAGGCTGCCCCATTAAAACCAGTTAATAGGCCATGGCTTCGGCCATAGGCTGCCCCATTAAAACCAGTTAATAGGCCATGGCTTCGGCAATAGGCTGCCCCATTAAAACCAGTTAATAGGCCATGGCGTCGGCCATAGGCTGCCCCATTAAAACCAGTTAATAGGCCATGGCTTCGGCCACAGGCTGCCCCATTAAAACCAGTTAATAGGCCATGGCTTCGGTCATAGTCTGCCCCATTAAAACCAGTTAATAGGCCATGGCTTCGGCCACAGGCTGCCCCATTAAAACCAGTTAATAGGCCATGGCTTCGGCCACAGGCTGCCCCATTAAAACCAGATAATAGACCATGGCTTCGGCCATAGGCTGCCCCATTAAAACCAGTTAATAGGCCATGGCTTCGGCCATAGGCTGCCCATTAAAACCAGTTAATAGGCCATGGCTTCAGCCATAGGCTGCCCCATTAAAACCAGTTAATAGGCCATGGCTTCAGCCACAGGCTGCCCCATTAAAACCAGTTAATAGGCCATGGCTTCGGCCACAGGCTGCCCCATTAAAACCAGTTAATAGGCCATGGCTTCGGCCATAGGCTGCCCCATTAAAACCAGTTAATAGGCCATGGCTTCGGCCACAGGCTGCCCCATTAAAACCAGTTAATAGACCATGGCTTCGGCCATAGGCTGCCTCATTAAAACCAGTTAATAGACCATGGCTTCGGTCACAGTCTGCCCCATTAAAACCAGTTAATAGCCATGGCTTCGGTCACAGGTTGCCCCGTTAAAACCAGTTAATAGGCAATGGCTTCGGTCACAGGCTGCCCCATTGAAACCAGTTAATAGGCCATGGCTTCGGCCACAGGCTGCCCCATTAAAACCAGTTAATAGGCCATGGCTTCGGCCACTGGCTGCCCCATTAAAACCAGTTAATAGGCCATGGCTTCGGCCATAGGCTGCCCCATTAAAACCAGTTAATAGGCCATGGCGTCGGCCATAGGCTGCCCCATTAAAACCAGTTAATAGGCCATGGCTTCGGCCACAGGCTGCCCCATTAAAACCAGTTAATAGGCCATGGCTTCGGCCATAGTCTGCCCCATTAAAACCAGTTAATAGGCCATGGCTTCGGCCATAGTCTGCCCCATTAAAACCAGTTAATAGGCCATGGCTTCGGCCTTAGGCTGCCCCATTAAAACCGGTTAATAGGCCATGGCTTCCGACACAGGCTGCCTCATTAAAACCAGTTAATAGGCCACGGCTTCGGCCACAGGCTGCCCCATTAAAACCAGTTAATAGGCCATGGCTTCGGCCACAGGCTGCCCCATTAAAACCAGTTAATAGGCCATGGCTTTGGCCATAGGCTGCCTCATTAAAACCAGTTAATAGGCCATGGCTTCGGCCGTAGGCTGCCCCATTAAAACCAGTTAATAGGCCATGGCTTCGGTCATAGGCTGCCCCATTAAAACCAGTTAATAGGCCATGGCTTCGGTCACAGGCTGCCCCATTAAAACCAGTTAATAGGCCATGGCTTCAGTCATAGGCTGCCTCATTAAAACCAGTTAATAGGCCATGGCTTCGGTCACAGGCTGCCCCATTAAAACCAGTTAATAGGCCATGGCTTCGGCCATAGGCTGCCCCATTAAAACCAGTTAATAGGCCATGGCTTCGGTCATAGGCTGCCTCATTAAAACCAGTTAATAGGCCATGGCTTTGGTCATAGGCTGCCCCATTAAAACCAGTTAATAGACCATGGCTTCGGTCACAGGCTGCCCCATTAAAACCAGTTAATAGGCCATGGCTTCGGCCATAGGCTGCCCCATTAAAACCAGTTAATAGGCCATGGCTTTTGTCATAGGCTGCCTCATTAAAACCAGTTAATAGGCCATGGCTTTGGTCATAGGCTGCCCCATAAAAACCAGTTAATAGACCATGGCTTCGGTCACAGGCTGCCCCATTAAAACCAGTTAATAGGCCATGGCTTCGGCCATAGGCTGCCCCATTAAAACCAGTTAATATGCCATGGTTTCGGTCACAGGCTGCCCCATTAAAACCAGTTAATAGGCCATGGCTTCGGCCGTAGGCTGCCCCATTAAAACCAGTTAATAGGCCATGGCTTCGGTCATAGGCTGCCTCATTAAAACCAGTTAATAGGCCATGGCTTTGGTCATAGGCTGCCCCATTAAAACCAGTTAATAGACCATGGCTTCGGTCACAGGCTGCCCCATTAAAACCAGTTAATAGGCCATGGCTTCGGCCATAGGCTGCCCCATTAAAACCAGTTAATATGCAATGGTTTCGTTCACAGGCTGCCCCATTAAAACCAGTTAATAGGCCATGGCTTCGGCCATAGGCTGCCCCATTAAAACCAGTTAATAGGCCATGGCTTCGGTCATAGGCTGCCTCATTAAAACCAGTTAATAGGCCATGGCTTTGGTCATAGGCTGCCACATTAAAACCAGTTAATAGACCATGGCTTCGGTCACAGGCTGCCCCATTAAAACCAGTTAATAGGCCATGGCTTCGGCCATAGGCTGCCCCATTAAAACCAGTTAATAGGCCATGGCTTCGGTCATAGGCTGCCTCATTAAAACCAGTTAATAGGCCATGGCTTCGGCCATAGGCTGCCCCATTAAAACCAGTTAATAGGCCATGGCTTCGGTCATAGGCTGCCTCATTAAAACCAGTTAATAGGCCATGGCTTTGGTCATAGGCTGCCACATTAAAACCAGTTAATAGGCCATGGCTTCGGCCATAGGCTGCCCCATTGAAACCAGTTAATAGACCATGGCTTCGGCAATAGGCTGCCCCATTAAAACCAGTTAATAGACCATGGCTTCGGTCACAGGCTGCCCCATTAAAACCAGTTAATAGGCCATGGCTTCGGCAATAGGCTGACCCATTAAAACCAGTTAATAGGCCATGGCTTCGGTCAAAGGCTGCCCCATTAAAACCAGTTAATAGGCCATGGCTTCGGTCACAGGCTGCCTCATTAAAACCAGTTAATAGGCCATGGCTTCCGCCATAGGCTGTCCCATTAAAACCAGTTAATAGGCCATGGCTTCGGTCACAGGCTGCCCCATTAAAACCAGTTAATAGGCCATGGCTTCGGTCACAGGCTGCCTCATTAAAACCAGTTAATAGGCCATAGCTTCGGTCACAGGCTGCCTCATTAAAACCAGTTAATAGGCCATTGCTTCGGCCATAGGCTGCCCCCTTAAAACCAGTTAATAGGCCATGGCTTCGGCCACAGGCTGCCCCATTAAAACCAGTTAATAGGCCATGGCTTCGGCCATAGGCTGCCCCATTAACACCAGTTAATAGGCCATGGCTTCGGTCACAGGCTGCCCCATTATAACCAGTTAATAGGCAATGGCTTCGGTCACAGGCTGCCCCATTGAAACCAGTTAATAGGCCATGGCTTCGGCCACAGGCTGCCCCATTAAAACCAGTTAATAGGCCATGGCTTCGGCCACAGGCTGCCCCATTAAAACCAGTTAATAGGCCATGGCTTCGGCCACAGGCTGCCCCATTAAAACCAGTTAATAGGCCATGGCTTCGGCCACAGGCTGCCCCATTAAAACCAGTTAATAGGCCATGGCTTCGGCCATAGGCTGCCCCATTAAAACCAGTTAATAGGCCATGGCTTCGGCAATAGGCTGCCCCATTAAAACCAGTTAATAGGCCATGGCGTCGGCCATAGGCTGCCCCATTAAAACCAGTTAATAGGCCATGGCTTCGGCCACAGGCTGCCCCATTAAAACCAGTTAATAGGCCATGGCTTCGGTCATAGTCTGCCCCATTAAAACCAGTTAATAGGCCATGGCTTCGGCCACAGGCTGCCCCATTAAAACCAGTTAATAGGCCATGGCTTCGGCCACAGGCTGCCCCATTAAAACCAGATAATAGACCATGGCTTCGGCCATAGGCTGCCCCATTAAAACCAGTTAATAGGCCATGGCTTCGGCCATAGGCTGCCCATTAAAACCAGTTAATAGGCCATGGCTTCAGCCATAGGCTGCCCCATTAAAACCAGTTAATAGGCCATGGCTTCAGCCACAGGCTGCCCCATTAAAACCAGTTAATAGGCCATGGCTTCGGCCACAGGCTGCCCCATTAAAACCAGTTAATAGGCCATGGCTTCGGCCATAGGCTGCCCCATTAAAACCAGTTAATAGGCCATGGCTTCGGCCACAGGCTGCCCCATTAAAACCAGTTAATAGACCATGGCTTCGGCCATAGGCTGCCTCATTAAAACCAGTTAATAGACCATGGCTTCGGTCACAGTCTGCCCCATTAAAACCAGTTAATAGCCATGGCTTCGGTCACAGGCTGCCCCATTAAAACCAGTTAATAGGCAATGGCTTCGGTCACAGGCTGCCCCATTGAAACCAGTTAATAGGCCATGGCTTCGGCCACAGGCTGCCCCATTAAAACCAGTTAATAGGCCATGGCTTCGGCCACTGGCTGCCCCATTAAAACCAGTTAATAGGCCATGGCTTCGGCCATAGGCTGCCCCATTAAAACCAGTTAATAGGCCATGGCGTCGGCCATAGGCTGCCCCATTAAAACCAGTTAATAGGCCATGGCTTCGGCCACAGGCTGCCCCATTAAAACCAGTTAATAGGCCATGGCTTCGGCCATAGTCTGCCCCATTAAAACCAGTTAATAGGCCATGGCTTCGGCCATAGTCTGCCCCATTAAAACCAGTTAATAGGCCATGGCTTCGGCCTTAGGCTGCCCCATTAAAACCGGTTAATAGGCCATGGCTTCCGACACAGGCTGCCTCATTAAAACCAGTTAATAGGCCACGGCTTCGGCCACAGGCTGCCCCATTAAAACCAGTTAATAGGCCATGGCTTCGGCCATAGGCTGCCCCATTAAATCCAGTTAATAGGCCATGGCTTCGGTCACAGACTGCCCCATTAAAAACAGTTAATAGGCCATGGCTTCAGTCATAGGCTGCCCCATTAAAACCAGTTAATAGGCCATGGCTTCGGTCACAGGCTGCCCCATTAAAACCAGTTAATAGGCCATGGCTTCGGCCATAGGCTGCCCCATTAAAACCAGTTAATAGGCCATGGCTTCGGCCATAGGCTGCCTCATTAAAACCAGTTAATAGGCCATGGCTTCAGCCATAGGCTGCCCCATTAAAACCAGTTAATAGACCACGGCTTCGGCCATAGGCTGCCTCATTAAAACCAGTTAATAGGCCA
The DNA here is from genome assembly GCF_044704955.1 of Pristiophorus japonicus. NCBI lineage: Eukaryota > Metazoa > Chordata > Chondrichthyes > Pristiophoridae > Pristiophorus > Pristiophorus japonicus. Next base: position 32,034,585 of record NC_091985.1, read on the forward strand.
TGGCTTCGGTCACAGGCTGCCTCATTAAAACCAGTTAATAGGCAATGGCTTCAGTCATGGGCTGCCCCATTAAAACCAGTTAATAGGCCATGGCTTCGGCCATAGGCTGCCCCATTAAAACCAGTTAATAGGCCATGGCTTCAGCCATAGGCTGCCCCATTAAAACCAGTTAATAGGCCATGGCTTCGGCCATAGGCTGCCCCATTAAAACCAGTTAATAGGCCATGGCTTCGGCCATAGGCTGCCCCATTAAAACCAGTTAATAGGCCATGGCTTCGGCCATAGGCTGCCCCATTAAAACCAGTTAATAGGCCATGGCTTCGGCCATAGGCTGCCTCATTTAAACCAGTTAATAGGCCATGGCTTCGGCCATAGGCTGCCTCATTTAAACCAGTTAATAGGCCATGGCTTCGGCCATAGGCTGCCCCATTAAAACCAGTTAATAGGCCATGGCTTCGGCCATAGGCTGCCTCATTTAAACCAGTTAATAGGCCATGGCTTCGGCCATAGGCTGCCTCATTTAAACCAGTTAATAGGCCACGGCTTCAGCACGAGGGCTTTATTTAAGTTGAATTGATAAACAAATCCGACCATGGTCAATACTTATCACAGATGATGTGCTTCCCATCCGGTACATGGGACTATTTCAGTTATAAACAAGAGGCGGTTATTATAACGGTTAAAAATAAAATACATCATTAAAGGAGAAAAGGAGAAGGACTATGGCAATTTATTATCCCTGGAAAGTACATGTGATGGTTTTGTTGCCCAGTAAGCCACAGTCGTCATTTATAACCGAGGCTGGCTCTCATTAACCATGCAGCAAAATTTATTTAACAAGGAAGAAATATGTTAAACACCACGTTAATGTAGTAACATGTCTCAATAATTTGGCGAAATGATGAGAAGGAATGTTGTGCAACCTTTTTACCAGAGTTGAGATCATATATTGCAGGGACTGCAAACTGTTCCCTGAGGAAACCGGTTGAATTCCAGACCAACAATTTGCTTGTAACTATGTTGTTACTAATGCATGAAGACAGTGATTTATACTGAGAATGATTTAATCACACTGTCGAAACTTGGAGCTTTGTGATTTGTTTTTCCTCAAATCGCCAAAAACATATGTCTTGGGTTCTGGGTCACAGTTATGATGTGATGGAAATATTCGCAATTCCATGCACTAACAGCTGGCGGTGACACTCACAGGACCTAGGTAAGACTGTTCACTCATCATCATCATCATCATAGGCAGTCCCTCGAAATTGAGGAAGACTTGCTTCCACTCTAAAAGTAAGATCTCAGGTGACTGAACAGTCCAAAATGGGAATTACAGTCTCTGTCACAGGTGGGACAGACAGTGGTTGAAGGAAAGGGTGGGTGGGGAGTCTGGTTAGCCGCACGCTCCTTCCGTTGTCTGCGCTTGTTTTCTGCATGCTCTCGGCGACGAGACTCGAGGAGCTCAGCGCCCTCCCGGATGCTCTTCCTCCACTTAGGGTGGTCTTTGGCCAGGGACTCCCAGGTGTCAATGGGGATGTTCCACTTTATCAGGGAGGCTTTGAGGATGTCCTTGAAACGTTACCTCTGCCCACCTGGGGCTCTCTTGCCATGCAGGAGTTCCGAGTAGAGCGCTTGCTTTGGGAGTCTCGTGTCGTGTATGCAGACAATGTGGCCCATCCATAGGAGCTGGTCAAGTGTGGTCAGTGCTTCAATGCTGCGGATGTTGGCCTGAGCGAAAACACTGATATTCACTAACAGCTCAGTCACACTCATAGGGCCTGCGTAAAGCTGCTCACTAACTCACTGCCGCACTCACAGGAATTAAGGCAACTTTGATTTCTTGTGTGGGGCCTACCATGAAAGGTTGAACAAGTGTTGGAGAGGAGGAAACAGTACTCAGGTGACATTCTAAAAGTTTGTAACAAGGCTGAGAGAAGTCGTATTGTTTCCAGGCCTGTGAAAGAAAAAGTAAGAGTATACAACACAATTATTAATCTCTTCTTGGATAAACATTTAGTGACGAGATCACAATCATTGATCCTCTCGCCTGGTCATCAATGACGTTGAGAAAGTTGAGCTGTTGCTCAAAACAAGGACCCAGAAGTTCTCCAGCGGGTGGCAGAGTGGATTATCATGTTAATCTTTCAGTCTCTGCAACCTATATTTAAATCCAGCACAAACTGATGGGATTAAAGTCTCCTCCATTCTCGAGATGTTAAGGCATGTGAAATATGCTTGGGTGATCCTGTTCCGAATGGGCACGGTATAGCACTAAGTAGCCCACATTTCAACTTAAATTGACAGTCTTACCCATCATCATCATAGGCAGTCCTTCGAAATCGAGGAAGACTTGCTTCCACTCTAAAAGTGAGTTCTCAGGTGACTGAACAGTCCAATATGGGAATTACAGTCTCTGTCACAGGTGGGGCAGACAGTGGTTGAAGGAAAGGGTGCGTGGGAAGTTTGGTTTGCCGCACGCTCCTTCCGCTGCCTGCGCTTGCTTTCTGCATGCTCTCGGCACAAGGGTACAAAGGACAGCTGCTGTGGGAAGTGTATAATGTTTCAGCCCTATTTCTAACCTGGTGTGGGATTCACAGGGTCTGTGGCCGTCAAACACTCTGACCTCGGCAGTGGGAGGACCGGGTGATTTTAACTCCCCGATCCTATCTGCATTCCACCGCTCAGCTGCCCGCCCAAAACAGGAAGGAAGTGGCAACTGAAGGGAAATTCGGGCGACAGGAGCTGAATTTGCACTGAAGAAACATTCGCCGACACTCGGTCAAGTCGCAGGGATGGGGTTCCGGGAGTGTCTCAGCATCAGTGGGGGAGGCCTTAACTTGCCTGTTTAGGCCTCTTCTGGTCCCAGATTCCACTGTCTTCACCCGACAGGAAATTCACAGCTGCATCCCTCCTCCCCGCTCTAGGCCCATCATCAGACCCCGACCTGCATATTTGAAAAAGGACCCCACCGACTTCAGGCGGATGCCCTTGCTGCTGCCTGCTCAGAAGAGCAGGTTAAAATCGGAGAGGGCGTGATCCAGGCCGTCACCCGTCCGATTTGAGCTGGTAGGGTTAACATGGCCTCTATTGATTGAGATGTTATGATTTAGCGTTCCTGGCACAGAGCTTCTTGGATGGAAGCGAGTTATCACGGATTCAGACATGGAGGTCAGTGCGCCCAGTTTTATTTGCCAGCTGACTAAAATGACTTGCTGTCATAAATCCTGCCTCAATGGTGCAGTTAGTGCAATATTTACTCTGCCAGAATGAACTGTGCCGTCGAGTTCATGTTTCACATTTTATACAATGGAGATAGAATTTTAGTGCAATCGGAATGAATGCTTGGACAGTTAATGAGCCAAGAAGATTACAAGTCATTCCAACCCCCCGTGCTCCTGCTTCTCCCATGCCCACAAGGAAACAAAAACCAAAGTAAAAGCTGCTTATTTTTCTGGAGCTCTCCTGGTACCGGCACCCTTTGCCCGCAGGTCAGCCTGGCGGAGCAGCCGCGACGGTTTTCCCATGCAGGCCTCCGCTTAAAATTGCAGTCTGCATAGCTAAAGAAGGACCTGGCTGCCTTCCTTCGGGCCTCAGCTGCCGTCTGCTCAGAAGAGCAGGTTGAGATTGCAGCCTGCATTGGGATCGGTGCAGGCAAGTCACGCGGGGCCCTTCTAAACACTCGCCCGCCCACTGAGAGGAGGGAGACAGAGAAGGAACAAGCAATCTGCGTCCAGCTTTTCCTTGGCCCCATCCCGGCCTGGTTGTCAATCCTGCTGCTCTACTTTCTCCGCTGCTTGTCTGTAGGTTCCCTCTAAGGAGCATGGTGATTTTCACTGGGCTAATTCTGGCATTAGGATCACAGGGCTGGCAGTAATTTCTACTTTTATGTACTCTTTGCGAGTCAGATCTTTCTCCCTTGTTCTCGTTGTGTGTTTCCTTTTATTTATCGACTCTTCCTTTGCAGCCAAGTAAAACATGAAAAAGAAATCATTATTGTTATGTATGGAGAAAGAGTCAAACTGAACACTGAGCTCAAACTAAAGTGTAACCGTAGTCTTTTATTGCAGGTCTCCAGAGCGCCTCTCCAATCTGTGATGCCTCCTTAAATACCTGTGCTCCCAAGGGAATATGGGATCCCTTGGGACTCCAGGGGATGAGCTCTCTGGTGGCTGTACAGAGTAAATACAAGTCGATATATATAACAACACTCTCCCCCAAAGTCAATAGTGTAACTATTTACAACGTGAGTCGATCTGGGGCCCTTCTTGCCCTGGTTGATCATCTCGGTGTGAAAGCTGGTATTGTTGAACCGTGATGCCGGTTGCCACTGGTGTGTATGTTGGGGGACCAAAAAAGATGGGGTCCAAGGTGGGTTGCTCAGGATAGTCCGTGAATCTGAGTTTGATTTGGTCCAAGTGTTTCCGGTGAATGAGTCTATTTGAAAGTTTGACCCGAAACACCCTGCTCCCCTCTTTGGCTACGACAGTGCTGGGAAGCCACTTGGGACCTTGTCCATAATTCAATACAAATACAGGATCATTGATTTCAATCTCGCGTGACACATTTGCGCTATCATGGTATGCACTTTGCTGAAGCCGCCTGCTCTCTAACTGTTCATGTAGATCAGGGTGAACTAACGAGAGCCTTGTCTTAAGTGCTCTTTTCATGAGGAAGCTAAGCAGGACGCGGGGTAGGCGAGTCTGCAGTGAGCCTTCAGTTACCCTCTTGAAGCCTTGCTTGATGGTTTGCACTGCTCTCTCTGCCTGACCATTGGACGCTGGTTAAAATGGGGCAGATGTGACATGTTTGATCCCATTACGGGACATGAACTCAGCACTGGTAAAACATGGCCCGTTGTTGCTCACCAGGACATCGGATAAGCCATGAGTGGCAAACATGGCCCGCAGGCTTTCAGTAGTGGCAGCGGACGTGCTAGCCGACATTACCTCACATACAATCCACTTGGAATGCGCGTCGACAACCACAAGGAACATTTTACCCAAGAACGGGCCTGCATAGTGAATGTGTACCCAAGACCACGGTTTGGAGGGCCAAGACCATAAACTTAGCGGCGCCTCCCTGGGTGCATTGCTTAACTGCGAGCATGTATTACATCTGTGAACACAGGACTCTAAGTCCGCATCGATACCGGGCCACCACATGTGGGATCTGGCTATCGCTTTCATCATTACGATGCCTGGGTGGGTACTGTGGAGGTCATTGATGAAGGTGTCTCTGCCCTTCTTGGGGACCACTACACGATTGCCCCACAGAAGGCAGTCTGCTTGTATCGACATTTCATCTTTGCGCTACTGGAACGGCTTTATCTCTTCCTGCATTTCCACTGGGACACTGGACCAGCTCCTGTGACGCACACAGCTTTTGACTAGAGATAATAAGGGGTCCTGGCTTGTCCAGGTTTTGATCTGCCAGGCAGTGACGGGTGATTGCTCAATCTCAAATGCTTCCATAACCATGGCTAGATATGCGGGCTGCACCATTTCCACCCCCATGGTGGGCAATGGCAGCCTACTGAGAGCATTGGCGCAGTTTTCTGTGCCTGTCCTGTGGCGGATGGCATAGTTATTTGCAGACACTGTGAGTGCCCATCTCTGGATGCGGGCCGATGCGTTGGTATTCATCCCTTTTGTCATGTATCTTACATTATTATATATAACTGTATCCTAACATGCTATACATGACTGTAATAAGATATGACCTGTAACCACCAGCATACCTTACCACCAGGGGTGCACTTCCAAGAGACAGGTATACAAGGACAGGTCTCAGGCAAGTGCAGCATTCCAGAGCTGTGAAATAAATGTGCAGGTCCAGAGTGACCTTGACTTCACTGCATGCCTCGTGTGAATCTGTACTGAGTGGACAGGACTTTACAGTGGCGATGAGTTACGGGATCACAGAATCCACAGAATGGCGAATAACGGATCAGATGAAAAGTACAATGCTGGAGACAATTGGGAGGACTTTATAGAAAGGCTCCAGCAAAGCTTTATAACCAAAGACTGGTTAGGAGACGACAAAGCAGAGAAGAGAAGAGCCCATCTCTTGACCAGTTGTGGCTCGAAAACATACGCTTTAATGAAGGATCTGCTGGCACTCGAGAAACCAGCAAGCAAGTCGTTTGAAGAATTGAGCACACTGGTAAGAGACCACCTGAAGCCAGCGAGCAGCCTACATATGGCCAGACACAGGTTCTACAACTACAGACGCTGTGTGGGCCAGAGCATACCTGACTTCGTGGCGGGAACTTCGGAGATTGGCTAGTTTATGTGAGTTCTCCGATGAACTGCGGAGAGAAATGCTGAGAGACTTTTTCATTGAAGGAATAGGCCACGCAGGCATATTCCGAAAGCTCATAGAGACCAAGAACCTGACCTTAGAGACAGCAGCACTGGTTGCACAGACATTTTTGGTCGGGGAAGAAGAAACGAGGTTGATTTACAATGCAGGTACGACAACTAACGAAATAATGGAATAAGGAGTTCACAGAATTAGACAAACTGCTACCCCCACACACAGACAAAACCGGGAGAACAGGCTCTCGACAGCAGGCAGTGGTGCCAGAAGCCATCAAGGGCCACAGGAACAGCCGTTCACACCTCATCAACCCACAATGCGAGCAATCAACTACAAACTGAGAGAAGCTCAAGAGAGATCAGCCAGACGCAGCTCATTCTTTGGGAACAATGAAAGCAGTCTGTACTGGAGGTGTGGGGGTGGGCATTCGTCAAGGGGATGTCGATTTCAGCAGGCTGTTTGCAGGAACTGTGAATATACAGGGCATTTGGCCCACATGTACAAAAAAATGGCAGCTCGGCTGGTATACGAATCGGATGGGTTGGAAAGCGGATCAGAAGACGATGGGGACAGTACCCGTGACACCTATGTACAGCGGGTCAACACGATCAATGGCCGCTGCTCCTACAACAGGACGCCTCCTATAATGATGAGGGTCCTACTCAATGGGATACTTGTCAACATGGAGCCAGATACGGGAGCGAGTCAATCTCTCATGGGCGCTCAACAATTTGAACAACTGTGGCCGCATAAAAGAGACAGACCAAAACTCACAAGGGTCGACATCAAACTAAGGACCTATACCAAAGAAATCGTACCAGTCCTCGGCAGCGCCATGCTTTCTGTCACACACAAAGGGACAGTGAACCGACTTCCCCTGTGGATTGTCCCCGGAGACCCCCCAGCACTGCTGGGGAGAAGCTGGCTGGCAAAACTAAACTGGAAATGGGATGATGTCCATGCCATGTCATTAGAGGAACGGACCTCCTGCTCAACAGTTATAAAACGATTTGAACATCTCTTTCAGCCAGATGTGGGCACTTTCAAAGGGGCCAAAGTCAAAATCTACATCACACAGGATTCTAGACCGGTCCATCACAAGGCCAGAGCTGTACCCTATGTGATGAGGGAAAAGATTGAACACGAACTAGACAGGCTTCTGCGGGAAGGCATTATATCACCTGTGGAATTTAGCGACTGGGCAAGTCCCAGCGTCCCAGTCATGAAGCCTGATAGATCCGTATGAATCTGTGGGGACTACAAATCTACCATAAACAGAGTCTCCCTACAGGACCAATACCCGCTGCCCAGAGCAGAGGACTTATTTGCCACATTGGCTGGAGGTAAACTTTTATCAAAACTAGACCTCACATCTGCGTATATGATGCAAGAATTGACCGAAGAATCCAAGCTATTCACCACCATCAACACACATCGAGACCTTTTCATGTACAATCGATGCCCATTCAGCATCGGGTCGGCAGCTGCCATATTCCAGCGCAACATGGAGAGTCTGCTCAAGTCCATCCCAGGGACGGTTGTATTTCAAGACGACATACTTATCACGGGCAGGGACACCGACTCCCATCTCCGTAATTTGGAGGAAGTACTAAAGAGGTTGGATCGGGTAGGCCTACAAGTCAAGAAATCCAAGTGCCTGTTTCTCGCACCCGAGGTTGAAATTTTGGGCAGAAGGATTGCCGCTGATGGAATCCGCCCATCAGAGTCCAAAACAGAAGCAATTCGCCTGGCACCCAGGTCCCGGAATGTCTCAGAACTGCACGCCTTTCTTGGGCTACTCAATTATTTTGGGAACTTTATGCAGAACTTAAGCACGCTGCTGGAGCCTCTCCACGTGCTACTCAGGAAGGGGTGCGATTGGTTTTGGGGGGATGCCCAGGAACCCGCCTTCAATAAGGCACGCAACCTTCTGTGTTCCAACAGTGTTTTGACTTTCTTTGATCCAGGTAAAAAGCTAGTTCTCACATGCGATGCATCAGCGTATGGGGTCGGGTGCATTTTACAACATGTCAATAGTGCGGGCAAATTATAAACCATAGCTTATGCCTCCAGGTCACTTTCGCGGACGGAGCGCGGGTGCGGAATGGTAGAGAAGGAGGCGCTCGCATGTGTGTACGGTGTCAAAAAGATGCACCAATACCTTTTCGGGGCCAAGTTCGCGTTAGAAACCGACCACAAGCCCCTCACGTCTCTCCTATCCGAGAGCAAGGCAATAAACACCAATGACTCGGTGCAAATTCAACGGTGGGCACTCATGCTGGCGTCCTACGACTATACCATAATGCACAGACCAGGCACAGACAACTGTGCCGACGCGCTCAGCAGGCTACCCCTGGTGACCACGGAAGGGTCTGACGAACAGGACTGTGAGATAGTCATGGCAATCAATGCCTTTGAGTCCACAGGTTCGCCCATGACGGCTCGCCAAATCAGAGCCTGGACAGCCAGCGACCCCACGTTATCCTTAGTAAAAAGATGTGCCCTAACCGGTGATTGGGCAGAGGCTCGCGATGCCTGCCCCGAGGAATTAAAACCCTTTCACAGGCGCATGCATGAGCTATCACTACAAGCAGACTGCCTGATGTGGGGCAGCCGAGTAGTCATGCCTCTGCGAGGCAAAGAGGCATTTGTCCGGGAGCTCCACCGCAAGCACCCGGGGATCGTCCTCATGAAGGTCATAGCCAGATCCCACGTCTGGTGGCCTGGTATTGACGCGGACTTGGATCTCTGCCTCCGAAGGTGCACCATTTTTGCCCAACTCAGTAATGCCCCCAGGGAGGCTCCCCTGAGCCCCTGGCCCTGGCCTACCAAACCGTGGTCGTGGGTGCACGTAGACTATGCAGGCCCACTCATGAGCAAAATGTTCCTCATAATTGTAGATGCATTTTCAAAGTGGATCGAATGCACCATTTTAAACTCGAGCACAATCTCCACCGTGGAGAGCCTCGCAACCATGTTTGCAACGTACGGAATCCCTGACATATTGGTCAGTGACAATGGTCCGTGCTTCACCAGCGCAGAATTCCAAGATTTTATGATTGACCACAGCATAAATCACATTAAGACGGCACCGTTCAAGCCGGCCTCCAACGGCCAGGTGGAGAGAGCAATGCAAATCATTAAACAAGGCATGCTTAAAATCCAAGGTCCCAAGCTGCAGGGTCGCCTGTCGTGACTGCTGCTGGCATACAGATCTCGTCCACACTCATTGACTGGGATCCCCCCCGTGCAACTGTTGATGAAAAGGACTTTAAAAACAAGGCTCTCATTAATCCTCCCAGACATGCACAAAATCATTGAGGCAAAGCACCGTAAGCTGACTGAGTACTATGACAGAAATTTGAGGGGGAGATGGAATGAGATAGGGGACAAAGTGTTTGTACTAAACTATGGCAGGGGTCCCAAATGGCTTGCAGGGACAGTAACAGGCAAGGAAGGAAACAGGCTACTGGTAGTACAAATGGACAATGGCAAAACCTGCCGGAGGCATGTAGACCAAGTCAAAAGCAGATTTACCAACAACACTGTGGAACCAGAGGCAGATTACAATGTGGAACTCACACCACACCTGGTGGACAGACAGAGGGAACAACCTGAGGAAAGTGCAAGCCCAGGCGAGTCAACAACAATCACACCAATCGAAACAGACAGCCCAGGCGAGATACCAACAACCACACCCAAAGAAAAACAGACACTAAGGCAAACAACTGAACCACAACTCAAACGCTCCACACGAGAGCGTAGACCACCTGAGAGACTGAACCTATAAAGACAATAAGACCTTGGGGGAGGGTGATGTCATGTATCTTACATTATTATATATAACTGCATCCTAACATGCTATCCATGACTGTAATAAGATATGACCTGTAACCACCAGCATACCTTACCACCAGTGGTGCACTTGCAAGAGACAGGTATATAAGGACAGGTCTCAGGCAAGTGCAGCATTCCAAAGCTGTGAAATAAAGGTGCAGGTCCAGAGTGATCTTGACTTCACTAAATGCCTCGTGTGAATCTGTACTGAGGGGACAGGACTTTACACCTTTGCTCTCGGAAAACAGGATTATAAGTGGCTTATGATCAGTTTGCAATTTGAATTTTAGCCCAAACAGGTATTGATACATTTTCTTTACCCCATAGACACACGCCAATGCTTCTTTCTCAATCATGCTGTCGGCTCTCTCAGCTTTAGACAGACTTCTGGATGCATAAGCAACTGGTTGCAGTTTCCCGAAATCATTAGCTTGTTGCAATATACACCTGATGCCTAATGACGACACATCACATGCTAGTACCAAACGCTTACATGGATCATGCAACACAAGCAATTTGTTTGAGCATAACAATTTTCTCGCTTTTACAAAGGCATTTTCTTGGCTTTTGCCCCAAACCCATTCATCCCCTTTTCGTTGTAAGACATGCAGTGGTTCTAATAGTGTGCTGAGACCCAGTAAGAAGTTACCAAAGTAGTTCAAAAGTCCCAAAAACGACCGCAGCTCCGTCACGTTCTGTGGCCTCGGTGCGTTCTCGATTGCCTCCATCTTCGCGTTGGTGGGCCTAATACCGTCCGCCACAATCCTCCTTCCCAAGAACTCCACTTCAGGTGCCAGGAAAACGCACTTCGAGCATTTTAACCTGAGACCCACGCGGTTGAGTTGACTAAGAACCTCCTCCAGGTTCTGCAGGTGTTTGACTGTGTTCCGACCTGTGAAGACCATGGTGTGCGGGACCGACTTCAGTAAGCTTTCCATGTTTCTCTGGAATATCGCCGTCGCCAATCGGATTCCAAACGGGCATCTGTTATAAACAAAAAGACCTTTGTGCGTGTTGATGCAGGTGAGGGCCTTCAATGATTCCTCCAGTTCCTGCGTCATTTAGGCTGAAGTCAGATCCAGCTTCGTGAATGTCTTTCCTCCTGCCAGTGTTGCAAAGAGATCGTCGGCCTTTGGTAGTGGGTATTGATCCTACAGGGAGAAACGATTGATAGTTACTTTGTAATCGCCACAGATTTTGGCCATCTCCCTTGAGGACTGGGACGATACGACTGGCCCACTCATTGAATTCAATCGGTGAAATGATGCCCTCTCTTTGTAGCCGGTCTAGATCGATCTCTACCCTTTCTCTCATCATGTACGGTACTGCTCTCGCCTTGTGATGGATGGGTCGCGCCCCCGGAATTAGGTGGATCTGCACTTTTACTCCTTGGAATTTCCTGATGCCTGGTTCGAATAGCGAAGGAAATTTGTTTAAGACTTGGGCACACGAAGTATCGTCAGCGGGCGATAGCGCTCGGACGTCGTCCCAGTTCCAGCGTATCTTTCCCAGCCAGCTCCTGCCGAACAGCGTGGGACCATCGCCCGGTACCACCCAGAGTGGTAGCTTGCGCACCACTCCATTGTAGGAGACCTTTACGGTAGCACTGTCGATTACAGGAATCAGTTCTTTTGTGTAAGTTCTTAGTTTCCTGCGAACTGGAGTTAAGACTGGCCTTGAGGCCTTGTTGCACCACAATCTTGCAAGAGTCTTTTTGCCCATGATGGACTGGCTCGCGCCCGTGTCCAGCTCCATTGAAACCGGGAGTCCATTTAGTTCAACATTCAGCATTATCGGGGACAATTCGTGGTGAATGTGTGCACCCCATGTACCTCTGCCTCCTCGGCCTGAGGCTCTGGTTTGTCGTGATCCTCCGTGGATTTGTCCTCCTCTGCAACATGGTGGTTCGCAGGTTTAACAGGATTGGCAGCTTGCCTGCACACTCATTGGAGGTGTCCCATTGTTCCACAGCCCTTGAAAACATACCCTTTGAATCAGCATGAATGGAAACGATGATCACCCCCGCAGCGCCAACAAGGTGTTAATGGCCTTGCATTCATCACCCTTGATGGTGGACTCTGAGACATCTGCAGATGTGCAGCTGCAGGTATGTGTGACCTGCCCTGTACATTACAATTCGAAAACAACATCACTTTGTTCACAGTACTTGTAGCAGCACTTGTGTGCTGAGAGATTTGCCTCGTATTGTCACTGGTGGCAATGAACGCCTGGGCTATCGCTATGGCCTCACTCAAGGTTGGGGTCTGTACAGTCAAAAGTTTGCGAAGTATGGTTTCATGGCCACTGCCAAGTATGAGAAAGTCTCTGAGCATGTGCTCCAAATGTCCTTCAAATTCGCAATGTCCTGCAAGGCATCTTAGCTCGGCGACATAACTTGCCACTTCCTGGCCTTCAGACCTTCTGTAGGTGTAGAACCGGTACCTCGCCATCAGAACGCTTTCCTTCGGGTTCAAATGCTCTCAGACCAGTGTGCACAAATCATCGTACGATTTCTCCGTGGGTTTCACTGGAGTGAGCAGATTCTTCATGAGGCCATACGTTGGTGCTCCACAGACGGTGAGGAGGATCGCCCTTCGTTTGGCAGCGTTCTCTTCCCCATCTAGCTCGTTGAGTATTGGTCGAGTCACTCCACAAAAGTTTCTCAATCATCTCCCTCCGAGAATTTCTCTAGGATGCCCACTGTTATCTGCATCTTTGGGTTTTCTATCTGTATCTCATCGCCAGTTGTTATGTATGGAGAAAGAGTCAGAATTAACACTCTGAGCTCAAAGTAAAGTGTGACCGTAGTCTTTTATTGCAGGTCTCCAGAGTGCCTCTCCAACCTGTGAGGCCTCCTTAAATACCTGTGCTCCCAAGGAATTATGGGATCCCTTGGGACTCCAGGGGATGAGCCCTCTGGTGGCTTTACAGAGCAAACACAAGTTTACATATATAACAATTATCATAATTAATAACTCAATTGAAAGAAGAAGCAGGGGTAACTGTGCAGTCCACTCGTGGCACCGGTCTTCCTGGACCTTTGGGCGATGCCAATCGGTCCGGCAATCTGCTGTTGCTAAACCGCTGAGATGCAGCTGTAGCCTCTTGGCTCCTCGGTGCCATCTCAAGCTGCACTCAGCACCTTCAGTGCTCAGGTAAGACCTGTAACTGGGCAATATTAAAATAACGTAGTTATAATAATGTAACCACAGGGTGGCGAGGTGGGTGTGGGTGCAAAGGCTCTTCCGACCATCTTGTCCTTCCCGCACACTAACGCGATTGTTTCCTCAAAGGCGGCATGTAGCGGATTCTTAGTCCTGTTTTATACCAGAATTGTTTTCATTTTGGATTCTGGAGACCAGCAATCCAAGCCCTGCCTCCCAGTTGACATTATTAAAAATGTCACCCTTGTCCCAGAATTGTAGGTCCAGTCTTCATGGGTCTGATATTCTGCTGCCGAGAAAACACAATGGGATTCAGCAGACACCTGCCTATTGGATTCTCAATTCATTTGGGCTGAATTTGCGGTCAGAGGCTTCCCGCAGGCGGATGTCTCCGACCAGCAAAAAATCTACGCGCTTATCTTCTGCCTTGGGATCCACGGACACTTGCCATTCTGGGCCTGTAGGCGTAAGCCTGTGTAGAGGATCACGTATCCCAGGGGCACAGGCGGTTCACAAGTGTCCCTGGAATCACATGGGCTGGCCCAGCCAATCAAAGAAGGAGATCCTCATTCAAGGTTATGGGGATTCCGTATTTATTCCGCGGCGGAGAGAGATTGCGGGGGTGGGGGAGCGGGGGGAGGAGATCACAGGAGGGGAATCGAGGGGGCAGAGATCATGGGGGAAGATCGAGGGGGGAGAGATCTCAGGGGGAGAGATCACGGGGGGAGAGATTGCGGGGGAGTGAGATTGTGGGGACGCAAAGCCGCGGGGACAGAGATCGCGGGGGAGAGAGATCGCAGGGGGAGAGATCGCAAGGGAGGGAAATAGTGAGGTGAGAGATTGCGGGGAGAGAGGTAGTGGGGGGAGATATCTTGAGACAGCTAATACACACAACAGCACAACATGACTTCTGAATAAGAACCTTGCAGGACAAAAGGGTTAATTGATATTACATCAGTAGTCCACTAGGTGACACGACAATACTTCTCTCTCCTTATTGAAGAAGTTAATCATAACAAATAATTATTGTACTTAAGAACATAAGAACATAAGAAATAGGAACAGGAGCAGGCTATATGGTCCCTCGAGCCTGCTCCGCCATTCAATAAAATCATGGCTGATCTGATCATGGACTCAGCTCCACTTCCCCGCCCGCTCCCCATAACTCCTTATCCCCTTATCGTTTAAGAAACTGTCTATTTCTATCTTAAATTTATTCAATGTCCCAGCTTCCACAGCTTTCTGAGGCAGCGAATTCCACAGATTTACAACTCTCTGAGAGAAGAAATTTGTCCTTATCACTGTTTTAAATGGGCGGCCCCTTATTCTAAAATCATGCCCTCTAGTTCTAGTCCTCCCCATCAGTGGAAACATCCTCTCTGCATCCACCTTGTCAAGCCCCCTCATAATCTTATACGTTTTGATAAGATCACCTGAATTCTTCTGAATTCCAGTGAGTAGAGGCCCAAGCTATTCAACCTTTCCTCATAAGTCAACCCCCTCATCCCCGGAATCAACCTAGTGAACCTTCTCTGAACTGCCTCCAAAGCAAGTATATCCTTTCGTAAATATGGAAACCAAAACTGCACGCAGTATTCCAGGTGTGGCCTCACCAATACCTTATATAGCTGTAGTAAGGTTTCCCTGCTTTTATCCCCTTTGCAATAAAGGCCAAGATACCATTGGCCTTCCTGATCATTGCTGTACCTGCATACTATCCTTTTGTGTTTCATGCACAAGTACCCCCAGGTCCTGCTGTACTGCAGCACTTTGCAATCTTTCTCCATTTAAATAATAACTTGCTCTTTGATTTTTTCTGCAAAAGTGCATGACCTTACACTTTCCAACATTATACTCCATCTGCCATATTTTTGCCCACTCACTTAGCCTGTCCATGTCCTTTGGCAGATTTTTTGTGTCCTCCTCACACATTGCTTTTCCTCCCATCTTTGTATCGTCAGCAAACTTGGCTACATTACACTCAGTCCCTTCTTCCAAGTCGTTAATATAGATTGTAAATAGTTGGGGTCCCAGCACTGATCCCTGCTGCACCCCACTAGTTACTGGTTGCCAACCAGAGAATGAACCATTTATCCTGACTCTCTGTTCTCTGTTATTTAGCCAATCCTCTATCCATGCTAATATATTACGCCCAACCCCGTGAACTTTTATCTTGTAGCACCTTGTCAAATGCCTTCTGGAAGTCCAAATCCACCACATCCACTGGTTCCCCTTTATCCACCCTGTTCGTTACATCTGCAAAGAACTCCAGCAAATTTATCAAACATGACTTCCCTTTCATAAGCTCACGCTGACTCTGCCTGACCGAATTATGCTTTTCCAAATGTCCTGCTACTTTAATAATGGACTCCAACATTTTCCCAACCACAGATGTTAGGCTAACTTGTCTATAGTTTCCTGCTTTTTGTCTGCCTCCTTTTTTAAATAGGGGCATTACATTTGCCGTTTTCCAATCTGCTGGGACCTCCCCAGAATCCAGGGAATTTTGGTAAATTACAACCAATGCATCCACAATCCCTGCCACTACTTCTCTTAAGACCCTAGGATGCAAGTCATCATGTCCAGGGGATTTATCTGCCTTTAGTCCCATAGGGTCCAAGTTTCGCGCTGCGCCGGACCTGGATGCCCGTTTTTCGCGCCACAAAGTGCGCCTAAAAAAACCTCACCTATTCTCCGGCTCCCTGCAGGTCCTCTGAAGCTGGACGCGGCGCAGCACGAGCTGTGGGGTGTGAAAACAGTGCCGGGACCTCTGCACATGCGCGCTACAGTGGGCGCGCATGTGCAGTAGCTCCAGGCGCCCGAAACTGTGGGAGGGGCCTGAAGCACGCAGCCCCTAGCCCTGGCCGAATGGCCTCACTGGGGCTGCGTGGATAAGGCTCACCTCCCACCCGACCGGACCTGACCTGACTTGACTCCCGCTCTCCCCACCCTGGCGACCCGACCTCTGCTCCTCCAACTCCTCCCCCCCACCCACCGGCGACCCGACCTCCGCGACTCTCTCTTCCCCCCTCGACCTCCGCGACTCTCTCTCCCCCCCAATCTCCGCGACCCCCCCAATCTCCGCGACCCACCCGATCTCCGCGACCCCCCCGATCTCCGCGACCATCCCTGATCGCCGCGACCCCCCCGATCTCCGCGAACCCCCCCCCCGATCTCCGCGATCCCCCCCCCTCCCCGGTTCCAGGATCCAAGGCCCAAGACCCAAGACCCGACGCCACCTACCTGTAAATCCAGCCCGAAGTCTTAGGCCCGGCCGTTCACTCTCCTCTCCTTCCCTCCCCTCCCCTCCCCTCTCCCTCCCCTTCCCTCTCTCCCTCCCTCCCCTCCCCCTCTCCTTCCCTCCTTCCCTCCTTATCACCTCTCCTTCCCTCCCTCCCTCCTCTCTCCTTCCCTCCCCCTTCCCCCCCTCCTCTCCTTCCCCCCTCCTCCTCTCCTTTCCCCCCTCCACCTCTCCTTCCCCCCCCTCTTCGCCTTCCCCCCTCCTCCTCTCCTTCCCTCCCCCTCCTCTCCATCCTCCCCCTCCTCCTCTCCTCCCCCACTCCTCACCTTTCCCTCCCCTCCTCCTCCTCCTCCCCTCCCCCTCCCCCTCCCCAACCCCCACTCCCCCCTAACTCCCACCCCCCTCCCCTAACCCTCACCCCCCTCTACCTCCCTCCTCCCCCTCCATCCCCCTTCTCCCCCTCCCCCACCCCCTTCTCCCCCTCTCCCACCCCCCTTCTCCCCCTCCCCTCGCTGTCAGAAACACAGACTCTGACAGACAGAGAGTGAGAGACACACACACACAGAGGCAGACAGAGAGATAGAGATACTGACAGAGACACACTGGGGGGGAGGGGGCGTCCCAGCACGCTGTTGGAGGACTCCCGGTACTGCAGTCGATAAGTAGAAAATGTTTTATTTATTGATTTTTTAATTTTTAATTTTTAATTAATTTTTTTTGATTGATTTATTGGCTGATTTATTGATGTTTTTATCATTTATTATTGATGATGGCTCTTTATTTGTAAAACTGAAGTGTTTAATGTTTGTAAACTTCCCTTTAAACAGCCCCCCTCATTCCCTACGCCTGATTTGTAACCTACGCCTGATTTTCTAAGTGTAGACAAGGTTTTTCTGAGCGTACAAAAATCTACACTTACTCCATTCTAAGTTAGTTTGGATTATGTTTTCACTGCCTAAACTTTCAAAAAGGGCGTAAGTGGCTGGACACGCCCCCTAGAACTGGAGCAAACTAAATGCCGAGAATTGCAATTTCTAAGATACTCCAAAAAAACAGAAGCAACTCAGGCCAAAACTTGGCCCCATTATCTTACTGAGTACCACCTCCTTAGTGATTGTGATTGTGTTAAATTCTTCGCCCCCCTAAAGCCCCTTGACTATCCACTGTTGGAATATTGTTAGTGTCCTCTACTGTAAAGACTGATACAAAATATTTGTTCAGAGTTTCTGCCATCTCCATGTTCCCCATTACTAATTCCCTGGTCTCATCCTCTAAGGGACCAACATTTACTTTAGCCACCCTTTTCCTTTTAAAAACCTATAGAAACTCTTGCTATCTGTTTTTATATTTTGCGCTAGTTTACTTTCATAGTCTATCTTCCTTTTCTTAATCATCTTTTTAGTTGTTCTTTGCTGACTTTTAAAAGCTTCCCAATCTTCTGTCCTCCCACTAGTTTTGGCTACTTTGTATGCCCTTGTTTTTAATTGGATACCATCCTTTATTTCTTTAGTTAGCCACGGATGGCTATCTTTTCTCTTACACCCTTTCCTCCTCACTGGAATATATTTTTCTTGAGAGTTGTGAAATATCTCCTTAAATGTACACCACTGTTCATCAACCATCCTACACTTTAATCTATTTTCCCAGTCCACTTTACCCAATTCTTCCCTCATACCTTCATAGTCTCCTTTCTTTCAGCTTAGTACGCTGGTTAGAGATCCAACTTTCTCACTCTCCATTTGAATTTGAAATTCAATCATGCTTACATGACTTACATGTATACACAACTCTATACATTTCTCAAATCGAACCCATTTTATGTTTCCAAATTCTACAATAGAATTCTGTAACACAAATAAAAGATATGAACTTTTTGTCCATTTTTACAGATTAAACTTAACGACTGGATTTCTGCTTTGAAAAGGATACCTTCTTTCTGAAACGGAACTTTCCGATCTTGTTGTAAGACTTTGACTCATGCTAGGCTGGGCCTTGGGAGAGTATTTCTCCAAGGGCTAACTTTGATCTATATTTGGACTCTTTAAACTTTCATGTTTGTCTGCCTGACTCAGACTCAGACTTAAATTCTGACTTTCTCTTGGACTTGTTTATTGTACATAAGAACATAACATGAGAAATAGGAGCAGGAGAAGGCCATACGGGCCCTCGAGCCTGCTCCGCCATTTAATACGATCATGGCTGATCTGATCATGGACTCAGATCCACTTCCCCGCCCGCTCTCCATAACCCCTTATCCCCTTATCATTCAAGAAACTGTCTATTTCTGTCTTAAATTTATTCAATGTCCCAGCTTCCACAGCTCTCCGAGGCAGCGAATTCCACAGATCCACAACCCTCAGAGAGAAGAAATTTCTCCTCATCTCAGTTTTAAATGGGTGACCCCTTATTCTAACATTATGCCCTCTAGTTCTAGTCTCCCCTATCAGTGGAAACATCCTCTCTGCATCCACCTTGTCAAGCCCCCTCATAATCTTATACGTTTCGATAAGATCACCTCTCATTCTTCTGAAGTCCAATGAGTAGAGGCCCAACCTACTCAACTTCTCCTCATAAGTCAACTCCCTCATCTCTGGAATCAACCTAGTGAACCTTCTCTGAGCTGCCTCCAAAGCAAGTATATCCCTTTGTAAATATGGAGACCAAGTCTGCACGCAGTATTCTAGGTGTGGCCTCACCAATACCCTGTATAACTGTAGCAAGACTTCTCTGCTTTTATACTCCATCTTCTTTGCAATACATGCCAAGATTCCATTGGCCTTCCTGATCACTTGCTGTACCTGCAAACTAACCTTTTGTGTTTCATGCACAAGTACCCTCAGGTCCTGCTGTATTGCAGCACTTTGAAATTTTTCTCCATTTAAATAATAACTTGCTCTTTGATGTAGGACTTTCTACTGCAACTCTACTTGTAACAAGACTATCTGACTCATCAGAATAAATTGAATCATCCCAACTTTCAACTCCTTCCACATCTGTAAGTAAAATATGATCAATGTGAACAAACCTAACCTTTCCATGATCAAACATCTTGACCAAATATGTGCGAGGGCCACATATCACCACTACTCTTCCTGGTAACCATTTTGACCATTTATGGTGATGGTTCTTCACTAATCTTCTGATTCAGTTTCACACTTCTCTCTCTTACTCTACCTTTATCATGACTCTCTTTCTGCCTTGATTGTTTATTTTTACTAACTGTGCCAAATTTGGTTTTAACAACGAGAACCTGCGTTGTGGCTGCCGTTTGAGAAACTCTGCTGGTTTTCTACCAGTAGTTGTATGAGGAGTCTTACGATAAGTAATCCGAAAAATTTGCCAGTTTGTGGTGCAACAATAACTGATGTTTCTTTGGATTTGGATCCAACATTTGTTTGATGAGGGCACATTTTACAATTTGTACTGTGCGCTCTGCTGCAACATTTGAAGCAGGGTGGTACGGTGGAACTTTGGTATGTTTCACACCATTGCTGCTCATGAACTGTGCAAATTCATTTGAATAAAATTGCGGCCCATTATCAGATACAATTTCTTCTGGGAGGCCGTATGAAGAAAACAATCTTTGCCAATTGTCTAGTGTTTTACTTGTTGTTGTTACCTGCATCAGAAACACCTCTACCCACTTCAAATGACTATCTATCGCTATGAATAATTGTTGTCCTTCTAGCTCAGCAAAATCTACATGTAACCTTTATCACACCCTGGGAGGCCATTTCCATGGCTGTAATGGTACTGATGGTGGTTTCTTGCTTACTGATTGACATGTTGTACACTGATTAACGATGTACTCTATCTCTTTATCTAAATCTGGCCACCATAAGTAACTATGTGCAAAACTCTTAGTCAAGCTCATTCCCAGGTGCTAGTCATGAAGATCTCCTAACAATTTGGACCTGAAATTATTTGGGATAAACACTCTTGCTCCCTACATGATACAATCTTTATCCACTGACAATTCATTCCTACGAATGAAGTATGGATGAATATTTTTCTTTGATACCTGGTTTGGCCATCCATTTGCAATATAATCATACACCTTTGACGCAATTTGGGTCATGTTTGGTTGCCTTACCAATCTCTTCAACTGTAACTGGCAGCTCAAAATCCACTAAGAATGTCAAATGCTCAATTGTTCGAATTGCAAACCTATTTTAATGCAAGGAGTATAACGAATAAGGCGGGGAGCTAAGAGCACAGATGGACACTTGGGAGTATGACATTATAGCCATTACAAAAACATGGCTGAAAGAGGGGCAGGTTTGGCAGATCAATATTCCTGGTTATAGGATTTTTAGACAAGACAGAGAGGGGGGTAAAAAGGGAGGGGGGCATTGCGGTACTGATTAAAGAAACTATTACAGCAGTGAGGAGGGATGATATGTTAGAGGGATCATCAAATGAGGCCATATGATCGAATTGGAAAATAAAAAAGGGGTGATCACACTGCTGGGCATGTATTATAGACCCCCAAACAGTGGGAGGGAGATAGAGGAGCAATTATGTAGGCAAATTGCTGTGAAGTCCAAAAACCATAGGGTAGTAATAGTAGGGGATTTTAACTATCCAAATATTGATTGGGACAAATATAGTGTGAATGGTATAGAGGGTGTGGAATTCTTGAAATGCATTCAAGAGAACTTTTTTAGTCAGTATGTAGCAAGCCCAACATGAGAGGGGGCGGTTTTGGATTTAGTTTTGGGAATGAAGCTGGGCAGGTTGAAGGGGTATTCGTGGGAGAGCACTTGAGTGCCAGTGACCATAATTCAGTCAGATTCAAGTTGGTTATGGATAAGGACAAGGATAGGCCTGGAATAAAAGTCCTGAATTGGGGAAAAGCTAATTTTGCTAAATTAAGGAGTCATTTGGCCACAGCTGACTGAAAACAGCTACTTGTGTGTAAATCAGTGTCAGAACTGTGGGAGGCATTCAAGGAGGAGATCCGGAAGGCTCAGGCCAAACATGTGCCCTTAAAGAAAAAGGGTGGGAATAATAATTCTAGAGCCCCCTAGAAGTCTTGGGGCTTACAGGAGAGGATAAAGAAAAAAGGGACGCTTATAGAAACATAGAAACATAGAAAATAGGTGCAGGAGTAGGCCATTCGGCCCTTCTAGCCTGCACCGCCATTCAATGAGTTCATGGCTGAACATTCAACTTCAGTACCCCATTCCTGCTTTCTCGCCATACCCCTTGATCTCCCTAGTAGTAAGGATCTCATCTAACTCCTTTTTGAATATATTTAGTGAATTGGCCTCAACAACTTTCTGTGGTAGAGAATTCCACAGGTTCACCACTCTCTGGGTGAAGAAGTTCCTCCGCATCTCGGTCCTAAATGGCTTACCCCTTATCCTTAGACTGTGACCTCTGGTTCTGGACTTCCCCAACATTGGGAACATTCTTCCTGCATCTAACCTGTCTAACCCCGTCAGAATTTTAAATGTTTCTATGAGGTCCCCTCTCATTCTTCTGAACTCCAGTGAATACAAGCCCAGTTGATCCAGTCTTTCTTGATAGGTCAGTCCCGCCATCCCGGGAATCAGTCTGGTGAACCTTCGCTGCACTCCCTCAATAGCAAGAATGTCCTTCCTCAGGTTAGGAGACCAAAACTGTACACAATACTCCAGGTGTGGCCTCACCAATGCCCTGTACAACTGTAGCAACACCTCCCTGCCCCTGTACTCAAATCCCCTTGCTATGAAGGCCAACATGCCATTTGCTTTCTTAACCGCCTGCTGCACCTGCATGCCAACCTTCAATGACTGATGTACCATGACACCCAGGTCTCTTTGCACCTCCCCTTTTCCTAATCTGTCACCATTCAGATAATAGTCTGTCTCTCTGTTTTTACCACCAAAGTGGATAACCTCATATTTATCCACATTATACTTCATCTGCCATGCATTTGCCCACTCACCTAACCTATCCAAGTCGCTCTGCAGCCTCACAGCATCCTCCTCGCAGCTCACACTGCCACCCAACTTAGTGTCATCCGCAAATTTGGAGATACTACATTTAATCCCCTCATCTATGCCATATACCAACGGCTAAATACTATAGAATCTTTAGAGGAATATAAAAAGTTAAGAGACAAAATTAAAAAGGATATTAGGAATGCTAAGAGAGAACATGGAAAATTCTTGGCTAGTAAAATTAAGGAAAACCCTAATATGTTCTATAAATATATTAAGAGTAAGAAGATAACTAAAGAATGGGTAAGGCCTATAAGAGGCCATGAGGATAATCTTTGTGTGGAGGCGGAAGATGTTGGGAGGGTTCTTAATGAATACTTTGCATCTATTTTCACAAAGGAAAGGAACAATGCAAATACTGCTATCGAGGAGGAGTGTGATATTCTGGATGAAATAAATATAATGAGTGAGGAAGTATTAAGGGGTTTAGCAGCTTTGAAAGTAGATAAGTCCCCAGGCCTGGATGAAATGCATCCCAGGCTGTTGAGCGAAATAAAAGAGGAAATAGCAGAGGCCTTGGCCATCATTTTCCAGTCCTCTTTGGATTTGGGCATGGTGACAGAGGATTGGAGGACTGCTAATGTAGTACCTTTGTTTAAGAAGGGAGAAAGGGATAGGCTGAGTAATTACAGGTCTGTCAGCCTCACCTTAGTGGGGGAAAAAATTATTGGAAAAAATCCTGCAGGACAGCATAAATCTACATTTGGAAAGGCAAGGATTAATTAGGGACAGTCAGCACGGATTTGTTAAAGGAAGATCGTGTTTGACTAACCTGATTGAATTTTTTGGGGAGGTAACCA
Source organism: Pristiophorus japonicus (assembly GCF_044704955.1). NCBI lineage: Eukaryota > Metazoa > Chordata > Chondrichthyes > Pristiophoridae > Pristiophorus > Pristiophorus japonicus. Next base: position 32,057,932 of record NC_091985.1, read on the forward strand.
AGAAGGTCGATGAGGATAGTGCGTACAATGTAGTGTATATGGACTTTAGCAAGGCTTTTGATAAGGTCCCACATGGTAGACTGGTCATGAAGGTTAAAGCCCATGGGATTCAGGGCAAGGTGGCAAGTTGGATCCAAAATTGGCTTGGAGGTAGGAAGCAAAGAGTAATGGTTGATGGATGTTTTTGTGACTGGAAGGATGTTTCCAGTGGGGTTCCACAGGGCTCAGTGCTGGGTCCCATGCTTTTTGTGGTATATATCAATGATTTAGATTTGAATATAGGAAGTATGATTAAGAAGTTTGCAGACAGCACTAAAATGCCTGTGTGGTTGGTATTGCAGAGGAAAGTCTTGGACTGCAGGAGGATATCAATCTACTGGTCAGGTGGGCAGCGTATTGGCAAATGGAATTTAATTCAGAGTAGTGTGAGGTAATGCGGTAGGCCACTTAATAGTGTAGATGAACAAAGCAACCTTGGAGTGCTTGGCCACAGATCCCTGAAAGTAGCAGGCCAGGTGGATAAGGTGGTTAAGAAGGCATACAGAATGCTTGCCTTTATTGGCCGAGGCATAGACTATAAGAGCAGGGAGGTTATGCTTAAATTGTATAATGCTTTGGTTAGGTCACAGCTGGAGTACTGCATGCAGTTCTGGTCGCTGTATTATAGGAAGGACGTCATTGCACTAGAGAGGGTGCAGAGGAGATTTACTAGGATGCTGTCTGGAATGGGGAATCTTAGTTATGAGGACTGATTGGATAGACTGGGTTTGTTCTCATTGGAACAGAGGAGGTTGAGAGGAGACCTCATTGAGATGTACAAAATATTGAGGGGCCTGGACATAGTGGATAGTAAGGGCCTATTTCCCTTGGTGGAGGGGTGAATTACAAGGGGGCATAGTTTTAATGTGGTTGGTGGAAGGTTTAGAGGGGATTTGAGGGGGGGGGGGGGGCTTCTTTACGCAGAGGGTTGTGGGGATCTGGAACTCATTGCCTGAAAGAGTGGTGGATGCAGAAACCCTAGCCACTTTTAAGAGATGGTTGGATGGGCACTTAAAGTGTCGTAACCTGCAGGGTTACAGACCTAGAGCTGGTAATTGGGATTAAACTGGATAACCTCTTGTTGGCCAGGGCAGATATGATGGTAAGTACTGCAGGGAATCGAATACGGCCAGGGTGATTTCCTGGACTAGTTTCGATCGCCTGCATGGGTCGGAGAGGAATCTTCCCAGATTATTTTTCCTAAATTGGCCTGGGTTTTAATCTGGTTTTTGTCTCTCCCAGGAGATCACATGGCTCTGGTTGGGGTGGAGTGTAGAATGCTTCATTGTAAGGGGTGTCGCAGTTGTGTGGGGCGGACTGGTTGGGCTGGGTGCTCGTTATCTTTCCGCCATTGTTCATTGTTCATAGATTTATATGTAAACTTCAGGGCTGCTGACCGAGGGCCGTGCAGCTCTTTGTCAGCCGGCGCAGACTCGATAGGCCGAAATGACCTCCTTCTGTGCTGTAAATTTCTATGTTTCTATGTTTCTATGGGCTAGAACCTCCATTTTTGCCCTTATCGCCCAAAAATGGGTGATATTTCCAGCGTGGGCGTTAAAAAAGGGTTTTTAGATCACAGGCTTCTCGCCCATTCTCAAACCACGTAGTCTCCACTTTTGAAAATGGGCGTTACTGCGAGCGATATAAAATGGGTGGTAGTGTTAAATTTTTTTGACCTTCTGCCGTAAAGTGTGGCCGTCCTTAGCAACAGCATGGCAACGCTCAATTCCCGCAATTCTGGAGGTCAAGGGTCATCATGACATGCGCAGCAGAGGAGACAGAGAGAGAGGGAGCTCTGAGGGACTGAAGGCATGGCTGGGTGTGTTGTGGCTGCTTTGAGAGGAAGGAGACTTTAGAGCTTCACAACAAGTAGGCAAACAAAAAATTGCTGTTCCCAGCCACATATTTGACCAAATTTGGCCTATAATGGAGCGAGAGGAGGAGGCATCACAACACTCTGTGGAGACTGACGCTGGAGAGAGCAGTGAGCTGGGAGAGGAGCTCATTGGAGGGCGCAAAAGATCCAGGAGGTTCTCGGACGAGGCAAATGCCTCCCTCAGGCAGGAGGTCGTGTTATGTGGGAGTGATTTGACACGGGGAAGGCGTGGGAAACCGACCCCAAAAACCAGAAGATATGGACCGAGATAGCAGGGGTGGTCTCGTCGGCGACCAACGAGGTGCGTCAGGGCAACCAATGCCGCAAACGATGGAATTACCTTGTGGGATCCTCAAGAGTCAGCAGTACATTGATTTACATGTACTTATGTGTAGTGTATGGAGAAAATCAGACTGAACACTGTGAGCTCAAAGTAATGTGTGACCTTAGTCTTTTATTGCAGGTCTCCAGAGTGCCTCTCCAACCTGTGAAGCACTCTTAAATACCTGTGCTTCCAAGGGATTATGAGATCCCTTGGGACTCCGGGGAATGAGCCCTCTGGTAGCTGTACAGAGTATATACAAGTCCAGATACATAACATTTGTAACAGTCATGAGTGACTATCAGCAGATGTGAGGTCTTTCACTTTTACCAGGAATGTTTTACTCAAAGCCTGCAGTCACTGTGTATGTCTTTAGATAAAGAATGATAATTATCATAATAATGATTAGGTCTGTCGGTTATGTGTTGTATTAGTGTGACATCACCTAGCAATGATATCACGCAATGATCTCATGCCATGTCGTCCTATCACCATTTACAGAAGAAGCTATCGACGATGAGGTCCGTGCAGAGGCAAACGGATGGGGGCCACCAGTCCCCAGTGACATCACTGACATGGAGGAGCGAGTGCTCGCACTTGTGGGGAAGCACCCCATGGACGCATCTGCAGATCCTGAAGTGATGCCACGTGAGTAAAGCTTACACAATTGCGTCATGTAAAGTCAATAGATGCCACACCCACTCATCTCCGAACAATCATATATGATGGATGATTTCTAAAATTGTCATCGAAATAATGTTGGCCTCATGAAAATCATTGCAATGCAAATATGTTGATGGTCATGAAATGTGATGTCTGTGATGATTTTGAGAGCGGTGGTGCTTTTGTCGTGCATATGCTGTGTGTGGCGCTGGACTCACCTTGTCACACTAGCATCCCCTTCTCCTCTAATAACCTCATTTGTGTTTTGCAGCTCAGCCATTAGCGCAGCCCCAGGCAATGCCACAGAGGCCAGAAGGTGGGGGGCGGGGCAGGAGTCTGCGGACAATCCTACTACATCTGGTGCTGAGGAGCTCCGATTTTCACCCGTCAATCCACTGGGTCTGTTCTCCACGGATGAGAGCGCGGACCTCGAGGAACCTGCATCACCACGCTCCAGGAGCCATTCCATCCCAAGACCATCTAGTGGTCCTCCAGTCATTCCCGCCTCTGCTCTAGAGGTACTGGCCTCAAGCACCTTGCCACAGGGCACCCCATTTGTCCCCAGGACAGCACCGACCCCGCGGAGGCAGGTCTGTTCCACGAACGCCACATGAGAGCGGAGAGATGGTACAATTGTCCAGGAGGACTGTAAACATTGGTGACCAGCTCATCGAAGCATTGGGGGCATATCCCAACAGTTGGCCACCATGACCGAGTACATTCCACGTATGGTGAAGGCCCTGTATGCGATAGCCAGGAACACTGCTGCCACAGACCTCCCAGTGGTACCTGAGCGCGGCACTCCACCCCTATGTTCCGCACCAACACTGCAAACGACAGATGAGAGCAAGGACCAAGATCCTGCTTCTGCATCAGAGAATGTTATCCCCTTGGCAACCCCCGCTTCTGTACCCGTGCATTTGCCTTCATCCCCCCCCCCCAATGAGACACCACCTGAGGAGCTCCTCGGCCAGGCGCCATGGAGCGAGGAGGGGAAGGGGTAGAGGTGGGGAGAAGAAGGGGAGGGGGGAAGGAAAGTGAGGTGCATGTCCGCAGGTGATGGCTGTGTTATATCTCCATCTGGGTGTATGCAATTTGTTGTAATGTATGGGGGCTGGGGTCCACCCTCCTGCTTTGCCCACGTATTCTGTGTTGCAGGACATGTCGAACATGTGATTTATGTCAAAGGTGGAAAAAGTGGGGTGTGGGTGGGGGTTGGGTGTTATTGGCTGTTATATTTATGATTTCAGACCAACGTTTGTATTACATTTTTGTTATTGAACATAACCTTGTTGCGCACTGTCTCAGATAGCTGCACCATTACACACTGGTGATTCCTTAACATGAAAGTGTTAAATACAACTTAATATCAATCAACGTAAACTTTAGCTGGTACCAAGGTGATGGGCACCATTGATGTCTGAGCTGCACATACACAGCAGTGTGTCAGCGTTGTCATTCATATCAACGCTCTTTCAGGCAAATTGTTCAGATATCAGCTCCTCACATAAGAGAGGGATTTTACAAATGCCAGCTACACCGGTTGCGTTCGTTGAGAACAGTTCCACTTTTTGTGGGTGTTTTTTTAGGCAAGCGATATTGTGGGCGATATGTGTGCGAGGTGGTGAAATTGACGCAGGGTGATCTCATGGCCGCTAGTTATGCTCTTTACGACAAAAACAGTGGGCGGGTGTTAATATTGAATCTCGGCGTTAAATCAGGGCAGAAATTAACGCTGGGCGATATTATGGGTGTTGATTTCACCCATTCTGCTGATTCCGCCCGAAAAAAGTAGGCGGGCGGTAATATTTTTTCCCGCCGTTAAGCACACGGAGAAAGTAACACTTCGTGATAAGTTTCCTAAAAATGCCTGTCAGTTTCCATTTTGTGCCAAAATGGGTGATAAATGGGCGTTTTACGCCATTTCAGCGGTAAAATGGGTGTTGTGGGCGTTAAGCATGCCAAAAAAGTGAGGTTCTAGCCCCATGTTTCCACGTTGTGGTGGAGAATTTAGACGTAGTGTGTATTTCTGAGACATGGCTAGATGACAACGATGGCAAAGGAATTCACCGAAAGGGCTACAAGGGTTTCAGAAAGGATAGGGTAAAATTTAACAGATAGAGGGAGACTTGATATTGCCTCTGTAATGTCCTTACTCAATGGCACAAAACCCACACGAGGCACATTCTATGGACAAGGTCACTCTATGACCTGAACCTTTATTCACAGGACCAAGAAGTGATGAGCCTGCGTGGGACCCCCCTTTATATACCTGGATGGCCAAGTAAGGAATGTCTCCCACAAGTTCCCCCCCTGTGGTCACGGTGTGCAATGCTTAAGTAAATACAGTATTGCAGTGGTGTTACATAGAGGTTACATTCATGACATTACCTCCCCCCCAAAGTCTTATTGGGATCATAGGTTAAGTCTTTCAGGTGGTCTACGCTCCCTCGTGGAGCGCCGCAGTTGGAGCCCTGGTTGTTGAGCCTTGGCGTGAGTGTCTGTCACCTGTGGTGATTCCGGCCTGTCCGGGCTGACCGCCGGGACTGTGCATGCTGCTGAATGTTCTTGTTGCTCCTTCACTGGCGGTGGTGTGAGCACCATCTCATGATCTTCCTCGGGTTCCTCAGTGTCCATGCTGAACCTTTTTTTTTACTTGGTCCAGATGCTTACGGCATATCTGCCCATTGTTAAGTTTAACCACGATGACCCTGTTCCCCTCTTTGTCTATTACAGTACCCTCAAGCCATTTGGGCCCCACGGCGTGATTGAGGACAAATACGGGTCATTTATTTCTATACATCTACCCCTTGAATTTCGGTCATGGTACTCATTTTGGGACTGGCGCTTGCCCTCAACTATGTCGGTCAGGACTGGGTGAATGAGGGACAACCGAGTTTTGAGTGTTCATTTCATAAGTAGCTCAGCGGGCGGGACCCCCGTGAGCGAGTGCGGTCGGGACCTTTCGGCCAGCAGGAGGCGCGATAGGCGGCATTGAAGGGAGGGTCCTTGAACCCTGAGCATGCCTTGTTTAATAATTTGGACCGCACGTTCCGCCTGGCCATTAGAGGCCGGCTTGAACGGTGCCGTCCTGACATGGTTGATGCCATTGCCCGACATGAACTCCCGGAATTCATAGCTCATGAAACATGGGCCATTATCGCTAACAAGGATGTCCGGCAAGCCGTGGGTTGCAAAGACCACACATAGACTCTCCACAGTGGTGGATGTCGTGCACGAATTCAGAATGATGCACTCGATCCATTTCGAGTACGCATCTACCACAATGAGAAACATTTTTCCCATGAACGGGCCTGCGTAGTCTACATGAATATGTGACCATGGCCTGGTGGGCCAGGGCCACGGGTTAAGCGGGGCCTCTCTGGGGTCATTACCCAGCTGGGCACACGTCGTGCACCTGCGAACACAGTGTTCCAGGTCTGAACCAATTCCCGGCCACCAAACGTGTGACCGGGCAATGGCCTTCATCAGCACGATGCCTGAATGCTCGCTGTGGAGTTCCCTGATGAATGCCTCCTTGCCCCTCTGGGGCATGACTACCCGGCTGCCTCATAGTAGGCAGTCAGCTTGGATGGAGAGCTCATATGAAACGGTCTGACCTCCTCAGGGCATGCTCCGTGTGCGGGCGCCCAATCCCCAGTCAGGACACATTTCTTAATCAGAGATAGGAGGGGATCTCTGTTTGTCCAGATTTTGATCTGGCGGGCTGTGATGGGGGAGCCTGCACTGTCAAAGGCATCAATGGCCATGACCATCTCAGCGCTTTGTTCCGCTGCCCCTCGGTGGTGGCCAGTGGAAGCCTGCTGAGCACATCAGCGCAATTTTCAGTGCCAGGCCAGTGCCGGATGGAGTAGTCATAAGCAGCCAGCGTGAGAGCCCATCGCTGTATGTGAGCTGACGCGTTGGCATTGACAGCCTTGCTATCTGACAACAGGGATGTTAACGGCTTGTGGTCCGTTTCTAATTCGAACCTCCTGCCAAAAAGGTACTGATGCATTTTTTTTACACCATAGACACACGCGAGTGTCTCCTTCTCAACCATCCCATACCCCCGTTCTGCTTGAGAGAGCGACCTGGAAGCATAAGCCACAGGTTGTAGTTGGCCGTCAGCATTACTCTGCTGCAACACGCACCCAACCCCATAGGACGATGCATCACATGTCAGAACCAATTTCTTACAGGGGTCGTACAGGGTCAATAACTTATTTGAACAAAGTAGGTTCCGCGCCCGATTGAAAGCCCGTTCTTGACAGTTCCCCCAAAACCAATCACAATCCTTACGCAGGAGCACGTGAAACGGCTCCAACAATGTGCTTAAGTTCGGCAGAAAGTTCCCGAAATAGTTCAAGAGTCCCAGAAATGAACACAACTCCGATGTGTTGCCGGGCCTGGGCGCTCGTCGAATCGCCTCTGTTGTGGATTCGGTGAGCCGAATTCCATCTGCAGCAACCCTCCTCCCCAGGAACTCAACCTCAGGAGCCAAAAACACACATTTAGACTTCTTGAGTCGCAGGCCTACCCGGTCCAGTCGGCGTAGCACCTCCTCCAGGTTGTGGAGGTGTTCCTTGGTGTCACGACCCGTGATGAGGATGTCGTCCTGAAATATGATTGTTCCAGGAATGGATTTGAGTAGGCTTTCCATGTTTCTTTGAAAAATCGCGGCCACTGATCGAATGCCAAACAGGCACCAGTTGTAAACAAACAGTCCCTTGTGCGTAGTGATGGTGGTCAGTAGTTTAGATTCGTTGGCCAGTTCTTGGGTCATGTGGGCTGAAGTGAGATCCAACTGAGGTAAACAGCTTGCCGCCTGCCAGCATGGCAAAAAGATCCTCCGCTCTCGGGAGCGGGTATTGGTTTTGTAGGGATGCCCGATTGATAGTAGCCTTGTAGTCGCCACAGACCCTGACAGAACCATCCGCTTTTAGGACAGGAACGATGGGGCTCGCCCAGTCGCTGAATTCAATGGACGAGATGATGCCCTCTCTCAGCAACCGGTCCAACTCGCTCTCAATTTTCTCCCGCATCACATATGGCACCACTCTGGCTTTGTGGTGCACTGGTCTGGCGTATTACTACTTTGGTACCTTTGAACGTCCCATGCCAAGTTGGAATAGTGACTCAAATTGATGTAGGACTTGTGAGCACGAACTTTGCTCCACAGATGACATTGCGTGCACATTCCCCCATTTCCAGTGCATCTCAGCTAACCAGCTCCTCCCCAGCAGTGCGGGGCCATTGCCTGGGACAATCCAGAGTGGCAGCCGGTTCACTGATCCATTATGTGTGACCGTCAACATTGCACTGCTTAGTACTGGGATGATTTCTTTGGTATACGTCCGTAGTTGTGTCTCAATGAGTTCTAGTTTGGGTCTACTGGCATTGAGTGGCTATAGCTTTTCGAATTGTTGAACTCTCATGAATGACTGGCTGGCACCCGTGTCCAGCTCCATGCGTACAGGGATGCCGTTTAATAAAACCTTCATCATCATTATTGGCGTTTTGGTATATGAGCTGTGAATGTTTGCCACATGAACCCACTGAACTTCAGCGTCCATTGATTTGCCCCAAGAGTCATCCTGCCTCACAGACACCTCTTCTGGTCCATCCACCTCATAAATTAGCCTGGTTACAGGCTTCCTGCACATTCGAGCTAAATGGCCACTGAGTTTGCAATTTCTGCAGACAAATTGTTGAAACCTGCAAGTCCTGGCAGAATGTTTGCCCCCACACCTCCAGCATGAGTTAAAGTTTCCATTGTTGTGAACAAAGGAGCTATGACCCGGCATTCCTCGCTGATTGTCCCTTTGACTGCTCTTGAGTACCCTGTTAGTGGTTGTCAATGGCCCCATCCCGGACCGCATTGTCCACTGTGATGGTGCAAATGTCCGTTCAGCCTGCCATTATCTCTATTGAAAACCTACTCTGGGGTCTATTGCTGCCTGGGGTGTGTCGAACTGCCCTTGCCTGCCTGCGGGGCTCAGAGTCGGGTTTATGATATTGACTCCCTGATCCCCCGCCGCGTTGGAGGCAGAATTGCGCGCGTATATTATTTTGGTTTCGTCCTCCCCCGCCATGAAAGTCTGAGCCATCAACGCCGCCACTTCCAAAGTCAAGTCCTTGGTCTCAATTAACTTTCAGAAAATCCCCGCATGACCGATGCCCTCAATAGAGAAGTCCCTTAACATCTCCCCCCTGCAGGCGTCTGTGAACTTACAGAGGCTGGCCAAACGCCGGAGGTCCGCCAAAAAGTCCGGTATGCTCTGTCCTTCACGACGTCGGTGGGTATAGAAGCTGTGTCGGGCCATGTGCATGCTGCTTGCCTGTTTGAGGTGCTCACCAATTAGTTTGCTGAGCTCTTCGAAGGTTTTGTCCGCCGGCTTTTCGATGCTAGTAGGTCCTTCATGAGCGCATAAGTCTTAGGTCCGTAGCTGGTCAGCAGATGGGCCCTTTGCTTGTCGGCCGCTGCATCTCCCAGCCAGTCCTTCGTGACAAAGCTTTGCTGGAGCCTCTCAATGAAATCGTCCCAGTCCTCACCAACACAGTACCATTCCTCTGTGCTACCGGTGGCTATTCTCATGGGTCGTTGATTCCCGTTTCTCGTCGCCAATGTAATGTCCTTACTCAAATGGCACAAAACCCATACGAGGCACCTTCTATGGACAAGGTCACTCTATGACCTGAACCTTTATTCACAGGACCAAGAAGTAATGATCCTGCATGGGATCTCCCTTTATATACCTGGATGACCAGGTAAGGAGTGTCTCCCACAAGTTCACCCCCTGTGGTCACGTTGTGCATTGCTTAAGTATATACAGTATTGCAGTGGTGTTACATAGGGATTACATACATGACAGCCTCATCAGGCTCAGCTGAAGCTATCTGGGTTCAAGTGGACCAAGCTCACGGGCAGGGATTAATTATTGGTAATTGTTATAGGCCCCCGTGTCAGACACTTGAACATAATGAGTTATTATAGAGACAGATCACTGATGTTTTTAATATAAAATGTCACCTTTGTCTGGTGGGTGATTTTAATTTTCCTGGCATTCAGTGGCACGATGGTTTACCTGCTGTTGTGGTGGGAAGTGCAGTTGAAAAATTTATTGAAAGTACACAGGACTGTTTCCTGAATCAACATGTTAATGAAGTAACTAGGAAAAATCATATTTTGGATCTGGTGTTTAGTCGTGAGCCTAACCTCGTATCAGGCCTCTATGTGGGGCAACATATGTGGGGCAACATATGGGCAACAGTGATCACATCATTATATGGTTCCAATTGGCTAGTAGAAGTAAAGGTACTGAGAACTTGCAACTCGTACGGGATTTCAGAAGGGCAAGCTTCTCCAAAATGGCAAATGATTTGGAATGGGTAAATTGGCTAACCCTCCTTGGTGGTGATGTGACCGATGTTGAATATAAATGGAAAGTTTTTAAGAATCATATTAAAAATGTGGTAAACAAACATGTACCTAAAATCAAAAGAAGAAAATGTGGTAAGAAAAAGCCAAAGTGGCTGACTGGGCATGTAGAAAGACAAATAAGATGTAAACAGAAATGTTTCTATAATTTAAAGAAATTTAGTACTCAAATTGAATACAAAGAACAACTAAAGAAAGGCTGCAATTAGAACAGCAAAAAGACTAATGGAAAAAAGGATTGTAGACAACTGTGGCAGTAATGGGAAGAGTTATGTGAAGAGTCAGAGAACTATCAAAGACTGTATTGGGCCACTGAAGGGAGTTCAAGGACTGGTTACAAATGACTCACTGAGTATGGTGGAAATATTAAATGAGTACTTTGCATCAGTATTCACCCTTGAAGATGATGCTCAAATATTAGAAGGTAATGATACTAGTTTTACTACTAGTAACATAGATACGCATATTGTTTTAGAAAGAATTAAGAACTTAAAAATAGATAGAGCAGCAGGGCTGGACGATATCCACCCGAGAGTCCTTCGGGAGATGGGACATGTGCTGTGTGAGCCCCTGGCCTGTATGTTTAATAGCTCACTGTCCTCTGGATTGGTTCCTACAGATTGGAAGGAAGCTAATGTAGTCCCCATTTTTAAAAAAGGTGACAAGGCAGACCCGGGTAACTATAGGCCCATTAGTTTAACGTCAGTAATAGGGAAGATGCTTGAAAGAATCATAAGGGATGCAATATATGAATACTTGGATAGGGTGGGACATATTCGTGACACCCAACATGGCTTCATAAAAAAGAGGTCATGTCTCACAAATCTAATTGTATTTTTTGAAGAAGTTACAAAGTTGGTGGATGAGGGAAGCCCAGTAGACATTGTCTATTTAGATTTCCAAAAAGCTTTTGACAAGGTATCGCACAAAGAGGCTTCTCTATAAGATCGGAGGCTCTGGTATTAGTGGAAATATATTGAGCTGGATACAGAACTAACTGGCTGGCAGGACGCAGGCAAAGAGTAGTTATGGATGGATTTGGATCTGTTTGGAGATCGGCCACCAGTGGTGTCCTGCAGGAATCAGTGTTGGGACCGTTGCTTTTTACTATTTTTATTAATGATCTAGATTCTGGGGTTGGCGGCACAATTTGCAAATTTGCAGATGATACCAAGATCTGTGCAAGTGCTAGAACTGTAAAAGAGGCTCGTCTGATTCAGGCAGATCTTAATGTGTTGGGAGACTGGGCTCATGATTGGAAAATTACATATAACTTAGATAAGTGCAGTGTTATGCCTGTGGGCAGTATAAATGCTCAACATTTATACATCCTCCAGGAAAAGGCATTAAAGATGGTGGAGATAGAAAGAGAGTTTGGCATTCTAATGAATACATCCTTAAAGGTACATGAGCAATGCCGTGCAGCGATAGCTAGAGCAAATAGGGTGTTGGGGTGTATCCATAGGACAATTGAGTATAAGACGAGGCGTACTGTCTTGTCCTTGTACAAGACCTTAGTCAGGCCACACTTGGAATCCTGTGTCCAGTTTTGGTCTCCTCACATGATGGGTGATATTGAGGCTCTGGAAAGGGTGCAGAAGAGAGCCACTGGACTAATTCCTTGTCTAAAGCATCTTAGTTATCAAGATAGGTGAAAAGAGTTGGGACTCTTTACCTTAGAGCAGCATAGACTTAGGAGGGATATGATTGCGGTTTATAAGATAATGAAGGGAATAGACAGTGTTCCAGCTGACAGTTTATTTCAACTAAATAGGCTAGGCAGGACCAGGGGGCACACATTTAAGTTGTATAAGTCTAGATCTAGGTTAGATGTCAGGAGGTGGTTCTTTTCCCAGAGAATAGTAGACCTCTGGAACAAGCTGTCCTCTCATGTGGTGGATGCAGACTCGCTGAATTCCTTCAAGCAAAAGCTGGATTTGTTTCTGGCTGTGGCAGAGATGGACTTTTACAGAAGGTAGATACTGCAGGGAATTTAGTGGCCAGAGTGATCTCCTGGACTAGCTTCGATCGCCTAGATGGATCGGAGAGGAATTTCCCAGATTTTTCTCCCAAATTGGCCTGGGTTTTTAAAATCTGTTTTAGCCTCTCCCAGGAGATCACATGGTCATAGGGTTTCGGGTGGGGTGGAGTGAATAAGTTGTGATATACAAGGTATCGCAATTGTGTGGGTCAGGCTCGATGTACCAGATAGTCTTTACCGGTCCGTCATTGTTCGTATTGTTTGTATGTTTGTATGTCATCAAATGTATGAGAAATGGAACACTTCTTCCCTATTGGGTGTAACTTGTGATGGAGATGGCAACCTGGACATAGAAGCATTACTGTGATCAGCTGATCATATGTACTCAATGTCATACGTAGATGTTGACAAAATCAAAGCCCATCTCTGCATTTGGGCTGCAGCTAAGGTTGGAACTTGGGACTTTGGGTGGAGGATTGTTGTCAGGGGCTTATGGTCAGTAACTATGGCAAACTTATGACCAAACAAGTGCCTCTGAGTCAGAAGGTTCAAGTCCCACTCCACAGCATTAATCACAAAATCTAAGCTGAGCCTTTACTGCAGTGCTGAGGGAGTGCCGCACTTTCGGAGGTGTCGTTTTTCAATTGCGACATTAAACCAAGGCCCTGTCTGTCGTATGGTAATGATAACATTTAATTAAGGCTCTGCGCCTCAGATGTTGTCAGTGATGTGGATTTAATGCCTGAAACCTGGCAGCTGACGGGAGGCGGGAGCTGCCAGATCCAGTAGCTAAGTGCTATACTAGCACTGTTAGAGGGCCAGGTGGAACAGGAGTTCTTCCCCATCACTCGCCGCCTCAAGCAGATCTGCCACAGTCACACCGCCCCGACCTTCATACCTCTGCAAACTCTCCACCATGCTCTGAGTCCCCCCCCACACCGCGATCTCTCCCCGTGATCTCTCTCCGCGATCTCTCTCCTCACGATCACACTCCACGCGATCTCTCTCCCCGCAATCTCACTCCCCGTGATCTCTCCCCGTGATCTCTCCCTGCGATCTCTCTCCTCACGATCACACTCCACGCAATCTCTCCCCCCGCGATCTCTCCCCCCACGATCTCCCCCCGACGATCTCCCCCCGTGATCTCTCTCCCCACGATCTCTCCCCCCGCGATCTCTCCCCCTGCGATCTTTCCCGCCGCGATCTCTCCCCCCACGATCTCCCCCCCCCCCACGATCTCCCCCCCGTAATCTCTCTCCCCACGATCTCTCCCCCCGCGATCTCTCTCCCCGTGATCTCTCTCCCCGCGATCTCTCCCCGCGATCTCTCTCCTGCGATCTCTCCCCCCATGGTCACTCTCCCGCGATCTCCTCGTGATCTTTCCCCGCGATCTCTCTCCTCACGATCACACTCCATGCAATCTCTCCCCCTGCGATCTCTCCCCCTGCGATCTCTCCCCCCACGATCTCCCCCTGCGATCTCTCCCCCATGATCTCTCCCCTGCAATCTCTCCCCTGCGATCTCTCCCCCCATGATCTCGTCCCCCGCGATCTCTCCCCCCGCGATCTCCCCCCGTGATCTCTCTCCCCACGATCTCCCCCTCACGATCTCTCCCCCACGATCTCTCCCCCGTGATCTCTCTCCCACGATCTCTCCCCCATGATCTCTCTCCCCGCGATCTCTCCCCTGCGATCTCTCTCCCCTGTGATCTCTCCTCCCGTGATCTCTCTCCCGTGATCTCTCCCCCCCCGATCTCTCTCCCGTGATCTCTCCCCCGTGATCTCTCTCCCTGCGATCTCTCCCCTCACAGTCACTCCCCCGCGATCTCTCCCCCATGAACTCTCCCTGCGTGATTCTGTCGGAATGGCTAATGCAAGAGCTTTATGGAGGGCCAGTCACTTCTCTGATGTTGAAATTGAATCCCTTGTCCAAGCTATGGAGGGAAGGAGGAGCGTGCTGTATGTGAACACAGAAAGATCCAGTCTCGCGGTGTTTGTGAATGCGTGGAAAGAGATCGCTGTGGAGGTCTCGGGGATCTCAATTCATGACCGCACTGCCACCCAATGCCGCAAAAGGCTGAATTACATCATTCGACTGATGAAAGTGAGTACCTGTTCCCCCAACTCCTCACCTCCATCTGCGCGCCTCTCCTTCACCTCTTATTTCCCACCTTCACTATATAGTCACTGAAGCACCATTTGATTGATGAGGCCTGTATATATATGTGTGCATACTTGCAATGGAGACTCCCTTTCATGTCAGAGTTACACCTGCATGTAATGGACCCACACTTGCACTCATTGCCGAGGCTTCATGACACTGCTACTCAGCAACCCTTCTTTGCTTTGCAGGCGAAGGTCTCCCACAACCGTTTGGAGCAACAGAGGACTGGCGAGGCCGATATCCAGCAGCTTACCCATATTGAAGAAAGGGTGCAGCGGCTAGTGGGCCCACATGTTGCTTCCCTGTGGCCGCCGGCAGTGCGGATCCTGCTGGGGGCAGCAGCTGTAAGTGAAGGCCTTCCTTTAATGCCATCTCTCCTTGAATGTCCAAATGCCTATCAGTCAATTGGCGATGATTGTGTGCAAGCTGCTGCAGGATGGTGCAATGGGCTACCTCACCCTCACAGAACCCTTGTGCCATTTATGATTGCAGATAATACCCCGAGTGTGAGACAGACTCAGACCAAGAGCCTTGAGCCAAGTGCAGAGATTGGGCTGCAGCATGGTCCGGGGGGAGAGGTCGCACGCAGATTCTGCTGCAGGGGACTCAGACGAGTCAATCGATGTTGGGGCTTATGAAAGAAAGGTGGAGGCAATGCATTTTCAGAAGTTGGGGGCAATGGCAAGGGTGCTCGAGAGTCTGTTGGAAGTAGTGAGGAGTGTAGAGGAGCCTACCTCCCGCATTGTGGACAGCTCTGCGTACACCATGGAGCCCACCATTGCCAGTGTGCAGACGATGGTGGACTCCCAGAGTGACCGAAGGGATCCAGCTGTGATGCCACGTCTCATTGGCAATGTGGCAGCTGCCATTACAGCACAGGCGCAAGGGAACGAACGTCCGAGTGCTGCTTAGGAGAGGATGGCCACTCCCCTGGAAGCTCAGAATGCTCTCATGCACTCTGGGCAACAGGCCACGGAGCGTCTTACTGCTGTCGTCTCTGGTGGCATCGAGACTGTGTCTGCCCTCATGCAGTCTCAGCTCGATGCCATGTGAGATCTGACGGTTGCCATCGCGGCTGGGTCCACCACGGTCCACAGGGGACCTTCCGGTGTCGCGTCACCCCACCGACCTGTGCTCCAGCAGATTGGTGGGGATGGTGAGGTGTTGCCCCGGGGGAGTGGCGCAGGCTCCTCGGACCAGGATCCTGATGTGGTCTCTCAGGATCACAGCAGTCCTGAGCCGAGACCTCCCACTCCGCCATTGCTGCCAAGCATGGCTTCGCCCCAGCCAATTCCGACTGAATACACCGAGGAGGATGAGGTCCAGTCTGCAGCAGCCCTTCCAGGGCCAGAGCTGGTCGAGGGCATCCGAGAAGGACATCTGTAGCTTCCATACCTGAAACACAGCAGTCTTCCGAGAGCCATGATGTAGCCACAGGGGAGGCACTGTGGTGTAGTTGCAGAATAGGTAGGCATAAGAGGGGTTATAAGGAAATGCACAAGGGTGAGAAATGATAATGTGTATGTTTTTTGCAGCATTATTTCTTGTGTAATAAATCTTTATTTTGGGTTTGAATATCTGTGCAGGTCTCTCATTTCACTGTGGGGAATGATGTGTGAAAAGGTTCATTGGTTTGTCCGTGGAGATGCACAGATGAAGGGTAAAGTGTGGATGAACTCAGTGAAACGAGCAGCAATGAGATAGTTTAGGACTTCCCTTGCAGGGCCTTAATGGCGGCTCTGTGGCCGCCGACCCCCATTCTGCTCCTCCTCCTGTGCCTCCTCTTCCTCCTCCTGGTCATCCTCCTCAGGTGGTACCTCTTCCTCGTCCTCCAATAGTTGTGCCCTCACGATTGCCGGGTTGCGAAGCATGCAGCGGATGACCACGAATAGGGAGACCCGCTCAGGCGAGCAATGCAGCACTCCTCCTGAGCGATCCAGGCATCGGAATAAGGTTTCCGATGGTCTGCTCAATGATGCACCTGGTGGCTGAATGACAGTTGTTATACGACTGCTGCGCAGCAGTCCTGGGGTGGCGAAGGAGAGTCAGCAGCCACGTGCAGAGTGGCTAGTCCTTGTCTCCTCGGAGATCAGCCGCAATCTTGTTTTGGGGCAGCAAACACGCCGGGTGCTCTGGTCTAGCACAGGATGAAGGCATCGTCGCTGCTGCCAGGATACCAGGCATCAACTGCCGTGATTTTGCAGTGGTGGTCGCACACCAGCCGGACATTGAGGGAGTAGAATCCCGTGTGGTTTCTGAACATCTCGGGATTGTTCTGTGGCGCCCTCAATGCGACGTGGGTGCTGTCTATGGCGCCCTGAATCCTGGGGCAGCCCGCAATTCACACAAATCTGGTCTGCCGCTCCAACTGCTTCTCCCTGCTCATCGAGAGGAAAATGTAGTCGCTGCTCCTCTTATAGAGAGCATCCATCACCTGACGGATGGAGCTATGAGCGGCCAACTGTGAAATGTTCGAAATACCTGCTGTTCCAGCTTGAAAAGATCCAGTCGCATAGAAATTGAGGGCGGTGGTGGTCTTTGATGCCACTGACAGAGCTGTCCTCAACCTTGTTTGGCTGCAGGAGATTGCATAACTCCGGAACAATGGAATCGCAGTCTCTGGAGACACTGGTCATCAGTGAGGTCCATGTAGGAGAACTGCTGTCTGTGGACCCTTTGTCAATAGGGCCCTCTGCTACCATGTCTAAGTAGGCGTCTTCCTCTGACAGCTGCCTCCTTGCCTTCTCCCTCCTGCTGTTGTTGGTCGTCACTTTCTGCAATCTGCTGCTGGCAAGCATCTGCCTCCTGTGTATGCTGCCTTCTGTCCATCTGGCCCACTATCTGGTGTGGAGAGTCGGCGTACCTGACCCTCCTCCTAACAACAGGCCCTTCCTGAGGTCCTTCCTGGGGCACCTCTCTGGGTTCAGGCCTGTCGCCATCTCCGTGGCCTTCTGCACCTTCCTCAGCCATGTGTGCTGCGTCCCTTGCCCGCTGCCTTGCCAGCCGTTGCTGATGGCGCCGCCTTCTCCTACGTGCCTCCCTGCCGTGCACAATGTGTAGGAGGTACTCCACTGCCAACACTGAGCCCATTTAGTTCTCCACTGCAAGCCCAGTCTCCTCAATCAGCGATCTCTGTTGCTGACTATGAAGAGGCTGGCCCACTACTCCTCAAATCCGGTGTCAAGAACGCGACTCAATTGTTTCAAGCGAACGAGATAATCTGGCCGGCAAGAATGGTGGGAGCCGCACTGCACCGTTAAATGACACGGGGAGTCTTCATCCCGCATTGTGCACCGACCCAAAAACCTGTGGCTGGCCCCGACAAATAGCCGGAAGACTATTTAAGGGCAATTTAGTTTCCGTACGGATCCGAGGCGGTACGCGCTTTGACGACGTCGTTACCGATGCATACGCAGGAGCAGGGCGGATACCTACACCGCCAGAAATATCCAGGAGGGAATTGCCGGGAACGTCGGTCAATCCACGGCGGCTCGGCGGCCAGTCTGCTCCGACCCGTGCCTGTCACTTTCAGGTGGCCATGGCCCTTATAGAAAGGAGCAATTTCAATCACAAAATATCCATTGCAACTGGCTGAACCTGAGGTGGAAAGGCAACATGTCTAATCTTTGCTACTAACATCTACTTCCCCTCTTGGTTGGGCTCTATTGCACGATATCGAGAGAGAGAGAGAGAGAGAAAGAGAGTTGAAAGAAAGCCTGAGAGAAAATAGAGAAATAGTTTAGTCTTCCTCCCCATGGCTGTGTCTTAATTGTCTGACAACCATCGTACACCACCTGATACATCGGTTCAGCTCACACAGCGTTAGTGGCAGCTATGCTCAGTTGGGATCATTCTCACCTCAGTGTTAGAAGGTGTGGGTTCAAGCCCTCACTAAAATTCGAGAATAGCAACAGCAACTTGCATTTATGCCTTTAACGTAGCAAAGGCTCCCAAGGTGCTTCACAGGAGTGCCATCTTGCAAAATTTGACACTGAGCCACATAAGGAGATATTAGGACAGGTGAGCAAAGGTTTGGACAAAGAAGTGTCCTTTTAAGGAGCGTCTTAAAGGTGGATAGAGAGGCGGAGAGGTTTAGGGGGGAATTCCAGAGCTTAGGGCCTAGCTAGCTATAGGCATGGCCACCAATGGTGGAGCGCTGAAGATCGGGAAGTGTAATAGGCCAGAATTGGAGGAGTGCAGAGGTCTTGGAGGGTGGTTGTGGGGCTGGAGCAGCTTACAGAGATAGGGAGGGGCGAGGCCATGGAGGGATTGAAAACAAAGATGAGAATTTTAAAATTGAGCTGTTGTCGGACCGGGAGCCAATGTAGGTCAGCGAGCACAGGGGTAATGCAGAGCTTTGGAGTAGTCGAGTCTTGAGGTTTATAATGATATTTAGGCTGAAACTTCTTTGCAAGAGTGTGAGCGAGTGCGACACTGTCAGAGGTTTGCTTGGGATAATAAACCTCGTTCCAAACCGCTGAGGTGAATGGAAAATGCTGTAATGGGATGACAGTCGGTTTGGGGTATTCTGCAAGCATGAAATGGGCCTTCTTCATCCAAAGCTCTTGTGAGGGGAATCCCCTGCTGTTCACCACCTAGAGCTTTCTCTGGGAATCCATGAGAATCAGAGATTGACTGAAAAATCTATGTAAAATTCCAAAATTACAGGAAGGAACTGAGTGGTGTGTGATTATGTACGATTTAGCACACCAGGGGTCCACTTCAGCACTTGATTTCTCCTATTAGGAGAAATGTTGTGAATCCAAGTCCCACTCCAGGAACTTGAGCACATAAATCTAGACTGACACTCCAGTGCGTGCTGAGGGAGTGCTGCACTGTCGGAGGTGCCGTCTTTCGGATGAGACGTTAAACCGAGGTCCCCGTCTGCCCTCTCAGGTGGACGTAAAAGATCCCATGGCACTATTTCGAAGAAGAGCAGGGGAATTATCCCCGGTGTCCTGGTCAATATTTCATCATCATCATAGGCAGTCCCTCGAAACGAGAATTACTTGCTTTCACGCCAAAAAAGGATAAGTTCACAGGTGTTCCAATGAAGGACCTAAGATTCCATGTCCTGAACTACATCCTGAAGGGTGGAAGATGCCTGTGCGTGGATTTTTTTAACATGTGATGACCGTTGCACACCAGCCACCACACGGGCTTGACAGAGCTAGGTCTTGGTCCAGTGGTAAGGATTACCCAAGACGACTGGAGACCTGCTCTGCTGTGTGGACCAAATGCGCACACATATTGCAGTGTGGGCTGGCCCGTGCTGCCCCTGACCCCGAACTCAAGCCTTTCCTGGGCCCCAGGTCAATATTTATCCCTCAATCAACATCATTAAAACACATTATCTGGTCATTATCACATTGCTGTTTGCGGGGGCTTGCTGTGCGCAAATTGGCTGCCGTGTTTCCTACATTATAACAGTGACTACACTCCAAAAGTACTTCATTGGCTGTAAAGCGCTTTGAGACTTCTGGTGGTCGTGAAAGGTGCTATATAAATGCATGTCTTTCTTTTATTAGGCAACGCCTGTTCCGCCCCCCCCGTCCCCCCCACCTTGATGCCAAGTAAAGCATTCCACTCCCAGTGCATTATCGCTTAGATGTTGAGCTTCACCTCACACCATTAGTGCCTCCAAAGGCTGTGGGAATTGAATCGTTCTTGCACAAGAAAATGCTCTGTGCAATTGGGCAATTCCGCGTGGGCAGCAACTAAAAACTCATTTGCTCCGGTACATAAATCGTATCCAACAAGGCACCCGTATTCTGAATTTGTACCAGGTCTTTGAGACTTGATCCAAAATTTTTTTTCCGTTTACTTAAAATAATGTATGTGTAGCGTCTAATTTCTTATCCCCCCCCTCCCCTACCCCAGTGAAAGACCATCAAAATGAGAAAATAAAAGTGCCCTGCACACTCGGGACTGGCAGTGTTGAGTCTCAGCAAAATATAGAGCCGTTCAATCCCCCAGCCCCATCTGTGCAGAGCAGCAGAGGCATTTTGTGTTATTGGAACAATTTATCAGCTCCACGAGAGCACTGTTTATTTCTGACAAAGTATGTGTTGGACTACCAAATGATGTCATCGCCGTGGATAAGCATTCTTCCCTGCCTTTGCTTGGCCCCAGGGCTCAGAATCAGACTGTGTTTATGAAGTGACAATGATGAGGCAGTACTTTGGGGCTTTAGACTATGTCCTGTAGCCACAGATCATTAAAGCTGTGCGTCTGATACACTATGCAACTGCGCTGCGGATAAGAAAGCGCTCCTGTTCCTGAGCATTGGCTAAAATTGTGCACAACATTGCATAAGGATCAGCACTCTGCAAATAACAACACTGTAATAAAAACACCACGCGGTGGAAATGGCCAGCGATGGACGGTCAATGCTGACACAATATTCTATGTATCAGATGCTGACTGACTGACCTGCTTTGCGATTCCATTATTTTCAGTTTTTATTTCTGACTTTTAGTATGTTTTTTGACTTTTATGTTGCTAGTATTGCATAGAATTACATAGAATTTACAGCATAGAAACAGTACATTCAGCCCAACTGGTCTATGTCAGTGTGTATTGCTCCACACAAACCTTCTCCCAACCTACTTCATCTAATTCTATCAGCATATCCTTCTATTCCTTTCTCCTTCGTACGCTTATCCAGCATCTATACTATTCGCCTCAACTGCTCCTTGTGGTAGTGAGTTCCACATTCTCACCACTCTGGGTAAAGATGTTTCTCCTTGAATTCCCCATTGGATTTATTAGTGACTATCTTGTATTTATGACCCCAAGTTCTGGTCTCGCCCCACAAGTGCAACCCTATCAAAAACCTTTCATTATCTTAAAGACCTCTATCAGGTCACCCCCTCAGTCTTCTCTTTTCTAGGGAAAAGAACCCCAGCCTGTTCAATCTTTCCTGATAGTTGAAATCTCTCAGTTCTTTATGCTGGCATGCATTAATCAACATTGTACAATGCGCACATACTGATGTTGTTCCACCAAACTGCCATTATTAATGTTTTGAAATCCTAATGTCTGATTTTCCGCAACCAGCTGGAAAGTATTAATTTTTCATTGAGATTGAAGAACTAATTATTGTAATAATGAAGCATCGCCCTCACTGGCGATGAATGGTGTCATAATTAGATTGGCTCGTGGGGAAAATATGCTGCTCTTAAACACCCTTCAGAAGCCTTGTGTCAAAATCCCTTCATTTCAGACAGTATTGCACACATTATTGCATCTTCTGTGAAAAACTGCAGCAAAGTGGTAGTTGACAACAAAATGAGTGGAGGCATGATAACTGGCCATTTGCGGACTCGCAGTAATCATTTATTGGCCTGTCTCCTTTCCATCATCATAGAGAAGCAGAACTGCACATTGCATTCGGATGAAGAAAGTCATTTGATTCACTTTTTGCTCGCCTTCCAGTACACCAGCCTCACCCCCTTCCTATTACAGCTTAAACATCGCTTCAGAAGGATACCACCTCTGACAATGTCGCACTCCCTCTGTACTGACCGCCGAGGTTATGCGTTCACGTCTCGGTGTGAGTCTCTAACCCACAACATGGCGCTTATCCCAGAGCAGTAAGAGAGAGACTACAAAGGAGATTTGTGAGGCCTTGTCGATCACTATAAGGGGCGGACTGAACATGCAAGAGATATCGAGTGATTGAAAACACTGCTCATCTGCTGCTCATTTTCAAAAAAGGACAATGAAACAGACTCCGGCAACTATAGACCTATTAGTCTTACTTCAATTCTGTGTTAAATAATGGAATCAATTATCGAGTGCAAACTTGAGGATTATCCACACAATAATAATCTAGTTAACAGCAACCTACACAGCTTCAGAAGGGGAGGATCCAGTCTGACCACCTTTCTTGACTTCTTTGAGAAAAGGGCAATCGAGACTTGGTGTACCTTGACTTGCAAGAAAGCATTTGACTGGGCTTTTCCTTGGTGAAGATAATCATTGCCTGATGTGAATATTACCTGCCCCAGCCTGAATGTGGATCAAGTCCTGCTGTGGGCTGATGTGGTTTGCTTGATTATCAGAGGAGTGGTGAATGGAGCTGAACAATGTGAAACAGGCCCATTCCTGACCTTATGATGACGGGATCATTGATGAAACAGCTGGAAACATAGAAACATAGAAAATAGGTGCAGAAGTAGGCCATTCGGCCCTTCTAGCCTGCACCGCCATTCAATGAGTTCATGGCTGAACATTCAACTTCAGTACCCCATTCCTGCTTTCTCGCCATACCCCTTGATCTCCCTAGTAGTAAGGACCTCATCTAACTCCTTTTTGAATATATTTAGTGAATTGGCCTCAACAACTTTCTGTGGTAGAGAATTCCATAGGTTCACCACTCTCTGGGTGAAGAAGTTCCTCCGCATCTCGGTCCTAAATGGCTTACCCCTTATCCTTAGACTGTGACCTCTGGTTCTGGACTTCCCCAACATTGGGAACATTCTTCCTGCATCTAACCTGTCTAACCCTGTCAGAATTTTAAATGTTTCTATGAGGTCCCCTCTCATTCTTCTGAACTCCAGTGAATACAAGCCCAGTTGATCCAGTCTTTCTTGATAGGTCAGTCCCGCCATCCCGGGAATCAGTCTGGTGAACCTTCGCTGCACTCCCTCAATAGCAAGAATGTCCTTCCTCAGGTTAGGAGACCAAAACTGTACACAATACTCCAGGTGTGGCCTCACCAATGCCCTGTACAACTGTAGCAACACCTCCCTGCCCCTGTACTCAAATCCCCTTGCTATGAAGGCCAACATGCCATTTGCTTTCTTAACCGCCTGCTGCACCTGCATGCCAACCTTCAATGACTGATGTACCATGACACCCAGGTCTCTTTGCACCTCCCCTTTTCCTAATCTGTCACCATTCAGATAATAGTCTGTCTCTCTGTTGGTTTGGCTGCGGACTCTGCAACAGATGCAACAGTGTTCCTTTATGTCAAGTATGACACTTGGGGGCCGAACTTGGTCAAGGCCTTTGCCTGCCCAAGCGCCGTCCCAAGTGCTGCCGATGGCCACCGAGGTACCGGACGGTACTTTCAGCGGGTTTTCATTGCCGAGGTCCCTCGAAGGTCGATGGCCGGCAAATCAACAACGTACGCCACCAATCTGGGCGACAGTGGGCGGGAGGTCTCATTCTCGGCAGCAGAGGCGCTTGCCGCCCAAGTGCCGCCGAGGATGGAGTCGGGCCCACGGAGGGTCGAAGAGGTAAAAATAAAAATCATCACCAACAAAAAAAAACATCTGTGGACGTTCAGGGGTCCCCATCCAGGTAAGTACCTGTAAAGAAATAATTTTTAAACATTCAACTTACCTTTTTTATAGCATCTTGACACTCACCATTCAGGACAGAGTTGCCTCACTCAGCGGTCCACCGCCGTCCTGCCGCCCGCACCAATCTGGCATCTCGGCGGGTGGGAGTGTACTTACGCGCATCGGCCGTCCGCTGACGTCGGCGGGTGCTTCCCGGCGGCTCTCCCCTCCCACCCGCTCCAGGCCACGACGAAAGTGGCACTGGGCAGTTCGAGCAGAGGAATGTCGGTGGCAGTGGGCGGCAGTGGGCAGTAAGTTCATCAATTTCAGCCCCTTGCAGACTTTGTCCCCTTGATCCCTATTGGCCTCAGTTTTGCTGGAACTCCTTGGTGCCATACTTGGTTGAATACTGCCCTAAAGTTGGGTGCAAATTTGACCCACTGACGATGAAGCAAAGACAATTTATGTTCAAGTCAGAATAGTTTGTGATTTGGAAGGGAACTTGGAGGTGATGGTGTTCCCATAAACTTGCTGTGCTTGTCCTTTGCTGTGGTAGAGGTTGCAGAGCTGGGTGTGGAAGTAAGCCTAGTGAGTTGCTATTGTGCATCTTGTAGATAGTTGTCTCACCTGTCCTCTGGACCCTTGCATCCATCCCTGGATCAAGGCTGTGACAAGGTCTGGAGCTGAGACCTTCTGGCAGAACCCGAACTAAGCATCGAAAGCAGGGTTCGTGGTGAGTAGGCGACTCTTGGGTATACTAGCCACCAGGTGGTGCCACTGACGGAGGTCATTGTGCTGTGCGCACATGTGTGCAGCCCAGGTATAAAAGGCCAGCCATCTTGGGATGTGATCACTTTGGGCCCTAATAAAGTAGAGCCAGGTTTGTACCTGTTCGGAGTTTACAGTATTCAGTCTATTGAGTTATTGCAGACACAGCATTTGGCGACGAGGTAACAAGAACCTGCGCTTGCAAAAATGAGCACAATTGGAATTCTGGAGCGATTCGTGGAGGGAGAAGATTGGGCAGACTTTGTAGCCCACTTGAACCAGTACTTCATAGCCAACAAAATGGAGAAAGAGGAAGACGCAGTTCAGCACTGGGTGGTCCTCCTCATGGTTTGCGGTCCGAAAATCTATGGACTCATAAAGAATCTCCTCTCGCTCTTAAGTCCAATGGACAAGGATTATGAAACATTGTGTGCTCTGGTACGTGACCATCTCAAACCAGATGAAGGCATCATCATCTCAAGATATCGATTCCAAACGCACGTTCGTTCTGAGGGCCAGGGTGTGTCGGAATTCGTTGCCAACCTAAGACGTCTAGCTGGACTGTGTAAGTTCGAAACTGCATTGACAGACATGCTGCGGGACTTCTTTGTAATCGGCATCAACCACGAGGTGATCCTGCGTAAGCTACTGGCAGCGGAGATGCTGGATTTGATCAAGGCCATCACGATTGTCCTTGCATGACGACGGAAAAAGCTTAAAAACAGATATCACTGAAAAATCGGAACTCGGCAAGTACTGTAAACAAGATAGTATCGTCGTTTGGCAGAGCTGCATATGGCAGGGCCTGCCCGATTGTGTACGCAAAACCTGTGGCTGCTTAAAGTCTGCCAATGGGAATGAATCCAATATCACCGTGTTGGCATTGTGGGAGAAATCATCGGCATCATCAGTGTCAGTTTAAACAGTATATTTGTAAAGGCTGTTCGAGAGTGGGGCATCTCCAGCGCATATGTCCGCAACTGAGCAAGCGTGCTGCGACACACCACGTGGAGGATGATGACCAGTCTAGCGCGGATCTGGATATGCAATCCGAGATACCAGAGGAGGAACTGGATGGACTATATTCGTTCCTAACAAAGAGCCAACCAATAATGATTCATGTAAAATTTAATGGTGTGCCGGTATCGATGAAATTGGACATGGGTGCGAGTCAATCAATAATGAGCCAGAGGACATTCGACAGGCTGTGGGATATTAAGGCTGTGAGGCCTAAGCTGAGTCCAGTCAATGCCAAGTTGCGTATGTACACTAAAGAACTCATAACAGTGATTGGCAGTGCAGTAATCAAGGTGTTGTATGATGGTGCGGTTCTCGATTTACCGTTATGGATTGTTAGGCAATGGTCCACCACTGTTCGGCAGGAATTGGTTAGAAAAAATAAAATGGAACTGGAACGAGGTCAAAGCATTGTCGTCGGAGGAGGATACTCCATGTGCTCAAGTGCTGAGCAAGTTTCCCTCACTGTTTGAACCAGGCATCGGCAATTTCACGGGAGCCAAGGTTCAGATCCACGTGGACTCAGCTGCAACACCCATCCATCATAAAGCTCAGGCAATTCCATACATGATGAGGGAGAAGATCGAAATCAAACTGGACAGACTCCAGTGTGAAGAGATCATATCACCGGTCAAATTTAATGAATGGGCCAGCTCCATTGTTCCCATGTTGAAAAGTGATGGCACTGTCAGGATTTGTGGAGAGTACAAGGTTATGATCAACCGAATTTTGAAACAGGATCAATACCCATTACCGAAGGCTGATGACCTGTTTGCCGGAGGGAAGTTGCTCACAAAACTGGATCTGACGTGGTCCTACATGACACAGGAGCTTGTCAAGACGTTGAAGAAACTTACGTGCATCAGCACTCAAAAAGGACTGTTTATCTATAACAGAAACTCTTTTGGAATTCGCTCGGCTACAGCCATATTTCAGAGGAACATGGAGAGTCTACTGAAGTCCGTCCCCTGAACCATCGTGTTCCAAGATGACATACTGGTCACAGGTTGTGACTCCGCTGAACATTTGAACAACTTGGAGGAGGTTTTAAATCGTCTGGACAAAGTGGGACTCAGACTGAAACGCTCAAAGTGTGTCTTCATGACACCGGAAGTCAAATTCCTGGGGAGGAAAATTGCTGCTGATAGTATCAGGCCCACAAACTCGAAAACCGAGGCCATCAAAAATGCACCCAAGCCTCAGAATGTGACGGAGCTGCGTTGGTCTACTCAACTACTTCGATAGTTTCTTACCTAGATTGAGCACCTAATTAGAGCCACTGCACATGCTGCTAAGAAAAGGCAACAACTGGATTTGGGGTGTGTCTCAAGATAGAGCTTTTGAGAAAGCTACTAATCTGCTTTGCTCTAACAAATTGCTGGTACATTATGATCTGTGTCAGCATCTAGTAATGGCCTGTGATGCTTCATCATATGGAGTTGGTTGCGTGCTCCAACAAGCTAATGATTCGGGCAAATTATAACCTGTTGCATATGCTTCAAAAAGTTTGTCAAAGGTGGAAAGAGCCTACAGCGTGGTAGAGTAAGAAGCACTAGCCTGTGTGTATGGGGATAAAAAGATGCATCAGTACCTGTTTGGTCTTTGGTTTGAACTGGAAACAGATCACAAGCCACTCATTTCATTGTTTTTAGAAAACAAAGGTATTAATACCAATGCATCGTCCCGCATCCAGAGGTGGGCGCTGACATTAGCTGCCTATGATTATATCATTCACCATAGACTTGGCACTGAGAATTGTGCCGAGGCATTGAGCCGTCTGCCGTTGCCCATGCCGGAGGTGGAAACGCCACAACCGGCAGACCTACTGTTAGTCATGGATGCTTTTGAAAGAGAAGGAACCCCTGTCATGGCCCAACAAGTTAAGACCTGGATCAGCCAGGACCTGATATTATCGGTTGTGAAATGTTGTATTCTTTGTGGTGATTGGTCTGCCATACCCAAGCAAATGTGTGAGGAGACCAAACCTTACATCCGTCGCAAAGACCAACTATCCATTCAATCAGATTGCATACTGTGGGGTAATCGTGTTGTTATGCCTAAGAAAGGCAGAGAGAAATTTGTGCATGATCTACTTAGCACGCATCCCGGTATTGTCATGATGAAAGCCATTGCCAGGTCTCATATATGGTGGCCTGGAATTGACTCTGATCTGGAATCATGTGTGCCTCAGTGCAACACTTGCATGCAGCTAAGTAAAGCATCAGCGGAATCGCTGCTGAGTCTGTGGTCGTGGCCATCTAAACCATGGTCCAGGATCCACATCGACTTTGCAGGTCCCTTCCTGGGAAAGATGTTCTTAGTTGTGGTGGATGCTTATTCCAAGTGGATAGAGTGTATAATCATGTCATCCAGTACATCCACAGCTACCATTGAGAGCCTTCGTGTCATGTTTGCCACACATGGTCTGCCTGACATTGTTGTAAGTGACAACGGATCTTGCTTCACCAGTATGGAGTTTCAAGAGTTCATGAAACTCAATGGTATCAAACATGTGAGGTCAGCACCATTCAAACCTACATCCAATGGACAAGCAGAGTGTGCGGTCCAAACCATCAAGCAGAGTATGAAAGGTGTAACTCAAGGTTGACTGCAAACTCACTTGTCACGCATATTACTTAGTTACAGGACAAGACCCCACACGCTTACCGGGGTCTCTCCTGCTGAACTATTGATGAAGAGAGGTCTCAAGACCAGGCTCTCTCTTGTCCACCCTGACTTGAATAATCGTGTCGAATACAGACGTCAAAGTCAGCAAGGGTATCATGATCGTGCTACTGTGTCACGCGACATTTCTATCAATGATCCTGTGTATGTACTGAATTATGGTCAAGGTCCCAAATGGATCGCCGGTACTGTTACGGCCAAGGAGGGTAACAGAGTGTTTATCGTTAAGCTCAAGAATGGGCAAACATGCAGGAAACATGTGGATCAGATAAAGCTGCGGCACACGGATGAACCGGAACAGTCTGAGGAAGACACAATCAGTGACCAACCAACCGATCCTCAGTCATCAGAGGACTCTGTTGTCATCAATGAATCTGGACTTTCAATCACAGTCGTGGTCATTGTCACTCCCACCAGATCAGCTACCCAGCCCCCAGTCATAACAGACTCAGAACGTTTGCCCAAGCCTGGAGTTGAACTGAGACGTTCAACTCGGGGGCGGAAAGCCTCGGACCGTCTCAATTTGTAAAAAGACCGTTACTAATATCTTAAAGGGGGATATTGTCACGTATGTATGCTTGGGTTTACTAGCCACCAGGTGGCGCCACTTTCGGAGGTCATTGGGCTGTGCGCACGTGTGTGCGGCCCAGGTATAAAAGGCCAGCCATCTTGTGATGTGCTCACTTTGGGCCCTAATAAAGTAAAGCCAGGTTTGTACCTGTTCAGAGTTTACAGTATTCAGTCAATTGAGTTATTACATATATAACACTATTAATGGCTTCTTCCATCATTTTACTAATAAGAACACAAGAATATAAGAATTAGGAGCAGGAGTAGGCTATTTGGCCCCTCGAACCTGCTCCACCATTTAATAAGATACAGGCTGATCTTCTACTTCAACTCCACCTTACGGCACTATCCCCATTTCCCCTGATTCACCTAGAATCCAACAATCTATCGCTCTCAGTCTTGAATATACTCACTGAGCACGCACAGCTCTCTGGGGTTGAGAATTCCAAAGATTCACAACTCATTGAGTGAAGAAATGTATCCCCATCTCTGTCCTAAATGGCCGACCTCTTATTTTGAGATTGTGACCCCTGGTTCTAGACTCCCCTGCCAGGGGAAACACCCTCCCTGCATCTAACCCTGTCAAGCCCTCTGAGAATTTTATATGATTCAATGAGGCCACCTCTCATTCGTTTAAAGTCTAATAATTGGAAGCAGGCTAATAGGACAGTGATGGTCCGGGCTTCGCATTAGAATTGCTGGGTTTGGGCAGATTGCACAAAGTGGGCAAGTGTCTGCGCCAGTATTTCTGCAACTGGAACACTCGCTGGCGGGTTTGGGGGGTGGCAGTGGGAGGTGCCAAAGTGACACTGTTGGAAAGTTACAGTGCAGTAGCACTGGTGAGTCTCACAGAAAAACTATCACAGGGGAAAGGATTGGTGACAACGGTTGCTTTGCTTTGCTTTTCCTCTTCTCTCAGGCTACCATCGGCTGGGAGGCACTGGAAGTGGAACCTGGGGGAATTCTGGCAGGTGATACCACCCCGCACAGCCCCGCCTCCATCCCTCACATCAGGTTGCAGTGGAGAGGTGCAAGAACTGCTCACTTGGTACTTGCATTAATGCACGCAGGTGTGTGTACTGCAGGGAACAAAATTCACCAGAATCCCCTCCTGTGTTTGGGCTCATTCGAAAGGAAATTTAATTTGGGACTATCTACCAAAATGTTTGGAACTCTAAAGCGCTTATGGAAGAAACTGCGAACTTTAATATAATTATGAATTTTTACAAGACAAATTCAAGCCTGTGGGCGAACCTAGGAAACAAAAGAAGTCCATTTCATTATTGGAACTGTCTGGGTGTGAGGACTGAGTTAACCTGTCTGGAAGAATGAGTATTTGAAAATCTTCCTCCGAAGATACATTACCATCACAGTATCACCCAGAGATAGCTCCATATCAAGATGGGTCTGGACAAACCTTTTCAGCATATAAATCACAAAGAGGCCCAATCCAGCCTGTATGCGAAAGACTAAGCACAAAAGGACATTGCAATTCCCAAACTAATATTTCCATCAGGAAACAGTTTTCGAACATCAACCCACCCAAGACATATCAACTTTAACGAGCCTGACAAAATATTACAAAGAAGAACCAAGCCCACCAAAATTATACAAAGGATTGTGAACAGATTGGGCGGCAAGATTAGAACACTGAAATCATATAACTGCCCCTGTTTTCAACAGAGTTTAGAGAGAGAGAGAGGAGAGAGAGGAGACAGAGGTTAGAGAGAGGAGAGAGAGGAGTGAGAGGGGAGAGAGGTGGTTGCTACTACCTCATCAAGACAAGGAGAGAAACCAATGGGACAGTTGTAAAACTAACTTCTCCAGCCTCAAAGTCTTGAAGTCCTGAAGGAAGGAAGGAAGAACATCACCATCTACCATTAACTATCAAAAGGATTGGTAAGCATAAGTCCCTGCCTGCCCTGGAGCCTAACCTAGCTAGAATTAGGTATTGGGAGATGGGAGGTATAATTTAACTGCAACCCCCTTTGAATGTGTCATGTATGGTACTTTATTAGAGTGATTATAAGTTTGACCTTGTACCTTTCCTTGTACTGTCCTTTATTAGAGTGATTGTAAGTTTGACCTTGTAACTTTCCTTGTACTATCCTTTATTAGAGTGATTGTAAGTTTGGCCGTGTATTTCCTTACGAGAGTAATAAGCCTGTATTACCCTGACTGTAATAAAAACAAAGTTCTTTGCATCAAACCTGTGTCCTCTGAACTTTTGTCACTCCCCACAAATAAATCCAGAGTACAGAACCCAAGGGAGGGGGAGTGATTCAAAACCACTCAAGTTGGTCAGAAGGGAACCTGACTCCCTCATAGAGACAATACCCCCCCCTTACAAAATGGCACGACTCTGGTACACGGGATGTGATGTAGAGAATGCTGGTGGGGCAATGAACCAAAATGTAAGAGAGGATTTCCTCCTATGTGTATAAGAAGGTCAATGTAACTAAGGAATGGGTGCTTAGTCTATTGCATGCTGAGCGTCCAGCTGATGCACAGCCCAGTGGACAGCAAGTAAAGATCACAAGGAAGCAGCAGAGAAGGCAATCTGGTTGGTCTGTCTACAGCGACAGGTCCAACTCCTAGATAGAAAGAATGAAACATTACAGGCAGATTTATGGGAATGCGCAGAGAACTATCAGGAAAGGGTTATGTCAGAAGAAAGATTATCAGGAGAACTCTGTAAGCTAAAACAGGAAAGGACCCAAATAATGGAAAGGTTTAAAAACAGTCAGGACTATTTTCAATGTCAGGTTACCGAGGCCAAAAGTAATGAAAAGTCACTGAGGGAGGAAAGCACTCGCCTCACCCGACAAGTAAAAGAGCTCCAGGAAAGATTAAAAGATGTGCAAGCAGTGTATAAAGTAGCTAGCACTAATGGGTTTGAATCGGGAGACCACGGTCCCTGCCAGCAACAAATTAAACGTTTAAACCTTGCTCTGTCCAAGGCAAAAGGCATGGTATGCCTAATAAGCTCGGGTACGCCCCAGGTAAACCTGGAAGAGAAGGAGGAAACTACCTGGCCACTACCTGTGGCACCGGTGACTACACCGGTTCAGCAGCAGGAGGAGCAAATCAGTTGCGGGGTGGACAGGGATAGTGAACCACCACCACCTGTAGCACTGAGTTTCAGCTCGGCTTGGCCGCAGTGAAGAGAGGGAGGTGAGCCAGAACAGGAAGAGCCAGAACCAGGGCCAATGTGCCCGGTCCGGCAACAGAAGTTTGGCCCGCCCACCCTGGCTGGGGGTCCAGAGCCCCTGGAAAGTCAGTTTGTGGTCCCCCACATTCCCCACCAGTTTAGGGCTATGATAAGCCACTTGGGAAAGCTAACTCCAAAGGGAGACCCCTCGGTTCACTTTGTGGAAGTGGAACAGGCAGGGGATATTAATGGGTGCGATGATGCAGAAATGGCAAAGATGCTTCTCCTATCCGTAGACAGCAAACTGTACCAGTCCCTCTCTAATGAGAACAAAAGAGGACAGAAACCACTTGCTGCCGTCCAGAAAGACATTTTAGAAGCTATAGGCTGCAATGACGGGAGTCCCTTCTCCAGAGTAGAGAAAACGGTGCAACTCACAGGAGAAACCCCATAGGTTTTCGCAGACCGACTATGGCTGGTGTACAAAAGCGCCTGTAGTGGGGACATAGACAGAGATCACTTAAACCCAGACAAATTAGCACACTGGCTCCGAAGCCTAGTAGCTAACAGTTTACCCAGAATAAGAACCAAGGCTGAGGCCTGGTTCGACCCCAGAGATCCCCAAGTCACAGAACAGGGAGTGCTTAGGCAGCTGACCCTAGCTTACAGAAACGGCAGAGGGACAGAAGAGCACCCACAAAAGGGAAAGGTTCACAAAATCCGACCTAACCAATACAAGAGGGAATGGCGCCATGAGGCGGGGTAACCCCTCCGATATAAAACGTACCTGCTTTGGGTGCGGAACGAGTGGGCACTGGAGAAAGGATTGTAAAAATCCTTGGAAGAATAGCGCAGGAAAGAATTCTCCAGCTCCTGCCCAAAAGACTGAGACAGATAAGCCAGTCCCTCCCCACTCGTTTGAGACCTTTTTAACTGCGCTCTGAGCCATGTTAGATGGCCTTGGAAAGGTAGCCACCGCCACCAGTACCGAGATCCCAACTGCCCCCTCCCAACCAAAACCACCTGTCCACCTGTGTGCCCTCGAGTATGATGCGTGGGGGAGACCAACCGTACAGATGGAAGTGGAAAAGGTGAAAGGGACTTACCTGCTGGACACCGGTGCCTCAAGCACCCTTGTCTATGCAGCTAACCCCGCCACCTCACCTCTGTCTAACGGGGTCCCCTACAGCTTGGTGACTTTCACAGGCATTGAACAGACTGGCTCATTCTCTGTTCCGCTCTCCATTCTTTTAGGTACACTCCGCATTAAGTGGACTTGTGTCCTGATGAAGTGGGAGCAGGAAAGGGAGAGGGATCCTGGGGGCTGACTTCATTCTAGGCCACGGGATCCTAGTGGATTTAAGAAACCACTGTCTTTGGGGGTCAGTCTGCATGGGACAGGACAGTGAGGTGATGGTTATCCTGGGAAAACAGGGAAAAGGGACGGTGTGCACCATGAAACCAAAGGAGGGTTACGACCTTGAATCACTGGTCAGTAACACTCCAACAAAATACCAAGAATATGTAAGGAGAAACCTTGCAGCTTTTGCCACTCACAAACACGACTGCGGGAGAATAAATGGGGTCGAGGTTAGTATAGATGGGGACCCCATGTCCCGACCATAGAAACAGTACAACTTCCCCAGGGAGGCAAAGGCAGACATGGAAATAGCCTTGGGTTCGCTGGTTAAATAGCGGGTATTGAGACCAATAGCTACCCATGTGAACTCTCCATTGTGGCCGGTTAAGAAATCGGACAACTCCTGGAGAGCCACGGTGGACTATCGAGTACTCAACCGTAACATCCCCGCCTGTGCACCCACTGTTGCTGCTGTCGCCGACCTCAATGGAAGTATCCCAGCCTCCGCGACCACCTTCACGGTGCTGGATATTTCCAACCATACCTTGAAGAAGGGAAGATCAGTACAAGTTTGCTTTTACCTTTAAAGGGCAGCAATATACTTGGAACTGTCTCCCTCAGGGTTTCCACAACAGCCCCAGTATTTTCCATAAGTGTATGGCCAACTGTTTAAAGAGTTTCAGCAGACCCCAGCAGTTAGTACAGTATGTAGATGACCTGCTCCTGTTCACCGATGAGTGGGAGGAGCATGGCCCACTGCTGGCTGAACTGCTGGAGCTGCTGAAAGAAGAGGGATTTAAAGTAAATCCCAAGAAGGCACAGATCGGCCTAAAGGAAGTAAAATTCCTGGGACTGGCTGTGCGCGCTGGGGAGAGAGCCATTGACAAAGCTAGAAGGGAAGCAGTGCAGAAGTTACCCGCCCCCAACACAGTGACAGGAGTAAGATCTTTTCTAGGGCTAACCGGGTACTGCAGAGATTTCATTGAGGATTATGCAACCACAGCAGCCCCTCTGCTCCGACTCCTACACAAGGGAGTGGAGTGGGAATGGGACAAAGGTTGCGAGGCAGCATTTATCCAACTCAAGAAAGACCTGCAGACCGCGCCAGCTCTAGGGGCCATAGATCGGGGTGAAGAGTTTTTCCTGGAGGTAGGAACATAGAAACATAGAAAAATAGGTGCAGGAGTAGGCCATTCGGCCCTTCGAGCCTGCACCACTATTCAATAAGATCATGGCTGATCATTCCCTCAGTACCCCTTTCCTGCTTTCTCTCAATATCCCTTGATCCCTTTAACCGTAAGGGCCATATCTAACTCCCTCTTGAATATATCCAATGAACTGGCATCAGTTATTGATGGAATCAGCTCCCGCCACCTTTTCAGATGGAACGTTCCGGATCCCGACAACTCAGTGAAAACATTGCTCCCCCTCTAGGTCTTTCTCCAATGATTTTGAAACGACTACTCGTCACAATCAATCACAGACACCCCACACACATGGACATGCGTACGTTACCCAGACCCAAAAATTGTAGCTGGCTACTTAAGAATCCCCCCTCTCTCTAACCAGCTACAAGAAACATAGAAAATAGGTGCCGGAGTAGGCCATTCGGCCCTTCGAGCCTGCACTACCATTCAATACGATCATGGCTGATCATGCAACTTCAGTACCCCATTCCATACCCCAAAGTGCAACTGTGGTGGGATGACCCATCTACTCTCTACTCAGCATTTCCTGGCCTTCCAAGATTGGGAACCTGCTCTAAACGACACCACTAAAACGTGTCATTTATCTTATTGCTGTTTGTGGGACCTTGCTCTATGCAAATTGGTAGCAGTCAGTGGGGACAGCCTGAGCGCAGTACTGCTCCAAGAGCGGCATGGTCGGCTGAGACCAGTGGTCTACTCCTTCAGGATACCCACGGATGTGGAGAAGGGATACTTCAACTGTGAGTGGCACCTCCTAGCCACTCACTGGGCTGTGAAAAGATCACTGATCTCCACAGGGGGTCCCCTAGCACACTCCTTACCCACCATACGCCCACCCAAATGCTCCTGGACGGGAGAATCAAGGAAGGGACAGTGAGCAGTGCCCGCATTGCTTGCTGGATCCTGCTCCTCTCTCAAATGGACCTAAGGGTAAAGGATCTCTGCGAGCCTAGACTCGCAACCAACATGATTTATCCAGGGACAGCCCACTGGTGTTCCGTAGAAGGGGTATGGGAAATTAACATAGGCTTTCGGGCTGGGTTACACCCCACAGGCCGAGAGATCTATGTGGATGGTTCAAGCACGGTATCTGCAGGTGAACGACTCACAGGCTGCGGAGTTTATGACCCCGAGGCAGGCATTGCCCTGTCGATTAAACTCCCCAGTACTATGAGCGCTCAGCATGCTGAACTGTCTGCGGTGGTGTATGTAGTCACACACCCCGAAGAATTCCCAACCCCATACACGATTTGCTCGGACAGTATGCTCACATGCAATTCGTATACGGAGTACCTGGCTATTTGGTCTCGCCGCAGATACACATCCGCAGACGGGAACCCCCTGGCAATTAAGCCCCTACTGGAAAAGATCATGAAAGCCGTAGAGGAGGAAGGGAATATCTACATACATAAGGTGAAGGCACATTCCACCATAGAACCCTGTAGCAAGGGAAACCAGCAGGCTGACATGTTAGTCAAGCAGGGTGCCCGCACGGGCAAGCTCTGGGATCCGTACAACTCAGGACCCATAGCAGCAGTCAGGGGCAGGATAGGGATGGCAGGGAAGGCAGCGATAGCTTTGACCCCGGACCTAAAAATGGTCCAGACCCAAGACCCCATCCATAAAACTGTCCTGAACACGCTAGCAAAAGGGGAAAGAGTAGACGGCCCGTACGGCACCGCAGCAATTGCCATTAAAGAAGGCATGCTGTTCAGGGGGAGCAATGGGTAGTACCGCAACAGCACAGGAGAGAATTCCTCCAGCTGGCCCACGAGGGTCCAGGAGCAGGACACCCCGGACCTGAGACCACTTGGCAACGAGTAGAACAGGCAGGGTGGTGGCCAGGACTCAGGGAAGACGTCCACGAGTTCTGCGCTAGCTGTCTGGTGTGCGCGGCCAACAACCCCGACCCCCAGAAAAGAAAGGTGTCTATGGGGCATATCAGGAGGGTAGAGGGACCCTGGCAGTCAATTCAAATCGATCACATTGGGCCCCTACCCACTGCCCAGGGAGGTTACAAGTACTGCCTAGTATTGGTGGATGTATTCACCAAATGGGTGGAAGCCTTCCCATGCTGAACAGCCACTGCCCTGGGAACAGCTTGGATCCTGGTCTCTCGATGGGGACTACCACAATACGTGGTGTCCGACCAGGGGAGTCACTTCACCGGGCAGGTGATGCAGGAGACCCTTAAGGTACTCGGCATCAAAGGGAAATGGCATGTCGCCCAAAACCCGCAGTCATCCGGGCCTGTGGACCGTTTAAACCGCACCATCAAAGAAAGGCTGCGCAAAGAGACAGGGGACTCACCCAAGGGGTGGGTAGTGGTCCTAACACTAGTCCTCATGGGAATCCGGGCCAGCCAGTCAAAGAGCACGGGGTACTCCCCGTACGAGTTCATGATCGGCAGAGCCATGCGAACCCCCACCCATGTGTTAGCCCCGGGATTTATGGAAGGTCAGCTTAGGGAAGTGAACCGGGACAGCTTTGTCAGGAATCTGTTTGAACACCTTAAACAGATTCACTGGCAGGCTGCTAACAACATGGGAAAACAGCATCGGAGCAACCGACTGCTGCTAGAACCCCGCAAGCACCACGAGTGGGAGATAGGGGACCAGGTTATGGTGAGAAACTACGTTAGATACACTGCTTTGAGTGCTGTTGAGGGGGATGACTCATCAGGAGTGGGCAGCAGCAGCCAAGTTCATGGCACCGTGGCTGGCTCTGTTGCACAGGAGGGCAGGAAAAAGAGTGGACGAGCGATAGTGATAGGGGATTCAATTGTAAGGGGAATAGATAGGCGTTTCTGCGGCCGCAACCGAGACTCCAGGATGGTATGTTGCCTCCCTGGTGCAAGGGTCAAGGATGTCTCGGAGTGGGTGGAGGACATTCTAAAAAGGGAGGGAGAACAGCCAGTTGTCGTGGTGCACGTTGGTACCAATGACATAGGTAAAAAAAGGGATGAGTTCCTACGAAATGAATTTAAGGAGCTAGGAGCTAAATTAAAAAGTAGGACCTCAAAAGTAGTAATCTCGGGATTGCTACCAGTGCCACGTGCTAGTCAGAGTAGGAATCGCAGGATAGCTCAGATGAATACGTGGCTTGAGCAATGGTGCAGCAGGGAGGGATTCAAATTCCTGGGGCATTGGAACCGGTTCTGGGGGAGGTGGGACCAGTACAATCCGGACGGTCTGCACCTGGGCAGAATCAGAACCAATGTCCTCGGGGGAGTGTTTGCTAGTGCTGTTGGGGAGGAGTTAAACTAATATGGCAGGGGGATGGGAACCAATGCAGGGAGATAGAGGGAAAAAAAAAGGAGGCAAAAACAAAAGACAGAAATGAGATGATGAAAAGTGGAGGGCAGAGAAACCCAAGGCAAAGAACAAAAAGGGCCATTGTACAGCAAAATTCTAAAAGGACAGAGGGTGTTAAAAAAACAAGCCTAAAGGCTTTGTGTCTTAATGCAAGGAGTATCCGCAATAAGGTGGATGAATTAACTGTGCAAATAGATGTTAACAAATATGATGTGATTGGGATTACGGAGACGTGGCTCCAGGATGAGCAGGGCTGGGAACTCAACATCCAGGGGTATTCAACATTCAGGAAGGATAGAATAAAAGGAAAAGGAGGTGGGGTAGCATTGCTGGTTAAGGAGGAGATTAAGGCAATAGTTAGGAAGGACATTAGCTTGGATGATGTGGAATCTATATGGGTAGAGCTGCAGAACACCAAAGGGCAAAAAACGTTAGTGGGAGTTGTGTACAGACCTCCAAACAGTAGTAGTGATGTTGGGGAGGGCATCAAACAGGAAATTAGGGGTGCGTGCAATAAAGGTGCAGCAGTTATAATGGGTGACTTTAATATGCACATAGATTGGGCTAACCAAACTGGAAGCAATACGGTGGAGGAGGATTTTCTGGAGTGCATAAGGGATGGTTTTTTAGACCAATATGTCGAGGAACCAACTAGGGGGGAGGCCATCTTAGACTGGGTGTTATGTAATGAGAAAGGATTAATTAGCAATCTCGTTGTGCGAGGCCCCTTGGGGAAGAGTGACCATAATATGGTGGAATTCTGTATTAGGATGGAGAATGAAACAGTTAATTCAGAGACCATGGTCCAGAACTTAAAGAAGGCTAACTTTGAAGGTATGAGGCGTGAATTGGCTGAGATGGATTGGCGAATGATACTTAAGGGGTTGACTGTGGATGGGCAATGGCAGACATTTAGAGACCGCATGGATGAACTACAACAATTGTACATTCCTGTCTGGCATAGAAATAAAAAAGGGAAGGTGGCTCAACCGTGGCTATCAAGGGAAATCAGGGATAGTATTAAAGCCAAGGAAGTGGCATACAAATTGGCCAGAAATAGCAGCAAACCTGGGGACTGGGAGAAATTTAGAACTCAGCAGAGGAGGACAAAGGGTTTGATTAGGGCAGGGAAAATGGAGTATGAGAAGAAG
This sequence comes from Pristiophorus japonicus, assembly GCF_044704955.1. Taxonomy (NCBI): domain Eukaryota; kingdom Metazoa; phylum Chordata; class Chondrichthyes; family Pristiophoridae; genus Pristiophorus; species Pristiophorus japonicus. The sequence continues at coordinate 32,096,931 of NC_091985.1, forward strand.
CTTGCAGGGAACATTAAGACGGATTGCAAAAGTTTCTATAGATATGTAAAGAGAAAAAGGTTAGTAAAGACAAATGTAGGTCCCCTGCAGTCAGAATCAGGGGAAGTCATAACGGGGAACAAAGAAATGGCAGACCAATTGAACAAGTACTTTGGTTCGGTATTCACGAAGGAGGACACGAACAACCTTCCGGTTATAAAAGGGGTCGGGGGGTCTAGTAAGGAGGAGGAACTGAGGGAAATCCTTATTAGCCGGGAAATTGTGTTGGGGAAATTGATGGGATTGAAGGCCGATAAATCCCCAGGGCCTGATGGACTGCATCCCAGAGTACTTAAGGAGGTGGCCTTGGAAATAGTGGATGCGTTGACAGTCATTTTCCAACATTCCATTGACTCTGGATCAGTTCCTATGGAGTGGAGGGTAGCCAATGTAACCCCACTTTTTAAAAAAGGAGGGAGAGAGAAAACAGGGAATTATAGACCGGTCAGCCTGACATCGGTAGTGGGTAAAATGATGGAATCAATTATTAAGGATGTCATAGCAGTGCATTTGGAAAGAGGTGACATGATAGGTCCAAGTCAGCATGGATTTGTGAAAGGGAAATCATGCTTGACAAATCTTCTGGAATTTTTTGAGGATGTTTCCAGTAGAGTGGATAAGGGAGAACCAGTTGATGTGGTATATTTGGACTTTCAGAAGGCGTTCGACAAGGTCCCACACAAGAGATTGATGTGCAAAGTTAGAGCACATGGGATTGGGGGTAGTGTACTGACATGGATTGAGAACTGGTTGTCAGACAGGAAGCAAAGAGTAGGAGTAAATGGGTACTTTTCAGAATGGCAGGCAGTAACTAGTGGGGTACCGCAAGGTTCTGTGCTGGGGCCCCAGCTGTTTACACTGTACATTAATGATTTAGATGAGGGGATTAAATGTAGTATCTCCAAATTTGCGGATGACACTAAGTTGGGTGGCAGTGTGAGCTGCGAGGAGGATGCTGTGAGGCTGCAGAGCGACTTGGATAGGTTAGGTGAGTGGGCAAATGCATGGCAGATGAAGTATAATGTGGATAAATGTGAGGTTATCCACTTTGGTGGTAAAAACAGAGAGACAGACTATTATCTGAATGGTGACAGATTAGGAAAAGGGGAGGTGCAAAGAGACCTGGGTGTCATGGTACATCAGTCATTGAAGGTTGGCATGCAGGTGCAGCAGGCGGTTAAGAAAGCAAATGGCATGTTGGTCTTCATAGCAAGGGGATTTGAGTACAGGGGCAGGGAGGTGTTGCTACAGTTGTACAGGGCATTGGTGAGGCCACACCTGGAGTATTGTGTACAGTTTTGGTCTCCTAACCTGAGGAAGGACACTCTTGCTATTGAGGGAGTGCAGCGAAGGTTCACCAGACTGATTCCCGGGATGGCGGGACTGACCTATCAAGAAAGACTGGATCAACTGGGCTTGTATTCACTGGAGTTCAGAAGAATGAGAGGGGACCTCATAGAAACATATAAAATTCTGACGGGGTTAGACAGGTTAGATGCAGGAAGAATGTTCCCAATGTTGGGGAAGTCCAGAACCAGGGGTCACAGTCTAAGGATAAGGGGTAAGCCATTTAGGACCGAGATGCGGAGGAACTTCTTCACCCAGAGAGTGGTGAACCTGTGGAATTCTCTACCACAGAAAGTTGTTGAGGCCAATTCACTAAATATATTCAAAAAGGAGTTAGCTGAGGTCCTTACTGCTAGGGGGATCAAGGGGTATGGTGAGAAAGCAGGAATGGGGTACTGAAGTTGAATGTTCAGCCATGAACTCATTGAATGGCGGTGCAGGCTAGAAGGGCCGAATGGCCTACTCCTGCACCTATTTTCTATGTTTCTATGTTTCTATGTTTCTATGTTTCTAGAGTAGGGGTCTTTGAGGCACTGTACATGGGACCGTACCACATTGTCGACAAGGCAAGCCCCATGGTCTATGCTATAAAATTGCTCTGCCGAACAAAGTGGTTCCACAAAAATCAGTGCAAACTTTTCAACCCAGGGGCAGCAGCTAAACGTAAGGGACAGCCAAAACCTGGAAACCGTGCTAAAGACAGGGACCCTCAGCCAACAACCCCCGACTGGAAATCCCACAGACTGCACCTAGAGGGGCGGTGAACTGTGTTACTGGAGGAGCTGTCCCCCCGATCATTTGGGACTCGAACGCATCCCCCCAGCAGCCAGAGCCTTAAGAAGGACTCCCCGCCCACCACGGCCAAAGACACCGTGGTCACCAGCGCTCCAATTTAAATGGTTCAGCCCCGGGAAAGGGACCAGCCGCAAAAGGGCACCTAAGGTCAGAGACCAGCCCGCGAGCAGGGACACCCAGCCGGTAGCCTCGGGCAACAAGGGACCCCCAGAAGAGATAGCGGTGGAACAGCCACCAAGTGAGAGTCCCCAGCCCATAGCCCTCAGCCAGGCAGAACCCCCAGGGGAAGAAACGAACCAGGCAGCCACCCCCAAAGGAGCGGTGTGCTGCAGCACCGGAGGGGACGTTCCCCCGATAGTGTGGGACTCAAACCCACGTCCAGTCAGGGTACTTAGGGTTAGACGGTGCAGACCGATCTATCACCTACCTCGCTGGACACCCAGCGGGAGAAGAAGAAAGAGGGAAGGCAGGAATTAACCTGGTCACCCGGAGACGGGTGGCAGATGTACATATATAGTGATGTGAATTTAAGGATGTTTAGTGAATAAGTTTAGAATAGTGTAAGATTTATCTGTGTAATGATTACGTATATATGTATTAGTAACTGGGGTAAGGACAAGAATCTACCTGTGCCACTATTAAAAGAAGCACAGGCCGGGTAACACCCGGGAGTAAGAAGAATCTACCGGTATGGTTATTAAGGAAGCACCGGTGAGATAACAAGCAGACCGACTGTGAGATAAAGTTAAAAGCAATCAGTCCACAAGGAACTGAATAAGACAGCCAGTCAATTAAGGACTATGAGCCCAAATTTAAACTCGATCACCTTTGTCAAGCCAGAGAGTTTTCTCAGGGCTAGACAATCTGTTTTATGTGCCCCTACAGGAAAGAGGACAAAATGAGAAGTACCCTGTTCCTGCTCGCCCTGATAAGGATGAGCAGCAGCGACCGAGGAGACGTGGAAGAATCCCTCATTTGGGGGTGTTCAGGAGGGAGAGCACTGATCGTAACCACCGGGGTGGCCTCCATTGACGTGGAAGAACTCGCCGTTTACGCCCACGAGGGAAGATGGCCAGGGTGGCTGGGATCTAATTCTACCCGCTACTCCAGCCAGGAAGGTTTTACCTATGGGGAGGCCTCACTTCCATGCCCCCGGATGCAAATCATCGCTGCCTGAGTCAGTGTTACAGAGGGAAAGCGTGTGTATTTGACTTGCAAAGGGAACATTCCCCTGGGAAGATGGTGGTGGCTCAGATAACCCAGCAAGGACGCATGGGACCAAGAATCGGACTGGGAAAGACTCGGTAATGATACGTACCGCACCATCATGGGGACACGGGGAGGAGTAAAAGTGTGTTGAGACAAATGGTGGGTATCTGAAAAAGGAATCGCCTTTGCCAGGCAATGGCAAGATGAAGGGGAAGGGATGGGGTGGGATTCTAGCCTACACGGGTGTGCGGTCCCACACTCCCCACTCCCAATTAACGCCACTGAACTAAGAGCACACATTAAGAAACCACTGCCCACAACCCCGCCAATACGCACAGTAATAGAAAGGTGTCCTACCACCACCAAGGGACCTGGGAACGGATTAGTATTGGTACCGACCGAAAAGGTGTTTTACCAGGGGGTACATTATGCAGTAGCTTCAGTAATATTAAACCTTACCGAGGTACACCTGCCTGCATGGTGCCCAAAGGAAACAGAGCTGCTATACCAGGCCCTACTTAGAGACATGTTCAAGAAATTTTATGAGTTAGACTTTGGAAATGTAGACAAAGCAGACCTATACACCTTAAACGCTAGGGACACCATGGGCAGAGAGAGACCTAGAAGGGGAATCATAAACGACGTTTTCACTACCTACAATACAGCATCCTCTGTAATAAATAGCCTAGATGACATAGAACTGTAAACACAGATAAACAGTTTAAAGACCCAATTGAGAAAAATCCTGAAACAAGAGAATACCATAGTAGGATCAGAACTACACGAGGACCAGGCTATGACTGTCCATTTAAAAGAAATAGTGGCTGAGCTGGAAAAACATGCACAGACAGTGAATGCACTTATACGGGAGGATAGAAACGTTTCTGACCAGGCTGCACAGAACGAGGTGTGCGTATCAGGAACAAACACCTCGCAGCCCTCCACCCGTACAGCAATTCACTAAGCCCGTGCCAGCTCCGCCTAGCCTCTGAAGCCTACTCTGTCCCAGTAGACTGTGGGAAATCTAACCACACAATTATGGGGATAGTATTAAGGATGAACATTGGAGTTATTCAGGGAGGTGCACACATTCGTTTTGCAGCAGTCCCACCCTATGTCATAAAGTGGGAGCACGCTGTAACAGGTACTGACCTCTCCGGGTGCCAGAGCTGAGGTGCACACGTAATACTGTGTCCCCAGTACTTGAGTGCCCATTCAAAGTCACAGTGTGGGTTTAAAGCTGCTGGTGCACAGCCTATTAACTGCACCATGGAGGTAATGACACATGACCATGTCCCTCCACAGGTAACATACATAGGGGCTGGGACATATTGTGTCACCACCAGTGCGCCCCACTACCAACATGGATACTTCTGGTGTCCGGTGAGTGACAGCAGTTTTTGCTTCAAACCTGAGGCATCAGTTATAATGGCCCAGTAACGGATTGTCCCCATTCCTGAACCCGCCACTGTCCACCTCACTGTGAAGGAAAACATTACAAACCTGCAGGATTATGTTGTACATTTTGGCTATGCAATTCCCCCGCTACCCAAACATCTTACCGCTCTGTTAAAAGCTGTAATTATCTCACAAAAACACTTCTATACTCTAGAACAGAAAACCATCGAGATCGGGAAAAAGATTCTTGAGATCACCATTCCGCCTTGGTGGGACCTTTTCAGAAATATAGAGGTCCCAGTCTGGATCCGAATCACTTCCCACATTTTAGTTATTTGTCAACTCGCGATTATACTTTACTTATGGTGTCTCACTTGCCGAGTGAAACGCAGAGGCCATCAGGTCAGGCACCAAAGGGTACTATATGCACCTTGGACGAACTTGGGAATCGCGCAGGGAGGGGTGACACCATACTACCATGTTTAATTTGTGTTTGATTTTACCTGCTGTAAACCGCAACATCGCGAGTGTTGTAAGAGTGTTACTTAAATGTTTTGACTGTACCTTTATTTTACTGAACTTAAAACATGTTTGACTATGGACCTTTTATGCGATTTGAGAACATGTTACTATGTGTTTTTATTTTATTTTAGTTAAAGTTGTGTATGACTGTATACAATCATTTTACTGTGAAAACCGAGTAAAAAAGGGACATCATACCCACTCTATGCTATAACCGAATTGTAATGACTGTATTCGCCTGTATATTGCATTGCATTTCAACGGGGGATGCAGGGTAATGTTTAGCTAGTATAAATGCAGGGAAGGTTGACTCTCGGGAGCAGAAATTTTGCTTACCTTGATTGACACTCAAGAGTGTAGAGTGTCAACAGGGGGGACTGCAGAGAGCAAAATTCACCAGAACCCTCCCCACCCCCACCCCGCCGCCTGTGTTTGGGCTCATTCGAAAGGAAATTTAATTTGGGACTATCTACCGAAAAGTTTGGAACTCTAAAGTGCTTATGGAAGAAACTACGAACTTTAATAGAATTATGAACTTTTACAAGACAAATTCAAGCCTGTGGGCAGATCTAGGGAACAAATGAAGCCCACTTGATTATTGGAACTATCTGGATGTGAGGACTGAGTTAACCTGTCTGGAAGAATGAGTATTTGAAAATCCACAAGAGACATTACCATTACAGTATCACCCAGAGATAGCTCCCCATCAACATGGGCCTGGACAAACCATTTCAGCATATACATCACAAAGAGGGCCAATCCAGCCTGTATGTGACAGACTAAGCACATTGGACATTGCAATTCCCAAACTAATATTTCCAGCAGGAAACTGTTTTCGAACATCAACCCACCCAAGATATATCAACTTTAACGAGCCCGAGAAAATATTACAAAGAATAACCAAGCCCGCCAAATTATACAAAGGATTGTGAACAGATTGGCGGCAAGATTATAATACTGAAATCGTATAACTGGTCACTGTTTTCAACAGAGGTTAGAGAGAGGAGAGAGACAGAGAGAGGAGACAGAGGAGACAGAGGTTGGAGAGAGGAGAGAGAGGAGTGAGAGGGGAGAGAGGTGGTCGCTACTACCTCATCAAGGCAAGGAGAGAAACCTACGTGACAGTTGTAAAACTAACTTCTCCAGCCTCAAAGTCTTGAAGTTCTGAAGGAAGGAAGAACATCACCATCTACTATTAACTATCAAAAGGATTGGTAAGCATAAGTCCCTGTCTGCCCTGGAGTCTAACCTACCTAGAATTAGGTATTGGGAGGTAGGAGTATAATTTTACTGCAACCCCCTTTGAATGTGTAGTGTATGGTACTTTATTAGAGTGATTATAAGTTTGACCTTGTACCTTTCCTTGTATTTTCTTTATTTGAGTGATTTTAAGTTTGACCTTGTACCTTTCCTTGTACTGTCCTTTATTAGAGTGATTGTAAGTATGGCCGTATATTTTCTTACTAGAGTAATAAGCCTGTATTACCCTGACTGTAGTAAAAACAAAGTTCTTTGCATCAAACCAGTGTCCTCTGCACTTTTGTCACACCCCTCCAAATAAATCCAGAGTACAGAACCCAAGGGAGGGGGAGCGATTCGAAACCACTCAAGTTGGTCAGAAGGGAACCTGACCCCCTCATAGAGACAACACACCTCCTTCCAGTACAGGAGGTCAGCTTGCCTGAATGCAGCGCATTAGAACGGAGAAACAAAGGGCACAAAGGACAGAGAGAGACGGATAGCATTAATGCCAGAAATTGTAAGGTATTAGGTGGGGTCAGACTGAGAGAGAACGTAGGATGGCGTACAGTGAATGTACGTGAACACACAAAGCGTAGTAAACAAGGTTGGTGAGCTGCAGGTGCAAATAGCCACATGGGAATATGATGTTGTGGCAAAAAAGGTAAGGATTGGGTATTAAATATTTCTGGATTTGGGATGTTGAGCAAAGATAGGGAAGGGAAGATGGGAGGTGGTGTGGCAGTATTGGTTAAGGGGAATGTTACTGTGCTGGAGAGAGGATGCCCTGGAGGGGTCAAGAAAAGAATCTATTTGGTTAGAGTTAAGAAATAATAGAGGTGCCATTACACTACTAGGTGTATTCTATAAACCACCAAATAGTGGGGAGATTATGGAGGAGCAAATTTGCTGAGAAATTACAGAGAGGTGCAAGAACTACAGAGTAGTGATAATGGGGGACTTCAACTGTCCTAATATAGAGTGGGACAGTAATAGTGCAAAGGGCAGAGAGGGGGAAGAATTTCTGAAGTGTGTTCATCCTGGGCTTCATGAATAGAGGTATAGAATACAAAAGCGTGGGAATTATGATGAACCTTTATAAAACACTGGTTCGGCCTCAACTGGAGTATTGTGTCCAATTCTGGGCACCACTCTGTAGGAAGGATGTGAAGGCCTTGGAGAGGGTGCAGGAAAGACTTACGAGAATGATTCCAGGGATAAGTGACTTCAGTTACGGGTATAGACTGGACAAGCTGGGGTTGTTCTCCTTAGAGCAGAGAAGGTTGAGAGGAGATTTGATAGAGGTGCTCAAAATCATGAGGGGTCTGTAGTAGATAGAGGGAAAATGTTCCCATTGGCGGAAGGATCAACAACCAGAGGACATAGATTTAAGGTGATTGGCAAAAGAACCAAAGGCGCTACCTGAAAGGGTGTAGAAGCAGCTTCAGTAGTAACTTTCAAAAGGCAATTGGATAAATACTTGAAAATTTGCAGGGCTATGGGGAAAGAGCAGAGCTAGTGGGACTAATTAAATAGCTCTTTCAAAGAGCAGGCTCAGGCACAATGGGCCGAATGCCTCCTTCTGTGCTGTTTGATTCTATGGACTGGATATTTACTGGGGCAGGTTGCATATGTGGGGGCGGGTTGTGTAATTAGAAGGTCGGGGCGTGGATTTTTAGATGGGAAACCTGGAGGGTTGGGTTTCCTGCATGGTGCGGAGATTCAACTCCAGTGTGTGACACTTGGCCCTGACAGGTTCCCTGCCTCAATGTCTGCCTGATTGCCAGGCGTTGTTTCCAGTCAGGTGGGGTGCGCTCCGGAGGAGGCCTCAGGAGCAGGTCAGTCCGATCCCCAATCCCGAAGGCTGGGGGGTCCGATTCCAATAGATGTCCGTTGCCCAATCCCGGGGAGGGTCCGAACCCAACTGGGGTCTAATTCCTGATCTGGAGGGGGGGGGGGGGGGTCTGATCCCGGGGCGGGGTTTGTATGGAGGGGTGGGGGAGCTTGGGGAGGGGAGGAAGGGGCACTCCTGCCCCTGCTGACCCACAAAGAGTGCTTCCCGAGGCTATCCTCGCCTCGCTGCAGCTGTCGGATTTTCCGAGGCCCAGGAAACCCGGCCGGCCAGAGTAAAACCTGCAGAGCAGGTTAAATCGGAGGCTGCCAGCCTCAGTAAATTTTTAAAATCCTAACCCACCTCCTGGGAGCAGGTTGGCTGCCCGCCTCTCGTCTCGTCTCAGTAAAACCCGGAAGTGGGCAGTTTGGCCCAGCTTCCCGACATGCTTGGAATCATTCCTTATTTAAGCCCCCACCCACTCACCATGTTAAAGTTGCCCCCTATGACTCTCAAGTGACAACTGCACTGGATTTGAATCCGATGGGAGGGGAGAGGAATGGTTCGGGGTAGCGTAAACCCTCTGGAGTTGCTTTGGCTGCTGGAAGAAAGGAAGGGGAAGCTGATCTCCTCTACAGTTTCCAGGAGCTGTTATCAATGAAATTAACTTTTATTACATTGCGTACAGATTTAGAGCATTTTATTTACTGACATAAAATCAAATTGCTCAGGCGCCAGTTTAATCATTGTTAATTATGGTGGGATTAATAAAGTTCCACTAATTGTCAAAGCAAGGAAGTTCCACACTGCACATTTTTACAAGATGCACATTTATACTGCAGACTGTGTTTTATAGGCTGACAAACGAGGTAAAAGTAGCTGTACAATGTCCAGACGTGGACTATAATTTTCAGTTTCTAAATTACAGCGAGGAATGCACAATAATCAACAGCACGCTGCTTGTATAGTGGGCTTAACTTTCAATAAAGATATATTGTTCCTGCACAGTGTGCCTGGAGATGTATTGTGTCATTCTTGTTTAAGAAATCAGATTTATTACAATGCCTTGATACTCGTGACTCAACATGGAATAGTTCCTGTTCTCTTTCTCAATGTATATTATGGTCACTAATTAATTTTAATAAGTGACTGGGCCCGGGACTTGGGTATTGCTGATGTGTGTCACAGAATGTAAATTATAGCAGAAGGTCCCTGCCAAGGCAGAGAAATAAAAACATACTTACTGCAAGGCCCACATTTCCTGCTAAGACCTTGTCTACGAGCGCTATATTGTGACCAAACCTTCCAGTTGGTTGATGCTGAGTAAATATGACTGCATGTGAGAGGACAGTTGGGTATAAATGGTAGCTAAGTTCTGATTCTCTTTCAACTGTTATTATGGTGAGCATTAATAAATATAATTTCTTGGGATGTCCTACGAGGAGAGATTGAGTTTCTTGGGCTTATATTCTCTGGAGTTGAGAGGGTAGATGCTGAGAGGTTGTTTTCCCTGGCTGGAGAGTCTAGAATTAGGGGTCATAGTCTCAGGATTAGAATCATAGAATGGTTACAGCACAGAAGGAGGCCATTCGGCCCTTCGAGCCCATGCTGGCTCTCTGCAAGAACACTTCAGCTAGTCCTACTCCCCCACCCTTTCCCCGTCGACCATTTAGGACTGAGATAAGGAGAAATTTCTTCATTCAGAGGGTTGTTAATCTTAGGAATTCTCTACCCCAGAGAACTGTGGATGCTCAGTCATTGCTCAGTATTCAAGACTGAGATCAATAGATTTGGATACTAAAGGATTCAAGTAAATAGGGTGAGAAAATGGAGCTGAGGTCGAATTCCACCATGATATTGAATGGCAGAGCAGACTCAAGGGCCCGTATGGCCTGCTCCAATTTCTTATGTTCTTATGTTCTCATTTTCCACTTTTGGTAAGCTCCACCATTGCTCGGTGAGCAGCTGACCCACACAGAACAGAAGACCCCAACTTCCATTCCCAGCTTTTGCATTGCTCACTGATCCGAGAGTGTACTATAGATCCTCAAACAGTGAGAGGGAGATAGAAGAGCAAATATGTGGGCAAATTTCTGAGAAGTGCAAAAACTACAGGGCAGTAATAGTAGGGGATTTCAACGACCTTATTAACTGGGATAAATTTAGTGTGAAAGGTATAGAGGGTGCGGAATTCCTAAAATGCTTTCAGAAGAACATTTTTAGCCAGTATGGCAAGCCCAACACTTGCCCAACACAGAGCAAGGGAGTAGGTGGTTCTGGACTTAGTTTTAGGGAATGAAGCTGGGCAGGTGGAATGGGTATCAGTGGGAGAGCATTTAGGTGCTCGTGACCATAATTCAGTTAGATTTAAGGTAATTATAGAAAAGGACAAGGAAAGACCAGGAATAAAAGTTCTAAATTGGGGAAAAGCCAACTTTGCTAAGCTGAGAGGTGATTTAGCCAAAGTGGACTGGAAACAGCTACTCGAAGGTAACTCAGTGACAGAGCTGTGGGAGACATTCAAGGAGACGATCTGGAAGGTTCAGACCAAATATGTGACCCTAAAGATAAAGGATGGGACTAACAAATCTAGAGCCCCCTGGATGTCTAGGGACCTACAGGGTAGGATAAAGGAAAAAAGGGAGGCGTATGACAGATACTGTAATGTATGTACATAAGGTCTGCCCTCCACCAGGGGGCACTCTTGTCGGAGGTCCTAGGGTCATAGGTACCATCGTGCTGGGCCCGGTAATTAACCTGAACTTCACCTTTGTATCTTCACTTCTGGAAGCCATTAAAGACTGACCAGGTTATACTTAGTCACTGGCTCACAGTACGGAGTTCATTGTATCATTTCATACACCACAACTGGCGACGAGGAAGATACGAACCCACACAAAAGTATGGCGAGCACAGCACAATCGAGTACTGTTGGAATTTTCGAGAGATTCAATGAGGGAGAGGATTTGGGAGATTTCACATATCGCCTTGACCAGTATTTCGTGGCAAATTACCTAAACAAAGATGAGGATGCAGAGAAGTGCAGGGCAGTTCTTCTCACCATCTGTGGCCCCACGATCTATGCACTCATCAAAAATCTGCTCTCATCACTCTTCCTACAGAAAAGGATTACAAAGAGCTGTGTGCTCTAGTTCGGGAATACCTTAAACCCACGGAAGGAATCTTCGTTTCCAGATATCGCTTCTATACGCACGTTCGTCTAGAAGGTCAGGACGTAGCGGCATCTGTTGCCGACCTGAGACATCTTGCAGGGCCTGCATTGGAAGACATGCTGTGTGACTTTTTTGTGATCAGGGTCAACCACGAGGCGATCTTAAGTAAGCTGCTGGCTGTGGAGACGTCGGACCTTAGCAAAGTCTGGCTTGCATGTCCACGCAGAAAAGCACGAACTCCACGGCAAGTACTGTGTACAAAGTTGTATCGACGACCGGCAGAGCTGCACAAGGCAGGGCCTACTCGACTGTGTCTGCAAGACCGGGAGCCGTTCAAAGTTCGCCATCGAGGGCCTATTCGACTGCGCATGCGAGAACGAGAGCCGCTCAAAGCCCGCCATCGGGTGCAAATCCAAGCTCAACATGTTGGCGTTGCGGAGGCAATCACCGACCCCATCAGTGCCACTTCAGGCAGTATGTATGCAGAGAGTATGCGAAGATGGGGCATCTTCAGTGGACGTGTCCGCAGTGGAGCAAGTGATCTGCGACACACCATGTGGATGATGATAATTCAGCGTGGATCTCACGATGCAGCCCGAGACATTTGACAGCTCCGAGGAGGAAGTGTATAGCGTATGTGCGTTCCTAACAAAGAGCCAACCGATAATGATGGAGGTAAAATTAAACGGCATGCCGGTATCCATGGAATTAGACACAGGTGCGAGTCAATCAATAATGAGCCAGAGGACTTTCGAAAAGCTGTGGGAGACCAAAGCAGAGAGACCCATGCTGAGTCTGATAAATGCGAAGTTGCGTGCCTACGCCAAAGAGCTCATACCAGTGATCAGTAGTGCAGCAGGAAGAGTGATCTATCGTTATGGATTATCCCGGGCAATGGCCCATCGTTATTCGGCAGGAGTTGCCTCGAGAAAATAAAATGGAAAAGGTACGATATCAAAGCTTCTTCATCAGCGGATGATGATTTGTGTGCTCAAGTACTGAGCAAATTTCCCTCACTGTTTGAACCGGGAATTGGCAGCTTTAAGGGAGCCAATGTGCAGATTCACCGAGGCCCAGACGCAAGACCCATCCATCACAAAGCCAGGGCGGTCCCGCACATGATGAGAGAAAAGGTCGAGCTCGAATAGGACAGGCTACAATGCAAGAGGGTCATCTCACCGGTCGAATTTAATGAATGGGCCAGTCCAATTGTTCCGGTGTTAAAGAGCGACAGCATGGTCAGGATCTGTGGAGACTACAAGGTCACGATCAACCAGGTTTCAAAACAAGATCAGTACCCGCTACCGAAAGCTGATGAGCTGTTTATAACGCTAGCCGGGGTAAAACCGTTCACCAAATTGGATCTAGCATCGGCCTACATGACACAGGAACTGATTGAATCATCGAAGAAACTTACGTGCATCAACACGAACAAAGGACTGTTTATTTACAACAAGTGCCCTTTTGGCATTCGTTCAGCAGCAGCTATATTTCAGAGAAACATGGGGAGCCTATTGAAATCGTCCCCTGGCCTGTGGTATTCCAAGACGACATCCTAGTCACAGGTCGTGACATCGCCGAGCACCTGCACAATCTGGAAGAGATTCTGCGTCGTCTGGACAAAGTGGGACTCAGGCTGAAATGTTTGAAGTGCGTTTTCATGGCACCAGAGATCGAAGTCCTTGGACAAAAGATTGATGCAGACAGAATCAGGCTTACAGACGCGAAAACAGAGGTCATCAAAAATGTACCCAGGCCCCAGAATGTGACGGAGCTGTGTTCGTTCCTGGGTCTTCTCAACTACTTCGGTAACTTCTTACCCAAATTGAGCACAGTATTCGAGCCTTTGAACAAGCTGCCCAGGAAAGGAGACGACTGGGTGTGGGGTGAACTTCAAGGCAGAGCCTTTGAGAGGGCTAGAAATCTGTTGTGTTCCCACAATCTACTGGTACTGTATGACCCATGCAAGCGGCTAGTTTTGACCTGTGATGCGTTGTCCTATGGGGTCAGCTGCGTACTCCGGCAAGCCAATGAGTCAGGCAAACTACAACCAGTTGCATACACATCTCGAAGCCTGTCCAAGGTGGAAAGAGCCTACGGAATGGTAGAGAAAGAGGCTTTAGTATGTGTTTATGGGGTAAAAAAAATGCACCAGTACGTTTGGACTTCGCTTCGAGCAGGAAACCGATCACAGGCCGCTTATATTGTTGTTTTCAGAACATAAAGGTATCAATACCAATGCGTCGTCCCACATCCAGAGGTTGACACTGACCTTATCTGCCTATGATTATGTCATTCGCTATAGACCAGGCACCGACAACTGCGCTGATGCATTGAGCCGGTTACTGTTGCCCACACCGGAGGTGGCAATGCCAATGCCCGCAGAGCTACTCATGGTCATGGATACCTTTGAGAGTGAAGGGTCGCCTGTCATTGCTCAACAAGTTAAGACCTGGACCAGTCAGGATCCGATCCTATTGGTTGTAAAATATTGTGTTCTTAACGGGGACTGGTCGACCATCCGCAAGGAAATGGGTGATGAAACCAAACCGTACAGTCATCGCAAAGATGAGCTTTCCATCCAGTCCGACTGTTTACTGTGGGGTAATCGTGTTGTAATGCCCAAGAAAGGCAGGGCGAGATTTGTATGGGACTTACATAGTACGCATCCCGGTATTGTCATGATGAAGGCCATTGCCAGGTCCCATGTTTGGTGGCCTGGCATTGATTCGGACTTAGAGTCTTGCGTGCATCAGTGCAGCATTTGCATGCAGTTAAGCAATGCCCCAAAGGAAGCTCCGCTCAGTCTGTGGTCATGGCCATCCAGACCGTGATCTAGAATCCACATCAACTTTGCGGGCCCCTTCCTCGATAAAATGTTTTTTGTGGTGGTGGATGCATACTCCAAATGGATAGAATGTGTGATCATGTCATCAGCACTTCCACTGCCACCATTGAGAACCTGAGAGCCACGTTTGACACACATGGTCTGCCAGACATCGTTGTCACAAGCCTGGAGTTTCAAGAGTTCATGAAACGCAACAGCATTAAACACGTGAGGTCAGCCCCGTTCAAACTCATGTCCAATGGTCAAGCGGAGCGGGCAGTTCAAACCATCAAGCAGAGCCTGAAATGCGTAACTCATGGTTCCTTGCAGACATGCCTGTCACGCATATTGCTCAGTTACAGGACAAGGCCACACATGCTCACCGGGGTTCAACCTGTGGAACTATTGATGAAGAGAGCCCTCAAAACCAGGCTCTCTCTAGTCCATCCTGACCTTAACGACCATGTCGAAACCCGACGTCAACGCCAGCAGTGGTATCACAACCGTGCCGCAGTGTCATGTGACATATCTGTAAATGACCCAATGTATGTACTTAACCATGGTTAAGGGCTCAAGTGGCTCCCGGGCAATGTTACAGATAAGGAGGGTAACCTGGTGTATATGGTTAAGCTCAAGAATGGGCAAATGTGCAGGAAACACATTGATCAAATCAAACTAAGACACACTGACGAACCGGAACAGTTGGAAGAAGACATCGCGAGTTTACATTTCATCTGGGCCTGTGGACTTATTCACTTTCAAAGCTACTAAACCCTTTCATACCTCCTCTCTCACTATGTTTATTTCATCCAATATTTCACATTCCTCCTCCCCAATAACAATATCTGCATCGCCCCTCCCTTTTGTGAAAATAGATGCAAAATATTCATTAAGAACCATACCCACATCTCCCGCCTCCACACACAGATTACCCTCATGTTCTCTAATAGGCCCTACCCTTTCTTTAGTTATCCTCTTGCTCTTAATATATTTATAAAACATCTTTGTGTTTTCCTTGATCAACCAACTCACGTCCAGCCATCAGAAGAACCCACTGTGGTCAACACCCAGCCCCAAGTCATGAGAGACTTGGAAAGCACTGGGATTGTACTGAGACGGTCAACCAGGTAGCTAAGGGCTCCGGACTGTCTGAACTTGTAATATGGACATTGCCAATAACTTGGGGGTGGGAAATAATGTAATGTATGCCCACAACCAGGGGGCACTACCGTCAGAGGTCCTAGGGTTATAGGTACACTCGTGCTGGGCCCGGTATATAACTTGAACCTCACCATTGTATCTGCATTTCTGGAAGCCATTAAAGACTGACCAGGTTACACCTAATCACTGGCTCACAGTACGGAGTTTATTGTATCATTTCATACACCACAGATACCAAGGGCTAAATACTGCAGAATCTCTAGAGGAGTATAGAAAGTCCAGGGGTTAAATTAAAAAGGATATTAGGAAAGCAAAGTGAGAGCATGAAAAGTTCTTGGCATGTAAAATCAAGGAAAACACAAAGATTCAGGAGCATTCTTGCGATGACTTTCCCGGTGGTCGACAGCACAGAGATTCCTCTGTAGTTACTGCAGTCGGACTTGTCACCTTTCTTGAAAATGGTCACGATAACAGCGTCTCTGAAATCTCCTGGCATGATCTCCTCCTTCCAGATAAGAGAGATGCGATCATGGATCCATGCCAGTGGTGCTTCTCCACCATATTTTAGTGCTTTGGCAGGGATTCCATCTGTTCTTGATGACTTGTTGTTCTTCAGTTGTCGGATGGCCTTTTTAACCTTGTGCTGGGCTGGGGTTGTGCTGAGATGGTGGCGGTGGCATGCTGCGGGATGGAGCCGAGGACACTCACGTCGAGGACAGGGTCTCGGTTGAGGAGATCCTCGAAGTGCTCCTTCCAGCGGGCACAAGGCCTCTGTCCTTGATGAGCACCTCTCAGTTCTTGGCCAGTAGTGGGGTAGGGCCTTGGGTGCTTGGGCTGTAGGTCATCTTGATTGCGCTGAAGAATCCTCGCACGTCGTGGTTGTCGACTGGCTGCTGGATTTCTTAAGCTTTCTCCACCCACCATCTGTTCTTTAGGTCGTGGTTTTCTGTTGGACCTCGGCCTTCAGATCTCTGTAGAGCTGTTTTCTTGCCCTCGAGTTGTGTTGCTGCTTCAAGTCTAAGAATGCCTTGCACTTGCGGGCATATTAGCTCGTGGATCTCCTGGTCGTTCTCGTTGAACCAGCCTTGGGGCTAAACTTTCCCCAAAGGCCCTCAACGCCTGATTGCCCGCTGAGAAGAACCATTAACGATTGGCGAGAAAAGCTGTCGAGAATTTCCATTTTTATGTTTAAAGTGAGTAAAACTAATTGCCTGGCGAGAAAATAGGTGTTGTGCACTCATTGTTGGCAGTTTTCTCGCAGGTAAGTGGAAAGTTAGCATCATGGGCGGTCGTTACCAGAATGGACAGTAAGTACTAAAATTTAGTCCAAGGCTGCGGTTGGGCCGAGGGAAAGGGGAAAACTTAAAAAAAATTTTCATTAAAAAAATAAATAAAAACATACAAAGCATTCCCAAGACAATTTTAAACCTAATCGCCATGTTTTAAATTTTAAAGGAATAAATAAAGAACCTTTAACTTACCTTTCTTTGCAGAGTACTCACCTACCGCTCCATATAAGCAGCTTTTACAGGGCGGTGCTCTTGGCGATCTGGACATCGGCGATTGAGGCCAAACTTACACCCTGGCAGTTGTCCTCGGCGTTGCACGTGGGCGGTTGGTCCCGGCGATACCACGAAGAAACCTAAGTGAAAACTTTCGGCAGATGGAAAATCAGCTGTACCGCCGAGAAAGTCGCCGACAATGAAGCCGAAAGTCTGGCCCTCGGTATTTCCTGGTCGAGTGACCGATTGCTGATTATGGAAACCTTGAGGGTTGACCAGGTGCTGAGGACACCCTGTGTCCCTGGGTCACTGGGAGTTGTGAGGTTGGTAGCGATGCTGTACAGGACACATGGCACCAGCACCCGACCACTTTGCTGCCCAGGAAGCCAGGGATGGTCTCACCATAGTCAGATTTACTTCACTTGACGTTGCACACCCTGGCTGTCACATGATGCGCCAGGTTGTCACCACCCCACACCAGCATAATAAAGCTTGCCCAAGCCATTCCATTCACACTCATAGGCAATGAGTGGGGTACCGTTACGTCTCTCACCGTAACTCACTAAGCCACTTTCAAAAGTGAAAACAAATCTGGCCAAGAACATAAAATATTTAAAATTAAGTTTTCAATGTTTGACAACAAATTAACAGAAAATTCAGAAGAACACTGTCTAAAACACACACGTGCCTACCCATGTGTGTTGTTAATTGGTATGATTGGATTAGGAGGAAAGTGAATGTGGCTTTGTGCTAACGTTTCGTGATCTGCTGAGATCATTGAAATGTTTGCTGCACTGCACCCGGATCTTCCTGATCACATCCCTGCTTGTGCCCTCTTGTGCAAAGTGCAACCACGCCGTATTGATCTCCTGGGGAGGTCTATTCCACCCATGGAAATGGAAGAGAACCTCCCTGCGTGCTGTGCCTCCCTCCATAAGAACATAAGAAATAGGAACAGGAGTAGGTCATACGGCCCCTCGAGCCTGCTCCGCCATTCAATAAGATTATGGCTGATCTGATCATGGATTCAGCTCCACTTCCCTGCCCGCTCCCCATAACCCCTTATCCCTTTATCGTTTACGAAACTGTCTGTTTCTGTCTTAAATTTATTCAATGTCCCAGCTTCCACAGCTCTCTGAGGCAGCAAATTCCACAGATTTACAACCCTCTGAGAGGAAATTTCTCCTCATCTCTGTTTTAAATGGGCGGCCCCTTATTCTAAGATCATGCCCTCTAGTTCTAGTCTCCCCCATCAGTGGAAACATCCTCTCTGTATCCACCTTGTCAAGCCCCCTCATAATCGTATACATTTCGATAAGATCATCTCTCATTCTTCTGAACTCCAATGAGTAGAGGCCCAACCTCCTCAACCTTTCCTCATATGTCAACCCCCTCATCCCCGGAATCAACCTAGTGAACATTCTCTGAACTGCCTCCAAAGCAAGTGTATC
Source organism: Pristiophorus japonicus (assembly GCF_044704955.1). Lineage (NCBI taxonomy): Eukaryota > Metazoa > Chordata > Chondrichthyes > Pristiophoridae > Pristiophorus > Pristiophorus japonicus. The sequence continues at coordinate 32,115,425 of NC_091985.1, forward strand.
CTTTCGTAAATATGGAAAGCAAAACTGCACGCAGCATTCCAGGTGTGGCCTCACCAATACCTTGTATAGCTGTAGCAAGACTTCCCTGCTTTTATACTCCATCGCCTTTGCAATAAAGGCTAAGATTCCATTGGCCTTCCTGATCACTTGCTGTACCTGCATACTATCCTTTTGTGTTTCATGCACCAGGACCCCAGGTCCCGCTGTACTGCGGCACTTTGCAATTAAGAATATGGAGGGAGTCATGGGAGAGCCTGGGTGCAGCCGTGCACCTTTGTGCAGTGCTGGTCAGTGTTTGCAGCACCTCAATGCTGTAGATCACTGACAGCACAACTGTCAAAATAAAGTTGGCCATGGTCCCTTTAAGGAAACCGGCTGATGACGCGTTATCAAATGTTATCACCAGACCCACAAACATGCTGGGCAGGCTTACAGACAAAATCAGGGGAAATCCTTTTCACAGAGTGGGATGGAGCCAGCAGCGAGGTCAGGACCTGTCACTGACATCGCCCGCCACGGACCCGCCGAGGTCAGCAAAATCGGATCCTTCACTTCTGAGCAGGCATTTTGGCTATCACTGTGGCAAGTTCCCTGTGAAATAGACGCCGCATCCACCTCAGTGTAGATCAAAACCGTCACTTGCTGGGTCAACATGCCACTCACAGCATGTACGCATTTGGTCCTGTCTCTAAACCTCTAGCGGAAGGCATGGCCAGAGCAACAACTACCCTCTATCTTTCATATGAGACATTAAACCGAGGCCCGGTCTGCTCTCTCAGGTGGATGTAAAATATCCCATGGCACTATTTCAAAGAAGAGCAGGGGAGTTCTTCCCCGGTCTTCCAGCCAATATTTATCCCTTAATCAACAGCTAAAAACAGATTATCTGGTCATTATCACTACGCTGCTTGTGGGAGCTTGCTGTGTGCAAATTGGCTGCCACTTTTCCCACATTACAGCAGTGACTGCACTCCAAAATTACTTCATTGGCTGTAAAGTGCCTTGGGGCGCCCTGAGGTCATGAAACGTGCTATATAAATGCAAGTTCTTTCTTTCTTTAAATAGTTAACAGAAATCCAGACTGGTTGAGCCAAGCATTCGTTACTATAGCTGTGTGTGTGCTCAGTCAGCCTACTGGTGCTTCTGGTACCTTTAGCTAAACATACTTTCTTCTCCTGAAGCATGCTTTTATTTCAACAGTTTGTGTTTTTGGAGTTCGGTAGCATCTTGAGAGAGGGAACGGTTTTCACAAGATTGTCTGTCATGTTTTCAATAGCTTAATGGTGATGGCGCACCTCCTCACAGCCTCCCGTGTCAAAGGTTAAGTGATTCTGTCCATGGTCTTTGCCCTGTTTGCGTCCTGTCTTCCCGACACTGGCTGTTCGCTGAGGAAGAACAGGCGAGTGCTGCAGTGAATCAGCCTCACATCCAACACTACGGAAAACAAGGCCACAGCCTGGGCCCTCAAGTGCTTCACAGCTGACTGAACAAAGGGTGGTGCAGTTGGCAACGTTTTGCAGCAATTGTGTTTGACCTATATGTGGGAGGCACGTTTCACGCGGAGCCTGTAACCTATTAACTAATAAATCAAGCAACAAATTCTCTTCAGCTATAGCAATTGATGCTATGCTAACCAACAGCTTTCAAAAAAAGTGGCTGAGTATGTGTCCCAGTGGCCCAGCTGGCAAATGCACAGCACACTATGGAACTCAACCATACAGAGCAGAAGGTCACACAGTAAATCCACAGTCGCTGCTGATTTAGATGATCTGAGCAAAGGTAAGGGCAGGGCCAAGGTACTACAATCGGCCTTGGTACAGGCTGTACATCGACTCCGGAAGTTTGATCGCCTGGATAGCATTTTCTTGTTCAATGCCTCTGATGTTTTTATCTCTGTGTCAGCCATGGCTCAGTGGGCAGCATTTTCGCCTCTTGGGTCAGAAGGTTGTGGGTTCAAATCCCACTCCAGAGACTTGAGCTCTCAATCTAGGCTTGACACTTCGGTGCAGTACCGAGGAAGTGCTGCAGTGTCAGAAGTGCCGTCTGTGGAATGAGAGGTTGAACCGAGGCCCCGCCTGCCCTCTCGGTTGGATGTAAAAGATCCCATGGCACTATTTCAAAGAAGAGCAGGGGAGTTCTCCCCGGTGTCCTGACCAACATTTATCCGTCAACCAACATCACTAAAACAGATTATCTGGTCATTATCTCATTGCTGTTTACGGGAGCTAGCTGTGTGCAATTTGGCTGCCACGTTTCCTACATTATAACAGTGACTACACTTCAAAAAGTACTTTTTAAAATTGAATGTAAATGTTAAGATCTGGAATGCAATACAGCAACAACTACAAAACTTGTACAGGTTGAACCTCCCTTATCGAGAACTCCCTTATCCGGAACCACCCCTCGTCCAAAGCCATTCCCGGCCACCGGGTGGCGCATATGCAGAGCTCCGACATGAACAAATTGAAGTAATTCCTCGCTGCCAACTCACGCAATTGCTGGCCCTACTCCGCGATCCACCGCCCCCCCCCCCCCGCCCCCATGATCTCTCTGCCGCACTCCCAGCCCCAAGCCAGCCAGCCCCGATATCCCCTTGCTCCGTACTGTACCATCCAATTTAACGTGACCACCCCTTGTCCGGAAAAATCCCTTATACAGAACAGGCCAAATCTAGAGGGTTCCAGATAAGGGAGGTTCAACCTGTATTTATATAGTGCCTTTAACATAGTAAAACATCCCAAGGTGTTTCGGAGGATAATTACAAAAAATTTGGCACCGAGCCACATAAGGAGAAATTAGGGCAGGTGACTAAACGTTTGGTCATTGAGGTAGGTTTTAAGGAGAGTCTTGAAGGAGGAAAGAGAGGTAGAGAGGCGGAGAGGTTTAGGCAGGGAGTTCCAGAGATTGGAACCTCGGCAACAGAAGGCACAGCCACCAATGGTTGAGCGATTATAATCAGGGATGCTCAAGAGGGCAGAATTAGAGGAGCGCTGACATCTCGGGGGGTTATGGGGCTGGAGGAGATTACAGGGATAGAGAGGAGCAAGGCCATGGAGGGATTTGAAAACAAGGATGAGAATTTTGAAATTGAGACATTGTTTAACCAGGAGCCAATGGAGGTCAGCGAGCACAGGGGTGATGGGTGAACAGGACTTGGTACAAGTTAGGAAATGGGCAGCCGAGTTTTGGATGACCTCAAGTTTACATTAGGTAGAAAGTGGGAGGTTAGCCAGGAGTGCATTGAAATAGTCAAGTCTAAAGGTTACAAAGGCTTAGATGAGGGTTTCAGCAGTGGATGAGCTGAGGCAGGGACGGAGAAAGGCGATGTTATGGAGGTGGTCTTAGTTATGCTGCGGATATGTGGTTGGCCTTGGTAGGTTGCTCATTTCAGGGTCAAATATGTCACCAAGGTTATGAACAATGTGGTTCAGCCTCAGACAGATGTTAGGGAAAGGGATGGTGTCAATAGCTAGTTTTGTGGTGGGGACTGAACACAATGGCTTCAGTCTTCCTAATATTTAACTACCTAAAAGGATGGAGGAAGCAGATTCAATAGTAACTTTCAAAAGGGAATTGGATATATATTTGAAAAGGAAAAAGTTCGCAGGGCTATTAGGAAAGAGCAGGGGCCTGGGACTAATTTCAAAGTGCGACACAGACATGAAGGGCCGAATGGCTTCTTTCTGGCCTGTATGAAAGAGGTTTGGGACGTCCTGAGGTTGTGACAGGTGCTGTATAAATGCAAGTTCTGTCTTTTACCCTGACCACATCCCTGCTTCTCCCACCTGCCATGGTGCTTCTTCCTCCCATTGGGAAATGAAGGCAGTTTCTGTGGGCGCTGCTTGTGATCAGCTGACAGTCAGTGTGTGCGCGAGTGTTGTAAACCAAACTAGCTTTCACAGCCTCTCCGCACAGCTGCCATTGTTGGGGAGTTGCAATGAGTGAGATTTATGGTGTGCAGGAGTGAGAAAGGCTGGTAAGTTGCTCAAATATCCTATGGAGCAGGGCACTTATTATTCAGGGTGACAACCATCATAAATAGATGTGTGCCAATCACAATGAGTGACTCTTGGCAGGTGTGTCTCGCTGAGATGGAAGTACTTTCAGATGCGAGCCGGTGAAACTTGCTGGAATTGACTGAGAATGGCAGCGGCGACTATGATTTCTGCTTGGGCTGTCAGCAGTCTGCTATTACCTCTTCAAGGCCACCCTATGCTATTGTATCATTGCACACGAATTTTACCGTGTAACTCAGATTGCAGCTGATATAATGAAAGCAATAGGCTCCTTTTAAAAATGAAACCACAAATCTTTGAATCGAATTCTTCACTAAATAATAATCCTGTGATTTTTTTTCCTCTACTTTTTTCTCAACATATATGGAAGGCTGGCTGGTGAAACTGAGAAATTGGCTCAAATCTTGCTCTGTGGAATGCTGAGACGTGAAGAATAGGAGCGAAAAAGGTTTCAGAGGTTACGATTCTTCTGCGTTAAGCAAGTCTTCCTCCATTACGTCAGCCGTGGCAAAGTGGATAGTACTCTCACCTCTGAGTCTGAAGGTTGTGGGCTCAAGTCTCCTCTGGAGGGTTGAGCACATAACCTAGGCTGACACTCCAGTGTAGTACTGAGGGGGTGCTGCCCTGTTGGAGGTGCTGTCTTTCGGATGAGATGTCAAACAGAGGCCCCGTCTATTCTTACCTTGTTAGTCGCACATAAGAGATCCCACGGCATTTTTTCGAAAGAGAGTAGGGGAGTTCTCCCTAGTGGCCTGGCCAATATTTATCCCTCAACCAACATTACTAAAATAGATTATCTGTTTTTTATCACATTGCTGTTTGTGGGATCTTGCTGTCCACAAATTAGCTGTCGCATTTTCTACATTACAGCAGTGATTGAATTTCCAAAGTATTTAATTGGCTGTAAAGTGCTTTGAATATCCTGAGGTTGTGAAAGGCGCTATATAATTGCAAGTCTTTCTTTCTTTCTTTCTTTCTCTCTCTCTCACTTTCTCTCTCGTTTTCTCTCTCCCTTTCTCTCTTTCTTTCTCTCTTTCTTTCTTTCTTTCTCTCTCCCTTTCTCTCTTTCTCTCTCTCTTTCTCTCTTTTTCTTTCTTTCTCACAGTCTCAGCTGAGAAAAAAACTCAACTTTGATAAGTTGGTTAGGACTAAAAGTCAAGATGACACTTTTTGAAAGAACTGTTAGTTCCTACTGTGCTAGGTACCCAGTCAGTTTTGTTTTCCGGGGGTGGAGCGGAGTTGGGGGCGGGGAAGTGGGGCGAGTGGGGGGTCCTGTCTGTGTGGGGGGCAGAAGTGACTTCACAAGCCCCAAATGAGTGGTATTCACGTGATTAAATTTCAATGGGGTAATCAGGGCTTGCCCTTCAACTTCCCCCATGCCACCCAGGGAATAGCAATTCTTTGCCCTCTACCCCACAAAAATACCACTGTTCAGACGTGTACTTACCATAATAGTGCCAGCAAACATGTGATTAGTTTATCCTGTTTGCGAATATATGTTTTGACATCAAATATGTGCTAACCGCACATGTGGCTCATATTTCTGCGAGTGAAACACAGGACAATTGAGTCACACAGGCCATATTTCAGAGAGCAGGGCTTTCATACCTTATTTTTAACACATGACTTAGGATTGAAAAACCTGCACTACAACAGTAAGATTTCCAAATTTAAGATAGATACAGACAAATGCAGAAAGTCACTCACCAAGCCCAGGAGGGGCCCGTGCATGTAAATGGTTCACACTGAAAGCTTCTTTGAAGAATGGACTGTTGTGGTTCAGACTCACTCCAGATACTTCTCCGCCACGCCCCATGTAAAGGCCCACTTCCCCAAAACGTGAGGTTAAGTGTGAAATAGTCTGGGACCGGAGACCGCAGGGTGAACAATGAACCCTTTTACCAAAGGGTACGCATTGGGAATGGTGCAGGATGCCACTAAACACTCCTGATCTTTCTGTAACACCCAGACAGACCTTATGATTCAGGCTCAAAATTAGTCATTAGTTTTTATTGAGAGACTGAAATAACAAAATGGATTAATCGGTAGAATGAGTACAGTAACAGAATTGTTGATCTTCTACCAGTGCTTGAAAATCATAAGATTTGAACAACCACAGTATTCACATAATCTTGGATCAGTCGGTAACGCGTGTGCCTTTGCGTCAGAAGGTGGCAGGTTCAAGCCTCACTCCAGGAGTAGAGCACATGGCTTCCATATGCAGCTCCATGGGAGTTTTGCTCTATCGCAGATACCATCTGCTGGATGAGATATTAAATTAAGGCTCCATCTGCCCGTTCAGGTGGATGCTTCAGGTTTGTGTTTCTGCTCTCTTTGTTCACTGGAGATATTTTTTGGGTTCCTTACCATCGACCACTCCCGCAGATGAGGCCCCCATTTTCGATGTCCCAGAGATTGCATTTATGAGATAAACTTACAGTATTCCAGGAGATTGAACAAGGAACCCTCCTCACTTGTTATAGTGTACTAGATTTATCACTTGCCCTTGTGTGATCTTCCTCAATGTTGGAAGATGGCAGAATAACATTACACTAGAGTGTGACTTAGGTTTGAACAGCCAAACAAATAAGTGGTAAAAGAATAAATGAACAGTATCAAGGTGATAGACCAGATAGCTTCAAGAGGAAGTAGCTAATGACTCAGAAGGACATTTACAACATTGATTTTACAGTCATTATTAAACGTGGTTAACTGCCTGAGTAAATACAGAAATAATTAATAATTACAACTGCTATGTTAAACAAAATATTCTTATGATAGTTCTTTTCCCTTTCCCACCATCAACAGATGCAATCTGGTCTATCTCTCTGAAGGCTTCAGTCAGGCTCTTCAATTTGAACCAGTAATAGTTGATAACTATTTCCAGAAAAAAATCAATGCTAAACAGATTGAAATAACTGTCTATTTGACTCAAAAAGAAACTGGTAATTAAATACAATTAAAACTAATTCCAGAAGATGCTTGTATTTGAATTGAATGGCTACATCCCTCCCTTAGCTGCCTCGTGAAGATAAAATTAAGTATTGTTGCCTCCATTGTATCAAAGATAAATTCAGAGCATGTGTTCTGTAAGTGAAGCTGATTATTATCCCCCTATGTGCTGCAAGAGACTTAGAGAAGTAAATAGCATGCTACAACTTTGACTAAAATGCTTCATTTAAGGCACAGTTGGGGGTGCCATCTTTTCGATGAGATGTTACATTGAGTCCCAATTTGCTTGTTCAGGTGGACGTTAAAGATCTAATGGGACTATTTTAAAATGAAAAGATAGTTGTCCTGGTGTCCTGCCAACATTCCTCCCTCAGCCACCAAAAGCAGATTAACTGGCCAATCATCTCATGTGCAGTTTGTGGGGCCTTGGTGCAAGTTACCTGCTGTGTTCACTTACATAAAAACGCTGGCTGCACTCCAAAAGTATATAATTTTTTTGCGAAGTGTTTTGGGATGAGACATGATGCTAAGCCATGTGCTATTGAGAAATGGCTGAGTGCACCAGGTACAGCAAAGGTTATGGTCCCGACTACATCCCAGCTATAGTGCTCCAGACTTGTGCTCCAGAAATAGCCATGCCTCTAGTCAAGCTGTTCCAGTACAGCTACAATACTGGCATCTACCGGACAAAGTGGAAAATTGCCCAGGTGTGTGGTGCCCTCAAAAAGCAGGACAAATCCAATCTGGTCAATTACCGCCCCATCAGTCTGCTCTCAATCATCAGCAAAATGATGGAAGGTGTCGTCGACAGTGCTATCAAGTGGCACTTAATCACCAATAACCTGCCCACCAATGCCCAGTTTGGGTTCCGCCAGGACCACTCGGCTCCAGACCTCATTATAGCCTTGGTGCCAAACACGAACAAAAGAACAGAATTCCAGAGGTGAGGTGAGAGTGACTGCCCTCAACATCAAGGCAGCATTTGACCGAGTGGCATCAAGGAGCCCTAGTAAAATTGAAGTCAATGAGAATTAGAGGGAAAACTTTCCACTGGCTGGAGTCATACCTAGCACAAAGGATGTGTGTTGTGGTCTCAGCCCCAGGACATCGCTGCAGGAATTCCTCAGGGCAGTGTCCTAGGCCCAACCGTCTTCAGCTGCTTCATCAATGACCTTCCCTCCATCATAAGATCAGAAGTGGGGATGTTCGCTGATGATTACAGTGTTCAGTTCCATTTGCAGATAATGAAACAGTCCATGCCTGCATGCAGCAAGACCTGGACAACGTTCAAGCTTGGACTGATAAGTGGCAAGTAACATTCGCGCTACACAAGTCCCAGGAAATGACCATCTCCTACAAGAGAAAATCTAACCACCTCCCCTTGATCTTCAGTGGCATTACCATCGTTATAGCCCCACCATCAACGTCCTGTGTGTCACCATTGATCAGAAACTTAGCTGGACCGGCCACATAAATACTGTTGCTATACAAGTAGATCTTATATTCTGAGAATTCTTTGGCGATTGACTCACCTCCTCAGCCCCCAAAGCCTTTCCAAGAACGTACTCCCCACTTGCCTGGAGGAGTGCAGCTCCAACAACACTCAAACAGCTCGACACCATCCAAGACAAAGCAGCCGGCTTGATTGGTGCCCCATCCAGCACCTTAAACATTCACTCCCTCCACCAGCAGCAGCACCTCTAAAACCCACGACCTCTACCACCTAGAAGGACAAGGGCAGCAGGCGCATGGGAACACCACCACCTCCAAATTCTCCTCCAAGTCACACACCATCCTGTCTTGGAAATATATCGGCGTTCCTTCATCATCGCTAGGTCAAAATCCTGGAACTCCCTCCCTAACAGCACTGTGGGAGTACCTTCACCACACGGACTGCAGCGGTTCAAGAAGGCAGCTCACCACCTCCTTCTCCAGGGCAATTAGGGATGGGCAATAAATGCTGACCTTGCCAACGACACCCACATCCCGGAACAAATACAATAAAAGCAAGTGCAAGTTCTTTCTTTTTGATGTTTGAAAGACAACCCATGGAAACTTCTATTTGTCTTCAGCCTGTCAATGGTACAACAGGAAGTATATTGAAGAATATGTGCTCCCAGGCTGGATTATATGCTCCTGTTCCTTTCGATTAGGCTGCAATGAAAGAAGGTAGCTATTGGTCAAAGCTGTCCGCTATAACACATTTGTTGCAGTAAAAGACAGGTTAATCAGGTCAAGTTTTTAACAGGTAACAGGTCGGTCTCTCGAGTACCTGACTCAGCTAATTCACCCAGCTACAAAACAGAGCAGAGCTACCAGTCTGGTAAATGAGTCCATCTGTTGAGTCAGACGTTCTGGTCAAAGGTGTAGATCATCGGGGCCCAGGAGCATCGTGATCGGGGCCCAGGAGAGGCGAGGGTTCGGGACCCAGAAGAGGCGAGAGCTCAGGGGCAGCACGGGCCAGCCCACACTGCGATATGTGTGCGCAGTAGGTCTGTGCAGCAGAGCTGGTCTCCAGTCGCCTTGGTTAATCCTTGCCACTGGATCAAGACCTAGATCTGTCAAGCCTGTGTGGTGGCTGGTGTGCAACGGCCACCACACGTTAAAATAATCCACACACAGAGATCTTCCAACCCTTCAACGTGTAGTTCAGGACCTGGAATGTCAGGTCCCTCATTGAAACACCTGTGAACTCATCCCTTTTTAGTGTGGAAGTGGGTGATCCTCGATACAAGGGACTGCCTAATATTACTACTAGAACAAATACATATACAGGAAGTTGTGGGTTCGAACCCCACTCCAGGGACTTGAACAAAAAGCCTAGGCTGACACTGCAGTGCAGTACTGAGGGAGTGCGGCACTGTCGGAGATGCTGTCTTTCAGATGGGACTTTACATAGAGGCCCTGTTTGCCCTCGCAGGTGGACGTATGGTCAGTAAGTTTGTAGATGATACTACAATTTGTGCCAGTGTTACAACTGTGGAGAAGTAAAATCTTCTGCAAAAAGATGCGCTAAGGAAATGGGCCAAACAATGGCAACTGGCATGTAATCTAGATGAATGCAGTGTCATGCATGTAGGTAGGACCCACTCAAAGTATACTTATAATTTACAGGGAATGATATTGAAAGTGATTGAGAGGGAAAAGGTTCTTGGTGTTATTGTGCGCAGACTTTGGGCTAAAATTTCGGTATTGACCATTTTGAGGCGCTAACATCGCCTGGTCGGTAAGTTTAGCGCCTGGTCGGTAAGTTTAGAGCCTGGCGATAATTAACGGCGGCGACTGCGAGATTCAGTATTAGCGTCCCAAGAGAGAAGTGGAGCATTAAATCAAGCAGTGCACACTTCTCTTAGGATGATACAGTCGACAAGCGGGGCGCGAACGTCAGAGCGCTAATCAAGTTGCGGCGCTCTAATTTAGAGTGTTGTCAGACATACTGGTTCTTAAAGAGGAGGTTCAATGTGATACGTCCTTACTACACAGTATAAATGCACACGAGGCCCATGCTTGAGAGAAGGTCAGTCTGTGACCTGTCCTTTATTCCTTAGCACTCAAGTGATGACGGTGGGTGGAGCTTCCCCTTTTATACCTGAAGGTCCAGGTTAGGAGTGTCTCCCACCTAGTGGTCAGTGTTCTCACAGTGTACAACTTAGGTCAGTTTATACATGGGTTACAATGCTGGTTGAATACACGACACAATGATACTGCACGGCCTCAGTCTCAGCATTGCAGCCTAGGTAGTGGGCCTTGAAGGAGCATCATGGCAGCACAGAGGCCTCGCCATAGAGCTCTCCATTTCAGCGACGAGCCCCTGGAGGCTCTGGTGGTGGCGGTGGAGAGGTGACGGGCCTTCATGTATCCGGATACTGGCAGGAGGCCAGTGCCAAATGTTTTCCGAAGACTTTGGAGGAGGTGGCACAGTACGTCTCCGTGAGAAGCGGGTGGACCGAAGTGCCATGCACTGTAGGAAGAAACGCAATGACGTCACTGGGGTGGTCAGGGTGAGTTAATTCTTCAAAAACCTCTACATGCCACACCGCACTATTTTCACACACTCTATAAAACACCACATCCCAGCACTTGCCCAACAAGGAGGATTTCCTGGAGTGCATAAGGGATGGTTTTCTAGACCAATAGGTCGAGGAACCAACTAGGGGGGAGGCCATCTTAGACTGGGTGTTGTGTAATGAGAGAGGATTAATTAGCAATCTCATTGTGCGAGGCCCCTTGGGGAAGAGTGACCATAATATGGTGGAATTCTGCATTAGGATGGAGAATGAAACAATTAATTCAGAGACCATGGTCCAGAACTTAAAGAAGGGTAACTTTGAAGGTATGAGGCGTGAATTGGCTAGGATAGATTGGCGAATGATACTTAAGGGGTTGACTGTGGATGGGCAATGGCAGACATTTAGAGACCACATGGATGAACTACAACAATTGTACATTCCTGTCTGGCGTAAAAATAAAAAAGGGAAGGTGGCTCAACCGTGGCTATCAAGGGAAATCAGGGATAGTATTAAAGCCAAGGAAGTGGCATACAAATTGGCCAGAAATAGCAGCGAACCCGGGGACTGGGAGAAATTTAGAACTCAGCAGAGGAGGACAAAGGGTTTGATTAGGGCAGGGAAAATGGAGTTCGAGAAGAAGCTTGCAGGGAACATTAAGGTGGATTGCAAAAGTTTCTGTAGGTGTGTAAAGAGAAAAAGGTTAGTAAAGACAAACGTAGGTCCCCTGCAGTCAGAATCAGGGGAAGACATTTCGGGGAACAAAGAAATGGCAGACCAATTGAACAAGTACTTTGGTTCGGTATTCACTAAGGAGGACACAAACAACCTTCCGGATATAAAAGGGGTCAGAGGGTCTAGTAAGAAGGAGGAACTAAGGGAAATCTTTATTAGTCGGGAAATTGTGTTGGGGAAATTGATGGGATTGAAGGCCGATAAATCCCCAGGGCCTGATGGACTGCATCCCAGAGTACTTAAGGAGGTGGCCTTGGAAATAGTGGATGCATTGACAGTCATTTTCCAACATTCCATTGACTCTGGATCAGTTCCTATCGAGTGGAGGGTAGCCAATGTAACCCCACTTTTTAAAAAAGGAGGGAGAGAGAAAACAGGGAATTATAGACCGGTCAGCCTGACCTCAGTAGTGGGTAAAATGATGGAATCAATTATTAAGGATGTCATAGCAGCGCATTTGGAAAATGGTGACATGATAGGTCCAAGTCAGCATGGATTTGTGAAAGGGAAATCATGTTTGACAAATCTTCTGGAATTTTTTGAGGATGTTTCCAGTAAAGTGGACAAAGGAGAACCAGTTGATGTGGTATATTTGGACTTTCAGAAGGCTTTCGACAAGGTCCCACACAAGAGATTAATGTGCAAAGTTAAAGCACATGGGATTGGGGGTAGTGTGCTGACGTGGATTGAGAACTGGTTGTCAGACAGGAAGCAAAGAGTAGGAGTAAATGGGTACTTTTCAGAATGGTAGGCAGTGACTAGTGAGGTACCGCAAGGTTCTGTGCTGGGGCCCCAGCTGTTTACATTGTACATTAATGATTTAGACGAGGGGATTAAATGTAGTATCTCCAAATTTGCGGATGACACTAAGTTGGGTGGCAGCGTGAGCTGCGAGGAGGATGCTATGAGGCTGCAGAGTGACTTGGATAGGTTAGGTGAGTGGGCAAATGCATGGCAGATGAAGTATAATGTGGATAAATGTGAGGTTATCCACTTTGGTGGTAAAAACAGAGAGACAGACTATTATCTGAATGGTGACAGATTAGGAAAAGGGGAGGTGCAACGAGACCTGGGTGTCATGGTACATCAGTCATTGAAGGTTGGCATGCAGGTACAGCAGGCGGTTAAGAAAGCAAATGGCACGTTGGCCTTCATAGCGAGGGGATTTGAGTATAGGGGCAGGGAGGTGTTGCTACAGTTGTACAGGGCCTTGGTGAGGCCACACCTGGAGTATTGTGTACAGTTTTGGTCTCCTAACTTGAGGAAGGACATTCTTGCTATTGAGGGAGTGCAGCGAAGATTCACCAGACTGATTCCCGGGATGGTGGGACTGACCTATCAAGAAAGACTGGATCAACTGGGCTTGTATTCACTGGAGTTCAGAAGAATGAGAGGGGACCTCATAGAAACATTTAAAATTCTGACAGGTTTAGACAGGTTAGATGCAGGAAGAATGTTCCCAATGTTGGGGAAGTCCAGAACCAGTGGTCACAGTCTAAGGATAAGGGGTAAGCCATTTAGAACCGAGATGAGGAGAAACTTCTTCACCCAGAGAGTGGTGAACCTGTGGAATTCTCTACCACAGAAGGTAGTTGAGGCCAATTCACTAAATATATTCAAAAGGGAGTTAGATGAAGTCCTTACTACTCGGGGGATTAAGGGGTATGGCGAGAAAGTAGGAAGGGGGTACTGAAGTTGCATGTTCAGCCATGAACTCATTGAATGGCGGTGCAGGCTAGAAGGGCTGAATGGCCTACTCCTGCACCTATTTTCTATGTTTCTATGTTTCTAACTGTGCCCACCGAATGAAAGTGGCATCAACAGCTCACGCTTTGCATTCATTAACAGCTATTGTACTATGGTCGGCACATCTTATAAACACATAACTGCAAGCTCACTCACATGCTTTCTTTTATCTTACAGGCCAAGCTTGCTCGTAACAGGCGTGAGCAGCTATGCACGGGAGGAGGTGCGGTGGAACTCAGGCCACTTACTGACCTGGAGGAGTGAGTGCACTGAATAAGAACATAAGAAATAGGAACAGGAGTCGGCCATACGGCCCCTCGAGCCTGCTCCGCTATTTTATATGATCATGGCTGATCCGATTATGGACTCAGGTCCACTTCCCCACCTGCTCCCCATAACCCATTATTCCCTTATTGGTTAATAAATTGTCTATTTCTGTCTTAAATTTATTCAATGACCCAGCTTCCACAGCTCTCTGAGGCAGCGAATTCCACAGATTTACAACCCTCTGAGATAATAAATTTCTCCTCATCTCAGTTTTAAATGGGCGGCCCCTTATTCTAAGATCAGTGGAAACATCCTCTCTGCATCCACCTTGTCAAGCCCCCTCATATGTTTCAATAAGATCACCTCTCAATCTTCTGAATTCCAATGAGGAGAGGCCCAACCTCCTCAATCTTTCCTCATAAGTCAACCCCCTCATCTCCAGAATTAACCTAGTGAACCTTCTCTGAACTGCCTCCAAAGCAAGTATATCCTTTCGTAAATATGGAAACCAAAACTGTGGCCTCACCATATCCTGTATAACTGTAGCAAGACTTCCCTGCTTTTATACTCCATCCCCTTTGCAATAAAGGCCAAGATTCTATTGGCCTTCCTGATCACTTGCTGTACCTGCATACTCTCCTTTTGTGTTTCATGCACCAGGACCCCCACGTCCCACTGTACTGCAGCACTTTGCAATCTTAAATAATAACTTGCTCTTTGATTTTTTTCTGATAAAGTGTATGACCTCACACTTTCCAACATTATACTCCATCTGCCAAATGTTTGCCCACTCACTTAGCCTGTCTATGTCTTTTTGCAGCTTTTTTGTGTCCTCCTCACACATTGCTTTTCCTCCCATCTTTGTATTGTCAGAAAACTTGGCTACGTTAATTAGGCCACAACTCATGGGCGCTGCAACTCACGGAGAGGCCGACGTGACCCTCCCTGGGGACAATAATGGTATTTTCATCACCTCTCCCTCATCCCTCATACCATTCCCCCCTCACACCATAAACCTTTGCTATTTTCCATCTAAGTATACTGTCTCCATTCCTTGCTCCCTTCCTGCCCCGCTGACCTGAACTTAACCTTGTGCCTTTATTCTTTCAGTTAATCAGCCACCACCACGGGAGCCTGTCCCTCAGCCTCCCTGTGTCAGCGATGCAGGAGAGGAAGAGGAAGGAGTCGAGACAGCATCACTGCCTGTGTTTGCATGGATGCACTTACTATGCGCTTGTCTGCCTCAAGCATTGCACTTGTCTCGCAGCACACCTTCGAGCCCATCCTTGGCAGTTTACAAAAGATGGTAGACTCGCAGAATGAGCGTGGGGACCCAGGCCTCATGCTGCATGTCATGGGTGAGGTGGCAGCAGCTTTTGCGGCATCGGCCGAAGCAATGCAACGGCTTAGTACTGTAATGGAATCAGTGCATGGTGGCTTCCAAACTCAGTCTGCTCTCACGCAGACTCAGATTGATACCGCTGACTGCTGCCATCGTCTCTGAGTACCCACCAGTCCAACGGGGATCACACTGTGCCGAAGCAGGCCAGCAATCTGAGCTCGAGAAGATTGCTCCGGATGCCGAGGCTCTGCCCCGGGGGAGTATCAGTCGAAGTGGAAGGTGCTGTCCTCTCTCAGGATGGTCGCATGCCGGCTCCCAGCACTGCCTCTTCTCCATTGCACGTACCCCTGTCTGCACCCCTGCCATCCGAGAGTGCTGCCGTCCAGCCTCAGGTGGTGCAGTCTGCAGCCGGGTCTTCCAGGCCCAGAGCTGGTCGAGGGCATCCTGCTGGGCCATCTGCAGTCTCTGTGTCGCACACTGAGCAGCCTTCCACCAGCCTTGCTGCAGGCACTGGGGCCACAGTTAGGAGGAGCTGTCGTGTTGGCAGGAGCGAAAATCAGAGGAGGGGGAATAAGTAAAAAATGGCCAATAAGGCACAGTTTGTTTGTAAATGTTTTTTTTTACATTGTTACTTTCCGTGTTTGTAAATATATTGTTGTTATTGGTTGTGGATATTTATGGTTGACGGGGAGAGAGTTGTGGGTGATTATAAATTGTGCTTTTGATGTTTCAATGTCTGTGATGTTTCTCATTTGACCCTTGCACGGTGATTGGGGCTGCGATCGGCACACAGTGATGTGTTTGTGTTGTGCAATCGCCATGCGATTTCTGCTTCACGGGAAGCACTGTATAATGAGGCACTCACACACGGCGCTTGCAGAAGCTGCATTGAAAGGGTCCCTCCTCCGTTGCTGCTGCTCCTCCTCCTCCCCTTCATCCTCCTCATCTTCACCCACCCTACTACTGCCTGTGGTCACACACCAACTGATCGTTTAGTGAGTGGTAGCCTTTGCGGTTACGGAACACCTCTGTATTGTGCCATGTGAGTGCAGTCAATAGCACCCTGAACCATGGGGAAGCCCGCTTTCCTTGCAAAGCCTCATGAGTGTTCCTCCTGTTTCCCCCTGGTCATGATGAATGAGATGTGCTCCCTTCTCCGACTGTGGAGAGTGTCTGTCACCTCCCGGATGCAGCAATGGACGGCAAACTGTGAAATGATTGCAATATCACCTGCTGTAGCCTGGAAGGAGCTGCTAGCGTAGCAATTGAGAGCCATTGTGACCTTAATAGCGAGGGGATTTGAGTACAGGGGCAGAGAGGTGTTACTACAGTTGTACAGGGCCTTGGTGAGGCCACACCTGGAGTATTGTGTACAGTTTTGATCTCCTAACCTGAGGAGGGACATTCTTGCTATTGAGGGAGTGCAGCGAAGGTTCACCAGACTGATTCCCGGGATGGCGGGACTGACATCAAGAAAGTCTATGTATATCTGCTTTCTACTGGAGATTATGCTCGTGTATGTCATCACCCATGTAAGGACTGCAAACACCACATGTTTGCACCGGATCGCAAACATAATCTCCACATGGGGTGAAGAGGGAAGTGGATGGTCATGGACTCACACTCACAAATCAACCAGGACAAACAAGGCCAAGGTCACCGGCAATGGATTTTGGAACTGGAGGGGGGAGTGATATGTTATGTATTGTCCAGGTACATTAAATGTATGGTTACAACGGGGCGCCACAAAGGGCGCTGTGGTGGGAGACCTGAAAGTACCTGCAAGACAGAGTATAAAAGGCTGCCCACCACACCTGAGAGTCACTCTAGAGTTACACAATAAAGGACTGTGGTCACAGCAGTTACTACAACACCATACTGTGTGGAGTCAGTGATTTGAGTGCTACATACATTACACAGCCCATCATTTCTCTGCTTGCCGAAAAAGAGCTATCCAGCCTAATCCCACTCTCCAGTGCTTGGTCCGTAGCCCTGTAGGTTGCAACACTTTGGGCTCCATTTTCTTGTAAAATTCTGTTTTCTGCTTCGTTGATACAACTGGGTGCAGCTGGAGCCGTGATCCATCAAATGTAAAATCAATGGGATTTCATGCGACCTCACACCTCTGTAATCCGTCTGGTGAACCTTAGCTGCACTCCCTCAGTAGCAAGAACTTCCTTCCTCAGATTAGGAGACCAAAACTGAACACAATATTCCAGGTGAGGCCTCACCAAGGCCCTGTACAACTGCAGTAAGACCTCCCTGCTCCTATACTCAAATCCCCTAGCTATGAACATACCATTTGCCTTCTTCACCGCCTGCTGTACCTGCTTGCCAACTTTCAATGACTGATGTACCATGACACCCAGATCTCGTTGCACCTCCCCTTTTCCTAATCTGCCGCCATTCAGATACTATTCTGTCTTCGTGTTTTTGCCACCAAAGTGGATAACCTCACATTTATTCACATTATACTGCATCTGCCATGAGTTTGCCCACTCACCTAACCTGTCCAAGTCACCCTGCAGCTTCTTAGCGTTCGCCTCACAGCTCACACTGCCACCCAGCTTAGTGTCATCTGCAAACTTGGAGATATTACACTCAATTCCTTCATCTAAATCATTAATGTATATTGTAAATAGCTGGAATCCCAGCACTGAGCCCTGCGGCACCCCACTAGTCACTGCCTGCCATTCTGAAAAGGACCCGTTTATCCCAACTCTCTGCTTCCTGTCTGCCAACCAGTTCTCTATCCACATCAGTACATTATCCCCGATACCATGATACCATGTGCTTTAATTTTGCACACTAATCTCTTGTGTGGGACCTTGTGAAAAGCCTTTTGAAAGTCCAAATATATCACATCCACTGGTTCTCCCTTGTCCATTCTACTAGTTACATCCTCAAAAAATTCCAGAAGATTTGTCAAGCATGATTTCCCTTTCCTAAATCCATGCTGACTTGCACCGATCCTGTCACTGCTTTCCAAATGCGCTGCTATTTCATCTTTAATAATTGATTCCAACATTTTCCCCACTACTGGTGTCAGGCTATAATTACGCATTTTTTCTCTCCCTCCTTTTTAAAAAAGTGGTGTTACATTAGCTACCCTCCAGTCCATATGAACTGATCCAGAGTTGATAGACTGTTGGAAAATGATCACCAATGCATCCACTATTTCTACGGTCACTTCCTTAAGTACTCTGGGATGCAGCCTATCAGGCCCCGGGACTTTATCGGCCTTCAACCCCATCAATTTCCCTAACACAATTTCCCGCCTAAAAAGGATTTCCTTCAGTTCCTCCTTCTCACTAGACCCTCGGTCCCCTAGTATTTCCGGAAGGTTATTTGTGTCTTCCCTCATGAAGACAGAACCAAAGTATTTGTTCAACTGGCCTGCCATTTCTTTGTTCCCCATTATAAATTCACTTGAATCTGACTGCAAGGGACCTACATTAGTCTTCACTAATCTTTTTCTCTTCACATATCTATGGAAGCTTTTGCTGTCAGTTTTTATGAAATCAAGCGCAGGCAGCGGAAAGAGCGGCAAACCTGTCCCACCCAATCCATCCCTCAACGACTATCTGTCCCACCCGTGACAGGGACTGTGGTTCTCATAATGGACTGTTCAGCCACCTAAGGACTCATTTTAAGAGTGGAAGCAAGTCTTCCTCGATTCCGATATTATGATGGTGTTATTAATCCATGTAGCTGACGATTTAACAAACAATATTTGATTTCTCACTGCATCGCATCTCCTTTATTTTGTTCAATCCACAAAAAGACAGCCACTGTCAGCCTCTGAAGGTCACCACATGGAGACTCGGGTTCCCTGGTGATGTGGGGAGTGGGCGGGGGTAACGGTTCCTAACCTCGGCCCAGCAAGATGCACCCGTGTAGCAACTTCTTGTGCGAATTGAAAAAGATAAGCAAGTGCCAGGATTGATTTCTCAGATGCGTGGCCCTGCTGTGGTGTGTTTCCTGCAAGGAGCTCAAATCACGGAATCACTGGCTGCTTGCCCCATGGTTTCCTGTCCTTTCTTTTTAAAAACATTTTCAAAGAAGGCATTTTCTAACCACAGGAGCCAATATTGATCTGGGGGAGCGGGGTGCAAAAGGGGGAGGCGGGGAGGATGTGGATGAAAGGGTCATGTTTCTCCCCAGTTCTTTTTGATATAGGTTACCTCCACTCTTCCCCGCTGCTGTTCCCAGCATTGCTTGTCATCTCACCCTCTAACTCTTGCCTGGACTGGAGAATTTTGGCTAAGAGGAAAGATTGGAGATGCTGGGTCTATTTTTTTTGAAACAGAGAAGGCTGAGGGGAGACCTGATTAAGGTGTATAAAATTATGAGGGGCCTGGATAAAGTGAATAAGAAGGACCTGTTTCCCTTGGCAGAGGGGTTAACAATCAGGGGGCATAGATTTAAAGTAATTGGGTGAAGGCTTAGAGGAGATATGAAAATAAATGTATTCACCCAGAGGGTGGTGGGGGTCTGGAACTCACTGCCTGAAAGGGTGGTAGAGGCAGAAACCCTCAGCACATTTTAAAGATAATTGGATATGTACTTAAAGTGCCGTAACCTACAGGGCTACAGACCTAGACCAAGTGGGATTAGGCTGGATAGCTCTTGGTCAGCTGGTGCGGACACAAGGGGCCGAAATGGCCTCCTTCCATGCTGTAAATTTCTATGATGCTATGATTTATATGCAGTTGCTACCGCGAAAGAGACCGCTGAAGAAAATAGCAGGGTTGTTATTTCTATTTCTTTTAAAAGCAACTCACGAAAGGTCATTGTCCCGAAACATTAATGGGGGCAATTTTAACCGCAAGGCGGGAATCCCATGGGATCGGGTGGAATGCTGGTTTACTCCCCAGCCAATATTACTCTTCGTTGACTTGAGTAGAGAGTAAAATCGGGTGGGATGTAAAGCCAGTGTTGCTCCCAATCACATCAATGTCCCAACGCGCGAGTTGTGTTAAAGTTGCCCCCATTAACTCAGTTTCTCTCTCCACAGATGCTGCCTGAGTGTTTCCAGCAGTTCCTGTTTCTATTTTGCATTTCTATAAAAAGAAATAGACTTCTATTTATATAACGACCTCAGGACGTCTCAAAGCGCTTTACAGCCAATGAAGAACTTTTGAAGTGTGGTCACTGTTGTAATGTGGAAAAATGGCACACTAAATTGCAGGGATTGGGGTTGGAACCCTTGCTCTTTGCTACTTTTATTAATGCTCAGGATGTGGTTGTTGCAGGCATGATCTGCAAATTTACAGACGATACTTTGACCTGTGCGAGTGTTAGGACTGTAGACCATGTTCACCTGCTTCAGGTAGATCTTAACGTGTTGGGAGATTGGGCTCATGACTGGAAAATCATGTATAACTTGGATGTGTTATACATGTAGCGAGGACAAATGCTCAACATTAATACCCTCATCTCATAGGCAGTCCCTCGAAATGAGGATGACTTGCTTCCACGCCAAAAAAGGATAAGTTCACAGTTGTTCCAATGAAGGACCTAAAATTCCAGGTCCTGAACTACATCCTGAAGGGTGGGAGATGCCTGTGCGTAGATTTTTTTGTTAACGTGTGGTGGCCATTGCACACCAGCCACCACACGGGCTTAACAGAGCTCGGTCTTGGTCCAGTGGCAAGGATTAACCAAGACAACTGGAGACCTGCTCTGCTGCATGGACCTAGTGCGCACACATATCGCAGTGTGGGCTGGCCCGTGCTGCCCCTGGGCCCCTGGCCCTGAACTCACGCCTCTCCTGGGCCCCGATCACATCCCTCCACAATCTCTCACTGGTCCTTCGCCTCGACCTCGCCACTTCTGCTGTATCTGCCCGCGCTCCAATCACCGACCTAGACTTTCATGACATCACTCTTCACTGCCATCGCAGCTCGCGCTGCTCCCTGAGGTGGTATGCCTCCTCGCTGCTCCCGGGCCACTGCTCGCCGCTCCTTTTATGGCCCCGACCTGCCGCTGGTGTTCTCCTGTAGGTCGGGGCCTCTTCGCTGCTCCACATTGATACACCCTTCAGGGAACAGCATTAAAGAAGGTGGAGATAGAAAGAGATTTGGGCATTCTAGTGCATACATCTCCAAAGGTAATTTAAAAAAATTCGTTCCTGGGTTGTTGATGTTGCTGGCAAGGTCAGCATTTATTGCCCATCCCTAATTGCCCTTGAGAAGGTGGTGGTGATCCATCTTCTTGAACCGCTGCAGTCCCTGTGGTGAAGGTATTCCCACAGTGCTATTGGGGAGGGAGTTCCAGGATTTTGATCCAGCAACAATGAAGGAATGGCGATATATTTCCAAGTCACGATGGTATGTGACCTGGAGGGGAACTTGGAGGTGATTGTGTTCCCATGAGCAATGGGTACAATAGCAATGCGTGAAGTGATAACTAGAGCAAATAACGTGTTGCATTCACAGGACAATTGAGTATAAGATGAGTCATACTATTTTGTCCTTGTACAAGACCTTAGGCCATGCATCCAGTTTTGGTCACCTCACATGGTGGGTAATATTGAGGCTTTGGAAAGGGTGCAGACAAGGGCCACTAGACTAATTCTGAGTTTAAAGCATCTTAGTTATCAAGATAGGCTACAAGAGTTAGGGGGATCTGATTGAGGTTTATAAGATAATGAAGCAAATAGATTGTGTTCCAGTTGACAGTTTGTACCAATTAAATAGGTTAGGGAGGACCGGAGTCACAATTTTAAGTTGTGTAAGATTAGCTGATGATTCTTTTCCCAGAGAATAATGGATCCCTGGAACAAGCTGCTGTCCAGTGCGGTGGATGCTGATTCGCTGATTTCCTTCAAACGAGAGTGAACCTGTTTCTGGTTAGGGCGGTGATCACCTCTTACAAAAGGTAGGTACTGCAGGGAATTCAGGGCCAGAGTGATCTCTTGGACTAGTTTTGATCACCTGGATGGGTCTGGGAGGAATTTCCTAGATTATTTTCCACAAATTGGCCTGAGTTTTTTATCTGGTTTTTCGCCTCTCCTAGGAGCTCACGTGGTTTCAGGTGGGGTGGGGAGTGTATATATTGTGATACACAAGGGATCGCAATTGTGTGGGACAGACTGGATGGACCAGAGGGTGTTTACCTGTCCAATATTGTTTGTATGTTTGTATGAAACACAACAGCCAATTTGCGCACAGCTCCCACAACAGCACCGTGATAATGACCAGATAATCTGTTTTAGTGATGTTGATTGAGGGATAAATATTGTCCAGGACACCGGAGATAACTCCCCTGCTCCTCTGTGAAATAGTGCCTCGGTTTAACGTGTCATTTAAAAGATGGTTAGGGCTAAACTCCTCACACTTAACTTCAGATCTTTACTTGGCTCTTGATGAAAATTCATTGAATGCCTTCATAGTTAATAGATTGAAGCTCCACGGGGTGCGATGCCCGTGTTCATGCCAGATTGCACGAGTCAGTACCCTCCAGTCCTAACCCTGCTGGAGTTTGTAGATTCGGTAAGTGATCATTTATGGGGCAGACAGGTGCAAGGGTCACTATGGTCACATCTCTGGCACTCCTTATCTTGCCATGTGTACCTGAAATTCCAGCACTTGCTCTCTCTGGTGGATGTTGAAAATCCCATGGCACTATTTTGACGATGAGTAGGAGAGTTCTACCAGTGTCCTAGCCAATGTTCATCCCTCAATCAACATCACTGAAACAAATAAAAGCAGAAAATGCTGGAAATACTCAGCAGCTTCTTACGTCAGTTCAGACGAAGGGTCATGGAGCTGAAACGTTAACTCTATTTCTCTCTCCACAGATGCTGCCCGACCTGCTGAGTATTTCCAGCATTTTCTGTTTTTATTTCAGATTTCCAGCATCTGCAGTATTTTGCTTTTGTCTCACGAAAAACACTTGGTCTGGTCATTTATCTGATTGCTGTTTGTGGGAGCTTGCTGTGCGTAAATTGGCTGCCGCGTCTCCCACATTACAACAGTGACTACACTCCAAAAAATACTTCATTGTTTGTAAAGTGCTTTGGGACATCCGGTGGTCCTGAAAGGCGCTATGTAAATGCAAGCTTTTTCTTTAAGACAAACGCTCAGCGTAACTGAGTCTCTCGGGTATTCTGTGGGGTTCCTCCACCGTCTCGTTGGAGCTATGGCGGGTGAATAGTCAGAACCCCGCTGAAGAGTTGAGGCCCCAGTGTCTCTATGTCTTAAAACGTGGGGGTGGGGGGGAGAGAAAAGGACTTGAAAAAGAAGTCAGTCTTCTGTCTGCTTTGCATTTGAGAACTTTCCAGACCAGAAAAAAAGGAACGGTTTCGCATGATTGGGTGGCAGGCCTAAAGAGGGCAGAAATAAAAAGCTGAAAAGTGGCACCTTGGTTTGTTTTTCTTCAATCCACACCTTAATTAGTATGTTTGATTGGCATTGTAGACCTTCCATGTTCATCCGCTGCGTCTGGCTTTGAGTCAGTATGTTGCAGTAATTAGGTAAAAAGCAGGTTTATTGCCAAGAACAACCTCCCAGCAGCAACATACGAGGTAATCAGTGGTAATATTAGGGCTTGTCCGACCATTCTGCATAGCATTGCCTGTCAGTCACCTAATCAGCATGTACTGGAAGCGTCTCCCTGCTCCTCGCCAGGGCTGCAAGATGTTACACTCGAATAACAGACTTTTCATTTTTAATGTAAGCAGCAGCCTATGTTTCAGATTTTATTTTTGCCCTGCACTGCAGTGACAAAATAGCACTGAGCAAGGTGGGAGATGAGCAGTTATTTTTAATGGACGAAGTTATGATGATCTGGAATGCACTCCCTGAAAGTGTGGTGGAAGCAAATTCATTAGTAGCTTTCAAGAGGGATTCAGAAAAATACTTGAAAAGGAGTAATTTGCAGGGCATGGAGAAAGAGCGGGGTTTGTGGGGTGGGGGGGGGAGGGGTGGGGGTGGGGGGGGGGGGGGTGAGGGGGCCTTGGGACTAATTGGATAGCTATTTCAAAGGACCAACACAGGCATGTTGGGCCGAATTTACAAAAAGATTATTCCAGGATGTGGGCATCGCTGGTAAGGCCAGCATTTATTGCCCATCCCTAATTGCCCATGAGAAGGTGGTGGTGAGCTGCCTTCTTGAACCTCTGCAGTCCGTGTGGTGATGCTAATCCCACAGTGCTGTTAGGGAGGGAGTTCCAGGATTTTGACCCAGTGACAATGAAGGAACGGCGATATATTTCCAAGTCCGGATGGTGTGTAACTTGGAGGGAAGCTTGTAGGTGATGGTGCTCCCATGCGTCTGCTGCCGTTGTTCTTCTAGGTGGCAGAGGTCACAGGTTTAGGAGGTGCTGCTGAAGAATCCTTGGCGAGTTGCTGCAGTGCATCTTGTAGATGGTGCACACTGCAGCCACGGTACACCGGTGGTGGTGTTGAAGGTGGTGGATGGGCTGCCAATCAAGTGGGCTGCTTTGTCCTGGATGGTGTCGAGCTTCTTGAGTGTTGTTGGAGCTGCACTCATCCAGGAAAGTGGAGATTATTCCATCACACTCCTGACTTGTGCCTTGTAGATGGTGGAAAGACTTATGGGGAGTTACAAGATGAGACACTCACCGCAAAATAACCAGTCTCTGACTTGCACTTGTTACCACATATTTTTATGGCTGGTTCAGTTAAGTTTCTGGTGAATGGTTCCCCCAGGATGTTGATGGTGGGGGATTCAGTAATGGTAATTGTTATATATGTAAACTTGTATTTACTCTGTACAGCCACCAGAGGACTCATCCCCTGGAGTCCCAAAGGATCCCATAGGTTGGAGAGGCACTCTGGAGACCTGCAATAAAAGACTAAGGTGACACTTTACTTTGAGCTCAAGTGTTCAGTCTGACTCTTTCTCCTTACTTAACAACTGGCGATGAGATACAGATAGTGAACCCAAAGATGCAGAGAACAGTGGGCATCCTGGAGAAATTCTCGGAGGGAAATAATTGGGAAACATTTGTGGAGCGACTCGACCAATACTTTGTGGCCAACGAGCTAGATGGGGAAGAGAATGCTGCCAAATGAAGGGCGATCCTCCTCACTGTCTGTGGGACACCAACGTACGGCCTCATGAAGAATCTGCTCACTCCAGCGAAATCCACGGAGAAATCATACGACGATTTGTGCACACTGGTCCGAGAGCATTTGAACCCAAAGGAAAGCGTTCCGATGGCGACGTACTGGTTTCACACCTATAAGAGATCTGAAGGCCAGGAAGTGGTGAGTTATGTCACCGAGCTAAGACGCCTTGCAGGACATTGCGAATTTGAAGGACATTTGGAGCACATGCTCAGAGACTTTTTCGTACTTGGCATTGACCACGAAACCATACTTCGCAAACTTTTGACTGTAGAGACCCCAACCTTGAGTAAGGCCATAGCGATAGCCCAGGTGTTCATTGCCACCAGTGACAATACTAAGCAAATCTCTCAGCACAGAAGTGCTGCTACAAGTACTGTGAACAAAGTGATGTTGTTTTCGAATCGTAACGTACAGGGCAGGTCACACATATCTGCAGCTGCACATCTGCAGATGTCTCAGAGTCCACCATCAAGGATGATGAATGCAAGGCCATTAACACCTTGTTGGCGCTGCGGGGGTGATCATCGTTTCCATTCATGCCGATTCAAAGGGTACATTTGCAAGGGCTGTGGAACAATGGGACACCTCCAACGAGTGTGCAGGCAAGCTGAAAATCCTGTTAAACCTTCAAACCACCATGTTGTAGAGGAGGACAGATCCACGGAAGATCATGACGAACCAGAGCCTCAGACTGAGGAGGCAGAGGTACATGGGGTGCACACATTCACCACGATTTGTCCCCCGATAATGCTGAATGTTGAACTAAATGGACTCCTGGTGTCAATGGAGCTGGACACGGGCGTGAGCCAGTCCATCATGGGTAAAAAGACTTTCGAAAGATTGTGGTGCAACAAGGCCTCAAGGCCAGTCTTAACACCAGTTCGCATGAAACTAAGAACTTACACAAAAGAACTGATTCTTGTAATCGGCAGTGCTACCTTAAAGGTCTCTTACGATGGAGCGTTGCACAAGCTACCACTCTGGGTGGTACCGGGCGATGGTCCCACGCTGCTTGGCGGGAGTTGGCTGGGGAAGATAGCTGGAACTGGGACGACATCTGAGCGCTATCGCCCGCTGATAACACTTCATGTGCCCTGGTCTTAAACAAATTTCCTTCTCTGTTCGAACCAGGCATCAGGAAATTCCAAGGAGCAAAAGTGCAGATCCACCTAATTCCGGGGGCATGACCCATCCATCACAAGGCAAGAGCAGTACCGTACATGATGAGAGAAAGGGTAGAGATCGAACTAGAACGGCTGCAAAGAGAGGGTGTCATTTCACCGATCGAGTCCAACGAGTGGGCCAGTCCTATCATCCCAATCCTCAAGGGAGATGGCACTGTCAGAATCTGTGGTGATTACAAAGTAACTGTCAATCGTTTCTCCATTCAGGACCAATACCCACTACCAAAGGTCGATGACCTCTTTGCAACGCTGTGGGAGGAAAGATGTACACGAAGCTGGATCTGACTTCAGCCTACATGACGCAGCAACTGGAGGAATCATCGAAGGCCCTCACCTGCATCAACACGCACAAAGGTCTTTTTGTTTATAACAGCTGCCTGTTTGGAATCCGATCAGCAGCGGTAATATTCAAGAGAAACATGGAAAGCTTACTGAAGTCAGTCTTCCACACCGTGGTCTTCCAGATCAACATCTTGGTCACAGGTTGGAACACAGTCGAGCATCTGCAGAACCTTGAGGAGGTTCTTAGTCAACTCAACCGCGTGGAGCTCAGGTTAAAACGCTCGAAGTGTGTTTTCCTGGTGCCTGCAATGGAGTTCTTGGGAAGGAGGATTGCAGCAGATGGTATCAGGCCCACCAACGTGAAAACGGAGGCAATCGAGAAGGCACCGAGGCCACAGAACGTGACGGAGCTGCGGTAGTTTCTGGGACTCCTGAACTACTTTGGGAGCACAGGTGTTTAAGGAGGCCTCGCAGGTTGGAGAGGCATTCTGGAGACTTGCAATAAAAGACTAAGGTCACACTTTACTTTGAGCTCCCAGTGTTCAGTCTGACTCTTTCTCCATGCACAACAGTAATGCCGTTGAATGTCATGGGGCTGTAGTTAGACTCTCGCTTGTTGGAGATGATTATTGCCTGCCACTTGTGTGGCGTGAATGTTACTTGCTACTTATTTGCCTAAGCCTGAATGTCATCCAGGTCTTGACGCATGCGGGCATAGACTGCTCCATTATCTGAGGAGTTACGAATGCCATTGAACACTGTACAATCATCAGCGCACGTACCCACTTCTGACCTTATGATGGAGAGAAGGCCATTAATGAAGCAGCTGAAGACATTGGGCCTGGGACATTGCCCTGAGGAACTTCTGCAGTGATGTCCTTGGGCTGGGGTGATTGGCCTCCAACAACCACAACCCCTTTTGTGCTGTATGATTCTAAAAAAGGACGTCCTTCCCCACCTCACCCCTATAGGTGTAAATTTTTTTAAAGGGGCAGCCTCATCCATAACCACATAAGATTGACTTATCTGATCTGATGGGACCTTCATTGGATTGGCTGCATGGTGGGCTTTGCACCCACTCGTCCTGGTGAGCACAGGGCCCAGTGAATGTTGCATGTTGTTGGGGTGCTTCCAGTGATATTTCTGCAGCCATTGTCTAAACTGCCTTGGTTGTGTAAAGGGAAATGGCTGTGCAGTCTGTTTCAATGTGTTATGGCTGGTGGTAACCATGGAAGAAGAAAAACAACAGTAATTTTTATTAATAAAAGATCTCCCACCTTGCTCTGCGATCGATTGCATCAGCTAAGGTGGTCCTTTAAGTTTGATCCATCCACTCTGCTGATTAGCAACGCTGCAAGCCAGGAGGGCAAGGGAAATATTGGTGCTCAGTGTTGTTGGGAATGTCAGAATAGCAGCAGGCTATTCAGCCCCTGAGCCTGTTCTACCATTCAATCAGATCATAGCTGATCTGTACCGCATCTCCATTTACCCACCCAGCCCATCTACTGCCTCCAACTGTCGTTTTACCATTTGAAATCACTGATAATGGAGTGGAAATTCTAGCCCTAAATAAAATCCAAATTTGAGTTTTTAACAATAGACTCAAAGTGGGCCAAATTTAAAAGGCAAGAATCTAAAACGAGATGGAAAATGCATGTGAGCACCTGAAAGAGAAGGTAAGAAGAGCACATAATCTAGGCTGACACATCAGTGTAGTGCTGAGGGTGTGCTGTATTGCCATAAGTGCATTTTTCAGATGAGAGGGTAAACCGAGGCCCCGTTGCCCGTTCGAAAAATCCAGTGGCACGAATCGAAAAAGAGCATGGAGTTCTCCTGGTGTCCTGGCTAACTTTCCGCCTCACCCCCCAAAAAAAACAGATCGAATGATTCTTGAATTGATTGCATGGGCTGGTGCTTGGGGTGGGGATTGCCTATCAGTACATGTACAGACCTACCTGCCTTCCTTCCACTACATTCCTGGGCCACTCTCTTTGCCATAGTTTCCAGGCTTCCATCTCCCTCTGCTATTCTGCTGTAATCATTTACACCTCTTCTGGACCTATCTTTTGTTTCTTCACTTGTCCCATTACTACCCGCTTTTGCTTTGCACTTTCTTCCCTTAAGTACACCTGCCAATCACCCTATTACACATCCACACTACCCCCACTCTTATACCTTGCTCTTTACTTGCTTGAAAGCTGCTCATCTCTGACATAGAAACATAGAAACATAGAAAATAGGTGCAGGAGTAGGCAATTCAGCCCTTCTAGCCTGCACTGCCATTCAATGAGTTCATGGCTGAACATGCACTTCAGTACCCCATTCCTGCTTTCTCGCCATACCCCTTGATCCCCCGAGTAGTAAGGACTTCATCTAACTCCCTTTTGAATATATTTAGTGAATTGGCCTCAACTACTTTCTATGGTAGAAAATTCCACAGGTTCACCACTCTCTGGGTGAAGAAGTTTCTCCTCATCTCGGTCCTAAATGGCTTACCCCTTATCCTTAGACTGTGACCCCTGGTTCTGGACTTCCCCAACATTGGGAACATTCTTCCTGCATCTAACCTGTCTAAACCCGTCAGAATTTTAAACGTTTCTATGAGGTCCCCTCTCATTCTTCTGAACTCCAGTGAATACAAGCCCAGTTGATCCAGTCTTTCTTGATAGGTCAGTCCCACCATCCCGGGAATCAGTCTGGTGAATCTTCGCTGCACTCCCTCAATAGTAAGAATGTCCTTCCTCAAGTTAGGAGACCAAAACTGTACACAATACTCCAGGTGTGGCCTCACCAAGGCCCTGTACGACTGTAGCAACACCTCCCTGCCCCTGTACTCAAATCCCCTCGCTATGAAGGCCAACATGCCATTTGCTTTCTTAACCGCCTGCTGTACCTGCATGCCAACCTTCAATGACTGATGTACCATGACACCCAGGTCTCGTTGCACCTCCCCTTTTCCTAATCTGCCACCATTCAGATAATAGTCTGTCTCTCTGTTTTTACCACCAAAGTGGATAACCTCACATTTATCCACATTATACTTCATCTGCCATGCATTTGCCCACTCACCTAACCTATCCAAGTCACTCTGCAGCCTCATAGCATCCTCCTCGCAGCTCACGCTGCCACCCAACTTAGTGTCATCAGCAAATTTGGAGATACTACATTTAATCCCCTCGTCTAAATCATTAATGTACAATGTCAACAGCTGGGGCCCCAGCACAGAACCTTGCGGTACCCCACTAGTCACTGCCTGCCATTCTGAAAAGTCCCCATTTACTCCTATTCTTTGCTTCCTGTCTGACAACCAGTTCTCAATCCACGTCAGCACACTACCCCCAATCCCATGTGCTTTAACTTTGCACATTAATCTCTTGTGTGGGACCTTGTCGAAAGCCTTCTGAAAGTCCAAATATACCACATCAACTGGTTCTCCCTTGTCCACTTTACTGGAAACATCCTCAAAAAATTCCAGAAGGTATGTCAAGCATGATTTCCCTTTCACAAATCCATGCTGACTTGGACCTATCATGTCACCATTTTCCAAATGCGCTGCTATGACATCCTTAATAATTGATTCCATCATTTTACCCACTACTGAGGTCAGGCTGACCGGTCTATAACACCCTGTTTTCTCTCTCCCTCCTTTTTAAAAAAGTGGGGTTACATTGGCTACCCTCCACTCGATAGGAACTGATCCAGAGTCAATGGAATGTTGGAAAATGACTGTCAATGCATCCACTATTTCCAAGGCCACTTCCTTAAGTACTCTGGGATGCAGTCCATCAGGCCCTGAGGATTTATCGGCCTTCAATCCTATCAATTTCCCCAACACAATTTCCCGACTAATAAAGATTTCCCTCAGTTCCTCCTCCTTACTAGACCCTCTGACCCCTTTTATATCCGGAAGGTTGTTGGTGTCCTCCTTAGTGAATACTGAACCAAAGTACTTGTTCAATTGGTCTGCCATTTCTTTGTGCCCAGTTATGACTTCCCCTGATTCTGACTGCAGGGGACCTACGTTTGTCTTTACTAACCTTTTTCTCTTTACATACCTATAGAAACTTTTGCAATCCGCCTTAATGTTCCCTGCAAGCTTCTTCTCGTACTCCATTTTCCCTGCCCTAATCAAACCCTTTGTTCTCCTCTGCTGAGTTCTAAATTTCTCCCAGTCCCCGGGTTCACTGCTATTTCTGGCCAATTTGTATGCCACTTCCTTGGCTTTAATACTATCCCTGATTTCCCTTGATAGCCACGGTTGAGCCACCTTCCCTTTTTTATTTTTACGCCAGACAGGAATGTACAATTGTTGTAGTTCATCCATGCGGTCTTTAAATGTCTGCCATTGCCCATCCACAGTCAACCCCTTAAGTATCATTTGCCAATCTATCCTAGCCAATTCACGCCTCATACCTTCAAAGTTACCCTTCTTTAAGTTCTGGATCATGGTCTCTGAATTAACTGTTTCATTCTCCATCTTAATGCAGAATTCCACCATATTATGGTCACTCTTCCCCAAGGGGCCTCGCACAATGAGATTGCTAATTAATCCTCTCTCATTACACAACACCCAGTCTAAGATGGCCTCCCCCCTAGTTGGTTCCTCGACATATTGGTCTAGAAAACCATCCCTTATGCACTCCAGGAAATCCTCCTCCACCGTATTGCTTCCAGTTTGGCTCGCCCAATCTATGTGCATATTAAAGTCACCCATTATAACTGCTGCACCTTTATTGCATGCACCCCTAATTTCCTGTTTGATACCCTCCCCAACATCACTACTACTGTTTGGAGGTCTGTACACAACTCCCACTAATGTTTTTTCCCCTTTGGTTTTCTGCAACTCTACCCATATAGATTCCACATCATCCAAGCTAATGTCCTTCCAGTTCTGACGAAAGTTCATCGACCTGAAACGTTAATGCTGTTTCTCTCTCCCCACGCATGTTGCCCGACCTGCTGAGTGTTTCCAACAGTCTTCTCTTTTTATTTGGGATTTCTAGCATCTGCTGTATTTCGCTTTTGATTATTGATGTTGTTTTTGTTGTTTGCGGGATCTTGCAATGTACGAATTGGCGACTCGGTTTGCCCACATAACAACACTGTGAAAGTAATTCGGCGATTGCCCCAAGAATGTGCTAAGGTACTATACAAGAGCAAATTCTTTCCTCCCTAAATCAATAATTAGAGTTTGCCCCTTCCTCAGAACTGCAAGGGGGCTCATTAAGACCACTTTGGGTTAACCAAAGGGGTATGGGCTAAGGCAGGTATATGGAGTTAGGTAGAAGATCAGCCATGATCTCATTGAATGGCGGAACAGGCTTGTGGGGCTGATTGGTCTACTCCTGTTCCTATGTACATGGAAATATTCCTCTAGTATCCCAACTCTCCCTGTATAGCAGTCAGCTGCACTTTGAATGTTCCTGCCTCGATGTCGGAAAGTGTGAGGTCATCCACCTTGGAAAAAAAAACAGTAAAAGGGAATATTATTTAAATGGGGAGAAATTACAACATGCTGCGGTGCAGAGGGACCTGGGGGTCCTTGTGCATGAATCCCAAAAAGTTAGTTTGCAGGTGCAGCAGGTAATCAGGAAGGCGAATGGAATGTTGGCCTTCATTGCGAGAGGGATGGAGTACAAAAGCACGGAGGTCCTGCTGCAACTGTATAGGGTATTGGTGAGGCCGCACCTGGAGTACTGCGTGCAGTTTTGGTCACCTTACTTAAGGAAGAATATACTAGCTTTGGAGGGGGTACAGAGATGATTCACTAGGCTGATTCCGGAGATGAGGGGGTTACCTTATGATGATAGATTGAGTAGACTGGGTCTTTACTCGTTGGAGTTCAGAAGGATGAGGGGTGATCTTATAGAAACATTTAAAATAATGAAAGGGATAGACAAGATAAAGGCAGAGAGGTTGTTTCCACTGGTCGGGGAGACTAGAACTAGGAGGCACAGCCTCAAAATACGGGGGAGCCAATTTAAAACCGAGTTGAGAAGGAATTTCTTCTCCCAGAGGGCTGTGAATCTGTGGAATTCTCTACCCAAGGAAGCAGTTGAGGCTAGCTCATTGAATGTATTCAAGTCACAGATAGATAGATTTTTAACCAATAAGGGAATTAAGGGTTACGGGGAGCGGGCAGGAAAGTGGAGCTGAGTCCACGGCCAGATCAGCCATGATCTTGTTGAATGGCGGAGCAGGCTCGAGGGGCTAGATGGCCTATTCCTGTTCCTAATTCTTATGTTCTTATCTTATGTTCTTATGATCATCATGCCCGGCAGATTATTATCACTTGTTGAGTAAAGAATCTTTTCCTATTATCGACAATGAAACTATTTCTCACAAATCTAAATTTATATCCAAATGAACCTGCTCTTCTGGCTTAATTTGAAATAATATCCTGGGCATATCCCGTCTTTACCATTTAATATTTTCATCTTTATTGAGTCTCCCTGCAGGGCTTCACATCTGCAAGCAGACGTTGCCAGTAATACTCATTAGAGAGCCCCTGTAAGAGTCTTTGGCAACAGTGCCTCCACGTAACGAGGAGGAATGTGGTTTGAAAGCAGTCAACGTGTACATCAATATGGGTGACATTTAGTAAGGTGTTAGATTATTATCATTGTCACAAATAAAAACGGCAGGCTCTAATATCAAAAACAGTTCAAAAATAAATATTGCGATCTTCGGTGTTTAACCCATTCTTGTATTCTTCTCACATGGAAACACATGTGAAAAGGCAACCTTTATAACACCATTAGCCGAACAACAGGAAAAATGATCCACATCTGACAGATATCATGGAATTATATCAGCTGGCTCTCCTTGAAGTGTTAATTGCGACTGAGAGTTTGCTCACATTCACAACATTTAAGGAGATGCTACATAAGCACATGAAGGAGAAAGTAATTGAAGGATTTTCTGACAGGGTGAGATGAAGAGAGGTGGGAGGAGGCTCATTCGGAGTATAAACACCGACATGGATCTGTTGGGCCGAACGGCCTATTTCTATGCTGTAAATTCTATGTAAACTAGAACTAGACTGCCATTTGTCTTGCTCTAGGTTAACACTAGACCAGGATGAACTCACTGGAACACTGTTTGATGTACAGACCCATTGTCTGATGTTTTACTCTCTTCACTATCAACACAAAACATCTTTGGTGACTGAAATCCACCAACGGGTATTACATCTGGCCCAATGTGAGGAACCAGGGGTATGGTAGCTCAAATTCCTGTCTATTCGTCAGTGTAATAACTTCAAGAACCTGTGTCCGTTTCAAATGAGGAATCTTTTTAACCTTTGGTGTGGCGGGGGAGGAGGAGTTGGTGAGATTTGCCGAATGTTTTAGGTAAGGTGGCGCACCTGGAGAAAGAGGGGGGAGAGGGAGAGAATCGGGGCAGCAACCCACCCGCCCCCCACCCAGTCTGACTTCAATAGGGGAGCAACCCAGAGGGAGAGAGATAATGGGGTCTAACCTGGGGAGGGTTCAGTGGCTTTCTTCCCAAGGGTCTTTTTTAGGGGTGGGGGCATTATTGTTCTGGGAAAAATTTAAAAAAAGAAAAAAAAATCGGTGCAGGCTCGAAGGGCCGAATGGCCTACTCCTGCACCTATTTTCTATGTCAGTGGCAGTCTCTTAGAAACATAGAAACATAGAAAATAGGTGCAGAAGTAGGCCATTCGGCCCTTCGAGCCTACATCACCATTCAATAAGATCATTGCTGATCATTCACCTCAGTACCCTTTCCTGCTATCTCTCCATACCCCTTGATCCCTTTAGCTGTAAGGGCCATATCTAACACCCTCTTGAATAAATCCAATGAACTGGCATTAACAACGCTCTGCGGTAGGGAATTCCACAGGTTAACAACTCTGAGTGAAGAAGTTTCTCCTCATCTCAGTCCTAAATGGCTTACCCCTTATCCTTAGACTGTGTCCTCTGGTTCTGGACTTCCCCAACATCGGGAACATTCTTCCTGCATCTAACCTGTCCAGTCCCATCAGAATTTTATATGTTTCTATGAGATCCCCTCTCATCCTTCTAAACTCCAGTGAATACAGGCCCAGTCGATCCAGTCTCTCCTCATATGTCAGTCCTGCCATCCCGGGAATCAGTCTGGTGAACTTTCGCTGCACCCCCTCAATAGAAGAACGTCCTTCTTCAGATTAGGAGACCAAAACTGAACACAATATTCCAGGTGAGGCCTCACCAAGGCCCTGTACAACTGCAGTAAGACCTCCCTGCTCTTATACTCAAATCCCCTAGATATGAAGGCCAACATACCATTTGGCTTCTTCACCACCTGCTGTATCTGCATGCCAACTTTCAATGACTGATGTACCATGACACCCAGGTCTCGTTGCACCTCCCCTTTTCCTAATCTGCCGCCATTCAGATAATATTCTGCCTTCGTGCTTTTGTCATCAAAGTGGATATCCACATTATACTGCATCTGCCATGCATTTGCTCATTCGCCTAACCTGTCCAAGTCACCCTGCAGCCACTTAGCCTCCTCCTCACAGCTCACGCCACCACCCAGCTTAGTGTCATCTACAAACTTGGAGATATTACACTCAATTCCTTCATCTAAATCATGAATGTATGTTGTAAATAGCTGGGGTTCCAGCACTGAGCCCTGCGGCACCCCACTAGTCACTGCCTGCCATTCTGAAAAGGACCCATTTATCACGACTCTCTGCTTCCTGTCTGCCAACCAGTTCTCTATCCACATCAGTACATTACCCCCAATACCATGTGCTTTAATTTTGCACACTAATCTCTTTTGTGGGAACTTGTCAAAAGACTTTTGAAAGTCCAAATACACCACATCCACTGGTTCTCCCTTGTCCACTCTACTAGTTACATCCTCAAAAAATTCCAGAAGATTTGTCAAGCATAATTTCCCTTTCATAAATCCATGCTGACTTGGACCGATCCCGTCACTGCTTTCCAAATGCGCTGCTACTTCATTTTTACTAATTGATTCCAACATTTTCCCCCACTACTGATATCAGGCTAACTGGTCTATAATTCCCCGTTTTCTCTCTCTCTCCCTTTTTAAAAAGTGGTGTTACATTAGCTACCCTCCAGTCCATAGAAACTGATCCAGAGTCGATAGATTGTTGGAAAATGATCACCAATGCATCCACTATTTCTAGGGCCACTTCCTTAAGTTCTCTGGGATGCAGACTATCAGGCCCCGGGGATTTATCGGCCTTCACTCCCATCAATTTCCATAACACAATTGCCTGCCTAATAAGGATTATCATCAGTTCCTCCTTCTCACTAGACCCTCGGTCCCCTAGTATTTCCGGAAGGTTATTTATGTCTTCCTTCATGAAGACAGAACCAAAGTATTTATTCAACTGGTCTGCCATTTCTTTGTTCCCCATTATAAATTCACCTGAATCTGACTGCAAGGAACCTATGTTTGTCTGCACTAATCTTTTTCTCTTCACATATCTATAGAAGCTTTTACAATCAGTTTTTATGTTCCCAGCAAGCTTCCTCTCATACTCTATTTTCCGCCTCTTAATTAAACCCTTTGTCCTCCTCTGCTGAATTCTAAATTTCTCCCAGTCCTCAGGTTTACTGTTTTTTCTGGCCAATTTATATGCCTCTTCCTTGGATTTAACACTATCCTCAATTTCCCTTGTTAGCCACGGTTGTGCCACCTTCCCCGTTTTATTTTTACTCCAGACAGGGATGTACAATTGTTGAAGTTCATCCATGTGATCTTTAAATGTATGACATTGCCTATCCACCGCCAACCTGTAGAGATGGGAATCCAGACTTGGGGATAAAGATATCACAATCAATGTTTCTACAGTTTGCTGGTCTATCTGCAAACTGGATTTTTGACATTGTGCGCTTTCGCCCCTTTCCGGGCGCAATTCACGGAAGAGCCAAAAATTTAGCGCTGGATTAATGTTAGTGCCAGAGCTTGCAATTTTTGCTGAATGAAAGCTCACGAGGAGCGTTAGCGTTAACTCTGGCGCCGCACCACACACTTTATGCACTGGAGCCGAAAGTTACGGCACTGAAAATAATCGGCCATTCTGCCATGTGCAATTTTTTTTTATCATCTTGCACTTCTCGTGTGTGGTCTCCAGTCGCAAATGCTAATGCAGGGCATGGCCGCGTGCATGCGCAGAACAACCAGGGTTGAATCAACCATTTTACATTTGGATTTTGATCATGGAGACGAAGATTCCAGATAGCGTGCCAGCGATTCAGACACGAGGCTAATGAAGCTCTAGTGGGGACTGTGAAAAGAAGATAGCAAGAGTTGCATCTTCGGTGTGGGTCTAGACCACTGCCATCCATATTTAAAAAGATTTGGAGGCAGATAGCAGAGGAGGTCTCTGCCTCAGACACTGTGGTCAGGACTGGCACACAGTGCCAAAAGAAGTTTAATGATCTGACAAGGGTGGTCAGAGTGAGTACAATTTTAATTCATGCTCCCCTTCATTACTTCAATTATAAATCTGCCACACTATTTGTTCTCATGCTGTTGGTGCCTCTCAGCACTCTGTGGGTTGCCTCCTAAAATGCATGACACATAGGTAGGCTTAGTTCAGCACCCTATTTGCCATGAATGATCTTTACACATTATTAAGATTGCTTTCTGAAATCTCATAAGATTGCTCCCCATTTTGATGTCTTCCTGATGAACCATGTGCAACTTCCAAGGCCAC
Organism: Pristiophorus japonicus; assembly: GCF_044704955.1. Taxonomy (NCBI): domain Eukaryota; kingdom Metazoa; phylum Chordata; class Chondrichthyes; family Pristiophoridae; genus Pristiophorus; species Pristiophorus japonicus. The sequence continues at coordinate 32,152,755 of NC_091985.1, forward strand.
TAAACAGAGGACTGTATTACATTCACACAGTATGGTATAAGTGCTTTGATGGCTATCTGTGCCACAAGAGCAGATGGGCCCGCTTGTAACCATCTCCATTTTCATCTTTTCAAGCAAAGAAGTCGCAGAATCGTCGTGTGCAGGTGCGGACAGGTGGCAGTCCGCCTCAGACCTGGCCACTGACCGACATCGAGGACAGAGTGGCAGGCCTCATCGGCATCACAGGTCGGACGCTGACCCCCGTCCGGATACTGAGGGCAAGTCCTGCACATTCCCTGGGATAGTTTGGGGCAATGTCATGCAGTGCCTCAGGACGAGAGTTGGAGCAATGTCTTGCACACTCCCTGGGATAGGTTGGGGCACTGTCCTGCACACTCCCTGGACTAGGTTAGGGCAATGTCATGCACACTCCCTGGACTAGGTTGGGGCACTGTCCTGCACACTCCCTGGACTAGGTTAGGGCAATGTCATGCACACTCCCTGGACTAGGTTGGGGCACTGTCCTGCACACTTCCTAGACTAGGTTAGGGCAATGTCCTGCACACTCCCTAGACTAGGTTAGGGCAATGACCTGCACACTCCCTAGACTAGGTTAGGGCAATGTCCTGCACACTCCCTGGGATAGGTTGGGGCACTGTCCTGCACACTCCCTAGACTAGGTTAGGGCAATGTCCTGCACACTCCCTGGACTAGGGTTGGGGCAATATCCTGCACATTCCCTGGACTAGGTTCGGGCAATGTCATGCACATTCCCTGGACTAGGTTAGGGCAATGTCCTGCACATTCCCTGGACTAGGTTAGGGCAATGTCATGCACATTCCCTGGACTAGGTTGGGGCAATGTCCTGCACATTCCCTGGGATAGGTTGGGGCAATGTCCTGCAGTGTCTCTGGACTAGATAAATGGACTAGATAGCAAATTCGGTCTGCTGACCGTCAGGGTGACATGGAACTGGACATGGTGGGACTGTCCAGGAAGAGCATCCATGTCAGCCGTCAGCTTCTTGATGTCTTGGGGAGGATTCCCGTGAGCATCGACAGTCTGAAAGCGACCATTATGGAGTTAGGATCGCAGATTGTTGGTGCGTGCTGTGATACCAGCGAGGCCATCAATGCCCACACGGGGCTAGTGGCCTCCAGCAGTGATAGTGGAGTCCGGAGAATGTGGCGCGAGCCTTACAGAATATGGCGCATCACAGGCACAAGCTCTTCTTCAGCTTGGGCAGGTAATGCAGTCCATAAACCCGCCCTCCATACTCTCTGCGGTCCCCAGTGTCACACACAAACCACTTGTGATTGGTGATGCGGATGAAGAGGCTAGCCAGTCAGAAGCCGGGCCTTCCACACCACGAGCTGTTCCAGTGCATCCCCAGATGGGATCTCCATTATCTCTCCCCGCAACACAGCAGCACTCTGGGAACCTTGCTGCACGCCATCTTGGTGCCACTTTGAGTAGGAGCAGCAGGCAAGGGAGAGTGATAAGGGGAAGGGGGCAAAAGATTGTGGGAAAAATAGTGGGGCAGGATATGATGTTGCTGCATCATATTGACGCTGGATGCATCGTATGTTTTATGTTACAGTATTATTATGTTACAGATTATGTTAAAGTATCACACTGGATTATTTTGTTAATAATGTTGTTGAATTATCACACTGCTGGATGCAACTTATTTTGTTTAATTTAAGTCTCACAGTAAAGGTTACAAAGTTTACAATGTTACAATGTTTAATACATTTTTTTGTTCCCCTTAACCATTCCTGTGTAGTGTCTCATTTGCAGAATAAGAGTGGGAATAGTCAACATGGTGGGATAGAGTGGCCAGGCAATGCTCAAACGTGCCGTTCATTCTTCAAGCAAAGAGTTCAATTATGAGCTGCTGACATAAGGCTTTTTGCAACAACGCAATCTCCACGATGCCTCCCCTGTGATGGTGGCATGTGTTCCTCGCCAGGCTCCTCTTCCTCGTCTTCCTCCTCCTCCTCCCCCTCGTCTTTCTCCTGAGGTGGTTCTGCAATCCCCATTGGCAATTCTTGTCCTCTCTTAATGGCTAAGTTGTGGAGCATGCAGCACACCACAATGAACTCAGAGACCTGCTGAGGGGAGTATTGCAGGCAGCCTCCAGAGTGGTCCAGGCATCGGAAGCACTGCTTGAGCACTCCCAATTGTCTGTTCGACGATGTTGCGTGTGGCTGCATGGCTCTCATTATAGCGATACTCGGCTTCTGTCTGAGGGTTCCGGAGGGGGGTCATGAGCCAGGTGGCAAGGCCGCAACCTTTATCCCCCAGCATCCAGCTCTGGCCTTGTGGTTGATGCTGGAACATGCATGAGACGCTGCTCTCACACAAGATGAAAGCATTATGGATGCTTCCTAGATATTGAGCATTTACTGCCATGATGCGCTGAGTATGGTTGCAGACGATCTGTATGTTCATGGAGTGGAATCTCTTTTGGTTTCGGAAAACCTCTGGATTCTCTAAATGTACTCGTACGGCGATGTGCATACAGTCAGGGGCACCCTGAATCTTGGGGAAGCCAGCAAATCATCCAAAACCTACAGTCCTCTCATTTTGGGTCACCGCGGTCATTGGGAAGTTTCTGAAGTCCATTCTGTGTGCGTACAGTGCATTATGGCAGGGGAATGGGAATCTATGCAGGGAGGCAGAGGGAAGTAAGAAAGGGGCAGAAGCAAAAGGTAGAAAGGAGAAAAGCAAGAGTGGAGGGCAGAGAAATCAAGGGCAAAAATCAAAAAAGGCCACATTACAACATAATTCTAAAAGGACAAAGAGTGTTAAAAAAACAAGCCTGAGGGCTCTGAGTCTCAATGCGAGGAGCATTTGTAATAAGGTGGATGAATTAACTGCGCAGATAGCTGTCAACAGGTATGATGTAATTGGGATTATGGAGACATGGCTCCAGGGTAACCAAGACTGGGAGCTCAACATACAGGGGTATTCAATATTCAGGAAGGAAAAGGAGGTGGGGTAGCGTTACTGGTTCAAGAGGAGATTAACGCATTAGTAAGGAAGGACATTAGCTTGGATGATGTGGAATCTATATGGGTAAAGCTGCGAAACACCAAAGGGCAGAAAATGTTAGTGGAAATTGTGTACAGACTACCAAACAGTAGTAGGGAGGTTGGGGATGGAAATTAGGGATGCGTGCAATAAGGGTACAGCAGTTATCATGAGTGACTTTAATCAACATATAGATTGGGCTAACCAAACTGGTAGCAGTACGATGGAGGAGGATTTTCTGGAGTGTATAAGGGATGGTTTTCTAGATCAATATGTTGAGGAACCAACTAGAGAGCAGGCCATCCTAGAATGGGTCTTGTGTATAGAGAGAGGATTAATTAGCAATCTGGTCATGCGAGGGCCCTTGGGGAAGAGTGACCATAATATGGTACAATTCTTTATTAAGGTGGAGAGTGACACAGTTAATTCAGAGACTAGGGTCCTGAACTTAAAGAAAGGTAACTTCGATGGTATGAGACGTGAATTGGCTAGGATAGACTGGCGAATGATACGTAAAAGGCTGACGGTGGATAGGCAATGGCAAACATTTATAGGTCACATGGATGAACTACAATTGTACATCCCTGTCTGGAGTAAAAATGAAAAGGGGAAGGTGGCTCAACCGTGGCGAACAAGGGAAATTAGGGATAGTGTTAAATCGAAGGAAGAGGCATATAAATGGGTCAGAAAAAAATGCAAACCTGAGGATTGGGAGAAATTTAGAATCCAGCAGAGGAGGACAAAGAGGTTAATTAGGAGGAGGAAATTAGAGTACGAGAGTAAGCTTGCAGGGAACATAAAAACTGACTGCAAAAGCTTCTTTTGCACATAGATATGTGAAGAGAAAAAGATTAGTGAAGACTAATGTAGGTCTCTTGCAGTCAGAATCAGGTGAATTCATAATGGGAAACAAGGAAGTGGCAGACAAAATGAACAAATACCTTGGTTCTGTCTTCACTAAGGAAGACAGGAATAACCTCCCGAAAATAATAAGGGTTAGAGGGTGTAGTGAGAAGGAGGAACTGAAGGAAATCCTTATTCATCAAGAAATTGTGTTAGGGAAATTGATGGGATTGAAGGCCGATAAATCCCCGAGACCTGATAGTCTGCATCCCAGAGTACTTAAGGAAGTGGCCCTGGAAATAGTGGATGCATTGGTGGTCATTTTCCAACATTCTATAGACTCTGGATCAGTTCCTATGGATTGGAGGGTAGCTAATGTAACCCCACTTTTTAAAAAAGGAGGGAGGGAGAAAACAGGGAATTATAGACCGGTTAGCCTGACATCGGTAGTGGGGAAAATATTGGAATTAATTATGAAAGATGTAATAGCAGCGCGTTTGGAAAGCAGTGACAGGATCGGTCCAAGTCAGCACGGATTTATGAAAGGGAAATCATGCTTGACATAGAAACATAGAAACATAGAAAATAGGTGCAGGAGTAGGCCATTCAGCCCTTCTAGCCTGCACCACCATTCAATGAGTTCATGGCTGAACATGCAACTTCAGTACCCACTTCCTGCTTTCTCGCCATACCCCTTGATCCCCCTCGTAGTAAGGACTTCATCTAACTCCCTTTTGAATATATTTAGTGAATTGGCCTCAACTACTTTCTGATGTAGAGAATTCCACAGGTTCACCACTCTCTGGGCGTAGAAGTTTCTCCTCATCTCGGTCCTAAATGGCTTACCACTTATCCTTAGACTGTGACCCCTGGTTCTGGACTTCCCCAACATTGGGAACATTCTTCCTGCATCTAACCTGTCTAAACCCGTCAGAATTTTAAACGTTTCTATGAGGTCCCCTCTCATTCTTCTGAACTCCACTGAATACAAGCCCAGTTGATCCAGTCTTTCTTGATAGGTCAGTCCCGCCATCCCGGGAATCAGTCTGGTGAATCTTCGCTGCACTCCCTCAATAGCAAGAATGTCATTCCTCAAGTTAGGAGACCAAAACTGTACACAATACTCCAGGTGTGGCCTCACCAAGGCCCTGTACAACTGTAGCAACACCTCCCTGTCCCTGTACTCAAATCCCCTCGCTATGAAGGCCAACATGCCATTTGCTTTCTTAACCGCCTGCTGTACCTGCATGCCAACCTTCAATGACTGATGTACTATGACACCCAGGTCTCGTTGCACCTCCCCTTTTCCTAATCTGTCACCATTCAGATAATAGTCTGTCTCTCTGTTTTTACCACCAAAGTGGATAACCTCACATTTATCCACATTATACTTCATCTGCCATGCATTTGCCCACTCACCTAACCTATCCAAGTCACTCTGCAGCCTCATAGCATCCTCCTCGCAGCTCACGCTGCCACCCAACTTAGTGTCATCCGCAAATTTGGAGATACTACATTTAATCCCCTCGTCTAAATCATTAATGTACAATGTAAACAGCTGGGGCCCCAGCACAGAACCTTGCGGTACCCCACTAGTCACTGCCTGCCATTCTGAAAAGTACCCATTTACTCCTACTCTTTGCTTCCTGTCTGACAACCAGTTCTCAATCCACGTCAGCACACTACCCCCAATCCCATGTGCTTTAACTTTGCACATTAATCTCTTGTGTGGGACCTTGTCAAAAGCCTTCTGAAAGTCCAAATATACCAACTGGTTCTCCCTTGTCCACTCTACTGGAAACATCCTCAAAAAATTCCAGAAGATTTGTCAAGCATGATTTCCGTTTCACAAATCCATGCTGACTTGGACCTATCATGTCACCATTTTCCAAATGCACTGCTGTGACATCCTTAATAATTGATTCCATCATTTTACCCACTACTGAGGTCAAGCTGACCGGTCTATAATTCCCTGTTTTCTCTCTCCCTCCTTTTTTAAAAAGTGGGGTTACCTTGGCTACCCTCCACTCGATAGGAACTGATCCAGAGTCAATGGAATGTTGGAAAATGACTGTCAATGCATCCACTATTTCCAAGGCCACCTCCTTAAGTACTCTGGGATGCAGTCCATCAGGCCCTGGGGATTTATCGGCCTTCAATCCCATCAATTTCCCCAACACAATTTCCCGACTAATAAAGATTTCCCTTAGTTCCTCCTCCTTACTAGACCCTCTGACCCCTTTTATATCCGGTAGGTTGTTGGTGTCCTCCTTAGTGAATACTGAACCAAAGTACTTGTTCAATTGGTCTGCCATTTCTTTGTTCCCAGTTATGACTTCCCCTGATTCTGACTGCAGGGGACCTACGTTTGTCTTTACTAACCTTTTTCTCTTTACATACCTATAGAAACTTTTGCAATCCGCCTTAATGTTCCCTGCAAGCTTCTTCTCGTACTCCATTTTCCCTGCCCTAATCAAACCCTTTGTCCTCTTCTGCTGAGTTCTAAATTTCTTCCAGTCCCCGGGTTCACTGCTATTTCTGGCCAATTTGTATGCCACTTCCTTGGCTTTAATACTATCCCTGATTTCCCTTGATAGCCACGGTTGAGCCACCTTCCCTTTTTTATTTTTACGCCAGACAGGAATGTACAATTGTTGTAGTTCATCCATGCGGTCTTTAAATGTCTGCCATTGCCCATCCACAGTCAACCCCTTAAGTATCATTCGCCAATCTATCCTAGCCAATTCACGCCTCATACCTTCAAAGTTACCCTTCTTTAAGTTCTGGACCATGGTCTCTGAATTAACTGTTTCATTCTCCATCCTAATGCAGAATTCCACCATATTATGGTCACTCTTCCCCAAGGGGCCTCGCACAATGAGATTGCTAATTAATCCTCTCTCATTACACAACACCCAGTCTAAGATGGCCTCCCCCCTAGTTGGTTCCTCGACATATTGGTCTAGAAAACCATCCCTTGTGCACTCCAGGAAATCCTCCTCCACTGTATTGCTTCCAGTTTGGCTTGCCCAATCTATGTGCATATTAAAGTCACCCATTATAACTGCTGCACCTTTATTGCATGCACCCCAAATTTCCTGTTTGGTACCCTCCCCAACATCACTCCTACTGTTTGGAGGTCTGTACACAACTCCCACTAATGTTTTTTGCCCTTTGGTGTTCTGCAGCTCTACCCATATAGATTCCACATCATCCAAGCTAATGTCCTTCCTAACTATTGCATTAATCTCCTCTTTAACCAGCAATGCTACCCCACCTCCTTTTCCTTTTATTCTATCCTTCCTGAATGTTGAATACCCCTGGACGTTGAGTTCCCAGCCCTGATCATCCTGGAGCCACGTCTCCGTAATCCCAATCACATCATATTTGTTAACATCTATTTGCACAGTTAATTCATCCACCTTATTGCGGATACTCCCTGCATTAAGACACAAAGCCTTCAGGCTTGTTTTTTTAACACCCTTTGTCCTTTTAGAATTTTGCTGTACAGTGGCCCTTTTTGTTCTTTGCCTTGGGTTTCTCTGCCCTCCACTTTTCCTCATCTCCTTTCTGTCTTTTGCTTTTGCCTCCTTTTTGTCTCCCTCTGTCTCCCTGCATTTGTTCCCATCCCCCTGCCATATTAGTTTAACTCATCCCCAACAGCACTAGCAAACACTCCCCCTAGGACATTGGTTCCGGTCCTGCCCAGGTGCAGACCGTCCGGTTTGTACTGGTCCCACCTCCCCCAGAACCGGTTCCAATGTCCCAGGAATTTGAATCCCTCCCTGTTGCACCACTGCTCAAGCCACGTATTCATCTGTGCTATCCTGCGATTCCTATTCTGACTAGCACGTGGCACTGGTAGCAATCCTGAGATTACTACTTTTGAGGTCCTACTTTTTAATTTAGCTCCTAGCTCCTTAAATTAATTTCGTAGGACCTCATCCCTTTTTTTACCTATGTCGTTGGTACCAATGTGCACCACGACAACTGGCTGTTCTCCCTCCCTTTTCAGAATGTCCTGCACCCGCTCCGAGACATCCTTGACCCTTGCACCAGGGAGGCAACATACCATCCTGGAGTCTCGGTTGCGGCCGCAGAAACGCCTATCTATTCCCCTCACCATTGAATCCCCTATCACTATCGCTCTCCCACTCTTTTTCCTGCCCTTCTGTGCAACAGAGCCAGCCACGGTGCCATGAACTTGGCTGCTGCTGCCCTCCCCTGATGAGTCATCCCCCCAACAGCACTCAAAGCAGTGTATCTGTTTTGCAGGGGCATGACCACAGGGGACCCCTGCACTACCTTCCTTGCACTACTCTTCCTGCTGGTCTTCCATTCCCTATCTGGCTGTGGACCCTTCTCCTGCGGTAAGACCAACTCGCTACACGTGCTACTCACGTCATTCTCAGCATCGTGGATGCTCCAGAGTGAATCCACCCTCAGCTCCAACTCCGCAACGCGGACCATCAGGAGCTCGAGGCGGATACACTTCCCGCACACGTCATCGTCAGAGACACTGGAAGTGTCCCTGAGTTCCCACATGGTACAGGAGGAGCATAACACCCGACCGAGCTTGCCTGCCATGACTTAACCCTTAGATACACTTAAATTGGCAACAACAATGTTAAAAGTTACTGACTAATATAAAAAGAAAAAGAAAAACTACTCACCAATAGCAGCCAATCACTTATCCCCTAGGTTGTGACGTCACCTTTCTGTTTCTTTCTACTTCTTTTTTGCCTTCTCCCTGTAGCTGCACAAGTACGCCTCTCCAACGAACTCCCGACGCCTCTCGCAGACTTTTATAGGCCTCCGACCCCGGACTCACGCCTCTCCAACGAACTGCCGACGCCTCTCGCAGACTTTTATAGGCCTCCGACCTCGGACTCACGCCTCTCCAACGAACTCCCGACGCCTCTCGCGGCCTTTTATAGGCCTCCGACCCCGGACTCACGCCTCACCAACGAACTCCCGACGCCTCTCGCGGCCTTTTATAGGCCTCCGACCCCGGACTCACACCTCTCCAACGAACTCCCGACGCCTCTCGCGGCCTTTTATAGGCCTCCGACCCCGGACTCACGCCTCTCCAACGAACTCCCGACGCCTCTCGCGGCCTTTTATAGGCCTCCGACCCCGGACTCACGCCTCTCCAACGAACTCCCGACGCCTCTCGCGGCCTTTTATAGGCCTCCGACCCCGGACTCACTCCTCTCCAACGAACTCCCGACGCCTCTCGCGGCCTTTTATAGGCCTCCGACCCCGGACTCACAAATCTTCTAAAATTTTTTGAGGATGTAACTAGTGGAGAGAACAAGGGAGAACCAGTGGATGTGGTGTACTTGGAATTTCAAAAGGCTTTTGACAAGGTCCCACACAAGAGATTAGTGTGCAAAATTAAAGCACATGGTATTGGGGGTAATGTATTGACATGAATAGAGAACTGGTTGGCAGACAGGAAGCAAAGAGTAGGGCTAAACAATCCTTTTCAGAATGGCAGGCAGTGACAAGTGGGGTGCCACAAGGTTCAGTGCTGGGACCCCAGCTATTTACAATATACATTAATGATTTAGATGAAGGAATTGAATGTAATATCTCCAAGTTTTCAGATGACACTAAACTGGGTGGCAGTGTGAGCTGTGAAGAGAATGCTAAGAGGCTGCAGGGTGACTTGGACAGGTTAGGTGAGTTGGCAAATGCATGGCAGATGCAGTATAATGTAGATAAATGTGAGGTCATCCACTTTGGTGGCAAAAACACAAAGGCAGAATATTATCTGAATGGCAGCAGATTAGGAAAAGGAGAGGTGCAACGAGACCTGGGTAACATGGTACATCAGTCATTGAAAGTTGTCATGCAGGTACTGCAGGCGGTGAAGAAGGCAAATGGCATTTTGGCCTTCATAGCGAGAGGATTTGAGTATAGGAGCAGGGAGGTCTTACTGCAGTTGTACAGGGCCTTGGTGAGGCCACAGCTTGAATATTGTGTACAGTTTTAGTTTCCTAATGTGAGGAAGGACATTCTTGCTATTGAGGGAGTGCAGCGAAGGTTCACCAGACTGATTCCCGGGATGGTAGGACTGACATATGTAGAAAGATTGGATCGACTAGGCTTATATTCACTGGAATTTAGAAGAATGAGAGTGGATCTCATAGAAACATATAAAATTCTGACGGGATTGGACAGGTTAACATAGAAACATAGAAAATAGGTGCAGGAGTAGGCCATTCGGCCCTTCTAGCCTGCACCGCCATTCAATGAGTTCATGGCTGAACATGCAACTTCAGTACCCCATTCCTGCTTTCTCACCATACCCCTTGATTCCCCTAGTAGTAAGGACTTCATCTAACTCCTTTTTGAATATATTTAGTGAATTGGCCTCAACAGCTTTCTGTGGTAGAGAATTCCACAGGTTCACCACTCTGTGGGTGAAGACATTCCTCCTCATCTCGGTCCTAAATGGCTTCCCCCTTATCCTTAGACTGTGTCCCCTGGTTCTGGACTTCCCCAACATTGGGAACATTCTTCCTGCATCTAACCTGTCTAACCCCGTCAGAATTTTAAACGTTTCTATGAGGTTCCCTCTCATTCTTCTGAACTGCAGTGAATACAAGCCCAGTTGATCCAGTCTTTCTTGATAGGTCAGTCCCGCCATCCCGGGAATCAGTCTGGTGAACCTTCGCTGCACTCCCTCAATAGGTTAGATGCAGGAAGAATATTCCCGATGTTGGGGAAGTCCAGAACTAGGAATCACAGTCTAAGGATAAGGGGTAAGCCATTTAGGACCAAGATGAGGAGAAACTTCTTCACTCAAAGAATAGTGAACCTGCGGAATTCTCTACCACAGAAAGATGTTGAGGCCAGTTCGTTAGATATATTCAAAAGGGAGTTACATGTGACCCTTACTGCTAAAGGGATCAAGGGGTATGGAGAGAAAGCAGGAATGGGGTACTGAGTTGCATGATCAGCCATGGTCATATTGAATGGTGGTGCAGACTCGAAGGGCCGAATGGCCTACTCCTGCACCTAATTTCTATGTTTCTATGTTTCTATGTTAGTCACCTGGTGAATGCAGCAATGTGTAGCATGCTGCGAGATGGAGCATATGTCCCTCGCTGATGCCTGAAAGGAACTGGAGGCATAGAAGGCAAGTGCCGCAGTCACTTTCACCTCGACAGGCAGTGCAGTCCTTTTGCTGCTGGTAGGCTGTTGGTCTACCTGAAGGAGCTGGCATATCTCTGTGACCACCTCTTTTCGGAAGCGCAGTCTTCTAATGCACTATGCCTCAGAGAGCTGGAGGTATGAGCGATGTTCCCTGTAAACTCATGGGGGGTAAGGCCTCCTTCCCATACGTATGCGACCTCTTCCATTACGTTGTAAATGATCAACAATACGCCTTCTTCCAACTTGAAGCTGCATGGCAATAGCAGCCAGGATTACTGGCTCCCAACCCAACATGGCCCCCATCTTTTAAAATGTCCTTAAATGTGCTTTGTAAACGAACTAGAAACTCACAAAACTGTCACTTTCAAAAGTATGCAGTAACGCAGCATTCTCCTCCCAATCCCTTTAATCACTCACAACTGCAACTTTCAACATGGCGGCGTTAGTGCCTGGTGCACCCTGGGTCCGACTGGTCTTTCTGGGCCGGTTCTTGGCCGGACGCTAAATCGGGTGAAATGCTCGAAGGTTCTGCCTGCGGCACTAGCGCAGCGATGCACGATGATTTACGTCATCCCAACAGTCAAACAGTAGCGGGTCGGTAAGTTTTAGCGCTGCCGCAAAACCGTTGCCGAAAATTCCGCCTGGGCGCAAAATGTTGTTTTATGCCCCCCCAAAAAAATCATTTTTGCACCCCGCCGAATTGCTAAATGGGGCACAAATCAGCTGAAAGTCCAGCCCAATAACTTGAAAAATCCTTGGCACTTTGGCAGACACAATTTATGATTTCAATCATTAGTCATCATAAAGTGCTGGCAGCGGTTGTGATGGCAACCAAGTCCCTTCCATAAGTTTAACCTGTCAACAAGATAAGTTTGTGTGCTGTGACATATAAATGTTCTTGTGGTCAAAGCAAGCTGATCGGAAAAGAACAGAACCGGTGAGGTCAGAGACTTTAACTGGCATGAAACATTGCCTATTAATCTTATATAATAATGCCAAGATACTTTTTTTAGTTTTTCAATGATGAGGATGGCCTTGCCAAGGTCGAGATGAGAGTAAATGATAAATATCAAGTAATTATCTGCCATCTAGCACATCTGTCACATGCTAGATGTCAAATACCAGATGCCACTTCTTTACAGATGCAAACTTATTGGGAATAAAATAGAAAGGATGCTGTCTTGTTGACCTAGGGCCTGAAATTAACAAGAACTGTCCAAACTGCAATTAAACTCAGATTGCCCTCAGTGTCAGCCTTGGCTCAGTGCATAGAACTCTCGCCTCTGCATCATAAGGTTGTGGGTTCAAGTCCTAATCCAGGGACTTGAGCACAAAAATCTAGGCTGACACTCCAGTGCAGTACTAAGGGAGTGCTGCGCTGTCAGAGGTGCTGTCTTTCAGATGCGGTGTTAAATTGAGGTCCTGCCTACTCTTTCAGGTGGATGGAAAAGATCCCACGGCACTATTTTGAAGAAGAGCAGGGGAGTAATCCCTCAATCAACGTAACTAAAACAGATTATCTGGTCATTATCTCATTGCTGTGTGTGGGAGCTTGCTGTGCACAAATTAGCTGCCGCGATTCCTACAGTACAAAAGTGACTACGAGATTCAATGCAGCCTTCGGCCGCCTGAGGAAAAGAGTGTTTGAAGACCAGGCCATCAAATCTGCTACCAAGCTCATGGTCCACAGGACTGTAGTAATACCCGCCCGCCTAAATGGCTCAGAGACATGGACCATGTACAGTAGACACCTCAAGTCACTGGAGAAATACCACCAATGATGTCTCCGCAAGATCGTACAAATCCCCTGGGAGGACAGATGCACCAACGTTAGCGTCCTCAACCAGGCCAACATCCCCAGCATTGAAGCACTGAACACACTTGATCAGCTCCGCTGGGCAGGCCACATTGTTGGCATGCCACTTGGAATTCCTTCACGTAAAATGAGCCAAAGGTGGGCAGAAGAAACGTTACAAGGACACCCTCAAAGCCTCCCTGAAAAAGTGCAACATCCCCACTGACACCTGGGAGTCCCTGGCCAAAGTTCGCCCTAAGTGGAGGAAGTGCATCCAGGAGGACGTTGAGCACCTCGAGTCTCATCGCCGAGAGCATGCAGAAATCAAGCGCAGGCAGTGGAAAGAGCATGCGGCAAATCTGTCCCACCCTCCCTTTCCCTCAACGACAGGGACTGTGGCTCTCGTATTGGACTGTTCAGCCACCTAAGGACTCATTTTTAGAGTGGAAGCATGTCTTCCTCGATTTTGAGGGACTGCCTATGATGATGACGGTACAACAGTGACTACACTCCAAAAGTACTTCATTGGCTGTAAAGTGCTTTGGAACGCCCAGTGGTCGTGAAAGGCGCTATATAATGCAAGTCTCTCTTTCTTTCAGCTTGTGTTTACTTAACAACAAATATTGTTGGGGATCTCATAGAAACATTTAAAATTCTGATGGGTTTAGACATGTTAGATGCAGGAAGAATGTTCCCAATGTTGGGGAAGTCCAGAACCAGGGGTCACAGTCTAAGGATAAGTGGTAAGCCATTTAGGACCGAGATGAGGAGAAACTTCTTCACCCAGAGAGTGGTGAACCTGTGGAATTCTCTACCACAGAAAGTTGTTGAGGCCAATTCACTAAATATATTCAAAAAGGAGTTAGATGTAGTCCTTACTACTAGGGGGATCAAGGGTATGGTGAGAAAGTAGGAATGGGGTACTGAAGTTGCATGTTCAGCCATGAACTCATTGAATGGCGTTGCAGACTCGAAGGGCCGAATGGCCTACTCCTGCACCTATTTTCTATGTTTCTATGTTTCTATGTTTCTATCCTTTGGGGGCAAATTCGGTGTCCAGCGTTCATCGAGCAGAGCATCCACTCCGTGTTGGCGGGAGGCCTGATCCATTTTCACTGGGCCTTAGTTTATTGTGTATGGCGAGCTGCCAGTGCTTAACTGAAGCTCGCTGATTAGGCAGCAGGAAATATGTCAGTTCTTCTGTGGAGTTGAGCTGGAAGTCTTCTTTCAGAGGAGGATGGAGTACTCCCGGGCGAACTCGAAGGCCTGGCCACAGGCAGGGAGACACTAGTGGGCTGTGAGGCGGATTCATGGTCCTCCTGGCTGCACACAAATTACTGGCAAAGCTGTTTCTTTTTTGGAGCAGCCTGCAGCGGTCGCTTAAGGGAGCACTGGTTCAGCACTCAGCCCCACTGGACGTACCCCGTCAAAGACCAAAATTGCATTGGGCTCCTATATGTGTCTTAGCAGCCCAATTTAAATATGTTCATAAGCTGACTGTTGGATTGGGATGGCATCTCGGGCCACCAATTGCGAGGCACGCTTAACAATCAAGTTGGCCGGACCTTCCGTAGTGTAAGGGATAAATTGTAAGAGCTGCAAAGTGTAAGGGATAAATTGTAGGAGTTGCAAATAGGTGGTCAGAACAATGCTGAAGATAGTGAAGTAATCAGTATTAAGGTCTGAGAAATTGTCAATGTATGTAACACTTGCTTATGTAGATATAGCACAAAGCAATAACACATTGAACTGTATCCTTAACCTTAGTAACACTTAAACAGCGAAGGTCAGCAGTTGTTGATGAGAAGTCTCTGTGGAAGAGATAAGGAAGCCAGTATTTTGGTACAGTGACTCTAGGCATCGGATAGACTGGGATAGAGGGCAAATAATGGAACAACACTGTTATGTATGGAGAAAGAGTCAGACTGAACACTGTGAGCTCAAAGTAAAGTGTGACCTTAATCTTTTATTGCAGGTCTCCAGAGTGCCTCTCCAACCTGTGAAGCACTCTTAAATACCTGTGCTCCCAAGGGATTATGAAATCCCTTGGGACTCCAGGGAATGAGGCCTCTGCTGGCTGGACAGAGTAGATACAAAACAACATTCCCCCCACAAAGTCAATAGTGTAACTATTTTCAATGTGAATCGATCTGCGGTCCTTCTTGCCCTGGTTGATCGTCTCGGTGTGAAAGCTGGTATTGTTGAATCATTTGTTGGGCCCTTGCTGGGCTGCTGTGCAGCTGGCCTTGCTGGGCTGCCTGGTGTGTTGGGCCCTGCTGGGCTGCAGTGGATGATGGGTTCTGCTTCGTGGTCAACCGTGGTGTCAGTTGCCACTGGTGTGTGTGTTGGGGGATCAAAAAAGGTAGGGTCCAAGGTGGGTTGCTCAGGGTAGTTCGTGAATCTGAGTTTGATTTAGTCGAAGTGTTTCCAGTGAATGAGTCTATTTGAAAGTTTGAACTGAAACACCCTGCTCCTCTCTTTGGCCATGATGGTGTGGGAAGCCACTTGGGACCTTGTCCATAATTTAATACAAATACATGATCATTGACTTCAATCTCGCGTGACACATTTGTGCTATCATGGTATACACGTTGTTGAAGCTGCCTGCACTCTACCTGTTCATGTAGATCAGGATGAACTAACGAGAGACTTGTTTTAAGTGCTCTTTTCATGAGCAGTTTAGCAGATGAGTGAGTGGGTTCTCGTGCGATAGCGAAGCAGGACTCGGGATAGGCGAGTCTGCAGTGAGCGTACAGTTACCCTCGTCAAGCCTTGCT
This sequence comes from Pristiophorus japonicus, assembly GCF_044704955.1. Lineage (NCBI taxonomy): Eukaryota > Metazoa > Chordata > Chondrichthyes > Pristiophoridae > Pristiophorus > Pristiophorus japonicus. Next base: position 32,168,349 of record NC_091985.1, read on the forward strand.
TGATGGTTTGCACAGCTCTCTCTGCCTGACCATTGGACACTGGTTTAAACGGGGCAGATGTGACATGTTTGATCCCGTTGCGGGTCATGAATTCTTTGAACTCAGCACTGGTAAAACATGGCCTGTTGTCGCTCACCAGGACATCGGATAAGCCGTGTATGGCAAACATGGCCCGCAGGCTTTCAGTGGTGGCAGCGGACATGCTTGCCGACATTATCTCACATTCAATCCACTTGGAGTATGCGTCTACAACCACAAGGAACATTTTACCCAAGAACAGGTCTGCATAGTCAACGTGTACCCTAGACCATGGTTTGGAGGGCCAAGACCATAAACTTAGCGGCGCCTCCCTGGGTACATTGCTTAACTGCGAGCATGTATTACATCTGTGAACGCAGGACTCTTAAGTCCGCATCGATACCGGGCCACCACACTTGGGATCTGGCTATCGCTTTCATCATTACGATGCCTGGGTGGATACTGTGGAGGTCATTGATGAAGGTATCTCTGCCCTTCTTGGGGACGACTACTCAATTGCCCCATAGAAGGCAGCCTGCCTGTATAGATATTTCATCTTTGCGCCGCTAGAATGGCTTTATCTCTTCCTGCATTTCCACTGGGACACTGGACCAGCTCCCGTGAAGCACACAGCTTTTGACTAGAGATAATAAGGGGTCCTGGCTTGTCCAGGTTTTGATCTGCCAGGCAGTGACGGGTGATTGCTCACTCTCAAATGCTTCCATAACCATGGCTAGATCTGCGGGCTGCGTCATTTCCACCCCCATGGTGGGCAATGGCAGCTTACTGAAAGCATCGGCGCAGTTTTCTGTGCCTGGCCTGTGATGGATGGCGTAGTTGTATGCGGACAACGTGAGCACTCATACCGATGCGTTGGTATTTATCCCTTTGCTCTCAGAAAACAGGGATATAAGTGGCTTATGGTCTGTTTCCAATTCGAATTTTAACCCAAACAGGTATTGATGCATTTTCTTTGCCCCATAGACATGCTAACGCTTCTTTTTCAATCATGCTGTAGGCTCTCTCGGCCTTAGACAGACTCCTGGATGCATAAGCAGCCGGTTGCAGTTTCCCAAAATTATTAGCTTGTTGCAATACATACCCGACGCCTTATGACGACGCATCACATGTTAGTACCAAATGCTTACATGATCATACAATACAAGCAATTTGTTTGAGCATAACAATTTTCTCGCTTTTACAAAGGCATTTTCTTGGCTTTTGCCCCAAACCCATTCGCCCCCTTTTCATAGTAAGACAGATAGTGGTTCTAGCAGGGTGCTGAGACCCGGTAAGAAGTTATCAAAGTAGTTCAAGAGTCCCAGAAATGACCGCAGCTCCATCACGTTCTGTGGCCTCGGTGCGTTCTCGATTGCCTCCGTCTTCGCGTTGGTGGGCCTAATGCCATCCGCCGCAATCCTCCTTCCCAGGAACTCCACTTCAGGTGTCAGGAAAACGCACTTCGAGCATTTTAACCTGAGCCCCACGTGGTTGAGTCGACTAAGAACCTCCTCCTGGTTCTGCAGGTGTTCGACTGTGTTCCGACATGTGACCAAGATGTCGTCCTGGAAGACCACGGAGTGCGGGACCGACTTCAGTAAACTTTCCATGTTTCTCTGGAATATCGCCGCCGATGATCGGATTCCAAACGGGCATCTGTTATAAACAAAAAGACCTTTGTGCATGTTGATGCAGGTGAGGGCCTTCGATGATTCCTCCAGTTCCTGTTCATGTAGGCTGAAGTCAGATCCAGCTTCGTGAATGTTTTTCCTCCCGCCAGCGTTGCAAAGAGGTCGTCGGCCTTTGGTAGTGGGTATTGGTCCTGCAGGGAGAAACGATTGATAGTTACTTTATAATCGCCACAGATTCTGATGGTGCCGCCTCCCTTGAGGATTGGGACAATAGGACTGGCCCACTCGCTGACCTCGATCGGTGAAATGATGCCCTCTCGTTGCAGCCGGTCTACCTCAATCTCTACCCTTTCTCTCATCATGTACGGTACAGCTCTCGCCTTGTGATGGATGGGTCGCGCCCCCAGAATTAGATGGATCTGCACTTTTGCTCCTTGGAATTTCTCGATGCCTGATTTGAACAGTGAAGGAAATTTGTTTAAGACCAGGGCACATGAAGTGTCGTCAGCGGGCGATAATGTTCGGACATCGTCCCAGTTCCAGCGTATCTTTCCCAGCCAGCTCCTGCCGAGCAGCATTGGACCATTGCCCGGTACCACCCAGAGTGGTAGCTTGTGCACCGCTCCATCGTAGGAGACCTTTACGGTAGCACTGCCGATTACAGGAATCAGTTCTTTTGTGTAAGTTCTTAGTCTCGTGCGAACTGGAGTTAAGACTGGCCTTGAGGCCTTGTTGCACCACAACCTTTCGAAAGCCTTTTTGCCCATGATGGATTGGCTCGCGCCCGTGTCCAGCTCCATTGACACCGGGAGTCCATTTAGTTCAACATTCAGCATTATCAGCGGACAATTTGTGGTGAATGTGTGCACCCCATGTACCTCTGCCTCCTCTGTCTGAGGCTCTGGTTCATAGTGATCCTCCGTGGATCTGTCCTCCTCTGCAACGTAGTGGTTTGTAGGTTTAACAGGCTTAGCAGCTTGCCTGCACACTCATTGGAGGTGTCCCATTGTTTCACAGCCCTTACAAACGTACTCTTTGAATCGGCATGAATGGAAACGATGATCACCCCCGCAGCGCCAACAAGGTGTTAATGGCTTTGCATTCATCACCCTTGATAGTGGACTCTGAGACATCTGCAGTCGTGTCGCTGCAGGTATGTGTGATCTGCCCTGTATGATACAATTCGAAAACAACATCACTTTGTTCACAGTACTTGTAGCAGCACTTGTGTGCTGAGAGATTTCCTTTGCATTGTCACTGGTCTATCGCTATGGCCTTACTCAAGGTTGGGGTCTCTACAGTCAAAAGCTTGCGAAGTATGGTTTCGTGGCCAATGCCAAGTACAAAAAAGTCTCTGAGTATGTGCTCCAAATGTCCTTCAAATTCACAATGTCTTGCAAGGCGTCTCAGCTCGGCGACATAATTCGCCACTTCCTGGCCTTCAGACCTTTTGTAGGTGTAGAACCGGTACCTCGCCATCAGAATGCTTTCCTTTGGGTTTAAATGCTCTCGTACCAGTGTGCACAAATCGTCGTATTATTTCTCCGTGGGTTTCGCTGGAGTGAGTAGATTCTTCATGAGACCATACGTTGATGCCCCACAGACGGTGAGGAAGATCGCTCTACGTTTGGCAGCGCTCTCTTCCCCATCTAGCTTGTTGGCCACAAAGTATTGGTCGAGTCTCTCCACAAAAGTTTCCCAATCATCTCCCTCCAAAAATTTCTCCAGGATGCCCACTGTTCTCTGCAAGTTTGGATTCACTAGCTGTATCTCGTCGCCAGTTGTTGCGTATGGAGAAAGAGGCAGACTGAACACTGTGAGCTCAAAGTAAAGTGTGACCTTGGTCTTTTATTGCAGGTCTCCAACCCGTGAAGCCTTCTTAAATACCTGTGCTCCCAAGGGATTATGGGATCCCTTGGGACTCCGGGGAATGAGCCCTCTGGTGGCTGTACAGAGTAAATACAAGTCCACATACATAACAAACACAATTATGGGAGATGGACAATTGCATATACCTCTCAGAGCCAGTCTGATAAGAGTCGACAAATCAACGTAACTTCGCTGATAGCAATAGATCTATCGATGATTTTGTAGGAGCGTAGCTCCTCGCCAAAACCTATATAAATTATACTTGAAAACTCTTGTATTTCGGAGGTTTAGACTGAACCTTCCCGTGCATTGCTCGTAATAAAGCTGGTAAGCCTGAGGTTTCGTTTGTTTACTTCTGTGGTCGTTATACAGTGGGAGCTGGGCGAGGTGTCGATTAACTATATCAGTTAATCTACCCTAGGGAAGAGAAACCTTCCTTTTACCCCAACAGACGGGCGAGGTGTTGACTACCTATACCAGGTAGTCCGCCCCGAGGGAGAAAAGCCTCCTTTTTACCCCTGCACGTAAACAAATTTGGCTTCCAGCTGACCCAATCATGTTGATAAATGGGGTGGTAGGCTGACAAAAATATCCCCAAGTTCTTTAATGGAACACAGCTTCACCTTAGTAACATAGAAATACATTGCACATTATATAGTATAATACTCCCGTCTTCATCACACGAAAACATAACTTCAGTTTCCACGCTGACGACACCCAGCTCTACCTCACCACCACCTCTCTTGACCCCTCTACTGTCGCTAAATTGTCAGACTGCTTTTTCCGGCTTCCAGTACCGGATGAGCAGTATTTTCCTCCAACCAAATATTGGGAAGACCAAAGCCAGTGTCTTCGGTTCCCGCCAGAAGCTCCATTCCCTAGAGCCACTGACTCTATGGCAGCTGGCAGCTGACTGTGGCTGAACCAGAATGTTCGAAACCTTGGTGTCCTATTTAACCCCGAGATGAGCTTCTGACCACATATCCACGCCATCACTTCGACTGCCTGTTTCCATCTCCGGAACATCGCTTGACTCCGCCCTGCCTCAGCTCATCTGTTGCTCAAACCCTCATCCATGTCTTTGTTACCTCTAGACTTGACTATTCCAATGCACTCTCTTTTTATATCCTTCATAAACTTGAGGACATCCAAAGCTTTAATGCCTGTGTTCTAAATCCGTAAGATATCTGTGCTCCACTAATTCTGGCCTCTTGAGCAACCCCGATTTTAATCACTCCACTAGTGGTGGCCGTGCCTTCAGCTGCTGAGGCCCTAAGTTCTGGAATTCTCTCCCAAAACCTCTCTGCCTCTCTACTTCTCTAAGGCGCTTCTTAAAATCTACCTCTTCAATCAAGTTTTTGGTCATCTGTCCCAATATCTCCTTATATGGCTCGGTATCAAATGTTGTTTTATAATAAATAAAATGAAGGCATGGCAGGCCTGCTTGGTCCAGCAGAATGCACATCCTGTGCCATGTGGGAAATCCAGGATGCTTCCCGTGTTCTGGACAACCTCGTGTGCAGGAAGTGTCATCAGCTGGAGGAGCTCGAGCTCCGGGTTTCGGAGCTTGAGCAGCAGCTGGCATCACTGCGGTGCAATCCACGAGACTGAGAGCTTCGTGGCCAGCACAGTTCAGGAGGTGGTCACCCCACAGATAAGGAGTGTGCGGGGAGAGGGGGAATGGGTGACCGCCAGACAGAAAAGAAGGACCAAGCAGATAGTGCAGGAGTCAACTGAGTGCATCTCGCTCTCCAACCAGTATTCAGTTCTGAGTACTGATAAGGGCGATGGTTCCTCTGGGGAGTACAGCCAGAGCCAAGTCTATGCCACCACGGGTGTCTCAGGAGGAAGATAGGGAAAGCAATAGTGGTAGGGGATTTAATAGTTAGGGGAGGAGACAGCATTTCTGCGGCCACAGACGTGATTCCAGGATGGTATGTTGCGTCCCTGGTGCCAGGTTAAGGATGTCACTGAGCGACTGCAGAACATTCTAATGGGGGAGGGTGAACAGCCAGAGGTTGTGGTCCATATTGGTACCAACGACATAGGTAGAAAGAGGGATGAGGTCCGGCAGGCAGATTTTAGGGAGCTAGGAATGGGATTAAAAAGCAGGACCTCAAACGTAGTAATCTCCGGATTACTCCTGGTGCCACGAGCTAGAAATAGGATAGAGCAGATGAATGCATGGCTGGAGAAATGGTGGAGGAGGGAGGGCTTCAGATTCCTGGAACATTGGGGCTGTTTTTGGGTGAGGTGGGATTTATACAGGCTGGACAGGTTGCACCTCAACAGAGCCGGGATCAATATCCTCACGGAGAGGGTTGCTAGTGCTGTTGGGGAGGGTTGAAACTAGCTTGGCAGGGGGATGGGCACCAGGATGCAGCAGTAGAAAGGAGAAACAAAAGGCAGAAAGGATTGGGAGAGATGGATAGCACTAAAGCAAGAAATTGTAAGGCATTAGGTGGGGTCAGACTAAAAGAGAATACAGGATGTTCTAAGATAGGTTTACAGTGTATGTATATGAACGCACAAAGCGGAGTAAACAAGGTTGGTGAGCTGCAGGCACAAATAGCCACATGACAATATGATGTTGTGGCAATAACAGAGACCTGGCTTAAAAAAAGGTTAGGATTGTGTATTAAATATTCCTGGATATAGGGTGTTCAGGAAAGATAGGGAAGGGAAGATGGGAGGTGGTGTGGCAGTATTGGTTAAGGAGAATGTTACTGTGCTGGAGCGAGGATGCCCTGGAGGGGTCACGGACAGAATCTATTTGGTTTGAGTTAAGAAATAATAGAGGTGCCATTACACTACTAGGTGTATTCTATAAACCACCAAATAGTGGGGAAATTATGGAGGAGCAAATTTGCTGAGAAATTACAGAGCGGTGCAAGAAATGTAGAGTAGTGATAATGGGGGACTTCAACTATCGTAATATAGACTGGGATAATAATAGTGTAAAAGGCAGAGAGGGGGAAGAATTTCTGTAAAGTGTTCAGGAGAACTTTCCTGATCAATATGTTTCTGTCCCAACAAGCAAGGAGGCATTGTTGGATCTGGTTCTGGCGAATGATTTAGGTCAAAAGGAGCAAATGTTAGTAGATGAACATTTAGGGAACAGTGATCATAATATTATAAGGTTTAGGTTAGCTATGGAAAAGGACAGGGAGCTATCTAGAGTAAAAATACATAATTGGAGGAAGGCAAATTTCAGTGGGATGAGAACGGATCTGGCCCGGGTAAATTGGAATCAAAGATTGGCAGGCAAAACTGTAGTGGAACAATGGGCTGCCTTTAAAGAGGAAATAGTTCGGGTACAGTCAAGGTACATTCACACAACATAAAAACATAGAAATATAGAAAATAGGTGCAGGAGTAGGCCATTCGGCCCTTCAAGCCTGCACCACCATTCAATAAGATCATGGCTGATCATTCCCTCAGTACCCCTTTCCTGCTTTCTCTCCATACCCCTTGATCCCTTTAGCCATAAGGGCCATATCTAACTCCCTCTTGAATATATCCAATGCACTGGCATCAACAACTCTCTGCGGCAGGGAATTCCATAGGTTAACAACTCTCTGAGTGAAGAAGTTCCTCCTCATCTCAGTCCTAAATGGCCTACCCCTTATCTTAAGACTGTGTCCCCTGGTTCTGGACTTCCCCAACATCGGGAACATTCTTCCCGCATCTAACCTGTCTAGTCCCGTCAGGATCTTATACGTTTCTATGAGATCCCCTCTCATCCTTCTAAACTCCAATGTATAAAGGCCCAGTTGATCCAGTCTCTCCTCATGTCAGTCCAGCCATCCCTGGAATCAGTCTGCTGAACTTTCACTGCACTCCCTCAATAGCAGGAACGTCCTTCCTCAGATTAGGAGACCAAAACTGAACACAATATTCCAGGTGAGGCCTCACCAAGGCTCTGTACAACTGCAGTAAGACCTCCCTGCTCCTATACTCAAATCCCCTAGCTATAAAGGCTAACATGCCATTTGCCTTCTTCACCGCCTGCTGTACCTGCATGCCAACTTTCAGTGACTGATGACCCATGACATCCAGGTCTTGTTGCACCTCCCCTTTTCCTAATCTGTCGCCATTCAGATAATATTCTGCCTTCGTGTTTTTGCCACCAAAGTGGATGACCTCACATTTATCCACATTATCCTGCATCTGCCATGCATTTGCCCACTCACCTAATCAGTCCAAATCACCTTGCAGCCTCTTAGCGTCCTCCTCACAGCTCACACCGCCACCCAGTTTAGTGTCAACTGCAAACTTGGAGATATTACACTCTATTCCTTCATCCAAGTCATTAATGTATATTGTAAAGAGCTGGGGTCCCAGCACTGAGCCTGGCGGCACTCCACTAGTCACTGCCTCCCATTCCAAAAAGGAACCTTTATCCCGACTCTCTGCTTCCTGTCTGCCAACCAATTTTCTATCCACGCCAGTACATTACCCCCAATACCATGTGCTTTGATTTTGCACACCAATCTCTTATGTGGGACCTTGTCAAAGGCCTTTTGAAAGTCCAAATACACCACATCCACTGGTTTTCCCTTGTCCACTCTACTAGTTACATCCTCAAAAAATTCCAGAAGATTTGTCAAGCATGATTTCCCTTTTATAAATCCATGCTGACTTGGACCGATCCTGTCACTGCTTTTCAAATGCGCTGCTATTTCATCCTTAATAATTAATTCCAACATTTTTCCCACTACTGATGTCAGCTACCCTCCAGTCCATAGGAACTGATCCAGAGTCGATAGACTGTTGGAAAATGATCACCAATGCATCCACTATTTCTAGGGCCACTTCCTTAAGTACTCTGGGATGCAGACAATCAGGCCCTGGGGATTTATCGGCCTTCAATCCCATCAATTTCCCCAACACAATTTCCCGCCTAATAAGATATCCTTCAGTTCCTCCTTCTCACTAGACCCTCGGTCCCCTAGTACATCTGGAAGGTTATTTGTGTCTTCCTTCGTGAAGCCATAACCCAAGTATTTGTTCAATTGGTCTGCCATTTCTTTGTTCCCCATTATAAATTCAGTTGAGTCTGACTGCAAGGGACCTACGTTAAAAAAAATTTTACATTCTAAAGCCGTTTTGTTGCACAAATTATAACTTAAAATATAAAAGTATTCATATCTAAATTACTTATTTTAAAATTAAAAACTTGAGAACTGGACCAATTCTCAAAATTTGGTATTCTAGGTTCATGTAATTTCAAAAGGCATTAAAAAAAATTAGTTTCTAGTTTCAGACAGCATCCCAGTACAAATAAGTCACTGTTAAGATTTCTCTCATAAGTCTAAACTATTATGCTTCTACTCTTCACATATCTATAGAAGCTTTTGCAGTCGTTTTTTATGTTCCCGGCAAGATTCCTCTCGTACTCTATTTTTCTCCTCCTAATTAAACCCTTTGTCCTCCTCTGCTGAATTCTAAATTTCTCCCAGTCCTCAGGTTTTCTGCTTTTTCTGGCCAATTTATATGCCTCTTCCTTGGATCGAACACTATCCTTAATTTCCCTTGTTAGCCACGGTTGAGCCACCTTCCCCGTTTTATTTTTACTCCAGACAGGGATATACAATTGTTGAAGTTCATCCATGTGATCTTTAAATGTTTGCCATTGCCTATTCACCGTCAACCCTTTAAGTATCATTTACCAGTCTATTCTAGCCAATTCACGCCTCATACTGTCGAAGTTAGCTTTCCTTAAGTTCAGAACCCTAGTTTCTGAATTAACTGTGTCACTCTCCATCTTAATAAAGAATTCTACCATATTATGGTCACTCTTCCCCAAGGGGCCTCGCACAACAAGATTGCCAATTAGTCCCTTCTCATTACACATCACCCAGTCTAGGATGGCCAGCTTTCTAGTTGGTTCCTCGACATATTGGTCAAGAAAACCATACCTAATACACTCCAGGAAATCCTCCTCCACCGCATTGCTACCAGTTTTGTTAGACCAATCTATATGTAAATTAAAGTCGCTCATGATAACTGCTGTACCTTTATTGCACACATCCCTTATTTCTTGTTTGATGCTGTCCCAAACCTCACTACTGTTTGGTGGTCTGTACACAACTCCCACTAGCGTTTTCTGCCCTTTGGTATTCTGTAGCTCCACTCATACCGATTCCACATCATCCAAGCTAATGTTCTTCCTTACAATTGCATTAATTTCCTCTTTAACCAGCAACACCACCCCGCCTCCTTTTCCTTTCTGTCTATCCTTCCTAAATGTTGAATACCCCTGGATGTTGAGTTCCCAGCTTTGGTCACCCTGGAGCCATGTCTCCGTGATGCCAATTATATCATACCCGTTAACTGCTATCTGCGCAGTTAATTCGTCCACCTTATTCCGAATACTCCTCGCATTGAGGCACAGAGCCTTCAGGCTTGTCTTTTTAATGCACTTTGCCCCTTTAGAATTTGGCTGTAATGTGGCCCTTTTGGGGGAAAGGTAGGGCAAGTAAGGTCAGAGCTCCCTGGATGACGAAAGAGATAGACAGTAAGATGAAGCAGAAAAAGAACGTGTATGACAGGTGTCAGGTCAAGAATACATCTGAGAATCAGGCTGAATATAGAAAGTTCAGAGGAGAAGTGAAAAAGAAAATAAGAGGGGCAGATAGAGGTTATGAGAGTAGAATGGGAGCTAACATACAGGGTAATTCTAAAGTCTTCTATTAGCATATAAATAGCAAACGAGTAGTAAGAGGAGGGGTGGGGGCAATTGGGACCAAAAAGGAGAGCTACGTGTGGAGGCAGAGGATATGGCTGAGGTACTAAGTGAGTACTCTGCATCTGTCTTCACCAAGGAAGAAGATGCTGGCATAGACATAGTAAAAGAGGAGGGAACAGGAGATACTGGGATAAGAATTGATAAAGATGAGGTACTAGAAAGTTTGGCTGTACTTAAAGTAGATAAATCACCAGGACCAGATGGGATGCATCCTAGAACACTGAGGGAATGAAGGAAGAAATCGCAGAGGTACTGACCACAATCTTCCAATCTCCCTAGAAACGGGAGTGGTGCCAGAGGACTGGAGAATTGAAAATGTTACACCCTTGTTCAAAAAAGGGTGTAAAGATAAACCCAGCAAATACAGGCCAGTCAGTTTAATCTCGGTAGTGGGGAAGTTTTTAGAAACAATAATCCGGACAACATTAACAGTCATTTTGACAAATGTGAATTAACTAAGCAAAGCCAGCACGAATTTGTTAAAGGCAAATTGTGTTTAATCAACTTGATCGAGTTTTTGGATGAGGTAACAGAAGGTTGATGAGGGCAATGCGGTTGACATGGTGTATATGGACTTCCAAAAGGCATTCGACAAAGTGACACATAATAGGCTTGTCAGCAAAGTTGAAGCCCATGGAATAAAAGGGACAGTGGCAGAATGGGATATGAAATTGGCTAAGTGACAGGAAACAGAGAGTAGTTTTCGGACTGGAGGAAGGTATACAATGGTGTTCCCAGGGGTCGGTACTAGGACCACTGCTTTACTTGATTTATATTAATAACTTGGATGTGGGTGTAGAGGGTGCAATTTCTAAATTTGCAGGAGTATAGTGAACAGTGAGGAAGATTGTGATAGACTTCAAGAGGACATAGACAGAAGGTGGAATGGGTGGACACGTGGCAGCTGAAATTTAATGCAGAAAAGTGCGAACTGATATATTTCGGTAAAAAGAATGAAGAGAGGAAATATAACTTAAAGGGTACAATCCAAAAGTGGGTGCATGAACGGAGAGACCTCGGGGTATATGTGCATAAATCGTTGAAGGTGAGAGGGCAGGTTGGGAAAGTGGTGAAAAAAACTTCCGGGATTCTGGGCTTCATGAATAGAGGTAGAGAGTAAAAAAGCGTGGAAATTATGATGAACCTTTATAAAACACTGGTTCAGCCTCAACTGGAGTATTGTGTCCAATTCTGGGCACCACACTTTAGGAAGGCTGTGAAGGCCTTGGAGAGAGTGCAGAAAAGATTTACGAGAATGGTTCCAGGGATAAAGGACTTCAGTTAGATTCTAGAATGGTTCGCATGGATTAGAAGGAAGCTAATGTAATCCCACTATTTAAGAAAGGAGGGAGAGAGAAAACGGGGAACTACAGACCAGTTAGCTTGACATCAATAGTAGGGAAAATGCTCGAATCTATTATTAAGGACGTGGTAACAGGGCACTTAGAAAAGAATAATAAGATTGGGTAGAGTAAACATGGATTTATGAAAGGGAAATCATGTTTGACAAATCTGTTAGAGTTTTTTGACGATGTAACTATCAGAATAGATAAGGGGGAACCAGTGGATGTGGTGTATTTGGATTTTTAGAAAGCATTTGATAAGGTGCCACATAAGAGGTTATTAGACAAAATTAGGGCTCATGGGATTTGGGATAATATACTAGCATGGATTGAGAATTGATTAACGGACAGAAAACAGAGAGTAGGAATAAACGGGTCATTTTCATTTTGGCCGGCTGTAACTAGTGGGGTGCCGCAAGGATCGTGCTTGGGCCTCAGCTATTGACAATCTATATCAACGATTTGGATGAGGGGACCAACTGTAATATATCCAAGTTTGCTGATGATACAAAGCTAGGTGGGAATGTAGGTTGTGAGGAGAAGTGAGTGGGCAAGAACATGGCAAATGGAATATAATGTGGCGAAATGTGAAGTTATCCACTTTGGTGGGAAAAATAGAAAAGCAGAGTATTTTTTAAATGGTGAGAGATTGGGAAATGTTGGTGTTCAGAGGGACCTGGGTGTCCTTATACACGAAGTTAACATTCAGGTACAGCAAGCAATTAAGAAAGCAAATGGTATGTTTGGCTCAATTTTCTCCAGTATTTGCTCTGTTTTTTTTGGAATAAACTGCTTTTTCTGGCCTATCTTAAAAATCCCCAGTTTGCCCAATCAACTTCCACCTGCGTAGCTGACTTAGTTACGTTTTTGTTTAGGTAAGTTTTTTTTTGTTTAAAAGCCAGCTACGCCAATTCTGGCCATTTAGGCAACTTTGGCCAGCTAATAGTTACTCCATTTCTACTTAGGCCAGCATATGTGGACTCTCGAGAAAGTTAAAGAAATCGGCGCAGGTAAGGAATTTGGGGCAGGTAAGTGCAGCAGATGCCTGGACAGCAGCAGCAGGAAAGGTAAGAGAGAGGGGGTGGGGGAGGAAGAGAAAGGTGGGGGGAGGAAGAGGGGGTGGGGGGGAAAACCTTTCGGGTGTCGTTAGGTGCGAGGACTGGGAGGGAGGAGACCACTCGGCCTGGGCTAGGGGCGGGAGAACGAACCGGGAGGCTGAAGACAGGGCAGGTAGGTGGGTCATTTTGGCCTGGGATAGGTGCGGGCCGGCCCGCTGCCTTCCCAGGCCGAAAGGACCCCGCACCGGCCCGCTGCCTTTCGGTCCGCAATGGCAGCGGCTTCAATTTCCAGCCAGCTTCAGCCCTTTTTCAGTTTCTAACCTCAGCCCTTCTGAGCGTCCCTCATTACCCTAGCAGCATCAGTTTTTGGCGCAGGTCTTAAGCTCCACCCACAAAGCTTAAGGCCAATCTGCACTGCTCCAAATTCAAAGTTAATTCCGGCGAAACTTGGATTTTATTTTTTGCCGCATTTGGGCCACTAAAAAATTGTACATACCTCTTCAACTGCACCAACAATCACCCATGTGGACAACTGAGCCCGTTGTCTTTTTATTACAAGACGGTTTGAGTATGAGAACAAATATATCTTATTGCAATTATATAGTGCCTGGTGAGACCACACCTGGAGTAGTGTGGACAGTTTTACCTAAGGAAGAATATACTTGACATTGAGGGAGTGCAACAAAGGTTCACCAGACTGATTCCTGGGATCTAGTCATGATGCTCCGGCCACCATGGTGTGTGGGGTAGACCTGATGGACCATCTGGCCTTTTCCGGCCCGTCAATTTTGTACGTTTGTATCTTCGTATAACAACAACAACAAAAAGACTGCAGCAGATGGCAAATGATTGTAATGCGCGGATGGAGAAAGTCTGGTAAGGAAGGAAATTAAGAGAATGGCAAGGAAAGGGATTACTTGGGGGGGGGGGGAGCCTTTCGGGTGTAGTTAGTTGCAGGGGCTTTGTGAGAAACTCTGGTCTGTGCTCCTAGATGCACAGTGGTGTTTGAACAATTTATGATGATGGGAAGGGGGAAGGACAGAATGGGGGTTGGTAGAGATTCGTCAGCAAGTAAAATTGCTCGACAAATTCTTTTAGCAAGATGTAATATAGCCTGGAGATGTAGAGACATCTATGGCAATTATTTTAAGGTGAAAACCACTGAGTACTCTAATATGTATTTAACTGAATTTTCCAGTACTGTAAATCAGACTTGTCTTCAATGCAGTTACAAACACAGTCCTTTTTATGTCTAGTACGAAGCTGCAGCCCTTCCAGCTTCACCATTCAAAACAATTTACAAAGACACAGGCTCAACAACACAGATCACGCAAGGATTTCGTGAGCACAGTCCAGAACATAATGGTACTTGGGGTGGTGGTGGGGGAGGGGAAGGCCGGGGGGCCTGGGATGGGGGCGGGGCGGGGGTGGTTCGGGGGGAGGGGGCGGTGCGGAGGTGGTGAGAAGGGTTATCTTTGACATTGAGTAATATTATACCTCCAGCTATACATATCCACTTTAATCTCCATCTGGATAAAGTCACATGGGAATCATGCAAATCCTGTTGAAAATCTTCAGTTGAAGAAGGCTGATTCCTTTATAGGAGAATGCCTGAGGAGCTGCATTACAAAGATGGATTCACCCAGAACAACTTTGCCTTTATATAGCACCTTTAATGTAGTAAAACGTCCCAAGGTGCTTCATAGGAGTGAAATCAGACAAAGAAATTTGACAATAACCCAAAGAAGGAGACATTAGGACAGGTGACTATAAGCTTGGTCAAAGAGGTAGTTTGAAGGAGTGTCCTAAGGAGGAGAGAGAGTTGGAGAGGCGGAGAGGTTGAGGGAGGGACTGCCAGAGCTTGGGGCCCCAGAAAGCTGAAGGCATGGCTGCCACTGGTGAGGCGAAGGAGTTGGGGATGCTACAAGTAGCCAGAATTGGAGGAACGCAGAGTTCTCGGAGGATTGTTGGGTTGGAGGAAGTTACAGAGATAGGGAGGGACGAGGTTGAGAATTTTAAAATCGAGGCGTTGGTGGAACAGGAGCCAATGTTAGTCAGCGAGCACAGGGGTGATGGGTGAATGAGACTTGGTGCGAGTTTAGATACAGGTAGCAGAGTTTTGGATGAGCTCAAGCTTATGGAGGGTGGAAGATGGAATGCCAGCCAGGAGAGCATTGGAATAGTCAAATCTTGTGGTAACAAAAGTGTGGATGTGGGTTTCAACAGTGTTATGTCTGCATGTCTATGATGTACTGTAACACTAGACCTGAATGTACCTTCACCCTGTAGATACCATACCTGTACACCAGAGGGTGCTACTGCTAGAGACCTAAGGGTCACCTGTACACTGCAAATAACCAAGTACAAATGGGAGCTCACCTCTTGGTGTCCTCATTCTAGGAGCTACAATAAAGGACAACAGTCTATACAGTTCAAGTATCATACCTCTGCCTCGAGGAGTCATTAACAGAGTGCTTACATACAAAACAACTGGCGATGAGGTTACGAATTCCACGCACAACATGTCTAATCTCAGCAACTTCCAACAATTCACTGATGGGGAAGATTGGGATGCCTTTGTGGAAAGGTTAGAACACTTCTTCATCGCCAACGACCTGGATGGGGACTCACCGGCCACACTGGCAAACAAGCGCAGAGCCATCCTGCTCAGCAGTTGTGGGCCCACCATCCATGGCCTTGTCAGGGACCTGCTAGCCCCAGTGAAGACAACAACCAAGAGCTATGCGGAGCTCGTAACTCTAATACAAGAGCAACTGAAACCCAAACAGAGCATCCTCACAGCCAGGCACCGGTTTTACACTCACCGGCGGCCCGAAGGCCAAGAAATTGCTAAGTATGCTGCTGATTTTGGTGACCACCTCACCGAAGCACGAAAGTTCATTTTCATTATTGGAATCAGCCACGAGGGCCTCCTCCATAAACTGCTCTCTGCGGACATTACGGTCACCCTGCAGAAAGCAATCAAAGTGAGCCAGGCCGACATGATTTCGGTCTGCGACTCCAAACAAATGATGACCCACACCCAGGACTCTAAACTGATGAGCGCAGTGAACAGAATGGTGACTTACAAAGGCAGAAATGCTGCCCCGAGTCCCGCAACCCTGAGTCCGCCACATGGGACCAACCGGCTAGCCCCGTGTTGGCGCTGTGGAGGAAACCACAGGGCCCATCAGTGCCGATACAAAGACTATACCTGCAAAGGCTGCAACGCGAAAGGTCACCTTCAGAGAATGTGCAGAAAAAGTTTTACTCACCGCGTCGCTGAAGAGTTGGCCGATCACCTGGGCTCTGACACTGATGAAGATGAAGCTGGAAGAAGAGTACAGAATATATACCTGCTCCACCGAGAGTTCTCTGTGGAAGATGGAAGTGGACATCAACGGGGTTCCAGTTTCGATGGAGATCGACACAGGGGCGAGCCAGTTGTTGATGAATCAGATGGCCTTTGAAAAACTCTGGAACAATCCCGTCGAACGACTAAAACTGTTCCCAATCCAGGCAAAGCTGCTCACCAACACAAAAGGCACCATCCCAGTCGTTGGCAGCATGGACGTCCAGGTGTCCCATGGCGCGCGAAGTACAAGCTCCCCTTGTCTCGGCCGCACCACGATGCGAAGAACCTGGAATCAAAATGGCCGCGACCAGACCACGAGGGGCAGCGTTGGAGGAGTGACACGTGGCACCGAGCGGCGAACCGGATTGGAAGGCCCCCTTAAAGAAGACTGGGAACCCAAGGCAATTAAAGGGACAGTTCCACACTAGGCACAGCGATGCCAAGGACATTAAAGTTAAAAGTGCAGTAAGCGAATGCAGGTATGCAAATATAATGTTAAATGGTGATGCCGGAAAAACTAATGGAAAAAATGTAATGAATGCTTTTAAAAGTGATGTAAAGAACAAGCTTGTATCGTTAAATAATGATGCCAGAAATGTTAATATGATAAATGTAACCCTGTATGGAGACACCGAGACACAAGAAAGTGTAAAATGTGATAATGTGAAGAGAGATAACAGTGCAGAGTCAACTAGTTGCGATCAGAGCCAATGTGTCATGCATGTAAAAAGTAGACTGTTAAAGGACACCGGGTTCTACAGGTACAATGTCAATTCCAGAAAACCCCCCCCCCCCGTGGGAGACCCCCAGGTCCAGGGGGCTACCTGATCATGTAACCTGGGCTTTTGAGACAAATGTGATGCCCCAGGAAGGGCTCACACACACCCAGTGGGAACAGACCCACTGCAGGGCCAGCGGTCAATGGGCAGCACAGCCACCACCACTGGCAACCTGCCCCAGATCGGCCCTACACCCCCTGGCCACCAGGGCCAGCACCGGGAGCGAGAGGCCAGTAACCTCCAGCTTTCCCAGCGGAACCTGGGATGACCAGACTTCCACCACCAATGGAGGACAAGGAGCCCACACAGCCATGTGGTCCTGCCCACCACCAAACACCACCACTTACCCATGCTACAGTGTATGTACCTTACCCATTGCACTGGCTCCACCACTGAGGAATCTTCCAACAGTGACACCCACATGGTCTGTGTATGAGGGGGTGGGGGGGGGCCTAATGAATGAGGGCAGCCTCAAGCACAGGGATCACACCTGGCACCCACACAACCCTCACCACAGCCCACTTTTGATCACCTCCCCATGTCATGGCAATAAGGACTTGGGAAAGGCTTCGGGGGGAATGTTGCTATGTATGCATGTCAATGATGTACTGATGTACTGTAACACTAGACCTGAATGTACCTTCACCCTGTATCTACCATAGCTGTACACCAGAAGGTGCTGTTGCTGGAGGCCTAAGGGTCACCTGTACACTGCAGGTAACCCAGTATAAAAGGGAGCTCACCTCTTGGTGTCCTCACTCTAGGAGCTGCAATAAAGGACTAAAGTCTATACATTTCAAGTGTCATACCTGTGCCTCGAGGAGTCATTAACAGAGTGCCTATATACACAACAAACAGCAGATGGACTGTGGGAGGGCCGGAGATGGAAGACATTATAGAGGTGAAAGTGGGTGGTTTTAGTGATGGAGGGGACATGGGTTCAGAAGCTTAGCTCAAGGTCATTTTGGATGCCAAGGTTGTAGTAGTCTGGTTCAGCCTGAGACAGTGGCCATAGAGGAGGATGGAATCGGTGACTCGGGAACTGAATTTGTGACGGGGCTAAGAAAATGGCTTTGGTCATCTGTGGAAGTATCCTTAAGATAAGGTTCCTGTTTCAAGATGTCCTAAGTCTTTGGGGCTGTATTTGGTGGAAGTTGCGCCCACAGCCGCCAAGGTTCCACCGGAAATGTAGTTTTTTTGTCCGACTTCTCCGGAACCGCCCATCTGCCTTCCATGTTCCGCCCGGCGGGAGATTGGTTGCGGAGGTTCCGCCGACATCATGCCCTGCTGTCCGTCCATGCCGGAGGATGGAAATTCGCCATTTTCCTCAGGGATGATGGACTCAGATCGACCTGCCGCCGGCCAGAAGGACCGCTGGCAAAAAGCAGGTGTGCGCTGGCTGTGAATCGGCGGGCAGGGACATTGGCTCAGAGTGCTGCAGCGCTGCACATCCAGGTATCGGGCAGATACTGCAGCATTATCAGTGGCACTGTTCGAAAAAACATCGCCGAATGTTGTTTTATTTTCTTGATAATGCTTTTGTTTAACTGGTATCTGATAAAAGCAACTAAAATGTGTGCAAGCTTATGGTAACCATTTTGTTTTCACCTTGCTAAAACACCTTCATTTAAAACCACAATGGCCAAGGCCAAATAATGCTCAATAACGGAAAAGTATGCAGCGTATCACATTTTGTAAAGCCAAGCTCATTAATTAATTTTGTGACACAGTCATTGTAAGAGTTCTCAGAGAAGGACTAGAGATAACATAGAAGGTCAGAGGCGCAGACTTAGAATGATCTGTTGTAAGCCTGAGACAGTTGCAGACTCTCACAACATTTGTATGGGAGGGAAAGGGTATAAAGTGACAGCTATTCAACTTTGGGGGCAGCACTAATACAGAGGAATCTGAGGAAGGCCTACGGTCAACAGAACACAGCAAGAGACAAGCGCCGTGGTGACTCAGTGGCCTACCAATGAAGAGACTGTCACGATCGCGTTGTTAAGTATTATTTCTTTGTACTGCAAGGAAACTACTTAATAAAATCTGTTTTGCTTAATCACAAAGTACCTGTACCCAGCGTGCTTTGTTGTGGTCACGGACATGTGTATTCTGAGAGATGTAATAAATCTGACAGCTCGAATAAACCTCACAGCGCATAAAGAGTAATGTGGTGGACCTTAACCTGCACAGAAAGAGTTCAGATATGTTACTCCATATGACTCTGTTGAAGGGAAGGTGAGGTAGAGGAAGCAGCAATGAGTAGCGGAAGATGGTAAAGGCTCAATGGAGATGCCCTCCAAGAGTTTTGAGAGCATTTAATGTGGGACATATTTCGGGACATATTGTGACTGCGCAGATGGTATGGGATTATATTCGGGTGAATAAGTGAAAGTTAGAGGATATAAAGATATGGCACATCGTTGCAACTGATAGTCAGAAGAGCATTACATGAGGTATGGAAGACAGGAAAATACATTTAATGAAATGCAATGTAACTGATTAACATGTCATCTCAGGGGTGGCGCTCCACCATGTTTGGCCTCGGAAAAAGTGGGTTGAAGTGCAAGCCTTAAGGTCTGCCCTGCAAGTAGTTCAAGTGAGTGTCATTGAATGGCAGCCTTCCTGCATTGGTGACCCTTCCTTGTGTTGCGATGGCCTGATGACAGGACCCATTATACAGAGCAGTCACATGTGGATGGTAAGATATTTGTGATAAAGCTGATTACTGAGGGACAGATGTGTGTTTCTCACTAGACAGCACATATGACATCAAAATGCGATGCTGACCGAGAGGGTGAACAATGTGAGTGTATTTACAAGTGCAGAATTACAAAGGTGACATAATATTATAACATTTAGGAACATTTCCACCCACCAACACCCACCCCTCTACCCGCCACTTCCACCTCTCTTCCCCCGCCCGTGAAGTGAGGCCCATGTCCCTCTTCTTCGCCCTGCCTTCACCACGGCGACCCGCTCCCTTACCCCTCCCCACCTCTGCTTGATCAGGTTGTGCAGGAGGGCAGCCGGGTCTCTGCAGGCGTGTGCGTCTTGGCGGGAAGGTGGGGGACGTGACCGAAGGCTCCGGGATCTCCTGCTCCTCGGGATCTGTCTACCTTGAGGGTGTGGGATCGGGGGCTTATACGACGTACCCAGAAGCCATCTCTTGCCTCATCGCCTCAACACAGTAATGAGCCGGTCCATCCTGCTGCTGGGTGAAGGTGGCGAAGCTGGCAGCAATCCCAGCCATGGCCTGGAGCATATCGTGACCTATGTCCATGCTCGTCCATGACAGCTGGACCAGCTCCTGAATAGCAGAGAGCCGTCCTGCATCCTCAGCTGATTGCTTGGTCCTGGTGGGTTCAGGCGCCTTGGTTGCCTTCGCGCTACGGCCTCTGTGCTTGGAAGCCCTTTCTCGTGTGGAGTCCGTTTCAAACCCCAGGAACTTGGAGCCCGACGCCAAGGTTCTCCAGACAGTTGGCTCACATGGCAGGAGGCTTGTGTCATCCTCTTCCAGCTCCTCGAGTTCAAGGGGCTCAAACACAGGTCCTGCTCCCGCCTCTCTCTCGTCTTCTTCGTGGCTCTGGGTGGCGGAGTTGGGAGTGGTGGATATGGATGATCTGGAGGGGGGGGGGGGCGCGTGGTGTGAGGTGGATGAAGGAGCTGCTGTCTTGGGCTGGGGACAATATCAGGGTGGGAAACGTTGGGGTCTGACGTCTCCTTTGAATGCCAGAGGTGGATGGTGTGTATTGATCCGTGCTGTCCGAGTCATCATCTGCAAGTAGAGGACAACATTTCAGTCTGTAGCGGGGGGAGTGAGGGGGGGCGGGGTGCGGAGAGGGCGGGGGTGCTGGTCAAGCTGACATGTGAGCCGTGCCATTTCACATTGTGCTATCAAGGAGTTCCATCTCTACATGGGCTCACCAATAATGGCCGACAAAGTGTGCGTAAAAACGCAATTGCCTTAACATTACATGATCTTTCATGCCATGAGCATTGCTCACACCAGAGATTAGTATGACCTTACCGTGCTCTAGTACGGGATCTGCATCACCCTTTGTGGTTGCACAGCGGTGGTCACCCACCAATACTGAGGCAGCTTCTCCAGGCTGCTCAATTCGATCACATCTCCTGGGCCCCCTCCCGTGGCACACAGGCTTGCTGCCTTGGATGTATTTTTCTTCTGCACAAAGAAACATTGCAGCCTTTAGCCCCTTTGCTGATACCCCCCCCACACATACTCCCACACACACGCACATCTGGCGCAGAACCTTTTTGGAGTTGGACAGGAGGGGTGCAGTAAACTTGTATTCACTCTTACTGACGCCAACAAATCATTCCAACGTTTCCTGTATTGGTTCCCATCCCGCACAATGTTGCCCATTGAGGTCACGGCCTCGCCAATCTCCCTCCAAATGTGTCTGTATTGGGGTGGTAGAGGCTTTCCACAACCATCCCAGGTGAGGTATTTGTAGCTGCACTCCACCACCAACAATAGCTCCTCCAGTTCCTTATCAGTAAATCAGGGTGTTTGAGCCTGATTTTGACAATCTTCACTGAAGCTTTTTTCCCACTCACCCTCAATGATTAAAGGAATGGCTGCTGAAGCCGTTGTGGCTCTCAATTTGCAGCACTCCTTCCTCTCCAACTCGCAGCTGCAGGAGAGTGCTGTGTCTTTGAGCGCATGCACAGACGTCCCATGAGCCTCAAACGCGGCCAAACTGACGTCAGGTGGGTGAAAAAAGACTACAAAAAAAAAAAACCAAATCTCGCGCATGTGCCTTGCAGGGCCTTCGAAGTTCTCCGATTCGTGAGGCCTGCACCTGCCACCCACTGATGCCGCCGCCCGCTCCCGCTGTCTGCCGCTGCCGCCCACACAACCTCACCGAAAATGGCTCCCAACGGGACCCGGCGGCAGTGGGCACCAAAAAGGTAGGTGCCGCCAGGGGACTGCCGAAAAATGGGACCTTTGACATCCTTGCTTTGTTTCCATACTGAACTCAAAGTCTGGGGGGAGGATAGGGAGAGAGGGTGAGGGAGGAATACTACAGTTCTCATAAGGGCCACCATAAGGCCTGAGATTTTTTGACTGTGGTACACTTTCTTTAAAGTAACATAGTTGGTTGAACAGCGAATAAGAAAGGTAGAACGCTAGAAAAACAATTGTCTCCAATTCAGCTCTGCTGATTAGATTCAGATAGGTAGAGCATTGACTAGAATGTCCCAAAGGCTGAAGTAATATATTTGAAATCATTGACCCTGAAGAAGAATGAAATTAGGTCACTAGCAACTGGGCCTGCCTTTGTCACAAGTGATAAGCAAGTAAATGTCCAACCTTATCACGCTAATCATATTTGATAGCTGGAACTTTAGAGATCTTTGCCAAGATCAATTTAATAAGATGCTGCCTTTTGTTACAGAGGATAGCTAGCAGGGAAAACAAGGCAGTAAGACCTTGCTCATTCTTCTTTGCTTGGTTTCAGCCAGCAGCTATAACTGTGCTTGCTTTCAGTAATGCTTCAGAAAGGATGCGTTGTATGTAATCCTCCTCCAGAGGTAGTTTGTACGTGGGATCCAGAGATAAGCGGAGGCAACATACTTGAAGGTATTCTGGGTTTTGTCAGCATGTGCTGGTGCTGAGTAGCTTTAGTGCTGAGTAAATGTCCTCTCCTGAAATTTCTCACTGTTGCAACAGTTCCAAAAATTCTTGGTGTACATCTTGTTTCGATTGAGACTAGCAAATAAGTGACCCTGGAGCCAATTCTTGCAGCCCTTTAATTGCCCTGAATACTGGCTTCATGTCTTACAGTTTGAGTCATGTGTGGATGCTATGGACGGAGCTGTCACAATGTATAGTATTGTCAGAATAGTTACAACATGGAAGGCCGCCATTGGGCCCGTTGAGCCCAAACTGACTCTCAGCTAGTCCCACACCCTTGATCTTTCCCCGTAGCCATGCAAATTTTCTTCCTTTAGATACTTATCCAATTCCCTTTTGAAAGATAAGATTGAGTCTGCCTCCATCACCTTTTCAGGCAGTGCATTCCAGATCTCAACCACTCGCTGAGTAAAAAGGTTTTTCTTATGTTGCCTTTGGTTCTTTTGCCAATCACCTTAAATCTGTGTCCTCTGGTTCTCAACCCGTCCGCCAATGGGAACAGTTTCTCTCGATCTACCCTGTCAAGACACCTCATGATTTTGAACACCTCTATCAAATTTCCTCTCAATCTTCTCTGCTCCAGGGAGAACAACCCCAGCTTCTCCAGTCTATCAACGTAACTGAAGTCCCTTATTCTTATAAATCTTTTCTACTCTTTCTCTAAGGCCTTCACAAACTTCCTAATGTGTGGTGCCCAGAATTGGACACGATACTCCAGTTGGGGCCGAACCAGTGTTTTATACAGGTTCATCATCATTTACACACATAAGTACTCGATGGGCCCGAGTTTTCTCGGCAGTCTCGATGGTTTTTAGGCGCTCTTCCCTCCGAGCGAGTTTGATCAAGTCCTCACGCCGTTGGGGAGAAAAGACCACGAGGGAGCGTCCACTGGCGTGTGCCGGTGAGCAACGCCCACAGGAGTCCTCCCGCCCGCTGCATCCCCAGTTTGGTCCGAGTGGTCCTCCGCTCCAGCAGGGGAGAAGACCGCCATGTGGAGGCAGGTCTTACCTGAACGGTAAACATAAAGACCTGCAAAAAAAGGTTAGTGCACTTCTTTTCTTTATTTCTTTTACAGGGATTTAGGTGGATGAGGTTCCCTGAAGAATATATGGTGTTTTTTTTTTTAATATTCTTAAAAATGTTTTATTTTATCAGTTTCCCCTCCCTGGGCCCAACTCTATCCTCGGTACTTTGCCGAAGATCGCATTTGCCGCCCAGAAAGGGAGCTACCGCCTGCTGCTGCCCAGAATCGCAGTGCAGTGCCCATGTTTGCGCCACATTTTTTCATGAAGCTTCCGCCCAAGGTACCGTCAGGATCTTAGCGGTCCTTTGGACAGTACTTGGGCGGAACTTAGATTTCACCAAACTCGGACCTGATAACTCTATTTATGAAGCCCAGGATCCCAAAGGCTTTTTAACTGCTTTCTCAACCTGCCCTGCCACCTTCAACGATTTATGCACACATGCCCCCAGGTCTCTTTGTTCATGCACCCTCTCTAGGATTGTACACTTTAGTTTATATGTCCTCACCTCATTCTTGCATCATTTCACATTTGTCTGCTTTAAACTTCATCTGCCATGTGTTCACCCATTTCACCAGCCTGTCTATGTCTTCCTGATGTCTATCACTCTCCTCCCCATTGTTCACTATACTTCCAAGTTTTGTGTCATCTGCAAATTTTGAAAATGTGCCCTGTACACCCACGTCCAAGTCATTGTTGTACATCAAGAAAAGCAGTGGTCCTAGTACCGACCCCTGGGGAACACCACTGTATACCTTCCTCCAGTCCGAAAAACAACCGTTCACCACTACTCTCTGTTTCCTGTCATTTAGCCAATTTTGTGTCCATGCTGCCACTGTCCCTTTTATTTCATGGGCCTCAACTTTGCTGGCAAGCGGATGATGTGGCACTTTGTCGAACACCTTTTGGAAATCCATGTACACCACGTCAACCGCATTACACTCATCAGCCCTCTGTTACCTCATCAAAAAACTCAATCAAGTTGGTTAAACACTTTCTTTAATTGATCCACCCCTACCCAAGTGACTATTAATTTTTTATCTGATTACTGTTTCTAAAAGCTTCCCCACTATCGAGGTTAAACTGACTGGGCTGTAGTTGCTGCGTTTACTTTTATATCCATTTTACAACAATGGAGTAACATTTGCAATTCTCCAGTCCCCTGGCATCACCCCCTTATTTATGGACAATTGGAATATTATGGCCAGTAACTCCACGATTTCCGCATCCCATCCACTTTTGGTGATTTATCTATTTTAAGTACAGCCAGCCTTTCTAATACCTCTTCTTTATTAATTTTTATCCTATCAAGTGTCCCTGCTATCTCCTCCTTCTCTATGTCTATGGCAGCATCCTCTTCCTTGGTGAAG
Source organism: Pristiophorus japonicus (assembly GCF_044704955.1). Taxonomy (NCBI): domain Eukaryota; kingdom Metazoa; phylum Chordata; class Chondrichthyes; family Pristiophoridae; genus Pristiophorus; species Pristiophorus japonicus. The sequence goes on from NC_091985.1 coordinate 32,193,207, forward strand.
ACAGATGCAAAACACTCGTTTTGTACCTCAGCTATACTCCGCCTACATGCATAGATCTCCTTTTTGGTCCTTAATCGGCCCCACCTCTCCACTTACTACCCTTTTACTATTTATATGCCTATAAAATACTTTTGAGTTACCTTTTATGTAGGCTGCCATTCTGTTCTCATATCCTCTCTTTGTCCCTCGTATTTTCTTTTTCACTTCTCCTCTGACCTTTCTATATATAGCCTGATTCTCAGATCTATAATACGCGTTCTTTCTCTGTTTCATCATATTCTCTACTTGTTTTGTCATCCAGGGAGCTCTGACTTTAGTTGCCCTCTCTTTCCCCCTTGTGGGAATGTACTTTGACTGTACCTGAACTATTTCCTCTTTAAAGGCAGCCCATTGTTCCACTACAGTTTTGCCTGACAATCTTTGATTCCAGTTTCCCGGGCCAGATCTGTTCTCATCCCATTGAAATTGACCTTCCCCCAGTTAAATATTTTTACTCTAGATTGCTCCCTGTTCTATTCTATAGCTAATCTAAACCTTATGATACTATGATCACTATTCCCTAAATGTTCACCTACTGACATTACCTCATTCCCCAGAACCAGATCCAGCAATGGTTTCTTCCTCGACGGGCCAGAAACATACTGATCAAGTTCTTCTTCCAAGTGGTGCTCAACATGGAGGAGTACTGATTAATCAGCTTAGAGAGGGTGGCAGGTGGAAATCAGCAGGATGTTTCCTTGCCCATGCATGATCAAAGAGGTAGATTTTAAGGAGCTTCTTAAAGGAGGAAAGAGAGGTAGAGAATCGGAAGGGTTTAGGAGGGGAGTTCCAGAGCTTAGGGCCCATGCAGCTGAAGGTATGGCCATCAGGGGTGCTCAAGATGGCAGAATTGGAGGAGCACAGATATGTTGGGGGTTGTGAGGCTGAAGGAGATTACAGAGATAGGGAGGGGCAAGGCCATGGAGGGAATTGTAAATAAGGATGAGAATTTTGATAGCGAGGCTGTTATGTATGAAGAAAGAGTCAGACTGAACACTGTGAGCTCAAAGTAAAGTGTGACCTTAGTTTTTTATTGCAGGTTTCCAACCTGTGAGGCATCCTTAAATACCTGTGCTCCCAAGGGATTATGGGATCCCTTGGGACTCCAGGGAATGAGCCCTCTGCTGGCTGGACAGAGTAGATACAAAACAACATTCCCTCCACAAAGTCAATAGTGTAACTATTTACAATGTGAGTCGATCTGCGGTCCTTCTTGCCCTGGTTGATCGTCTCGGTGTGAAAGCTGGTATTGTTTAATCATTTGTTGGGCCCTCGCTGGGCTGCTGTGCAGCTGGCCTTGCTGGGCTGCCTGGTGTGACGGGCCCTGCTGGACTGCTGTGGATGATGGGTTCTGCTTCGTGGTCAACCGTGGTGTCAGTTGCCACTGGTGTGTATGTTGGGGGATCAAAAAAGGTAGGGTCCAAGGTGGGTTGCTCAGGATAGTCCGTGAATCTGAGTTTGATTTGGTCCAAGTGTTTCCGTTGAATGAATCCATTTGAAACTTTGACCCGGAACACTCTTTGGCTATGACAGTGCCGGGAAGCCACTTGGGACCTTGTCCATAATTCAATATAAATACAGGATCATTGATTTCAATCTCGCATGACACATTTGCGCTATCATGGTATGCACTTTGTTGAAGACGTCTGCTCTCTACCTGTTCATGTAGATCAGGATGAACTAACGTGAGCCTTGTTTTAAGTGCTCTTTTCATGAGCAGTTCAGCAGGTGGGATCCCAGTGAGCGAGTGGGGTTTTGTGCCATAGCTAAGCAGGATTCGGGATAGGCGGGTCTGCAGTGAGCCTTCAGTTACCCTCTTCAAGCCTTGATGGTTTGCACTGCTCTCTCTGCCTGACCATTGGACATTAGTTTAAACGGGGCAGATGTGACATGTTTGATCCCGTTGTGGGTCATGAATCCTTTAAACTCAGCACTGGTAAAGCATGGCCCTTGTCGCTCACCAGGACATCGGGTAAGCCGTGAGTGGCAAACATGGCCCGCAGGTTTTCAGTAATGGCAGCTGACATGCTAGCCGATATTATCTCACATTCAATCCACTTGGAATACGCGTCTACAACCACAAGGAACATTTTACCCAAGAACAGGCCTGCATAGTCGACGTGTACCCTAGACCATGGTTTGGTGGGCCAAGACCATAAGTTTAGCGGTGCTTCCCTGGGTACATTGCTTAACTGTGAACGCAGGGCTCTAAGTCCGCATCGATACCAGGCCACCACACGTGGGGTCTGGCTATCGCTTTCATCATTACGATGCCTGGGTGGGTACTGTGAAGGGCATTGATGAAGGTGTCTCTGCCCTTCTTGGGGACCACTACTCGATTGCCCCACAGAAGGCAGTCTGCTTGTATAGACATTTCACCTTTGCGCCACTGGAACGGCTTTATCTCTTCCTACATTTCCACTGGAACACTGGACCAGCTCCTGTGAAGCACACAGCTTTTGTCTAGAGATAATAAGGGGTCCTGGCTTGTCCAGGTTTTGATCTGCCGGGCAGTGACGGGTGACTGCTCACTCTCAAATGCTTCCATAACCGTGGCTAGATCTGCAGGCTGCGCCATTTCCACCCCCGTGGTGGGCAATAGCAGCCTACTGAGAGTATCGACGCAGTTTTCTGTGCCTGGCCTGTGGCGGATGGCGTAGTTGTATGCAGACAACGTGAGCGCCCATCTCTGGATGCGGGCCAATGCATTGGTATTTATCCCTTTGCTCTCGGAAAACAGGGATATAAGTGGCTTATGGTCAGTTTCCAATTTGAATTTTAACCCAAACAGGTATTGATGCATTTTCTTTACTCCATAGACACACGCTAATGCTTCTTTTTCAATCATGCTGTCAGCTCTCTCAGCCTTAGACAGACTCCTGGATGCATAAGCAACTGGTTGCAGTTTCTCGAAATCATTAGCTTGTTGCAATACACACCCGACGCCATTTGACGACGCATCACATGCTAGTACCAAACACTTACATGGATCATACAACACAAGCAATTTGTTTGAGCATAACAATTTTCTCGCTTTTACAAAAGTATTTTCTTGGCTTTTGCCCTAAACCCATTTGTCCACTTTCCATTGTAAGACATGCAGTGGCTCTAACAGTGTGTTGAGACCCGGTAAGAAGCTACCAAAGTAGTTCAGGAGTACCAAAAACGATCGCAGCTCCGTCACGTTCTGTGGCCTCGGTGCATCCTCGATTGCCTCAGTCTTTGCATCGGTGGGCCTGATGCCGTCCACTGCAATCCTCCTTCCCAAGAACTCCACTTCAGGCACCAGGAAAATGCACTTTGAGCATTTTAAACTGAGCCCCATGCGGTTGAGTCGACTAAGAACCTCCTCCAGGTTCTGCAGATGCTCGACTGTGTTCCGACCTGTGACCAAGATGTCGTCCTGGAAGACCACGGTGTTGGGGACCGACTTCAGTAAACTTTCCATGTTTCTCTGGAATATCGTCGCCACTGACCAGATTCCAAACGGGAATCTGTTATAAACAAAAAGGCCTTTGTGCGTGTTGATGCAGGTGAGAGCCTTCGATGGTTCCTCCAGTTCCTGCGTCATGTAGGCTGAAGTCAGATCCAGCTTCATGAACGTCTTTCCTCCCGCCAGCGTTGCAAAGAGGTCGTTGGCCTTTGGTAGTGGGTATTGGTCCTGCAGGGAGAAACGATTGATAGTTACTTTGTAATCACCACAGATTCTGATGGTGCTGTCTCCTTTGAGGACTGGGACAATAGGACTGGCCCACTTGTTGAACTCGATCGGTGAGCTGATGCCCACTCTTTTCAGCCGGTCTAGCTCGATCTCTACCCTTTCCCTCATCATGTACGGTACTGCTCTCACCTTGTGATGGATGGGTCGCGCCCCCGGAATTAGGTGGATCTGCACTTTTGCTCCTTGGAATTTTCCGATGCCTGGTTGGAACAACGAAGGAAATTTGTTTAAGACCTGGGCACACGAAGTGTTGTCAGTGGGCGATAGCGCTCGGACGTCGTCCCAGTTCCAGCGTATCTTTCCCAGCCAGCTCCTGCCGAGCAGCGTGGGACAATCGCCCGGTACCACCCAGAGTGGTAGTTTGTGCACCGTTCCATCGTAGGTGACCTTTACGGTAGCACTGCCGATTACAGGAATCAATTATTTTGTGTAAGTTTTTAGTTTCCTGTGAACTGGAGTTATGACTGGCCTTGAAACCTTGTTGCACCACAATCTTTTGAAAGTATTTTTGCCCATGATGGACTGGCTCGCGCCTGTGTCCAGCTCCATTGACACCGGCAGTCCATTTAATTCAACATTCAGTATTATCGGGTGACAATTCGTGGTGAATGTGTGCACTGCATGTACCTCTGCCTCCTCTATCTGAGGCTCTGGTTCATCTTGATCTTCCGTGGATCTGTCATCCTCTGCAACATGGTGGTTTACAAGTTTAACAGGATTTTCAGCTCACCTGCACACTCGTTGGAGGTATCCCATTGTTCCACAACCCTTGCAAACGTACTCTTTGAATTGGCATGAATGGAAACGATGATCACCCCCGCAGCGCCAACAAGGTGTTAATGGCCTTGCATTCATCACCGTTGATGGTGTACTCTGAGACATCTGAGGATGTGCAGCTGCAGGTATGTTTGACCTGCCCTGTACGTTACGATTCAAAAACAACATCACTTTGTTCACAATACTTGTAGCAGCACTTGTGTGCTCAGAGATTTGCTTCGTATTGTCACCAATGGCAATGAATGCCTGGGCTATCGCTATAGCCTTATTCAAGGTTGGGGTCTCTACTGTCAAAAGTTTACGAAGTATGGTTTCGTGGCCAATGCCAAATACAAAAAAGTCTCTGAGAAGTGCTCCAAATGTCCTTCATATTTGCAATGTCCTGCAAGGCGTCTTACCTTGGCGACATAACTCGCCACTTCCTGGCCTTCAGACCTTTTGTAGGTGTAGAACCAGTACCTCGCTATCAGAACGCTTTCCTTTTGGTTCAAATGCTCTCGGACAAGTTTCTTCATGAGGCCATACGTTGATGCCCCACAGACGGTGAGGGGGATCGCCCTTCGTTTGGCAGCATTCTCTTCCTCATCTAGCTCATTGGCCATGAAGTATTGGTCGAGGCGCTCCACAAAAGTTTCCCAATCATCTCCCTGCGAGAATTTCTCCAGGATGCCCACTGTTCTCTGCATTTTTGGGTTCACTATCTGTATCTCGTCGCCAGTTGTTATGTATAGAGAAAGAGTCAGACTGAACACTGTGAGCTCAAAGTAAAGTGTGACATTAGTCTTTTATTGCAGGTCTCCAGAGTGCCTCTCCAACCTGTGAGGCCTTCTTAAATACCTGTGCTCCCCAGGGATTATGGGATCCGTTGGTACTCCAGGGGATGAGCCATCTGGTGGCTGTACAGAGTAAATACAAGTTTACATAAATAACAGAGGCATTGCTTAATCGGGAGCCAATGTAGGTCATCATCATAGGCAGTACCTTGAATTCGAGGAAGACTTGCTTCCACTCTAGAAATGAGTTCTTAGGTGACTGAACAGTACAATATGGGAATTACAGGTCAGTGAACACAGTGGTGATGGCTGAGCAGGATTTGGTGCGAGTTCGAACTCGGTTAGCCAAGTTTTGGATGACCTCTAGTTTACGTAGGTTATTAGAAAGTTATTTCAGTGCCATCCACAAAGTGTTGTCTACGTGTGAAATGGTTGTTTCCATGCTTTACACGCTACCTCAGTGATACTGCACCAGGTTCGGAAGTGTTTGGGCATACATGCTATCACTCCCAAATAAATGTCTTTACCCACTAGGAAGAGGTAGTTGCAACCATCAGCATGAAGAAATAGGGAGGAAAGAGAGGTAGAGAGTCGGAAGGGTTTAGGCAGGGAGGATATAAGACATGGCATTGCCCAATACTACTGGTCTTCCAAATCTGGGTTGTTTAACCATAGCACTCTTCAAGATGCCTAAAAATATTGGGCTGGATTTTCGGCTGCTCTGCGTTCCATTTAGCGCAAACATGATTTTTTGGGGCATAAAACGAGGTGCACATCATTTTACGCCTGAGCGGAACTTACGCCAATGGTTTCACGGTGGCGCTAAAACTTACCGTTCTGCCGCTGTTTTGACCATTTGGATGATGTAAATCATCATGCATCACTGCGCCAGTGCCCCAGGCATTTCACCCGATTTAGCGTTCGCCCGAGAACCCGTCCAGAAAAAACAGTTGGACCCAGGGTGCACCAGGCGCTAATGCCGCCATGTTGAAAGCAGAGGAGAAAGCCACAGTTGTGAGTGATTAAAGGGATTGGGAGAAGAAAGCCTCGTTACTGCAAACTTTTGGTTGTGAAGTTTAGGTGAGTTTCTACTTTGTTTGAAAAAGGACATTTCAGGACAAAGATGGGGGCCATGCTAGGTTGGAGCCAGTAATCCTGGCTGCTTTTGCCATACAGCTTCAAGCTGGAACAAGGCTTATTGTTGATCACTTGCAAAGTAATCGAAGAGGTCGCAGCTGTACGGGGAGGAGGCCTTACCCCCCCAGGATTTTACAGGGAACCTTGTTCATACCTCCAGCTCTCTGAGGCATAGTGCGTGAGAAGGCTTCTGAAAAGAGGCGGTCACAGAGGTATGCCAGCTCATACAGGCAGACCTACAGCCTACCAGCAGCAACAGGACTGCACTGCCTGTCGAGGTAAAAGTGACTGCGGCACTTGCCTTCTAGACCTCCGATTCCTTTCAGTCATGTGCGGAGGACATATGCTCCATCTCGCAGCACGCTACACATTGCTGCATTCAACAGGTGACTAATGCACTGTACGAATGCAGAATGGACGGCGTAAATTTTCCAATGTCCAAGGAGACCCAAAATGAGAGGGCTGTAGGCTTTGGATGATTTGCTGGCTTCCCCAAGTTCAGGGTGCTCCTGACTGTATGCACATCACCCTGCGAGCACCTTTAGAGAATCCAGAGGTTTTCCAAAACCAAAAGCGATTCCACTCCCTGAGCATACAGATCGTCTGCAATCATACTCAGCGCATCATGGCAGTAAATGCCCAATATCCAGGGAGCATCCATGATGCTTTCATCTTGTGCGAGAGCAGCGTCTCACGCATGTTCCAGCATCAACCACAAGGCCAGAGCTGGATGCTGGGGGACAAAGGTTGCGGCCTCGCCACCTGGCTCATGACCCCCCTCCGGAACCCTCAGACAGAAGCCGAGTATCGCTATAATGAGAGCCATGCAGCCACACGCAACATCGTCGAACAGACAATTGGGAATGCTCAAGCAGCGCTTCCGATGCCTGGGCCATTCTGGAGGCTGCCTGCAATATTCCCCTCAGCAGGTCTCTGAGTTCATTGTGGTGTGCTGCATGCTACACAATTTAGCCATCATGAGGGGACAGGAATTGCCAATGGGAATTGCAGAACCACCTCAGGAGAGAGGGGGAAGGAGGAGGAGGAAGAAGAGGACGAGGAAGAGGAGGCTGGCGAGGAACACATGCCGACACCACCACAATCACAGGGGATGCATCGTGGAGATGTCGCTGCTGCAAAAGCCTTATGTTGGCAGCTTATAATTGAATATTTTGCTTGAAGAGTGAACGGCACGTTTGACTGTTGCCTGGCCACTCTATCCCACCATGTTGACTATTCTCCCTGTTATTCTGTAAATGAGGCACTACACAGAAATGGCTAAGGTGAACAAAAAAATGTATTAAACATTGTAACATTGTAAAGTTTGCAACCTTTATTGTGAGACTTAAATAAAATAAGCTGTATCCAGCAGTGTGATAATTCAGCAACATTATCAACAACACAATCCAGTGTGATACTTTAACATAATCTGTAACATCATCATCATCATAGGCAGTCCCTCGGAATCGAGGAAGACTTGCTTCCACTTTTAAAATGAGTCCTTAGGTGGCTGAACAGTCCAATACAAGAGCCACAGACTCTGTCACAGGTGGGACAGATAGTTGTTGAGGGAAGGAGTGGGGGGGGGAGACAGGTTTACCGCACACTCTTTCCGCTGCCTGCGCTTAACTTCTGCATCCTCTCGGTGATGAGACTTAAGGCGCTCAGCGCCCTCCCGGATGCACTTCCTCCGCTTGGGATGGTCTTTTGCCAGGGTCTCCCAGGTGTCAGTGGGGATGTCGCACTTTATCAGGATGACTTTGAGGGTGTCCTTGTAACGCTTCTGCTGACCACCTTTGGCTCGTTTGCTTGAAGGAGTTCCGAGTAGAGCACTTGCTTTGGGAATCTTGTGTCTGGCATGCGAACAATGTGGCCTGCCCAGCGGAGCTGATCAAGTGTGGTCAGTGCTTCAATGCTGGGGATGGTAGAGGATGCTTATGTTGGTGCATCTGTCCTCCCAGGGGATTTGAAAGATCTTGGGGAGACATCGCTGGTGGTATTTCTCCAGCAACTTGAGGTGTCAACTGTACATGCTCTATGTCTCTGAACTATACAGGAGGGGAGGTATTACTACAGTCCTGTAGACCATGTGCTTGGTGGCAGTTTTGAGGGCAGGGTCTTCAAACACTCTTTTCCTCAAGGCGGGCGAAGGCTGCACTGGTGTACTGTAACATAGTAATACTTGCAACATAAAACATACGATGCATCCAGCATCAACATGATGCAGCAACATCATATCCTGCCCCACTATTAATGTGGTGTATGTAGCACACAAATCACTGACTCCACACGGTCTGGTGTAAATCTAACTGCTGTGACCTTCGTCCTTTATTGTTCAGCTCCAGAGTGCCTCTCAGGTGTGGTGGTCAGCCTTATATAGCCCTTGTTGCAGGTACTACCAGGTTTCCCACCACAGCACCCTCTGTGGTGTGGCATAGTACTTACATTACATTTACGGTACTGGGACGATACACATCATTACATAACATCACCTTCCCCTCCCCCGCCACCAGAACGCAGGACAACGATACACACATCATTACAAAACATCACACTTGTCCAACAAAAGGCAGGTGGGCATAGACAGTGCGTTAGTATGGTACATATTATCTGGTACATTAACTGATTATTGACTGGTAACGGATCCTTGATTTCCTTGTTAGCCGTTATCATTAATTGTACTTCATCCATTATTTTACACAAATACAGTGGCCATTCAGCATAAAAAAGTAATTCTTATTATAAATTCACTATTTCACATTAACATAGCTCATTTTAGACTCGCTCTGCCTTACAGAAGTCCTTTGTGGGGACCACCTCTTGGTAAGGCCCTTTTAAGACTCCCGGGTGCATTTCCTTTTTAAGGCGCCATCTTTGATGCAGGAGGATTCCACGAGGCTTCTCCTTGGGCGCCGCCATCTTTGATGCTCTGCTGCTCCGACACGATGCCGCCGCCATCTTCTTCTCCGCCGCTCCGGATGCCCTCCGCCGTCGCAGCCTCCGCTGCCACCTGACTTGCCGCTTCTCCTGCGGCCGTCGTGGCCTCTCCAGCGGCTACACTTGCCGCGTCCCCCGCGGCCTCCGTGGCCGCCGACCTCCAGCTGCTGCCACCACCCGACACTAACAACTCCTCGGTGGGGCTCTTCCGAACTGCCGGCCATCCTGGATCCCTCGCACCCCGCCGGCTCACTCCCCCTCCCTCCCACTAGGCCCCTCTGTGCAGGGCTGCTTGCCTGTGGGGGCTGGGGCTGCAGGGTCTCTGTGTGAGGTCCGGGCCTGGGGCTTGCCTGTGGGGGCTGAGGCTGCAGGATCTCTGTGTGAGGACCGGGCCTGGGGCTTGCCTGTGGGTGGATTGAGGCTGCAGTTCCAGCTCGGTCGGCGCTGCTCTCTGGGGACCTGGGGCACGGCAGCACCCTGGGGAGCAGCAGCCTGTGGAGTGGTGAAGTCTTCCCAGCTCCCACGGACCTTCCCCATCCACCTCCGGCCGAGGAGTGTCGGCCCATCGCCTGCAACGACCCACAGAGGTAAAGCGTGTGTCTCGTCCCCGTGGGATACCTGCACATCCACTCTGCCAAGAACAGATATCAGTTCCCTGGTGTAGGTACGCAGCTTCGCCGTGACCGGGACCAGCTTGGGTCGTGCAGCTGGGTTAATCCACAGTTTATCAAAAGTTCTCCGACTCATCAACGACGGACCCGAGCCCGTGTCCACTTCCATACTCACTGGGACTCCATTGATTTTTACTTCCCTTATCACTGGGGGCGAATCGTCGGTGCACGTATACAGTCCCAACACCTCATCATCTTCTGCCTGCTCCTCGCTGAACAGTGGATCATCCCCCATCCCCTCAGCCACATGGTGAGTCCGATTTCTTTTACACATACGCTGAAGGTGGCCTTAACGTGGCAGGTATTGCACGTGTACTCCGCAAACCTGCACCAGTGAGCCCCATGGCTTCCTCCACAACGCCAGCATGGTGCTGCTTGATTGGCCCCCCTCAGCGGACTCTGAGCTCCAGGATCCTGAGGTCCGTGCTCTCTGCCCCGGGCAGAGCCACGTTCTGCAGTTTTGTCCGTGATGGGCGCTATCCTGTGGACAGTGCCTGCCGGGTTCGAGACTGTGTGGATTATTTGCTTGGTGCTGCAAGTCGAGGTCATATATGCCCGGCTGATGATGATGGCCTTTGTCAGAGTGACTGTGGGTTCCATGGCCAGCAGCTTGTGAAGGAGGCCCTCATGGCCAATCCCCATAACGAAAACGTCCCGCAAAGCCTCGTCAAGGTGTGCCCCAAAATCACACGGCGCCGCGAGTCTCCTGAGGTCCGCAGCATATTTGGTGACATCCTGGCCCTCAGGTCTGCAGTGACAGTAAAATTTGTATCTGGCCGTGAGGATGCTCTCCTTCGGTTTCAACTGGTCACGAATGAGTTCAGTCAGCTCCTCGTATGACTTGTCCCTAGCGCTCCCAGGTGCCAGCAAATCCTTGGCGAGACAGTAAACCTCATCTCCACAACTGGAGAGCAATATCGCCTTACGCTTCTCTCTCATTGCGTATGTGTCCTCCGTCAGGTCGTTTGCTGTGAAGTAGTACTCGAGCCTTTCCGTAAAGGCCTCCCAATCATTGCCCACCGTAAAATCCTTTAGCGAGCCCAGAGTAGCCATGGTTGCTTGGAGTTCGTCCGCTTCCTCGTCGCCAATGTGGTGTATGTAGCACACAAATCACTGACTCCACACGGTCTGGTGTAAGTCTAACTGCTGTAACCTTCGTCCTTTATTGTTCAGCTCCAGAGTGCCTCTCAAGTGTGGTGGTCAGCCTTATATAGCCCTTGTTGCAGGTACTACCAGGTTTCCCACCACAGTGCCCTCTGTGGTGTGGCATAGTGCTTACATTACATTTACGGTACTGGGACGATACACACATCATTACATAACAATTTTTGCCCACTGTCTTTTGCCCCCCTTCCCCTTATCACCTTCCCTTGCCTGCTGCTCCTACTCAAAGTGGCACCAAGATGCCGTGCAGCAAGGTTCCCAGAGCCCTGCTGTGTTGGGGGAAGAGACAATGAAGACGCCGTCTGGGAATGCACTGGAACAGCTCGTGGTGTGGAAGGCCCGGCTTCTGACTGGCTAGCCTCTTCATCGGCATCACCAGTCACAGGTGGTTTGGGTGTGACACTGGGGACCGCAGTGAGTATGGCGGCAGGCATGGACTGTATCACCTGCCCAAGCTGAAGCAGAGCTTGTGCCTGTGATGTGCCATATTCTGCAAGGGCGCTCGTGCCATTCTCTCCGGGACTCCACTGTCACTGCTGGAGGCCACCAGCCTCGTGTGGGCATTGATGGCCTCGCTGAAATCACAGCTCACACTGACAATCTGCGATCCTAACTCCATAATGCTCGCTTTCAGATTGTCGATGCTCGCGGGAATCCTCCCCAAGACATCAAGGAGCTGACGGCTGACCTGGGTGCTCTCCCTGGACATTCCCACCATGTCCAGTTCCACGTCTGCCTGTCTGTCAGCAGGCCGACTTTGCTGACTTACTCTCCGGAGAGATGGCATACGGGACTCGACCCCAGAACTGCATTGCTGAACGCCACTTGTCCCAGGAGCCTCGGATTCCTCGAATCCCGCGAACATTACGCTTCCCCAGAGGAGCTGAGTGCCGGTGGTAGATTGCTGCTGCGCCGGAGTTGGCTCATCCGTATCCTCCTGTTCCTCCTCCTCCAGATGATGGCCTGACGTGGAGTGGTCCCTTGAGGGATGCAGCGTCTGTGGCTGGTCATCTGGAAGTAGAAAGCAACAGACGAGTGGTTAGCAGCAGGGGAGGGGGCAGGGTGACCTGAGGAAGGTTACATAGCACAGGCTCAACAGAAGGACCACCGCTACTCCATTATATCTAGTCCCGAGGCACTACAGGACATTGCCCCAACCTATCCCAGGGAGTGTGCAGGACTTTCCCTCAGCATCCGAACGGGGGGTCAGCGCCCCCAGTGGCAGCAGCCCGACCAGTGACGCTGATGAGGCCTGCCACTCTGTCCTTAATGTTGGTGAGTGGCAGTGTCTGAGGCGGACCGCCGCCTGTCCGTACCTGCTCCCGGCGATTGTGTGACTTCTCTGCCTGCAAAGATGAAAATGGGAATGGTTGCAAGTGGGTCCATCTGCTCTTATGGTACAGAGAGCATACTGTGTGAATGTAATCCAGTGTTTAATGGCCTTGGAAGTTGCACGTGGTTCATCAGGAAAACATCGAAGTGGGGAGCATTGTTATGAGATCTCAGAAAGCAATCTTAATAATGTGTAAAGATCGTTCATGGCTCAGATGCTGAACTAAGCCTACCTATGTGTCATGCATTTTAGGAGGAAACCCACAGAGTGCTGAAAGGCACCAACAGCATGAGAACAAATAGTGCGTCAGATTATTAATTGAAGTAATGAAGGGGAGCATGAATTAAAATTGTACTCACTCTGATCACCCTTGTCAGATCATTAAACTTCTTTCGGCACTGTGTGCTAGTTCTGACCACACTGTCTGAGGCAGAGACCTCCTCAGCGACTTCCCTCAAAATCCTTTTAAGTATCGATGGCAGTGGTCGAGACCCACCCCGAAAATGCAATTCCTGCCATCTTCTTTCCACAGCCCCCACTAAAGCTTCATTAGCCTCGTGTCTGAATAGCCTGGCACACTGTCTGGAATCTTCGTCCTCCATGATCAAAATCCAAACGTAAAATGGCTGATTCAGCCCCGGTTGTTCTGTGCATGCACACAGCCACGTTTTGCATTAGCGTTTGCAACTGGAGACCAGACCAGGAGCGGGGAAGGAAAAAAAAACAATTTGCGCTTGCGCAGAACGGTCTATTTTTTTCAGCGCCGGAACTTTCGGCTCCGGCGCACAAAGTGTGTGGTGCAATGCCAGAGTTAACGCTAACGCTCCTCATGAACTTTCATTCAGCAAGAGTTGCGAGCTCTGGCACTACAGTTAACCCGGCGCTAAATTTTTTGCTCCGCCGCGAGTTGCGCCCGGAAATGGATGAAAACGCAAAAAGCTGAAAATCCATCCCTTTATGTGCATTTTGTCAACGTGCGAAAGATGTGTGAGGCATTCCCCCTCCCCCACTTAGCATGTTTCCTGTGCTCCAGGAAACGGTGCAGGGAGCGTAGGACAGCGCTGTTAACGAGATGGGTTTGTTGTGATTGCTGAGCCCTGCTCTCATCCTTACCAAGGAACGTAATGACCTGCATGACGCAATCCTGGCAGACCTTGTACCGGCACTGCAGAATTGGCTCTAATCCACTTATTTGCCTTTCCGATGAGTGCATTAATTGAAGTACTGACTTCCAGAGTAAGGTGAAGTGCTTTGTTTTTATTTGTGTAACAGCGCGTGCAGTAAAACATTCAATGGGAATTTTACTCTTGTGCTATATGAATTAACGTGCTGTAGACTCCTTCATGCTGCTTCTAAGTAAGTCTCCAGTTGAAGGAGCAGAAGTGGTGACTATCCTGGAGATCGCCTCACGATATTTTCTTGGGGAAGCCAATGGTCTGCTGTGTGTTCGGATGGAGGTGCAAGGGTGGGGGGAGGGTGCGGGGGGGTTGCGTGGGGTGGGGCTGCGGGTGATATGTGGTAGCACCTGTTAATTTGGCTAAGATTTCGCCTATGGAGGCAGGAGCGAGGCAGGTGACATCGGTAGTGGGTTCTGAACACGCTGCTGGCTCCAGCAAGATCTGTAGAAGTGATTTTACGTTGATTCGACTTGTCAAGCTCGCCCAGCAAGGTTCCTGGCCAATTAAAAGGATGCAGGTCATTTGATGATACATCATCAGCCGGTTTCCTTTATTTAGTTTGACAGTTGTGCTGTCAGTGTTCTACAGCATTGAGGTGCTTCAATCACCAACAAGCACTGCACAGAGGGGCATGGCTGCATGCAAGTTTCTCCCATGCAGGGAGGTTCTTTTCACTTTCCATGAGCGGAAGAGACCTCCCCAGGAGGTCAACACAGCCTGGGGGGGCAGTAGTTCTCATATTCTTCCTCTACTTGGAGGCAATCTTTTTCCAGTGAAGCTATTAGCACACTCCAGCTCCTCCTGGCCCACAAGGAGTTTGAAGACAGGCAAAGTTGTAAAGCATACCCGGGGCTCTTCCATGTCATGATGCAGTTGTCGGACAACAGACAGCGTGAGACCCCCCCACCCCACGGGCATTAGAATCACTTTGTGGCGCCAACAGCAGTTTTGAGGTTTTTAACCCCTCACCCAACCTTTTCCTGCCCGTTGCTTGGCTTGGGAGTGGGGGGGTGGGGGGTGTGGGATGGGGTTAAAATCAAGGCCATTATTTCAGTCAGTGAGTGGTTAATCTATGGAACAGGCTCCCTAGGGTGATGGTGGAAGCAGTTTGTATTGATTTATTCGAAAGCAAATTAGATAGATTTCTTTCACAAAATAATATTTTGGGATATATGGCTTATTGTAAGTATAGTTTGCTTGGGAGGAAGAGGTGGGGGTTTTCCTCACCTCGGGTCTGGGTCTGGTGTAGACTCATTGATAGAGATTGATCGCTCTGATTAATCAACAGGTCCATTATCGTTGTATCCTGTGACTTCTTCTTCTTAGGTGGTCTCTCGCATCAAGGATGACTTGCTTCCATACCTAAAAGGGATGACTTCACAGGTGTTTCAATGCCGAACCTGACATTCCAGGTCCCGAACTACGTATTGAAGGTGGAAGATGGATTTTTTTAACGTGTGGCGACCGTTGCACACCAGCCACCACACGGGCTTGGCAGAGCTAGGTCTTGGTCCAGTGGCAAGGATTAATCAAGACGACTGGAAACCAGCTCTGCTGCACGGACCTAGTGTGCACACATATCTCAGTGTGGGCTGGCCCGTGCTGCCCCTGGGCCCTCGCCTTTTCTGGGCCCCGAACTCACGCCTCTCCTGGGCTCCAATCACGTCGCTCTCCAATCTCTCGCCGCTCCTTCGCCCCGACCTAACCGCTCCTCTGCTGCTTGTCGCCTCTCCTGCTGTACCTGCCCACGCTCCAATCAGCGACCTTGATTTTGGTGATGTCCAATCCAGTTGCCCTTCTCCAAGTCGTCGCCCTCCTGCACCAGCTCGCGCTGCTCCCTGAAGTGGTCTCCACCTTGCTCCCGGGCTGCCTCCCCTCTGCTCCCCTGTGACTACCACGATGGTAGCAGTACGACGTTCCGGTCTGTCGCTGTTGGGGTTGCCCATGAGGGTCCTGATGTCCCAGGTCCCGAACTTTATCTAAAAAGGGTGGAAGATGCCGTGGGGTGGCCATTGCACACCAGCTACCACACAAACTTGACAGAGCAAGGTTTTGCCAGCATTGGTGGTACTTCTCCAGTGATTTGAGGTGCCTACTGTACATAGTCCATGTCTCTGAAACATATAGGAGGGCGGGTAAGCCATGAGCTTGGTGCTGGGTTTGAAATCCTGATCTTCGAACACTCTTTTCCTCAGGCGACCAAAGACTGCACTGGCACACTGAAGGCGGTGTTGGACTTCATCATCGATGTCTGTCCTTCTTGAGAATAGGCTCCCGAGGTATGGAAAGTGGTCCAATTGTCCAAGGTCTTGACATGGATTTTGATAATCGGGGAGCAGTACTGTGTGGTGGGGGCATGTTAGTAGAGAACCTTTGTCTTACTGATGTTTAATGTAAGGCTATAATTCTCGTACGCTTCAGTGAAGGTGTCAACGATGGTTTGGAGTTCAGACTCCGAGTGTGCACAAACGCAAGCGTCATCTGCAAATTCATTGGCAGGATAGTTGCACCAACATCAGCGTTCTCTCTCAAGCCAACGTCCCTAGCATCGAGGCATTGACCATGTTTGATCAGCTCCGATGAACAGGCCACATTGTCTGCATGCCCAATACTAGACTCCCGAAACAAGCGCTCTTCTCCGACCTACGTCATGCAGGTGAGCCCCAGGAAGGCAGAGAAAACGTTTCAAGGATACCCGCAAAGCCTTTTTGAAAAATGTAACCTCTCCACCGACTCTTGAGAATCCCTGGCCCAAGGCCGCTCAAAGTGGAGGAGAAGCATCTGAGAAGGCGCTGAGCACTTTGAGTCTCTTCGACAGGAGCACAGCGGAAGCCAAGTGCAAACAGCGGAAGGAGCGTACAACAAATCAAGCAGCCCACCCACCCATCCCTCCAACCACTGCCTTCCACACCTGTGGCCGAGACTGTAGATCCCGCATTGGTCTCATCAGTCACCTTAGAACTCATTTTAGTGTGGAAGCAAGTCATCCTCGACTCTGGGGGACTGCCTAAGAAGAAGAAGTAGAAGGGAAACTAGATGGACCTTGGCCTTATTTTGTTTAGCAGTTCATATGTTATAAATGACAGCTTGCTGTGTCCTTTAAGGAATTACAGTGAAGACTTCTCTCTGTTTTTTAAATTCCAAGTGGTTGCCAATCCTGCTTTATTTTCATACATAACTTGCAGAACAAATTGTAATTCGTAATGTCGTAAAATACAGGAAATAAAAAAATTGAATACATAGAACAGATGTCTGTATTACCTCAGAAGAAAAAAATAATTGCAATTCTTAACAAATAATTTTGCTTTAATAGTTGCTTTGTCATTGTTTCAAGAGAGAAGAAACACTAAAATCAATTGCCATTATAATGGTGACATGTTAATACAATTTTCAGCATGCTTTTGTGTCAATCTACAAGTATGTAGGCGTTAAGGGAGAGATGTGGAAATCTTTTAGAATTGTTCTCAGACAAATGTGTTTGGAGTGTAGAATTCTGGACTGAATTGCAGGTGGATTTGGAGAGTGAGCCAAGTATTAGTTTAAGTCTTGCCATTCAGAGTGAATCTGACCAGCTGGTTCAGCCTCTCTGCTGCAGATTCTTTTTGCCTTTCCGCGTGTGTTGTGGTTGAGATCAACCAGCCTACAGTGTGTAATTGTATTAGTCAGGTTACTGCTGCATAGATCAATCAGGCAGGTCATGCTATCTATTACCCCGTGGCCCAGGCAGACCAAGAGCAAATGCAACGAAATATTTAACATATTGCCGGGGTTCCCCAGGGCCTTGGGTGTAATTGATCCTAGACGTAGAATACGTGCTCTATGCCTGAATTGGAGTCCTCAGTTAAACACGATAGGGGTTTGGTCCGTTGAATACACAGATTCTTTGGGCTTCCGAGAACATCATCACTGATGCGTACTGCTTCTTTTTGCAAGATTTAGATGCAACTCATTCATTCTGTCATCCCAATCTTTAGGAATGCCTGGTAGATAATAATGGTTACGAGATTGCTGGCAGCTGCAGTCCTCCCTCTGGAAACAGCTGTAGAGGGAAGATATAAGGAGACAAATCAGCTCACATGCAACATAATATAAGGAGGAATTTTTTTTAAACTATGTTTCAACATGCATGATGTGGCAGATACTATACCTGACATTTTCGGATTTGTGGTGCATTAAATACTATTCATTGTGAAGTTAAAGTACGCATTCCTGAAGAAATATTAAATGCTTCTGGATGCGAGGCTCCTCAGCTTCAAGCGAACAAAACCCCAAGGCTATTAGGATAAAATGGTATTTTAGCTCAGCGTTGATATTACATAACTCTATTCAATCTTATGAAAAGCAGCCAATTCATTTAAATCTCAGCTAGCAAAATGAGGGACTTAACTTCCCTTCTGTTGCCATAGTGTTTTGCATTCATTTGTAGCTTTGGCTGTTCTGAACATCTTGTCTGCCGGTCATTCAAATATCATCTATTGTCTGTGTCTTTCCGCACAGATTTTGACATCATATAGTCCTTGACCTCAGTATGACTATCTCCAATCTCTTATTAGTGGATGCCTTGAGCGTTTGTTACAGTCCACAAAGGAAAGATAGCTCTATTTCTTTTTCTTGCTTAATGCATGTTCCATTTCTGACAATTGAGATATTTCAGTCCGTTGGATGAGGACACAGAGTTGACGGTGACTGGTCGCCCGTTCAGTGTGTATTCCCGATTTTTGCAGGCGACTCCTTCCCGCTGCTTGGTGGCTGAGATCAGAAGGAAAAGAAAGACTTGCATTTATATAGTGCCTTTCACGACCACCGGGTGTCCCAAAGCGCTTTAGAGCCAAGGAAATACTTTTTGAAGTGCAGTTAGCTAAATAAGTCTTATTTGAACTTTGCGACAGAATGAACTGTAGCTTGCAGCTTGTTTAGTCCAGATGGGCTGGCATTTTGCACCATGGTTGAGGTGATGCCATGATCCTGTGCTCCCAATGAGAAGCCATTTTTTTTTAAATTCGTTGCCAAACTTTCCAATTCTTTGTCAAATCACAAACACCAGAGGTCACCTTGCACACATCAAGGATCACTCTGCGCCAATGCTCTTAGCCAAAAGGCCTAGAGCCACTGCACCGTTCCTGGAAGTACTGCAATACCAGGTTCGTGCCATGGAGGTGGATGGGTCAGGCCCCCCACACACCTCCGTGGAGGTTGATGGGTCAATCCACCCCACCCACCTCCTATTTCCAAAAAGCATAGGAGAATCACCTTCCTGATCCAGGGAGAACCACGTTGGGGTCATGGTTACTCCCCTGTCAGGTCAGTTACGCATGATCTTAGCCAAAAGGCCGAGAAGCGATGCCATGCTACACAGAGAGTTGGAGAATCGGGGCTACAGTATTGGATTCCCATCTCGAACTTACGTTACCTGTGAGTGCGGCTTCACTACTGGGAGAGTGGGATCGTGAAATCATCCCTCATATAGTTACATCAGCTAGTATGAATTTCTCCTTGAACATGGACGTTACAGTCGGTGCTACCTACCAGCACTTTTAATTCGGGGTTAAATCTGAGTTTAAAAACAAACATAACTAGGAGAGCTGAATTTGAATGCCAGCCTTAATTGATAATCACACTTGAACATGCCAGGTAGAGTGAATTTCCACAGTCTCTGGCAAAGAAAGCCAAGCAGCATCTCTACCCACGTTGAAGTATCTAGAGTGAAGAGAGGCATGACGTCCGTGGGGTGAACTGCCCCTGTTGTCACCATCAAAGCTGCATTGATAACTTGGATATGAGAAATCAATGCGGATGAGAACCTTGTAAAGTATTACACAGTAGAGCAACAGTTTTCTGAAGTCAGCTGAGCTTTCTGTGAAACAAACGGCCACAGTTGCAATATTTCGCACAGTTTTGTGCCCCCTATTAGAGGCAGGATGAAAGCAATGAGAAAAATGTAGCATAGATTCGCTAGAATGTGACTGGAGATGAGGGATTAACATTCTAATGACTTGAGATGTTTGCGAATAGAGTTGAGAAGCTTAAGGATGATCTGAAAGAGGCCTTCAAGATTGTGAAGGGTTATGATAAGTGATTGATTGCTCCCATTGGTTGATGAGATGTTAACAAGCAGGAACAAATATAAGATAACCACAGAAAGAATGAAAGTGGATGTTCATTCAGCAGTGGTTAAATTGCAGAATTTTCTGCCACAAAGCAGTTGTTGAAGCAGAGTATTTTTATTCTTTTAAAGTAGAATTAGACAGTTACTTGAACAAGGGGAATATTAAAGGATATGGAGAATGAGCAGGAAAGTACAATTAGACTAGATTGCTCAAAAAAAACACATGGCGCAAAACACTGATACAGACTTGATGGTCCAAATGACCTGTTCCTGCATAGGACATAGGAACAGGAGCAGGCCATTCAGCCCCTCGAGCCTGTTCTGCCATTTGATGGGCCCATGGCTGATCTGCGCTGAAAGGTTCTAAAATTCTAAGTGCCTAATTATTAGATCAATCAGTCTGGCTTATTTCCACTTGATAGCCAGCCTCCGGTCTCCATTTTGAAATTTGGTAGTGAAAGATAGTTTCCATTCCAACTCTAATTATTTTTTTCCAATCTACAGATCCATAAACAATATTCCCCATCCTGTCGGACACGCTTCAATCCAGTCTGTAGTGTCACTTGTCCACACGGTCTCGGGTCACATACATTTTTATATATTTGGAAAAACCCTCAATTTGGCAGCCAGGTAGAAAGGAATTCATTAGATCCACATGTTAAAACATACTTAACCACATTGTTTTCCAAGCAGTAGGGGCTGGATTTTTGACTTTTCTATCTTCGGGGGCGATAATGGCGGCGGGGCGGGAAAGTTAGCGGCCGAGAATAGTTTGCGCTTTAGTATGTAAGTTTGGGCATCTGGGCCCTGCATCAGGGGGCGCAGCTTGAAGTGAGGCATTGTACACCTCTCTTGGCGCAAGGATGGGAAACTCCCGAGCTAAAGAGCAGGCCGTGAGCGCTCCGAGAGAGGCCGGGGGCGGAGGGGGAACCAGAAAAACTCACGAAAATATTCCTAAAACATTGCCCATGTCAACGCAACACAACTCGCACAAAAAATTAAAACAAAAAAACACTTGCTTTTGTAATACTTTTGTAATAAGTTACCTTCCTCTCCGCCCCCGGGATGGCTCTGATTTCCCAGGCGGTCATTGTGGGCGCACTTCTGGGCGGACGGATCGAGCAGGAGCTTAAACCCGCACCGGTGTTGCAACCAGGCTCCCTGGGACAGGGTAAATGGGAAAGGTGTGAGTCTATTTGTATCTCCACCATCTGAGCGCAAAAAGACAAAATAGATGCTTCTTTTGGTTTGTCTTACAACTATTTGGGTCATGGCCTTTTTCTCTCAATCACAACACACCGTTAAACTACAGAACACACTTTGTAAATTTTTCACCTTCTAGCCCTACTATTGCTTGCTTTCTGCCATTTCAAAAGACGTTATGGCAGTAATAACATCTCAAATTACTTGACATGTCTAGAACAAATTCAGTATAAATTATTTGAGGGGGAGTATGCATAAATCTGCTGTTTTATTTTACCCAATACTTGCTGTTATGTATCTATGTAAACCTCACCAATTGTTAAGACTTGCCACTAGAGGGCACACCTGTGGGAGACCTAAGGTTCACCTGTGCACCCTGGGGCAAGCAGGTATAAAAGGTGACCCACCATGCTGCTTCTCCACTCTGGAGTCTGAATAAAGAGACTAAGGTCACAACAGTTTGAGCTTACAATACAGTCCTGTGGATTTATTCTTAACATAACAAATTGGCGACAAGTAACGGATCACGATCTTTCACGTGGCTACCGTTGGTATCCTTGAGAGATTTGTTGAGGGTGATGATTGGGAAGCCTTCGTTGATCGCCTCGACCAGTACTTTGTGGCCAACGAGCTGGACACGGCTGAGATGGCGATCAAGTGCAGGGCGATTCTCCTCACCGTATGTGGGTCTTCAATATATGGCCTCCTCAAAAATTTGCTGGCACCGGTCAAACCAACGGACATGTCTTACACAGAGCTGTGCATGCTGGTTAGGGAACACCTCAAGCCAAAGGAGAGCATCCTGATGGCCAGGTATCGCTTTTACACGCACCGTCGCTCCGAGGGCCAGAACGTGGCGAGTTTTGTCGCCGATCTAAGACATCTTACGGGGCAGTGAGAATTTGCAGGATCTTTGGGGAAAATGTTGAGGGACTTTTTCGTGCTTGGAATTGGCCACGGGGTCATTCTTTGCAAACTGCTGTCGGCTGAATCCCTAGATCTGAGCAAGGCCACCACAATAGCCCAAGCCTTCATATTCACGAGCGATAACACGAAACAGATATCTTCACAGAATCGAAGTTCACCGGCAAGTACTGTGCATAAAATAATGTTTTCAGCAGGCAGAACGGCACAGGGCAGGGCCCACATGAATGCAGAGGCCAGACCTAGGCCTAGAGTGACTCACAGTCCGCTGCGGGGGCAGCCATAGAGCTCATCAATGTCGATTCAAGCCCCATGTGTGCAAGGGCTGTGGAACAATGGGGCACCTCCAGTGAATGTGCAAATGATCTCTGACTCACCAGGTGGCAGAGTCAGGAGAGGATGATCGATCCAGTGAGGATCACGATGAACGAGCAGAAGAGGCAACTGAACCTGATGATGAAGAGGAAGTATATAGGATACACACCTTCACCACCAAAAGTCCTCCGATAATGTTAAAAGATGAACTTAATGGCACTCCAGTCTCCATGGAACTAGACACGGGGGCGAGTCAATTAGTTATGAGTCAGAAGGGATTTAACCAATAAGGGAATTAAGGGTTACGGGGAGAGGGCGGGTAAGTGGAGCTGAGTCCACGGCCAGATCAGCCATGATCTTATTAAATGGCGGAGCAGGCTCAAGGGGCTAGATGGCCTACTCCTGTTCCTAATTCTTATGTTCTTATGTTCTTATGAGAGGCTGTGGGACGACAGAGCACAACGATCCAAGCTGATCCCAATTCAGGCAAAGCTGCGATCCTACATCAAGGAACTAATACCAGTTATTGGCAGTGCGGACATAAGAGTATCCCATGAGGGAGCAGTGCACGATTTACCACTGTGGATTGTTTCAGGTGATGGGCCAACGCTGCTTGGCAGGAGGTGGATGGGGAAGATTCGATGGAACTGGGAAGACCTCTATGTACCTTCTCCGGCGAATGATGTCTCCCCTTCTCAAAGGCTGAGCAAACCCCACCTTCAGCTGAACCAGGCATTGAAGTGCAGATCCATTTGCAGATCCCTGAGGCAAAGGCCGCTCATCATGACCACGAGGAGAGAAAGATCAACCGAGCAGCAGTACAGGCGCGGTACCCACCACCCGAAGCCGGCAACCTCATCGCGACGATGGAAGAGGCTCCAGGTCGACCATGCGGAGTGGGACTCCAGCCGAAATTATCCAAATGCGTCTTCCCGACGCCAGAGGCAAAATCCCTGGAGAGGAAAATCGCGGCAGTCAGCATCACAGACACGGACTGAAGAGCATCCAGACCACAGGACAAGAGGGTGTCCAGACCATGGGACGAGAGTGCGCCCAGACCACGGGACGAGAGAGCGCCAGACCACGCGACGAGAGAGCGTCCAGATCACGGGAAGTTGCCGCAACGGAATGGAGGAATGTGGCGCCCAGCAAGGAAGACGACTGGGTTTGGGGCAAAGGTAAAGGGGCGGCCGCTGAGAAGGCCAGGAACCCACCACATTCCAATAAGTTGTGTGCACTATGTAACCCATGTGAGCGGTCTTTCGCGGCCAATGATGTACCATTATATGGGGTCGGGGGGACCTTACAACAAGCCAAAGTAGCGGGGGGTAGCGGGCGAACAGCAACCGGTCGTATGTGTATCTGAAAAGTACTTGCAACAAGTGATGTGTTATCACACGGGGTCGGTGTGTTGTACAGCAAGCCGAAATAGTGGGCGAACCCCAACCAGTTGTATATGTATCTAACAAAGTATTCGTAGCAAGTGATATGCTACCACACGGGGTCGGGAGTGTTGTGCAGCAAGCAAAAGTAGCAGGCGAGCCCCAAACGATTGAACATGTATCCAATAAGTTAAACAAAGCAGCAGCCTGTATTCACGGGACTAAAGAAACGAACCAAAGAGTGTCCCGATATGTGCTCGAGTCAGACAAGCTGCCCATCCCACAGATTTGGGAGAGCAGAGGCACCATTATCGATGGATTGTTTCGAGAATGTCAAACACTGTCTGTGCACTGTAACGTGATCCGCCACGGGCCAGGCATTGAGTACGGTACTAATGGCCTCAGTTGGCTCTCGTTGCCCACCACCGGGGTGGAAACAGTGCAGTCTGCAGACCCACTCGTGGTTGTGGAGGTGCTAGAAAGTGAGGGGTCAACCGTAACGGCCCCCCAGTTTAGGACCTGGACCAGCCAGGATCCCACATTACCGCCTGCCAAAGGTGAACTGCCAGACGGGATGTTGCAACCTATCCGTCGCAAAGAGGAAAGGCCCACCCCAACGTTGCAAAGTAAGGCAGGGCGGCTACACACAGTCGGTGGTCTGGGGCCCCCATTCCACGGCCCAGGATCCACGAGGACCACTAGGCCTCCCACCACTATCCAAAGTCTCAAGGCCATTGCAGCCAGCCTGGGCTTGCTAGACCTCAGGGTCAGTAACAATAGTCTGGAGCAGGCAGCCCAAATCACTAAACCAAGCACCACACGTGTCACGGTAGACTCCCTACAGACCCGTTATCCTGGGTGCTACGCAGTCACCAGATAGAATCACTCAGAACCGAGCCCTCCGTATGCCATCAGCAGAGAATGCACCATGATCGCACGGCCCCTCCACACGACATCAGAATAAGTGATGTAGACCATGTTCAGAGCCCCAGTTGGGCCACTAGCACCGCATTAGGCAGAGGGGGGAATGGAGTGTATGCGATGAAAACGGAGCGTTTGATTGTGAAACCATGTACTGGGCTAACGCGTAAAGCATTTGGACCTGACCAACCTGCAAACTATAGATAACCAGGAACCACGGTGAAAGGCCCCCAGTGACCCACTAACACAATCGACCTCGTAGTCAACCACGAGGATGAACCCACCATGTCAGCACTTCAACCCAGACGATTGGCCCGGGGACGCAGTGCGCCAGATTGCCTCAACTTGCAAATAACTTGCACAGAAGACTTTGGGAGGGAGTGATGTTATGTTATGTATGTAAACCTCATCAAAATGTAAGACTTGCCACTCGGGGGCACACCTGTGGGAGGCCTAAAGGTCACCTGTGCACCGTGGAACAAGCAGGTATAAAAGGTGATTCATCATGCTGCTTCTCCACTCTGGAGTCTGAATAAGGAGACCAAGGTCATAACAGTTTGAGCTTGCAATACAGTCCTGTGGATTTATTCTGAACATAACACTTGCCTTATTATTAAAGGTCTGCTGAGCTATGGAACCGGGACCATGAGCGCATCATCAGAACTGCGCCAATCAGCCCATGTTATCGCTTGGAGGTCTTCTTTCTCTGTCAACATAATGGCCTTGGGTAAAATACATGGAGGTCACAACAGGGATCAAGCCACTCGGCCCACCCGGTCCGTGTCGGTGTTTACACTCCACGCCAGCAAATCGTTCCAATCACATTTAGCCAATCTGTTCCCAGATCCCTTCAACCCCTTTATTCTTCAACCACCTACCCAAGCTAATTGATAGTTGACATCATACTGCCTCAACCACTAACCCCAGAATGGGTTTGAGCAGCTTCAGTCCAGTTATTAGCCAGTGCATAGGTTTGCATTTATATAGTAGCACCCTCAGGACATCTCAAAGTGAGTCACCTTCCACAAATTATATTTTTGAAGTGCAGTAACTGTTGTCAAGTGTGCAAAATCCTGAACTGAATATTTCTACTGAGGGAAGTGCAGTGCCGATGTTAGGTGGGAGAGGGAGTTGGGAAGACCAATGGTTAAATGATCCTGATCAGTCCCAGTACATCTCTATCCCAAGCCTGGTTAAAAGCCCAAGGGCAGGCCATGTGTTCACCTTCTGAACTGTGTTTTGCACAGAAGATTAAAAAAGAGGAAACATACATTTAAAATGGGGTAACATGTCTACATACCTCTTTGTTGACTCCCACTTGGCAGCTACACATCATAACCTGATACCTCTAAATACTATCGTAACGTGGAAAAGAGTGGTAGTTATGTTCGTGCTGGGGAAGGTGGTCAACTCATTGTTCTATACATAGTCCTACTTTAACAATGCGTTTTTCCTGTGCTCTTTAATAAATCATAGGCAGCCCCTTGAAATGAGGATGACTTGCTTCCATGCCAAAAAAGTTCACAGGTGTTCCAATGAAGGACCTAAAATTCCAGGTCCTGAACTACATCGTGAAGATGCCTGTGCATGGATTTTTTTAACGTGTAGTGGCCGTTGCACACCAGCCACTACACGGGCTTGACAGAGCTAGGTCTTGGTCCAGTGGCAAGGATTACCCAAGACGACTGGAGACCTGCTCTGCTGCACTGACCTAGTGCGCACACATATCACAGTGTGGGCTGGCCCGTGGTGTCTCCCCTGGGCCCCGATCACGTCCCTTTACAGTCTCTCAGCGCTCCTTCGCCCTGACCTCGTCACTCCTGCTGTATCTGCCCATGCTCCAATCACTGATCTGGACCTTGATGACGTCACTCTTTTCTGCCGTCTTTAATAAAATGGACCCTACAGCCACCCATATTATCTTGGCCTGAGAAGTTACATTGATCATTACATACAGAAGTCAGAGTGGAGACAGCAGAGACTCTGGCCACATTTTTTCAGAATGATAACCGGACTTCAAGGGTTAAATTATGAGGAGGGATTACACAAATTAGGGTTGTATTTCCTAGAATCTAGAAAGTTAAGGGGTGATCTGATCAAAGTTTTCTGGATATTAAGGGGGAACAGACAGGGTAGACTGAGAGAAACTATTTGCGATGGTTGGGTAGTCTGGGACTAGGGGGTACGGTCTAAAAGTTAGAGCCAGACCTTTCACCAGTAGGATCAGGAAACACTTCTACACACAAAGGGTGGTAGAATCCACAGGACTGATTTCCATTGTAGGCAGACATTGGACGGGCGATGGGTGTAGTGATTGGGATGTCCACCCAACGTCACCGGCGAGAGGCCTGAACCACTTTCATGGTTGGGCCTCTATTTAAATTGCTCGGCAAGCTGTCCAGGCATTCTTAGCTCAGATAGTCAGTTCACCAAACGGGGGTGGGCGGAACAACTGGTGGCTCCTCCGTGGAACCGAGCCAGCAGTGACACATTAAGTGAGGCGGGGAGGCGGCGAGTTGGTGCACAGAGGAACCGGCAATAGGGCCAAGTGGCCCCACAGAAACATTGCATCAGCTTACCTGTGGCAGTTTCGGAGAGGCGTCCGGTGATGCTCTAACAACTGCTGCCTCCAATCCTTTTAAGGACGGCTGATTAGACCACTTTATGTAGCGTTCCACTGGGCGGGGCATGTGTCGTGTACATTGTGCTCAGTGAAAGCCCTAAGTTGCATTGGGGTTTCTATGTATGCCATAGGACCCCGGTTCATGTATATTAAGTAGGCTCCCTGCCTGTTTAGGGCGAGAGCACGGCTTACCTATATCCTGGCCTTCTCCAAAACGGTGGTGAGCTGGACACTGGCAATAACGGGGCAGTTTGTTCTGCACCACTGCCTCGTTCTAGACCGGTGTAATGGAATGCGAATTGGCCTCATAATTGAAGATAAAATTACCGCTCATCAAGAAATTATTGGGTAATCAAGGACAGCCAGCATGGATTTGTTAAAGCTACTTTGTTTGAAGTAGTGACCAATTGGATAGATAAATGGGTTGCTATATATATATATATAAGGGAATAACTTTCAACATTGGCGGGGGTGTAAAACTGGTGGTACCTTTGTACGTCCTGTTCAATTTTCTTTCTATTGAGGTTGAGCGGGGCATATACCAGGCAGCCGATCTGATACCGCCCTTCGGGAAGACATAGACAGGCTTACAGAATGGGTAAACTGGTGGCAAATGCAATCTAATGTGGATGAGTGTAAGGTAATAAATTTTCGGAAGGAAAACAAGGAATGGGAGTATACACTCAATGGAAAGATAAATCCTGTGGATGAACAGAGAGACCTAGGGGTTCAAATATATAATTCCATGAAAGTACGAGTGCTGGTAGATAAATCCATGAAAAACAATTTAACAAATCAAGGCATAGAGTGCAAGAGTAAAGAAGTAATGAAGAATTGGTGAGGCCACAGTTAGAGCACCATGTGCAGTTTTGGTTGGCCCATTATAGAAAGGACATTAAAGCCATTGAAAGCGTATTGCATGGATTCACCAGGATGATAGTGGGGATGGTAAACCATAGTTATAAGGAGAGATTTTAGATACAGGGACTATTGACATTGAAATAGAGAAGGCTAAGAGGAGATTTAATAGAAGTCTTTTCAATTTCTGAAAGGTTCTGATAGAGTGAACACACGTGGAGTATTTCCTCTGGTTTGTGAGTCAGTAACAAGGAGGCATCGATTTTAAACTGTCATTATGAGAGCAAAGAGAGAGGTTAGGGGAAATTTCTTTACATAGAGGATTGTTGGAGAGTGGAATGCTTTGCCACAGCAGTACAGGCATAGACCTCTGCACTTTTGAAGAGAAAATTGGATAAGTATTTGAAGCAGAAGAAAATGCAAGGTGATGGGATGCAGCAGGGCAGTTGGGTTAGTTCTGGATTGCTCTAACGTACACTCCGCACAGATTGATGGGCCAAATGATAGTGCAAAAAAGATTCCTTTATGAGAGAGCTGTCCGATAAGGAGAGGTTGAGTAGAATGGGCCTATATTCTGGAGTTTAGAAGAATGAGTGGTGATCTCTTTGAAAGGTATAAAATTCTTAGAGGGCTTGACAGGGTAGTTCTGAGGGACTATTTCCCCCTGGCTGGAGAGCCTAGAACCAGGGGGCAGAGTCTCTGGATAAAGGGTTGACCATTTAGGACAATTTATGAATCTTTGGAATTCTCCACCCCAAAGGGCTGTGGATGCTCAGTCGTTGAGTATATTCAAGACTAAGATAGATAGATTTTTGGATACTAAGGGAATCAAGGGATATGGGGATCAGGTGGGAAAGTGGTACCGATGTAGAAATTCAGCCATGGTCTTATTAAATGGCGGAACAGGCTCGAGGGGCCATATGGCCTACTCCTGCTCCTAATTCTTATGTTCTTATGATTTACTAGAATTATACCTATCAGAAAAGATTGAACAGACTGGGGCTCTTTTCTGTAGAAAAGAGAAGACAGAGGGGTCACCTGATAGAGGGTTTGATAGGGTAGATGTAGAGAAGATGCTTCCACTTGAGGGCGAGACCAAAACTGGGAGCCTTAAATATAAGATGGTTACTAATAAATCCAATAGGGAATTCAGGAGAAACTTCCTTACCCAGAGAGTGGCTAAAATGTGGAACTCGCTACCACAGGAAGTAGTTGAAGCAAATAGCACAGATGCATTTAAGAGGAATCTAGATAAAAACAGGAGGGAGAAAGGAATAGAAGGATATGTTGATGGGGTTAGATGAAGAGGGGTGGGAGGGGGCTCGTGTGGAGCATAAACACTGACATGGACCTGTTGTGCCATATGGCCTGTTTCTGTGCTGTAAATACTTTGTATTATTTTGTAAATGACTCCTTTGCTGTTAACTTCTATGGTTCTATAGGATCATTATGTTGGTCTCCTTGTTGTCAGTGCTAAATATATTAACTATGTCACCTTGTACCATCTTAATGATAACTCCCTGTTACCACTTTCCTCTCCATTTGGCGCTAAAGGGAGGGTGGCCAACTCTGGTTGGGCATATTCGTGGAAGTTTCATCACATGACCTCCCATCTCCCAATGTCTTGCCTCCACCATAGGTCTACCAATATGTCCAATCCCGCAGCGCACTGCCTTCCCAAGCCAATTAAGAAGCAAACAGACTCTTCATTACCCGGTTGAATGATTGCTTTTTTCCCCAACTCCAACGCTTGTATAAATGACCAGAAAATGAAAAAAGTAAACATCTTGTTTTTTAATGCCCCGATGCTTTTCCTTCTGGGTTGCTCTCAGCGGTGCCCGGAATCTTCAGTTCCCGGAGACTCCAGGACAATCCTGGCGGGTTGGTAACCCTACCTCGAGGTCACTGTTGGAGATTTGCACCTCTATTAGTTAAACTCTTTATTCACCAACATTAAATATGGAAGAGGCAAAAAAATAAGGATGATTTAGCTCATCCCATTTAAAGCCAGCCCTTCCAAATGAAACATGTGGATGTTCGCTGTCTCTTTCCACTCCTGACTCCAGCATCTCCATTACAGGAACACAGAGTTCCTTTCACTCTCAACTGTGCATTAAACTGTTCTCATCCTAATCCTACAACTATTTCCACCTGTGCCAAAAATCTGATAGGGTCTTTCCTTCCAGTTAATATATGAGTTTATCTTTCACCACATGAGGTGGCACTTTATCCTATAGACAGTGGATCCAGTAAACATTTACCTAATCCAAGCACAATTCTGATTTCCACGTCCAATTTAAAGATAATGCACCACTTTCCGTTTGTTCCTGCGTGTGCAATGTTTGATCGCAGCACACCATTAAATAGAACGCCTTGATTCAGGCATGAAATATTCCTTAATTAACCATTCTTTCACCTCAGCTCTCAGATGACAGTCAACAGAATGTTAAGCTTCAGTTACTGGCAGCAGCACATTTTTGCAGCATCGTAATGATAATCCTTTGTGTGAAAAGTATATGCCTTTTGTTTAAAGTTGACAAAGAAATTATTTCATAGGCTGTGGTGTAAAATGTACAAATTAGCTACTTTTATAGAAAGCTTGAGCCAAAAACAATTCTAATTCAAGCAGAGCCTTTCTTGGCACAATTAGTTCTATGTCTATTAGGATTCGGCTGTATAATCAGCTACATTGTGTGAGAATAAAAAGGTTATCCTTTTTATTCTGTTCGACATATCTGCAATAAAGGGCTTCCTAACTTTGATTTTATCTGCTTCCTGAATAATTTTAAATGCTTGTACCATGCCTCCCATAGGTTTCCCTTTTAAAAAGAGAATAAAGGAAGACTCTGAAGCCCAGCCATACAACAGAAGGATCTAAGACTGAGAATCATAGGTTTTCTCTCACACTTTTACTAAAAGGGAAAATAAAAGGGTCTTTACTAAAATTATTTAATGGGTCAGTACCTTTCTCTCTCTGGCTGTGAAAGCTTTAGGCTGTGGCTTGTGGGTTAATTTGGTGTAAGGGGTTTTCAGGGAGTGTTGTTGTGCCTTGGGTGTCTCCCTCTGGGCTTCTGCCCTCACAGCTTATGCCTGGCCTGTGAGGTACCCTGAGTGCTGCAAGAGCACCCCTGGAGAGACTGTATCCACAGCTTATGAAGGGGATTTTGAGACTCGTGCGTTCCCACAGCTTATGCCTAGCCTGTGAGGCACCTGTGAGTGTCAAACACTCCGAACCCCTTCTTCCCTAGCCTGTGACACACAGTTGAGCGTTTTCGAGGCGCTCCTAGCTTCCCTTACAATGTTCTGACATAAGACTCACAATCAGGAGATGTAATACAATAGAACTGAGACAAGGTGATTCCAAGAGGAACTTAGGCTTCTAATTTATTTGACAAGGTGTATCTCAACAAACAGCAATACACCAACAAAACAATCCCCCTAAATCCCACTAAACGGACACAACGAAAATCTTTACACAAGTTTAGCAGTGCAATGCCCAACCTCCCACCTTTCCTGGCCTAACTGAGTTGGGAGTTCTGGGGACCAGAGGTTATACTCACTACTGTGCCTTCTGCAGTCTAGTGGTTTGTTTCTTCTATCTTCGGTGTCTTCGGACACTGGTTTTCCTTCAGTGTCGAGAGTCTTGCTGGTTGTTGGATGACGAGGGCAGGGAACCACCCACACTACGTCAGAAACCCCTTTTTATAGCCAGATTATCCAGTCCGCCTCTCCTGCTGAAATCGATTCTTCCCATTGGTGGGCTTTGTGATTTTGAAAAATGCAGCAGTTTTAGATTATTGCGGGTTTTTTCCACTGATGTTAACCTACTCAAGGTTTGAGTAGGTGTTAGTTGGGTTGGCCTCCTGTAGCCATTGTGTAGGTCCTTGGTTTGTTTTGGGTTCCCTAGTTTTCTGAAGATCTGCATAATTTCCTTCCATAGTGTAAACATGGGGAAGACAATAGTCCGATAATGTCTGTGAGTCAGTCCCACAGTTTGAGCAAGTGCTCTCCCATTGGCTTGAAAGCCTCATGCTTCGGGCTGACTCTGTCTCACCATTGGCCCTCCGGTGTCCTCCCCCATCCAATCACTGCTCTGCCACGGTCAAACTGTATCGGTTTCAATTCACAGCACAGACAGATCCCACAGCCCTTTTCCTTCTGGGTAAAATGAGGGGGTTTTCGTACTCCCCTACATAATCCCCCATCTGACACAGTCAGACACCACTCGAGTGTGTCAAAGTTCAGAGTGATGAGAAAACCCTAGGTCTCCCAAATTGCCCAACTTTCCCCAGTTTAACTCCAAACTGATCCCGTCGATATATATCGTAATTCCTTTTAACGTGGTACAAAACACAGAATCCAACAGGTTACAATATATGACAGCAACATACACATATATATTTAAGGTTACAGCAGCAATTCTACATTGAGTCTCATTTCAGTCTTAACCGTAAAACAAAGAAACCTGCCCTGCAAACTCCCCAGGGGCCATGTATGAAAACGCAGTCATCCCTGGGAATAACAAAACCGCCTAAGTTTGCCGTCAAGCTTTGTTTACACGTCTTGAGTGTAGTAGCCTGAGGAACTGCTTTCTTTTTCTTTTTCTCCTGAGCTTACAGCTTGTAACTAGCAGATATGCTACAATCAGGAGTTGGCCGATTACTAAGGCATGCGATCCCACCCAGATCCACGCAGGTATGTCTGCCCGTATCCCCAAATCCCACCATGCTGGGGGTTTAATCTGGGCAATTTCAGTTTTCTGCTCCATGGTGTAAAAATGTTTTTGAGACAAATCCACTGCCTGGAGAAGGGCTGTAAGTTTCTCAGGTAGTGGGGCAATGGGATAGCCAAAATGGGCGACATATTGTTGTAGGTCGCTGAGGTTGTTTTGTACCGTGAGGTGAATCGTGGAAGGTTCAGGGATGGGTGTGATTCTGGTGTGTGCCACTTGAACCTCTGCCCTGGGTTTAAAGCAAAAGCTGCTGTATGGTATTGGACACCACCTTCCCAGTCCGTGTTCATACCGTTGGTCACTTGTGGTGACACAATATGTCCCACCGCCTACATATGCTACCTGTGGAGGCATGTGGTTAGGGGCCATTACCTCCATTGTGCAATTGATGGGCTCTGCCCCAGCAGTGCTGAACCCGCATTGTGGCCTTGCAAAAGCGTTCAAGTGCTGGGGGCACAGGATTACCTGTGCTCCCCTGCTCCGACAACCCAAGAGGTCTGTACCTGTCACAGTGTGCTCCCACATTGTGACATAAGGTGGGACCTCTTGGAATCGAACATGCACCCCTCCACGAATGACTCCCACATTCTCCACTCGGTACAGGGGTGCTGGTCGTGGGGACGCCCCCATCACGGGCATCCTGACCACCACACCCATGATGGTATGATTTGACTTTCCACAGTCCACCGGTACCGGGTAGGCTTCCGTCGCTACACGAAGTTGGCAAGGACTCAAAACATTATCATAAGGGTGCAGTGCTGCTAAATGCTGGTTGCTGATCCAGGAGGGAACCTGTCCCTGTCTCAGATCCTCGAGGTTACTCCGTCTCTCTCCCAGCAACCAGGCCCCATAGAGCACGCACACCTCATTTTGGGCGGCTTGATCGGAGGCGTTTCTATCCTCCCGAATCAAGGCGTTTACAGCCCTGGCCTGTGCCTCCAATTGAGAGATAATCTCCTTTAAGTGAACTGTCATTGCCACCTCTTCGTGGAGCGCGGATCCCACTACGGTATTCTCGTCCCGCAGGATTTTGCGCAGCTGATTCTTTAACCCATTTATCTGGAGGGCCAGCTGCATGTTATCCAAACTGTTTATGGTGGACGCCCCGGTGTTAAACCCCGTAAAAATGTCATTTAAAGTGCCACGCCTCTGCCTGCCCAGCTCGGCCCTATCCCACTGTTTATACAAGTCTGTCACTCTCACTCTGGAAGTGGCCACAGTGATCTCCGGGCAGGGGCTGGAGGCCTCTCCGTAGGTAAAGTCCTTATGGTTGGAGTACTTGGTGGAGTTCGATCCTAACCACCCAGGCCATCTCCCCTCGTGGGAGTAGGTGACCCGGCCATCCGCCGCCAGAGTCCCTTCTCCTGTGGTCACTGTCGGCGCTCTGCCCCTGGAGCATCCGAAAACCAGGGAGTCCTCGGTGTCCCCTCGGTGCCCGGTGCAGATCCTTAGCGATACCAGCATCACTAACGTCCAGTAGGGAGGTGTTGACATCTGAAAGGCAAGAAGAACATGGCCTTGCCTTGAGAGACCTCTCCAGGCTCGGCCCACTTAACATGTTCCGAACATAAAATGCTGCACCCAACCGTCACTGCCTTACCTAAACACATATGCACACAACACAAAGTAACAAAACAGGAAGGGAAAATATATACACCGCCACTCGTCCCCGGGTGGCCAGGCTATATCCTGTCACTGTACAGGCGTTGTCGACCACTCGGCTGACCGTACCCTGCGGACCAGGATGCCCTCCACTGAGGGGCTCGTATAGTCCCCCTTAATGAGTCTTGTGCTGCTCTCCAAGGCCGTCCCGAGCCCCGGATAATCGGTGGGAGACCCTTGCTAGTGCAACAGAGCACCCTCCCTGTTGTCTTTCGCCTTCTCGGTCTGGGATGGGAAGCTAAGTAAACAGGGGACCACGGCGCCCTGGTCTGTGGCACTCTGTTACTCTTCCTTACTGTCGGTGCAGAGTCCCACGTTATGGGTTGCAATGCTATCTCCTCCACCTCTTGGGCTAGCCCCAGCTGATCCACATGGGAGGTTCAGCTTCCCCTTGGACCTTGCTAGTGGTAGAGCCTTTCTCCCTACTTCTGTTAGTGGGCTGGGAACCTCTACCCAGTGGTGGGATAGCCTTACAGGAGCAGTGAACCAGCACTGGCTGTAGAGCTTCGGGGCCCGCTGCCTCCTCCGGAGCCTCCAAATCCACCGGGGCCTGTTCTTCCCCCAGTGCCTGATTCCCTTCCCCTGCTCGTCCCCTCTGTTTTTTTTACCTCTTTTGGGGTCAAACAATTTACACTAATTAATGTGATACATAGAAACATAGAAACATAGAAAATAGGTGCAGGAGTAGGCCATTCGGCCCTTCTAGCCTGCACCGCCATTCAATGAGTTCATGGCTGAACATTCAACTTCAGTACCCCATTCCTGCTTTCTCGCCATACCCCTTGATCCCCCTAGTAGTAAGGACCTCATCTAACTCCTTTTTTAATATATTTAGTGAATTGGCCTCAACAACTTTCTGTGGTAGAGAATTCCACAGGTTCACCACTCTCTGGGTGAAGAAGTTCCTCCGCATCTCGGTCCTAAATGGCTTACCCCTTATCCTTAGACTGTGACCTCTGGTTCTGGACTTCCCCAACATTGGGAACATTCTTCCTGCATCTAACCTGTCTAACCCCGTCAGAATTTTAAATGTTTCTATGAGGTCCCCTCTCATTCTTCTGAACTCCAGTGAATACAAGCTCAGTTGATCCAGTGATCCACTTCACCCGGCGAGGCAATCGCACCGCATAGACCATAGGGCTAGCCTTGTCGACTATGCTGTATGGTCCCATACACCGTGGTTCGAATACCCCGACCCGGGCGAAGCTTCTCACCATCAGCTGGTCGCCCACCTCCCAATCATGGTGACTGCGGGGTTCCAGCAGCAGCCGATTGGCACGGTGCTGTTTACCCATGTTGTTGGCTGCCTGCCAGTGAATCTGTTGAAGCCGTTCAAACAGATTCCTGACAAACCGGTCCCGGTTCACCTCTCGAAGCTGCCATTCGGTGAGAACCGGCGCCAACACATGCACTGGGGTTCTCATGATCCAGCCCGTCATCAGCTCATGGGGTGAGTACCCTGTGCTCTTTGACTGACTGGCCCGGATTCCCATGAGGACCAATGGTAAGACCTCCACCCACTTGTTTGGTGAGTCTCCCGTCTCCTTGCGCAGCCTTTCCTTTAGGGTCCGGTTCAGGCGTTCTACGGGGCCTGAGGACTGAGGGTTGTAGGCGACATGCCATTTGGCTCTTATCCCCAGCATCTTTAGGATGGCCTGCATCACCTGGCCGGTGAAGTGGCTTCCCCGGTCGGACTCCAAGATTTGAGGTAGACCCCACCGAGAGAACACCTCCCTCACCAGGATTTTTGCAGTCCCCACTGCGGTAGCTGTTCAGCAAGGGAAGGCTTCCAACCACTTGGAAAACACATCCACCAGGACGAGGCAGTATTTATAACCTCCATGGGCGGCCGGTAGGGGTCCGATGTTATCGTCCTGGACCTCTACCCGCCTGACGTGTCCCATAGACACCTTCCTTTTCTGAGGGCCTGGGTTGTTTGCAGCGCAAACCAGACATCCTGCACAGAAGTCGCGGACGTCTTCCCGGAGGCCTGGCCATCACCCTGCCTTTTCTACCCATTGCCAGGTAGATTCCGGCCCAGGGTGTCCCGCACCTGGACCCTCATGGGCCAGCTGAAGGAATTCCCTCCGGTGTTGTGGCGGCACTATCCATTTGTCCCCTTTAAACAACATGCCTTCCCGCACAGCAATATCTACAGCACTGTATGGGCCCTCCGCCTTTTCCCCCCTTTTGATAGCAGCCAAGGCAGCCTTCAGGATCGGATCCTGCATCTGGACTACTTTAAGGTCCGGGGCCGCAGACGCCCCTACGCTCCCTGGTGTCCCTGGCTTGCTTCTTGCTGCTGCTATCCTGCCTGCCTCATATGGGTCCCATGGGCGACCTGTACGAGCACCTTCCCTTGCCAGCAGGTCTGCCTGCTGGTTACCTTCCCCCCGTGGCTCAGTTTTGGAGTGGGCCTTTACCTTATGGATATATACATCCCCGGTTTCTCCCACTGCAGCCACGATCTTTTCTAGCAGGGGTTTGGTCACAAGGGGCTTCCCATCCGCAGAGGTGTACACCCGGCGTAACCAAATCGCCAGATACTCTGTACATGAATTGCAAGTGAACATGCTGTCCGAGCAAATCGTGTATGGGGTAGGGAATTCCTCGGGGTGTGTGACCACATACATCACTGCCGAGAGTTCCGCCTGCTGGGCACTCAGGGTGCATGGGAGTTTAAGAGCCAAGGCAATTCCTGCCTTGGGATCCCAAACTCCGCACCCGTGAGTCTTGTACCCGCGAACACTGAACTGGAGCCATCAACGTAGATCTCGCGGCCTGTGGGGTGCATCCCTGCCCGAAATCCAAAGTTGATGTCCCATACCCCCTCCACAGAGCATCTATGCGGCTGCCCTGGATAGATTAAATTTGCTGCAAGCCTGGGCTCGCAGAGGCCCTTGACTTTTAAAGTCATTTGGGAGAGGAGGAGGGTCCAGCGAGTGATTCTAGCACTGCTCACTGACCCGTCCTTAATCCTCCCGTCCAACAGCATCTGCGTCGGGGTATGATGGGTGAGGAGTGTAATGGGGGATATTCCGGTAAAGATCTGAGCTCTCTTTACTGCCCAGTGGGTGGCAAGCTAGTGCCTCTCACAATTGGAGTATCCCTTTTCTACCTCCGTGAGGACCCTGGAGGAGTACACCACTGGTCTCAGCTGACCGTTTCGCCCCTGGAGCAACACTGCACTTAAGCTGTCGCCACTGGCTACCACCTCCAGGAAGAATTCCTCCCCCCCCATCAATTGCCCCTAGGGCTGGTGCTACCTGCAGGTCTCTCTTAAGACGGACAAATGCTGCCTCACAGCCCTTGTCCCATTCCCACTCGACCCCCTTATGTAGGAGTCTGAGCAGAGGGGCGGCAGTGGCTGCATAGTCCTCGATGAAGTCCCTACAGTAGCCAGTGATTCCCAGGAAAGACCTTACCCCCGACACATCCCTAGGGACAGGGAGTTCCTGCACTGCCTTTCTTCCAGCCTCATCAATGGCCCTTTCTCCTGCCCTTATCGTCAGGCCCAGGAATTTTACCTCTC
This sequence comes from Pristiophorus japonicus, assembly GCF_044704955.1. Lineage (NCBI taxonomy): Eukaryota > Metazoa > Chordata > Chondrichthyes > Pristiophoridae > Pristiophorus > Pristiophorus japonicus. The sequence goes on from NC_091985.1 coordinate 32,231,195, forward strand.
CTAGACCTATCGGGCTTTCTTGGGGTTAACTTTAAAATCCCCTTCCTTCAGTAAGACCAGCAGTTCGGCCAGCAGTGGACCATGTTCCTCATTGCTGTCTGTGAACAACAACAGGTCGTCCACATCCTGGACCAGCTGGTGTGGTTGGCTGAAGCCTTTTAAGCAGTTCACCATGCATTGGTGAAAGATGCTGGGACTATTATGAAAGCCCTAAAGTAGGCAGCTCCATGTATACTGCTGTTCCCGGAAGGTGAAGGCAAACTTGTACTGGTCTTCCCTCCGTACAGGGATAGACCAGAACCCGTTGGATATGTCCAACACTGTGAACGTGGTTGCGGATGCAGGGATTTCCCCTATCAGATCCGCAACTGCCGCTACTGTGGGGGCACAAGCTGGGATGTTTTTATTGAGCACCATATAATCCATCGTCGCCCTCCAAGAATTGTCCGGTTTCCTAACCGGCCAAAGCGGGGAGTTGACATGGGTGGCTATGGGTCTCAAAACACCCTGCTCGACAAGCGAGCTTAAAGCTGTCTCCAAGTCTGCTTCTGCCTCTCGGGGAAAGCCATACTGCTTTTGCGGGCAGGACATGGGATCCCCATCTATTCTAACCTCCACTCCTGTGACTCTCCCACAGTCGTGATTATGGGTGGCAAATGCTGCAAGATTTGCTTGCACATAGGCCCGGTACTCGGCCGGGGTGTTACTGACCAGAACCTCCAGGTCGTAACCCCCTTTTGGCTTCATTGTACACAGAGTCCCTTTTCCCTGTTTCTTATCAATAACCATGACTTCTCCCTCTGCTCCCCATAGACAGTGATTCCTCAAGTCTACTAGGATCTGGCGAGTGATGATGAAATCAGCCCCCAAGATCCCTTTTCCCATCTGCTCCCAGTTCATCAGGACGCACTTCCATTGTGTTTGGAGTGCTCCTAAACGAACTGCGAGCGGGACTGAGAAAAACCCAGCCTTCTCATTTCCTGTGAACCCAACTAGTTGATACGGCACCCCGTTTGATAGAGGTGAGGTTGCGGGGTCCTCCGAATGGACTATCATGCTGGAAGCACCAGTGTCCAAAAGGTAAGTACCCAATACACCCTCAACCTCCATCTTGACCCAGGGTCGTCCCCAGGGGTCGTATTCTAGTGGGCACAGGTATGCAGGCTGGGTCTGGGCTAGTCACAGCCTCTGTACTGGCAGGGTTGCTGGTGCTTCCCTGCCTGTTGCCGTGGCTACCTTCCCAGTCCCCTCCAGCGCTGTCCTCACTGCAGCTACTATCTCATCAAGGGATGGTGAGGAGCTCGCTCCACTTCCCCCACTCTGGGCGGTTCCTAAAGAACTTCTCCCCCCATATCTCTTTACTGGGCTCCTGCAATCCCTTTTAAAATGGCCAGCTTTCCCGCACCCGTAGCACACTCCCTCCTTATCAATCGAGCGGCCACCTTCCTGGTGCCATTCCCTTTTGGGAATCGAGTTGGGTTTTACTTCATTTACCTGACCTTCGGAGGTTTTCTCCTCCTCCCCTCCTCCATTCCGTTGGACCAGTGCCAGTTGCCTGACCACTGCTTCCTCGGTGAGGTTGGGGTCCCGGGAATTGAACCACAGTTCTGCCCTGGCCTTGAGCCGGGGCAAGCAGTTTGCCACCAGCATCCTCAGCCAGCGGCCAGTCTGTACCGCGGAAAGAATCGCCCGGTCGAGGATCTCCCCACAGGCTGCGTGGTATACCACTCACAGCCTGTCCGCAAACGCATGCGGGGTTTCCCCTGCGAGCTGCTTTGTCCTTTCGACCCGTTCGAAAGGACTGCCGTCATCGAAGCCCATAGCCTCAAGGACGGCCCTCTGGACCTCAGTAAATGTATGCTGTCCCCTCCGGCATTCTGCCGGTAGGGCCTGGTACAATTTGCTGTCCAGAGAGAAGAGCAGCAGCTTGGCTGTCTCTTCCTCGTCGCACCCATTAATTTCCCCTGCCTGCATCACCTCCATGAAGTGGATAGACGGGTCCCCGCTGCGAGTGAGTTTGGCCAAATGGGCCACCATGGCCCTGAGTGATTGAACTCCATGGGGAATAATAAAGTCGCTCTCCAGCGCTCCACGACCTTGGCCACCTCCCTGTGGAGGACCGTACTTGCGCTGCCTGACTGGGCACATCCGCCCTTGTTCAGGATCTTTCTGCGCTGGTCCCTCTACCTCCGGCTATCCCACCATACCCGGTGCAGCAGACAGTGCCTGGTCGCCTGATCCAGCCTTTAACTGACCCTCGGCTGGAGCCTCATATCCCTGCTGCCGAGCGGGACACATTGGTCCTGCCCCCAGCCCTGGGTATGCTACTACCTGTGCGCCCCGCTCCTCCTGGTACCCCACCGGACAAACCACCGGTGCCTCAGGAGGTGGTCGGGCGTCTCTTGCCTTTGGATTCTCCTCTACCCCCCAATACTCTCCCTTGTCCCCTGTGGACCCTCCGGGTCCTATCAGGGCGACCATCCCCTTTGCCTGGGATAGAGCGTGGGTGAGAGTTTTAATCCTCTCCTGGCAGGGACCGTGATCTGCAAACTCACTGCTACTAGCCACTTTATAGGCTGCCTGTACATCTTTTAATTTATTCTCCAGTTCCCAAATTTTCTGGGTGTACCGAGGGTTCTGTTCCCGGAGGGACCCCTCACTACCCTTGGCCTCAGTGACCTGACACTGAAGATAGTCCCGGCTATTTCGGTAGGTCTCCTCCAACTGCCGGTTCCTTTGCTGCTCCTCAGCTAATTCGGCCAGCAGGTTGTCCCCAACCGCAGCCCGGATAGCAGAGAGCTCCTCTGATTTCTGAAGATTCTGTTCCAAGTCCTTCACCCGCTGGTCGAGCTTTCGGACTTGGCGGGTGAGGCAGATAAGCCAGATGGCCTTTTCCACCCTGAGGTTGTGGTCCTTCCCTGCTGTCCACTGAGCAGCAGCATCCACTGGGCGCTCTGCCCGAGTGAGGGCTTGCACCCAAGGTTTGGTGAGGTTCACCTTGCCAAAAATGTATGAGGAAATTCTCTCCTCCATTTTAGTTTCTTCTCTTCTCACCTCATCTGTTATATTAACATCTCCTGTTTGCTTATGTCCTGCCACGGTCACCATGTTCTGTAAGAGGTTTTCAGGGAGTGTTGTTGTGCCTTGGGCTTCTGTCCTCACAGCTTATGCCTGGCCTGTGAGGTATCCTGAGTGCTGCAAGAGCACCCCTGGAGAGACTGTATCCACAGCCTATGAAGGGGGTTTTGAGACTCGTGCGTCCCCACAGCTTATGCTTAGTCTGTGAGGCACTTGTGAGTGTCAAACACTCCTAACCCCTTCTTCCCTAGCCTGTGACACACAGTTGAGCGTTTTCGAGGTGCTCCTAGCTTCCCTTACAATGTTCTGACATAAGACTCACGATCAGGAGATGTAATACAATAGAACTGAGACAAGGTGATTCCAAGAGGAACTTAGGCTTCTTGTTGACAAGGTGTATCTCAACAAACAGCAATACACCAACAAAACAATCCCCCTAAATCCCACGAAACGGACACAACGAAAATCTTTACACAAGTTTAGCAGTACAATGCCCAACCTCCCACCTTTCCTGGCCTAACTGAGTTGGGAGTTCTGGGGACCAGAGGTTATACTCACTACTGTGCCTTCTGCAGTCTAGTGGTTTGTTTCTTCTATCTTCGGTGTCTTCGGACACTGGTTTTCATTCAGTGTCGAGAGTCTTGCTGGTTGTTGGATGACGAGGGCAGGGAACCACCCACACTACGTCAGAAACTCCTTTTTATAGCCAGATTATCCAGTCCGCCTCTCCTGCTGAAATCGATTCTTCCCATTGGTGGGCTTTGTGATTTTGAAAAATGCAGCAGTTTTAGATTATTGCGGGTTTTTTCCACTGATGTTAACCTACTCAAGGTTTGAGTGGGTGTTGATTGCGTTGGCCTCCTGTAACCATTGTGTAGGTCCTTGGTTTGTTTTGGGTTCCCTAGTTTTCTTCCATAGTGTAAACATGGGGAAGACAATAGTCCGATAATGGCTGTGAGTCAGTCCCACAGTTTGAGCAAGTGCTCTCCCATTGGCTTGAAAGCCTCATGCTTCGGGCTGACTCTGTCTCACCATTGGCCCTCTGGTGTCCTCCCCCGTCCAATCACTGCTCTGCCACGGTCAAACTGTTTCGGTTTCAATTCACAGCGCAGACTGATCCCACAGCCCTTTTCCTTCTGGGTAAAATGAGGGGGTTTTCGTCCTCCCCTACATTGGTGAGGCAACAATCACGGCACAGAGACTCACTAGTAAGTGTGGTAATGATTGTGCGAGCTGCACTCATGGTTAGCGAACTTGTGCACCAATGGAGCCAAACAGTGTTACCCTTTATCGATTTTCAAACAATGATCCCCAAATCCCAAAGGATCCCTCAGGGATCCAAAATGGTTCCCAAGACCATCGGATTTCTATATTTTTCTCCATTTGTTGAAAAATTGGCGCGTTACTTCAATTTTTAAAAATTTAAATATTTTGTAGGAGTAGGCCATATGACCCCTCAAGTCTGCTCCACCATCCAATCTGATCATGGCTGATCTTCTGCCTTAACTCCACTTTCCCGCCTGATCCCTATATCCCTTGATTCCCCTGGAGTTCAAAAATCTATCGATCTCAGTCTTGAATATACTTGAATGAGAGAGTGAAACAGGGAGAGTGAGAGAGAGAATGAGTGAAACAGGGTGAGGGAGAGTGAGTGAAACAGGGTGAGGGAGAGTGAGAGAGAGTTAGCGAGTGAGCGAGTGAGAGAGAGAGAGTTAAACAGGGAGAGGGAGAGGGAGAGTGAGTGAAATAGGGTGAGGGAGAGTGAGAGAGAGTTAGCGAGTGAGTGAGAGAGCGAGAGCGTTAAACAGGGATAGGGAGAGTGAGTGAAACAGAGAGAGGGAGAGTGAGAGAGAGTTAGTGAGTGAGTGAGTGAGAGAGAGAGAGCGTTAAACACGGAGAGTGAGCCCTCTCGGGTAGAGAATTCCAAAAGATTCACAAGGCAATTTCTCCCCATCTCAGTCCTAAATGGCCAACCCCTCATCCTAAGATTATGGCCTCTAGTTCTGGACTCTCCAGCGAGGGAAAATAGTCTCCCAGCATTCTTCCTTTAGGTAGTTGAGCCTCCTTTGGGAGTTAGGATCAGAGATTCACCACGTGTATCAATATTCCCAGGGGCTGCCCCACACACAGCATGTTAACCACAGCTGTAGTTAGAGAACCTTGACACAATTACCTGCACTAACCGCCTACAGAGTGACACATGTTACTGACTGATGATGTAAAGTCAAGCCATTCATTGCAATATCAGATGTAATTAAATAGCTTAGCAACCAAAAACACTTTGTTAATGAGTCAGTGAATGGTCTGCAATCATGCCCAATCTTTTTGCTTTGTTATCTTTGCCAACGGAAACCCATGCATTGTGTTGATGTGTTTGATGCACCCAAGTGCCCTCCTCCTAAGGCCACCTACATTAAAACCAATTTGCTGTCCATTACTTTATCCCCATGAGTTGCACGGATCCCTTTGAAGCGATCGTCCTCCCTTACACCAAATCACCCGTTCAAGCCACTGGATGCTTTCAGTAAGTTACTGGCGATGGCCACTTCCGTATCATTGATGAATAGTCTCAACAACAGGGGACCACAAACAGAGCCACACGGGGCTCCGCTGACCAGTGCCCTCCACACAGTCTTGTAGATTTATCACCTGTGAATGCATAATGTGTCTTCATTGGAACTGGATCATAAAAACCATACATTACATACAAGAACTAAAATATTCTTTAAGATTCCATCACAGTAATTTTTACTGAATTGCAATAGTTCAGTAAATCATTGCACTTCCTTACATAGTGGAAGGTATGTGGCAGAATAATAGCTCCATGTTTTTATAGAGTGGAGGTGGTTCAGTTACATTCATTTAATGCTCTGCAAAATGATGCATAATCATGACTAAGTTTAATTTAGTCCAATTCACCCATAATTATTAGTGTAATTGGTGATTTTCTACTTGGGCGGTAATGCTTTACATCTGTGATCAATTCACAGTGCAGCCTTCTACTGTGCAGTGATTATGCCAAAACTGCTATTCGTTTTGTGAAGAGTGGGAAGTCACTGCTACAGACTGGACGATCCTACTGGGCAGCTGGCCTCAGGTTGGAATTGCAATTGGGCTCCCGATGAGGTGATATTTAAAGAAGGACCCTGTTGCCTTCCATCGGGTGCCCCTCTCACTTGCTCAAAAGAGCATGTTAAAATGACCACCTGGGGGAAGGCAGCGAGATGGGACAGGGTAAGTTACTGCGGCCATTGGAACCGCCCGCCCACCCGATTTCGGTTTGGCGGGCAGGGTTAGAATCGTCCTTTTTGGTGCAATAATTGGAGGCATGCTCCAGAGTCTCGACCACACAATCTAGGCTGACATGCCAGGTGTTGGAGGTGCCGTCTTTTGGATGAGATGTTAAACCGAGGTCCCATCTGCTCTCTCCGGTGGACGTAAAAGATCCCATAACACTATTCGAAGAAGAGTGGGGGAGTTCCCCCTGATCAATATTTATCGATCAACCAATATCACTAAAAAAACATTTGATCTGGTCATTATCACAATGCTGTTTGTGGGAACTTGCTGTGCACAAATTGGCTGCCGCGTTTCCTACGTTACAACAGTGACTACACTTCAAAAGTTCGTCATTGGCTGCAAAGTGCTTTGGGATATCCTGAGGATGTGAAAGGCGCTACGTAAATGTCAGTCTTTCTTTTTTTTATTCAAAAAAAAACACGTTAAAATGGGAGTTTGACCAACAGGATTTCTTTACACAATGAGCTAGTCAAATGAACTAACAGCAACTTAAGCATCCTCTTGTTCTGAGTGTTGGTGACATTGCTGGAGAAAATGGCTCAGAGGAGTTACTTTGGTATTACAATGAAACTGAACTAACGTGAACACTGGTGACAGTGAAGAACTATGTGTCGACGAGATCTTTTTGATGTTTTCAGGATCACTACATTTTAATTAAAATGTTATTGTCAAGGTTCAAAAAAGTAATAGGAACAGACAAAGGATTTTCTTCTAAGGGGTAGATTGTGACACAGGCTCTCTGGTGGCTTAGCTGGTAAAGATACTATGTGAGGTGGCACTGTCCCATTCCGCCTGAGGAAGAGAGTGTTTGAAGACCAGGGCCACAAATCTGGCACCAAGCTTATGGTCTACAGGGCAGTAGTGATACTCGCCCTCCTGTATAGCTCAGAGATGTGGACCATATACAGCAGACATCTCAAAGTGCTGGAGAAGTACCACCAACGCTGCCTCCACAAGATCCTGCAAATCCCCTGGGAGGATAGACGCACCAACGCCAGTGTTGTTAGGCAGGCCAACATCCCCAGCATCGAAGCACTGAACCACACACGACCAACTCCATTGGGCAGTCCACATCGTCTGCATGCCCGACACGAGACTCCCTAAGCAAGCGCTCTACTCGGAGCTCCTACACGGCAAGCGAGCCCCAGGTGGGCAGAGGAAATGTTTCAAGGACACCCTCAAAGCCTCCTTGATAAAATGCAACATCCCCACCGGCACCTGGGAATCCCTGGCCCAAGACCACCCTAAGTGGGGGAAGAGCATCCGGGAGGGCGTTGAGCACTTCGAGTCTCGTCACCGAGAGCATGTAGAAATCAAGCACAGGCAGCGGAAGGAGCATGCAGCAAACTAGACCCCCCCACCCACCCTTTCCTTCAACCACTGTCTGCCCCACCTGTGACAGAGACTGTAGGTCCCGCATTGGACTGTACAGCCACCTGAGAACTCACGATTTCGAGGGACTGCATATGATGATGATTCTGACCAGGCAAGTCCCATGTTTGTGCTGAGTGAGGCAAAACACAGGCCCTGGACCCACTATTCTTGCAATGCCAATGTTGGACAACGCCACAGTTGGCCTATTTTCCTTTGTTTGCATTTCGTTAGCACGTGGCCGGCCACACATGGGCACACACAGTTTCCAAGATCACAGACACAGTGGGGAGGTGGACAAGCGTCCCAGCATGTCCTCCCACCCCGCATCTGCCAAAGACGGAGGAGTAAGTGGGAAGCCTAGCTCAGAAGGAACTTGCATTCATAAGGAGCCTGCTCACCCCCTCAGAGAACTTGTATTCTTATTGGGACTCCTCACCCCCTCAGAGAAATGCCTAAATACTACAAGTGGCAGCAATTGCTTTTGAATTATAGTGTCGCTTCATAGTCAAACGTGGCACTCAAATTGCACAGCAGGATCCCGCAAATAACAATGAGATAAATGGTCAGTCATTAAGTTTTTGGTGGTGTTGGTTTTAATGTGGAATTCAACCACTGGGAGAATTCCCTATTCCAATTTAAATAGCTCACCTGGACATGGTGTCAGTGCATTGATTTTACATCTCAGCTGGAAGACAGCCCACCTGAATATTCAGAAATCATTTGAGAAAGCCTTGCACCAGAGATCTGTTACAAAAATTCAGTGGCTTGAATTTGATGCAAGGCTCCTGCTCACCCAAGTGCCGCCGAAAGGACCACCACTGGCCGCCGAGATACCTGACGGTACTTTGAGCGGGGTTTTCATCAGAGAGGTCCCTCGAAGGTCGGTGGGTGACAAATGAGCGACTTACACCACCAATCTGGGCGGCAGCCGGCGGGAGCGCTCATTCTCGATGGCAGGGGCACTTGCCGCTCAAGTGCCGCCGAGGATGAAGTCGGGCCCACGGATGGGTCGAAGAGCTGAAAAGCAAAAGCATAAAAAAAAATCTGAAGACCTTTGGGGGACCACATCCAGATAAATCTCTGTAAAGAAAAAAATTACAAAAAGTGTACTAACCTTTTTTTTTACCATCTTCCGACTTACCGTCGGGGACAGACCAGCGTCCAGCCAGCGGTCCACCCCTGTTCTGCCGTTGACTCCTGCCCGCATCAATATCGCAGCTCGGTGGGCGGGAGGCCAGTTGAGCGACTCGGCCGCCCGCTGATGTCAGCAGGCGCTTCCCGGCGGCTCTCCCCTCCAACCCGCTCCAGGCCACGTCGGAACTGGCACTGGGCGGTTCGACGAGAGGAATGCCGTCGGCACTGAGCGGCAGTCGGCGGCAGTGGGCGGTAAGTTCTTTAATTTCGGGCCCCAGATGTTCAGGAAGTTGGTTGACAGTCAGAAAAAAATGGGTTGGGGTCGATGGTTGGAGAAGGGTTGAGGCGGCACAGCCCAAAATTCAGGGCTGAGCCCACTCGTGTTCTGGATATATACGACCAATGTGGACTTGGGCACAGGGAGCACCATATTGAAATTTGTGGATCTGTTACCAAAGTAGGAGGTTTGGCAAACAGTGGGGAGGACTATAAATAGCTTCAGGAGGACATAGACAGGTCAGCAGGATTGGCACACATGCAATTTAATAAGGACATCTATAATGTATCTTGGGGCAAAAACTCTAGAAGGGAGTATACACTCAGTGGAAAGACAATGAAGGGTGTCAGGAACAGAGAGACCCAGGGTGCAAATGCATCGTTCCTGAAAAGTGGAAGTGGAGGTAGATACAGCCACAGTAAGACCAATAGCATTTTGGAATTTATAAATAGGAACATAGAGCAGGGCAGTCAGATTAGTTTTGAATTGCTCTAGAAAAGAGCTGGCACAAATACAATGGGCTGAATAACACGTTTTTTTATTCGATCATGGGATGTGGCATCACTGACAAGGCCAGCATTTATTGCCCATCTCCAATTGCCCTTGAGAAGGTGGTGTCGAGTGAGCTGCCATTTCAGAGGCCAGTTAAGAGTCAACCACATTGTTGTGGGTCTGGAGTCACATACAGGCCAGACTAGGTAAGGACGGCAAATTTCCTTCCCGAAAGGACATTAGTGAACCAGATGGGTTTTTACGACAGTCTGGTTGTTTCATGCTCACCATTACTGGCTTTTTACTCCAGATTTTTATTTTAATTCCAAACTGCCGAGCTGGGAATTAAACTCATGTCTCTGGATAATTAGTTCAGACCTCTGGATTACTAGTCCAGTAACATAATTACTATGTACACCTCCTTCTGTCCTGTAAACCTCTGGCTCTATGGCTGATGCCTGTATTACGATACCAGGCTCACCATAGGCGAGATAAATCCCTGCTCTTTGTCCTTTGCTGTCCTGTGCCCAATCTTTGGTAGTGGGACTCTTCCCACAAACCAGAAAAACTGCACCATCTGCCCCAGGATTTAGCTGATCATTAGCTGAAATACCAGGTTTCTCTATGTCGCTTCTACAGCCTAACTGTCTCTGTGCTACACATTTTGTTCCTACATCAGAGCATTTTCATTCTGTGTTTCAAGCGGTGTGGCAGATTTCGGGTGTTAATTCATGTTCACGGAGACTGGCAGGTCTCATATTACTTCTGATCTCGCATGAAAGTTGGACTGCATTAATATCTACTCTTTGGACTGAATTCACATCCAGATGACAAGTAAAAAATATAACAGCTTTAAAGTACAACCTCATAAAATATTTGTATGGAATAACAACAAATATTGTTTGCAATAACTCTATCTCTTACAGACAGCACTCTTACAAGCCCGTCTTGTCTGATGCTGTTGACATGAACGCTTCTTTAAAATTGAAATGTGGGTGGTTCTTTTTGAAAGCTGCTGGTTGACTATTTTGTGACTGATTATTTTCAAGCAGTTTTTCCACAGCTGCACACTTTTAAGTCTTCAGTAAACTATGCGATTAAGACTTCTGTCAGCCCCTTACAAAGCAATAAGTACTGTCAACCAACATATTTTCCTCTGCTAGCTATCCCACAGGGAATGCAGTGTCAATGATATTAGGGGACTGGACTATTTTCGTTGAAACAATAGGCTGGCACTGGGAGATTCATTGGCAGAATTAGGGCTGTAGATTATGTTAACTGAGACAGCCGTGTCAAGAATCAGGACTATGTCCTGATAAGTCTAGCATCTCTGTTCCAAATATTGATGACCCAGAAGCTTTCCCAGCTCTGGCCTAAATGGATGTCGTCAGCCTGGCCTGAAGTCCTCGGGGGGTCCCCTCTATGAGGCTTGCATGCTTAAGGAACCCTTCTCAACTATATTAACAGAAAAAAAAGGAGAAAAAAAAAAGACTTACATCCATGCCATTCACACCTATGAACTGTCCACAAGGAATTGTTGAAATGGACTTCTCTTGCTACACAGAAGCAACAAATATTGGTAGCTGGTTTTATATCCACAAAGTAAATGGTAGCAGAGGAAAAAAGCTGTTTTCATAATAAATTTTCAGGACTATGGGCTCAATTTTCCCCAATGTCGTTTTTTGGCGTAAGGCCAGAGCTACGCCTGATTTTATTGGCCCCACCTACTCCAAAAAAATAACTTGCAAGTTTCCCCATTCTAATTTTTGAATTTGCCGCCATGCAGCCTGCCCTGTAGCTTCGGGGGGGGGGGGGGTGTGGGGGGGTGGAGCCTAATGTCTGCGCCGAAAAAACTATGTCCCCCCTTTCTGCGCATGCGTGGAAAAAAATGATGTTTTTTACATGACTGGTATGGGCGCGCATGCCCAGGACAGCTCCCGGTCTGCACTTGGCCATTTTTAAAGAGCCAGTTGTGTGTGAGAACTTTAATTCTCATTGGAAAAATGGGAGTTGCAATACAATATGCGACGTGGCTCAAGGACCAAGAATTTCTCTCAAGAGGAAGTGGAGGCACTAGTTACTGTAATTGAGGCCAGATGGCATGAGCTGGACACCAGCAGAGGTCACATAAAAGTTTCACCAAAAGAAATGAAGAGACACTGCAACCAACTTGCAGAAGATTACTGTGCAATGGTGATCACCCCGAGGTCTGGAGGCCAGTGCAAAAAGAAGTGGCAGGACCATAGTCAAGTTGTTAGTGTAAGTAATCTTTTCATTTATTCACTGGAATTACAAATGTAAATGTGACTATCTGTATATGCCCCACTCAGCAGAAAGACACCCTCTCTAAAAAGTTATATTTTCATCTTTGCAGAGGAAGGTGGCCCACAACAAAAGGGAAAGAACTCGAACAGGAGGAGGCCCGGCAAATTTGCACCCACTGACACCCTTGGAAGAGAGGCTCGCTGCTTTGATGGGTTCTGCCTGGAGAAAAGCAGCCACCACTGTACAAGCTGAGCCCACACTCGAGGGAGAGGATAAATCCTGCAAATTCCACAGTCTGGCTTTACTAAATATTAAGTACTGCGTGGGCTAGCCATGTTTCAGTTCATGGGGATGTCTCCGTCAGTGACGCTTCAGTTGATGCAATGTGCTATCATTCATCGTGGTCCTTCAAATGAGCCTGCTGCCTGCGCTGTGTGAGCCTACTCATGCCACCCAGCCTGCCCCCTCCTCTGCTGCTAGCCATTTGTCTGTTCTTGTTATATTTTGCAGAACTTGAGGCCAACCCTGACGAGGCTGAAGCCGATGCAGAAGATTCAGATGCGGATGAGCCTGAAGAGGAGAACATCTTCCAATCCCACCTTCCAGACCAAGAGCATGGGGTGAGGGAGAGGGGGAGGGGAGGATGAAGCCCATTGAGGCTTGTTGTACTCACTCTGGAGGAGGTGCAGATGCTGCCCATTGAGGTGCCAGGCCCTTTCCTGAGTTGTACAAGTCTTGGAACATTTCATAGTTTCTCACACTCCGAGGCTGCGGGTCCCAGTGGGATGAAACGAGGCACACCCAGGACCCTACAGTCTGAGGCTGCGGGTCCCAGTGGGATATAGCGAACCACACCCAGGGTGAGGAGGGGAAGGAGAGCTCGACACCACTCTCTTGAGGTGCAGGATGTAACAGATATGGTTCAGATGATGGCAATGAATGCGGAGAGCATTGACCTTACGCGATCACTCCTGAACACCGTCAGTGGAGTGGGTGATGAGGTATCGGGACTGACGGGAGAAGTAACAACACTCTCACGAGAAATGGGAACACTGTCCAGGCATATGAGGGAGGGAGTGTCGCAGGTGGCTGCTGCACTGTCGGGGAGGGCACATGAGGGAGGGAATGTTGGAGTTAGCTGATGCACTGTCAGTGAACATGAGGGAGGGAATGTTGCAGGTAGTTGAAACACTATCAGGGCACATGAGGGAGGGAATGTCGGAGTTAGCTACTACAATAAGGGAACCCGCCCAGACCCCGCACCCATTGACAGAATCAACTGGCACTTCCACTCCAATCCCCAGACCAACCTCTGAAGAGGCCCAAGCTGGGCCTTCCACATTACCGCCTGCCACCCTCACTGCCCCTCCCCCCACCCCCATCAAGAAGTGCACGTTACCCGAGATGTTCGAAAGAATAAGCTTGGTACCAACCCGAGAAACGCTGCACCACCGCCTGCGGGCAGGGGTGGAGTCACCAAGACCAAGCGCAGCAGGCGGTCTTAGAACAAGGTGGAGGAGAGATGGGTGTAGCCTTTCTTTGCTGCTGTTGTTGTTATTATTATTGTTGTTACTGTTGTAACTGTTCTCAAATCAAAAGTTTTTTGTAAGTGATGTAAATTTAAAAGTTCAAAGGTTTGTTAGTGATCTTAAAGTTTGTAAGTGACCCGAGAGTTTGTAACTGATCTTAAAATGTGTGTGATGTTAACTGAAAACTTTAAAATTTGGTGCAAGAATATTTTTGTTGAAGTTAAGTTAAGTACAAACAAGTGTTTGTTAAAGTTTTGAATAAAATTTATTTTAAATTATAACTGAATCATTTCCATTATTTGTTCCATTATGAACACAGGTCTTGTGGACTCCACCCCTGCCCGCAGGCAATGGTGCTGCTGGTGCAAGGCTCGAGCAATCGTTAAAGGGGCACGACGGCCCACCCTCCTCCGCCGTCGTGCTCCGGGTTCAGGTACTTGCATCACTTCCTCGTCCTTATCCTCCTGCTCGTCATCTGCTTCTTCCTCCTCATCATCAGCCACTCTCACCTCAGGTGGGACTTCCACTACCAGCTGCTGCTGCCTCATGATGGTTAAGTTATGGAGCATGCAGCACACAACAGTGAACTGACCGACAATCTCAGGGGAGTACTGCCAGTAGTCTCCGGAATGGTCCAGGCATCGGAAACGCTGCTTCAAGATGCCAATGGTCCTCTCTATGATGCTGTGCATCGCAATGTGCGACATGTTGTATTCCTGGTAGCTTTTTTCCGGGTTACGTGTAGGGGTGTCATGAGCTAGGTGGCGAGGCCATACCCTTTGTCCCTCAGTCCCTCTGGCTGCTGCTGAAACATGACAGATATAGCGCTCTCGTGTAGGATGAATGCATGATGGGTACTCCCAGGATACCTTGCATCAACTGACATAATGCAATGCATGTCGTCACACATGAGCTGCAAATTAACTGAATGAAGGCCTTTTCTGTTCCTGTATATCTCAGAATCCTCCAAAGATGCTCGCAAGGCGATGTGGGTACAATCAATGCAGCTCTGTACCTTTAGGAAGCCAGCAATCCTGGAGAAGCCCACAACCCTTTCACGCATTGCTTGGGCGGTCATGGGGAACTCATTCCTCCAGGCATATAGTGCAGCAGTTACCTGCCAAATGCAGATATGTGATGCATGTTGAGAAATGGCGCACGCAGCCCCAGTTGTGGCCTGGAATGATCCAGATGCATAGAATGAAAGTGCAGCTGTAACCTTCACTTCAACTGACAAAGCATCCTCTTGACGCTTCTAGGTTGCAGGTCTGCTTTTACCAACTCACAGATCTCGGTTACAACTTCTTTGTGGAAATGCAGCCTTCTCACACAGTCTGCATCACTCAGGTGTAGATATGAATGCCTGTCTCGATATACCCAACGTAGGTAAGGCCTCCTGCCCATCATCCTACATGCTCCGAGGTTCCTCATGCGATGACGTTGAATCAATCGTCTCTTCCGCAGCACTATCATGCAGAAGGCTTGCACGAGATATGGCATTGTCAGTATTGCCCCCTTTAAATTGTACCTTTGCAGGAAGCCCAAAACAGCAGGACAAGGAGTTAAAGCTTTTCTGGTCTCTCTCTCCCCAAGGTTGACGCCCTAGTATGGACCACACCCAGGTCTGCACATGTGCAATAGGCTTGCTTAGAACAGGAAACTAGCCATTCAAATGAGGACATTTGGAGCAACGAAGTCCAATGCAATTCTTTAATTTTAGATATTTTTCAAAGTGCCACCCCACCACTGACCGAACGCCTGCTCAACAGGCTCAGGTGTCGGCCGGCAGAATTGCTCCCTCGCCCAGACACAGGGGCTCGGCAAACACCACCACCCCACTCCACCCTTGCCCCCAGGCGCTTCATTTGATGCTGCTGCTGCATAGTATAAGGGTTCTCATCCCTTCAGTTCGGCTTCCACACACCCCCCCCGCCAACACCCCCCACCCCGGGCTTCGTTTGAAACCAAGACCCAGTGACCAGGCGAGGGAGCGATTCTGCCGGCCGATGCTCCAACCCTCGAGCCTGGTGAGGAGACGGTTAGTGAGAGGGTGGCGTGTCACTTTGAAAAAAAATCTAAAATTAAAGAATTGCATTATACTTCCATTTTCTCTGTTTTAAGTTTCAAAAAATTAAGCTTTATGATGCATATTTAATGTCTTCTTGATTCCCTCCAAAACTTCGCCGAAAAACAATGGAGTCTTTCTACGCCGATTTTTTAATGTGTGCTGGTTTTTCTTAAGTGCCCAGAAGGTTTTTGGGAGTGCTCACATATGCTGTCCTAGAAAAAATGTAAGTTTGCCAAACTTGCATAAATCTGAAAAAACTGGCGCAGACATTAGGTTACAAAACTAACCAAAATAAATCGCAACTAACTGAGTTACACTGGCACGCAAACTTTGGGGAAACTTTGATATTTAAGTTTAGGCCAAAAAGACAGTGCAGATAGCTTCCACTGGAGAGACATTTGAGAACATGATTGGCATTCTGAAGCAATGGTTCTGATAGCTGGATTGTGTTGGAGGTGTCCTGCTATAGAACCTGGGAACGGTATGCAGGATTGTAATGGCTAGTTCTGACGAAGGGTCAGCGAGCTGAAACGTTAACCCTGTTTCTCGCTCCACAGATGCTGCCTGACCTGCTGAGTATTTCCAGCATTTTCTGTTTTATTTCAGATTCCCAGCATTCGCAGTATTTTGCTTTTGGTACAGTGGCTTGCAGTGTGCCCACACCCAAGTCATTGACTGAGGCATCAACCAGGAAGAACAAGAAATGGCACAGGTGGCGGAGGAGCCGGAAGATTTACTCAATGAAGAAAACAAGGCTCTAAACAAAGCACAGAACAATCAGGCTTCTACTGGCAAAAGTATCTGGAAAAAACCTCATTGTTGTAAGATTCTCCTGATCATGTCATTCACTATCAACACTTAGAGCTAGAAATTCGGTTAATTAGTGCCAACTGTTAGCACCCCAGAGGGGCACCCCAGAGGGGCACTAGCATCTCCCGCCCGAGTGCCGTGCTGTCAGTGCCTGCCACAAACTTGTGAAGGTTTTGTGGCGGCGCTGACAGTTTGCGCTGCACTGGCTAGCGCCGCAAACTCAGTGACATCACCGAGGGTGCAATGCCCCTGTAGCACCATGTTTGCAAAATTCAGTTTTTTGTCTGCGGTAGTGCCTAGCGCTGAGACCGGCAGGGGAAAGCAATCGGTCCAGCGACTGTCCCGGGGAGATGTCGTCTGCAGTGCAAGGTAAGTGCTCAAATGTCACTTTTTCAATGTTTATTTATTTGTTGCAGTAGTGGGGAAGTGTGGTGAGGCTTATTGGAATTTTCAACAGGATTTTTTTTTTTCATCTTTAGGCACTAGGATGCCGGCATCCCAGTGCCAATGATTGAGTAGTCCTCCTGAGCTATCGCTCCGTTAGTGCCCAAAGAGGAGTGTATAACGCTTCTCTCAGGGTGATACAACTGAATATCCCATTGTGAGACAGTAGACATCGCCTGGTGCTAAAGGTAGTGCCGTTACTGCCTCAAAGTGGGCGATACAGAACTTCTAACCCGGTTTCTATCCCTCCCTTGACCTTCCTTGATGATAAAAGCAGCTCTGTGAAACAGGCGCAGAATCTAGCCACTGGCCGGAATTTCCCAGGGGATCAGCCGGTTCGGGTGGGAAAGTATTTTTTTTACAGCCGGTCGGGACCCAATTAATTGCATCTAGTTGACAGATGTCTAACAGGCTTTTTTAACTTATCTTTACACTTTAACTTCAGGGTCATGAGAACCACACTGTTCGGGGATCACGGCTGTCAATCTGAGGTGGGAGTTCAGTGGCCATTGCTCCAGCTGATTACTTGACTGCTTCAAATGTACAGTAAAAGCTCCCACCTGACAGATCATCATTTTCCTCAGCCACAAACTGTTTCTCAATCCATTTCCAGCACAGATTCTGCAGGCATTCCACTCTCCATCATGGCAGAAGTTGCTCGGCCCATCACCCAATGACTGCACATGTCTATTATGCTTTAAGAGTGAATTGCAGCAAAGCTGAATTTGCCCTTGAGAAGGGAGATGGTGAACTGTCTTGACAACTGAGTGGCTTGGCTTGCTAGTCCATTTCAGAGGGCAGTTAAGAGTCAATCACATTGCTGTGGGGATGGAGTCCTTCCCTAAAAGAAATTAGTGAACCAGATGGGTTTTTACAGCAATTCAGTAGTTTCATGGTCACCATTACTGATACTAGCTTTTTATTCCAGATTTATTTAAGTCACTGAATTTGAATTCCACAGCTGCTGTGGTGGGATTTGAACTTATGTCTCTGGATCATTAGTCCAAGTCTCTGGATTATTAGTCAAGTAACATAATCACTATGCCACCGTTCATGCATTAGATCCTATCAAATACTTTTGTGGAGGGTGAGTAGATTGTGATCAGGGAGACATGCCTAAGTGGGACTGCAGGCTTGCATTCTGTAGTTTGAATGAAAGCATATCATTGTCGGAAAAGATATACATTAGGTTGCTGCCAAAGGGGCTCACGTGCAGATTTATATATTTGTAACTGTTCGCACTTACTTTCCCCCTCCTGGTGAGGTCATTAAATGTCTTTCTGCATTGTATCCACGGCCTGTGGAGAATACTGCTGGAGTTTGCCACCTCTTGCCATTGCTCTGCTAGTCATAGCCTTGAGCACTTTTCATTCTGTGGCAGGCAATCAGTGTAACGCCCCCCCCACCCTCCAGCCTCTTTACTTCACTTCCCTCTGCAGCTGCTGAATTGCCTCATTATCAAAGTAGGATGCCCCTTACATTACCAGCCTTCCCTGTCTGAAATAGTGAGGGATTGCACACTTCAATTTTAAGGCAGCGTCAAAATCTTCCTCCTCGGCACTTTCACTTTAAAAATGATCTCCTGGTAGAAATAGTTTCTCGGAAGCTCTTCAGGAAATTTCGCTGTATGTCTCAGGCTTTTAAAATGTTAAACATTGCTCAGGCTAAATGCTTCCTATACAAGGGGGTAGACATCTGTCTAGGGTGGTAGCGTGCAGACAGTGTATTAATGTGGCTCAGCTGGTAGCACTCTCCCCTCTGAGTTAGAAGGTTGTGGGTTCAAGTCCCTCTCTGGAAATTTGAGCACAAAAGGTCTAGGCCAACAGTCCAGTGCAGCTCTCTGAGAGAGTGCTGCACTGTTGGAGGTGCCGTCTTTCAGGTGAGATGTTTAACTGAGGCCCCGTCTGCTCTCTCAAGTGGACGGATAAGATCCCATGCCACTATTTCAAAGAAGAGCAGGGGCTTTCTGCTTTGATAATGAAGCAATTTGACAGCTGCTGAGGGAAATGGAGTTGAGAGGGCTGCTTCTCTGTATCCTGGCCAATCATCACAGGTAGTCCCTCGAAATCGAGGAAGACTTGCTTCCACTCTAAAAGTGAGTTCTCAGGTGACTGAACAGCCCAATACAGGAATTACAGTCTCTGTCACAGGTGAGACAGACAGTGGATGAAGGAAAGGGTGGGTGGGGTGTCTGGTTTGCCGCACGCTCCTTCCGCTGTCTGCGCTTGCTTTCTACATGCTCTCGGCAACGAGATGCGAGGTGCTCAGAGCCCTTCCCGATGCTCTTCTTCCACTTAGGGCGGTCTTGGGTCAGGGATTCCCAGCTGCCAATATTTATCCCTCAACCAACATCACTAAAACAGATTATCTGGTCATTATCACACTGCTGTTTGTGGGAGCTTGCTGTGTGCAAATTGGCTGCTACGTTTCCTACATTACAACAGTGACTGAACTTCAAAAGGTACTTCATTGGCTGCAAAGTGCTTTAGGACGTCCTAAGGTTGTGAAAGGCGCTACATAAATGCAAGTCTTTTTTTTAATGGACCGTCTGTTATACGCCTGGCCCCTTACTCAGTCTATTCAAGTCAGTGGAACTGAGTATCGGGTGGCCGGTGCGTTACTGCCCGTTTCGTGTCACCGCCCTGGACGAATTCCTAACCCCAAACTTTCCCAAACACCCGAGATGCATCCGCCCCTTTAAGCAGCTACAAGCCTGCAGCAGTGCAACGACTTCCTGTGTGGTCATGACTGTGTCCAAGCAGGAGTTCCCCGGATTTAAACTAGCCCTGACTGGAAATCTGGGTGCGTAGCTGTGACCTCAAGCAGAGCGCACGTCTGATGCACTGCTGTGCTCTCCAGCAGAGGCTCCAGGAAAATCAGCTCTAATATTCTGTGCAACGCTGATTATCGCCACCTTAAGGGTGTAAAATCTTTTTTAACTGATATATAATCATAGATTCAGAGAAAAATTACGACACAGAAGGAGGCCATTGAGCCCATCGTGTCCGTGCTGGTCAAAAAAGAACTACCCAGCCTAATCCCACCTTCCAGCACTAGGTCCGTAGCCCTGTAGGTTACGGCACTTTAAGTGCAGATCCAAGTACTTTTTAAATGTGATGAGGGTTTCTGCCTCTAGCACCCTTTTAGTCAATGAGTTCCAGACCCCCACCACCCTCTGGGTAAAAAAGATTCTCCTCAAATCCCCTCTAAAGCTCCTACCAATTACTTTAAATCTATGGCCCCTGGTTATTGACCCCACTGCTAAGGGAAATAGGTCCTTCCTATCCACTCTATCTAGGCCCCTCATAATTTTATAGATCTCAATTAAATCTCCCCTCAGCCTCCTCTGTTCCAAAGAAAACAACTCCAAACTATCCAATCTTTTCTCATAGCTAAAATTCTCCAGTCCTGGCAACATCCTCGTAAAACTCCTCTGTACCCTCTCTAATGCAATCACATTTTTCCTGTAATGTGGTGACCAGAATTGCACGCAGTACTCAAGCTGTGGCCTAACTAGTGTTTTATACAGTTCTAACATAACTTCCCGGCTCTTATATTCTCTTCCTTGGCTAATAAAGAAAAGCATTCTGTATGCCTTTTTATCCATCTTGTCTACCTGTCCTGCTATCTTTAAGGATCTGTGGACATACACTCCAAGGTCCCTCTGTTCCTCCACACCTCTCAGTATCCTCCCATTTATTGTGTATTCCCTTGCCTTGTTGCACCTCCCCACATGCATTACCTCACACTTCTCCGGATTGAATTCCATTTTCCACTTTTCTGGCCAACTGACCAGTTCATCGATACCTTCCTGCAGTCTAAAGCTTGCCTCCTCACTGTCAACCACACGGCCAATTTATGTATCATCTGCAAACGTTTGTATCATGCCCCCTATATTTAAGTCTAAATCATTGATATATACCAGAAAAAGCAAGGGACCGAGAACTGAGCCCTGTGGAACCCCACTGGAAACAGCCTTCCAGTCACTAAAATACCCATCAACCATTACCTTTGGCTTCTTGCCACTGAGCCAATTTTGGGTCCAACTTGCCACTCTCCCTTGGATCTCATGGGCTTTTACTTTTTTGATCAGCCTGCTATGTGGGACCTTCTCAAAAGCCTTGCTAAAATCCATGTAGACTACATCAAACGCACTGCCCTCATCGACCCTCCTTGTTACCTCCTCAAAAAATTCAATCAAGCTGGTCAGACGCGATCTTCCCTTAACAAATCCTTGCTGACTGTCCTTGATTAACTTGTGTCTTTCTAAATAAAGGTTTATACTGTCCCTCAGAATTGATTCCAATATTTTGCCCACCACCGAAGTTAAACTAACTGGCCTGTAATTATTCGGTTTATCCCTTCCTCCCTTTTTAAACAATGGTACAACATTAGCAGGTCTCCAATTCTCTGGCACCACTACTGGATTTTCAGATAGTATGTTTCTCGATGTGGACCCAGCAGTTTCGGAAGTCTGTCCAGTACACAGAATTTCTGCTACCTTGATTTTACCTAAATTTTATAGAAACATTTAAAATAATGAAAGGGATGGACAAGATAGAGGCAGAGAGGTTGTTTCCACTGGTCAGGGAGACTAGAACTAAGGGGCACAGCCTCAAAATACGGGGGAGCCAATTTAAAACCGAGTTGAGAAGGAATTTCTTCTCCCAGAGGGTTGTGAATCTGTGGAATTCTCTGCCCAAGGAAGCAGTTGAGGCTAGCTCATTGAATGTATTCAAGTCACAGATAGATAGATTTTTAACCAATAAGGGAATTAAGGGTTACGGGGAGAGGGCGGGTAAGTGGAGCTGAGTCCACGGCCAGATCAGCCATGATCTTGTTGAATGGCGGAGCAGGCTCGAGGGGCTAGATGGCCTACTCCTGTTCCTAATTCTTATGTTCTTATGTTTTTGACAATCATTTTCATTATTTGGGGGAAAATGCACAGTGCAGGAAGAACATACCATCACACCTACTGTACACCATTTGATATTGTAGTTTACCACAGTGCCAGTACAATCTCACTAACAAGCTTGAAGGAACCATGGCAAAAATTTAAGCTGTATCATGGCTATTGTGTTCCTAACACAGATGAGACTGCACACAGGGAGGTTAAAGTAACAGTGATCTCCGTCTTTAAGACACTCCAGAGTGAGAAACAGGCCTTAGGGGCCGGCTTATATACAGTGCTCCCAAGGGATGCTGGGATCCCTTGGGACTTCAGGGGATGCGCTCCCTGGTGGCAGAATATGGGAGTGCATGCTTTACATATACACAACATCACTCCCCCCAAAGTCAAAGTGAAAACTATTTAAAAGGTGAGGCGGTCGGGAGCATTTCTTTCCCTGGTGGACCGCTTCGGTACAAATGTCTATTTTGGTATGTTGGCTGTGCCCTTGCTGGGCTGGTGTGTTGTTGGCCCTGCAGGGCTGCTGGGTGAGCCTGGCCTTGCTGGGCTGTTGGGCATGATGGGTTCAATTTCCTGGTCCGGGGTGGTGTCGTTGATCCTTTGGGTGTGTGTTGTGGGCTCGAAAAAGGTGGTGTCTGCTGTGGGTTGTTCAGGGCAGTCTGTGAACCGCAGCCTCGTTTGGTCCAGGTGCTTTCTGCAAATTTGTCCATTGTCTAGTTTGACTACAAACACCCTACTCCCTTCTTTAGCTATCACCGTGCCCGCGATCCACTTGGGACCATGTCCATAGTTTAGCACAGGGTCATTCAGATCAATTTGCCGTGATACAGTGGCGCGACCATTATTTACATTTTGTTGCTGCTGCCTGCTCACTACCTGATCATGCAGGTTGGGGTGAACCAGCGAGAGTCTGGTTTTAAGTGTCCTTTTCATGAGTAGCTCAGCCGGGGGCACCCCTGTGAGCGAGTGGGGTCTCGTGCGGTAGCTGAGCAGTACTCAGGACAGGCAGGTTTGGAGTGAGCCTTCTGTGACTCGTTGAAGGCTCTGTTTGATTGTTTGTACTGCCCGCTCTGTCTGCCCATTGGAGGCTGGTTTAAACGGGGCCGAGGTGACATGTTTGATCCCATTGCGGGTCATGAATTCTTTAAATTCGGCACTGGTGAAACATAGCCCGTTGTCACTGACCAGTATGTCAGGCAGGCCGTGGGTGGCAAACATGGCCCTCAGGCTTTCAATGGTGGCGGTGGCGGTGCTTCCCGACATTTTTTCACATTCAATCCATTTTGAAAAAGTATCCACCACCACCAGGAACATTTTACCGAGAAACGGGCCCACATAGTCGACATGGATCCTCGACCATGGTCTGGAGGGCCAGGACCACAAACTTAGTGGTCTGGGCGCCTTGCTCAAATGAGCAAACACGCGGCATTGCAGTACACAGGACTCTGCGCCCAAGTTTCGGGCCGCACCTAGAATGGCGCAGCCCCGACCTGGACGCCCGTTTTTCGCGCCACAAAGTGCGCCTAAAAAAAACTTCCAGATTCTCCGGCTCCCTGCTGGTCCTCTTCAGTCAGGCGTGGCGCAGTACGAGCTGTAGGGGGCGGAGCTAGGTCCTTGCACTGAAAATAGTGCCGGGACCTCTGCACATACTACAGGCGCCCAAAACTGTATGGGAGGGGCCCGAAGCACGCAGCCCCTAGCCCTGGCCGAATGGCCTCACTGGGGCTGCGTGCATAAGGCTGCCTCCCATGCCCAGCTCCTGCTTCCTCCCGACCCGACTCGATTCCCGCTTCCCCCCGCCTCCCTCCCTCCCCTCCCCCTGACCCCCCCCTCTCTCCCTCTATCCCCCTCCTCCCCCTCCCCTCGCTGTCAGAAACACAGACACTGACAGACAGAGAATGAGAGACACACACAGACAGACAGAGAGATAGAGACACTGACAGAGACACACTGTGGGGGGGGGGGGGGGGGGCATCCCAGCACGCTGTTGGAGGGCTCCCGGTGCTGCAGTCGGTAAGTAGAAAATGTTTTATTTATTGATTAAAAAAAAATTATTTCTTATTAATTTTTTTTGATTGATTTATTGGTTGATTTATTGATGTTTTTATCATTTATTATTGATGATGGCTCTTCATTTGTAAAACTGAAGTGTTTAATGTTTGTAAACTTCCCTTTAAACCCCCCCCCCCCATTCCCTACGCCTGATTTGTAACCTACGCCTGATTTTCTAAAGTGTAGACAAGGTTTTTTCGAGCGTACAAAAATCTTCACTTACTCCATTCTAAGTTAGTTTGGAATAAGTTTTCACTGCCGAAACTTTGAAAACAGACATAAGTGGCCGGACACGCCCCCTTTTGAAAAAAAAATTCTCTTCCAAACTGAAACTGTTCTAACTGACTAGAACTGGAGCAAACTAAATGCCGAGAATTTGAATTTCTAAGATACTCCGTTCTACACCAGTTGCTCCAAAAAAATCAGGAGCAACTGAGGCCGAAACTTGGGCCCACAAAGTCAGAGTCGATACCGGACCACCACACGTGGGATCTGGCTATCGCTTTCATCATTACTATACCCGGGTGTGTGCTTGGAGATCCGAGATGAACATCTCCCTGCCCTTTTTGGGTAGCACTACGCGGTTATCCCACAACAGGCAGTCTGCCTGAATGGACAGCTCGTCCTTTCACCACTGGAATGGCTTGATTAGCTCTTGCATTTCAACGGAGATGCTGGCCCGGCTCCCATGCAGTACACAGTTATTACTAGGGTCAGCAGAGGATCTTGGCTGGTACATGTCCTAATCTGGCGGGACATGACAGGTGATTTATCATTTTCAAACGCTTCCATGACCATCAACAAGTCTGTGGCCTGCGCCACCATCAACAAGTTTGCAGCCTGCGCCATTTCCACCCCCGTGGTGGGTAATGGTAGCCGACTGAGAGCATCCACACAGTTCTTGGTGCCTGGCCTGTGGCGGATGGTATAGTTATACGCTGATAGCATAAGTGCCCACCTTTGTATGTTTCAGCGAACAGGGATTTGAGGGGCTTGTGATCGGTTTCCAGCTCAAATTTGAGGCCAAACAGGTACTGATGCATTTTCTTTGCCCCAAACACACACGCTAATGCCTCTTTCTCAGTCATGCTGTAGACTCTCTCGGCCTTCGACAAGCTCCTGGAGGCATAGGCAACAGGTTGCAACTTCCCCGCAATGCTAGCTTGTTGTAATACACACCCGACTCCGTACGACGACGCATCACATGCTAACACAAGTCTTTTACACGGATTATACAATACAAGCAGCTAGTTGGAGCATAAAATGTTTCTGGTTGTCTCAAAAGCAATTACTTGTTTTTTTCCCCATACCCAATTCTTACCTTTACACAATAACACATGTAGGGGCTCGAAGAGGGTGCTTAACCCCGGTAGGAAGTTACCAAAATAGTTGAGGAGTCCCAGGAATGACTGCAGCTCCGTGACGTTCTGTGGCCTGGGCGCGTTCCTGATAAACTCTGTCTTGGCGTCTGTGGGCCGAATGACATCCGCCGCAATCTTTCTCCCCAAAAACTCCACTTCTGTTGCCATGAAGTCGCATTTCGATCTCTTCAGCTGCAGCCCTACGCGATCCAGTCGCTGGAGGACCTCCTCCAGGTTTTATAGGTGCTCAACGGTGTCCCGACCCGTGACCAATATGTCGTCCTGAAAAACCACCGTGCGTGGTACCGACTTGAGTCGCCTCCATGCTTCTCTGGAAGATCGCTGCAGCCGACCGAATTCCAAACGGGCATCTTTTATAGATGAACAGTCCCTTGTGCGTGTTGATGCAGGTGAGGCCGTTCGAAGACTGCTCCAGCTCCTACGTCATGTAGGTCGAAGTCAGGTCGAGCTTGGTGAACATCTTGCCTCCTGCCAGCGTCGCAAATAGGTAGCCTGCCTTAGGTAGCAGGTATTGGTCCTGCAGCGAAAAATGATTAATAGCTACTTTATAATCGCCGCAAATCCTGACCGTGCCATCACTTTTGAGTACTGGCCCGCTCGCTGAATTCCACTGGGGAGTCGATGCCCTCGCGTTGCAGCCTGTCCAGCTCGATTTCCACGCTCTCCCTCATCATGTGAGGTACTGCTCGCGCCTTGTGGTGAATGGGTTGTGCCTTTGGGACCAAGTGGATCCGCACCTTCACCCCGGAAAAGTTTCCAATGCCTGACTCAAAAAGGGAAGGAAATTTGTTAAGAACCTGGGTACATGAGGCCTCATCGACATGTGATAGCGCTCGGATGTCATCCCAGTTCCAGCGGATTTTGCTCAGCCAGCTCCTTCCAAGCAGTGTGGGGCAATCGCCCGGGACAATCCAGAGTGACAGTTCGTGCACCGTGCCCTCGTAGGTGACCTTGACCATGGCGCTGCCCAGGACAGTGATAAGTTCTTTGGTGTACGTTCTCAGTTTCATGTGGATGGGGCTCAGGGCTGGTCTGAGTGCCTTGTTGCACCACAGTCTCTCAAACATCTTTTTACTCATGATGGATTGGCTAGCGCCAGTATCCAGTTCCATGGCTGCGGGTAAGCCATTCAATTTTACATTTAGCATTATAGGTGGACATTTCATCGAAAATGTGTGCACCCCGTATACGTCAGCATCTGCCTCCTCTCTCTGAGGCTCGAAATTGCTTTGATCCACCATGGACCGATCTTCCTCTGCCACGTGGTGGTTAGTAGGTTTTGCAGAACTTGCAGCTCGTCTGCAAGCTTGTTGGAGGTGCCCCATTGTCCCACAGCTCTTGCAAACATACCCTTTGAAGCGGCATGAATAGGCTGAATGGAAGCCTCCACAACGCCAACAAGGTGTGAATTGCCTTGCATTCATCCTTTGTTGCGAACTCTGAGTCATCTGGGTCACCTGAGGCCTGCTGGTAGTTGCAGACTCGTGGTTTCTGCCCTGTACATTTCTGCTCGCAACACAGTTCCAGTTAATTTATGAACATTGCTAGCACTTGTGTGCTGAGAGATTTGTTTGGTGTTATCACTGGTGGACATAAATGCCTGTACTATCGCAACGGCCTTACTGAGGGTTGTGTCTCTACAGTCAAAATTTTTCGTAGGATGGTCTCATGGCCAATGCCCAGTACAAAAAAGTCTCTGAGCATTTGCTCCAGGTAGCCATCAAACTCACATTGTCCTGCAAGTCGCCTTAGCTCGGCGACATAGCTCGCCACTTCCTGATCTTCAGATTGCTGGCACGTGTAGAACCGGTACCTCGCCATCAGCACGCTCTCCCTCGGGTTAAGATGCTCCCGAACCAGTGTACACAGCTCCTCATACGACTTATCTGTGGGTTTCCCCGGAGCCAGAAGATTCTTCATGAGGCTGTCGGTCATGCCCCGCAGACCGTGAGGAGGACCGCTCTCCTTTTTGCAGCGCTTCCTTCTCCGTCCAGCTCGTTGCCTACAAAGTACTGGTCTAGCCTTTCGACATAGGCTTCCCAGTCCTCCCCCTCTGCAAACTTCTCCAGAATGCCCACAGTTTGCTGCATCTTTGCGTTGGATTCGTATAATCGTCACCAGTTATTGTGTTCCTAACACAGATGAGACTGCACACAGGGAGGTTAAAGTAACAGTGACCTCAGTCTTTATTAACACACTCCAGAGTGAGGAACAGGCCTTAGGGGCCGGCTTATATACAGTGCTCCCAAGGGATGCTGGGATCCCTTGGGACTTCAGGGGATGCGCTCCCTGGTGGCGGAATATGAGAGTGCATGCTTTACATATACACGACAATAGCTATCTTAAATTTACAGATATGCCTTTCAACTCTTGAGTAATTAAACCACAGTTTGTAGCACTGGAGATATACCACCAACGCTGCCTCTATAAAATCCTGCAAATTCATTGGCAGCATAGACGCACCAATGTTAGCGTTCTCTCTCAGGCCAACATCCCCAGCATTGAAGCATTGACCACGCTCGACCAGCTCCGGTGGGCAGGCCACATTGTCCGTATACCCGATGCTAGACTCCTGAAACAAGCACTCTACTCTGAACTACTTCATGGCAGGCGAGTCCCAGGAGGGCGTCAAGGACATCCTCAGAGCCTCCTTGAAAAAACGCAACATCCCCACCGACTCTTGGGAATCCTTGGCCCAAGACCGATCAAAGTGCGGGAGAAGCATCCGAGAAGGCGCCGAACACTTTGAGTCTCTTTGCCGGAATGACGCGGAAGCCAAGCACAAAAAGCGGAAGGAGCGTACAACAATTCAAGCACCCCACCCACCCGTCCATGCAACCACCATCTGTCCCACCTGTGATAGTGACTGTAGGTCCCGCATTGGACTCATCAGTCACCTGAGAACCCATTTCAGTGTGGAAGCAAGTCATCCTCCACTCCGGGGGACTGCCTAAGAAGAACAATCAAACCACATATCTCTGTAAACTTTGCATGACATAATCCTTCATCCACTCTGCTCTCCAGATAAATCAAAATAACACATCCTTGACCTCTAGATCCTCTTATCTGAGCATGTGTTCTGTTGCTAAGTTGTATCGAGCTCTGTTTCTGAGCATATTTCTCCCCAGAGACAACCCCCAAAAATCCCCAAATAGCTCGAAAACAGAAAGAGATTCTGCAAGAGTTTAAAACCTGGTCTACTTATGTATTCGCTGACATCTGTCAGAGGCCTATAATCATGTCAGAATATTGTATTGTGCCTACATTTGGCTGGATGTGGTGCTGTATAAGCAGCAAAAAATGCTGATTTAAATACTGCACAAATGACATCTCCCACCCGATAAACACAGGCAGAAAATTGGCCATGAAAATAATTTGGTGCCAGAACTCCATCCCTGCCAGACCGGGCTGAAGCTGGGGAGAGAAGTTGCTGATAATGGAAACATAGCTCCCAAGGTGTTCCAGACTCTCTCTGCAAACCGATGTTTTTAATTTTACCAAGCATAAACTTTACTCCAAAATTGAAGTCACTTCCTGCCCCAGCCATCATCATCATAGGTAGTCCCTCGAGATCAAGGAAGATTTGCTTCCACTCTAAAAGTGAGTTCTCAGGTGACTGTACAGTCCAATAAAGGATCAACAGTCTCTGTCACCGGTGGGGCAGACAGTGGTTGGAGGAAAGGGTGGGTGGGGATTCAAGTTTTCCGCACGCTCTTTCCGTTGCC
Source organism: Pristiophorus japonicus (assembly GCF_044704955.1). Taxonomy (NCBI): domain Eukaryota; kingdom Metazoa; phylum Chordata; class Chondrichthyes; family Pristiophoridae; genus Pristiophorus; species Pristiophorus japonicus. The sequence goes on from NC_091985.1 coordinate 32,260,034, forward strand.
TGCGCTTGGTTTCTACATGCTCTCGGCGACGAGAGTCGAGGTGCTCAGCGCCCTCCCGGATGCTCTTTCTCCACTTAGAGCGGTCTTGGGCCAGGGACTCCCAGGTGTCGGTGGGGATGTTACACTCTATCAAGGAGGCTTTGAGGGTGTCCTTGAAACATTTCCTCTGCCCACCTGCGGCTCGCTTGCCGTGTAGATGTTCCGAGTTGAGCGCTTGCTTTGGAAGTCTCGTGTCGGGCATGCGGACAATGTGGCCCGCCCAACGGAGCTGGTCGCGTGTGGTCAGTGCTTCGATGCTGGGGATGTTGGCCTGATCGACAACACTGACGTTCCACGGTGAAGGTGGAGCATACGAGTTTTGATGGATGTTATGCTGTTCCGAGACTTTTGATTGTATTTTAATATGTTAAAATTTTACTTTTTGGAGAGGTATATGTGTTCCTGTGCAAGCAATTTTCATGTGAGTGATGTCAGTGCTGCAAAATAGAATACGTCTCTGCTGTAGGCATTCAATGTGAACAGCAAGTATTCCCAGGCCAAGTATAGCACAACCAGGTGCAGGTTAATTTTACTGCTCTGCTTTCTCATCTCAGGATGTAACCAGTAGAGTGAGGAATCTTATTCCTATCAGGCTGGATCTTCAACCTAAGTCTCCGAGGTGAATATTCACTGCTCACCCAGTTCCCAGTGCAACAGGGGGGGGGGATCGCATTCAAAAATCCAAACCCTGATAGTTTAGTTAGCAGGGTTATAGTGTGGATTACACCTGGGAGTCCCTGGCCAAAGACCACCCGAAGTGGAGGAGGTGCATCCGGGAGGGCGCTGATCTCCTCAAGTCTCACCGCTGAGAGCATGCAGAAACCAAGCGCAGGCAGCGGAAAGAGTGTGCTACAAACCAGTCCCACCCACCTCTTCCCTCAACGACTATCTGTCCCACCTGTGACAGAAACTGTGGTTCTCGTATTGGACTGTACAGCCACCTAAGAACTCATGTTAAGAGTGGAAGCAAGTCTTCCTCAATTCTGAGGGACTGCCTATGATGATATAGTGTGGTAGTCATGGTCTGATTAGTCACTGCTACAGAAATGGGACTGGGAGGTATGAATGAGTGTTTTTGAGGCAGATACATAACAGAGCCATTGCTTTTCGAATCATAGAACCATAGAAATTTACAGCACGGATGGAGGCCATTTCGGCCCATCATGTCCGCACCGGCTGACCAAGAGCTATCCAGCCTAATCCCACTTTCCAGCTCTTGGTCCGTAGCCCTGTTGGTTATGGCACTTTAAGTGTAGATCCAAGTATTTTTTAGATGTGGTGAGGGTTTCTGCCTCTACCACCCTTTCAGGCAATGAGTTCCAGACCCCCACCACACTCTGGGTGAAGAAATTTCCCCTCATATCTCCTCTAAACCTCCCCAAATTATTTTAAATCTATGCCCCCTGGTTGTTGAACCCTCTGCCAAGGGAAACCGGTCATAGAAACATAGAAAATAGGTGCAGGAGTAGGCCATTCAGCCCTTCGAGCCCGCACCAACATTCAATATGATCATGGCTGATCATGCAACTTCAGTACCCCATTCCTGCTTTCTCCCCACACCCCTTGATCCCTTTAGCCGTAAGGGCCTTCCTATCCACTCTATCCAGGCCCCTCATAATTTTATACACCTCAATAAGGTCTCCCCTCAGCCTCCTCTGTTCCAAAGAAAACAGACCCAGCATCTCCAATGTTTCCTCATAGCCACAATTCTCCAGTCCAGGCAACATTCTTATAAATCTCCTCTGCACCCTTTCCAGTGCAATCACATCTTTCCTGTAATGTGATGACTAGAACTGCACACACTACTCCAGCTGCGGTCTAACCAGTGTTTCATACAGTTCGAGCATAACCTCCTTGCTCTTGATTTTCATGCCTCGACTAATAAAGGCAAGTATTCCATTTGCCTTCTTAACCACCTTATCTACCTGGTCTGCTACCTTCAGGGATCTGTGGACCTGCACTCCAAGGTCACTTTGTTCCTCTACACTTTTCAGTGTCGTACCATTTAATGTGTATTCCCTTGCTTTGTTAGACCTCCCCAAATGCAGTACCTCACACTTATCCAGATTGAATCCCATTTGCCACTGTTCTGCCCACCTGACCAGTACATTGATATCTTTCTGCAGTCCGCAGCTTTCTTCTTCATTATCAACCACACAGCCTATTTTTGTGTCATCTGCAAACTTCTTAATCATACCCCCAACATTTAAGTCCAAGTCATTGATATATATACCACAAAAAGCAAGGGACCCAGTACTGAGCCCTGCGGAACCCCACTGGATACAGCCTTCCAGTCACAAAAACATCCATCAACCATTACCCTTTGCTTCCTGCCTGCGAGCCAATTTTAGATCCAACTTACCACTTTGCCCTGGATCCCATGGGCTATTACGTTTGTGACCAGTCTGTCATGTGGGACTTTATCAAAAGCTTTGCTAAAATTCATATACACTTGTTCAAATGCATTACCCTCATCGACCCTCCTGGTTACCTCTTCGAAAAATTCAATCACACGACCATTCACCAGCCTTGATTCTGTTACCCTTAATACCCTTGCCTAACAAAAATCGATCAATCTCACTTTTGACATTTTCAATTGACTTCCAGTCTCAACAGCTTTTTTGAGGGAGAGAGTTCCTAATTTCCACGACCCTGTTCAGAACAGTTGTTTCCTTGCTGACCAATATTGACATGTCCTTTCTTGAGCATTTAGATCAAAATTTTAGCGGCTGCGAATCTGAGGCTCAAATTTATATGATCGCTCAAGTCTGGAAAATGCATCCCAGCATTTTAACAGTCGTTATCGACGTCAACACGGCAATGAATAATAGGATGAATTGGCCACTGATTACATTCATAAATGATTGAAGCACAACCAAGTATAGCAAATAACATGACATAACCAACAATTAGCATTGAGCAAGAAACATCTTAGAGAGGACTGTGCAATCTTTAGCATCGGTTGCCTGCAAGTTGCATCATCGTTGCAAGCAAGTCACTTCAGCATTAATTTGGGTCTCGCTAGAGCGCTGATTTACCCTTTAAACAGAGTTGACTCATTATCATCAGTGTACTCAATGAACGACATTAACTTTAACCTTTCAGGTAAACCGCTCAATCCTTTAAATCTCAATTGATTGAATTTGAATTGATTAAAGATCATCTAGATATATGCCATCTCCAATTTGTTAATTCCTTCGTTAATTAATTTTTCTTGTTTACCTATCATCCAGTTGCACCTGCTCGGATGTGACTGTTAAACAAATGACTCCTTTGCTCTTCTTGTTAGGCATCATTTATTTGACTTCTTACTGCAATGACAGAATTGTTGCAAAGCCCAATTAATATCAGAACGGTATTGAACATAAGAACATATGAACATATGAACATAAGAATTAGGATCAGGAGTAGGCCATCGAGCCCCTTGAGCCTGCTCCGCCATTCAACAAGAACATAGCTGATCTGGCCGTGGACTCAGCTCCATTTACCCGCCCGCTCCCCATAACCCTTAATTCCCTTATTGGTTAAAAATCTATCTATCTGTGATTTGAATACATTCAATGAGCTAGCCTCAACTGCTTCCTTGGGCAGAGAATTCCACAGGTTCACAACCCTCTGGGAGAAGAAATTCCTTCTCAACTCGGTTTTAAATTGGCTCCCCCGTATTTTGAGGCTGTGCCCCCTAGTTCCAGTCTCCCCGACCAGTGGAAACAACCTCTCTGCCTCTATCTTGTCTATCCCTTTCATTATTTTAAATATTTCTATAAGATCACCCCTCATCCTTCTGAACTCCAACGAGTAAAGACCCAGTCTACTCAATCTATCATCATAAGGTAAGCCCCTCATCTCTGGAATTAGCCTAGTGAATCGTCTCTGTACCCCCTCCAAAGCTAGTATATCCTTCCTTAAGTAAGGTGACCAAAACTGCACGCAGTACTCCAGGTGCGGCCTCATCAATACCCTGTACAGTTGCAGCAGGACCTCCCTGCTTTTGTACTCCATCCCTCTCGCAACATTCCATTCGCCTTCCTGATAACCTGCTGCACCTGCAAACTAACTTTTTGGGATTCATGCACAAGGACCCCCAGGTCCCTCTGCACCGTAGCATGTTATAATTTCTCCCCATTCAAATAATATTCCCTTTTACTGTTTTTTTTCCCCAAGGTGGATGACCTCACATTTTCCGACATTGTATTCCATCTGCCAAACCTTAGCCCATTCGCTTAACCTATGTAAATCTCTTTGCAGCCTCTCTGTGTCCTCTACACAACCCGCTTTCCCACGAATCTTTGTGTCATCTGCAAATTTTGTTACACTACACTTTGTCCCCTCTTCCAGGTCATCTATGTATATTGTAAACAGTTGTGGTCCCAGCACCGATCCCTGTGGCACACCACTAACCACCGATTTCCAACCCGAAAAGGACTCATTTATCCCGACTCTCTGCTTTCTGTTAGCCAGCCAATTCTCTATCCATGCTAATACATTTCTTCTGACTCCGCGTACCTTTATCTTCTGCAGTAATCTTTTGTGTGGCACCTTATCGAATGCCTTTTGGAAATCTAAATACACCACATCCATCGGTACACCTCTATCCACCATGCTCGTTATATCCTCAAAGAATTCCAGTAAATTAGTTAAACATGATTTCCCCTTCATGAATCCATGTTGCGTCTGCTTGATTGCACTATTCCTATCTAGATGTCCCGCTATTTCTTCCTTAATGATAGTTTCAAGCATTTTCCCCACTACAGATGTTAAACTAACTGGCCTATAGTTACCTGCCTTTTTTTTGCCCCCTTTTTTAAACAGAGGCGTTACATTAGCTGCTTTCCAATCCGCTGGTACCTCCCCAGAGTCCAGAGAATTTTGGTAGATTATAACGAATGCATCTGCTATAACTTCCGCCATCTCTTTTAATACTCTGGGATGCACTTCATCAGGACCAGGGGACTTGTCTACCTTGAGTCCCATTAGCCTGTCCAGCACTACTCCCCTCGTGATAGTGATTGTCTCAAGGTGCTCCTTTCCCACATTCCTGTGACCAGCAATTTTTGGCATGGTTTTTGTGTCTTCCACTGTGAAGACCGAAGCAAAATAATTGTTTAAGGTCTCAGCCATTTCCACATTTCCCATTATTAAATCCCCCTTCTCATCTTCTAAGGGACCAACATTTACTTTAGTCACTCTTTTCCGTTTTATATATCGGTAAAAGCTTTTACTATCTGTTTTTATGTTTTGCACAAGTTTACTTTCGTAATCTATCTTTCCTTTCTTTATTGCTTTCTTAGTCATTCTTTGCTGTCGTTTAAAATTTTCCCAATCTTCTAGTTTCCCACTAACCTTGGCCACCTTATACGCATTGGTTTTTAATTTGATACTCTCCTTTATTTCCTTGGTTATCCACGGCTGGTTATCCCTTCTCTTACCGCCCTTCTTTTTCACTGGAATATATTTTTGTTGAGCACTATAAAAGAGCTCCTTAAAAGTCCTCCACTGTTCCTCAATTGTGCCACCGTTTAGTCTGTATTTCCAGTCTACTTAGCCAACTCTGCCCTCATCCCATTGTAGTCCCCTTTGTTTAAGCATAGTACGCTCATTTGAGAAATCACTTCCTCACCCTCAATCTGTATTATAAATTCAACCATACTGTGATCACTCATTCCGAGAGGATCTTTTACCAGGAGATTGTTTATTTTTGCTGTCTCATTACACAGGACCAGATCTAAGATTGCTGGGTTGGTTGCGACAAGAAGATTCCTCTGCAATATCTGCCTGACTCCTCTGTAGCTGTGACCCAATTTCTAGCTTTTTGCAGTCTCCAAAGTGCCAGCCGCAGCTCTCTTGCCTCTGAGTCAGAAGGTTATAGGTTCAAGTCACACTCCGGATGCTTGAGCACACAATCTAGGCTGACTCTCCAGGGAGTGCTGCACTGTCAGACCTGCCGTCTTTCAGATGGGACGTTAACCCGAGACCCCTACTGCTCTCTCAGGTGTATGTAAAAGATCCTATGGCACTATTTCGAAGAAGAGCAGGTAAGCTTTCCCCGGTGTTCTGGCCAATATTTATCCTTCAACCAACATTACTAAAAACACCTTACTGTGTGCAAATTGGCTGACGAGTTTCCAACATTAACTGCACTTCAAAGAGCAGGAATTGCCCCTCTCCTTAAGACCTGTTATCACCGCAAATCGACAGCCACGCTGCAGAGTGCAGTGGCCGCCGAATTTTGGTGGAATGGTCTCTGATAGCCCAATTGCCCCCTCGAGTTTTCCCGGCGATGCCCTGTTAACCCCTTACTGCTCCGCTGCTGCCGATCCGTGGTAAGAACGTCATCACGGTGCGCACCGCCGATCTAACCCCTGACGGCGCCATTTCCCTTGGAAAATCTGCGGCCCGCCCGGTGGTGCCAAAACAACCTTTCCCCCGGTGGTCCAGTGAGGCTGCGGCCTTCTGTAGCGGCCATGCGGCTTCTCTCAACAGGGAGGGCGCACCGTCGCTGCCGCCATGTTTTTTTTTGTTGTCCGACTACCATGTTGGCCCGACAATTATGCCCCCGGATTCAGCCGGGCCGCCAACATTCAGCCTGGCACTAACTCTTGGGCGACGAAGTTTAACAATCGCGAACTTTCCCTTTAAGTGAAGTGGAGAGCCGCGGTGACACGCCGCCGTGATGATGTCATCGGCCCCTTAGTGTTTTACTCGTGGTGCTTTCCACTTTAAGAGCTCAATTTTCCCCAATTATCTGCGCCATTTTTTTAGTGCGCACAGCTTTGTTTGGCTTAAATTAAAATATCCAAGTTCCTACAACGATTGTGCGCCAGCGTAACTCGGTGAGTTACGATTTTTTAAGGTTCGTTTCTTTTTTGCATCAGTTTTTCAGACTTATGCAAGTTTGGCCAACTTACATTTTTCCTAGGACGGTGTATGTAACTACTCCCAAAAAACCATCTGGCCACTTAAGGAAAACCAACGCACATTAAAAAATCGGCCCAGAAAGACGCCATTGTTTTTAGGCGAAGTTTTGGAGGAAGTCGAGAACACATTAAATATTCGTCATGAAGTTTAATTTTTTGAAACTTAAAATGCAGAAAATGGAAGTCGAATGCAATTCTTTAATTTTGGATTTTTTTCAAAGTGCCACGCCACCACTGAACGTCTCCAAACTAGACTTGAGGGTTGGAGCGTCGGCTGACAGACACAGGGGCTCAGCTTCAAAAGAAGCCCAGGGTGGGGTGTGGGGTGAGGCTGTGTGGGAGCCAGCATTGTGAGAGCGGGCGGCGCAGCAGGATAAAGGCGGCAGCGAGTCGGAGCGGCGGCAGATCGTTGGGGGCCAGCTAGTGCAGAGGCCGAAGGTAAAACAAAGAAGTAGAAAGAAATCAAAGGGTGACGTCACATCTCAGCGGGTAAGTGATTGGCTGGTTGATTGGTGAGTATTTAGTCTTTTTCTTTTTCTTTTTATTTCCTTATCAGTAGGTAATCTTTGACATTGTTGTCAAATTAAGTTAATTCAAGGGTTAAGTCATGGCAGGAGAGCCCAGGCCCATGTTATGCTCCTCCTGTGATATGTAGGAAGTCAGGGTCGCTCCCAGTGTCCCTGACTGCTATGTGGGCAGGAAGTGCATTCAGCTGTTGCTGGTTGAAGAGGAAATTAATGCAATTGTAAGGAAAGACATTAGCTTGGATGTTGTGGAATCTGTATGGTAGAGCTGCGGAACACCAAAGGGCAGAAGACACTAGTGGGAGTTGTGTACAGACCACCAAACAGTGGTAGTGAGGATGGGGATAGCATCAAACAAGAAATTAGGGATGCATGCAATAAAGATACAGCAGTTATCATGGGTGACTTTAATCGATATATAGCAATATGGTGGAGGAAGATTTCCTGGAATGTATAAGGGATGGTTTTCTAGACCAATATGTCGAGGAACCAACTAGAGAGCAGGCCATCCTAGACTGGGTGTTGTGTAATGAGAGAGGATTAATTGGAAATCTTGTTGTGTGAGGCCCCTTGGGAAAGAGTAGCCATAATTCTTCATTAAGATGGAGAGTGACACAGTTAATCCAGAGACTAGGGTCCTGAACTTAAGGAAAGGTAACTTCAATGATATGAGACGTGAATTGGTTAGGATAGACTGGCAAATGATGTTAAAGGGTTGACGGTGGATAGGCAATGGCAAACATTTAAAGATCAAATGAATGAGCTTCAACAATTGTACATCCCTGTCTGGTATAAAAATAAAATGGGGAAGGTGGCTCAACCGCAGCTAACAAGGCAAATTAGGGATAGTGTTAAATCCAAGGAAGAGGCATATAAATTGGCCAGAAAAAGCAACAAACCTGAAGACTGGGAGAAAGTTAGAATTCAGCAGAGGAGGACAAAGGATTTAATTAGGAGGGGGAAAATAGAATACGAGAGTAAGCTTGTAGGGAACATAAAAGCTTCTATAGATACGTGAAGAGAAAACGATTAGTGAAGACAAATGTAGGTCTCTTGCAGTCAGAATCAGGTGAATTTATAATGGGGAACAAAGAAATGGCAGAACAATTGAACAAATATCTTGGTTCTGTCTTCATTGAGGAAGACACAAATAACCTTCTGGAAATACTAGGGGACCAAGGGTGTAGTGAGAAGGAGAAACTGAAGGAAATCCTTATTAGTCAGGAAATTGTGTTCGGGAAATTGATGGGATTGAAGGCCGATAAATCCCCAGGGCTTGATAGTCTGCATCCCAGAGTACTTAAGGAAGTGGCCGTAGAAATGGTGGATGCATTGGTGGTCATTTTCCAATATTCTATAGACTCTGGATCAGTTCCTATGGATTGGAGGGTAGCTAATGTAACACTACTTTTTAAAAAAGGAGGGAGGGAGAAAACAAAATTAGAGACCGGTTAGCCTGACATTGGTAATGGGGAAAATGTTGGAATCAATTATTAAAGATGTAATAGCAGCGCATTTGGAAAGCAGTGACAGGATCAGTCCAAGTCAGTATGGATTTATGAAAGGGAAATCATGCTTGACAAATCTTCTAGAATTTTTTGAGGATGTAACTAATAGAGTGGACAAGGGAGAACCACTGGATGTGGTGTATTTGGACTTTCAAAAGGCTTTTGACAAGGTCCTACACAAGAGATTGTTGTGCAAAATTAAAGCACATGGTATTGGGGGTAATGTATTGACGTGGATAGAGAACTGGTTGGCAGACAGGAAGCAAAGAGTGGGAATAAACGGGTCCTTTTCAGAATGGCAGGCAGTGACTAGTGCGGTACTGCAAGGTTCAGTGCTGGGACCCCAGCTATTTACAATATACATTAATGATTGGACCAAGGAATTGAATGTAATATCTCCAAGTTTGCAGATGACACTAAGCTGGGTGGCAGTGTGAGCTGTGAGGAGGATGCTCAGAGGCTGCCGGGTGACTTGGACAGGTTAGGTGAGTGGGCAAATGCATGGCAGATGCAGTATAATGTGGATAAATGTGAGGTTATCCACTTTGGTGGCAAAAACAGGGAGGCAGAATATTAACTGAATGATGATAGATTAGGAAAAGGGGAAATGCATCGAGACCTGGGTGTCATAGTACATCAGTCATTGAAAGTTGGCATGCAGGTACAGCAGGCGGTGAAGAAGGCAAATGGCATGTTGGCCTTCATAGCGAGAGGATTTAAGTATAGGAGCAGGGAGGTCTTACTGCAGTTGTACAGGTCCTTGGTGAGACCACACCTTGAATATTATGTACAGTTTTGGTCTCCTAATCTGAGGAAGGACATCCTTGCTATTGAAGGAGTGCAACGAAGGTTCACCAGACTGATTCCCAGGATGGCAGGACTCACATGTGAAGAAAGACTGGATCGACTTGGCTTATATTCACTGGAATTTAGAAGAATGAGAGGGAATCTCATAGAAACATATAAAATTCTGATGGGATTGGACAGGTTAGATGCAGGAAGAATGTTCCTGTTGTTGGGGAAGTCCAAAACAAGGGGTCACCGTCTTAGGATAAGGGGTAAGCCACTTAGGACCGAGATGAGGAGAAACTTCTTCACTCAGAGAGTTGTTAACCTGTGGAATTCTCTACCACAGAAAGTTGTTGAGGACAGTTCGTTAGATATAATCAAAAGGGAGTTAGATGTGGCCCTTACGGCTAAAGGGATCAAAGGGTATGGAGAGAAAGCAGGAATGGGGTACTGAAGTTGCATGATCAGAGTAAATGGTGGTGCAGGCTAGAAGGGCTAAATGGCCTACTCCTGCACCTATTTTCTATGTTTCTTTGTTTCTATGAAGTTGAACAGAAGGGATAAGAACACTTACACTATGCAGCAGCATCAAAAGAACCCCGGTGTGGGGGGTGGGGGTGGCGGTGCACGGGGGTGAGCAGGGGCGGGGGGTTGTTTGCTGAGTCCCTTTGTCTGGGTGAGGGAGCGATTCTGCCCGCCGACCCTCGAGCCCGGTGAAGAGATGTTCGGTCAGTGGTGGAGTGGCACTTTGAAAAAAATCTAAAATTAAAGAATTGCATTAGACTTTGTTGTCCCAAATGTCCTCATTTGAATGCCTAGCTTCCCGTTCTAAGCAAGCCTATTGCGCATGTGTGACCTGGGTGTGGTCCATACTAGGGCATCAACTTTGGGGAGAGAGAGAACAAAGAAGCTTGACCTGTTTTGAGCTTCTTGCAAAGGTACAATTTAATTATGGGGGCAATATTGACAATTCCATACCTCGTGCAAGCCTTCTGCATGATGGTACTGGGGAAGAGACGATTGATTCGACATCATTGCATGAGGAACCTCAGAGCACGTAGGAGAATGGGCAGGAGGCCTTACCCACATCGGGTATATCGAGACAGGAATTCATACCTGCACCTGAGTGATGCAGACTGTGTCAGAAGGCTGCGTTTCCATAAAGAAGTTGTAACTGAGATCTGTGAGTTCGTAAAAGCAGACCTGCAACCTAGAAGCGTCAGGAGGACTGATTTGTCAGTTGAAGTGAAGGTTACAGCTGCACTTTCATTCTATGCATCTGGATTATTCCATGCCACAACTGGGGCTGTGTGCACTATTTCTCAACATGCAACACATATCTGCATTCAGCAGGTGACTGCTGCACTATATACCCAGAGGAATGTCTGCATAAAGTTCCCCATGACCGCCCAGGCAATGCATGATAGGGCTGTGGGCTTCTCCAGGATTGCGTGAGTCCAGGGTCGACGAGAGGCCTATAAAGGCCGCGAGAGGCGTCGGGAGGTGCATCGGAGAGGCTTGAGTCTGGGCTCGGCGAGAGGCCTATAAAGGCCGCGAGAGGCGTCGTGAGGTGTGTCGGAGAGACGTGAGTCCGGGATCGGCGAGAGGCCTATAAAGGCTGCGAGAGGCGTCGGGAGGTGTGTCGGAGAGACGTGAGTCCGGGATCGGCGAGAGGCCTATAAAGGCCGCGAGAGGCGTCGGGAGGTGCGTCGGAGAGACGTGAGTCTGAGGTCGGCGAGAGGTCTATAAAGGCCGCGAGAGGCGTCGGGAGGTGTGTCGGAGAGGCTTGAGTCCGGGGTCGGCAAGAGGCCTATAAAGGCCGCGAGAGGCGTCGGGAGGTGCATCGGAGAGGCTTGAGTCTGGGCTCGGCGAGAGGCCTATAAAGGCCGCGAGAGGCGTCGGGAGGTCCGTCGGAGAGACGTGAGTCTGAGGTCGGCGAGAGGTCTATAAAGGCCGCGAGAGGCGTCGGGAGGTGTGTCGGAGAGGCTTGAGTCCGGGGTCGGCAAGAGGCCTATAAAGGCCGCGAGAGGCGTCGGGAGGTGCATCGGAGAGGCTTGAGTCTGGGCTCGGCGAGAGGCCTATAAAGGCTGTGAGAGGCTTTGGGAGGTGCGTCGGAGAGGCTTGAGTCTGGGCTCAGCGAGAGGCCTATAAAGGCCACGAGAGGCGTCATGAGGTGCGCCGGAGAGACGTGAGTCCGGGGTCGGCGAGAGGCCTATAAAGGCCGCGAGAGGCGTCGTGAGGTGCGTCGGAGAGATGTGAGTCCGGCATTGGCGAGAGGCCTATAAAGGCCGCGAGAGGCGTCGGGAGGTGCGTCGGAGAGATGTGAGTCTGAGGTCGGCGAGAGGTCTATAAAGGCCGCGAGAGGTGTCGGAGAGGCTTGAGTCCGGGGTCGGCGAGAGGCCTATAAAGGCCGCGAGAGGCGTCGTGAGGTGCGTCGGAGAGATGTGAGTCCGGCATTGGCGAGAGGCCTATAAATGCCGCGAGTTTAGCAGTCGGGAGGTGCATCGTTGAGGCATGAGTCAGGGGTCGGCGAGAGGCCTATAAAGACCGCGAGTTCAGCAGTCGGGAGGTGCGTCTTTGAGGCGTGAGTCCGGGGTCGTCGAGAGGTCTATAAAGGCCACGAGTTCAGCAGTCGGAAGGTGTGTCGGAGAGGCGTGAGTCCGGGGTCGTCGAGAGGTCTATAAAGGCCACGAGTTCAGCAGTCGGGAGGTGTGTCGGAGAGGCGTGAGTCCGGGGTCGTCGAGAGGTCTATAAAGGCCACGAGTTCAGCAGTCGGGAGGTGTGTCGGAGAGGCGTGATTCCGGGGTCGGCGAGAGCCTTATAAAGGCCACGAGTTCAGCAGTCGAGAGGTGCGTCGGAGAGGCGTGAGTCCGGGGTCAGCGAGAGGTCTATAAAGGCCGCGAGGTCGGGAGGTGCGTCGGAGAGGCGTGAGTCCGGGGTCGTCGAGAGGTCTATAAAGGCCACGAGTTCAGCAGTCGGGAGGTGTGTCGGAGAGGCGTGATTCCGGGGTCGGCGAGAGGCCTATAAAGGCCACGAGTTCAGCAGTCGAGAGGTGCGTCGGAGAGGCGTGATTCCGGGGTCAGCGAGAGGCCTATGTAGGCCCAGCTTGTGCAGCTACAGGGAGAAGGCAAAAAAGAAGTATAAAGAAATAGAAAGGTGACGTCACAGCCAAGGGGGTAAGTGATTGGTAAGTAGTTTTTCTTTTTTCTCTTCAACATCAGTGAGTAACTTTTAGCACTGTTGTTGCCAATTTAAGTTAATGTAAGGGTTAAGTCATGGCAGGAGAGCTTGGACACGTGTTGTGCTCCTCCTGTACTATGTGGGAAATCAGGGACGCCTCCGGTGTCCCTGACGACTACGTGCGGGAAGTGTATCCACCTCCAGCTCCTGACGGACCGCGTTGCAGAATTGGAGCTGAGGGTGGATTCACTCTGGAGCATCCACGATGCTGAGAATGACATGAATAGCATGTTTAGTGAGTTGGTCTTGCTGCAGGTAAAGGTCCACAGCCAGATAGCGAATGAAAGACCAACAGGAAGAGCAGTGCAAGGAAGGTAGTGCAGGGATCCCCTGCGGTCATCCCCCTGCAAAACAGATACACTGCTTTGGGTACTGTTGAGGGGGATGACTCATTAGGGGGAGCAGCAGCAGCCAAGTTCATGGCACCGTGGCTGGCTCTGCTGCGCAGGAGGGCATGAAAAAGAGTGGGAGAGCGATAGTGATAGGGGATTCAATTGTAAGGGGAATAGATAGGCGTTTCTGCGGCCACAACCAAGACTCCAGGATGGTATGTTGCCTCCCTGGTGCAAGGGTCAAGGATGTCTCAGAACGGGTGCAGGACATTCTGAAAAGGGAGGGTGAACAGCCAGTTGTCGTGGTGCACATTGGTACCAACGACATAGGTAAAAAAAGGGATGAGGTCCTACGAGACGAATTTAAGGAGCTAGGAGCTAAATTAAAAAGTAGGACCTCAAAAGTAGTAATCTTGAGATTGCTACCAGTGCCATGTGCTAGTCAGAGTAGGAATCGCAGGATAGCTCAGATGAATACGTGGCTTAAGCAGTGGTGCAGCAGGGAAGGATTCAAATTCCTGGGGCATTGGAACTGGTTCTGGGGAAGGTGGGACCAGTACAAACCGGACGGTCTGCACCTGGGCAGGACCGGAACCAATGTCCTAGGGGGAGTGTTTGCTAGTGCTGTTGGGGAGGAGTTAAACTAATATGGCAGGGGGATGGGAACCTATGCAGGGAGACAGAGGGAAACAAAAAGGAGACAAAAGCAAAAGACGTAAAGGAGATAAGTAAAAGAGGGCAGAGAAACCCAAGGCAAAAAACAAAGTGGGCCACTTTGCAGCAAAATTCTAAAGCGACTAAGTGTGTTAAAAAGGCAAGCCTGAAGGCTCTGTGCCTCAATGCGAGGAGTATTTGGAATAAGGTGGACGAATTAACTGTGCAGATAGCAATTAATGGATACGATGTGGTTGGCATCACGGAGACATGGTTCCAGGGTGACCAAGGCTGGGAACTCAACATCCAAGGGTATTCAACATTTAGGAAGGATAGACAGAAAGGAGAAGGAGGCGGGGTGGCGTTGCTGGTTAAAGAGGAAATTAATGCAATTGTAAGGAAAGACATCAGCTTGGATGATGTGGAATTGATATGTGTGGAGCTACGGAATACCAAGGGGCAGAAAACGCTAGTGGGAGTTGTGTACAGACCTCCAAACAGTAGTAGTGATGTTGGGGAGGGCATCAAACAGGAAATTAGGGGTGCATGCAATAAAGGGTGCAGCAGTTATCATGGGTGACTTTAATATGCACATAGATTGGGCTAACCAAACTGGAAGCAATACGGTGGAGGAGGATTTCCTGGAGTGCATAATGGATGGTTTTCTAGACCAATATGTCGAGGAACCAACCAGAGGGGAGGCCATCCTAGACTGGGTGTTGTGTAATGAGAGAGGATTAATTAGCAATCTCGTTGTGCGAGGCCCCTTGGGGAAGAGTGACCATAATATGGTGGAATTCTGCATTAGGATGGAGAATGAAACAGTTAATTCAGAGACCATGGTCCAGAACTTAAAGAAGGGTAACTTTGAAGGTATGAGATGTGAATTGGCTAGGATAGATTGGCGAATGATACTTAAGGGGTTGACAGTGGATGGGCAATGGCAGACATTTAGAGACCGCATGGATGAACTACAACAATTCTACATCCCTGGTGTAAAAATAAAAAAGGGAAGGTGGCTCAACCGTGGCTATCAAGGGAAATCAGGGATAGTATTAAAGCCAAGGAAGCGGCATACAAATTGGCCATAAATAGCAGTGAACCCAGGGACTGGGAGAAATTTAGAACTCAGCAGAGGAGAACAAAGGGTTTGATTAGGGCAGGGAAAATAGAGTACGAGAGGAAGCTTGCAGGGAACATTAAGACGGACTGCAAAAGCTTCTATAGATATGTAAAGAGTAAAGGTTAGAAAAGATAAACATAGGTCCCCTGCAGTCAGAATCAGGGGAAGTCATAATGGGGAACAAAGAAATGGCGGACCAATTGAACAAGTACTTTGGTTCGGTATTCACTCAGGAGGACACAAACAACCTTCCGGATATAAAAGGGGTCAGAGGGTCTAGTAAGAAGGAGAAACTGAGGGAAATCCTTATTAGTCAGGAAATTGTGTTGGGGAAATTGATGGGATTGAAGGCCGATAAATCCCCAGGGCCTGATGGTCTGCATCCCAGAGTACTTAAGGAGGTGGCCTTGGAAATAGCGGATGCAGTGACAGTCATTTTCCAACATTCCATAGACTCTGGATCAGTTCCTATGGAGTGGAGGGTAGCCACTGTAACCCTACTTTTTAAAAAAGGAGGGAGAGAGAAAATAGGGAATTATGGACCGGTCAGCCTGATATCGGTAGTGGGTAAAATGATGGAATCAATTATTAAGGATATCATAGCAGCGCATTTCGAAAGAGGTGACATGATAGGTCCAAGTCAGAATGGATTTGTGAAAGGGAAATCATGCTTGACAAATCTTCTGGAATTTTTTGAGGATGTTTCCAGTAGAGTGGACAAGGGAGATCCAGTTGATGTGGTGTATTTGGGCTTTCAGAAGGCCTTCGACAAGGTCCCACACAAGAGATTAATGTGCAAAGTTAAAGCACATGGGATTGGGGGTAGTGCGCTGATGTGGATTGAGAACTGGTTGTCAGACAGGAAGCAAAGAGTAGGAGTAAATGGGTACTTTTCAGAATGGCAGGCAGTGACTAATGGGGTACCGCAAGATTCTGTGCTGGGGCCCCAGCTGTTTAAAATTGTACATTAATGATTTAGACAAGGGGATTAAATGTAGTATCTCCAAATTTGCGGATGACACTAAGTTGGGTGGCAGTGTGAGCTGCGAGGAGGATGCTATGAGGCTGCAGAGTGACTTGGATAGGTTAGGTGAGTGGGAAAATGCATGGCAGATGAAGTATAATATGAGGTTATCCACTTTGGTGGTAAAAACAGAGAGACAGACTATTATCTGAATGGTGACAGATTCGGAAAAGGGGAGGTGCAATGAGACCTGGGTGTCATGGTACATCAGTCATTGAAGGTTGGCATGCAGGTACAGCAGGCGGTTAAGAAAGCAAATGGCATGTTGGCCTTCATAGCGAGGGGATTTGAGTACAGGGGCAGGGAGGTGTTACTACAGTTGTATAGGGCCTTGGTGAGGCCACACCTGGAGTATTGTGTACAGTTTTGGTCTCCTAACTTGAGGAAGGACATTCTTGCTATTGAGGGAGTGCAGCGAAGGTTCACCAGACTGATTCCCGGGATGGCGGGACTGACATATCAAGAAAGATTGGATCAACTGGGCTTGTATTCACTGGAGTTTAGAAGAATGAGAGGGGATCTCATAGAAACGTTTAAAATTCTGACGGGTTTAGACAGGTTAGATGCAGGAAGAATGTTCCCAATTTTGAGGAAGTCCAGAACCAGGGGTCACAGTCTAAGGATAAGGGGTAAGCCATTTAGGACCGAGATGAGGAGAAACTTCTTCACCCAGAGAGTGGTGAACCTGTGGAATTCTCTACCACAGAAAGTTGTTGAGGCCAATTCACTAACTATATTCAAAAAGGAGTTAGATGTATTCTTTACTACTAGGGGGATCAAGGGGTATGGCAATAAAACAGGAATGGTTACTGAAGTTGCATGTTCAGCTATGAACTCATTGAATGGCGGTGCTGGCTCGAAGGGCCGAATGGCCTACTCCTGCACCTATTTTCTATGTTTCTATGTTTCTATGCTGGCTTTCCAAAGGTGCAGGGTTGCATTGATTGTACCCACATCGCCTTGCGAGCACCTTTGGATGATTCCGAGATGTACAGGAACAGAAAAGGCTTCCACTCTGTTAATGTGCAGCTCATGTGTGATGACATGCATCGCATCATGTCAGTTGATGGGAGATACCCTGGGAGCACCCATGATGCGTTCATCCTACGCAAAAGCGCTATATCTGCCGTGTTTCAGCAGAAGCCAGATGGGCAGAGCTGGCCGCTGGGAGACAAAGGGTACAGCCTTGTCACCTGGCTCATGGCGCTCCTACGCATAACCCGGACAGAGGCTGACCGGGAATACAACATACGCGCAGCATCATAGAGAGGACCATTGGTAGCTTGAAACAGCGTTTCCGATACCTGGACCATTCTAGAGACAACTTGCAATACTCTCCTGAGATTGTCGGTCAGTTCACTGTTGTGTGCTGCATGCTGCATAACTTAGCCGTCATGAGGCAGCAGCCGCTGGTAGGAGAAAACCCACCTGAGGTGAGAGTGGCTGATGAGGAAGATGCAGATGACAAGGAGGAGGAGGAGGAGGAGGAGGAGGACAAGGACAAGGAAGCCATGCAACTATCTGAACCTGGAGCACTTCGGCGGAGAAGGGCGGCCTGTCGTGCCCCTTTAACGATTGCTCGAGCCTTGCACCAGCAGCTCATCCGTGAACACTTCGATGCCTGAAGGCTCAGCGGCAAATATTCCAAATAGACCATATTTACTGTTTGGACCTGTTCCGTAATCTTATGTTGTGTTAATGGAACAAATGATGGAAATTATTCATCTTGAGCTCAAAAAGTTGTTGTCATGCATGTAACCACAATGTAACACCACTGTATTACTGTATACACTCAACCTTGATGCACACCTTGACCACAAGGGGTAAACTTGTGGGAGACACTCCTTACCTGATCACACAGGTATAAAAAGGGAGGTCCCACACAGGGTCATTGTCTTTGGAGTCCTGTAAAAAAAAAAGAGCAGGTCACAGAGTGATCTTGTCCCCAGAATGTGCCTCGTGTGGTTTCATGCTCTAGAGTAAGGACTTTACATTGGCGACGAGAAACGGGAATTCACGACACACGAGAATGGCCACCGGTAGCACAGAGGAATGGTACTGTGTTGGGGAAGACTGGGACGATTTTGTCGAGAGGCTTCAGCAAAGTTTTGTCATGAAAGAATGGCTGAGGGATGCAGCGGCCGACAAGCGAAGGGCTCATCTTTTGACCAGCTGCGGACCAAAGACTTACTAGCACCCGAAAAGCCGGCGGACAAAACCTTTGAATAACTTACCAAATTGATCGGGGAGCACCTCAAACCAGCGTGTGGCATACATATGGCCCGACAAAGAATCTACACCCACCGACGTCGTGAAGGACAGAGCATACAGGACTTTGTAGCGGACCTCCGGCGTTTGACCAGCCTCTGTAAGTTCACAGACGCCTGCAGGGGGAAGATGCTAAGGGACTTCTTTATCGAGAGTATCGGTCATGCGGGAATTTTCCATAAATTAATTGAGACCAAGGATTTGACCTTGGAAGCGGCGGCGTTGATGGCTCAAACTTTCATGGCGGGGGAGGAAGAGACGAAAATAATATACGCGCACAATTCTGCCTCCAACACGGCGATGGATCAAGGAGTCAACATCATCAATGCGACTCAGAGCCCCGCAGGCAGGCAGGGGCAGTCCGACATTCCCCAGGCAGCAATAGACCCCAGAGTAGGACTTCAACAGAGACAATGGCAGGCTGAACGGACATTCACGCCATCACAGTGGACAATGCGGCCCGGGATGGGGCCATTGACACCCACTAATAGGGTACTTAAGAGCAGTCAAAGGGACCATCAGCGAGGAATGCCTGGCCATAGTTCCTTTGTTCCCAACAATGGAAACTTTAACTCATGCTGGAGATGTGGGGGAAAACACCCAGCTAGATCTTGCAGATTTCAACAGTTTGTCTGCAGGAACTGCAATCTCAGTGGCCATTTAGCTCAAATATGCAGGAAGCCTGCAACCAGACTAACATATGAGGCAGATGGACCAGAAGAGGGTTCTTTGAGGCAGGATGACTTTTGGGGCAAATTGATGGACGCCGATGTTCAGCGAGACCATGTGGCAAATATTCACAGTTCATACACCAGAACGCCACCAATGATGATGAGGGTTTTATTAAACGGTATCCCTGTATGCATGGAGCTGGAAACTGGGGCCAGCCAGTCACTCATGGGAGTTCAGCAATTTGAGAAGCTATGGCCACTTGAAGCCAATAGACCCAAATTAGCACGTATCGAGACACAATTACGGACTTACACTAAAGAAATCATTCCGGTGCTAGGCAGTGCAATGTTGGCTGTCACACACAATGGGTTAGTGAATCGGCTGCCGCTCTGGATTGTCCCGGGCAATGGTCCCGCACTGTTGAGGAGGAGCTGGTTAGCCAAGATGAACTGGAAATGGGGGGATGTTCATGCAATGTCATCTGTGGAGCGAAATTCGTGCTCACAAGTCCTACAACAATTCGATTCACTATTCCAACCTGGCATTGGGACTTTTGAAGGCACTAAAGTAGTAATACACATCACCCCGGACGCCAGGCCAGTGCACCACAAACCCAGAGCGGTGCCGTATGTGATGCGGGAAAAGATCAAGAGCGAATTGGACTGACTGTTGAGAGAGGGCATCATCTCGCCTGTTGAATTCAGTGACTGGGTGAGCCCCATCGTTCCTGCCCTAAAAGCGGATGGCTCGGTCAGGATCTGTGGCGATTACAAGGCCACCATTAATCGGGTGTCCTTACAAGATCAATACCCGCTCCCGAGAGCGGAGGACCTCTTCGCCACGCTGGCAGGCGGCAAGCTGTTCACCAAGTTGGACCTCACTTCAGCCTATATGATCCAGGAACTGGCCGATGAATCTAAACTACTGACCACCATCACCACTCACAAAGGACTGTTCGTTTATAACAGGTGCCTGTTTGGCATTTGATCAGTGGCCGTGATTTATCACCGAAACATGGAAAGCCTGCTTAAATCCATTCCTGGAACGATCGTATTCCAGGACGACATCCTAATCACGGGTCGAGACACCGAGGAACACCTCCACAACCTGGAGGAGGTGCCAAGCCGACTAGACCAGGTAGGCCTGCGACTCAAGAAGTCTAAATGTGTATTCTTAGCTCCTGAGGTTGAGTTTCTGGGCAGGAGGGTTGCTGCAGATGGGATTCGGCCCACCGAATCCAAAACAGAAGCGATTCGACGAGCACCCAGGCCCTGCAACACATCGGAGTTGTGTTCATTCCTGGGACTGTTGAACTATTTCAGGAACTTTCTGCCGAACTTGAGCACGTTGTTGGAGCCGCTACACGTGCTCCTGCGTAAGGGTTGTGATTGGTTTTGCGGGGACTGTCAGGTACGGACTTTTAATCGGGCGCAAAACCTACTTTGTTGAAACAAGTTGTTGACCCTGTACGACCCCTGTAAAAAGTTGGTTTTGACATGTAATGCATCGCCCAATGGGGTAATGCTGACGGTCCACTGCTGGCTTATGCCTCCAGGTCGCTCTCTCAAGCAGAACGGGGATATGGGATGGTCGAGAAAGAAGCGCTTGCATGTGTCTATTGTGTAAAAAAAATGCATCAGTACCTCTTTGGTAGGAAGTTTGAATTAGAAACGAACCACAAGCCACTAACATCCCTGTTGTCAGACAGCAAGGGTATCAATGCCAACGCATCAGCTCGCATACAGCGATGGGTTCTCACGCTGACTGCTTATCATTACTCTATCCGGCACCGGCCCGCACTGAAAATTGCGCTGACGCGCTCAGCAGGCTTCCACTGGCCACCATTGAGGGGGCAGCGGAGCAAAGCACCGAGATGGTCATGGCTGTCGATGCCTTTGACAGCACAGGATATCCCATCACAGCCCACCAGATCAAAATCTGGACAAACAGAGATTCCCTCCTATCCCTGATTAAGAAATGTGTCCTGACTGGGGATTGGGCACCCGCACAGGAGCATGCCCTGAGGAGGTCAGACCATTCCACAGACGGATGGATGAGCTCTCCATCCAAGCCGACTGCCTACTATGGGGCAGCCGGGTAGTTATGTCCCAGAAGGACAGGGAGGCATTCAACAGGGAACTCCACAGCGAGCACCCAGGCATTGTGCTGATGAAGGCCATTGCCCGGTCACACGTTTGGTGGCCTGGAATTGATTCAGACCTGGAACACTGTGTTCGCAGGTGCACGACGTGTGCCCAGCTGGACAATGCCCCCAGGGAGGCCCCGCTCAGCCCGTGGCCCTGGCCCACTAGGCCATGGCCACGCATTCATGTTGACTACGCGGGCCAGTTCATGGGTAAGATGTTCCTTATTGTGGTAGATGCGTACTCGAAATGGATCGAGTGTATCATTCTGAATTCATGCACGTCATCCACCACTGTGGAAAGCCTACATGCGATCTTTGCAACCTATGGCTTGCCGAACATCTTGGTTAGTGATAACAGCCCATGTTTCACAAGCTACGAATTCCAAGAGTTTATGTCGGGTAATGGCATCAACCATGTCAGGACTGCGCCGTTCAAGCCGGCCTCCAATGGCCAGGCAGAACATGCTGTCCAAATCATTAAGCAAGGGTTACTCAGGTTCAAAGGACCCTCCCTACAATGCCGCCTATCGCATCTCCTGCTGACCTATAGATCCCGACTGCACTCACTCACGGGGGTCCAGCCAGCAGAGCTACTAATGAAACGGACGCTCAAAACTCAGTTGTCACTCATTCACCCAGTCCTGACCGACATAGTTGAGGGCAAGCGCAAGTCACAAAATGAGTACCATGACCATAATTTGAGAGGGAGATGTATAGAAATAAATGATCCTGTATTCGTCCTCAATCACGCCATGGGGCCCAAATGGCTTGAGGGCACTGTAATTGACAAAGAGGGGAATAGGATCATCATGGTAAAACTCAACAATGGTCAGACATGCCGTAAGCATCTGGACCAAATAAAAAAAAGGTTCAGCATCGACATGGAGGAGCCTGAAGAAGACCATGAGATGGAGCTCACAACACCGCCAGTGAACGAGCAACAAGAGCAATTAGAAGAATGCACAGTCCCTGCGGTCAGCCCTGACAGGCCGGAATCACCACAGGTGACAGACACTCACGTCAGTGTCCAACAACCAGAGCCCCAACTGCGGTGCTCCACGAGGGAACGTAGACCACCTGAAAGACTAAACCTATGATCCCAATAAGACTTTGGGGGGAAGGGGATGTCATGTATGTAACCACAGTGTAACACCACTGTATTACTGTATGCACTCAACCTTGATGCACACCTTGACCACAAGGGGTGAACTTGTGGGAGACACTCCTTACCTGATCACACAGGTATAAAAAGGGAGGTCCCACACAGGGTCATTGCCTTTGGAGTCCTGTAAATAAAGAGTTAAGGTCACAGAGTGACCTTGTCCCCAGAATGTGCCTCGTGTGGTTTCATGCTGTAGAGTAAGGACTTTACAGTTGTGTTACTAATGGAACAAATAATGGAAATGATTCAGTTATAATTTAAAATATATTTTATTCAAAAGTTTAACACTTGTTTGTAATTAACTTAACTTAATTATAATATTTTTGTATCAAACTTTAAAGTTTTCAGTTAAGATCACTTACAAACTTTAGGATCACATACAAACTTTAAGATCCCTTACAAACTTTTAAACTTGTACATTTACTAATTTACAAAAAACTTTAAATTTGAGATCAGTTACAACAGTAACAACAATAATAACAACAACAACAGCAAAGAAAGGCTGCAACCATCTCTCCTCCAATTTATTCTAAGACCACCCGCTGCGCTTGGTCTTGGTGACTCCACCCTTGCCCGCATGCGATGGCGCAGTGTTTCTCGGGTTGGCACCAAGCTTATTCTTTCGAACATCTCTGGTAATGCGCACTTCTTGATGGGGGGGCATGGACAGGTGGTAATGTGGAAGGCCCAGCTTGGGCCTCATCAGAGGCTGGTCTGGAGATTGAAGTGGGAGTGTCAATTGATTCTGTCGATGGGTGGGGGCTATGGGCCTGTTCCCTTATTGCAGCAGCTAACTCCGACATTCCCTCCCTCATGTGCCCCGACAGCGTCTCAACTACCTGCAACATTCCCTCCCTCATGTTCGCCGACAATGCATCAGCTACCTGTGACATGCCCTCCCTCATGTTCACCGATAGTGTTCCCATTTCTCGTGAGAATGTTGTTGCTTCTCCCGACAGTCCCGATACCTCATCACCCACTCCACTGATGGCGTCCAGGAGTGATCGCATAAGGTCAGTGCTCTCCGCACTCATTACCATCATCTGAACCACATCTGTTAGACCCTGCACCTCAGAAGAGCGCTGTCGAGCTCTCCTTCCCCTCCTCACCCTGGGTGTGGCTCGCTGCATCCCACTGGGACCCGCAGCCTCGGGCGGTGGGGCCCTGAGTGTGCCTTGCTGCACTCCACTGGAGTCCCCAGCCTCAGACTGTGAGAAACCATGGAATGTCCCAACACTCGTACCACTCAGGAAAGAGGTTGGCACCTCAATGAGTGGCACCTGCACCTCCTCGAGATTGAGTTCAACAGTAGGGGCTTCACCCTCCTTCTCCCCCTCCTCCTCACCCCCATGCTCTTGGTCTGGGAGGTGGGATTGGAACATGTTCTCCACTTCAGGTTCATCTGCGTCTGAATCTTCTTCTGCATCATCAGGGTTGGCCTCAAGTTCTGCAAAATATAACAGAACAGACAAGTGGTTAACAGCAGAGGAGGGGGCAGGATGGATGGCATGAGTAGGCACACACAGCGCAGGCAGCAGGCTGATTTGAAGGACCACGGTGAATGATAGCACATTGCATCAACCGAAGCGTAGCTGATGGAGACATCCCCATGAACTGAAGCATGGCTAGCCCGCGCAGTACTTAACATTTAGCAAAGCCAGCCTGTGGAATTTGCAGGACTTACCCTCTCCCTCGAGTGTGGGCCCAGCTTGTGCAGTGGTGGTTGATTTTCTCCAGGCAGAATCAGGACATTCGGCTCAACAGGTCTATGCTCCACATGAACCTCCTCCCACCTTACTTCATCTCACCCTATTATCATGTCCTTCTATTCCTTTCTTCCTTTGCACTTATCTAGCTTCCCCTTAAATGCATCTACGCTAAGCGCTTCAACCACTCCATGTGGTAGCCAGTTCCATATTCTCACCAGATACTGAGAAGCTGTTTCTTCTGGTGGGGAATCCAGAACTAGGGGCATAATCTTAAAATTAGAGCTAGGCGGTTCAGGAGTGAAATCATAAGGGCCCTGAATTCGCGACCCCTCCAGGAACGACAGTTACTTTCCTGGAAAATTTTGCGGTGGGAGGCATCCGTCCGCGGGAAACCTCCAACCGCAAATTCTGGGCCAAGAAGTTTTTCATAAAGGTTAATTGAAATCTGGAACACTCTACCCCTAAATACTGTGGATCCTGGGTTAATTGAACATTTTCAAGACTGAGAGCGACAGATTTTTTATTAGGTTAAAGTAAATGGAGTTGAGACAGTGATCAGCTGTGATCTCATTGAATGGCGGAATAGGCTTGAGGAGCTGAGTGGCCTACTCCTGCTCCTATGCTCCTAATTCACGGGGTGTCACTAACCATGGCTAAAGTAGGCAGTCTGGGTGCCCTGGCAGCTTAGCCCTTCAATCCTGGCTTTTCTTCAAACAAGTTGGTGGATTATGTGAGGAAGAAGGTATTGTGCGAGCTGCCAACGAACCTGGGATTCACCCACATGATTTTATGCCAGTGTCCGTACACTAGCTGGACATCAATAGAGCTGTACCCCTTTCAATTCTTCTCCATAGGAGCATTCAGGCTTGAATGGCGCTCATCAATCACATTGTGGGCAAATCAGCAAGCCGATAGTAGCCAAGTTAGTCTGTGCCCAGACATCTATGGACAAGATGATGTATTGATTATCATCTACCACCTGATGAATGTACTGATGAACTGTCGACTGGCTTACGCAAGTATTGTCCCCAGGGATTCCCTGAGACTCGCCAGTAGCGGAGAAATTGAGTGCCAAGCAGGCTCGGGAGTGTGGTTCCAGGTCCTCTCCTAGCAGGAGCACCGCTTTTTGATGACCCCCCTACTAAACTGGTATTGCTCCTCAGTAATGCCCAGGGATGACCAGGGGGTTCCATAAACCCACTCAGCTTGATACGTCTGTGTTGATCGAAAAAGAAAGAAAGACTTGCATCTTTCGTGACCACCGGATGTCCCAACGCAATTTACAGCCGATGAATACTGTTTTGAAGTGTATTCATTGTTGTAATGTAGGAAATGCGGCAGCTAGTATGTGCACAGCAAGCTCCCACAAACAGCCATGTGATAATGACCAGGTAATCGGATTTTTTTCAGTGACGTTGGTTGAGGGATAAATGTTGGCCAGGACACAGGGAATAACTCCCCTGCTCTTCTTTGAAATAGTGCCATGGGATCTCTTCCGTCACCTGAGAAGGCAGACGGGGCCTCGGTTTAATGTTTCATCTAAAAGATGGCACCTCCGACAATAATGCACTCCCTCAGTATTGCACTGGAGTGTCAATCTAGATTTTTGTCCATAAGTCTCTGGAGTGGGACTTAAATCCACAACCTTCTGACTCAGAGGCGAGGGTGCTACCCACTGAGCCATGAGTGACCCAGTGGTGCTCTCCTCCTCCACTGCTGCCTTGCCGCTCTTTCATCCAAAGAGCTTCATGCTCATCCTCCTCCTCCAGATGGCACAAGGCCACCTCCATCATCCAGCTTTGACAGGTGTCCTCACTGCAGCCAAAACCTGTAGCAGATACAGTCCCTTTAATAACTAGAATAGCAACAAAGGCAAAGGAAAGTATTCTCAGTAACTGTAACATTACTATACCTGAGCATTCTTGCTGATTCAGGCCTCACAGCACTCAGAAAGCTCTTTGCTTCTTCACAGCACCCTCTTTTTATGTGGGCACCTAGCACACTAGCAAACTGCACACTGGCCAGTCAATCGGGTTGCTCATTCAATAGGTGTCACCAGACCAATCAAGACATCTCCATCTTTGTTTCAGTCAAAAACTGGCCTTTATCATTGGCCATTGTGACATTATCAACAAGTCAAAAAGGATGAATTTAAATCCCTGAGCCTGCTTCAGCACTGCAATGCAGGCCTCTCAAAGTAACCTAGCGGGAACATAAGAAATAGGAACAGGAGTAAGCCATATGGCCCCTTGAGCCTGCTCGACCATTCAATAAGATCATGGCTGATCTTCAACCTCAACTCCACTTTCTCGCTCGATCTTCATATCCCTTGCTTCCCTTAGTACCCAAAAATCTATCTATCTCAGCCTTGAATATACTCCACCGCTGCGCATCCACAGCACTTTGGGACAGAGAATTCCTAAGATTCACAATCCTCCGAGTGAAGAAATTCCCCCTTATCTCAGTCTTTAAAGGCTGAGACTATTTCACCTTGTTCTAGCCTCTCCAGCCAGGGGAAACAACCTCTCAACATCCACCCTGTCAATCCCCCTCAGAAACTTGTATGTTTCAATGAGATCATCTCTCATTCTTCTGAACTCCAGAGAGTATAGGCCCAACCTACTCAAGAAAGCCAGTGGGCAGCGCTATGGGTGCAGAGACACAGAGTTGCATATCTCCTCCCATGTCTCCGCTGAGCTGCGCCTCCCATTCAGCCCTTCCTGGAGGTCCATGCCCAGGAAATTATCCTTTTAATGTTGATTATAGTTAGATTGATTGAATAGCCTTAATTTGTGTGTGTCTACAAAATAACTAACTGAAAAGATGGTTATTTTGGAAACCATGGCCCATAATATTTAAGCAAAACCCAGCGTTTGAAGCTGAGTAATCCTGCACAGAAAATTACAAGGCCAGTTATTGACTGAAAAAAGATGGAGATGTCTTGATTGCGCAGGTGACACCTATTGAAAGAGTTGTTAAATTAGTATAATAGCTGCAGCCTACTATGCTCTGTTTAGACCTGCACTGCAGAAGGGAATAGAGCTCTAAATTAATGAGGAAACATCAAGGAAATGCAAGAAGAGAATCTTCCACAGTCAGCTCCAGGCATTACATTATCTAGGGAGACACAAAGCCAACTAATTGAAAACAATTTAATTTGAATATATTAATTTAGTAAAACAAACATTCTTTTTTAAGGTGCATATCATTTTTGTTAAAAGACAATGTTCATAATGATGTAGAATAAATTCGATGATGAGTCAAATCACCCTAGGTTTTGTCAGTGTTGATTCAGCTCTTGTAGAATCTATTACACGTTCCAGAAATCTGATTCCAGTGTTTGACAATTTACACTTATCAGTTAATGTAATTCGCTCTTTTTGCAGTGTCTTCACCATCAGCCCGAGCTGCCTGTCATATTTTGTCAGGGATACGAGAGTATCATCCACCTGGCACACAAGCCCTTGGGAGCCATCCAAGTGCATTGACACACTCCTCTGGAAGTGGTCTGCAACTGAAGACTGAAATGGGATTGCCAAAGCTGGGCGATGAGTAATGTAAGCAGAGCAAATTATTTTGACAGAGGAATTTTCCGGAATTAATATTTAACTTTGAAAAATCTTTGGTTTTCCCAGCTGAGGTAAAGTTTGATTGACTGACTGAGAGAACGTGTGTTTTTCCCAGTGGGCATTCCTTGTTTAACATGCTCAGTCCATACAAATTCAAAACTTGACCATTTGACTGCAACTGTTCTACCCCCTGGTTCCTCTACTCTTGATACCACTTCTCCATCCTGGTAAATCCTTGTTTTACTTTTAGCTGCAGTAAAATAGGAATTCATTTGGGAACTGCTATGGAAAAGGCTTCTAGCTCCTGTTTGAGATGTTCTCCTACCACCGGTTGGAGCAGGCTATCCTCTTCACCCGCTTAGTTGTGCAGAAGGTAACCATTATCTTAGGTGCCTTGGCGGGACTGTACTCTTTCTCTATCTTCCTTCCTGGCCACTGTCTCAGGTTGAACCAGAATGATTACAACCTCAGCAGCGTGTGGAGGTGCATCGCTGAGTCGGGAGCAGCGTCGAGGAGGTGCGTGGAGAGGCGTGAGTTCCGGGGTCGGTGAGAGGCCTATAAAGGCCCAACGCGGCGACAGTCTGAAGCAGCGTGAGTTCGGCAAGAGGTGTGGCGGTGCAGCTACAGGGAGAAGGCAAAAAAGAAGTAGAAAGAAACAGAAAGGTGACGTCACAGCCAAGGGGGTAAGTGATTGGCTGGTGATTGGTGAGTAGTTTTTCTTTTTCTCTTCGATAACAGTGAGTAAACTTCAGCATTGTTGTTGCCAATTTAAGTGTATCTAAGGGTTAAGTCATGGCAGGAGAGCTCGGTCACGTGATATGCTCCTCCTGTACCATGTGGGAACTCAGGGACGCCTCCGGTGTCACTGACGACTACGAGTACGGGAAGTGTATCCGTCTCCAGCTCCTGACAGACCGCGTTGCGGAATTGGAGCTGAGGGTGGATTCACTCTGGAGCATCCACGATGCTGAGAATGACGTGAGTAGCACGTGTAGCGAGTTGGTCTTACTGCAGGTGAAGGGTCCACAGCCAACTAGGGAATGGAAGACCAGCAGGAAGAGCAGTGCAAGGAAGGTAGTGCAGGGGTCCCCTGCGGTCATCCTCCTGCAAAACAGATACATCGTTTTGAGTACTGTTGAGGGGGATGACTCATCAGGGGAGGGCAGCAGCAGCCAAGTTCATGGCACCGTGGCTGGCTCTGCTGCACAGGAGTGCAGGAAAAAGAGTGGGAGAGCGATAGTGATAGGGGATTCGATTGTAAGGGGAATAGATAGGCGTTTCTGCGGCCGCAACCGAGACTCCAGGATGGTATGTTGCCTCCCTGGTGCAAGGGTCAAGGATGTCTCGGAGCGGGTGCAGGACATTCTGAAAAGGGAGGGTGAACAGCCAGTTGTCGTGGTGCACATTGGTACCAACGATATAGGTAAAAAAAGGGATGAGGTCCTACGAGACGAATTTAAGGAGCTAGGAGCTAAATTAAAATGTAGGACCTCAAAAGTAGTAATCTCGGGATTGCTACCAGTGCCACGTGCTAGTCAGAGTAGGAATCGCAGGATAGTTCAGATGAATACGTGGCTTGAGCAGTGGTGCAGCAGGAAGGGATTCAAATTCCTGGGGCATTGGAACCGGTTCTGGGGGAGGTGGGACCAGTACAAACCGGACGGTCTGCACCTAGGCAGGACCGGAACCAATGTCCTAGGGGGAGGATTTGCTAGTGCTGTTGGGGAGGAGTTAAACTAATATGGCAGGGGGATGGAAACCAATTCAGGGAGACAGAGGGAAACAAAAAGGAGACAAAAGCAAAAGACAGAAAGGAGATGAGTAAAAGTGGAGGGCAGAGAAACCCAAGGCAAAAAAGCAAAAAGGGCCACTGAATATAAAGGGGCTGCAGGAGGGGTCAAAACTAAAAATCATGGTTTAAAAACTGGGATTAAAACACTCTACCTAAACGCACGCAGCATTCGAAATAAAGTAAATGAGTTGACGGCACAAATCATTACAAATGGGTATGATTTGGTAGCCATTACAGAAACATGGTTGCAGGGTGGTCAAGACTGGGAATTAAACATACAGGGGTATCTGACGATTCAGAAAGATAGACAAGAAGGGAAAGGAGGTGGGGTAGCTCTGTTAATAAAGGATGATATCAGGGCAGTTGTGAGAGACGATATTGGCTCTAATGAACAAAATGTTGAATCATTGTGGGTGGAGATAAGAGATAGTAAGGGGAAAAAGTCACTTGTGGGCGTAGTTTATAGGCCCCCAAATAATAACTTCACGATGGGGCGGGCAATAATCAATGGAATAATGGAGGCATGTGAAAAAGGAACGGCAGTAATCATGGGGGATTTTAACCTACATATTGATTGGTCAAATCAAATCGCAGGGGGTAGCCTGGAGGAGGAATTCATAGAATGCATATGGGATTGTTTCTTAGAACAGTATGTTACAGAACCTACAAGGGAGCAAGCTATCTTAGATCTGATTCTGTGTAATGAGACAGGAATAATAAACGATCTCCTAGATCTCCTAAAAGATCCTCTCGGAATGAGTGATCACAGTATGGTTGAATTTGTAATACAGATTGAGGATGAGGAAGTAGTGTCTCAAACGAGCATACTATGCTTAAACAAAGCGGACTACAGTGGTATGAGGGCAGAGTTGGCTAAAGTAGACTGGAAACACAGACTAAACGGTGGCACAATTTGCGAACAGTGGAGGACTTTTAAGGAGCTCTTTCATAGTGCTCAACAAAAATATATTCCAGTGAAAAAGAAGGGCGGTAAGAGAAGGGATAACCAGCGGTGGATAACCAAGGAAATTAAGGAGACTATCAAATTAAAAACCAATGCATATAAGGTGGCCAAGGTTAGTGGGAAAATGGAAGATTGGGAAAATTTTAAATGACAGCAAAGAATGACTAAGAAAGCAATAAAGAAAGGAAAGATAAATTACGAAGGTAAACTTGCGCAAAACACAAAAACGGATAGTAAAAGCTTTTACAGATATATAAAACGGAAAAGAGTGGCTAAAGTAAATGTTGGTCCCTTAGAAGATGAGAAGGGGGATTTAATAATGGGAAATGTGGAAATGGCTGAGACCTTAAACAATTATTTTGCTTCGGTCTTCACAGTGGAAGACACAGAAACCATGCCAGAAATTGCTGGTCACAGGAATGTGGGAAGGGAGGACCTGGAGACAATCACTATCACTAGGGGGGTAGTACAGGACAGGCTAATGGGACTCAAGGTAGACAAGTCCCCTGGTCCTGATGAAATGCATCCCAGGGTATTAAAAGAGATGGTGGAAGTTATAGCGGATGCATTCATTATAATCGACCAAAATTCTCTGGACTCTGGGGAGGTACCAGCAGATTGGAAAGCAGCTAATGTAACGCCTCTGTTTAAAAAAGGGGGCAGACAAAAGGCAGGTAACTATAGGCCGGTTAGTTTAACATCTGTAGTGGGGAAAATGCTTGAAACTATCATTAAGGAAGAAATAGCGGGACATCTAGATAGGAATAGTGCAATCAAGCAGACGCAGCATGGATTCATGAAGGGGAAATCATGTTTAACTAATTCTTTGAGGATATAACGAGCATGGTGGATAGAGGTGTACCGATGGATGTGGTGTATTTATATTTCCAAAAGGCATTCGATAAGGTGCCACACAAAAGGTTACTGCAGAAGATAAAGGTACGCGGGGTCAGTGGAAATGTATTAGCATGGATCAAGAATTGGCTGGCTAACAGAAAGCAGAGTGTCGGGATAAATGGGTCCTTTTTGGGTTGGAAATCGGTGGTTAGTGGTGTGCCACAGGGACCGGTACTGGGACCACAACTGTTTGCAATATACATAGATGACCTGGAAGAGGGGACAGAGTGTAGTGTAACAAAATTTGCAGATGACACAAAGATTAGTGGGAAAGCGGGTTGTGTGGAGGACACAGAGAGGCTGCAAAGAGATTTAGATAGGTTAAGCGAATGGGCTAAGGTTTGGCAGATGAAATACAAAGTGTGAGGTCATCCACCTTGGGAAAAAAAACAAAAAAAGCGAATACTATTTAAATGGGGAGAAATTACAACATGCTGAGGTGCAGCGGGACCTGGGGGTCCTTGTGCATGAATCCCAAAAAGTTAGTTGGCAGGTGCAGCAGGTAATCAGGAAGGTGAATGGAATGTTGGCCTTCATTGCGAGAGGGATGGAGTACAAAAGCAGGGAGGTCCTTCTGCAACTGTATAGGGTATTGGTGAGGCCGCACCTGCGTGCAGTTTTGGTCACCTTACTTAAGGAAGGATATACTGGCTTTGGAGGGGGTACAGAGACGATTCACTAGGCTGATTCCGGAGATGAGGGGGTTACCTTATGATGATAGATTGAGTAGACTCGGTCTTTACTCGTTGGAGTTCAGAAGAATGAGGGGTGATCTTATAGAAACATTTAAAATAATGAAAGGGATAGGCAAGATAGAGGCAGAGAAGTTGTTTCCACTGGTCGGGGAGACTCGAACTAGGGGCCACAGTCTCAAAATACGGGGGAGCCAATTTAAAACCGAGTTGAGAAGGAATTTCTTCTCCCAGAGGGTTGTGAATCTGTGGAATTCTCTGCCCAAGGAAGCAGTTGAGGCTAGCTCATTGAATGTATTCAAGTCACAGATAGATAGATTTTTAACCAATAAGGGAATTAAGGGTTATGGGGAGCGGGCGGATAAGTGGAGCTGAGTCCACGGCCAGATCAGCCATGATCTTGTTGAATGGCGGAGCAGGCTCGAGGGGCTAGATAGCCTACTCCTGTTCCTAATTCTTATGTTCTTATGTTCTAAACCTATTTAATTCAGAGCTGAACTACTGACTCCGTATCTTCTCCATTACAAATTACATTTACTTCCACCTCCATAACATTGCCTGTCTCAGCCTATCTGCTGATTATAATCGCTTCACCATTGGTGTCCGTGTCTTCTGGTGCCAAGGCCCCAAGCACTGAAATTCCCTGCCTAAACCTCTCTGCCTCTCCACCTTTCATTTCTCCTTTATGACGCTCCTCAAAACCTACCTCTTTGACCAAGCTTTTGGTCATTTGTCCTAATATCTCCTTATGTGCTCGGTGTCAACTTTTGTTTGATTTTGTTGCTATGAAGCGCCTTGGGACGTTTTACTACATTAAAGGCGCTATATAAATTCAAGTTGTTGTTGCTGCTGCTGCTGAAACCCTCACTCGTGCCTTTGTCACCCCCGGACCCGACAATTCCAATGTTCGCCAGGCTGACCTCCCATCATCTACCTTCTGTAAACTTTGGCTCATTCAAAACTCTGCTGACTGTATCGTATCTCACAAAAAGTCCCGCTCACCCATCACCACTGTGCTCATTGACATACATTGGTCCTCAGTGCCTCGAATTAAATACTCTAATCCTCATATTTAAATCCATTTATGGCCTTGCCTCTCCCTATTTCCCTACAGCTTCCCTGTTCCTTTGATTCTGACCTCGTGTGCCTCCCCCTTCCTTTTCCCTACCATAGGTCACTTTTGAGGCCCCATGCTCTGGAATTCCCTTTGTAAACTTCCCTGCCTCTTCACCTCCCTCCCACTGCATTACCCTCCTTAAAACATATGTCTTTGACCAACCCTTCCTACTCTGGCTCACTTGCCATTTTTGTCTGATTGCACCTCCGTGAAGCACCTTACATAAAAACTTTCCACATTCAAGGCTCTATATAAATGCAATCTTTCCTATAACCAACAACTGTTTCTATCCGAATGTTTCCCTTACTATA
The DNA here is from genome assembly GCF_044704955.1 of Pristiophorus japonicus. Classification (NCBI taxonomy): domain Eukaryota; kingdom Metazoa; phylum Chordata; class Chondrichthyes; family Pristiophoridae; genus Pristiophorus; species Pristiophorus japonicus. The sequence goes on from NC_091985.1 coordinate 32,293,483, forward strand.
TCTCATATTATAGAGCCCTGTTTGCTTTTCCGTACTTTGTCTATTTTTAGCAAGCCCCAGATAATCTCCTTTTAATTCTACTGAATATCACACGCAATTTGTTTTTTCAATTCTTCTTTTTCGGGAATTTTCTATTTTTTAGCCATTTTAATTTTAGTTCTCTGCATTTTCCAAACTCTGTGTTTTGATTAACTCTCCGCTACCATATGGTATATATTTCATCTGCAGCCTCTCTCGTATCTCCTGACTATCATTACATTTATGCTCGGTCTTGTACCCACTCCATTATATTCCCTCTGCTCACTTCAAGAATGAGCTTTCCTGAAATCTAGTATTTATTTTTATTGTCTCTTGCTTATCCTCATTTCACAGTATCAAATCTAATGGTGTTTCTGTCACTCGAGCTCAAATGTTCCCCGACTTTTAAGTTTTCTATCACCTCAGGGTAACTACTAAATATTAGATGAAGTCTGGCCTTTTTCCTTCACCAGCTCCTGACATTGTGGTCCTTACTACTGGGGGGATCAAGGGCTATGGCGAGAAAGCAGGAATGGGGTACTGAAGTTGCATGTTCAGCCATGAACTCATTGAATGGCGGTGCAGATTCGAAGGGCCGAATGGCCTACTCCTGCACCTAGTTTCTATGTTTCTATGTTTCTATTGGGACTGACCATTTGGAAGTCGACTTCCCCATTTCATTATAATGTAGGCCAATTTAGAGCCTCTATAGTTACCATTCTCTCTCTTATTTGTTAATATAATTCCTCATCAATTTCTTCCTCTTTTCTTCGTGGTCCTTTGACGACCTTCTGCATACACACTTACTGATACACACTGCCCATGCTAACCCATACAGAATGGCCACTTACGTCAGGTACCATAAGCCCTTCACTGCTTGTAGAACTTTACCCCATGGGGCCCATCTTCAGGAAAAGAAGCATAAGCTTAGATCAAAATTGCCGGGGAAAGGAGCTAGTAAATATATATGGTTAAGGAATGGGTTTGACGATTATCTGAGTGACCAGAGATTGTAAATACTGATCAATATGCTGTGGGACACAATGGTAAGTGGTGTGGGGAGCACTGCAGTGTTATTTATACAGTGAAACTTTCAGCCTTACAGTGGTGCAGCCTGCAATGCTCATTTGATAAACTGATGTTTCACAATATTACCATGGGGTCAGGGCCATGCTTCAGAGTGTTTTATCTGTCATGATTAATTTCTTTCAGGGGATTAAATAAAACGAGTATGAAATAACAAAAACAACAACTTACATTTATGTAGCCCCTTTCACAACCTCCGGATATCCCAAAGCGCTTTACAACCAATGAAGTACTTTTTGAAATGTAGTCACTGTTGTAATGTCGGAAACGCAGCAGCCAATATGCTACAGCAAGCTCCCACAAACAGCAATGCAGTAGATAATCTGTTTTTAGTGATGTTGATTGAGGGATAAATATTGGCCCAGACACTGGGGATAACTCCCCTTCTCTTCTTCGAAATAGTGCCATAGGATCTGTTATGCTCCCATGCACCTGCTGCCCTTGTCCTTCTAGGTAGTCGAGTTCGCGGGTTTGGGAGGTGCTTTTGCAGAAGCCTTGATGAGTTGTTGCAGTGCATCTTGTAGATGGTACACACTGCAGCCACGGTGCAGGGAGCCAATGTTGAAGTGGCAGATGGGGTGCCAACCAAGCGAGCTGCTTTGTCCTGGATGGTGTGAGTTTCTTGAGTGTTGTTGGAGCTGCACTCATCCAGGCAAGTGGAGAGTATTCCATCACACTCCTGACTTGTGCCTTGTAGATGGTGGAAAGGCTTTGTTGAGTCAGGAGGTGAGTCACTCATCGCAGAATACCCAGCCTCTGACCTATTCTTGTAGCCACGGTATTTATGTGGCTGGTCCAGTTAAGTTTCTGGTCAATGACAACCCTTAGGATGTTGATGGTGGGGAATTCAGCGATGGTAATGTCATTGAATGTCAAGGGGAATTTGATGCTCTCTTGTTGGCAATGATCATTGCCTGACATTTGTGTGTCACGAATGTTTCTTGGCACTTATCAACCCAAGCCTGAATATTGTCTAGGTCCTGTTGCATGCGGGCTCAGACTGCTTCATGATCTGAGGAGTTGTGAATGGAACTGAATACTGTGCAATCATATTAAACAGTCCAATAACAAATGGTATGAGAACAAATGGAGTATGATGTAAAACAGTCTAATAACAAATGGTGTAACAATAAATGCAGCCCAGTGTTGTGTGTGTTTGAGGCCAATTTTAACTTGACTAAATCAGCATTAATGGGGCAGTAACACCGTTACAATGGGTTCCACAGACTTACAACCCCATAAACACCAACGCTCTGGCCGCCACCATTTTTACAGGGGCTTACCACTGGGTGGCTAAGGTGCCTGTCTGTTTCATATATGCAAATCAGTGTCAGCCATAGCTCAGTTGGTAGCACCCTCACCTCTGAATCAGAAGGTTGTGATTTGGAGTCCCACTCCAGGGACTTGTGCACACAAATTTATGCTGACACTCCAGTGCAGTACTGAGGGAGTGTTGCACTGTGGGAGATGCCGTCTTTCGATGAGACGTGTAATATAGAGTTCCCCCTAGTGGACTATTGCTCCACTTAGTGGACAACCGATGTAATGCAACTACTCATGTCAATGCAATAAAAGGACCACGTTACAAGGTCACATGACAAGTTCCTGTAGAGCCATCTTGTAATCTGTGTGTGTTGTGGTGATAAGAATATATCGCATTGGCAAATGAGGATAGGATAATCAGATTCCCTAGCAGAAATTGTTGTTGGTGGATCATACAGCCAAACAACAAAGAAACTTTAAGAGGTTCTTTGTTTTGCAGTACAGCTAAAAAAAATTCAAGGTAAATTACAAGCACACCTGGCTGAACAGTGAGTCCGGATGGCTGCACCTATGGGAATAATAGGGTGCTTGGGTGAGTTCCATCATGACCGAGAGACTTTTAGAGCATATGTGGAGTGGCTAGAAATGTTTTTGACTGCAAATTGTATTGTCGAAGTCCCCGATGAAGAAAACCGTAACCGAGTGGTGTTCGAAAGAAAACGGGCTATTTTCCTGACGGAAGCAAGCTGCGAGGTGTATGAAACCCTGAAAAATGTGCTTGTTCCCATCAAGCCAAAGGACATGCCACTGATGAAGATTCAGCACTACAGACCTGAGCCCCTGGAACTTGCTGAAAGTTATCGTTTTGGAATATAAAATCACTTAACTGACGAGAGTATCAGGGAGTATGTTCCATTCACTGCCATTTCAGAAACTTTCTGGACCGAACATTGCGTGACTGCTTCATTTTTCATCCCACAAACACAGCAATCAGAAGAAAATTGTTGACAACACCTAACTTGACTTTTGATTTAGCTTGTCAGATAGCTATGTTGATGGATATGGCCGACCAATACTCCCGGGAACTTTACACCATTTCCAGTCATCAGACAACCGAGGTGAATAGCCTGAAAGTTTAAAAAAAAGGCAGTTGGGCCCCAAGGCCTCAGTAACAGAGCATTGAAGTCGTGCTATCGGTGCCTGGGACAATACATCACTCAAAGCTGTCCATATGTGAAGGCAGAGTGTTTCTTCTGTGAGAAAACTGGGCATCTTACGAAGGCATGCTGCCTGAAGTGTAAACCGATGTTCAACGCTATAAGTAGCAATTGCCAGACACTACATAGCATTGAAGAGAAGCAGCAGGACGAGGAAATTCTTGAGATACACATCATCAGGCACACAAGGGTACCTAAGAACGATTCGTGATGTATCATCATCCAAGTAGACGTTGCAGGAACCAGGATACCCATGGAAATCGATACTAGTGCATCCCTGAGTGTCGTACTAGAATCGCTATATCTGGACAAGTTGAGTGATTTTACGATGGAGAAATCGAAGATAGAGCTGCGAGGCTACTCAGGAGAGCAAATCCCTGTGGTAGGACATATCACCGTACCGGTGAAATACAAGGATCAGTTTCAGAGCTTGCCTCTCTTAGTGTCAGGAGACAAGCCTGCCTTACTAGGTAGAAATTGGATGGGATTACGGAAGCTGGATTGGAATGAGATTTTTCGTGTTGCAACGAGATTTGCATCAAAGGATGATGTCATCCAACAGAATCCGAAGGTGTTCTGTGAAACAGGCAGTCTGATCCAAGGCGTCAAGGTGAGTGTCAGGGTGCAGAGGGCATTAGACCAATTTACTGCAAACCATGTGCCATACCATACGCATTCAAGGAGAAAGTTGAGCAAGAACTCAAAAGACTAGAAACTGAGAACATTATCTCTAAGGTAGAAGGTGTTCTATTTTTCATACATCAATGAGCTGCCAGTCACAGCTGAAGAGATTGGTAGAGTAACCAAGTGTAACCCAGTTATGTCAAAGGTTTATGATTATATAGCAAATGGCTGGCCAAACCAGGTTTCAGAGAAAGATATTTATCCGTACTTCATTCATAGGGATGAATTGTCAGTGGATAAAGATTGCATTACGTGGGGTGCTTATTCCAAATAAGTTCAGGTCCAAAATGTTAGGAGATCTTCATGACCAGCTCCTGGGAATGTGCTTGACTAAGAGTTTTGCACGCAGTTATTTATGTTGGCCAGGTCTTGATAAAGATATACAGACATCGTTAGTCAGTGCACAACATGTCAATCAGTAAGCAAGAAACCACCATCAGTAACATTACAGCCATGGAAATGGCCTCTCAGGGTGTGGCAAAGTTTACATATAGATTTTGCTGAGCTAGAAGTAAAACAATTGTTCATTGTGATTGATAGCCATTTGTAGTGGGTAGAGGCATTTCCGATGTGGAAAATAACAAGTAAAACACTAAACAATTTGGGCGAAGATTGTTTTCTTCATATGGTCTCCCAGAAGAAATTGTGTCTGATAATGGGCCGCAATTTTGTTCAGAAGAATCTGCACAATTCATGTGCAGAAATGGTGTGAAACATACCAAGATTCCACTGTACCACCCTGCTTCAAATGGTGCAGTAGAGCGCACAGTACAAATTGTAAAATGTGCTCTCATCAAACAAATGTTGGGTCCAAATCCAAAGAAACGGCAGTTATTGTTGGACCACAAACTAGCAAATTTTCTAATTACTTATCGTAATACTCATACAACTACTGGTAGAACACCGGCAGAGTTGTTTCTTAAACAACAGCTATGAACAAAGTTTTCATTGTTAAAGCCAAACTTGGCACAGTCAGTAGAAGAGAAACAATTAAGACAGAAAGAAAATCATGATAGAGGTAGAGTAAGAGAGAGAAGTGTGAAATTGAATCAGAAGGTTAGAATGAAGAACCATCATCATAAATGGTTAAAGTGGTTACCAGGAAGAATAGTAAAGATATGTGGTCCTTGCACATATTTAGTCAAGATATCTGATCATGGACAGGTTAGGTTTGTCTACATTGATCATAGTTTACTTACAGGTGTGGAAGGAGTTGAAAGTTGGAATGAATTGATTATTTCTGATGAATCAGATAGTCTTGTTACAAGTAAAGTACTAGTAGCAAATCCTACATCAGATGTCCTCGAAACAAGTCCAAGAGAAAGTCAGAATTTAAATCTGAGTCAGGCAGAGAAACAGTCTGAAGTAGTAGAGAGTCAAAATATAGATCAAGGGTTGCCCTTGGAGAAAAACTCTCCTCAGGCTCAGCCTAGAATGAGTCTAAGTTCGACACCAAGTTTGGAAAATTCTGTTCAAGAGCGAAGGTATCCTCTTCAAAACAGAAAAACAGTGATTAAGTTTGATTTGTAAATATGGCAAAATAAGTCCATATTGTTTGTTGTGTATAACCATGGAAGTTATGTATGATGATTATTTTGTTATGATTATTACACTTCTGCCTCCTTAATGAAGAAGTAAAGAGTTCTTCCTCCTAGCAGGCTACTGCTCCAGCTAGTGGACAACCGATGTAAAGCAACTACTCATGTAAATATAATAAATGGATCATGTGACAAGGTCACATGACAAGTTCCTGTAGAGCCATCTTGTAGTCTGTGTGTGCTGTGATGTCGTAAAGAATATATCACAAGACGTTAAACCGAGGCCCTGTCTGCTCCCCCTCAGGTGAATGTAAAAGATCCCATGGCACTATTTCAAAGAAGAGCAGAGGAGTTATGCCCAGTGTTCTGGCCAATATTTATTCCTAAATCAACATCACTAAAAAACAGATTATCTGGTCATTATCACATTGCTGCCTGTGGGAGCTTGCTGTGCACAAATTAGTTGCCGCGTTTCCTACATTACAACAATGACTGCACTTCAAAAAGTACTTCATTAGATATAAAGCACTTTGGGGATGTCCGATGATCATGAAAGGCACTATATAAATGCAAGTCTTTCTTTATAACGTAGTTAGGACTCTGATTGCTATTTCAGGAAAGAACTGATCTTTACGCTGTGTACTATCTGACCAGTTTTACTGGTGATAACAGTTGATAAAGCCCCAGAAGGGTACCACAAAAATAATCTGGGCTGCTGTCCCACACCCCAGGCTCCCACCCCTTGATCCCGATTTACCTTGCTGCCAGCCCAAATATGAGAAGCTGCACTGGGACACCTGTTTGGAGGGGGCGGGCAACGTGCTGGTTCTAATTAACTTCTGGAATGGGACAGTCGGCTACCCAAAGAATAAAATGTGTGTGTGTACGGCATTTGTGTGTGTGCATGCGCTGTGTGTGTGTGTGGCATGTGTGCCATGTGTGTGCACGCGTGTGAACATTGAGTCTGCGTGTGCCATATGTGCGCGGTGTTTGCATGTATGTGTGTGCCATGTGCGCTGATGTATGTGTGTATATATGTGTGTGTGTGTGTGCGTATGTGCATACGTGTGCATGTGCCGTGTGCGCTGTGTGTTTGTGTGTGTGCGCGTGCATATGTGTGTGCATATGTGCATATATATATGTGTGTGTGCGTGTGTATGTGCATGTGTCTGTGTGTGTGTTGTGCATGTGTGTATGCATATGTGGGTGTGTGTGTGTGCATATGTGTGTGTGTGTATGTGCATATGTGTGTGTGTATGTGCATATATGTGTGTGTGTATGTATGTGCATATGTGTGTGCGCTGTGTGTATGTGTGTGTGTGTATGTGCATATAAGTGTGTATGTGTGTGTGCGTATGTACGCAAAAATGTGTGTGTGTGTTGTGCATGTGCGTGTGCCCGTATGTGCATATGTGTGTGTGTGTGTTGTGTGCATGTGCATATATGTGTGTGTGTGTGTGTGAAATGTGTAAAAACTGTGTTTTGAAATCTGCATGCAATAGACCATGCCTGGCAGTCAGTCAAATCTAATTAACAGACAAAACTATTAAGAAAAACAAATATATTTGCAACATCTGGCACAAGTTGTGCATGACTATAGCCACGCAATATGAAAATGAAGCTGTCTATTTTGCTCGAATACCACAAGATTTTGTTAAATCCACACAAAAATAGGAATGGAAATATTCATTAAACTGTTTTCGATTGGTTCACCAAATTGTTAAGCATCACGCTTCATTGACTGTGATTATTATTATTACGAACAAGCACATTTAACTCTTAGAAAGTGTTGAGGAAACAGGACTCACTGGGGGGAAGAAGCAAAGGCAGAGAGGGTACAAAGGGAATGAGTGAGAGAGCGAGAGACAGAAAGACAGACCGCATAGTAACAGAAAAGAAGGAGCAGGAAAGAGAGGGCGAGACCGTAACAAAGAAAGAGATGCATACAGAAATAAACAGCAGGTAGGGGCAGAGAGAGAAGTAAAATGAGAGATGTCAGAGAGACATCCAGACAAATCGAGAAAGACATATAAAGATGGAAAAGAAAGAGTACCCCTGCTGAAATAGAAAAGGCTTTCCTGTTCTTACTTTTCAAATTCCCATATCTACTTCTGAGGGCTTAGCCTTATTAAATATGTATTGATTTCTGCAATGCCTTTCATATGCTGTCGGCTGCTTTATAACTTTACAGGGTTATAGACCTCTCTATACTTAATGATAGAATTGATTGTAAACCATTACAGTAGCTGAAAAAGATATTTGTTGATTATGCTAGCACAACAGGGCATAGCAACAGGAACTTGTCATCCATCAAACAGCACAGCAGCAATAATGTATAATGCCTTGTAGGGCTGCCTGTTCTGTAGTGGTTGAGCAACGCTAAGCTATTCTGTAATAAAGCTTCTATATTCTGCTTTAAAAGTACACCAAGACACCAAAAAGGTCAGATTGGCTGCACAAAGTTGCTTTCATTGATTGACAAAGCAATAGCAATCATTTTGGATAATTTCCCATAATTTCCTTACTCTGAATATATATCTATATATATATGAAATCAAACAGTCCAACAACATGACCAAACTGGATGTAGACACTTGTAGAACATCACCCCTGCAGTCTGCCCTCAGCAACTGTCTGTTTATTGGCACTCTTCCATTCCGATATCCCCAGAGACAGGACCCACCATCTCAACTTTTGCCCTCCATGAACTAGATTTTATACTTTTGTGCAGATCACTCAAAAATGGGCATTATTTCCGGCGTGGGCAGTAAAAATGGGTTTTCAGATCGCCGGCTTCTCGCCCATTCTCAATGCACCTAGTCTCCATTTTTGAAATTGGGCGTTACCGCGAGCGAAATGAAATCGACGGTCGTGTTAAATCTCTCTGACGTTCTGCCGTAAAGGATCGCCATCCTTCGAAACGGCAAGGCAACACTCGATTCCCACGATTCAGGAGGTCAAGGGTCATCACGACAGAGAGAGAGGGAGCTGAGAGGCACTGAAGGCGTGTGTGGCTGTGGTGTGTGCTTGTTTGGCTGTTGTGGGAGGCACGAGCAGCAAAAAACCTACTAAGCACCAAGAACATAGTTGGCACCGAGTTTTTGTCCAACAAATAATATATAACATGGAAGGGATGGTGGAGGCCCTGGAGCTGGTAGCCAGGAACACTGGTGGCAGAGGGCTCAGAATGGTCTCAGAGTGCGGCACTGCATCGCAAGGTGCCGCATCCCCCATTGCCAACGACATGAGAGCCAGGAGCAACATCTTGCTTCTGGCTCGGAGCAGGTTCCCACCTCGGGACCATCCTCTCCCATATCTATCCAAGCAGCGGTTCGGCCGTCATCCCACCCCCCCCGCCCCCCCCAATGTAGCATCGTCTGAGGAGCTTCTCGGCCACGTGGCTTGGAGTCAGGAGGGGAAGGGGAGGGAGTAGAGGTGGGGAGGAGAAGTGGGGTGGGGGAAGGGTTGGTTTGTACAGAAATACTTATGATTTCAGACAAATGTTCGGTTTAAATGTTTTTTATTTAACAAAACCTTGCAGCACATTGGCTCAGATAGTTGCACCGTTACACGCTGGTGATTCCTTATCATAGGGTATAATTACACTTAACTTCAATCAACGTAAACTTTAACTGTCACCAAGGTGATGCCCACCATTGATGTATGACCTGCACACCCAGGGGGCACAGCCTCAAAATACAGGGGAGCCAATTTAAAACCGAGTTGAGAAGGAATTTCTTCTCCCAGAGGGTTGTGAATCTGTGGACTTCTCTGCCCAAGGAAGCAGTTGAGGCTAGCTCATTGAATGTATTCAAATCACAGATAGATAGATTTTTAACCAATAATGGAATTAAGGGTTACGGGGAGCGGGCGGGTAAGTGGAGCTGAGTCCACGGCCAGATCAGCCATGATCTTGTTGAATGGCGGAGCAGGCTCGAAGGGCTAGATGGCCTACTCCTGTTCCAAATTCATACGTTCTTATGCGTCAACCGTGTAAATAACACCAACGTTCTTTCAGGCAAAGCGCTCATTGATGAACTCTTGATGTAAGGCTCTTGTAGCTATCATGCCACCATGGCCCTTTCATGCGGTCTACGGGGGGGGGGGGGGGTGGGGTGGGGGCATGGCTTCAGCATTAGCCTGATTGTCTGGGCCAATGTCAGCATCTGCCTCCTCGTCCACCTCTTCCTCTATGTGATGAGGTGGACTGTCAGACTCTTCAGGCATTTCTTGTCCCCTCCTGATAGCCAAGTTGTGCAGCATGGAGCACACCACCACGAATTGAGCTACCTGCTCAGGGTGGTATTGGAGGTTGCCTCCTGAGTGGTCCAGGCATCTAAAGTGCTGCTTAGGCACGCCAATGGTTTTCGCCACAATATTGCGAGTGACTCTGTGGCTCTCGTTGTATTGCCTCTCAGCTTCGATGTGGGTGTCACACAGGTGAGGCCATATCCTTTGTCACCAAGCATCCAGCATTGAACTTAGAAACATTGAAACATAGAAAATAGGTGCAGGAGCAGGCCATTCGGCCCTTCGAGCCTGCACCACCATTCAATATAATCATGGCTGATCATACACTTCAGTACCCCATTCCTGCTTTCTCTCCATACCCCTTGATCCCTTTAGCTGTAAGGGCCACATCTAATTCCCTTTTGAATATATCTAATGAACTAGCCTCAACAACTTTCTGTGGTAGAGAATTCCACAGGTTCACCACTCTCTGGGTGAAGAAGTTCCTCCTCATCTCGGTCCTAAATGGTTTACCACTTATCCTTAGACTGTGACCCCTAATTCTGGACTTCCCCAACATTGGGAACATTCTTCCTGCATCTAACCTGTCTAAACCCGTCAGAATTTTTTATGTTTCTATGAGATCCCCTCTCATTCTTCTAAATTCCAGTGAATATAAGCCTAGGTGATCCAGTGTTTCTTCATATGTCCGTCCTGTCATCCCAGGAATCAGTCTGGTGAACCTTCGCTGCACTCCCTCAATAGCAAGAATGTCCTTCCTCAGATTAGGAGACCAAAACTGTACACAATATTCAAGGTGTGGCCTCACCAAGGCCCTGTCCAACTGCAGTAACACCTCCCTGCTCCTGTACTCAAATCCTCTTGCTATAAAGGCCAAAATGCCATTTGCCTTCTTCACCGTCTGCTGTACCTGCATGCCAACTTTCAATGACTGATGTACCATGACACCCAGGTCTCGTTGCACCTCTCCTTTTATTAATCTGTCACCATTCAGAAAATAATCTGCCTTCCTGTTTCTACCACCAAAGTGGATAATCTTATATTTATCTGCATTATACCGCATCTGCCATGTATTTGCCCATTCACCTAACCTGTCCAAGTCACCTGGCAGCCTCTTAGCATCCTCCTCACAGCTCACACTGCCACCTAGCTTAGTGTCATCTGCAAACTTGGAGATATTACATTCAATTCCTTCATCTAAATCATTAATGTATATTGTAAATAGCTGGGGTCCCAGCACTGAACCTTGCGTTACCTCACTAGTCACTGCCTACCATTCTGAAAAGGACCTGTTTATTTGCTTCCTGTCTGCCAACTAGTTCTCTATCCACATCAGTACATTACCCCCAATACCACGTGCTTTAATTGTGCACACTAATCTCTTATGTGGGACCTAGTCAAAAGCCTTTTGAAAGTCTAAATACACCACATCCATTGGCTCCCCATTGTCCACTCTACTAGTTACATTCTCAAAAATGGTTGATTGTTAAACAAGTCAGATACAGTGCTCTCACACAGGATGTGAGCATCATGGATGCTGCCTGGAAATTGAGCATTCACTGCCATTATAATTTGCTGGTGGTCGACAACGAGTTGGACTTTCAGGGAATGGAATCCCTTGCGGTTCCTGAAAACCTCTGCATCCTGAAAAGGTGCCTGCATTGCGATGTGCATACAGTTTATTAATCCCTGCACCTTGGGGAAGTTTGCAATTCTGGAGAGTCCTCGAGCCCTCTCAGTCTGTGCCTCCCTGGTCATAAGAAAGCTGATCAAGTCCCTCATGCGTGCATACAGGGCTTTCGTGACCTGTCCAATGCAGCGATGTGTGGCATGCTGAGACAGACCGCAAATGTCACCAGCTGAGGCCTGAAAAGAACCCGACACGTAGAACGACAGTGCCGTGGTGACTTTGACCGCGACGTACAGTGCAGTTCTGATGGTGCTGGCAGGCTGCAGATCTTCCCTTATGAGCTGGCATACCTCAGTGATAACCTCTTTGTGGAGCGCAGTCTCTGAAGGCAGGTGGTGTCAGGCAAGTCGAGGCAAGACAGCTAGTCCATGTACTTGCAGAGGGTGTACACGTCTGGTCCTCCTCATCAGTCTGATACGTCTTACATTGGGTAGATAATGCTGTGAAGCGTATCTTCGGCCATCTTTAGTCTGCAGCATGTAATTGGTCATCAAGAGAGGGTGAGAAAGGACAGGCCCCATGGCAATAGCTCTCTGTTTTCCACCGATTGGTCACAAAGAATGAATGTCCCGACGAAGACACCTATTAAATTCCAATCGTTCACAGTATGATAAAGATGTTTGTAGAGATGTTCACATCACCTCCAAAGACCTCCAAAGTACATCCGAACTCCCCTGAGGTTGAAGCACAGCAGCCTTTTAAAGGATGCAACATGTGATGTAAAACATGGCGTCCATAACGCTGTGCTTAGTTCCGGTTAGTTCCACTTTTTCCAGGCGTTTTTTTGGGCGAGCGATATTGTGGGCGATATGCATGTGAGATGGTGAAATTGATGCTGGGCGATCTCCTGGCAATTAGTTTTGGCAAATGTGATCTCTACAACAAAAAAAAGTGGGCGGTCGGTATTATTGAATCTCAGCGTTAATTTCACATGGAAACTAACGCTGGGTGATATTATGGCCATTGATTTCACCCATTCTGATGATTCCACCCAAAAAAAGTGGGCGGGCCGATAAGTTTCCGAAAAATGCCCATTAGTTTCCATTTTGTGGCTAAATGGGCGATATATGTGCGTTATATGTCATTTCAGCGGTAAAATGGATGTTAAGTGGGCGTTAAGCATGCAAAAAAGTGGAAAATCTAGCCCCATGTGTTTATTTTCCCAGTCTGGACCCAGGCCATTAACTCCCCAAGATCCCATTCGTCAGTTACACCGGGACCTGTCCGTCGCAATCTCGCAGACTCGAGGGGCCGAAAGGCCTACTCCTGCTGTTATTTCTTATGTTCTTTCTGCAATGCTCTGTCGCTGCAGTCAGATCCTGCTTTAGTTTAGTAGTCACGGCTTTCCAAGCTTATATCATCCAACATCCTTCTTTTATATTGCTTTGCAGATAAAAAGAACCCTGCAAACTTTTGTGTGCCTGTGAAGATGGCTGCTGGGCTACTCGCTCAGGCCAACAATCCCAGCATCGAAGCACTGACCACACTCGACCAGCTCCGTTGGTTGGGCCACATCGTCCACATGCCTGACACATGACTCCCAAAACAAGCGCTCTACTCAGAGCTTCGACGCGGCAAGCAAGCCCCAGGTGGGCAGAGGAAACATTTCAAGGACACCCTCAAAGCCCTCCTTGAAAAAGTGCAAATCCCCACCGCCACCTGGGAGTCCCTGGTCGGAGACCACCCTAAATGGAGGAAGAGCATCCGGGAGGGCGCTGAGCACCTCGAATCTCATTGCCGAGAGCATGCAGAAAACAAGCGCAGGCAACGGAAGGAGGAAAACCAGACTTCCCACCCACCCTTTCCTCCAACGACTGCCTGTGACAGAGACTGTAATTCCCATATTGGTCTGTACAGTCACCCGAGAACTCACTTTTAGAGTGGAAGCAAGTCTTCCTCGATTTCGATGACTATGATGATGATGACTGAGCTCCTCTCAGTCTGGAACTGTATCCATGGCCCTTTACCCCCTTCGTCTCCTCTCTTCCACTGATTAAGACCCCCCGGCTCTAATAGTGGGTGCACTTTAGCTCAAACAGCAAGCTCAGGCTTCAGGTTAAAGTTACCTGTGCAGAGCCTACCGCTCATCCCCCGAACCCGCGGGTCCTTTGTATCCACTGGCTGGGACTCTGCTCAAATTTGACTTCCTGAACTGGATTCTTCTGCTTTCAGGAACACGCTGGATGGACTACACCATGGGACACGGCTGCTGTGACTCTTCAGTCAAGTTTTAAAGTAAAATATTCTAGCCGACAGCCCACCCCCCATCTGCTACTTAATCGCCCGTTAGACATGGACATTGGATTGTCGCTGCTCCAAGGTGACTCCACCTTTCAACTTTATCCCTTCATGGGACCTCTCTCTTTAAATTTGGACTCTCTCTTCTTGTCTCCTCCCTATTCTCCATTTACAACCAGGATATACCTTTTCCATGCCTATGTAACCTGAGTTTTCTCTGCTCCGTTCGTGTGCACGTTCAGCTGTACTGCACCACCACTTCTCCAACACCTTTGTGTTGTCAAACTGCTGGTCCCGATATTTAAAGGGAGGCTGGGAGGGAGCATGGGGGAGACAGGAAGGGAGCGAGGGGGGGGGGAGACGGGGTGGGAGCGAGGGGGAGACGGGGAGGGAGCGAGGGGGATAAGGAGAGGGAGCGAGGGGGAGACAGGGAGGGAGTGAGGGGGAGATGGGGAGGGAGCAAGGGGGGGATGGGGAGGGAGCGAGGGGGGAAAGGGGAGGGAGCGAGGGCAGGGATGGGGAGGGAGCGAGGGGGAGACGGGGAGGGAGCGAGGGGGGAAAGGGGAGGGAGCGAGGGCAGGGACGGGGAGGGAGCGAGGGCGGGGACGGGGAGGGAGCGAGGAGGAGACGGGGAGGGAGCGAGGGGGGGATGGGGAGGGAGCGAGGGGGAGACGGGGAGGGAGCGAGGGGGGGATGGGGAGGGAGCGAGGGGGGGAAGGGGAGGGAGCGAGGGCGGGGACGGGGAGGGAGCGAGGTGGAGACGGGGAGGGAGCGAGGAGGGGATGGGGAGGGAGCAAGGGGGGGAAGGGGAGGGAGCGAGGGCGGGGACGGGGAGGGAGCGAGGGGGAGACGGGGAGGGAACGAGGGGAGGATGGGGAGGAAGCGAGGGGGAGACGGGGAGGGAGCGAGGGGGAAACGGGGAGGGAGCGAGGGGGAGACAGGGAGGGAGCGAGGAGTAGCAGTTTTGAGTCAGAAAACCTGAAAGAACTGGTTTCCCTCAGGTCCTGCCAAAATTAACAGCCAGACATGATTAACAATTTTTTGTCTCCATTTCCCGGCTGCAGTCAGCCAGATTGAGAGGTCGGCGGGCTGTCGGGCGGGCAGGCCTTCAGCACCAGGCCGCAGCCAGGGAGCAGAGAGCAGGGAGGGAGGGATGGGAGAGGCTGTTGTTGGGGCATGTCTAAGGCTGGGTGGTGGGAGTGTGGGAAGATTGGCAGGGTGGGAGGAAGTGAGATTGGAATGGTGGGGGTTAATATCAGAAGGATGGGAGGGAATTGTGGAAGGTTTGGGGGAAATCAGAAAGGTGGGGAGGGATTGAGATTGTAAGGGTCAAAGGGGGAAATCGGAAGGGAGCGGGGAATTCAGAAAGGTCGGGTGGAGATTAGAAGGGCGCATGGGATGAGATTGGAAGGTTTGCGGGGGGGGGGGGATCGGAATGGTCTGGGAGGAAATTGGAAGGGTCAGGGAGATCGGAAGAGTCAAGGGGGTAGATTGGATGAGTTGGGGAGGAGATCGGAATGGTCAGGGGGAGACCGGATGGAGTGGGGAGGAGATCGGAAGGGTCAGCGGGGGAGGTCAGATGGGTCAGGGGGAGGAGGTCGGAGACCGCAGCCAGTGAGCGCAGATGAGGGAGTGATCGGAAAGACCCGGAGTGGGGGGGTGAGGAGATGGCGAGGGAGATCAGGACCACCAGGTCGGTGGGAGAGCGTGGCTTGAGGGTGACGTCATAGCTTGGCGGGTTCGCTCGCGGGTGAGGGTGGATGGTTGATCGCAGAGAGGGAAGCAGGTTAGCTCGGTGAGTGGGGGGTGGGGGGAAGCACTTCTCCTCCTGGCCCACAAGCAGTGCTGGAAAGGCACTTAGTTGCTGGATCAAGCAGTCCTCACGTCCCTTCAGCTGCTGGAGCAGGCTCGAGGAGCCCGGGAATCCCACCCAGCCAGAGTTAAATTTAAAATGGAGGTAAAATCTGCTCCGTCTGCTCCTCGGTCTCGCCTCCGTTAAAATCGTGGATCAACTATGATCTCATTGAAGGGCGGTGGAGGCTCGAGGGGCTGCATAAGAACATAAGAAATAGGAACAGGAGTAGGCCATATGGCCCCTTGAGCCTGCTCTGCCATTTAATACGATCATGGCTGATCCGATCATGGACTCAGGTCCAAGGTCTACACCTGCACCAAATTCTTATGTTCATAGAAGTGGACGGGTTTGAGGCGGGTTAGGTTCAGGTTTGAGATTTTTAACATTTAAACATTTCCACTATTGATCCAGCAGGTTTTTTGGGGTTATAACCTTCAGCCCCCACCAAAAAATTCATTCCCCAGCCACCGTTTCCATCCACCTCCTTGGCCACTGTCTCAGGCTGGCCCGCACTATTTGCAACCTCGCCGTCCTATGTGCCTTTGAGCTGAGCTTACAATCCCATATACTCTCCACAAAGACCATTTACTTTCACCTCCGGAACATCGCTCATCTCCACCCCTGACTCAGCTCAGCTGCTGCTGAAACCTTCACCCATGCTTTTGTTACCTCTAGACTCAACTATTCCAATGCTCGCCTGGCTGGCCTCCTATCTTCCAACCTCCGTAAACCTAAACTCATCCAAAGCTTTGCTGTCCATATCCTCACCCACTCATCCATTCGCCCCGTGTTTGCTGACCTACATTGGCCTCCGGTCCACCAACTCCATGATTTTAACATTCTCATCCTCGTGTTCAGATCCCTCCATGGCCTCATCCCTCTGTATCTCTGTGTTGTCCTTCATCCCTACAACCCTTTAGGAACTCGGAGTTCCTCCAACTCTGGCCTCTTGTGTATTCCTCACTGCCTTCGCCTCACCATTGGCAGCCGTGCCTTCAGCTGTATGGGCCCTAAGCTCTAGAATTCCCTCCCTAAACCTCTCCCCCTCTCTCTCCTCCTCTAAGCCCCTCCTTAAAACCTACCTCTTGAACCAAGTTTGTGGTCAACTGTCCTAATGTTTCCATCTTTGGCTCGATTCCAACTTTTGTCTGATTACACTCCTGTGGAACACCTTGGGATGTTTGTCTACGTTAAAGGTGCTATATAAATGCAAGTTGTTGTTGTTTCCTACTGGTAGATTTTTCACGGTCGTGCACCTGAGAAGGGAGGAGGGGAGTAATTTGCTTCCAGGCCTCTGCCAAAGCCATTCTTTAGCGTCTGATGCTTATGGAACTTGCCATTGGAGTTCCTCTTCCCATGGGACTGAACCTTCATTGCGTACAGCACCTTCCCCTATTTTATCGGGATCAGGAACTCACTGTGCCACACGTACAAACCCACGTCACTGGCACAGTTCCAATGTGCCAACATCTGTCCTGGTTATATTGAACGTGTCTACTGATGTACAGTGATACCAGTCGTAGCAATGCTCTTGGCACGGTTTTATATTTTAAATTTGATTTGCGGATTATAGTTGAATATTAAAAGCTCTTGTCTTTGGCTTTCATTCTTCAAGCGTTTAAAAGGATTTGACATCAGATTATTTAGAGAGAGGCATAAACCGCTGCACAAGTGAACGCATTACTGGTGACTGCCCCCAAACTTTACAGGTTGTGATTCAGGTTGGTTCCTTTTTAACCATAAGAAATGAAGAACATAAGAAATAGGAGCCGGAGAAGGCCATTTGGCCCCTCGAACCTGTTCCGCCATTCAATAAGATCATGGCTGATCTGATCATGGACTCAGCTCCACTTCCCTGTCCACTCCCCATAACCCTTCACTCCTTTATTACTCAAAAATCTGTCTATCTCCACCTTAAATATATTCAATGACCCAGCCTCCACAGCTCTCTGGGGCAGAGAATTCCACAGATTTACAACCCTCTGTGAGAAGAAATTCCTCCTCATCTCAGTTTTAAATGGGTGGCCCCTTATTCTAAGACAATGGACTCAATTTTCCCCAGTATTTGTGGCATTTTTTTTTGAGCAGACTGCTTTTTCTGGCCTAACTTAAAAATCCCCAGTTTCCCCAGTCAATTTGCACCAGCGTAACTCAGTTCGTTACGAATTTTTTCAGGTCAGTTTTTTTTTCAGCCAAAGTGGGCGTAACCAGCCACCTACGCCAATTCTGGCGATTTAGGGAAGTTTGGCCAGCTGAGAGTTACTCCAGTTCTGATTAAGCCAGCGTATGTGGCCTATCCTGAAAAACTTCCCCTCGAGTTAAGGAAATCGGTGCAGGGAAGGAAAGTGATGTAGCAGATGCCCGGACACATTGAAAGACACATAGCAGCAACTTACCTCCAACCACGGCCCAATTCCGTTTTCGGTCCCCGGTTCACACACACGAGAGAGAGAGAGAGAGAGAGGTGCTATGTGTTTTTCAATTTTTTTAATGTGTTGGGAGGTTACTGTATGTTTCACTTTGCATTGTGTCCCTGGTTACCATGGCAGCCCCATCTTTTTGGCGCAGATCAAGGCTCCACCCCCCTTGGGTTAGGCCACGCCAAAATGAAGAGATCCAATGGGGAAACTTACAACACTTTTTCTTTGGCGTACTTGGGCCACAAAAAAAATCAGGTGTAACTCTTCAAGTATGCCAAAAAAAATGCTTTGGGGAAAATCCCCCCTCGTTTTAGTTTCCCCTATGAGTGGAATAATCCTCTCTGCATCCACCTTGTCGAGCCCCCTCATTATCTTATAAGTTTCAATAAGATCACTTCTCATTCTTCTGAACCTACTCAACCTATCTTCATAAGTCAACCCCCTCATCTCTCGAATCAACCTAGTGAACCTTCTCGTTGTACTTATCAAGCTCAGTGGCGTCAGCAATGGGGAGTGGCGTGCTTTGTACCATTTTGGTGCACCCAGCATCAATCACCTCCACCTGAAGTCTAGCTGAGCCAGTCACTGTACAACAAATCACGCTTTTCCTTCAAGTCCCTAAACACTTTCAAGCAAGCTCCTACTTTAGGGTATATTTCACAACAGCAGGATGAGAAGATGAGGAACTTTTCTGAAATTCTTTGGCATTTTAAGGGTGGACTGTAATCCCACTTTAAATTTCAGGTGAACACATTAGCCTAATTTTACTGCTAAAATTTGACAGACCTAATTCATCCTTAACATTCTACAGTCTGGATTAGGAACAGCTTGCCTACCCTATTGTGCTTTAGACCTATCACTGCAGCAATCTGTACTTTGGTAATTCAAGGAGCCAGACCCAAACCACGTTCTGCGTGAATATGTTAATGGGAGCAGGATAAAAGAACAATGCAGGTTGTTTATGAAACTGTGACAATTATACACTAGAGGGGTGAGAGCTCATCAGGCTTCCAATCTACACAACATGGCAATAGAGAACTAATATGGAGGAGGAAAGAGTAGATCGGCCCTAGAAGTGATAAAGTAGCACCAGTTTGATCAATAATCAAATCAATAGTAAAGGAAATGAAATACTGCAGTAACTTTTTTGTTCTTCACTACACGTAGGCATAAAAGTTTAGTTAGATCATCTGACTCAGCCCACTCAGTATATTTAAGCAGGGTATAATTATGGCACATAAGAAGATTATTTGTAATGTATTTGCCTACTTCAAAGCAACTCTGTCAGCAGCGCTTTGCATCTCTGTGATCTGGCAGCATAAATAACATAACTTTTCAACCAAATTTAATGGTAATGGGTATATTTAACAAAAATACATTTAGAGCTGTCAGCCTTTCAGTTAGAGCCCCTGCTAGTGCCTGCCATAATAGACGGAGTTTATTGAACCTCGTCACTTATTCCACTGTGATTTGCTTACATGTGTAAGAATAAAAGTGGTTAGAAAAATAAAAACATAAAAACATAGAAAATAGGTGAAGGAGTAGGCCATTCGGCCCTTCTAGCCTGCACCGCCATTCAATGAGTTCATGGCTGAACATGCAACTTCAGTACCCCATTCCTGCTTTCTCACCATACCCCTTGATTCCCCTAGTAGTAAGGACTTCATCTAACTCCTTTTTGAATATATTTAGTGAATTGGCCTCAACAACTTTCTGTGGTAGAGAATTCCACAGGTTCACCACTCTCTGGGTGAAGAAATTCCTCCTCATCTCGGTCCTAAATGGCTTACCCCTTATCCTTATAGAAACATAAAGAAATTTTTTTTCCTTGCCTCCTTGATATGACAATTACACACTCAATCATCTATCGAAATGAACTCTGAAATGTATGTGGTAAAACAATTTTTATTTCCCAATTAACATTGATTCTGTGTATGTAAAAATGTTAAAAGTGCAGGTTATACGGAAAGGCCTGTTTGTGTTGAAACAAAATGAAAGCCTGCAGTTTTCCAGTGTGGGCTGAGTTTTGAAAGAAACACAATGGAAGCCCACAGAGCTGCCGCATGGGTTTTGTGTACTGGAATGCCACTTAATCTAATCAAGAGATGGCTGAGCCAGGCCAGACAGCTACATAGAAACATAGAAACATAGAAAATAGGTGCAGGAGTAGGCCATTCGGCCCTTCTAGCCTGCACCGCCATTCAATGAGTTCATGGCTGAACATTCAACTTCAGTACCCCATTCCTGCTTTCTCGCCATACCCCTTGATCCCCCTAGTAGTAAGGACCTCATCTAACTCCTTTTTGAATATATTTAGTGAATTGGCCTCAACAACTTTCTGTGGTAGAGAATTCCACAGGTTCACCACTCTCTGGGTGAAGAAGTTCCTCCGCATCTCGGTCCTAAATGGCTTACCCCTTATCCTTAGACTGTGACCTCTGGTTCTGGACTTCCCCAACATTGGGAACATTCTTCCTGCATCTAACCTGTCTAACCCCGTCAGAATTTTATATGTTTCTATGAGGTCCCCTCTCATTCTTCTGAACTCCAGTGAATACAAGCCCAGTTGATCCAGTCTTTCTTGATAGGTCAGTCCCGCCATCCCGGGAATCAGTCTGGTGAACCTTCGCTGCACTCCCTCAATAGCAAGAATGTCCTTCCTCAGGTTAGGAGACCAAAACTGTACACAATACTCCAGGTGTGGCCTCACCAATGCCCTGTACAACTGTAGCAACACCTCCCTGCCCCTGTACTCAAATCCCCTTGCTATGAAGGCCAACATGCCATTTGCTTTCTTAACCGCCTGCTGCACCTGCATGCCAACCTTCAATGACTGATGTACCATGACACCCAGGTCTCTTTGCACCTCCCCTTTTCCTAATCTGTCACCATTCAGATAATAGTCTGTCTCTCTGTTTTTACCACCAAAGTGGATAACCTCACATTTATCCACATTATACTTCATCTGCCATGCATTTGCCCACTCACCTAACCTATCCAAGTCGCTCTGCAGCCTCACAGCATCCTCCTCGCAGCTCACACTGCCACCCAACTTAGTGTCATCCGCAAATTTGGAGATACTACATTTAATCCCCTCATCTAAATCATTAATGTACAGTGTAAACAGCTGGGGCCCCAGCACAGAACCTTGCGGTACTCCACTAGTCACTGCCTGCCATTCTGAAAAGTACCCATTTACTCCTACTCTTTGCTTCCTGTCTGACAACCAGTTCTCAATCCATGTCAGTACACTACCCCCAATCCCATGTGCTCTAACTTTGCACATCAATCTCTTGTGTGGGACCTTGTCGAACGCCTTCTGAAAGTCCAAATATACCACATCAACTGGTTCTCCCTTATCCACTCTACTGGAAACATCCTCAAAAAATTCCAGAAGATTTGTCAAGCATGATTTCCCTTTCACAAATCCATGCTGACTTGGACCTATCATGTCACCTCTTTCCAAATGCACTGCTATGACATCCTTAATAATTGATTCCATCATTTTACCCACTACCGATGTCAGGCTGACCGGTCTATAATTCCCTGTTTACTCTCTCCCTCCTTTTTTAAAAAGTGGGGTTACATTGGCTACCCTCCACTCCATAGGAACTGATCCAGAGTCAATGGATTGTTGGAAAATGACTGTCAACGCATCCACTATTTCCAAGGCCACCTCCTTAAGTACTCTGGGATGCAGTCCATCAGGCCCTGGGGATTTATCGGCCTTCAATCCCATCAATTTCCCCAATGTGTGAGGAGAGCCAATAAGGAACTGCCCTGGAACCAAGGTCCAATCCTGAGGCTTTCGGAGGGACAATGGCTTTGAGAGGTATAAAGAACTCAGCCAAAGACTTTTCTCTCTCTCCTGAACCAGCCAGCCCAAGGGTAGTAACGTATATCACTCTTTATTATAACCTCAATGTGCCTGTTGTAACTAAGGTGGATGTGCATGTGTGTGTGTTTTTTTAATAAACTGTTCCAATTGTTTTAGAATAATTGCCTCACTGTCAAATTTAATGCCAGAGATTTAGAAATCTTACACATGTTACTTGGCATTGCAGGGTGTTTCACGAGGCCCCAGTCAACTCTCAGGGTCTTGACACTGCAAACTCACCTAGAGACTGTTGACATTAAAATGTGTCTATATTTTGGTTGTATAGCTCAGGTTCAATTCTGGTATCAGAGGAATCGATTTGCAGACAGGAGACTTCATCTTGCAGTTACCACATAAAAATGTATCAACCCACCCCATTCACCCCTCCGAAGAGCTAGTTCTTTGGCTCAGCATCTATTTTTTGATGTGAGAAGGTCTTTGGGGCATTTTTCTGCATTAAACACACAGTAGCAAAGTCCTACCCTAACAGCAATGTGATAATGATCAACAGGGCGAAATTCAGTATCGCCACGTTCAAGGGTGGGAACTGAGACGAGGCTGGACTTCCTGCGCCCAGCGTGGAAGTCTCGACCCGGCCGCGAAATTGGGGTTACCGCCCCCGAGTGCAAGTGGAGTGCAATGTCGGGCGCTCCACTTCCTCTCGGGGGTGGGACCGGGATGCTAAGTGTGCAAATTTTCCAGGACTATGTGGCCTCTCCCTCTTACATTAAAGGGGAAGGCATGCTGCGAGCTCTGCAGTGGGGCGAGGGGCCTCCACTACTCCACCGGAGATGCGGGGTGCTGTGGCCGCTGTGCCGGGCTGCACTATCGCGGCACAGTCCCCGCGAAATAGACAACTAAAGGCCTCCCCTTTACTTCTCACCCCACGAGCGAAGTGCAGCCCGGTTTGCGTCCCACGAGGCTGGCGCTGACATCACCCGTGGCCAACTCACGGGGCGCTACCCAATTTCCGCTGCGGGTCAAAAATGGGTCGCTACGCACACTGATGACATCATCATCGCCGGCGCAGCGGCCCGGGACGCTACCGGTTTGTACCTCCGCTAACTCCCGTGCAATTTGGCGGGAGGCGGTAGCGCTCCCCGCTCTCTCCCCCCCGGATGAGAAATCACTAACGGGAGGTGCAAACAATGCAAACTTCTCCCTTCAGGTCCTTTACATCCACCTGAGAGAGCCGACGGTGCTTCGGTTTAGCATCTCATCTGAAAGGTGCCACTTCTGACACTGCTGCACCTCCTCAGTACTGCACTCGAGTGTCAGCTAAGATTTTGTGCTCAAGTCTCTGAAGTGGGGCTATGAACCCACAACCTTCTGGCTTAGAGGCAGAGAGTGCTATCCACTGAGCCACGACTGACACTTAAACAACGTAACTGGCAATGTAAGCATTGCAGCAATACTTTGTCACAGAAAAATTAAAAGAAAGTAATTCCCTCCACCCAAACCCCCCTTCTCCTGATGGCTGGGCTACAGTTCCGTGTATTGCCTCTTGCCTTTGGATACCATGTCCAATTGGCTGCTCTTCAAACATGAGCCTGGACACTGAATGTCAGCAGGCTACTTGTCTGTGCAGCCTTTGTAAACAAGGGCAGCTGGTGCTCATGGAACCATAACCATTTCCAGCGGGCGTCATTGGACGATCCCCAGGAATACCAACCCCAGCTGACCTTTCTCCTCCCTAACCTGACGGGCTGAGGCCAATTCTAGCACTTGTCGTCCAACCAAGATCAGCGAACTCAGCGGCGGAGGCACTACACGACTACAGGAATTAGGAATTCCTACCTTCATTGTTAGTTGAAGTTTTCTCCTCCGTCCCATCTCCTTATGCATCATGCCAGCCAAGGGGATGAGAGAGGCAACCTGCTTCCTGGCCTCTGCCAATGCTGCTCTGTAACAATCAGCTCGGAGATGTGGGACAGCAGCATTGGGGAACTGCTGGCCTTTCAATTTATCCACCCGGCATGTGAGATACAATGTGACTCAACCTACCGGTGCCTTCATTATTCTTTGCCAGAATGGCTTAACGCACCAGTGTGCTGTGCCATGGTGCCACTGAGCTATCCTAATACACATAATATTAATGCGTTGGAGTTCAGAAGGATGAGGGGTGATCTTATAGAAACATTTAAAATAATGAAAAGGGATAGACAAGATAGAGGCAGAGAGGTTGTTTCCACTGGTCGGGGAGACTAGAAGTAGGGGGCACAGCCTCACAATATGGGGGAGCCAATTTAAAACCGAGTTGAGAAGGAATTTCTTCTCCCAGAGGGTTGTGAATCTGTGGAATTCTCTGCCCAAGGAAGCAGTTGAGGCTAGCTCATTGAATGTATTCAAATCACAGATAGATAGATTTTTAACCAATAAGGTAATTAAGGGTTATGGGGAGCGGGCGGGTTAGTGGAGCTGAGTCCACGGCCAGATCAGCCATGATCTTGTTGAATGGCGGAGCAGGCTCGAGGGGCTAGATGGCCTACTCCTGTTCCTAATTCTTATGTTCTTATGTTCTTTCAAATGATAGCAATTTCCGAGAATCATAGAATCGTAGAAGTTTACAACATCGTGTCCGCGCCGGCAGATCAAGAGCTATCCAGCCTAATCTCACTTTCCAGCACTTGGTCCGTAGCCATGTAGGTTACGTCGTTTCAAGTGCACATCCAAGTATTTTTTAAATGTGGTGAGGTTTTCTGCCTCTACCACCCTTTCAGGTAGTGAGTTCCAGACCTCCACCGCCCTCAGGGTGAAGAAATTTCCCCTCAAATGCCATTTAAACCTCCTACCAATTACTTTAAATCTATGTCCCCTGGTTGTTGACCCCTCTGCCAAGGGAAAAAGCTCCTTTCTATCCACTCTATCCAGATCCCTCATCATTTTATACACCTCAATCAGGTCTGCCCTCAGCCTCCTCTGTTCCAAAGGAAACAGACCCAGCGGGGCCGAAATTCAGTGTCTCGGTAAAACCCGTTGCCGCCCGTTTGTGGCGGCCATGCGGCGGAATCCCGCAGCCGCCGCTTTGCCGTCAACTGGCCGCCGCGACAGAAATTCAGCCCAGGAGGTTTAGCGGCAGTGTGGGCCAGTGCCCCGATCGACGGACTTTTGTGGCAGTATGGGGCTTGCGGCAGTGATGACGCGATCAAAGTGCGCACCGCTGTTGCTCCGCCCCCGAAACCATTTTCAGCTGAGAAAAGCGGGGCCTTTTGCTGACAGTGCCCCCGGCAACTTTTAGGGTCGGTGCACGGGAGGGAGAGAGCCAGCTGGTGCGTTGAGAGGGTCTTTGTTCATCAAAATTTCTCCGAGCTTTTTGGTCAACATTTCAAAAGCGGCAGCAGGGTTCTGAAAAGTTTGGCTGGGTGAGAAAATGTTTTCTCGGTCACTCGTTAGACGTGGCCGGTGGGAGTGAATCTCTGCTGCACACGGGTGGCACCTCCACCCATAATGGGCTCAGTGTCGCCAGGAGAACGTCTGCTCCAGATTGTCAGAGGCCGGGAGGCACGCAGGAGGAGGTGTCGCCGTTAACAACGAGTCCTCAGGCAGCGGGCAAGTGAAGCAGCAGCCATGGCTGCCCACCATGTAGAAGGGCCTGCAGATGTCCGCAGATGTCAACGCCCAGAGGCTCAACAGCAGGGAGATGGCGCGAGGAGGAGAGTGAGGTACGCTGACCCCCCCCCCCCCCCTCACCAGATAGTGAGCGAGGAGCCTTGCCAGCAGCAACCTGTAGAGGCTGCGCAACATCGTGAGGAAGAGGAGAAAGGTGCTCATCCAGCCGGAGTGGGAGGGGCCCAGCACGTACCTCTGCCAAGGAGGCCCTACCGTCCCAGGGTCTAGCGGCGTCAGTTCTCCTTCCCGCAGCTCGGCAGCGAGCAATGTGTGGCTGAGATTCACGAAGGCCTTCTTGACCGAGCTCTGCAATGTCCTGCGGCCAGGTTTGGAGCCTCACACAAGGCTGATGACAGCACTCAGTGTGGAGACCAAAGTAACGATAGCTTTGAACATTTACGCAGCAGGCTCATTCCAGACTACAAGTGCAGACATCTCGAACATCTCTCAATTCTCTGCCCGTCGCTCCATCCGGCAGGTCACCACTGCGCTGTACAAGCAAAGAGTGCTATATACATATTGATTGGGCTAACCAAACTGGTAGCAATGCAATGGAGGAGGATTTCCTGGAGTGTATTAGGGATAGTTTTCTAGACCAATATGTCGAGGAACCAACTAGAGGGCTGGCCATTCTAGACTGGGTGATGTGTAATGAGAAGGGGCTAATTAGCAATCTTGTTGTGCGAGGCCCCTTGGGGAAGAGTGACCATAATATGGTAGAATTCTTTATTAAGATAGAGAGTTACACAGTTAATTCAGAGACTAGGGCTCTAAACTTAAGGAAAGGTAACTTCGATGGTATGACATGTGAATTGGCTAGAATAGATTGGCGAGTGATACTTAAAGGGTTGACGGTGGATAGGCAATGAGAAACATTTAAAGATCACATGGATGAACTTCAACAATTGTACATCCCTGTCTGGAGTAAAAATAAAATGGGGAAGGTGGCTCAACCATGGCTAACAAGGGAAATTAAGGATAGTGTTAAACATAGAAACATAGAAACATAGAAACATAGAAAATAGGTGCAGGAGTAGGCCATTCGGCCCTTCTAGCCTGCACCGCCATTCAATGAGTTCATGGCTGAACATTCAACTTCAGTACCCCATTCCTGCTTTCTCGCCATACCCCTTGATCCCCCTAGTAGTAAGGACCTCATCTAACTCCTTTTTGAATATATTTAGTGAATTGGCCTCAACAACTTTCTGTGGTAGAGAATTCCACAGGTTCACCACTCTCTGGGTGAAGAAGTTCCTCCGCATCTTGGTCCTAAATGGCTTACCCCTTATCCTTAGACTGTGACCTCTGGTTCTGGACTTCCCCAACATTGGGAACATTCTTCCTGCATCTAACCTGTCTAACCCCGTCAGAATTTTATATGTTTCTATGAGGTCCCCTCTCATTCTTCTGAACTCCAGTGAATACAAGCCCAGTTGATCCAGTCTTTCTTGATAGGTCAGTCCCGCCATCCCGGGAATCAGTCTGGTGAACCTTCGCTGCACTCCCTCAATAGCAAGAATGTCCTTCCTCAGGTTAGGAGACCAAAACTGTACACAATACTCCAGGTGTGGCCTCACCAATGCCCTGTACAACTTAAATCCAAGGAAGAGGCATATAACTTGGTCAGAAAAAGCAGCACACCAGAGGACTGGGAGAATTTTATAATTCAGCAGAGGAGGACAAAGGGTTTAATTAGGAGGGGGAAAATAGATTGATGGGAACATAAAAACTGACTGCAAAAGCTTCTATGGATATGTGAAGAGAAAAAGATTAGTGAAGACAAATGTATGTCCCTTGCAGTCAGAATCAGGTGAATTTATAATGGGGAACAAAGAAATGGCAGAGCAGTTAAACAAATACTTTGGTTCTGTCTTCACACAAATAACCTTCCGGAAATACTAGGGAACTGAGGGTCTAATGAGAAGGAGGAACTGAAGGAAATCCTTATTAGGCGGGAAATTGTGTTAGGGAAATTGATGGGATTGAAGGCTGATAAATCCCTAGGGCCTGATAATCTGCATCCCAGAGTACTTAAGGAAGTGGCCCTAGAAATAGTGGATTAATTGGTGATCATTTTCCAACAGTCTTTTGACTCTGAATCAGTTCCTATGGATTGGAGGGTAGCTAATATAACACAACTTTTTAAGAAAGGTGGGAGAGAAAGCGGGTAATTATAGACCGGTTAGCCTGATATCAGTCGTGGGGAAAATGTTGGATTCAATTATTAAGGATGAAATAGCAGCGCATTTGGAAAGCAGTGACAGGATCGGTCCAAGTTAGCATGGATTTATGAAACGGAAATCATGCTTGACAAACCTTCTAGAATTTTTTGAGGATGTAACTGGTAGAGTGGACAAGGGAGAACCAGTGGATGTGGTGTATTTGGCCTTTCAAAAGGCTTTTGACAAGGTCCCACACAAGAGATTGGTGTGCAAAATTAAAGCACATGGTATTGGGGGTAATGTACTGACGTGCATAGAGAACTGGTTGGCAGACAGGAAGCAAAGAGTAGGAATGAACGGGTCCTTTTCAGAATGCTCTGTAATGGATCCATTGGTAAGAATCACGGCCTGCATGTCGTCGTGGAGCAGGCGAAGGACAGTGTTACAGTGTTACTGTGTTACAGTATTTGTCTGTAACACTGTTGTGAAGCACCTTGGGACGTTTTACTACATTAAAGGCACTATATAATTAAAGGTTATTGTTATTATTAATATAATTATCACTGAGGTTGCCAAAAGATGGAGTCAGATTCAGGGTGGTAGCAATGCTGGAAAACTCAGATGCCCTCAATGCTGTCAATATGCTCATTTGGCTGGCTCTCATCAAGGGTCTCGTGCAGACCTGGCGACGATCCTTCAGCAGGATCCTCTCTCTCGCCTCAGCTGCCACTTGGCCTCTCATCTGCAAGCGTCAATGGGAGAAGGGCTGCCGTGAGGGGAAGGTGGGGGAATGATGCATGGAGCCTGCAAGCAGCAGTTTCTGAAGGAAAGGCAGAGGGTGCGCTGTCGCTTTCGGGGAGAGATAGCATTAAAGGAAGACCTTCACTTACCCATGCTGCCCACATCAGCATTGCCAGTACCGGAGCCCACAGGTGGGGTCTCATCTGCAAACATAAAATGGGAGAAGGGCTGCCGTGAGGGGGAGGTGGGGAATTTACGCTTGGAGCCTACAACTAGCAGACTTTTTGAGGTAAAGGCACAGTACGTGCTGCAGCATTCAGGGAGAGATAGCATTAAAGAAAGGCCTTCACTTACCCTCATCGCCAGAGCCCTGGGCCACAGGAAAGGCACCATGTCTGCCCACGATGGCTTCAGCCCTCACCTCCAAGGGTCTGAGGACTTGTATGTTAGCCTTGCCACCACCAGTCCTCCTTTGCTCAAAGCAATTATGAGCAAGTTTGGCCTGCAAGACAAAGAATGGTTGGTTTGTAGCACCGTGATGATCCATCAGAAATGAGAGCACAAGTGTGTGTCCGTGACATGTAGCTGTCAATGTGAGATGAGAGGGCCTCCATTGCACATATATGTATGTACATATACATATATACATATACATACATACATATACACATATACATATACACATATACACATATACATATACACATATACATATACACATATACACATACACATATACATATATACATACATATATACATACATATATATATATAGAGGCCTCAGCAATGAAATGCTGCATCAGTGACTAAAGAGTGAAGGTGGGAAATAAGGGAAGAATGAAGGAGAGGCTCGCAGATGGAAGGTGAGCATTTGGTGGAAAAGGAATTCACTTTCATCAAACGAATGATGTCGTTCATCCTTTTTCAACATCGGGTCGCCGTCCGATTATGGGTGGAGGTCCCCGACACCTCTTCCGCGATCTCCCTCCAGGCATTGCTAAACTGCTGGCGAGTCGGTCTCCCCATGTCAGGGTAGAGGATTTACCTCCTTCCCTCCACACCCTGCATCAGGGTCTCCAGCTCAGCGTCGGAAAATCTCGCAGTCCTTCTTCCCATAGCAGCACCAGCTATCCTTGCACACCATTCCTTCCCTCCTCAGGGCCTACCTGTAAACCCCGGCCTTTGAGAAGGTTAGGAAGCAGCTGGCTCATTGGCGACCAATCAACCTAAGGGTGAATTTCCACGTGGGAATATCGTCCCAATTAACCCACCCATACTGCTGCAAACTATCAGTTTTGAAGGGCAGTTAGTGCTGGAGGACTTTTTTGGGGTCAAAAAGCTGAATTTGGATCCAATGGCCACCGCAACCATAGCGGCGCTAATCGGGGGGAAAAGACATTAAATCTGCCAGCTTTCTGGTGGCAGTGAATTTTGGCCCCTGCATCTCCAATCTTTTCTCATAGCCAAAATGCTCCAGTCCAGGCAACATTCTTGTAAATCTCCTCTGCACCCTTTCCAGTACAATCACATCTTTCCTGTACTGTGGTGACCAGAACTGCTCGCAGTACTCCAGCTGCGGCCTAATCAATGTTTTATACAATTCAAGCATAACCTCCCTGCTCTTGTATTCCATGCCTCGACTAATAAAGGCAAGTATTCCATATGCCTTCTTAACCACCTTAGCTACCTGGCCTGCTACCTTTAGAGATCTGTGGACCTGCCCTCCAAGGTCCCTTTGTTCCTCTACACTTTTAGATGTCGTACCATTTAATGTGTATTCCTTTGCCTTGTTTGACCTCTCCAAACTTATCTGGATTGAATTCCATTTGCCACTGTTCTGCCCACCTGACCAGTACATTGATAGCTTCCTGCAATCTGCAACTTCCTTCTTCATTATCAACCACACAGCCTACTTTAGTGTCATCTGCAAACTTCTTAATCGTACCCCCAACATTCATGTCCAAATTGTTGATATATACCACAAAAATCAAGGGACCCAGCACTGAGCCCTGTGGAAACCCACTGGATACAGCCTTCCAGTCACAAAAACATCCATCAACCATTACACTTTGCTTCCTCACTCAGCCAATTTTGGATCCAACTTGCCACTTTGCCCTGGATCCCATGCGCTTTAACTTTCATGACCAGTCTGCCATGTGGGACCTTATCAAAAGTTTTGCTAAAATCCATACACACTACATCATACGCACTGCCCTCATCGATCCTCCTGGTTGCCTCCTTGAAAAATTCAATCAAGTTAGTCAGACACGACCTTCCCTTTAACAAATCAATGCTGATTGTCCTTGATTAATCTATGTCTTTCCAAATGAAGATTTATCCTGTCCCTCAGGAATTCTTCCAATAATTTTCCCCACGGAGGTTAGGCTGACTGGCCTGTAATTACTTGGTCTATCCCTTCCTCCCTTTTTAAACAAAGGTCATCATCATCATCATCATCATTATAGGCAGTCCCTTGTATCGAGGATGACCCACTTCCAGGCAAAAAGGGATGAGTTCACATGTGTTTCAATGAAGGACCTAATATTCCAGGTCCCGAACTGCATATTGAAGGGTGGAAGATGCCTGTGCGTGGATTTTTTAAATGTGTGGTGGCCATTGCACACCAGCCACCACATGGGCTTTACAGAGCGAGGTCTTGGTCCAGTGGCAAGGGTTAACCAAGACGACTGAAGACCAGCTCTGCTGCACGGACCTAGTGCGCACACATATCACAGTATGGGCTGGCCCATGCTTCTTCTGGGCCCCCGCCTCTTCTGGGCCCCATAACTCACGCCTCTCCTGGGCCCTGATCAAGTCACTCTACAATCTCTCGCCGTCACCAAGGTCCAGGTCGCTGATTGGAACGTGGGCAGGTACAGCAGGAGTGACGAGGTCGGGGCGAACAAAGGTACAACATTAGCAGTCCTCCAATCCTCTGGCACCACATCTGTAGTCAGCGAGGATTGGAAAATGATGGTTAGAGCTTCTGCTATTTCCTCTTTTGCTTCTCTTAACAGCCTGGAATACATTTCATCTGGGCCTGGGGATTTATCCACTTTCAAAACTGTTAAGCCCCTTCATACTTCCTCTCTCATGATGTTTATCTTGTCTAATATTTCACACCTCCTCCCTCTTTGCAAAGTCTGCATCGCCCCTCTCTTTTGTGAAAACTGATGCAAAGTATTCATTAAGAATCATACCCACATCTTCTGCCTTCACACACAGATTTCCTTTGTGGTTTCTAATAGACCCCACTCTTTCTCTAGTTATCCTCTAGAAGCTGTATATAATTGGATTACCGGATCAAGGGGGCAATTTTTCTGTTATTAGTGCCGCATGTGCATCAGATCCCAGGATGGTCAGGGCAGAAAATTGGAGCATAGACTTGTAATGCCAGATCTCCACCCTGGTTCTGCATAAGATGCCTTTCCTAGGGGCCAATTAGAAGGGGCAGGAAGCTTCCCAGAGATACCATTGAGCAAACACCTGCTTTCAAATCTTCTCCCTAAAGGATCTTTGAAGGGGCAGCCAGCAACCTTCTCTTATCTCAGGTTGGTCGGTTTGTGCCAATTCTTTGGGGCGAATGTGGCTGCACTGGGTGAGCGGAGGCCATTTTGCTTGCTGTTTATGCCAATAGCTACCAGTCCAAAGTAATACTGCTGCAGCCCTTTAATGGCTGCAGCAGCACACAACTTCCCTGGACCCGATACGGAGCAAGCACTGCAGCCCAGGCTGTCGGCCCATCCGGTGCCCACCCGACTGAGCTGAACCTTCGAAAACCATTTGGGACCAGCGGACATCTAGCTGGGCAAGTACAACCCTCCTGATTTTCTGGTTATTAAAATTAAACATTGCGGACGGATAATCGTGGTTGGCTCTCCTGCGGTTTTAAAATCTATGATAGCTGCAAGTGAGGCTCCACCGGCAGTGCAGGCCCTTACAGAATTTACCCTTGTAAATAATGCTCTCACTGCCTGACTGGGAAGAATGTTGTTGGAACATTGGGTCCCCCTGGGGCTCTCAATCAGCGTGGTGTCACTCACCTGTTTCAGGGTTTAGCGTCGTGCAGTTAGCGAAAACAACGGCCGAGGCATCGTTGCGGAATCAGTCATGAAACCATTCTTAAAGGTCAGAGAGAACTAAAAACAATCATAACAAAAAAGAAATCATAGCTTTTCTTGGGCTGGGGCTGCTCGGAAGGAAATGAACTGGTCAGATGCAGGGGCTTGACGTCGAAGCTGATGAATATTTGGAATGGGGTTGCCCAGCACGGTTTTCGAGCCTGACAACAGCAGAGGGAACGGGACAGGCATTTGCTGAGAAAATCAATTGGGGGATCTGATCGAGGACACAGATTTAATAGAATTGGCAAAGAACCAGGGTGGACATGAGGAGAATACTTTTTACGCAGCGAGTTGCTATGGTCTGGAATGCACCGCCCGAAAAGTTGCTGAAAGCTGGTTCAAAAGGGAATTGGATAAATACTTGAAGGGGGAATAAAATTGCAGGGCCATGGGAAAGGGGCAGGGGAGTGGGACTAAAATGATCGCTCTTACAAAGGTGCGATGGGCCAAATGGCCTCCTTCCATGCTGTATGATTCTATGAAGCGTGCATTCCATTTGCGAACTCCAGGGCTGGCAAACGGGAACAGAATGGTCGTTTCCAGTCCTGTACGCTCTTGTGTCTCCGTGCTTTCAATCAACAACAACAACTTGGGCTAGAAATTTGGTAACGCCGATTTTGAGGTGTTAATCTTATCGGGGCAGTAACGATAGCGCCCGCGAAATGGTTGCACCGCCTACCGGGAAATTAGGTTGAAACGCAGCGAGAGGGGAAGGGAGCGCTAATTCAGGCATTCCACACTTCTCCTTTGGTGGTGGAACTGAAAATCGCCGCGCTAGATTTGAAGAAGAGCTGCATATGCTCCGAAGTCCGCTATACATCCCGGGGAAAGCCAATTGTTAAAGGCGCAGTCAGATAAGTATGCGCAGGCGCTGTTTCAACTATTCAATCTTAGCAGAGTGGGAAAATGGAGGGGCAGGCAGGTCGCCAGCGGGCACACCGCTTCTCATCCATAGCCATTGATGCCTTAATGGAGGCTGTTGAGGGGAGGGGGAGAGCGCTGCAGCCTCCAGGTGGAGGGAGACCTGTCCCACGAGTGTTCCGAAGGCTCTGGAGGGAGGTGGCCCAGCACGTTTCCGCCAGGAACACGGTGACCAGAACAGTGACACAATGTCACAAGAAGTTCAACAACCTCACGAGGGTTGTCAGGGTGAGTACTCTTTCTCTTAACGTTACAAATGCCATAATGTGAACCTCACTGTCTCACACAATGTAAAGTCTCTGCAGTACCTGCTCCCTCGCTGTGTACCAGGCCATGGTCTTCGTTGGTGAAACCACCTTAAAAGCTCAGGCTGATTTCACCAGCCATGCCCTGCCCATCCAAACATTACTCACCATCTTGTTCCCTACTCAGCCTCACCTCTCCTCGCACTACCGTTTCACACTTGATATGTGTTCATAATACTTCAGCCTCATCACTAGTCTTAGGTGGTTCTCACTAATCCCACCGTTCACACATCCCCTCTGCGCAGCCACGCAGATTAAAATGGACATCTGCACAGTTGCCGGCACTAGAAGCTATTCAACTATGGAAGGCACATGTGGCACACGATGAGTTGCACACTCACTCACACCTTCTTGTGTTTCTTATTACAATCAAAACTGGCTCACAACAGGAGAGAGCAGCAGCGCAGTGGAGGAGGAGCGCCTGATCTCCAGGACCTCACTGATGTGGAGGAGCGAGTGTCATGGACACACCAGTTGGTTCGGTAGTGACCGGCGAGGCAGAGCCCCCTGTGGGCAGTGACGGTCTGTGAATGCTCTTTGGGATTTCAGTGATATCCTTGATCCTCGATAGCAAATGCCGTACCCTCGTTATATATAAATGTCCAATGCCACCTTCTTCTTCCCTCCCTGTCCCCTCCCCTGCTGCTAACCAAAGTTCTGCTGCTTTGTGCCTACAGGTGCAGAGCCAGAAGTGTGGCCGCCTGCCTGTGAACCATCCACTTCGACCACGGGGGAGATGATGAGGAAGGTGATGAAAGTGGTGACAGAGCGGGACCCTCCATCAGTTGCCTCGAGTGGGGACAGCACCTCGGTAGAAGAGCCAACATTCCTGGGTTTTGAAGATTGTAAACATCTCGTTGCTGTTGTTTGACACCTGCCATTGGTGTATGTGTCTGGACCTGGATGTCGGACAAGCAGTCTGACAATTGAGAGACCGTGGAGGGGTGAGAGACGTGGTTGTGATGTAGAGCTGGGTGTTGTCAGCATACATGTGGAAATTGACATAGGTGAAGGAGGGGGGCATGTGACTTCATAGTCTCTGCTATTTCATTCTTTTCCCATTCAGTTTCGGCTCCCATTGCTGGCAGTGTTAGGATCAGTACAATGTCCCAGAGGCGGGAAAGCATGGTGGCGTCAATAGGCCAGAGTTTACTGAATATAACATTTCGGCAGGACTTTGAAAGTTGGAAGTTATTTCCATTAAACCACAATATTGAGGAATGAAAGGTTAGTGCCATTTGCAAAGTCTGAAAAGCCTTGTCAATAAACTAATGATTTCCTTTTTTGGAATCCCTTTGTTTCTATAGTTTGAGGAAGAGGGTGACGAGAACAGGGAGGAAGAGAGGAGAGAAGCCGAGAGAATCCAGCTTCTATGCTGGTACCACCTGAAATATAGGTATTTATTCCAGAAGGTTTATCAAGGAGGTGATATATATAAATTTCTCTCCCGGGTGGTCAAAAAGAAGGCTTTGAATTCTTCCAGTAGCAGTGAGTTGGTATAATTATTGGCATCAGACATGAAGTCTTTTTCTATGAAGGGCACAACCTTGTCTGTAGGTGTAACAGTAACAACTGATCTATATTTTTATGCTACTGGATGTTTTCAGGCAGCCTTGTCGTGTGTCGACCTGCAGTGCACCTTGTATTAAACGGTTGATGGATATCCTGCGCCGACAAGCCTTATATTTCATGGAACCACCAAAGAGACGGGGACCATTGGCAGGATTCCTCCCAAGTGCAGGCGTTATTGATGCCATTCATGTGGCATTAGAGGCCTTGATTGAGCATCAATAGAAACCGAGGGCCCAAGTTTCGAGCCGCGCCTGGAACGGCGCAGTCCCGACCTGGACGCCCGTTTTTTGTGCCACAAAGTGCGTCTATAAAAAACCTCCATATTCTCCACCTCCCTGCAGGTCCTCTGGCCCTCGGCGCAGCACAGCAGGAGCAGTAGGGGGCGGAGCCAGGTCCCTGCGCTGAAAACAGTGCCAGGACCTCTGCACATGCGCGCTACAGTGGGCACGCAAGTGCAGTAGCTCCAGGCGCCCGAAACTGTGTGGGAGGGGCTGAAGCACGCAGCCCCTAGCCCTGGCCGAATGGCCTCACTGGGGCTGTGTGAATAAGGCTCCTCCCACGGCCAGCTCCTGCTTCCTCCCGACCCGACTCGACTCCCGCTCCCCCCCCCCGCCCCCGGACCGGACCCGACACCCACTCCCCGCCCCACCGCCCCCGGACTGGACCCGACACCCGCTCCCCCCCCACCGCCCCCGGACCGGACCCGACACCCGCTCCCCCCGCCCCCGGACCGGACCCGACACCCGCTCCCCCCGCCCCCGGACCGGACCCGACACCCGCTCCCCCCGCCCCCGGACCGGACCCGACACCCGCTCCCCCCGCCCCCGGACCGGACCCGACACCCGCTCCCCCCGCCCCCGGACCGCACCCAACACCAGCTCCCTCCCCTACCCGCCCCCGGACCAGACCCAACACCAGCTCCCGCCCCTACCCGCCCCCGGACCAGACCCGACCCCCGCTCCCCCACCCCGCCTCCGGACTGGATCTGACCTGACCTCCCTCCCCCCGACCTGACCTCCCTCTCCCTCCCTCCCTCCCTCCCCCCGACCCGACCCGAACCAACCTCCCTCCCACCACCCCCACTCCCGACCCGACCCAACGCCACCTACCTGTAAATCTGGCGCTGGGGACGGGCCCTGCCCGAAGTCCCGGGCCCGGCCCGTTCAGCCTCCCTCCCCCTTCTCCTTCTCCCCCACCCCCCACAATCTCCTTCCCCCCAACCCCTCAATCTCCTTCCCCCACAATCTCCTTCTCCCCCCCAATCTCCTTCTCCCCCCCAATCTCCTTCTCCCCCATCTCCTTTCCCACCCATCTCCTTTCTCCCCCTTCTCCCCTTCATCCCCTTCTCCCCCCTCCCCCCTTCTACCCCCCTCCTCCCCATCCCTCCCCCTTCTCCCCGATCCCTCCTCTTCTCCCCCATCCCTCCCCCTTCTCCCTCTTCCCTTCCTCTGCTCCCCCCCTCTCTCCCTCTACCCACCTCCTCCCCGTCCCCTCGCTGTCAGAAACACAGACACTGACAGACAGAGAATGAGAGACACAGACAGACAGACAGAGAGATAGAGACACTGACAGAGACACACGTGGGGGGGGGGGGCATCCCAGCATGCTGTTGGAGGGCTCCCGGTGCTGCAGTCAGTAAGTAGAAAATGTTTTATTTATTGATTTAAAAAAAAAATGAATTCTTATTAATTTTTTTTGATTGATTTATCAGTTGATTTATTGATGTATTTATCATTTATTATTGATGATGGCTCTTTATTTGTAAAACTGAAGTGTTTAATGTTTGTAAACTTCCCTTTAAACACCACCCCCCACCATTCCCTACGCCTGATTTGTAACCTATGCCTGATTTTCGAAAGTGTAGACAAGGTTTTTTCGAGCGTTCAAAAATTTTCACTTACTCCATTCTAAGTTAGTTTGGAGTAAGTTTTCACTCACGAAACTTTGAAATCAGGCGTAAGTGGCCGGACACGCACCCTTTTGAAAAAAAAATTCTGTTCCAAAGTGAAACTGTTCTAACTGACTAGAACTGGAGCAAACTAAATGACGAGAATTCCGATTTCTAAGATACTCCGTTCTACACCAGTTGCTCCTAAAAATCAGGAGCAAATCATGTGGAAACTTGGGGCCCGAGAAACAGAGAAACATACAAAATAGGTGCAGGAGTAGGCCATTCAGCCCTTCTAGCCTGCACCGCCATTCAATGAGTTCATGGCTGAACATGCAACTTCAGTACCCACTTCCTGCTTTCTCGCCATACCCCTTGATCCCCCTAGTAGTAAGGACTTCAGCGAACTCCCTTTTGAATATATTTAGTGAATTGACCTCAACAGCTTTCTGTGGTAGACAATTCAACAGGTTCACCACTTTCTGGGTGAAGAAGTTTCTCCTCGTCTCGGTCCTAAATGGCTTACCCCTTATCCTTAGACTGTGACCCCTGGTTCTGGACTTCCCCAACATTGGGAACATTCTTCCTGCATCGAACCTGTCTAAACCCGTCAGAATTTTAAACGTTTCTATGAGGTCCCCTCTCATTCTTCTGAACTCCAGTGAATACAAGCCTAGTTGATCCAGTCTTTCTTGATAGGTCAGTCCCACCATCCCGGGAATCAGTCTGGTGAACCTTCGCTGCACTCCCTCAATAGCAAGAATGTCCTTCCTCAAGTTAGGAGACCAAAACTGTACACAATACTCCAGGTGTGACCTCACCAAGGCCCTGTACAACTGTAGCAACACCTCCCTGCCCCTGTACTCAAATCCCCTCACTATGAAGGCCAACATGCCATTTGCTTTCTTAACCGCCTGCTGTACCTGCATGCCAACCTTCAATGACTGATGTACCATGACACCCAGGTCTCGTTACACCTCCCCTTTTCCTAACCTGTCATCATTCAGATAATAGTCTGTCTCTCTGTTTTCACCACCAAAGTGGATAACCTCAAATTTATCCACATTATACTTCATCTGCCATGCATTTGCCCACTCCCTAACCTATCCAAGTCACTCTGCAGCCTCATAGCATCCTCCTCGCAGCTCACACTGCCACCCAACATAGTGTCATCCGCAAATTTGGAGATACTACATTTAATCCCCTCGTCTAAATCATTAATGTACAGTGTAAACAGCTGGGGCCCAAGCACAGAACCTTGCGGTACCCCACTAGTCACTGCCTGCCATTCTGAAAAGTACCCATTTACTCCTACTCTTTGCTTCCTGTCTGACAACCAGTTCTCAATCCATGTCAGCACACTACCCCCAATCCCATGTGCTTTAACTTTGCACATTAATCTTTTGTGTGGGACCTTCACAAAATATACCACATCAACTGGATCTCCCTTGTCCACTCTACTGGAAACATCCTCAAAAAATTACAGAAGATTTGTCAAGCATGATTTCCCTTTCACAAATCCATGCTGACTTGGACCTATCATGTCACCTCTTTCCAAATGCGCTGCTATGACATCCTTAATAATTGATTCCATCATTTTACCCACTACCGATGTCAGGCTGACCGGTCTATAATTCCCTGTTTTCTCTCTCCCTTCTTTTTAAAAAAGTGGGGTTACATTGGCTACCCTCCACTCGATAGGAACTGATCCAGAGTCAATGGAATGTTGGAAAATGACTGTCAGTGCATCCGCTATTTCCAAGGCCACCTCCTTAAGTACTCTGGGATGCAGTCCATCAGGCCCTGGGGATTTA
The DNA here is from genome assembly GCF_044704955.1 of Pristiophorus japonicus. NCBI lineage: Eukaryota > Metazoa > Chordata > Chondrichthyes > Pristiophoridae > Pristiophorus > Pristiophorus japonicus. The sequence goes on from NC_091985.1 coordinate 32,332,758, forward strand.
TCGGCCTTCAATCCCATCAATTTCCCCAACACAATTTCCCACTAATAAGGATTTCCCTCAGTTCCTCCTCCTTACTAGACCCTCTGACTCATAGAAACATAGAAACATAGAAAATAGGTGCAGGAGCAGGCCATTCAGCCCTTCTAGCCTGCACCGCCATTCAATGAGTTCATGGCTGAACATGAAACTTCAGTACCCCCTACCTGCTTTCTCGCCATAACCCTTGATCCCCCGAGTAGTAAGGACTTCATCTAACTCCCTTTTGAATATATTTAGTGAATTGGCCTCAACTACTTTCTGTGGTAGAGAATTCCACAGGTTCACCACTCTCTGGGTGAAGAAGTTTCTCCTCATCTCGGTCCTAAATGGCTTACCCCTTATCCTCAGACTGTGACCCCTGGTTCTGGACTTCCCCAACATTGGGAACATTCTTTCTGCATCTAACCTGTCTAAACCCGTCAGAATTTTAAACGTTTCTATGAGGTCCCCTCTCATTCTTCTGAACTCCAGTGAATACAAGCCCAATTGATCCAATCTTTCTTGATAGGTCAGTCCCGCCATCCCGGGAATCAGTCTGGTGAACCTTCGCTGCACTCCCTCAATAGCAAGAATGTCCTTCCTCAAGTTAGGAGACCAAAACTGTACACAATACTCCAGGTGTGGCCTCACCAAGGCCCTGTACAACTGTAGCAACACCTCCCTGCCCCTGTATTCAAATCCCCTCGCTATGAAGGCCAACATGCCATTTGCTTTCTTAACCGCCTGCTGTACCTGCATGCCAACCTTCAATGACTGATGTACCATGACACCCAGGTCTCGTTGCACCTTCCCTTTTCCTAATCTGTCACCATTCAGATAATAGTCTGTCTCTCTATTTTTACCACCAAAGTGGATAACCTCACATTTATCCACATTATACTTCATCTGCCATGCATTTGCCCACTCACCTAACCTATCCAAGTCACTCTGCAGCCTAATAGCATCCTCCTCGCAGCTCACACTGCCACCCAACTTAGTATCATCCGCAAATTTGGAGATACTGCATTTAATCCCCTCGTCTAAATCATTAATGTACAATGTAAACAGCTGGGGCCCCAGCACAGAACCTTGCGGCACTCCACTAGTCACTGCCTGCCATTCTGAAAAGTACCCGTTTACTCCTACTCTTTGCTTCCTGTCTGACAACCAGTTCTCAATCCACGTCAGCACACTACCCCCAATCCCATGTGCTTTAACTTTGCACATTAATCTCTTGTGTGGGACCTTTTCGAAAGCCTTCTGAAAGTCCAAATATACCACATCAACTGGTTCTCCTTTGTCCACTTTACTGGAAACATCCTCAAAAAATTCCAGAAGATTTGTCAAGCATGATTTCCCTTTCACAAATCCATGCTGACTTGGACCTATCATGTCACCATTTTCCAGATGCACTGCTATGACATCCTTAATAATTGATTCCATCATTTTACCCACTACTGAGGTCAGGCTGACCGGTCTATAATTCCCTGTTTTCTCTCTCCCTCCTTTTTTAAAAAGTGGGGTTACATTGGCTACCCTCCACTCCATAGGAACTGATCCAGAGTCAATGGAATGTTGGAAAATGACTGTCAATGCATCCGCTATTTCCAAGGCCACCTCCTTAAGTACTCTAGGATGCAGGCCATCAGGCCCTGGGGATTTATCTGCCTTCAATCCCATCAATTTCCCCAACACAATTTCCCGACTAATAAAGATTTCCCTCAGTTCCTCTTCCTTACTAGACCCTCTGACCCCTTTTATATCCGGAAGGTTGTTTGTATCCTCCTTAGTGAATACCGAACCAAAGTACTTGTTCAATTGATCCGCCATTTCTTTGTTCCCCGTTATGACTTCCCCTGATTCTGACTGCAGGGGACCTACGTTTGTCTTCACCAACCTTTTTCTCTTTACATACCTATAGAAACTTTTGCAATCCGCCTTAATGTTCCCTGCAAGCTTCTTCTCGTACTCCATTTTCCCTGTCCTAATCAAACCCTTTGTCCTCCTCTGCTGAGTTCTAAATTTCTCCCAGTCCCCAGGTTCGCTGCTATTTCTGGCCAATTTGTATGCCACTTCCTTGGCTTTAATACTATCCCTGATTTCCCTTGATAACCACGGTTGAGCCACCTTCCCTTTTTTATTTTTTACGCCAGACAGGAATGTACAATTGTTGTAGTTCATCCATGCGGTCTCTAAATGTCTGCCATTGCCCATCCACAGTCAACCCCTTAAGTATCATTCGCCAATCTATCCTAGCCGATTCACGCCTCATACCTTCAAAGTTACCCTTCTTTAAGTTCTGGACCATGGTCTCTGAATTAACTGTGTCAGTCACCATCCTAATGCAGAATTCCACCATATTATGGTCACTCTTCCCCAAGGGGCCTCGCACAACGAGATTGCTAATTAATCCTCTCTCATTACACAACACCCAGTCTAAGATGGCCTCCCCCCTCGTTGGTTCCTCGACATATTGGTCTAGAAAACCATCCCTTATGCACTCCAGGAAATCCTCCTCCACCGTATTGCTTCCAATCTATGTGCATATTAAAGTCACCCATCATAACTGCTGCACCTTTATTGCATGCACCCCTAATTTCCTGTTTGATGCCCTCCCCAACATCACTACTACTGTTTGGAGGTCTGTACACAACTCCCACTAATGTTTTTTGCCCTTTGGTGTTCTGCAGCTCTACCCACATAGATTCCACATCATCCAAGCTAATGTCCTTCCTAACTATTGCATTAATCTCCTCTTTCACCAGCAATGCTAAACCCACCTCCTTTTCCTTTTATTCTATCCTTCCTGAATGTTGAATACCCCTGGATGTTGAGTTCCCAGCCCAGATCATCCTGGAGCCACGTCTCTGTAATCCCAATCACATCATATTTGTTAACATCTATTTGCACAGTTAATTCATCCACTTTATTACGGATACTCCTTGCATTAAGACACAAAGCCTTCAGTCTTGTTTTTTTAACACCGTTTGTCCTTTTAGAATTTTGCTGTACAGTGGCCCTTTTTGTTCTTTGCCTTGGGTTTCTCTGCCCTCCACTTTTCCTCATCTCCTTTCTGTCTTTTGCTTTTGCCTCCTTTTTGTTTCCCTCTGTCTCCCTGCATTGGTTCCCATCCCCATATTAGTTTAACTCCTCCCCAACAGCACTTGCAAACACTCCCCCTAGGACATTGGTTCCGGTCCTGCCCAGGTGCAGACCATCCGGTTTGTACTGGTCCCACCTCCCCCAGAACTGGTTCCAATGCCCCAGGAATTTGAATCCCTCCCTGCTGCACCACTGCTCAAGCCACGTATTCATCTGAGCTATCCTGCGATTCCTACTCTGACTAGCACGTGGCACTGGTAGCAATCCCGAGATTACTACTTTTGAGGTCCTACTTTTTAATTTAGCTCCTAGCTCCTTAAATTCGTTTCGTAGGACCTCATCCCTTTTTTTACTTATGTCGTTGGTACCAATGTGCACCACGACAACTGGCTGTTCTCCCCTGCACCCGCTCCGAGACATCCTTGACCCTTGCATCAATGTTCCCTCTGAGCGGCTGCGCAGTAATGGGAAACGTCCTGCGCAGGCTGCTCTCCTTTCTACATACTGCACATGCGCAGAGATTTAAAGGGACCGCACACTGAAGGAGGCAGGCCGCGCAGAACAACGCGGGGACCATTGCGTGACACTCCCTAAACTGCATCAAATAAAAGGGTTCTCATTTGGTGAAAGTGATGCCAGTCATATTGGTAGCTGTCACTATTCCTTTACTCTCTGACACAGCACAGTGTTGGGGTAGTTACTTGGAGACCGGGATAACCCATTGCAACCGCGGCTGATGACGCCACTGCTTCATCCAAGGACAGGCAGTCTGGAGATCTTTGGAAGTCTGGGCCCCTGGGATTTAGTCCTTGGACTCCTCATCTGCGACTAATTCCTTCTGCATCCTCTGAGAAGAGATGATGGAATCCTCATTGTCAACTGTACAGGGTATTGGCGAGGCCACACCTGGAATACTGCGTACAGTTTTGGTTTCCGTATTTATGGAAGGATATACTTGCTTTGGAGGCAGTTCAGAGAAGGTTCACTAGGTTGATTCTAGAGATGAGGGGATTGACTTATGAGGATAGGTTGAGTAGGTTGGGCCTCTACTCATTGGAGTTCAGAAGAGTGAGGTGTGATCTTATCGAAACATATAAGATTATGAGGGGTCTTGACAAGGTGGATGCAGAGAGGATGTCTTTACTGATAGGGGAGACTAGAACTGGAGGGCATGATCTTAGAATAAAGGGACGCCCATTTAAAACTGAGATGAGGAGAAATTTCTTCTCTCAGAGGGTTGTAAATCTGTGGAATCCTCTGCCCCAGAGAGCTGTGGAGGCTGGGTCATTGAATATATTCAAGGCGGAGATGGACAGATTTTTGAGCGATAAGGGAGTAAAGGGTTATGGGGAGTGGGCAGGGAAGTAGAGCTGAGTCCATGATCAGATCAGCCATAATCTTATTAAATGGTGGAGCAGGATCGAGGGATCAAATGGTCTACTCCTGCTCCTATTTCTCCTGCTCCGCTTGCTCACTGGTGCTTTGTGTTTCAGCCTGAATATACCTCGGTTACATCCTCCCGAGTGAATGTATCTGGACTGGTACAGTGCAAAGGGTGGTCCCGGGGGTCAGGTTCACCTCTGACCAACTTGAGCGGTTCGAATTGCTCCCACTCCATTGGGTTCTAGACTCTAGGTTCATTTGGGGGGTGTGGATAAAGTGTAAAGGACAACTGGTTTGATGCAAAAGAACTTTGATTTTATTACAGCCAAGAAAATACAGTGTCAAACTTATAATCACTCTAATAAAGAACAATACATTACACATTCAAAGGGGATTACAGTAAAAATTACACCTCCCACCTCCCAATACCTAATCCTAGCTAGGTTAGACTCCAGGGCAGGCAGGGATTAAGCTTACCAATCCTTTCTGGTCAGTTAGCGGTAGTTTGCGATTTCAGGGTTAGTTGAATTCTGTAGGTTCTGCTTGCCATACCCCGAACGTCGGAGACGACTTCTTGCTGCGCAATCTTCAGTTGGGTTGAGTCCGCTGATGCGGTAAGGTGCGTTTTGGATCTATGGGGGAAGTAGCTGGTTTTCTTCATTAGAAATAGGTTCAAAGTTTCTTTAGGTAATGTTTTCACCTGTTGGTAGTCAGGACTTAGATTGTAGAGTGGAAACTTTCGATTCTTCGGTTTCTTTCTGTTGGAGTTTTGTTTTGAGTTTGGTTGATTGCGGTGGTTTTTCGGTGAAACCACGTTGGCTGTGGTCGGTTGCTGCCGCAATGGTGATGTTCTTCCTTCCTTCAGGACTTCAGGACTTCGAGGCTGGAGAAGTTAGTTTACAACTGTCGTGTTGGTTTCTCTCCCTTCTTGATGACATAAGCGTAGTATGGTACTAGGCGTAGTATAGAAACATAGAAACATAGAAAATAGGTGCAGGAGTAGGCCATTCGGCCCTTCTAGCCTGCACCGCCATTCAATGAGTTCATGGCTGAACATGCAACTTCAGTACCCCATTCCTGCTTTCTCACCATACCCCTTGATTCCCCTAGTAGTAAGGACTTCATGTAACTCCTTTTTGAATATATTTAGTGAATTGGCCTCAACAACTTTCTGTGGTAGAGAATTCCACAGGTTCACCACTCTCTGGGTGAAGAAATTCCTCCTCATCTCGGTCCTAAATGGCTTCCCCCTTATCCTTAGACTGTGTCCCCTGGTTCTGGACTTCCCCAACATTGGGAACATTCTTCCTGCATCGAACCTGTCTAACCCCGTCAGAATTTTAAACGTTTCTATGAGGTCCCCTCTCATTCTTCTGAACTCCAGTGAATACAAGCCCAGTTGATCCAGTCTTTCTTGATAGGTCAGTCCCACCATCCCGGGAATCAGTCTGGTGAACCTTCGCTGCACTCCCTCAATAGCAAGAATGTCCTTCCTCAGGTTAGGAGACCAAAACTGTACACAATACTCCAGGTGTGGCCTCACCAAGGCCCTGTACAATTGTAGCAACACCTCCCTGCCCTTGTACTCAAATCCCCTCGCTATGAAGGCCAACATGCCATTTGCTTTCTTAACCGCCTGCTGTACCTGCATGCCAACCTTCAATGACTGATGTACCATGACACCCAGGTCTCGTTGCACCTCTCCTTTTCCTAATCTGTCACCATTCAGATAATAGTCTGTCTCTCTGTTTTTACCACCAAAGTGGATAACCTCACATTTACCCACATTATACTTCATCTGCCATGCATTTGTCCACTCACCTAACCTATCCAAGTCGCTCTGCAGCCTCATAGAATCCTCCTTGCAGCTCACACTGCCACCCAACTTAGTGTCATCCGCAAATTTGGAGATACTACATTTAATCCCCTCGTCTAAATCATTAATGTACAGTGTAAACAGCTGGGGCCCCAGCACAGAACCTTGCGGTACCCCACTAGTCACTGCCTGCCATTCTGAAAAGTCCCCATTTACTCCTACTCTTTGCTTCCTGTCTGACAACCAGTTCTCAATCCATGTCAGCACACTACCCCCAATCCCATGTGCTTTAACTTTGCACATTAATCTCTTGTGTGGGACCTTGTCGAAAGCCTTCTGAAAGTCCAAATATACCACATCGACTGGTTCTCCCTTGTCCACTCTACTGGAAACATCCTCAAAAAATTCCAGAAGATTTGTCAAGCATGATTTCCCTTTCACAAATCCATGCTGACTTGGACCTATCATATTAACTCTTTCCAAATGCACTGCGATGACATCCTTAATAATTGATTCCATCATTTTACCCACTACCGATGTCAGGCTGACCGGTCTGTAATTCCCTGTTTTCTCTCTCCCTCATTTTTTAAAAAGTGGGGTTACATTGGCTACCCTCCACTCCATAGGAACTGATCCAGAGTCAATGGAATGTTGGAAAATGACTGTCAATGCATCCACTATTTCCAAGGCCACCTCCTTAAGTACTCTGGGATGCAGTCCATCAGGCCCTGGGGATTTATCGGCCTTCAATCCCATCAATTTCCCCAACACAATTTCCCGACTAATAAGGATTTCCCTCAGTTCCTCCTCCTTACTAGACCCTCCGACCCCTTTTATATCCGGAAGGTTGTTTGTGTCCTCCTCAGTGAATACCAAACCAAAGTACTTGTTCAATTGGCCCGCCATTTCTTTGTTCCCCGTTATGACTTCCCCTGATTCTGACTGCAGGGGACCGACGTTTGTCTTTACTAACCTTTTTCTCTTTACATATCTATAGAAACTTTTGCAGTCCGTCTTAATGTTCCCTGCAAGCTTCTTCTCGTACTCCATTTTCCCTGCCCTAATCAAACCCTTTGTCCTCCTCTGCTGAGTTTTAAATTTCTCCCAGTCCCCGGGTTCTCTGCTATTTCTGGCCAATTTGTATGCCACTTCCTTGGCTTTAATGCTATCCCTGATTTCCCTTGATAGCCACGGTTGAGCCACCTTCCCTTTTTTATTTTTACGCCAGACAGGAATGTACAATTGTTGTAGTTCATCCATGCGGTCTCTAAATGTCTGCCATTGCCCATCCACAGTCAACCCCTTCAGTATCATTCGCCAATCTATCCTAGCCAATTCACGCCTCATACCTTCAAAGTTACCCTTCTTTAAGTTCTGGACCATGATCTCTGAATTAACTGTTTCATTCTCCATCCTAATGCAGAATTCCACCATATTATGGTCACTCTTCCCCAAGGGGCCTCGCACAACGAGATTGCTAATTAATCCTCTCTCATTACACAACACCCAGTCTAAGATGACCTCCCCCCTAGTTGGTTCCTCGACATATTGGTCTAAAAAACCATCCCTTATGCACTCCAGGAAATCCTCCTCTACCGTATTGCTTCCAGTTTGGTTAACCCAATCTATGTGCATATTAAAGTCACCCATTATAACTGCTGCACCTTTATTGCACGCACCCCTAATTTCATGTTTGATGCTCTCCCCAACATCACTACTACTGTTTGGAGGTCTGTACACAACTCCCACTAACGTTTTTTGTCCTTTGGTATTCTGCAGCTCTACCCATATAGATTCCACATCATCCAAGCTAATGTCCTTCCGAACTATTGCCTTAATTTGCTCCTTAACCAGCAATGCTACCCCACCTCCTTTTCCTTTTATTCTATCTTTCCTGAATGTTGAATACCCCTGGATGTTGAGTTCCCAGCCCTGATCATCCTGGAGCCACGTCTCCGTAATCCCAATCACATCATATTTGTTAACATCTATTTGCACAGTTAATTCATCCACTTTATTGCGGATACTCCTTGCATTAAGACACAAAGCCTTCAGGCTTGTTCTTTTAACACCCTTTGTCCTTTTAGAATTTTGCTGTACAGTGGCCCTTTTTGTTCTTTGCCTTGGGTTTCTCTGCCCTCCACTTTTCCTCATCTCCTTTCTGTCTTTTGCTTTTGCCTCCTTTTTGTTTTCCTCTGTCTCCCTGCATTGGTTCCCATCCCCCTGCCATATCAGTTTAAATCCTCCCCAACAGCACTAGCAAACACTTCCCCTAGGACATTGGTTCCGGTCCTGCCCAGGTGCAGACCGTCCGGTTTGTACTGGTCCCACCTCCCCCAGAACCGGTTCCAATGCCCCAGGAATTTGAATCCCTCCCTGTTGCACCACTGCTCAAGCCACGTATTCATCTGCACTATCCTGCGATTCCTACTCTGACTATCACGTGGCACTGGTAGCAATCCCGAGATTACTACTTTTGAGGTCCTACTTTTTAATTTAGCTCCTAGCTCCTTAAATTCGTTTCGTAGGACCTCATCCCTCTTTTTACCTATGTCGTTGGTACCAATGTGCACCACGACAACTGGCTGTTCTCCCTCCCTTTTTAGAATGTCCTGCACCCGCTCCGAGACATCCTTGACCCTTACACCAGGGAGGCAACATACCATCCTGGAGTCTCGGTTGCGGCCGCAGAAACGCCTATCTATTCCCCTCACCATTGAATCCCCAATCACTATTGCTCTCCCACTCTTTTTCCTGCCCTCCTGTGCAGCAGAGCCAGCCACGGTGCCATGAACTTGGCTGCTGCTGCCCTCCCCTGATGAGTCATCCCCCTCAACAGTACCCAAAGCAGTGTATCTGTTTTGCAGGGGGATGACCACAGGGGACTCCTGCACTACCTTCCTTGCACTGCTCTTCCTGTTGGTCTTCCATTCCCTATCTGGCTGTGGACCCTTTCCCTGTGGTACGACCAACTCGCTACACGTGCTACTCACGTCATTCTCAGCATCGTGGATGCTCCAGAGTGAATCCACCCTCAGCTCCAACTCCGCAACTGGCATACCCTCTGTTAAAACAGGGGGCCAGTTATACGGTTTGAGTTGTCCTAATCTTCACACCAAATCAGTCCAGAATTATTTGTTTAAATTTGGCAGGCTTGACATTTCTTTGCAATATTTTGGCGGGCACGTTAAAAGTTAGTGTGTCTTGGGTAGGTTGCTCTTCTAAATCTGTTCCCTGATGGAAATATTAGCTAGGTAATCACAATGTCCTTTTGTGCTTGGTTTTTGCATACAGGCTGTAGTGGACCCTTTGTTCTTATTCATGTTGAAGATGACTTTTCTCAGTTCAGTTCGATGGCTGGCCATCTGAGTTATTGTTGTAATGTTAATGTCTCTTGTGGAGAAGGGTTTTCGAGTATCCATTTCTCCAGACACTTTACCTTAGTCCCAACACCCAGACAGTTCCAATAATCAAATGGGCTTCTTTAGTTCCTTAGGCCCGCCCACAGACTTGAATTTGTCTTGTAAAAGTCCAATATTCGATTAAAGTTCGTAGTTTCTTCTATAAGCACTTTAGGATTTCAAACTTTCCGGTCGATAGTCCCAAATTAAATTTCCTTTCCAATGAGCCCAAACACTAGGGGGGTTCCCGTGAATTTTGACCCTTCAGCAGCTAGCCCCCAGTTTTCCTCCCTCCCAGCAGTGGAGAAGTATTCAGCGGTGGAATTCCTCGCTTGAACCCGCCTGCATACGTAATTTAGGCCCCTCTGGTAAACTATATCAGTTACCAGCAAGACCAAGGGGGAACTTTAATTCATAAGCATGGATGGTTTGGGGTCAGATGGGAAGTTAAAGTGTTAAAAAAGTGAATCCTGCCAATCCGCCTGTTATGTATGCAACCCTATGTAACCAGCATACACGGGTAGAGGGCGTATCTATTGGAGTCCCAAGGGATCCCAGCATCCCTTGGGAGCACTGTATATAAGCAGGCCACCCATGCTGTACCAGTACTCTGGAGTTAGAATAAAAAGAGACCACAGTCACAGTTACTCATGTCTACAATACTCAGTTACAATGCTTTATTCAAGACATAACTGGCGACGAGATAACGAACCATCACACGAAAATGCAGAGAACTGTTGGTATCTGGAGAAATTCTCAGAAGGGGACGATTGGGAGACCTTCGTAAAGCGACTCGACCAATACTTCATGGCCAATGAGCTGGAAGGGAGTGTGAACGCTGCCAAACGAAGGGCAATCCTCCTCACCGTCTGCGGGGCAACGTCCTATGGCCTCATGAAGAATCTTCTTGCTCCGGTGAAACCAACAACCAAATCGTATGAAGAACTGTGTATGCTGGTCTGGGAGCACCTAAATCCGATGGAGAGCGTTCTGATGGCAAGGTATCGATTTTACACATGTCAACGGTCTGAAGGCCAGGAAGTGACAAGCTACGTTGCCGAACTAAGGTGCCTTGCAGGACATTGTGAATTTGATGGATTCCTGGAGCAAATGCTAAGAGCCTTTTTTTGCTTGGCATTGGCCATGAGGTTATCCTCCGCAAACTATTGACTGTTGAAACACCGAACCTGAGCAAAGCCATAACGATAGCCTAGGCATTTATGCCCACCAGTGATAACACCATACAAATTTTACAGCATAAAGATTGTTCGGCAAGTACTGCACACAAAGTAACGTCATTTTCAGGCAGGAATGCATATGGCAGAACATACACGCCTGCAGCTGCACGATCTCAGATGACCCAGAGTCCACCATCAAGCGTTAATTCGAGGCAATTGACATCTTGTTGGCGCAGCGGAGGTGATCATCGAGCCCATTAATGCCGCTTCAAACACTATGCGTTCAAAGGCTATGGAACAATAGGACACTTCCAGCGAGCTGCAAACCCTGTCAAATCCTTTGATGATCTTAAACACCTCAATTAGATCACCCCTTATTCTGCTACACTCAAGGGAATAAGGAGGGTCGCTGAGGGTAGTGCGTTTGATGTAGTGTGTATGGATTTTTGCTAGGCTTTTGATAAGGTCCCACATGGTAGACTGATCATGAAAGTAAAAGCCCATGGGATCCAGGGCAAAGTAGCAGGTTGGATCCAAAATTGGTTCAGAGGCAGGAAGCAAAGGGTAATAGTTGATGCATGTTTTTGTGACTGGAAAGATGTTTCTAGTGGGGTTCCACAGGGCTCAGTAGTAGGTCCCTTGCTTTTTGTGGTATATATCAGTGATTTAGACTTGAATGTATTGGGTATGATTAAGAAGTTTGCAGATGATATTGAAATTGGCTCTGTGGTTGATAATGAAGAAGAAAGCTGCAGGAAGATAGCAATGTACAGTGGGCAGAACAGTGGCAAATGGAATTCAACCTGGAGAAGTGTGAGGTAACGCATTTGGGGAGGGCTAACAAGGCAAGGGAATACACATTAAATGATAGGACACTGAGAAGTGTAGAGGAACAAAGGGACCTTGGAGTGCGTGTCCACAGATCCCTGAAGGTAGTAGGCCAGGTACATAAGAACATAAGAATTAGGAACAGGAGTAGGCCATCTAGCCCCTCGAGCCTGCTCTGCCATTCAACAAGATCATGGCTGATCTGGCCGTGAACTAAGCTCCCGCCCGCTCCCTGTAACCCTTAATTACCTTATTGGCTAAAAATCTATCTATCTGTGATTTGAATACATTCAATGAGCTAGCCTCAACTGCTTCCCTGGGCAGAGAATTCCACAGATTCACAACCCTCTGGGAGAAGAAATTCCTTCTCAACTCGGTTTTAAATTGGCTCCCCCGTATTTTGAGGCTGTGCCCATTAGTTCTAGTCTCCCCGACCAGTGGAAACAACCTCTCTGCCTCTATCTTGTCCATTCCTTTCATTATTTTAAATGTTTCTATAAGATCACCCCTCATCCTTCTGAACTCCAACGAGTAAAGACCCAGTCTACTCAATCTATCATCATAAGGTAACCCTCTCATCTCCGGAATCAGCTTAGTGAATCGTCTCTGTACCCCCTCCAAAGCTAGTATTTCCTTCCTTAAGTAAGGTGACCAAAACTGCACTCAGTACTCCAGGTGCGGCCTCACCTATACAGTTGCAGCAGGACCTCCCTGCTTTTGTACTCCATCCCTCTCGCAATGAAGGCCAACATTCCATTCGCCTTCCTGATTACCTGCTGCACCTGCAAACTAACTTTTTGGGATTCATGCACAAGGACCCCCAGGTCCCTCTGCACCGCAGCATGTTGTAATTTCTCCTCATTCAAATAATATTCCCTTTTACTGTTTTTTTTCCCAAGGTGGATGACCTCTCATTTTCCGACATTGTATTCCATCTGCCAAACCTTTGCCCATTCGCTTAATCTATCTACCGGTAAATCTCTTTGCAGCCTTTCTGTGTCCTCTACACAACCCGCTTTCCCACTAATCTTTGTGTCAATTGCAAATTTTGTTACACTACACTCTGTCCCCTCTTCCAGGTCGTCTATGTATATTGTAAACAGTTGTGGTCCCAGTACCGATCCCTGTGGCACACCACTAACCACCGATTTCCAACCCGAAAAGGACCCATTTATCCCGACTTTCTGCTTTCTGTTAGACAGCCAATTCTCTATCCATGCTAATACATTTCCTCTGACTCCGCGTACCTTTATCTTCTGCAGTAACCTTTTGTGCGGCACCTTATCGAATGCCTTTTGGAAATCTAAATACACCACATCCATCGGTACACCTCTATCCACCATGCTAGTTATATCCTCAAAGAATTCCAGTAAATTAGTTAAACATGATTTCCCCTTCATGAATCCATGTTGCGTCTGCTTGATTTCACTATTCCTATCTAGATGTCCCGCTATTTCTTCCTTAATGATAGCTTCAAGCATTTTCCCCACTACAGATGTTAAACTAACCGGGCTATAGTTACCTGCCTTTTGTCTGCCCCCTTTTTTAAACAGAGGCGTTACATTAGCTGCTTTCCAATCTGCTGATACCTCCCCAGAGTCCAGAGAATTTTGGTAGATTATAACGAATGCATCTGCTATAACTTCTGCCATCTTTTTTAATACCCTGGGATGCATTTCATCAGGACCAGGGGACTTGTCTACCTTGAGTCCCATTAGCCTATCTAGCACTACCCACCTAGTGATAGTGATTATCTCAAGGTCCTCCCTTCCTACATTCCCGTGACCAGCAATTTGTGTCTTCCACTGTGAAGACCGAAGCAAAATAATTGTTTAAGGTCTCAGCCATTTCCACATTTCCCATTATTAAATCCCCCTTCTCATCTTCTAAGGGACTCTTTTCCGTTTTATATATCGGTAAAAGCTTTTATTATCTGTTTTTATGTTTTGCGCAAGTTTACTTTTGTAATCTATCTTTCCTTTATTGATTTCTTAGTCATTCTTTGCTGTCGTTTAAAATTTTCCCAAACTTCTAGTTTCCCACTAACCTTGGCCACCTTATACACATTGGATTTTAATTTGATTCTCTCCTTTATTTCCTTGGTTATCCATGGCTGGTTATCCCTTCTCTTACCGCCCTTCTTTTTCACTGGAATATATTTTTGTTGAGCACGATGAAAGAGCTCCTTAAAAGTCCTCCACTGTTCCTCAATTGTGCCACCATTTAGTCTGTGTTTCCAGTCTATTTTAGCCAACTCTGCCCTCATCCCACTGTAGTCCCCTTTGTTTAAGCATAGTATGCTCGTTTGAGACACTACTTCCTCACCCTCAATCTGTATTACAAATTCAACCATACTGTGATCACTCATTCTGAGAGGATCTTTTACTTGGAGATCGTTTATTATACCTGTCTCATTACACAGGACCAGATCTAAGATAGCTTGCTCCCTTGTAGGTTCTGTAACATACTGTTTTAAGAAACAATCCCCTATGCATTCTATGAATTCCTCCTCAAGGCTACCCCATGCGATTTGATTTGACCAATCGATATGTAGGTTAAAATCCCCCATGATTACTGCCGTTCCTTTGTCACATGCCTCCATTATTCCCTTGATTATTGCCCGCCCCACCATGAAGTTATTATTTGGGGGCCTATAAACTACGCCCACCAGTGAATTTTTCCCCTTACTATCTCTAATCTCCACCCACAATGATTCAACATTTTGTTCATTCGAGCCAATATCGTCTCTCAATATCGTCTGCCCTGATATCATCCTTTATTAACAGAGCTACCCCACCTCCTTTCCCTTCTTGTCTATCTTTCCGAATTGTCAGATACCCCTGTGTGTTTAATTCCCAGTCTTGGCCACCCTGCAACCACGTTTCTGTAATGGCCACCAAATCATACCCATTTGTAACGATTTGTGCCGTCAACTCATTTACTTTGTTTCGAATGCTACGTGCGTTTAAGTAGAATGTTTTAATACTAGTTTTTAAACCGTGATTTTTAGTTTTGACCCCTCCTGCAGCCCCTTTATTTTCATACATATTGTCCCTTCCTATCACCTTGTGGTTTACGCTTACCCCAGTGCTACTCTGCTCTGTTGCCTTCTGCCTTTTGCATTCTTTCTTGGGGTCTTGTTCATCTGCGCTCTCACTCACTCTAACTAGCTCAGAGCACTCTCCTGGGTTCCGAATACTCCTTGCATTGAGGCACTGAGCTTTCAGGCTTGCCTTTTTATTACACTTTGACCATTTAGAATTTTGCTGTAAAGTGGCCCTTTTTGTTTTTTGCCTTGGGTTTCTCTGCCCTCCACTTTTACTCATCTCATTTCTGTCTTTTGCTTTTGTCTCCATTTTGTTTCCCTCTGTCTCCCTGCATTGGTTCCCATCCCCCTGCCATATTAGTTTAACTCCTCCCCAACAGCACTTGCAAACACTCCCCCGAGGACATTGGTTCCGGTCCTGCCCAGGTGCAGACCATCCGTTTTGTACAGGTCCCACCTCCTCCAGAACTGGTTCCAATGCCCCAGGAATTTGAATCCCTCACTGCTGCACCACTGCTCAAGCCACGTATTCATCTGAGCTATCCTGCGATTCCTACTCTGACTAGCTCATGGCACTGGTAGCAATCCTGAGATAACTACTTTTGAGGTCCTACGTTTTAATTTAGCTCCCAGTTCCTTAAATTCGTCTCGTAGGACCTCATCCCTTTTTTTACCTATATCGTTGGTACCAATGTGCACCACGACAACTGACTGTTCACCCTCCCTTTTCAGAATGTCCTGCACCTGCTCCGAGACATCCTTGACCCTTGCACCAGGGAGGCAACATACCATCCTGGAGTCTCGGTTGCGGCCGCAGAAACGCCTATCTATTCCCCTTACCATTGAATCCCCTATCGCTCTCCCACTCTTTTTCTTGCCCTCCTGTGCAGCAGAGCCACCCACGGTGCCATGAACTTGGCTGCTGCTGCCCTCCTCTGATGAGTCATCCCCCTCAACAGTACTCAAAGCGGTCTATCTGTTTTGCAGGAGGATGACCGCAGGGGATCCCTGCACTACCTTCCTTGCACTGCTCTTCCTGCTGGTCTTCCATTCCCTAGCTGGCTGTGGACCCTTTACCTGCGGTAAGACCAACTCGCTACACGTGCTACTCATGTCATTCTCAGCATCGTGGATTCTCCAGAGTAAATCCACCCTCAGCTCCAATTCCGCAACGCAGACTGTCAGGAGCTGGAGGCGGATACACTTTCCGCACACATAGTCGTCAGGGTTACCGGAAGTGTCCCTGAGTTCCCACATGGTACAGGAGGAGCATATCACGTGACTGAGCTCTCCTGCCATGACTTAACCCTTAGATACACTTAAATTGGCAACAAAAATGCTAAAGTTTACTCACTGTTATAGAAGAGAAAAAAGAACTACTCACCAATCACCAGCCAATCACTTACCCCCTTGTCTGTGATGTCACCTTTCTATTTCTTTTTTGCCTTCTCCCTGTAGCTGCACAAGCTGGGCCTTTATAGGCCTCTCGCTGACGCTGCCCGAACTCCTGAACTCATGCCTTTTTATAGGCCTCTGACCCCGGACTGTCGCCTCCTCCTCGACGTAGATAAGGTGGTTCAGAAGGCATATGGAACACTTGTATTCTATGCCTCAGCTAATAAACGCAAGGGCAGGGAGGTTATGCTTGAACTGTATAAAACATTAGTTCGGCCACAGCTCGAGTACTGTGTGCAGTTCTGGTCACACATTGCAGGAAATATGTGATTGAGGGTACAGGAGGAGATTTACATAAGAACATAAGAAATAGGAGCAGGTGTTGGCCATACGGCCTCTTGAGCCTGCTCTACTATTTAATACGATCATGGCTGATCCGCTCATGGACTCAGGTCCACTTTCCTGCCTGCTCCGCATAACCCCTTCTTCCCTTATCAGTTTATATAGATTGTAAATAGTTGGGGTCCCAGCACTGATCCCTGCGGCACCCCACTAATTACTGATTTCCAACCCAAGAATGAACCATTTATCCCGACTCTCTGTTTTCTGTTCGTTAGCCAATCCTCTATCCATGTTAATAAATTACCCCCAAGTCCGTGAACTTTTATCTTGTGCAGTAACCTTTTATGTGGTACCTTGTCAAATGCCTTCTGGAATTCCAAATACACCACATCCACCGGTTCCTCTTTATCCACCCTGTTCGTTACATCCTCAAAGAATTCCAGCAAATTTGTCAAACATGACTTCCCTTTCATAAATCCATGCTGACTCTGCCTAACTAAATTATGCTTTGCCAAATGTCCTGCTACTGCTTCTTTAATAATGGACTCCAACATTTTCCCAACCACAAATGTCAGGCTAACTGGTCTATAGTTTCCTGCTTTTTGTCTGCCTCCTTTTTTAAATAGGGGCATTACTGTTATGTATGTAGACCATGTATACAAACTGTATAGTCACATAAGGTGTGCCACCAAAGGGCACTGCGGTGGGAGACCTGAGGGTCACCTGCATAGGTGTGTAGGGCCCAGTATGAAAGGCTGCCCACCATGCTTGTGCCTCACTCTGGAGTTACAATAAATGGGACTAAGGTCACAATAGCTCAAGTACAATACTAGACCTTGTGGAGTCATAAGAGTATTAAAGACATGACAACTGGTGACGAGATTATAAACTTTTATGCAAAAATGACTAACGGTGCATTAGAAAAGTTCTCGGAGGGTGAAGATTTGAAAGCCTTTACCGAGCGGCTTGACCAATATTTCGTAGCAAAGGATCTGGTAGGCGATGATCCGGCCACGCTGGCAGATAAGCGCAGAGCGATCCTGTTGACCATTTGTGGGCCCGCGGTGTATAGCCTCGTCAGGAACTTGCTTGCACCAGAGAAAACAACGACCAAGTCATACGAGGAGCTGAAAGTGCTAATTCGGGACCAACTCAAACTGAAGGAGAGCAACTTCACGGCCAGACATCGATTTTATACACACAGCCGCCTCGAGGGCCAGGAAATTGCGAAGTACGCTGCTGACCTCAGGAGGCTGGCAGGACCGTGTGAATTCGGCGCATCCCTCGCCGATGCGTTGCAGGACGTCTTCGTAATAGGCATCGGTCATGAGGCCCTTCTTCACAGGCTACTGTCTGCCGAAACCACCGTCACTCTGCAGAAGGCCGTCAGCATCAGCCAGGCGTTCATGACCTCAAGCTACAGCTCCAAGCAGATGATGACTCACTCTCAGGACTCAAACCCGGCAACTACTGTAAATAGAATGGCGCCTTTCACAGGCAGAACTGTTGAACGTGAAACTGCCCAGGGCAGAGCATACAGGCCCCTAGTCCTTTAACTCAAAGTCTGCCGAAGTGTGCAAACATAAGTCGAGTAGCACCATGCTGGCGTTGCGAAGGTAATCACAGGGCTCATCAATGTCGGTTCAGAGACTAAGGCTGCAGCACAAAGGGCCACCTCCAGCGAATGTGCAAAAGAGCTGTGACTCACCACATGGAAGAGGAGTCAGCAGATGGCTATGAATCCAGCGCGGATTAAGCGGAGGTGGCTAGAGAGGCAGCTCAGTCCCAGGACGAAGTGTATGGAGTATATACCTGCACCACAGATTGTCCTCCAGTGATAATGGAAGTTGAGATAAATGATGTTCCAGTCTTCATGGAAGTGGACACGTGAGCGAGTCGGTCAGTAATGAGCCAGGAAGCCTTTGAGAGGCTGTGAAACAATCAAGCTGAACAGCCCAAGCTGGTCCCAGTCCAGGCAAAGCTGTGCACCTACACCAAGGAACAGATGTAAGTGTATCCCATGATGGCGCAGTGCACAATTTACCATTGTGGATTGTTTCAGGTGATGGACCAACGCTACTTGGAAGAAGATGGATGGGGAAGATTCATTGGAACTGGGAAGACTTCATCCCTCCAGCGATCAGAGTCCCCTGTGCTCAGAGGCAGAGCAAGCCCCCACCTTCAGTCGGACCAGGCACCGGAGAGCAGATCCGCGCAGCCCCCGAGGCACAGACCGCTCATCACGACTGCATGGCGATGATGCGGCCGAGACGACCCGAACGCACCTTCCCGGTTTCAGTGGCAGGACTCCTGGGGAGGAAGATTGGATCAGAGGGCGCCTTCCCAGCTTCAGTGGCAGAATCCCTGGGAAAGATGATCGCGGCAGTCGACATCATGGATAGGGAAAAGATGGCGTCCAAACCATGAGGTGCAGCGCTAACGGAGCAATGATACGTGGTTCCACGCGAGGAAGACGATTGGGGTAAAAGTAGTAAGGCCATTTTAAAGGAAGCCAGCAACCCGCCATTTTTGAATAAACTGCTTGAAATTGGTAACCAATGTAAAAGTCCAGCTGTAACGAGCAAAATGTTGTTGAGCGATGTCGGGTGCAAATTGCAATCAGCCAATGTAGCGGGCGAACACCTAACGGTCGTATACAGGTCCAATGGGCTACCCAGTGCTGTAGCCTGCGTCCCCGGTACCAAAACGATGTAACATAAAGTGTCTTCACAGCTGACAGAAGTAGACAAGTCACAGAGTAAACAATCCCCGGAGAGCAGAGGCACCGGTAGAGATACCCTGCCTCAGATCGGTTTAACACTGCAGGCACCCGATGGCATGAACCGCCACGGGCCAGAAACAGCAAACTGCGCCTATGTTCGCAGTCGGCTACTGTCGCCCACCACCTGGGTGGAAAAGGCGCAACGCACAAACCCACTCACCACCACGGCAATGCCCAAGAGCAAAGGGTCACCCGCAACGGCTCCTCCGAACGGGACCTGGACCAGCCAGGATTACAAATCAGAGAGTGCTCACAACGATGCCCTCAAGGAAAGCGAGTCAGCAGTCCCCTGCGAACTGCTAGACAAGACGAGGCAGCCCCACCGTCGCTCAGACAAAATGTTCACTCGCTCAGACCGCTTCCCAGGGAGCAGCAGCGACACTGTGCAGACAAAAAGGACAGGGAGGTCACAGACACATCAGCTGTCTTTGGGCCTGTCTGACACTAAGAGTAACGGCAAGAGCCCTGAGCTCCGGCAACTCGAGCAAAATGAGCTCACCTCGCCCACAGACCCACTAGCATGGGGCGCTGTGCTGCCACTAGATGACCCGGATCTCATCCGGCCGTGCTGGAACTAGACTGTCCTCGTGTACCTGTACTGATATACCTGTACTGATCATGTAAATGTACCACACAAAAAGAAACGCAACTGTAATCCCACCAACAAATGTACCAAGATGTAAATGTAAAACCCATGTGATGAACTCGAATGCAACTTGCATGTAATGGGCCATTAGCATGATCTCTGTGTGGGGGGGGGAGAATGAAGTAGCCATGGACTCACAACCAGAAACCACGGGGACCTCCATTGGCAACAAATCTCACTACCAACCCACCCAAGCTAGAAGTGACCCTCCAATGGTCAACCAGGAGGAGCAAAGCCCAGGTCACCGTCAATGTACAAGTCAATTTGCATTGAAGACTTGGGGGGAAGTGATGTCATGTATGTAGACCATGTATACTAACTGTATAGTCACATAAAGTGTGCCACCAGAGGGCACTGCGGTGGGAGACCTGAGGGTCACCTGCATAGGCGTGCAGGGCCCAGTATAAAATGCTGCCCACCATGCTTGTGCCTCACTCTGGAGTTACAATAAATGGGACTAAGGTCACAACAGCTCAAGTACAAAACTAGACCTCGTGGAGTCATTCATAAGAGTATTAAAGACTTAGCAGTTACATTTTCAGTTTTCCAATCTGCTGGGATCTCCCCAGAATCCAGGAAATTTTGGTAAATTACAACCAATGCATCCACAATCCCTGACGTTATTTCTCTTAAGACCCGAGGGTGCAAGCCATCAGGTCCAGGGGATTATTCCGCCTTTAGTCCCATTATCTTACTGAGTACCACCTCCTTAGTGATTGTGTTAAGTTCCTCCCCCACTATAGCCCCATTACTATCCACTGTTGGGATATTTTTAGTGTCCTCTACCGTAGAGACGAATAAAAATTTTGTTCAGAGTTTCTGCCATCTCCATGTTCTCCATCACTAATTCCCCGGTCTCGTACTCCAAGAGACCAACATTTACTTTAGCCACTCTTTCCCTTTTTATATACCTGTCGAAACTCTTGCTATCTGTTTTTATATTTCATGCAAGTTTACATAGAAATATAGAAACATAGAAAATAGGTGCAGGAATAGGCCATTCGGCCCTTCGAGCTTGCACCACCATTCAATATGATCTCTTTAGCCGTAAGGGCCACATCTATCTCCCTTTTGAATATATCTGATGAACTGGCCTCAACAACTTTCTGTGGTAGAGAATTCCACAGGTTCACAATTCTCTGAGTGAAGAGGTTTCTCTTCATCTTGGTCCCAAATGGCTTACCCCTTATCCTTAGACTGTGACCCCTGGTTCTGGACTTCCCCAACATCGGGAAAATTCTTCCTGCATCTAACCTGTCCAATCACGTCAGAATTTTATATGTTTCTATGAAATTCCCTCTCATTTTTCTAACTTCCAGTGAATATAAGCCTAGTCGATCCAGTCTTTCTTCATATGCAAGTCCTGCCATCCCGGGAATCAGTCTGGTGAACCATCGCTGCACTCCCTCAATAGCAAGAACATCCTTCCTCAGATTAGGAGACCAAAACTGTACACAATATTCAAGGTGTGGCCTCACCAAGGCCCAGTACAACTGCAGAAATACCTCCCTGCTCCTATACTCAAATCCTCTCGCTATGAAGGCCAACATGCTATTTGCCCTCTTCACTGCCTGCTGTACCTGCATGCCAACTTTCAATGACTGATGTATCATGACACCCAGGTCTTGTTGCACCTCCCCTTTTCCTAATCTGTCACTATTCAGATAATATTCTGCCTTCCTGTTTTTGCCATCAAAGTGGATAACCTCACATTTATCCACATTATACTGCATCTGCCATGCATTTGCCCACTCACCTAACCTGTCCAAGTCACCCGGCAGCCACTTAGCATCCTCCTCACAGCTCACACTGCCACCCAGCTTAGTGTCATCTGAAAATTTGGAGATATTACATTCAATTCCTTCGTCTAAATCATTAATGTATATTGTAAATAGCTGGGGTCCTTGCAGTAACCCACTAGTCATTGTCTGCCATTCTGGGGATGCATCAAACAGCAAATTAGGGATGCGGCAATAAAGGTACAACAGTTATCATGGGTGGCTTTAATCTACATTTGGATTGGGCTAACCAAACTGGTAGCAATGCGGTGGAGGAGGGTTTCCTGGAGTGTATAAGGGATGGTTTTCTAGACCAATATGTCGAGTAACCAACTAGAGGACTGACCATCCTAGACTGGGTGATGTGTAATGAGAGAGGATTAATTAGCAATCTTGTTGTGTGAGGCCCCTTGGGGGAAGAGTGACCATAATATGGTAGAATTCTTCATTAAGATGGAGAGTGACACAGTTAATTCAGAGACTAGAGTCCTGAACTTAAAGAAAGGTAACTTCAACGGTATGAGACGTGAATTGGCTAGGATAGACTAGCGAATGATACTTAAAGGGTTGATGGTGGATAGCCAATGGCAGACATTTAAAGATCACATGGATGAACTTCAATAATTGTACATCCCAGTTTGGCGTCAAAATAAAATGGGAAAAGTGGCTCAACCGTGGCTTACAAGGGAAATTAGGGATAGTGTTAAATCCAAGGAAGAGGCATATAAATTGGCCAGAAAAAGCAGCAAACCAGAGGACTGGGAGAAATTTAGAATTCAGCAGAGGAGGACAAAGGGTTTAACTCGGAGGGGGAAAATAGAATATGAGAGTAAGCTTGCAGGGAACATAAAAACTGACTGCAAAAGCTTCTATAGATATGTGAAGAGAAAAAGATTAGTGAAGACAATTGTAGGCCCCTTGCAGTCAGAATCAGGTGAATTTATAATGGGGAACAAAGAAATGGCAGATCAATTGAACAAATATTTTGGTTGTGTCTTCACGAAGAAAGATACAAATAACCTTCCGGAAAGACTAAGCGACCAAGAACCTAGCGAGAAGGCAGAACTAATGGAAATCTTATTAGTCAGCAAATTGTGTTAGGGAAATTGATGGGATTGAAGGCCAATAAATCCCCAGGGCCTGATAGTCTGCATTCACAAGTACTTAAGGAAGTGGCCCTAGAAATAGTGGATGCATTGTTGGTCATTTTCCAACATTCTATAGACTCTGGATCAGTTCCTATAGACTGGAAGGTAGCTAATGTAACACCACTTTTTAAAAAAAGGAGGGAGAGAGAAAACAGGGAATTATGCACTGGTTAGCCTGACATCGGTAGTGGGGAAAATGTTGGAATCAATTATTAAAAATGTAATAGCAGCGCATTTGGAAAGCAGTGACAGGATCGGTCTAAGTCAGCATGGATTTATGAAAGGGAAATCATGCTTGACAAATCTTCTAGAATTTTTTGAGGATGTAACTAGTAGAGTGGACAAGGGAGAACCAGTGGATGTGGTGTACTTGGACTTTCAAAAGGCTTTTGACAAGGTCCTACACAAGAGATTAGTGTGCAAAATTAAAGCACATGGTATTGGGGGTAATGTACTGACGTGGATAGAGAACTGGTTGGCAGACAGGAGGCAAAGAGTAGGAATGAACGGGTCCTTTTCAGAATGGCAGGCAGTGACTAGTGGGGTACCGCAAGGTTCAGTGCTGGGACCCCAGCTATTTACAATATACATTAATGATTTGGATGAAGGAATTGAATGCAATATCTCCAAGTTTGCAGATGACACTAAGCTGGGTGGCAATGTGAGTTGTGAGGAGGATGCTAAGAGGCTGCAGGGTGACTTGGACAGGTTAGGTTAGTGGGCAAATACATGGCAGATGTGGTATAATGTAGATAAATGTGAGATTATCCACTTTGGTGGTAAAAACAGGAAGGCATATTATTATCTGAATGGTGACAGATTAGTAAAAGGGGAGGTGCAACGAGACCTGGGTGTCATGGTACATTAGTCATTGAAATTTGGCATACAGGTACAGCAGGCGGTGAAGGTGGCAAATGGCATCTTGGCCTTCATAGCGAGAGGATTTGAGTATAGGAGCAGGGAGGTCTTATTGCAGTTGTACAGGGTTTTGGTGAGGCCACAGCTTGAAAATTGTGTTCAGTTTTGATCTCTTAATCTGAGGAAGGACATTCTTGCTATTGAGGGAGTGCAGCGAAGGTTCACCAGACTGATTCTCAGGATGGCAGGACTGACATATGAAGAAAGACTGGATCGACTAGGCTTATATTCAATGGAATTTAGAAGAATGAGAGGGGATCTCATAGAAACATATAAAATTCTGACGGGATTGGACAGGTTAGATGCAGGAAGAATATTCCCGATGTTGGGGAAGTCCAGAACCAGGGGTCACAATCTAAGGATAAGGGGTAAGCCATTTAGGACCGAGATGAGGAGAAACTTCTTCACTCAGAGAATTGTGAGCATGTGGAATTCTCTACCACAGAAAGTTGTTGAGGTCAGTTTGTTTGATATAGTCAAAAGGGAGTTAGATGCGGGCCTTACGGCTAAAGGGATCAAAGGGTATGGAGAGAAAGCAGGAATGGGATAATGAAGTTCCATGATTAGCCATGATCATATTGAATGGTGGTACAGGCTCGAAGGGCCAAATGGCTTACTGCTGCACCTATTTTCTATGTTTCTGTTTCTGAAAAGGACCCATTTATTCCTACTCTTTGCTTCCTGTCTGCCAACCAATTCTCTATTACTTTCATAGTCTATCTTCCCTTTCTTCATCATTTTTTGTTGGCTTTTAAAAGCTTCCCAATCTTCTGTCCTCCCACTTGTTTTGCCCACTTTATATGCCCTTATTTTTAATTGGATACCATCCTTTATTTCTTTAGTTAGTCACGGATGGCTATCTTTTCTTTTATACCCTTTCCTCCTCATTGGAATATATTTTTCTTGAGAGTTATAAAATATCTCCTTAAATGTACACCACTGTTCATCAACGATCTTACATTTTAATCTATTTTCGCAGTCCACTTTAGCCAACTCTGCCCTCATACCTTTGAAGTTTCCTTTATTTAAGCTTAATACGCTGGTTTAAGATCCAACTTTCTCGTCCTCCATCTGAATTTGAAATTCAACCATGCTATGGTCACTTATTCCAAGGGGATCCTGACTAGGTGATTGTTTATTAATTCTGTCTCATTACACAGGACCAGATCTAAGATAGCCTCCCCCCGGTTGGTTCCGTTACATACTGCTCAAGGAAGCCTTAAGCACTATGAATTCTTCCTCAAGGCTACCCAAACCAATTTGATTTGTCCAATCAAAATGGAGGTTAAAATCACCCATGATTCTTGCTCTTCCCTTTTAACAAGCCCCCACAATTTCTTGGTTTATACTCCGACCAACAGAGTTGCGACTGTTAGGGGGCCTATAGACTACGCCCACGAGTGACTTTTTTCCCCTTGTTATCCTTATCTCCAGCCAAACTGTTTCAACATCCTGCAGAACACCAAAGGGCAAAAAACGTTAGTGGGAGTTGTGTACAGACCTCCAAACAGTAGTAGTGATGTTGGGGAGGGCATCAAACAGGAAATTAGGGGTGCATGCAATAAGGGTGCAGCAGTTATAATGGGTGACTTTAATATGTACATAGATTGAGCTAACCAAACTGGAAGCAACACAGTGGAGGAGGATTTCCTGGAGTGCATAAGGGATGGTTTTCGAGACCAATATGTCGAGGAACCAACTAGGGGGGAGGCCATCTTAGACTGGGTGTTGTGTAATGAGAGAGGATTAATTAGCAATCTCGTTGTGCGAGGCCCCTTGGGGAAGAGTGACCATAATATGGTGGAATTCTGCATTAGGATGGAGAATGACACAGTTAATTCAGAGACCATGGTCCAGATCTTAAAGAAGGGTAACTTTGAAGGTATGAGGCGTGAATTGGCTAGGATAGATTGGCGAATGATACTAAAGGGGTTGACTGTGGATGGGAAATGGCAGACATTTAGAGACCGCATGGATGAACTACAACAATTGTACATTCCTGTCTGGCGTAAAAATAAAAAAGGGAAGGTGGCTCAAACGTGGCTATCAAGGGAAATCAGGGATAGTGTTAAAGCCAAGGAAGTGGCATACAAATTGGCCAGAAATAGCAGCGAACCCGGGGACTGGGAGAAATTTAGAACTCAGCAGAGGAGGACAAAGAGTTTGATTAGGGCAGGGAAAATGGAGTACGAGAAGAAGCTTGCAGGGAACATTAAGACGGATTGCAAAAGTTTCTATAGATATGTAAAGAGAAAAAGGTTAGTAAAGACAAATGTAGGTCCCCTGCAGTCAGAATCAGGGGAAGTCATAACTGGGAACAAAGAAATGGCGGACCAAATGAACAAGTACTTTGGTTCGGTATTCACTAAGGAGGACACAAACAACCTTCCGGATATAAAAGGAGTCAGAGGGTCTAGTAAGGAGGAGGAACTGAGGGAAATCCTTATTAGTCGGGAAATTGTGTTGGGGAAATTGATGGGATTGAAGGCCGATAAATCCCCAGGGCCTGATGGACTGCATCCCAGAGTACTTAAGGAGATGGCCTTGGAAATAGCGGATGCACTGACAGTCATTTTCCAACATTCCATTGACTCTGGATCAGTTCCTATTGAGTGGAGGGTAGCCAATGTAACCCCACTTTTTAAAAAAGGAGGGAGAGAGAAAACAGGGAATTATAGACCTGACATCGGTAGTGGGTAAAATGATGGAATCAATTATTAAGGATGTCATAGCAGCGCATTTGGAAAGAGGTGACATGATAGGTCCAAGTCAGCATGGATTTGTGAAAGGGAAATCATGCTTGACAAATCTTCTGGCATTTTTTGAGGATGTTTCCAGTAGAGTGGACAAGGGAGATCCAGTTGATGTGGTATATTTGGACTTTCAGAAGGCTTTCGACAAGGTCCCACACAAGAGATTAATGTGCAAAGTTAAAGCACATGGGATTGGGGGTAATGTGCTGACATGGATTGAGAACTGGTTGTCAGACAGGAAGCAAAGAGTAGGAGTAAATGGGTACTTTTCAGAATAGTAGGCAGTGACTAGTGGGGTACCGCAAGGTTCTGTGCTGGGACCCCAGCTGTTTACACTGTACATTAATGGTTTAGACGAAGGGATTAAATGTAGTATCTCCAAATTTGCGGATGACACTAAGTTGGGTGGCAGTGTGAGCTGCGAGGAGGATGCTATGAGGCTGCAGAGTGACTTGGATAGGTTAGGTGAGTGGGCAAATGCATGGCAGATGAAGTATAATGTGGATAAATGTGAGGTTATCCACTTTGGTGGTAAAAACAGAGAGACAGACTATTATCTGAATGGTGATAGATTAGGAAAAGGGGAGGTGCAACGAGACCTGGGTGTCATGGTACATCAGTCATTGAAGGTTGGCATGCAGGTACAGCAGGTGGTTAAGAAAGCAAATGGCATGTTGGCCTTCATAGCGAGGGGATTTGAGTACAGGGGCAGGGAGGTGTTGCTACAGTTGTACAGGGCCTTGGTGAGGTCACACCTGGAGTATTGTGTACAGTTTTGGTCTCCTAACTTGAGGAAGGACATTCTTGCTATTGAGGGAGTGCAGCGAAGATTCACCAGACTGATTCCCGGGATGGTGGGACTGACCTATCAAGAAAAACTGGATCAACTGGGCTTGTATTCACTGGAGTTCAGAAGAATGAGAGGGGACCTTCTAGAAACGTTTAAAATTCTGACGGGTTTAGACAGGTTAGATGCAGGAAGAATGTTCCCAATGTTGGGGAAGTCCAGAACCAGGGGTCACAGTCTAAGGATAAGGGTAAGCCATTTAGGACCGAGATGAGGAGAAACTTCTTCACCCAGAGAGTGGTGAACCTGTGGAATTCTCTACCACAGAAAGTAGTTGAGGCCAATTCACTAAATATATTCAAAAGGGAGTAAGATGAAGTCCTTACTACTCGGGGGATCAAGGGGTATGGCGAGAAAGCAGGAATGGGGTACTGAAGTTGCATGTTCAGCCATGAACTCATTGAATGGCGGTGCATGCTAGAAGGGCCGAATGGCCTACTCCTGCACCTATTTTCTATGTTTCTATGTTTCTATCATTTGAGCCTATATCGTTTCTCACTATTGCAGTGATTCTATCCTTTATCGACAGAGCTACCCCACCTCCTTTTCCTTTCTGTCTGTCCTTCCGAATTGCCAAGTACCCCTGAATGTATATTTCCCGGTCCTGGTCACCTTGCAACCACGTCTTTGTTGTGGCTACCAGATCATACCGATTTGTAACTATTTGTGCCGGCAGCTCGTCTAATTTGTTACGAATGCTGCGTGCATTCAGATAAAGAGCTTTTAAATGTGTTTACATACCATTTTCTCCTGCTCTGACCCTAGGTTCTGATACACTCTTATGTTTTTCGATTCTGTCCCTTCCTGTCACGCTCTAGTTTTTGTTTCCCCCAATGTTACCCTGCTCTATTGCCTTCACCTTGTGCTTTGAGCTTTTTAGGTTTCTGCTCACTTGAACCGCCCGCACCCTCCTCCCCGCCCGCACCACCACTAATTAGTTTAAAGCTCTCTGCAGCCCGAGTTATTCGGCTCACCAGGACCCTAGTCCCAGCACATTCCAAGTGGAGTCCGTCCCCTATGAACAGCCCCCTCTTAGCCCAGTACTGGTGCCAGTGCCCCAAGAACCAAAACCCCTTTCTCCCACACCAGTTTTTGAGCCACGAGTTTAGCTCTCTGACCTTATTTAACCTATGTAAATTTGCTCGTGGCTCGGGTAGTAATCTAAAGATTATTACCTTTGTGGTTCTGCTTTTTAATTTAGCCCCTGGCTGCTCATAATCCCTTAGCAGAACCTTCTTTTCTGTCCTATCTATGTCGATGGTATCCATGTGGACCACGACGAGGATGTTGCCTGGACTGGAGAATTTTAGCTATGAGGAAAGATTGGATAAGCTCGGGTTATTTTCTTTGGAACAGAGGAGTCTGAGGGGAGACCTTGTTGAGGTGTATAAAGTTATGAGGGGCCTGAGTAGAATGGATATGACCTTAGCAGAGGGGTCAACAACAAGGGGGCATTGATTTAAACTAATTGGTAGGAGGTTTAGAGGGGATTTGAGGGGAAATGTCTTCAACCAGAGAGTGGTGGTGTTCTGGAACTTACTGCCTGAATGTGTAGTAGAGGCAGGAACCCTCACCACATTTAAAAAGTACTTGGATGTGCAGTTGAGAGCTGGAAAGTGGGATTAGGCTGGATAGCTCTTTGTTGGCCGGCGCGGACACGATGGGCCGAAATGGCCTCCTTGCGTGCTGTAAATTTCTTTGATTCTATGAAGTACAACGGTTAAATAGGAATGAATCTGAATCAGAACCTGAAAAGTTTCAAACCCAATAATGCATTCACTTGTGCAGCGGTTTATGCCTCTCTCTAAATAATCTGATGACAAATCCTTTTAAACGCTTGACGAATGAAAGCCAAAGACTTAACTATTCAATTATAATCCGCAGATCAAATTTAAAATATAAAACCTAAATTTCTATGATTCTATAATTCTATGAATACAAGCGTAGTCTATGCAACCTTTCCTCATAATTAAACCCTTTTAGCCCTGGTATCATACATGGGGGTAAATTTGACTTGGAGGTGATCGACCTCAATGGAAATGAAACTGGGGCGAGAAGTATAACGAGCAGCTGATTGGATAGCGCTCATTTTATGCTGTTACCCAAAGTCAACATTATCCCCATGCTCTTTTCTGCAAACACATTTGTCAGAAGTTTTGTTTTCAGAATCATTTATTTCTAAGAAGTAAAATGACAAAAGCTAATAAAAATAGATTTTTCTGTTACATAGGAGTTTCATATTGTAACTAGGAGAGTTATAGAAAGAACGAAAGACACTAGTGAAACCTTCCATAACTATAAGAGTGTCTGAGTCATTTATATCTGGCCCTTGATTGCTATCCAATATAGTCATTCAGTTGGTCACCGTAATTAATTTTAGATCTAGGCATTTTGCAGGCACCCTTGTGCTACAGATTAAAGAAACGCGAAAGACTGCATCATAAAATCATTGCACATATCTATATGCTTTCCACCACAGCAAATAGTCGTTCTCGACCATTAATCTTGGATGTAAATAGTGTGGGTTTGAAATGGAGGACATGACAGATTTCTTACTGCTGTACTATGGAAATGTACTAACTTGTTTCAGGAGCAAAACTGCAGAGAACATGAAAAGAAAAGGTGATCTGTCTGTGGGGCTAATTTATTTTGCACTAGGAGTTTGAATGTACTGTGAATTCAATGCTAATTCTAGAATTAAGTAATAGATTCAGGGATGCCCAATGTGCTTTGTCAGGTAAACTACTGCAGACTTTTTGCTGGTCAATTCAATGCTTGTCTTTTCATTCTGACAGATACACAAACCACTGAAAGTAGTGACGCAGGTTAATAAGAGAAAAGGTAACAAAAAGCGCTGGGGTTCATTCCCAGAGGGATAGAATTGAAAAGCAGAGAAGTTATGTTAAACTCATATGGAACTTTGGTTAGACCACACTTGAAATTCTGTGCACAGTTTTGGTCTCCATATTATAAAAAGGATATAGAGAAGGTGCAAAAAAGATTTATAAGGATGATACCAGAACTGAGAGGTTATACCCATCGGGAAAGATTGAACAGGCTGGGGATCTTTTCTCTCGAAAAGACAAGACTGAGGGATGACCTGAGAGAGGTCTTTAAGATTATGAAAGGGTTTGATAGGATAGATGTGGAGAAGGTGTTTCTACTTGTGGGTGAGACTAAAACTAGGGGCCATAAATATAAGATAGTCCCTAATAAATCCAATAGGGAATTCAGGAGATATATCTGTACCGAGAGAGTGGCTAGAATGTGGAACTCGCTACCACAGGGAGTAGTTGAGGCGAATAGCACAGATGCATTTAAGGGGAAGCTAGATAAACACATGAAGGAGAAAGGTTTATAAGGTTCGGCTGATAGATTAGATGAAGAGGGGTGGGAGGAGATTCATGTGGAGCATATACACTGGCATGGACTTGATGGGCCAAATGGCCCATTTCTGTGCTGTACATTCGATGTAATTCAATGTAATAATGGTATGCCTTTTCTAAATAACCAATAAGACCATAAGAACATAAGAATTAGGAACAGGAGTAGGCCATCTAGCCCCTCGAGCCTGCTCCGCCATTCAATAAGATCATTGCTGATCTGGTCGTGGACTCAGCTCCACTTACCCGCCCTCTCCCTGTAACCCTTAATTCCCTTATTGGTTAAAAATCTATCTATTTTTGACTTGAAAACATTCAATGAGCTAGCCTCAACTGCTTCCTTGGGCAGAGAATTCCACAGATTCACAACCCTCTGGGAGAAGAAATTCTTTCTCAACTCGGTTTTAAATTGGCTCCTCCGTATTTTGAGGCTGTGCCCCCAGTTCTAGTCTCCCCGAGTAGTGGAAACAACCTCTCTGCCTCTATCTTGTCTATCCCTTTCATGATTTTAAATGTTTCGATAAGATCACCCCTCATCCTTCTGAACTCCAACGAGTAAAGACCCAGTCTACTCAATCTATCATCATAAGGTAACCCCCTCATTTCTGGAATCAGCCGAGTGAATCGTCTCTGTACCCCTTCCAAAGCTAGTATATCCTTCCTTAAGTAAGGTGACCAAAACTGCACGCAGTACTCCAGGTGCGGCCTTACCAATACCTTATACAGTTGCAGCAACACCTCCCTGCTTTTGTACTCCATCCCTCTCGCAATGAAGGCCAACATTCCATTCGCCTTCCTGATTAGCTGCTGCACCTGCAAACTAACCTTTTGGGATTCATCATAACCCCAAGTCCCTCTGCACCACAGCATGTTGTAATTTCTCCCCATTCAAATAATATTCCCTTTTACTGTTTTTTTTCCCAAGGTGGATGACCTCACATTTTCCGACATTGTATTCCATCTGCCAAACCTTAGCCCATTCGCTTAACCTATCCAAATCTCCTTGCAGCCTCTCTGAGTCCTCGACACAACCCGCTTTCCCACTAATCTTAGTGTCATCTGCAAATTTTGTTGCACTACACTCTGTCCCCTCTTCTAGGTCATCTATGTATATTGTAAACAGTTGTGGTCCCAGTACTGCTCCCTGTGGCACACCACTAACCCACTGATTTCCAACCGGAAAAGGATCCATTTATCCCGACTCTCTGCTTTCTGTTCGCCAGCCAATTCTCTATCCATGCTAATACATTTCCTCTGACTCCGCATACCTTTATCTTCTGCAGTAACTTTTGTGTGGCAGCTTATCGAATGCCTTTTGGAAATCTAAATACACCACATCCATCGGTACACCTCTATCCACCATGCTCGTTGTATCCTCAAAGAATTCCAGTAAGATTTCCCTTTCATGAATCCGTGCTGCGTCTGCTTGATTGCACTATTCCTATCTAGATGTCCCGCTATTTCTTCCTTAATGATAGTTTCAAGCATTTTCCCCACTACAGATGTTAAACTAACCGGCCTATAGTTACCTGCCTTTTGTCTGCCCCCTTTTTTAAACAGAGGCGTTACATTAGCTGCTTTCCAATCCGCTGGTACCTCCCCAGAGTCCAGAGAATTTTGGTAGATTATAACGAATGCATCTGCTATAACTTCCGCCATCTCTTTTAATACCCTGGGATGCATTTCATCAGGACCAGGGGACTTGTCTACATTCAGTCCCATTAGCCTGTCCAGCACTACCCCACTAGTGATAGTGATTGTCTCAAGGTCCTCCCTTCCCACATTCCTGTGGCCTGCAAATTTTGGCATGGTTTTTGTGTCTTCCACTGTGAAGACGGAAGCAAAATAATTGTTTAAGGTGTCAGCCATTTCCACATTTCCCATTATTAAATCCCCCTTTTCATTTTCTTTAGGGACCAACATTTACTTTAGTCACTCTTTTCTGTTTTATATATCTGTAAAAGCTTTTACTATCTGCTTTTATGTTTTGCGCAAGTTTACCATCGTAATCTAGCTTCCCTTTCTTTATTGCTTTTTTAGTCATTCTTTGCTGTTGCTTAAAATTTTCCCAATCCTCTAGTTTCCCACTAACCTTGGCCACCTTATACACATTGGTCTTTGATTTGATACTTTCCTTTATTTCCTTGGTTATCCACGGCTGGTTTATCCCTTCTCTTGCCGCCCTTCTTTTTCACTGGAATATATTTTTGTTGCGCACTATGAAAGAGTTCCTTAAAAGTCCTCCACTATTCCTCAATTGTGCCACTGTTTAGTCCTTGTTTCCAGTCTACTTTAGCCAACTCTGCCCTCATCCCACTGTAGTCCCCTTCGTTTAAGCATAGTACGCTCGTTTCTGACACAACTTCCTCATCCTCAATCTGAATTACAAATTCAACCATATTGTGATCACTCATTCCGAGAGGATCTTTTACGAGGAGATCGTTTATTTTTCCTGTCTCATTACACAGGACCAGATCCAAGATGGCTTGCTCCCTTGTAGGTTCTGTTACATACTGTTCTAAGAAACAATCCCGTATGCATTCTATGAATTCCTCCTCCAGGCTATCCCGCGCAATTTGATTTGACCAATCGTTATGTCGGTTAAAATCCCCCATGACTACTGCTGTTCCTTTTTCACATGCCTCCATTATTCCCTTGAATATTGCCCGCCCCACCGTGAAGTTATTATTTGGGGGCCTATAAACTACGCCAACCAGCGACTTTTTCCCCTTACTATTTCTAATCTCCACCCACAATGATTCAATATTTTGTTCATTGGAGCCAATATCATCCCTCACAACTGCCCTGATATCATCTTTTATTAACAGAGCTACCCCACCTCCTTTCCCTTCTTGCCTATCTTTCTGAATCGTCAGATACCCCTGTGTGTTTAATTCCCAGTCTTGGCCACCTTGCAACCATGTTTCTGTAATGGCCACCAAATCATACCCATTTGTAATGATTTGTGCCATAATATCATTTACTTTATTTCGAATGCTGCATGCATTTAGGTAGAGTGTTTTCATCCTAGTTTTTAAACCATGATTTTTAGTTTTGACCCCTCTTGCAGCCCTTTTATATTCAGATATATTCAATATATAAGATATTGGGTTGCCTCAGTGTCATCAACTAAAAACCCATAAATGTGCCCTCCTTTTTAAAGGGTCACAGCTAATAAGAACTAAACCATTAGGAATAAGGAAACCTATAAAGCAAAATAATAGCAATGCTGCTGACATCGAGGAAACACTCCAGAGCCTAGCATGCCCGCCGCTCGTGGAACGATTATTACACCCCGGAATCGCGTGTCATCAGGTTATCAATGCTGGTTACAATAATTTGACCAAAATATAATAGGCCAGATTTTCCACATTTTTTGCATGCATAACGCTCACTTAACGTCCATTTTAACACTGAAATGACATATAATGCCCAGATATCGCCCATTTAGCCACAAAATGGAAACTGACGCCCATTTTTTGAACACTTATCACCGAGCATTACTTTCCCCATGTGTGTAATGCCATGAAAAAATAATACCGCCCATCCACTTTTTTTGGGCGAAATCATCAGAATTGGCGAAACCAACGCTCATAATATCTCTAGCATTACTTTCTGCACGTAATTAACGCCAAGATTCAATAATACCGACCGCCCACTTCATTTTGTCGTAAAGATCACATTTGCCGAAACTAACGCCCAGGAGATCGCCTGGTGTCACTTTCACCACCTCGCACACATCTCGCCCATAATATCGCTCGCCCAGAAAACCGCCGGAAAAAAGTGGAACTAACCAGATCTACTCACAGCGTTATGGACACCATGTTCTAAATCACATGTAGCATCATTTAAAAGGCTGCTCTGCTTCAACCTCGGGGGAGTTTGGATGTACTCTGGAGGTCTTTGGAGGTGATGTGAACATCTGAACAAACATCTTTACCATACTGTGAATGATTGGAATTTAATAGGTGTCTTTGTCGGGACATTCATTCTTTGTGACCAATCGGTGGAAAACAGAGAGCTATTGGAATAGGGCCTGTCCTTTCTCACCCTCTCTTGATGACTAATTACATGCTGCAGACTCAAGGTGGCAGAAGGTATGCCCCACAGCATTATGTGTCCAATGTAAGATGTGCCAGACTGATGAGGAGGACCAGACGTTACACCCCCCTCAAGTACAAGGAGAAGCAGTCTTACCTCAACTTGCCCGACACCACCTGCCTTCAGAGACTGCGGTTCCACAAAGAGGTTATCACTGAGGTATGCCAGCTCATAAGAGGAGATCTGCAGCCTGCCAGCACCATCAGAACTGCACTGTCCGTCGAGGTCAAAGTCACGGCGGCACTGTCGTTCTACGTGTTGGGTTCTTTTCAGGCCTCAGCTGGTGACATTTGCGGTCTGTCTCAGCATGCCACACATTGCTGCATTAGACAGGTCACTGAAGCCCTGTACGCATGCAGGAGGGACTTTATCAGCTTCCCTATGACCAGGGAGGCTCAGACTGAGAGGGCTTTAGGATTCTACTGAATTGCTAACTTCCCCAAGGTGCAGGGAGCAATAGACTGTACGCACATCACGCTGCGAGCAACTTTTCAGGATGCAGCGGTTTTCAGGAACCACAAGGAATTCCACTCCCTGAATGTGCAACTCGTGTCGACCACCAGCAAATTATTATGGCACTGAATGCTAAATTTCTGGGCAGGATGCTCACATCCTGCATGAGAGCACTGTATCTGACTTGTTTAACAATCAGCCACAAGATCAGTGCTGGATGCTTGGTGACAAAGGATATGGCCTCGCCAACTGTCTGGTGATCCCCTGCGTGATACCCACACCGAAGCTGAGAAGCGATACAACGAGAGCTACAGAGCCACTCGCAATATTGTGGATGTTATATATGTAAACCTTGTGTAACCACCAGAGGGCTCATTCCCTAGAGTCCCAAAGGATCCCACAATCCTTTGGGAGCACCTGTACTTAAGGAGGCCTCACAGGCTGGAGAGGCACTCTGGAGACCTGTAATAAAAGACTAAGGTCGCACTTTACTTTGAGCTCACAGTATCTGGTCAGAATCTTTATTCTGACACAACAACTGGCGACGAGATACAGATGACGAACCGAATGATGCAGAGAACAGTAGGCATCCCGGAGACATTTTCGGAGGGAGATGGTTGGGAAACCTTCGTGGAGCAACTCGACCAATACTTCGTGGCCAACGAGCTGGAAGGAGAAGCGAACGCTGCCAAATGAAGAGTGATTCTCCTCACCATTTGCGGGGCACCAACGTATGGCCTCATGAAAAATCTGCTTGCTCCAGCGAAACCCACAGAGAAATCGTACGATGATTTGTGCACACTGGTCCAGGAACATCTGAACCCGAAGGAAAGCGTTCTGATGGCGAGGTACCGGTTCTACATGTTCAAAAGGTCTGAAGGCCAGGAAGTGGCGAGCTATGTCGCCGAGCTAAGACGCCTTGCAGGACATTGCGAATTTGAAGGACATTTGGACTTCTTTTACTTGGCATTGGCCATGAAGTGATACTTCGCAAACTTTTGACTGTAGATACCCCAACCTTGAGTAAAGCCGTAGCGATAGCCCAGGCTTTCATTGCCATCAGTGACAATACCAAGCAAAATTCTCAGCACACGAGTGCTGCTACTAGTACTGTGAACAAAGTAATGTTGTTTTCGAATCGCAACATTAAGGGCAGGCCTCACATGCCTGCAGCTACAGGTGACTCAGAGTCCACCATCAAGGGTGATGAATGCAAAGCCATTAACACCTTGTTGACGCTGCGGGGGTGATCATCGTTTCCATTCATGCCGCTTCAAAGGATGCGTTTGCAAGGGCTGTGGAACAATGGGACATCTCCAATGTATGTGCAGGCAAGTTGCAAACCCTGCTAATCCTGCAAACCACCATGTTACAGAGGAGGACAGATCCACGGCGGATCACGATGAACCAGAGCCTCAGATCGAGGAGGCAGACGTGTATGGGATGCACACATTTACCACAAAATGACACCCGATAATGCTGATGGTTGAATTAAATGGACTCCCGGTGTCAATGGAACAGGACACGGGTGCGAGCCAGTCCGTTATGAGCAAAAAGACTTTCGATAAATTGTGGTGCAGCCAGGCCTCAAGGCCAGTCCTGACTCCCATTCGCACTAAACTGAGAACTTATACAAAGGAACTGATCCCGTAATTGGCAGAGCTACTGTAAAGGTCTCCGACGATGGAGCGGTGCACAAGCTACCACTCTGGGTGGTACCGGGCGATGGCCACACTGCTCATCAGGATCTGGCTGGGAAAGATACGGTGGAACTGGGACGACGTCCGAGCGCTTTCGTCCATCGATGACACTTCATGTGCCCAGGTCCTAAACAAATTCCCCTCGCTGTTCGAACCAGGCATCGAGAAATTCCAAGGAGCAAAAGTGCAGATCCACCTAAGTCCGGGGGCATGACCCATCCATCACAAGGCGAGAGCAATACCGTACATGATGAGAGAGAGGGTGGTGATCGAGCTGGACCGGCTGCAACGAGAGGGCATCATTTCGCCGATCGAATTCAACGAGTGGGCCAGTCCAATTGTTCCAGTCCTCAAGGGAGATGGCACCGTCAGAATTTGTGGTGATTACAAATTAACTATCAATCGTTTCTCCCCGCAGGATCAATGCCCACTACCAAAGGCAGACGCTGGCGGGAGGAAAGACGTTCACGAAGCTGGACTTGACCTCGGCCTACATGATGCAGGAACTGGAGGAATCATCGAAGGGTCTCACCTGCATCAACACGCACAAAGGCCTCTTCATTTACAACAGATGCCCATTTGGGATTCGGTCAGCCGTGGTGATATTCCAGAGAAACATGGAAAGCTTACTGAAGTCAGTCCCGCGCACCGTGGTCTTCCAGGGCGACATTTTGGTTACAGGTCGGGACACAGTCGAGCATCTGCAGAACCTGGAGGAGGTTCTTAGTCGGCTCAACCGCGTGGGGGCTCAGGTTACCTGGCTCCTGAAGTGGAGTTCCTGGGGAGAAGAATTGTGACAGGTGACATCAGGCCCACAGATTCGAAGACGGAGGCAATCAAGAACGCACTAAGGCCACAGAACGTGATGGAGTTGTGGTCGTTTCTAGGACTCCTGAACTACTTTGATAACTTCTTACCGGGTCTCAGCACACTGTTAGGAACACTGCACGCCTTACTGCATAAAGGAGACAAATGGGTATGGGGCAAAAGCCAAGAAAATGCCTTTGTACAAGCTAGAAAACTGTTATGCTCAAACAAATTGCTTGTGTTGTATGATCCATGTAAGCGTTTGGTACTAGCATGTGATGCGTCGTCATATGGCTTTGGGTGTGTATTGCAACAAGCTAATGAATCTGGGAAATTGCAACCAGTTGCCTATGTATCCAGAAGTCTGTCTAAGGCCGAGAGGGCCTACAGCATGATTGAAAAAGAAGCGTTAGCGTGTGTTTATGGGGTAAAGAAAATGCATCAATATCTGTGAGCTCAAATTTGAACTGGAAACTGACCATAAGCCACTGATATCCCTCTTTTCTGAAATCAAGGGGATAAATACGAATGCATCGGCCCGCATCCAGAGATGGGCGCTCACGTTGTCCGGATACAACTATGCTATCTGCCACAAGCCAGGCACAAAAAATTGTGCCGATGCTCTCAATAGGCTGCCATTGCCCACCACAGGGGTGGAGATGGCACAGCCCACAGATTTAGTCATGGAAATGGAAGTAATAGAGAGTGAGCAATCACTCATTACCGTCCGACAGATTAGAACCTGGACGAGCCAGGACCCTCTACTGTCCTTAGTAAAAGGACAGTGCGCTTCACGGGAGCTGGTCCAGTGTCCCATTAGAAATGCAGGAAGAGATAAAGCCGTACCAGCGGCGCAGAGATGAAATGTCTATACCGGCAGACTGCCTTCTGTGGAGCGATCAGGTAGTGGTACCCAAAAAGGGCAGGGAAACTCTCATTGGTGATCTCCACAGTACACACCCAGGCATTGTAATGATGAAAGCGATAGCCAGATCCCATGTGTGATGGCCCGGTATCGATGCGGACTTAGAGTCCTGCGTTCACAAATGTCACATGTTCCCAGTTAAGCAATGTACCCATGGAGGCGCCACTAAGTTTATGGTCTTGGCCCTCCAAACCGTGGTCTAGGGTCCATGTCGACTATGCAGGCCTGTTCTTGGGTAAAATGTTCCTAGTGGTTGTAGATGCGTACTCCAAATAGATTGAATGTGAGATAATGTTGGCAAGCACGTCCGCTGCCACCACTGAAAACCTGCGGGCCATGTTTGCCACGCACGGCCTGCCTGATGTTCTTGTCAGCAACAATGGGCTCTGTTTCGCTAGTGCCGAGTTCAAAGAGTTCATGACTGACAACGGGATCAAACATGTTACATCTGCCCCATTCAAACCAGCATCTAATGGTCAGGCAGAGAGAGCAGTGCAAACAATCAACCAGAGCTTGAAGAGGGTAACTGAAGGCTCACTGCAGACTCGCATATCCTGAGTTCTACTTGAGTTACCGCACGCAACCCTACTTGCTCACTGGGGATCCCCCCGCTGAACTGCTCATGAAAAGGGCACTTAAGACAAGGCTCTTGTTCGTCCACCCTGATCTACACGAACAGGTAGAGAGCAGGCGGTTTCAGCAAAGTACATATCATGATAGCGCAAATGTGCCACGCGAAATTGAAATCAATGATCCTGTATTTGTGTTGAACTATGGACAAGGTCCCAAGTGGCTTCCTGGCACTGTTTGGGTGTTTCGGGTCAAACTTTCAAATGGACTCATCTACAGGAAACACTTGGACCAAACCAAACTCAGATTCACGGACTATCGAGAGCAACCCACATTAGACCCTACCTCTTTTGACCCCCCCAACACACACATCAGTGGCACCCAACACAGCTGTTGACCACGAAGCAGAACCCATCACCTGCAGCAGTCCAGCAGGACTCACCACACCAGGCAGCCCAGCAAGGCCAGCTGCACAGCAGCCCAGGGAGGGTCCAACAAACGACTCACCAAAACCAGCATTTGCACTGAGACAATCAATCAGGGAAAGAAAGGCCTCAGATCAACTCACCTTGTAAATAGTTACATTATTGACTTTGGGGGTCGGGGGGGTGGGGGGTGGGGGAGGAGTGTTGTTATATATATAAACCTATAAATAGCTTGTGTAACCACCAGAGGGCTCATCCCTTAGAGTCCCAAGGGATCCCACAATCCTTTGGGAACACTTGTACTTAAGGGGGCCTCACAGGCTGGAGAGGCACTCTGGAGACCTGTAATAAAAGACTAAGGTCACACTTTACTTTGAGCTCACAGTATCTGGTCAGCCTTTTTATTTTTACACAACTGTGGAGAAAACAATTGGAGTGCTTAAGCAGCGCTTTAGATGCCTGGACCACTCAGGAGGCGAGCTCCAATACCACCCTGAGCAGGTAGCTCAATTCATGGTAGTGTGCTCCATGCTGCACAACTTGGCTATCAGGAGGGGACAAGAAATGCCTGAAGAGTCTGACAGTCCACCTCATCACATAGAGGAAGAGGTGGACGAGGAGGCAGATGCTGACATTGGCCCAGGCAATCAGGCTGACGCTGAAGCCATGCCCCCGCCCCCCTGTAGACCGCATGAAAGGGCCCGTGGTGGCATCATAGCTGCAAGACTATTACGCCAGAAGCTCATAAATGAGCGCTTTGCCTGAAAGAACTTTGGCATTATTTGCAAGGCTGAGACACTGCTGGGTGTGCAGTTCATACATCAATGGTGGGCATCACCTTGGTGACAGTTAAAGTTTAAGTTGATTGAAGTTAAGTGTAATTATACTCTTTGATGTTAAGAAATCACCAGCATGTAAAGGTGCAGCTATCTGAGCCAATGCACTACAAGGTTTTGTTAAATAACATTTAAACCGAACATTTGTCTGAAATCGTAAGTATTTCTGTACAAACCAACCCTCCCCCCCCCCGCCCCCCAGCTTCTCCTCCCCACCTCTACCCCTTCCCCTTCCCCTCCTGACTCCATGCGGTCTGGCCGAGGAGCTCCTCAGGCGATGCTTCATTGGGGGGGGGATGACGGCCGAACCGCTGCTTGGACGGATATGGTAGAGGATGGGCCTGAGGGGGGAACGTGCTCCGAGCCAGAAGCAAGATGTTGCTGCTGTCTCTTGTGTCGTTGGCAATGGGGGTGCGGCACCTTGGGGTGTAGTGCCACACTCCGGGACCACTGGGAGCCCTCTGCCACCAGTGTTCCTGGTTACCAGCTCCAGGGCCTCCTCCATCCCTTCCATGTTACATATTATTTGTTGGACAAAAACTCGGTGCCAACTATGTTCTTGGTGCTTAGTAGGTTTTTTGCTGCTGGTGAATCTCCCTCGAGCCTCCCACAACAGCCAGACAAGCACACACCACAGCCACACACACTTTCAGTCCCTCTCAGCTCCCTCTCTCTCTGTCTCCTCTTCTGTGCATGTCATGATGACCCTTGACCTTCTGAAACGCGGGAATCGAGCGTTGCCATGCCGTTGCTAAGGACGGCGATACTTTACGGCAGAAGGTCAGAGAGATTTAACGCCCATTTCATATCGCTTGCGGTAATGCCCATTTTCAAAAATGGGGATTAGGGGCTTTGAGAATGAGCGACAAGCTGGCCATCTGAAAACCCATTTTTACCGCCCATGCCGGAAATACCGCCTATTTTTGGGCAATCTGCACAAAAGTGTAAAATCTAGCCCCATATCTTTACAAATGACATTGATAGGGCTAAATGCCCAGACTTGTAGAGTTAAAGAGGTAATGAGAAGGGATTATATCATAGCACCCTGATCATGCCAGTCAGCCAGTGACTGATTAAATGCCTTCCTGTGGTTCTTGTATTGGACTGTCTAGTCACCTAAGGACTCATTTTTAGAGTGGAAGCAAGTCTTCCTCGATTCCGAGGGACTGCCTATGATGATGATGATGCTGATGAAATGCCTTCAGGTAGACACAGTAAGAAAGAAAAAGACTTTCATTTATATAGTCCCTTTCATGACCACCGGACATCTCAAAGCACTTTACAGCCAATGAAGTGCTTTTGAAGTGTACTCACTGTTGTAATGTCGGAAACGCGGCAGCCAATTTGTGCACAGCAAGCTCCCACAGACAGCAATGTGATAATAACCAGATCATTTGTTTTTTGTTGCTATTGGCCAGGACACCAGGGATAACTCCCCCGCTCTTCTTCAAAATAGTGCCATGGGACCTTTTATGTTCATCTGAGAGAACAGAACAGGACCTCAATTTAACGGCCCTTCCATAAGATGGCACTTTCGACAGTGCAACACTCCCTCAGCACTGCAGTGTCTGCCTAGATTTATGTACTCAAGTCACAGGAGTGGGACTTGAACCCACACCCTTCTGTCTCAGAGGTGTGTGCTACCCATTGA
Organism: Pristiophorus japonicus; assembly: GCF_044704955.1. Taxonomy (NCBI): domain Eukaryota; kingdom Metazoa; phylum Chordata; class Chondrichthyes; family Pristiophoridae; genus Pristiophorus; species Pristiophorus japonicus. Next base: position 32,374,990 of record NC_091985.1, read on the forward strand.
GCCACAGCTGACACGCTAGATTAATACCAGATTGCAGATACAAATCTCTCATCCACACTCTTTTCAGTGACTTTCGTTCTCCCTCCTTCACTGAAGCCATTGATTTTTTTCTGGGGGCGCTGACAGCCCACTGAAGCCTGCGCTTCATGTGGGGACATGGACAGTTCAGGGGCGATGTCAGGAAGCACTTCTTCAGGCAAAGGGTAGTGGAAATCTGGAACTCTCTCCAACAAAAAGCCATTGAGGCCCAGTCGATTGAAAATGTCAAAACTGGGATAGATGGATTTCTGTTAGACCAGGGTATTAAGGGTTAAGGAACGAAGGCAAGTAGATGGAGTTAAGATGCAGGTCAGCCATGATCTCATTGAATGGTGGATCAGGCTCGAGGGACCGAGTGACCTACTCCTGTTCCGAACGTTCTTATGTTGTCAGGCTATTCTATCACATTGGAAGCATTGCAACCTAGCCCAAGACTATCCACTTTCCAGGAATCTACCTGCAACCTTAACTCTGTTTCTCTTTCTACAGATGCTGCCTGACCAGCTGAGTGTTCCAAGCATTCTCTGTTTTGAAATCAAACCTCGGGTCTTGCTTGTCTGTGTGGCTCAGCTTCACACTGGCTAAACCCACTGGGCCATCAGAGGGGCAGCAGTCTGATGTGCTCTCCTGGAGTTTCCATCTAAGGGACAAGTTCGGGAGTTGTTTGCCTGGAACGTCCTCGGAGATGCTACCTCGCGTAAATGACATTTCTGGCAAAGTTACGGCGGCTTGGAGCGGGAGCGGCCTCCAGAAAATTGTGGGCCCACTTGACCTTTTTAAAACCGCACAACCGAACTAAACGGCAACTTTAATGCATCTGCCTATCGTGGCTATCACTGCCCCACCACCAGAATATTCCCACAATATATTGGCTAAAGCAAACATGTACAAGGTAACCGTGAGCTAAGCTAATTGAATCCCATGAGCGAAACATCTGTGATTATTTGTGTGTGTGAAAGAGTGTGTGTGTGTGAGAGAGAGAGTGTGAGAGGTGAGTGTGTGCGTGTGAGTGCGTGAGTGAGGTGCATGCGTGCGAGTGAGTGCGTGCGAGTGGTGAGAGGTGAGTGTGTGAGAGAGGTGCGAGAGTGTGCGAGCGTGTGTGTGAGCATGTGTGTGTGCTTGTGAGGGTGTGCGTAACTCTGACAGTTACACAGTACAGCTGTGCCTTCATTAGGCTCTGGTCCCTGGGTTTTAACTAGCTTCAGGGAGGACTTAAGCCCATTCACATTACAATCATTTCACCTTTGGCAAGGTGTCAGGAAAATGAATGTGTGCAACACCTCAGCAGTCACCTCACATCAGGTGGTTCGCGCATCAGAGCGCTCAAACTGAGTCTATTCACGGAACACCATTAGGGATTGACGCACCTGATACTAATGTGGGTACCGTGGGAACGTCGAAATGCAGCAAGTGTTAGTGAGCACGAAATAATCCCGAGACGGGAATGCCACAGCTTGCTAATAGCACTCCTGCGCTCGCTGATCCACATTGGCTCCCGGTTAAGCAATGCCTCGATTTCAAAATTCTCATCCTTGCTTTCAAATCCCTCCATGGCCTCGTCCCTCCTTATCTCTGTGATTTCTTCCAGCCTCACAAGATGCCTGCTCTCCTCAAATTGTGCCCTCTTAAGCATCCCTGATTATAATCACTCAACCATTGGTGGCCATGCCTTCAGCTGCCAAGGCCCTAATCTCTCGAACTCCCTCCCTAAACTTCTCCACCTCTGTACCTCTATTTCCTCGACGCTCCTTAAAACCTACCTCTTTGACCAAGCTTTTGGTCATCTGCCATAAATTCTTCTTATCTGGCTCGGTGTCAAATGAATTTTTTTGTCTTATAATGCTCCTGTGAAGCGACTTGGGACGTTTTTCTACAAGTTGTTGTTGTAGTAATATTGCTAATACTTGATTAGATTATGGAGTCCCCTCTTACCTTTCCTGAATATTAAAAAGCTTAGGCGGGGGCATTGGGCGAAAGATCAAAACGTGTGCAAAGCAGCTCACCTGATGGCTCAGTTTAGTAAACGGCACTGCCTGAAGTGGGGCTGAAATATACAGACCAAAAAGGTTGCAGTATCCCTTCTTGGTCTGATTTCAATTTGGACAGTGATGAAGGTGCTACAGCTGACTCGTATTTCTAGAGTGGCGAGGTGGGTAGATGGAATTCAATCTGCCAAGGTCCTTCCTCCTAATAAAGAAAGAAAGGCTTGCATTTATATAGCACCTTTCATGCTCTCACGACGCCCCAAAGCACTTTATGTCCTATGAAGTACTTTTGAGGTGTAGTCACTATTTGTACTGCAGCCAAATTGTGCACAGCAAGGTCCCACAAACAGCAATGAGATAATGACCAGCTCATCGGTTTTTAGGGATGTTGGTTGAGGGATAAATATTGGCCAGGACACTGGGGATAACTCCCCTGCTCTTCTTTGAAATAGTGCCATGGGATCTTTTACGTCCACCTAAGAAAGCAAGTGGGGCCTGGGTTTAAAAAGTCTCATCGAAGACTGTTTTCTGGAGAATGTGAATGTGTTTATGTATCAGGGAGGCTGCGATTGGGGTGGGTTTTGAGGTCCCCATTGTTGAACGGTCCCCTGTACTTTGTCCAAAACAACTGGAACCGCACTCCAGCATAAGCCAGTTAGTGGTTATCAGCGAATCTCTTTAATCCCTTGGGTCTTGACATTGTAAATTTATGCATGTAGAAGGTGGCTTGGCAAAGTTAATTAGCAAATAAAAGTTGCATACTGTGCAAAATCATACTATGATTGCTCGTGCCCTTTTCAGATACGAGTCCCACAATGTAATCAATGTGGTTCTTTAGCAAGACATTGATTAATAAAATTAAAATGCTTCCAGGCATTCAGTACAAGGCGTAATGTTGAGGATATACAAGTGCGATTGCTATAGCAAGTAAATAATTGATGTTAAATTAATATTAATATTTCATTAAAAAGAACATCTGCAAGAAAGGTATGAGGGTAAGTTAGTAGAACTTATTAAATCTCACTTCCAAATTGCCTTTCAAAGCAAATATTCAACTCACATCCCACCTTAACGACATAACCAGGTCTACCCAGTATCTGCTGTGGTGATGGATGGTCAAAGCTTGAACTGAGACTTTTTGGGAGGGTTCCACAGAGTTTCATTGATCCACCTCATGACCAGCAGCAAATCTCCAAACCCAAGCACGAGAGAGGCACTGTGGGACATTCTTAGTTATTGAAGCATGTGTTAGATGCCGAGTAAAACTCTTGTTAGAATCATAGAATCATACAGCACAGAAAGAGGCCATTCGTTCCATCATGTCTGTGCCGGATCTTTGAAAGAGCTGTCCAATTAGTTCTGCACCCCTGCTCTTTCCCCACAGCCCTGCAATTTCCTCCCCTCATTCGATTTGTCAAATCTGCACTTTAGCCTGACCCTCGGTTATATGAACGGTCGGATGAAGGTTACAGTACTGGTCTAGTAACACAGAGAAAGTCAATTCATAATCCCACCAAGGCACCTTGTGACAATGAATTCAATAAATTTGGTACTTTCCTGAGACAGCGGTAGGAAATCGTTGCTGGGTCACAATCCTGGAACTCCCTCCCTACGCTGTGGGAGCACCTTCACCACACGGACTGCAGCGGTTCAAGGCAGCAGCTCACCACCACCTTCTCTAGGACAACCAAGGAAGGGCAATAAATGCCGGCCTTACCAGCGACGCCCACATCCCGTGAATGAAGAAAAAAAAGAAAATAAGCATAAAAGCTGTTGGATTGTCGTTAAAAACTCAACTGGTTAATGAATAAGGGAAAGGAGCCTGCTGCCCTGACTCAGTCTGGCCTACGTATAACTCTAATCCACACCACTGACCTGTGATGCCCACTGCAATGCCACTCAGTTGTACAATCCATCAGTTTAATGAAGCAGCTCATCATCAACTTTTCAGAGCAACTTGGGGTCAGGCAATAAATGCGGATTTGTCCACATCCCAGAAACAAATAATAATAAAACAAGATCAGCCAATGCTGCACCGGTGCACCATGTTTTTGATTTCCAAATTGAGCTTGTCCTTGTAGTCTGAATGACATTGCCAATTTGCTGGCGATTGGTGCAAAATTGTTGGCAGTTTTATGCGGTGGTGGACTGAAGCCCACTAAGAACTGCTTTAAGCATAATTCACGTAGGACCCAGATAGCCAGCAGAGAAGGGAGGCTTGGTTTTTATTCATTCACGGGATGTGGGTAGCACTGACAAGGCCAACATTTATTGCCCATTCCTAATTGTCCTTGAGAAGGTGGTGGTGAGCCGTCTTTTTGAACCGCTGCAGTCCGTGTGGTTAGGGAGGGATTTCCGGGATTTTGACGATGAAGGAACAACAATATACTTCCCAGTCAGGATGGTGTGTGACTAAGAGGGGAACTTGCAGGTGGTGGGGTACCCATGCGTATGCTGCCCTTGTCCTTCTAGATGGTAGAGGTCACGGGTTTGGGAGATGGGGGAGGGGGAGGAGGGGGGGTGGGTGGGGAGGAGGGTGGGGGGTTAGATTGTCGGTGCGCACGGAGATGTTCCCTCACCACTGACCTCGGATGGAGCACTGCAGGGAGCAGGGACATAAGAGGAGCCAGTCAAACCAGGGAGCAGCACGAGCCATCCTGAGCGGGCAGCAAAATTGAAGTGTGATGTCACTGGAATTCAGGTAGCTGATTGGCTGCGTATCTCGGAGTGAGGTCGAGTCCCAGGAGCAAGGTCAGGAGGAACAGCAAGGCAGAGCGAGGTCCGAAAGAGCCAGGTTGAGGCCCAGCAGTGAGGTAGAGGCCCAGGAGCAAGACCAGGGCCCAGGAGCGGGGCCAGGAGGAGCAGTGAGGTCGGGGCCCAGGAGTGAGGTTGGGGCCAAGCAGCAGGGTCAGGAGAAGCAGGGCTCGGGAGAGCCGCAGCGAGGTTGAGGCCCAGGAGCGAGGTCGAGGCCCATGAGCGACGTCAGAAGGAGCAGTGAGGTCGGGACCCAGGCACGAGGTCAAGGCCCAGGAGCGACGTCAGAAGGAGTAGTGAGGTCGGGGCCCAGGAGCGAGGTTAGAAGGAGCAGTGAGGTCGGGACCAAGGCGCGAGGTTGGGGCCCAGGAGCGAGGTCGGGGCCCAGGAGCGAGGTCGGGGCCCAGGAGCGAGGTCGGGGCCCAGGAGCGAGGTTAGAAGGAGCAGTGAGGTCGGGGCCCAGGAGCGAGGTTAGAAGGAGCAGTGAGGTCAGGGCCCAGGAGCGAGGTCGGGGCCCAGGAGCGAGGTTAGAAGGAGCAGTGAGGTCGGGGCCCAGGAGTGAGGCCGGGGCCCAGGAGCGAGGTTAGAAGGAGCAGTGAGGTCAGGGCCCAGGAGCGAGGTCGGGGCCCAGGAGCGAGGTTAGAAGGAGCAGTGAAGTCGGGGCCCAGGAGCGAGGTCGGGGCCCAGGAGCAGGGTCAGGAGGAGCAGTGAGGTCGGGACCCAGGCGCGAGGTCGGGGCCCAGGAGCGAGGTTAGAAGGAGCAGTGAGGTCGGGGCCCAGGAGTGAGGTCGGGGCACAGGAGCGAGGCCGGGGCCCAGGAGTGAGGCCGGGGCCCAGGAGCGAGGTCGGGGCCCAGGAGTGAGATTAGAAGGAGCAGTGAGGTCGGGGCCCAGGAGCGAGGTTCGAAGGAGCAGTGAGGTCGGGGCCCAGGAGCGAGGTCGGGGCCCAGGAGCGAGATTAGAAGGAGCAGTGAGGTCGGGGCCCAGGAGCAAGGTCGAGGCCCAGGAGCAGGGTCAGGAGGAGCAGTGAGGTCGGGACCCAGGCGCGAGGTCGGGGCCCAGGAGCGAGGTTAGAAGGAGCAGTGAGGTCGGGGCCCAGGAGCGAGGTTCGAAGGAGCAGTGAGGTCGGGGCCCAGGAGCGAGGTCGGGGCCCAGGAGCAAGGTTAGAAGGAGCAGTGAGGTCGGGGCCCAGGAGCAGGGTCAGGAGGAGCAGTGAGGTCAGGACCCAGGCGCGAGGTCGGGGCCCAGGAGCGAGGTTAGAAGGAGCAGTGAGGTTTGGGCCCAGGAGCGAGGCCAGGGCCAACGAGCGAGGTCGGAAGGAGCAGTGAGGTTGGGATCAGGAGCAAGGTCGAGGCCCATGAGCAGGGTCAGGAGGAGCAGTGAGGTAGGGGCCAGGAGCGAAGTAGGGGCCCAGGAGCGAAGTTAGAAGGAGCAGTGAGGTCGGGGCCCAGGAGCGAGGTTAGAAGGAGCAGTGAGGTCGGGGCCCAGGAGCGAGGTCGGGGCCCAGGAGCGAGGTTAGAAGGAGCAGTGAGGTCGGGGCCCAGGAGCGAGGTCGGGGCCCAGGAGCAGGGTCAGGAGGAGCAGTGAGGTCGGGACCCAGGCGCGAGGTCGGACCAGCAGCGGGGTCGGGGCCCAGGGAAAATGCAATATGGACCAACAGTGAGGTCGGGAGACTTACACTGCATCCTATGAAACCCAGGGAGAGAGGACCTGTGGGAAGGAGGGAGGAGGACAGTAGGAGTATGCATGTCTGTGTGTACTAGGCCGATGTAGCAGATCCTGGTCTCCAATCGTCTTGGATCCCTTTGCCATTGGACCAAGACCTTACTCTGTCAAGCCCGTGTGGTAGCTGATGTGCAACGGCCACCCCACGTTAAAAAAATTCACGCACAGGCATTTTCCACCCTTTAAAATGAAGTTCAGGACCTGGAACATCAGGTCAGGACCCGCTTGGACAATCCCAACAGCGACAGACCAGAACGTCACACTGCTATCGTTGCCCGGGGACTCAGTCGTTTCGACGTAGACATCACTGTCCTAAGCGAGACTCACCGGGCAGGGGAAGGCCAGCTCAAGGAACAAGGTGGTGGTTGCACCTTCTTCTGGAAAGACAAACCAGAAGAGGAACGCTGCCTCCATGGGGCAGGTTTCGCCATAAAAAATGAGAGAGTTGGGCATCTCAGAAACTCCCATTGAGGGATAAGCAAACGCCTCATGACCATACGGCTCACACTAGGCCAGAACCAGTGCGTTACGGTCATCAGTACATATGCCCCACCCTGGAAACTACAGACAAGACCAAAGAGGAATTCTACTCCAGCCTTAAACAATCCCTGTCCCCGAGTCCCAACGGGTGACAAGATGATCCTCCTTGGCGACTTTAACGCCAGAGTTGGAAAGGACACAGACCTCTGGGGAGGTGTGATCGGCAGAGCGAGGGTAGGGAAAACCAACTTCAATGTTACCCTCCTCCTGACGAAATGCTTAGAACATGGCGTTGTCATAACCAACATCTTGTTCCATCAGAGAGACACGTATAAGGCCTCATGGCAACACCCTCGCTCCAAGCACTGGCATCTGCTAGACTATGTCATCGTCCGAGTGAGGGACCACAAGGACATCCGCATCACCCGCGCCATGACAGGAGCTGTCGACTGCTGGACTGACCACCACCTAATCCGCTCTGTCATCTCCATCAATGCAGCCTCAAAACAGCGATGGCAACAGAAACGATGCAGCAGGAAAATAAATGCTGGAGCACTCCATGGCCCTGTTAAGAAAGCCCTATTCAGCCAGCAACTCACAACCAACCTGATGACTCCCAAAGACGCAGAGTGTTCACAGCGCCTGGTCTGCCCTCAAGGCCTCCATAATTAGCACCTGTGAAGAGGCGATTGGTCACTCGACCAGGAAACACTAAGATTGGTTCGATGAGAACGAGCAGGAGATCCAGGAGCTAATAAGCTGCAAGCGCAAGGCATTCCTGAACTAGAAACAGCAACGCAACTCAAGAGCAAGAAAGCAGCTCTGTAGACATCTGAAGGCCGAGGTCCAACAAAAAACTTGTGACCTAAAGAACAGATGGTGGGTGGAGAAAGTGCAGGAGATCCAGCAACTAGCCAACACCCATGGCGTACGTGGATTCTTTCGCGCAGTCAAAACAACCTACAGTCCAAGCACCCAAGGTCCTACCACACTGCGGGCCAAGAATGGAGAAGTACTCATCAAGGACAGAGAGGCAGTCAGTGCTTGCTGGAAGGAACACGACGAAGATCTCCTCAACTGAGACTCTGTCTTCGATATGGGTGCCCTCGACTCTATCCCGCCACCACCTCAGCCCAACCCCAGCCCGACATGAGGTTGAAAAGGCCATCCGACAACTGAAGAACAACAAGACCTCAGGAACAGATGGAATCCCCGCTGAAGCACTAAAGCATGGCGGAGAAGCACTATTGACGTAACTAGATAAACATTTACCTTATTTGGAAGAAGGAGAGCATGCCAGGGGATCTCAGAGATGCCATGATCGTGAGCATCTTCAAGAAAGATGACAAGTCCAATTGCAGTAATTACAGAAGAGTTTCCCTGCTGTCTGCCACAGGGAAAGTCATCACAAAAGTCCTCCTCAATTGCCTCCTCCCTGGCTGAAGAGCTCCTCCCAGGGCCGCATTGCGGATTCCACCCATTAAGGGGCACAATGGACATGATCTTCACCGCGCGTCAAATTCAAGAGAAATGCAGGGAACAGCACCAACCGCTGTACATGGCCTTGTTCGACCTCACAAAGGCCTTTGACACTGTCAACTGTGAGGGATTATGGAATGTCCTCCTCAAATTCGGCTGCCCTCTAAGGTTTGTCACCATCCTCCGCCTGCTTCACAATGACATACAATCCGTGATCCTGACCAATGGATCCACCACAGACCCAATTCACATACGGACCGGGGTCAAGCAAGGCTGTGTCATCGCACCAACGCTCTTCTTGATCTTCCTTGCTGCAATGCTCCATCTCACCCTCAGTAAGCTCCCCGCTGGAGTGGAGCTAATCTACAGAACAAATGGGAAACAGTTCAACCTCCGTCGCCTGCAGTCCAGATCCAAGATCGTTCCATCCTCTGTCATTGAATTACAGTATGCAGATGACGTTTGCGTCTGCGCACACTCGGAGGCCACACCGAGAGTACTGCGTGCAGTTTTGGTCTCCTTATTTAAGAAGGGTTATATTTGCATTGGAGGCAGTTCAGAGTAGGTTCACTCGGTTGATTTCTGAGATGAAGGGGTTGACTTATAAAAAAAGGTTGAGCAGGTTGGGCCCATACTCATTGGAGATCAGAAGAATGAGAGGTGATCTTATTGAGACATATAAGATAATGAGGGGGCTCGACAAGGTAGATGCAGAGAGGATATTTCCACTCATGGGGAAATCTGGAACTAGGGGGCATAGTTTTAGAATAAGGGGTCACCCATTTAAAACTGAGATGAGGAGGAATTTCTTCTCTCAGAGGGTCATAAATCTGTGAAATTCTCTGCCCCAGAGAGCTGTGAAGGCTGGGTCATTGAATATATTTAAGGCGGAGATAGATGTTTGAGCAATGAGGGAGTAAAGGGTTATGGGGAGCGGGCAGGGAAGTGGAGCTGAGCCTATGATCAGATCAGCCATGGTCTTATTGATTGAGGGAGCAGGCTCGAGGGGCCAAATGCTGTACTCCTGCTCCTAATTCTTATGTTCTTATGTTCAAATCATCATCAACACCTTCACCGAAGCGTTCGGATGCATGGGCCTTACATTAAACATCCGTAAGACAAAGGTCCTCCACCAACCTGCCCTCACCATACAGTACCAACCCCGAATTATCAAAATCCACGACGTGGCCTTGGACAACGAGGACCATTTTCCATACCTCGTGAGCCTACTGTCAGACGTCGATGATAAAGTCCAACACTGCCTTCAGTGTGCCAGCGCAGCCTTCAGTCGCCTGAGTAAGAGAGGGTTTGAAGAACAGGACCTCAAACCCGGCACCAAGCTCATGGTCTACAGAGCAGTAGTGATACCCACCCTCCTATATGCTTCAGAGACATGGACCATGTGCAGCAGGCACCTCGAAGCACTGGAGAAGTATCACCAACACTGCCTCCGCAAGATCCTGCAAATCCATTGGCAGGATAGGCGCACCAACGTCAGTGTTCTTGCTCAGGCCAATATGCCCAGCATCGAAGCATTGACCATGCTTGATCAGTTCCAATGGGTGGGCCTCATCGTCTGCATAGCCGACACGAGGCTCCCAAAACAAGCACTCTACTCGGAGCTTCAACATGGCAAGAGAGTCCCAGGTGGACAGAGGAAATGCTTCAAGGACGCCCTCAAAGCCTCCTTGAAAAAGTGCAATATCCCCACCGACACCTGGGAATCCCTGGCCCAAGACTGCTCAAAGTGGAGGAGAAGCATCCGAGAAGGTGCTGAACACCTCGAGTCTCTTCGCTGGGAGCAAGTGGAAGCCAAGCGCAAACAGCGGAAGGAGAGTGCGGCAACCCAAGCACCCCACCCACCCGTCCCTTCAACCACCGTCTGCCCCACCTGTGACAGAGACTGTAGGTTCCGCATTGGTCTCATCAGTCACCCGAGAACTCGTATTAGTGTGGAGGGACTGCCTAAGAGGAGAAGCAGCATGGTGATGACACACTTACCACGGATCGGCAGCAGCCGAGCGGTGGGGGAATGGGGGAAAATCGGGGCACCACTGGGAAACCTCGGAAGGGCAATTGGGCTATCAGCGGCCCTTCCACAAAAAGTCGGCGGCCTCTCCCCTCCACAGCATGGCCACCGATTTATGGTGGTAACAGGCCTTAAGGAGAGGGGCAATTTCAGCCCCAAGGTATTCAATCTTATTGCACAGCATTCAATTCCTTGGTACCTGCTGCATCATGTACACCATGGCAACCTGTCATGGAATTACTGCAGACCAGTTAGGAAACAATATTGACAGCAAACAGCTCAATCTAGGTAGTTTAGGTACTTAGTTCCTTCCCCAAATGATGCCACCATGTGTAACCACTGCTTGTATTAGTTACAGTATGGACACACTTAATATAACAGTCAGTTAGTTGTCAGCCTTGGTTGATTGGTATTACTTCCAGAAGAAAGACTTGCATTTATATAGCACCTTTCAGGACCTCAGAAGGTTCCAAAGCACTTTACAGCCAGTGAGTTGTAAAGCTCAAGTCTTTGGAGTGGGACTCGAACCCACAACCTTCTGACTCGGTGGTGAGAGTGCTACCACACTGAGCCACAGCTGCCCCTGGATCTCGGCACGGCCCATGTTGTTGTTGTGGAGCAGACCGGAGAAGCACTCCTGATCTCGGCAGGAGATAGGACGGAAGGCAGCTGAGAATGTCATAATTGTAAGAGAAAGACCTGGATTTATTTGGTGCCTGTTATGACCACCAAACGTCTCAAAGCCCTTTACAGCCAATTAAGTACTTTGGGAGTGTAGTCACTGTTGTAATTGTAAAACCATAATTGTATCAGGCACAATGGGCCGAATGGTCTCCTTCTGTGCCGTACAATTCTGTGATTCAAAACTGAGATTGCCGGATTGGAGATAGAAAGTCCTGAACGGGAAGAGCGACAACAGGGAAATAGCTCAGAGGGCTGGCAGAGTGGCAAAGCATGGTACTGAGGCCTTGTGATCTGCCTAGTTCTACCAGCTAACTAATGTGAATTGTTTGGGTGTCATGGAAAATGGGGAACGGAGCTTGCAGAGTGCAGCACTCCTTAAATACAATTTCAATTAAAAATAACTCACACTTCACCGTCAACGAAAATCAAAAAGTACGACCTCACATACCTCCATATTCAAAAACATGATACCAGTCCAAACACAACATTCTACTGAATTCCCTCGCTGAGGCTGAAAAATGAGAACTAATTTCAAGGTTAATGGACCATAAATGTGCTAAAGGGTCAACCAACAAAAATGGGATCAAATTGCCATCTTGTTTATTTAATTTTAAGTGGTCGTCTGCTTTGGCCCCTGGAGTCAGGGATCTGTAAATTCACCCGGGTGGAACATAGAATCATAAAAATTTACAGCGCAGAAGGAGGCCATTCGACCCATTGTGTCCATGCCGGCCGACAAAGAACTATCCATCCTAATCCCATTTTCCAGCTTTTGGTCTGTAGCCCTGCAGGTTACGGCACTTTAGGTGCATATCCAAGTACTTTTTAAATGTGCTGAAGGTTTCTGCCTCTATCACCCTTTCAGACAGTGAGTTTCAGAACCCCATCACCCTCTGGGTCAAAACATTCTCCTCAAATCCCCTCTAAATCTCCTACCAATTACTTTAAATCTATGCCCACTGGTTATTGACCCCTCTGCTAAGGGAAATAGGTCCTTCCTATCCACTCTATTTAGGCCCCTCATAATTTTATACACCTCAATTAGGTCTCCCCTCAACCTCCTCTGTTCCATAGAAAACAAACCCAGCCTATCCTGTGTGGATCTGTAACCCCTCAAAGCAGGGGCCTTTTCAGAAACTTCAGTATACACAGTGGGTGCAACGTTCTGGCTTGGGGATTCTGGCCTCTTGTGCATCCCCGATTTTCATCGCTCCACCATTTGAGACCATGCCTTCAGCTGCCTAGGTCCTAAGCTCTGGAATTCCCTCCCTAATCCTCTCCGCCTGTCCATCTATCTCTCTTCCTTTAAAACGTTCCTTAAAACCTACCTCTTTGACCAAACCTTTGATCATTTGTCCTAATATCTCCTTATGTGGCTCGGTGCCAAATTTTGTTTGACACTGCTCCTGTGAAGCGCCTTGGGATGTTTTACTACGTTAAATGTGCTGTATAAATGCAAGTTGTTGTAGAATGAAGGACCGGCCACTGGCTGAACACCTGATGTCAAATTTCCTTGTGCTGCTTCCTCGTATCCCCTCACAATCTTTCCAAATGCAGCATATTCCTCAAATCCAATCCAATGAACCTTTTGAGATCAATTTCTAATCCACATCACCGTGAAAAGATGGTGTAAACCCTGAGAAGTGTTGAACTTAACAAAATCCTATATATTGCGTTCTATATAATAATACGCAGAAGCGTTGCAAGCTACAATTTATACAGCATATCTATGCCTGAGTCTTACATCATTCAGCCCACCACACCTGGACTATGGATCTACTGCGGACAGTATTCCCCTGGGGTTCCGTTGGTCTCCCGTTGTCACTCTGACGAGAATCCGATGGAAGCCTCTGGAATACGTGGAGTCACAGGTTGCTTCAGGCGCCTACTGTTTCCAGGATCTTCCTGTTGTCATGACTTCCGTCCAACCCTCTGGGCCACTGATTGGGACGTGGGGTGTCACCGAGGGCAGGGACTCCCTATGATGGGACTTTCTCTCTCGGGTCAGCCAGGACCTGGGGCTTGGATGTAGAGCAGGACACCGAGTGGGGTGAGGTGCACCGGTGTCCCCAATGGTGAACGTGGACACCCCTTGCTGGTCCAGGGCGGGGAATGATAGAATTTCGCTGGATGGTTGAATTAAGATGGCAATATCTTGTGATGCAGCATTGCTATCGACTGCAGGGGGAGTTTAAATATTAACAGACCACTTTAGAGTAATCGATCATAGATCTGGCCTGAAGTTAAAACCGACACCTTTCTATGAGCATATCTCGCTTTGTCTCTTTCTTTATATCTGGAACTCTCTCTATTTCTCTGTCTGTGCCAGAAAGTTCCTGTCCTTGCACTGCCAGCATAACTGACCCCCACTCTTGACCTTACTGGCGTGTCTGGGCTCAGGGTGAAGTCAGTACACTTTGTACATCTTCAGTGGCCATCCACAGCAGTATGGGCACAACGTGGATCATGCAGGAAAAGCCATCCTGCCACCTCATGTTTCTTTTCTACCTTTAGCCAATCGGCCTGCTTTATATCCATACTCCTTTATTTATGGGACTAATATTACAGAGTGAGCTGGCTGTTTCCAGGGGTGCCATGATCAGGACCGGGGTCTGGATTCCCAGGAACAGAGGGAGCAGGGAACAGCTGAAGCTCCAGGGAGGAAGCAACAGGAGATGGATGGAATGCATCATTTCGGATGAGATTTTAAATCGAGGACCCGGCTGACCGTTCAGGTGAATGTAAAAGATTCATGGCTCTACTTGGAAGAAGAGCAGGGTAGATGTATGGCCAACCAACTAAGGTCACTAAAAAAACAGATGATCCGGTCATTATCACATTGCTGTTTGCGAGAGCTTGCTGTGCGCAAATTGGTTGCCGCGTTTCCTACATTACATGAAAGGAACTATATAAATGCAAATTCTTTCTCTCTTTTTCATATGCCTGAGGGTAGGGGGTGGGGTAGAACAAATGGAGTAGAGGTCAGGGAACTCTCATGGTGTTTGAAACCAGGTTGAAGTGTTTTCTTGAAAGAAAGAAAGAAAGAAAGAAAGACTTGGATTTATATAACGCCTTTCACAACCACCAGACCTCTCAAAGCGCTTTACAGTCAATGAAGTACTTTTGGAGTGTAGTCACTGTTGTAATGTGAGAAACGCAGCAGCCAACTTGCACACAGCAAGCTCCCACAAACAGCACTGTGTTAAGGAGCAGATAATCTGTTTCTGTTATGTTGATTCAGGGATAAATATTTGCCAGGATACCGGGGATAACTCCCCTGCTGTTCTTTGAAATAGTGCCATAGGATCATTTACGTCCACTTGAGGGGACAGACAGCTCCGAAAGTGCAGCACTTCCTTAGCACTGCACTGGAGTGTCAGCCTAAATTTATGTGCTCGAGTTCCTGGAGTGGGATTTGAACCCACAACTTTCTGACTCAAGAGGCGAGTGTGCTACCCACTGTTTAAATTTTTTTTAAATTTAATATTTATTGAACATTAAGAACATTTACAACATTGTGATCATTCCATTGTATCATACAAATTCATTCCGTCCCTCTGCACAGCCATTCCTCCAACACATATTAACATTAAAACCTGAAGTTTAATTTGTCTCCTGTAACATTTAATAATCTATTGTACTTTACAAATTGATTATAAAATACTATCTTTAAATTATTTTCTGAATAAAACATCCACAGAACCTTATAATGATCTTTTAGTTTATATTTAAAATACTCTTTTAGGTTTATTCTCCTCCCCTTAAAAAATAGAGCATTCCTTCTTTGCACAGTCACAAATCTAGCCAAACTGAACATTAAGTTAATTGCTGCTCTGCTAGACTCGGGCAGACTCTCTTGCAATCCCCATCTCAAAATTGATTCCCACGGGATTCCCATTCTTGCTCTTTGGTCCTCACCCAGCAAGAAAATCTCACACAACTGTTGAACATAGTACTTAAAATGCTTTAACTGTGGACATAACACCAGCAAATGGGACAGAGTCTCATCCTGTGTCCCAACACTGGGCAAGTTGCCACCTCTACACGCCCAATCTCACATAAGACTATTATGGTACAATCCGGTTATGAGCCAATTTGAAACCCAGTTCAATCCACTCTGGACATTTAAAATTCGCCCACACTCCCTTCCAAATCCTGTTGCAGTCCGGCTGTGGGTATATATTCTGCCAAAAATCCTGACCAGCAGGTGTCTTAAATCTCCATTCTCTAAATACCCCATAGAAATCTCGAGTATTACAGTTGTCAAATTGGACCAACTCCTCCCTTTTCTCCAGCAGAACGCTTGGAAAAGCGGGATGCATTATACCTCCTTCGGAGATTTGCGTATTTATTTCTTCCATCCAATCCTGTGGCATTGCCCTCACAATATTCTCTACATGATCTTAATTGCTTTTTCCTCTACTTCCTAGTCCTCCTCCCAAACCATATCCCTCACTGCCGCTTCCGGCAACCAACCTGGAATTACCTCATATAATACATCTTTCACATATATAATACCAGCTTTTATAAAAGCTTGATTAAATAATACCTCTCCTTCAATGTTGATCCACCTGTTCAAAAATACGGGCTGTTCTAAAAATTCCTCAGCACCTTTGGGTATAAAATGCACACTTTAAAAAAAATGGGCCCAAGTGTCTACAACCCCCCCTTTTAAACCTCTCCTTAGGTTTTATTCGATTTCAAAAACCTATGTTGCATTCCATATAAAATATTCCCTGTCCTCCTATTACACAATTAAAAAAATTGCTGGAAACAATTCTTCCAAAAACTTGTATTTGACTTCTGAATAAATCTCTTCACACATTTAATTCTAAAGGATTTTTTCTTCAAATCAATATCTGGGAAATTGAGTCCTCCTTGATTTTGCTATCCAATGATGGTATTGTAAGCAACCAAGGCTGGTTTCCCTTCCCATAAAAATTTTACACAAGCCTCTCGGATAGATTTTTCCATCCACTCAGAAATATCCTCCACCTTCAAAAAGTACCATTGTTTAGATAGCAGGAGAACTGCCGCCACTGTCACTCTTCCTTGCACTTTCAACCACCTTCTTTTCCATCTTCTCAAATTTTTTTAAATTTTCATAACTTTCAGTTCCAAATTTAGTTGATCCACTTCATCCCTATTCTTCTTGCACCCCATATGCACCCCCAGAACTTCTAAAACCTCCACCACCTTAAAAGGGCTTTCCTCTAACCACTCCCTCCCTACTCCTTTCCACAGGCAGGCATTGGGAGTTAATATCATTTAATCTGGCTCCTGAAGCTCTACAATGCTCCTCCATCACTGCCATAGCTTTCCTCACTGACTCCCCATCTTTCGACGTTAAGGTCGTGTCATCTGCATATTGGTGTATCACCGACACCTGTCCGGAACTGGCAATCCCGACTGCGCCTTGTTCCTTTCGCATCATGTAACTTAATGGTTCTGCTACCAATGTGTACAACAATGGGGACAGGGGACAACCCTGTCTCACTGATCTCTGTATTGGGAAATACTTGGATAAAAAACCATCACATTTTCACAGCTAAATGTGTTTGAATAAAAAAATCCTTATCTACTCAATGAAATTTCCCCCCCAAACCAAATGCTTCCAAAACCATCAATAAAAACTCATGAGAGATTCTATCAAAGGTTTTCTCTTGATCTACCTTTAGCATATAAGCTTCCCTCACACTCTCTTCCATGAGTTCTATCACATCTCGTATTAAGACCACAGAGTCAGTGATATCCCGGCCTATGACTCCATAGGGCTGAGAGGGCGAAACTATCTGTGGCATCACCTCCTTCATACGATTTGCCATAATCCTCACCAAGACTTTATAATCCACATTTAATAATGTGATGAGCCTCCAATTCTTCAGATCCCTTCTATCCCCTTTATTTTTATAAGCCAAGCTTATGATACCTCTCCTCATAGATGGGGCCAGGCTTCCCTCAGTTTTAATCTCCTTAAAAACCTCTAAGACCAATGGACTTTTGGGCAACTGACATTGGTGACCATAGCGCCCACTGCTGCCAAGTTTTGTTTCCGGTCTGCCCTCTATGCCAGTTTCCACTTGGGCTTCAGCAGACGGGAGGGGAATACCGCCAGGAACTGCCCGCTGACAGCTGCTGGCAGCCAAATAGCGCAAGTGTCCTCCCGCCCGCCGAGCTGCCAGATTGGTGCGGCTGGGAGTCGGCGGGAGTCGGCACCAGCGGGGTGGGGGGAAGGACCGCTACATGGAGGCTGTTCTAACCCCGATGGTAAGTACGAAGAATGGAAAAAAAAAGGTTAGTGAACATTTAAACTTTTTTTTTTAAACAGCGTCTTACTTGAATGGGGTCCCCTCAAGGTGTTCCGGTGGCTTTTTTTGGTAATGGTTTTTATTTTTAGCTCCTCCATTCTCCCTGGGCCCGACTCCATCCTCGGCAGCACTTGGGCGGCAAAAGCAGTGGAGAGCTCCTGCCCGCTGCCGCCCAGATTGACGGCATAAGCAGTTATTTTGCCACCGGGCGGTTCTGACATCTCTTTTAGAGAAATCTTCCTGGCAAAGTACCATCCGGTCTCTCGGTGGCCACCGGCCCTCTTTTGGGTGGCACATGGGCGGGCCTTGGCTTCGACCAAGTTCGGGCCCAAAATCTCCAAAAATTCTTTATAAAATTCTGCACTTAGTCCATCAGACCCTGGGCTCCGCCCCCACCCCACACCCCTGCTTCATTCCACTTATTGCTACTTTTCTTTCCGCTAAATTCTACTTCTTTGTCACCCATACTTCTCTCATCCTCCTTTAAACCCTCTTCAATAAAAGCATTAACCTTCTCCATCACCAATTTGGAAATGTCTTCTTTTGTATAACTCTTGATAAAAGCTGCTAGCTGTCTCCATAATCTCCCCACTTTCATTAATGAGCTTATCCCCAACCTTCAACTCTCCAATTAATGATAACCTTTGTCGCAACTTCTCTTGCTCTAGAAACTATCTAATGCATCTTTCTCCCTCCAATGCATCTTTAGCCTTTGCACGGAGAATTGCCCCCTTGCATTTTTCAGCTTGCAATAATTCCCACTCTTCCTTTAAAACCTTCCACTTACTCTCTGCTCTCTTATCTCCTCCGTCAACTGCTTTACAGATATCTGTAAACCGTCTGTTTATATTCTCTTCTTGACGCCGGTTAGCTGTTGCTCTTTCTTTCCATTAATGTACTGCAAAAACTTTTACCTCATATTTGAAATTGTCCCACCAAGAATAAAGGTTCCTTCCAAGCATTTTTTATTATATTTAAAATCCCTTCTTTAAAAGCAATTTCTTTCAGATACTGATTGTTTAAAATCTACACCCCTGGACCGATCTTAACTCTGCTGTTCCTAATTTTAAGAACCAAAGCCGAGTGGTCACTAAAAAATACTTTATTATAATAAATCTCCATCACCTCAGAACTTAACCCTTCTCGCATTGACACAAAATCTATCCGAATCTGTTTTAAAACGTCACTCACACAACCTCTTCTGGAGAACTCCCTTTTTATGGGGTTCCGATCCCTCCATAAGTCCCTCAAATTAAAATTTGTCAGCATTTTAACAATCATCTCTCTGGAGTTAGCATCCTTAAAAGTCATCTGGGCTGAACTATCCATCCGTGATAAAAAAATACATTAAAGCCCCCACTATACAAGGGTTTTCTGCCTCTGCCACTTCTGTGAATAACCACCGAAAAAACTCACGATGCTTGCAATGGTCATTCGGTGCATAAATATTAAAGAGATCACAATTCAATTCATTCATTCATACCTTTAGCTGTAAAAATGTCCCCCCAGTGTTCTTGTCCATCAATGCAACATTCTCTTTTATAGACGAACTCACTAAAACAGCCACCCCTCTACGGTTGTTATTTGCGCAATTTGCAAACACACCTCCCTTCCAAACCTTCCGAACTCTTTCTAGTATCTCCTCATCCCAAAAGGTTTGTTGCAGACACAACAGGTCTGTGCCTTTAAAACACTGCACCAACTGCTGCAATTTCTAATCCCCCCTCAGTCCATTCACATGAACCGAGACCAATGTAGTCATTGCTCCGAATAAGTGCGCCTGATAATCCACCTATCATCATTAAATCTCTGGCTCTTCCCTCCTCCCATGCTCCTTCCCAAACTTTTGGGCAGCTGTTGCTTTCTCCTGCGGCTTCTGGCTCTTTTTCACCTCCTGTTTGAACTTCTCCTGAAGTTTCAGCCTCTTCCTTACATAGCAACATAGAAAATAGGTGAAGGAGTAGGCCATTCGGACCTTCGAGCATGCACCATCATTCAATAAGATCATGGCTGATCATTCACCTCAGTACCCCATTCCTGCTTTCTCTCCATACCCCTTGATTCCTTTAGCTGTAAAGGCCATATCTAACTCTCTCTTGAATATATCCAATGAACTGGCATCAACAATTCTCTGTGGTAGGGAATTCCACAGGTTAACAACTCTCTGAGTGAAGACATTTCTCCTCATCTCAAGTCCTAAATGGGTTACCCCTTATCCTTAGACTATGTCCCCTGGTTCTGGACTTCCCCAACATCAGGAACATTCTTCCTGGATCTAACTTGTCCAGTCCCATCAGAATTTTATATGTTTCTATGAGATCCCCTCTCATCCTTCTAAACTCCAGTGAATACAGGCCCAGTCGATCCAGTCTCTCCTCATATGTCAGTCCTGCCATCCCAGGAATCAGGCTGGTGAACCTTCGCTGCACTCCCTCAATAGCAAGAACGTCCTTCCTCAAATTAAGAGACCAAAACTGAACACAATATTCCAGGTGAGGCCTCACCAAGGCCCTGTACAACTGCAGTAAGACCTCCTTGCTCCTATACTCAAATCCCCTAGCTATGAAGGCCAACATATCATTTGCCTTCTTCACTGCCTGCTGTACCTGCATGCCAACTTTCAATGACTGATGTACCATGACACCCAGGTCTCGTTGCACTTCCCTTTTCCTAATATGCTGCCATTCAGATAATAATCTGCCTTCATGTTTTTGCCCCCAAAGTGGATAACCTCACATTTATCCACATTATACTGCATCTGCCATGCATTTGCCTACTCACCTAACCTGTCCAAGTCACCTTGCAGCCTCTTAGCAAGTCCTCCTCACAGCTCACACCGCCACCCAGCTCAGTGTCATCTGCAAACTTGGAGATATTACACTCAATTCCTTCATCTAAATCATTAATGTACATTGTAAATAGCTGGGGTCCCAGCACTGAGCCCTGCGGCACCCCACTAGCCACTGTCTGCCATTCTGAAGAGGACCGATTTATCCCGACTCTCTGCTTCCTGTCTGTCAACCAGTACATTAAATTTAGGCTGCAAAACTGCCCCTTCTCCCTCCTTCTGCCCCTCACTAACCTTTCCCTTTCCACATGATGCCCCCCACCCCCCAATTCCACATCTCCTTCCTCCTCTGACTCCTCACTCTCTAGCACTTCTGTAATCTCCCGTCCCTGTTTACCGTCAGATACAGAATCTCCCTTAGAGAGTTCTCCTATTAACCTGGCTTCTCCAACAGTGCCACTCCCTTTGGTCTCACCTCCACTGCTGACTCTTGCTCCCCATTTCTTCTTTCTCTGAGACAATGGCACGTCTCCACCCATCTTGCTCCCTTTTGGCGTCTTTGTCTGCCCGCTCCTGTCTTGCTGCCCCTTGCACCCTCTCCTGGTCTTGCCCTCTCCTGCTCCCAAAGATGAACAACTTCCGTCTCTCTTTGAAGTACTTACATTTACCCCACCTCTGCTCCCCCCATGGACACCTGAAGACGAGCCATATTATGGCTTGACTCTGTCCCTGACCCATGATGTCCTCCGGTGACTTTGTCCTTCTCCACCGTACTTGGTGTGTTTTCCACCCTCTCCATCCTGTTTTCTGCTCCGCAACTTTCTGCCTCTTCTTGCGCTCTTTCCTCATTCCGTTCGGTGGCTGTGTCCTCCGCCTGCTCTGCTCTTCTGGCCACTCCACTCACACCTCCTGCTCCTTCTCCCATCTCCTTGGCACTCAAGGAGCTTCTTTCTGCCTCATACTCACAGCAGGTGGGGCCTTTATGACAAACCGCACAGCTCTCTGCCTTGCAGTTCCGAGCGATGTGTCTAGACTTGCCACAGTTATAACAGTACAGATCGGGATAACTTCTTACTAGATGGTAAGTGGGCTTGACAAGGTGGATGCAGAGAGGATGTTTGCACTGATAGGGGAGACTAGAACTAGAGGGCATAGTCTTAGAATAAGGGGCTGCCCATTTAAAACTGAGATGAGGAGGAATTTCTTCTCTCAGAGGGTTGTAAATCTATGGAATTCGCTGCCTCAGAGAGCTGTGGAAGCTGGGTCATTGAATAAATTTAAGACAGAGATAGACAGTTTCTTAACTAATAAGGGAATAAGGGGTTATGGGAAGCGGGCAGGGAAGTGATCCATGATCAGATCAGCCATGATCGTATTAAATGGCGGAGCAGGCTCGAGGGGCTGTATGGCCTACTCCTGCTCCTATTTCTTATGTTCTTATATTCACCTGGTTATCATGCAGAACCCGGAAGTACTGCACGCCTTCAATTGTCTCGTAGGGTAATGACTTCACCCCCTCTGGGAACCACACTTTTACATAACAGGTTTCATCGGCTACCCATGTTCCAGGATAATATCTCCTCTTTATTACTGAGCAAAGTTTAATGTCCAATGACTCCGACTTTTTTATCAGCGCATCGTTTTCAAAATAAACCGGCAGGTTTAAGAATGAAACCACCACCTCTTCAGAATACAGTGAAGATACATCCAAGTACTTATCACCAACCTTCAGGCTCAGTAAAAGTTTTTCCACCTCCTCTCGGCCACTGACCATCACTTCAAATCTAACATTCGGCTTTGGTCAGCGAGCAAAGCTATTTCCCTGACCGCAGTCCTGGTGTACTGCCTGTATGATATCCCAAGCTCACATCTCCTTGTCCTGGCAGTGATCCACCACCGTGTTTTCTTTTCCAAACCTCCTGGGGTCCCGGCCTAAATCTTTGGGTCTTTTATTCTCCCTCCTCAAGACATTCTCTCCCCTGGTTAAATTCATATTGGGAGCATTGTCCTCTGAGGGGCCTGGCACTCCAGGCCACTCAGCAGCCAGCTGGCTGATGTTTATGGGCCAAAAAGGCACTAAAATTTGAAACAAAACAACCCAAAAACCCACCATCAACTTTTTACAATCAGCAGTACCTGCTTACTCCTAGCCCCTCCCACCTAGAGAGTGCTACCCACGGAGCCACAGCTGACACTTGTCACAAGGTTAGTATGGCACAATGTTAATTGGTCTGTGGTGTCGTGTCACATGATTAGTCCAGTCAGCAATGCTACAGTCATAAAATATTACAGAAACATTTTTATGCCTATTATAACACAGGTCATTGCTTGTTACTGAGTCAGAGCACGTTACCTCAAATTCTCCTACCTTGAAAATTATAGCTGGAAACTTCTGGAAATCCTCTGGTGATTTTTACTTTCTTCAAAAAAAGTGGTATCTGAATTTATGGTGTAAGTGTTTAAAAATCATAAAGGTGCTAGGAATTAAATAGCAAAACAAGATTTAATTTGTAAAACATTAATTAATTAATTAGAATTTTTGTGCAATGAAACTACACCCTACCTACACATATGCCACCACTAACACACTTAAATGAGTGGAACATGTTGCCAGAACCAAATTATCAATCAAAATAAACTGCTTAGATTGTGGATTGCTGAAAACTTATATCTCTTAAAGGGGCATTCTATGCAAGCCTCTCAAACATCATATTCATCAACTGCCTCCTAGTAATTGGAAGCCCCTTTAAGGAAACCGAAGTTAAAACTTCCATCCCTTTGCAATTATATATTTTTTTCATTTCTTAGAGATATTCACTGTGTCCAGCTGATTCCTGCTGTCACGACTTGCGAGCACTTTATTTTCTGAAGCACAGTATGACATAGGGATGGTCGGCACTGACAGCCCTTTCTGCCAGCTTCGGTGCCCAGTGGAATTGAACTAAAGTAACACCCTGTACACTGGTCAAACAGTAGACAGCCTGTTTGCCCTTTTCATCTCATCTGCTGTATATATTGCAATAAAAAATGTTGCGGTGGGAGTCTCAATTTTAAAATTCTCATCCTTGTTTTCAAATCCCTCCATGGCCTCATCACTCTCTATCTCTGTAATCACCCCCAGCCCGACAACCCTAACTTAAAATGAATGATTAATGTTTCAGCCTCACAACCCTCCAAGATCTCTGCGCTCCTCCAATTCTGGCCTCTTGCTCGTCCCCAGATTGCTTTGCTTCACCATCAGTTGCCAAGGCCCTAAGCTCTGGAATTCCCTCCCCCAAACCTCTCCGCCTCTCTATCATTCTTTCCCCCTTTAAGCCACTCCTTAAAATCTACCTCTTTGACCAGGCTTTTGGTCATCTGCCCTAATATCTTCTTATGTGGCTCGGTGTCAAACTTTGATTTATAACGCTCCTCTGAAGCGCCTTCAGTTGCTGTTGTTGAGTTTCTTTGATGGAAATTTAAGCCCAGATTTTAACTGGAGATGGGCGGAGGACTGGGTGTCTGGGAATCTGGGTGCCTGTGGAGAGTTGAATGTGAGGCCTGGGCCATTTTAACTCCTGGGTCTCATTACAATATCATGGGCGGGCAGTCCTCCCAACTGCCTGCACACTCGGACAGGCGCCTCAACTGCCGCGAGCAATTTCCTCCGTGACTCCTGACTGAATTTAAAGCGGGCATATTGCAGTCCCCACTGGACAATTTTGG
This sequence comes from Pristiophorus japonicus, assembly GCF_044704955.1. NCBI lineage: Eukaryota > Metazoa > Chordata > Chondrichthyes > Pristiophoridae > Pristiophorus > Pristiophorus japonicus. The sequence goes on from NC_091985.1 coordinate 32,398,965, forward strand.
AAAAATCTTTCAGGCAGCCAGGAGGAGCAGAAAGGCTGGTGCTCCATTCTCTGATGCTGTAATGTATTTGCTTCATGGGTTGTTTGCTTAAGAATTCACAGCAACACATTGCTATTAAGAACATTTATTAACAAAAGTTTAACAACCATGCTACACATTACCAGTTCATCCACCAGGCTCACAATTGTATACCTCATTGTGGATGACCTAGACCCAACTGACTGGGGTTTTATTGAGTCTTGTGAACATCACCTGATTGGCTAAGCCACTCACAATGCAACAGCTCTACAAATATGTGAGCATACTCACAGCTGCATACTTTACAGATGCCACTCAAGAGGTTTTAAATAAGGAAGTGAGAGAAAGGAGGGAGCTGCTCTGCCCCAGATGCTGTAAAGATGACTCAAGGGCCAAGATGATGCAGGAGTGGACAGAGATGGCTGAAAGGGTCATCACACCCAGCCTCACCTCCCCGACCTTGCTTCAGTGTAGATTCCATGGCCGCACAAGAGCAGCAAAGATGAGTACACCTCTTAATTTCTCCACCTCTCTCAATAGAACCTCACAGCACTCTTTTCACCACTCATAACAAATCCTTCCCCTCAATCACAATAGCACAACCGCAATACCTCACTTTCTCATTATAAGTGCACTCACCTTTCCCTTTCCTTACTTCAAACAGCGCACTGAGACCATTACTTTTCTCACATGTATCACTTGCACAACCATAAGCTCCTCTCACTACTCCAGGGCACCCCTTCATTTTTGCCAAGCCGGACGCAAAAGATGTCCCAACATCAGCGGGAGGCCAAGATCACGAGGCCCCCAAGTGGAGAGAGTGCTCACTCCCAGACTCTCTCTATCTCTGCATCACTAGTCTTGGAAGGGGCAGGATGAGATTCTGCCCCTTAAACCGCCATTCGGGAAGTCCAAGTTCCACTGGACCGGGAAAACCTGAGTCCCAACTAGTTTTGCACCAGAAGGCATATAGAATTCGACCCTATAGTGTTTTGCAGATACATATACAGATACATATTTGAATGATAATAATTATTCACTGTTGGATGAATTATGCCACTCCCCTGTATGTTATACAATTATGTGCATTTAGATGTATAAAATGCTTAGAGGGCTTGACAAGGTAGATGCGGGGAGGCTGTTTCCTCTGGCTGGGATGTCTAGAACTAGGGGGCATAGTCTCAGGATAAGGGGTCAGCCATTTAGGACTGAGATAAAGAGACATTTCTTCAAACAATTATTTTGCTTCGGTCTTCACAGTGGAAGACACAAAAACCATGCCAAAAATTGCTGGTCACAGGAATGTGGGAAAAGAGGACCTTGAGATAATCACGATCACTTGGGGGGTAGTGCTGGACAGGCTAATGGGTCTCAAGGTAGACAAGTCCCCTGGTCCTGATGAAATGCATCCCAGGGTATTAAAAGAGATGGTGGAAGTTATAGCAGATGCATTCGTTATAATCTACCAAAATTCTCTGGACTCTGGAGAGGTACCAGCGGATTGGAAAGCAGCTAATGTAACGCCTCTGTTTAAAAAAGGGGGCAGACAAAAGGCAGGTAACTATAGGCCGGTTAGTTTAACATCTGTAGTGGGGAAAATGCTTGAAGCTATCATTAAGCAAGGACATCTAGATAGGAATAGTGCAATCAAGCAGACGCAGCATGGATTCATGAAGGGGAAATCATGTTTAACTAATTTACTAGAATTCTTTGAGGATATAACGAGCATGGTGGATAGAGGTGTACCGATGGATGTGGTGTATTTAGATTTCCAAAAGGCATTCGATAAGGTGCCACACAAAAGGTTACTGCAGAAGATAAAGGTACGCGGAGTCAGAGGAAATGTATTAGCATAGATCTAGAATTGGCTGGCTAACAGAAAGCAGAGAGTCGGGATAAATGGGTCCTTTTCAGGTTGGAAATCGGTGGTTAGTGGTGTGCCACAGGGATCGATGCTGGGACCACAACTGTTTACAATATACATAGATGACCTGGAAGAGGGGACAGAGTGTTGTGCAACAAAATTTGCAGATGACACAAAGATTAGTGGGAAAGCGGGTTGTGTAGAGGACTCAGAGAGGCTGCAAAGAGATTTAGATAGGTTAAGCGAATGGGCTAAGGTTTGGCAGATGGAATACAATGTCGTAAAATGTGAGGTTATCCACCTTGGAAAAAAAAACAGTAAAAGGGAATATTATTTGAATGGGGAGAAATTACAACATGCTGCGGTGCAGAGGGACCTGGGGGTCCTTGTGCATGAATCCCAAAATGTTAGTTTGCAGGTACAGCAGGTAATCAGGAAGATGAATGGAATGTTGGCCCTCATTGCGAGAGGGACGGAGTACAAAAGCAGGGAGGTCCTGCTGCAACTGTACAGGGTATTGGTGAGGCTGTATCTGGAGTACTGCGTGCAGTTTTGGTCACCTTACTTAAGGAAGGATACACTAACTTTGGAGGAGGTACAGAGACGATTCACTAGGCTGATTCCGGAGATGAGGGGGTTACCTTATCCGAAAATCCGATATGATGATAGATTGAGTAGACTGGGTCTTTACTCATTGGAGTTCAGAAGGATGAGGGGTGATCTTATAGAAACATTTAAAATAATGAAAGGGATAGATAAGATAGTGGCAGAGAAGTTGTTTCCACTGGTTGGGGAGACTAGAACTAGGGGGCACAGTCTCAACATACGGGGGAGCCAATTTAAAACCGAGTTGAGAAGGAATTTCTTCTCCCAGAGGGTTGTGAATCTGTGGAATTCTCTGCCCAAGGAAGCAGTTGAGGCTAGCTCATTGAATGTATTCAAATCACAGATAGATAGAATAAGGGAATTAAAGGTTATGGGGAGCGGGCAGGTAAGTGGAGCTGAGTCCACGGCCAGATCAGCCATGATCTGATTGAATGGCGGAATAGGCTCGAGGGGTTAGATGGTCTACTCCTGTTCCGAATTCTTATGTTCTTATGTTCTTATGTTCATTCAGAGGATTGTGAATCTTTGGAATTTTCTGCCTCAAAGGGCTGTGGTGGCTCAATTGTTGAGTATATTCAAGACAAAGATCAATAAATTTTTGGACACTAAAACAATCAAGCGACATGGGGATACTGCAGGAAAGCAGAGTTGAGGTAGAAGATCAACCATGATCTTATTGAATGATGGAGCAGGCTTGAGGGGCTGAATGGCCTACTCCTGCTCCTATTTCTTATGTTCTTATTTTCTTAGGATATTGACAAAAAATAAAATCAATATTTCTATCGGACGGTCTGCACCTGGGCAGGACCGGAACCAATGTCTTAGGGGGATGTTTGCTTGTGCTGTTGGGGAGGAGTTCATCTAAAATGGCAGGGGGATGGGAACCTATGCAGGGAGACAGAGGGAAGTAGAATGGGGGCAGAAGCAAAAGATAGAAAGAAGAAAAGTAAAAGTGGAGGGCAGAGAAATCCAAAGCAAAAATCAAAAAGGGCTACATTGCAGCGAAATTCCAAAAGGGCAAAGTGTGTTCAAAAGACAAGCCTGAAGGCTCTGTGCCTCAATGCGAGGAGTATTCATAATAAGCTGGATGAATTAACTGCACAGGCAGCAATTAATGAATATGATATAATGGCATCATGGAGACATGGCTCCAGGATGACCAATGTTGGGAACTCAACATCCAGGGGTATTCAACATTCAGGAAGGATAGACAGGAAGAAAAAGAAGTGGGGTAGCATTGCTGGTTAAAGAGGAAATTAATGCAATAGTAAGGAGGGACATTAGCTTGGATGATTTAGTATTTGTATGGGTGGAGCTGCGGAATACTATAGGGCAGAAAACGCTAGTAGGAGTTGTGTACAGACCACCAAACAGTAGTAGTGAGGTTGGGGACAGCATCAAAGAAGAAATTAAGGATGCGTGCAATAAAGGTACAGCAGTTATCATGGGCAACTTTAATCTACATATAGATTGGGCGAACCAAACTGGTAGCAATATAGTGGAGGAGGATTTCCTGGAATGTATTAGGGATGGTTTTCTGGACCAATATGTCGAGGAACCAACTAGAGGGCTGGCCATCCTAGACTGGGTGATGTGTAATGAGAAAGGACTAATTAGCAATCTTGTTGTGCGAGGCCCCTTGGGGAAGAGTGACCATAATATGGTAGAATTCTTTATTAAGATGGAGAGTGACAGTGTTAATTCAGAGACTAGGGTCCTGAATTTTGGGAAAGGTAACTTCGATGGTATGAGGCGTGAATTGGCTAGAATAGACTGGCAAATGATAATTAATGGGTTGACGGTGGATAGGCAATGGCAAACATTTAAAGATCACATGGATGAACTTCAACAATTGTACATCCCTGTCTGGAGTAAAAATAAAATGGGGAAGGTGGCTCAACCGTGGCTAACAAGGGAAATTAAGGATAGTGTTAAAGCCAAGGAAGAGGCACATAAATTGGCCAGAAAAAGCAGCAAACCTGAGGACTGGGAGAAATTTAGAATTCAGCAGAGGAGGACAAAGGGTTTAATTAGGAGGGGGAAAATAGAGTATGAGAAGAAACTTGCCAGGAACATAAAAATTGACTGCAAAAGCTTCTATAGATATGTGAAGAGAAAAAGATTAGTGAAGACAAATGTAGGTCCCTTGCAGTCAGATTCAGGTGAATTTATAATGGGGAACAAAGAAATGGCAGACCAGTTGAACAAATACTTTGGTTCTGTCTTCACGAAGGAAGACACAAATAACCTTCCGGAAATACTAGGGGATCGAGGGTCTAGTGAGAAGGAGGAACTGAAGGATATCTTTATTAGGCAGGAAATTGTGTTAGGGATATTGATGGAATTGAAGGCCGATAAATCCCCAGGACCTGATAGTCTGCATCCCAGAGTACTTAAGGAAGTGGCCCTAGAAATACTGGATGCATTGGTGATCATTTTCCAACACTATCGACTCTGGATCAGTTCCTATGGACTGGAGGGTAGCTAATGTAACACCACTTTTTAAAAAAGGAGGGAGAGAAAAAACGGGTAATTATAGACTGGTTAGCCTGACATCAGTAGTGGGGAAAATGTTGGAATCAATTATTAAAAATGAAATAGCAGCGCATTTGGAAAGCAGTGACAGGATCGGTCCAAGTCAGCATGAATTTATGAAAGGGAAATCATGCTTGACAAATCTTCTGGAAACTTTTAAGGATGTAACTAGTAGAGTCGACAAGGGAGAACCAGCGGATGTGGTATATTTGGACTTTCAAAAGGCTTTTGACAAGGTCCCACACAAAAGCTTGTTGTACAAAATCAAAGCACATGTTATTGGGGGTAATATACTGACATGGATAGAGAACTGGTTGGCAGACAGAAATCAGAGAGGCGAGATAAACAAATGTTTATCTTTTCAGAATGACAGGCAGTGACTAGTGGGGTGCCACAGGGCTCAGTGCTGGGACCCCAGCTATTTACAATATACATTAATGATTTAGATGAAGGAATTGAGTGTAATATCTCCAAGTTTGCAGATTACACTAAACTGGGTGGCAGTGTGAGCTGTGAGGAGGACGCTAAGAGGCTGCAGGGTGACTTGGACAGGTTAGGTGAGTGGGCAAATGCATGACAGATGCAGTATAATGTGGATAAATGTGAGGTTATCCACTTTGGGGGCAAAAACGTGAAGACAGAATATTATCTGAATGGCGGCAGATTAGGAAAAGGGGAGGTGCAACGAGACCTGGGTGTCATGGTTCATCAGTCATTGAAAGTTGGCATGCAGGTACAGCAGGCGGTGAAGAAGACAAATGGTATGTTGGCCTTCATAGCTAGGGGATTTGAGTATAGGAGCAGGGAAGTCTTACTGCAGATGTACAGGACCTTGGTGAGGCCTCACCTGGAATATTGTGTTTAGTTTTGGTCTCCTAATCTGAGGAAGGATGTTCTTGCTATTGAGGGAGTACAGCGAAGGTTCACCTGACTGATTCCCGGGATGGCTGGACTGTCATATGAGGAGAGACAGGATTAACTAGGCCTTTATACACTGGAGTTTAGAAGGATGAGAGGAGATCGCATAGAAACATATAAGATTCTGACAGGACTGGACAAGTTAGATGCGGGAAGAATGTTCCCGATGTTGGGGAAATCCAGAACCGGGGACACAGTTTTAGGATAAGGCCATTTAGGACTGAGATGAGGAGAAACTTCTTCACTCAGAAAGTTGTTTACCTGTGGAATTCACTATTGCAGTTGTTAACTTGTGGAATCCCCTGATGCCAGTTCATTGGATATATTCAAGAGGGAGTTAGATATGGTCCTTACGGCTAAACGGATCAAGGGGTATAGAGAGAAAGCAGGAAAGGGGTACTGAGGGAATGATCAGCCATGATCTTATTGAATGGTGGTGCAGGCTCGAAGGGCCGATTGGCCTTCTCCTGCACCTATTTTCTATATTTCTATGTTTATATCAGGTCTTTAACATAGTAATTCGCCCCAAGGCACTTCACAGGAGTGTTATCAGACAAGATTTAATATTGAGCCACCTAAGGAGATATTAGGACAGGTGACCAAAAGCTTGGTCAAAGAGGTAGGTTTTTAGAAGCTTCTTAAAGAAGGAAAGAGTGAGGTAGAGAGACAGAGAGGTTTAGGGAAGGAATTCCAGAGCTTCGGACCTCGGTTACTGAAGGCACAACCCCCAAGAGACCTAATTGCAGTTTAAAACAAATGGTAATGTTTATTCTTACTACTAATAGATAAGGGACACTAACAAATGTGAGCTCCTGCTGTGCACATCGTCTCTGCCACTTAGAGTGCTTGTTTTTTTTAATAATCTATTAACCTGCGCCTCTTCTGAGAGCTGAACTGATTTCACACCGTAAATGGCAGTGTTTTAGCTGCATTTTTAGTATGCAAACAAGGATGTGGAATTCAATTAGCACTGCTCGAAGTAAGGTCCTTGCTGTTTATACAGTATAAAGTTTAGTAATGGTAAAGAGGTGACTGACAGATCAAATCTGCTAAAATCCTAAAATAAATGTAATTCTCGGTGGAATTTGACAGAGGCATTCTCATCCAAAGACCCTTTTACAAGATATTGCTCCTCAACTCGTTCAGAATCTATGTAATGTAATGGTGGTGGGAATCTTTTTATTAAGAAGTTCAATGCAGATAAATATAAAATACTGCATATCGAAAGGAATGGGCAATATTTAAACTCCATAAATGGTGTTGAAATAACTACGGATGAGGCCAAAAGAGATCTTAGGCCCAATTATCCAGAATCCCGTGCATGGAGCTGGGCACAAATCAGGAAAATCAGGGCCATCAACCTCGTGCAGCTTAGGTACAGAACATCGACTTTCCGATGGGTGAATTAGGGACAAATCATGAGGTAATGCTACTGGCATGCATGAGCCTCATTTCAATATTCAAATTAGGTTAAAAAAAGTCCCACACTAAATGTTCAGCATGATCAGCCATGATCTTATTGAATGGCGGAGCAGGCTCGAAGGGCCGAATGGCCAACTCCTGCTCATATTTCTTATGTTCTTAGGTTCCTACTTTGGCTGAGGCTCATGATTGCAATGACTATCTCCAACAAGAAAGGGTGCCAAGAATGGGGACACACTGGAGAGGATTGGGAAGAGGGGGAGAGGGGGAGACAGAGGCAAGGAAAGAGAAAACATTGCAGGAGATGTTCTGGCTGCAGTGGGATAGTTAGGAATGGAACCTCCGGAAGATAGTGCCATGGAGGTAGGTCACGGAAGAACTTGTGGATGACGCAGTGAGGTAAAGAAGGGAACTCAGCTGCTGAAATTCACTTGTACTTGGGCCGTGAGTAGTCTTGGTGAATGTTTTAAGTATGTTTTGTTGGAATCTGGGTACTAAAGCGGTTTGAAAAAGTACAGGTGCACCACATACTTTAAATAGTTCTCTGCCCCCATTGCAGTATAAAAAGCACTGGAGGAACATTCATGATGACTGGTTTTGTCTGAATAAGCTGGAACAATGTCACCTTGCTATATTCTATTTATTTCAGTGATGAATGCCAAAGAAAGAAGCATTAAAAGAATACACTTGTCAAGTGTTTCTCAAAGCCCAGCACCTCTTTTGAAAGCTTCTGGCTAGAACTTCTTTCATGCATCAGATTTCTCCCACAGGCAAAGTCATTTACTCACTGTGACTGTGGCCATGGGATCGATGTTACATCTTGGTGTTTTGTTTCCTCCGGTAGGACACCCATTAATCCACTTACATTTCTTTGTACACTATTTGGTACAGTTTTTAACTTGTGAACAAAGGGAGTCAGGACAAACGCATCAACCTAAGGAAGCCGATCCCTGTGCAGGAATTTCAAGCCATTATGAGGCCAATTTCTTTTTTCACAATAAAAATGTATCAAAGCAATTTTTTTCTTTTCGCTGTAATGAACGAGTATGAATTTAATACTTTAAACAACACGATTCCTTGTATAGCCAGTGTTACTAGAAAGCAAGCACACGGATGCAAACATGTAAAAAGCTGTCTGACCATAAGGAAAGGTAAGCACTGGAATTAATGTGAAGTGTCAGAATAGCCCATATGTGGGTACGATGGGAAGTGAGTAATGGTGAATCTGGAATAGCCAAACAGACCTGATATGGGTTAATATTAGGGAGATTCTAGTGACACATTTTTGGATGAATAGCTTTACAAGAAGAACTGTGAACAAGAAGTCAGCAGGTGATGTGGATGTGCCGTGCCTTCTTTGTTGCTCGGTCAGGATCCTGGAATTCTCTATCCAACACCATTATGGGAGGACCATCATCATAGGAACTGCAGCAGTCCAAGGAGGAGGTCTGCCACCACCTGCTCAGGGAAACTAGAGATGGGCAATAAATGCCAGCTGTACCCACATTCCAAGAACAATTTAATAAAAAATAACCAATGAATATAAACCTTCAAAAAACACTGTTTCGGCCTCGACTGGAGTATTGTGTCCAATTCTAGGCACTACACTTTAGGAAGGATATGAAGGCCTTAAAGAAGGTTCAGAAAAGATTTACAAGAATTGTTCCAGGGATGAGGGACTTCAGTTATGTGGATAGACTGGAGAAGCTGGGGTTGTTCTTAGAGCAGAGAAAATTGAGAGGAGATTTGATAGAGGTGTTCAAAATCATGGGGTGTCTACACAGAGTAGATATAGAGAAACAGTTCCCATTGGCAGAAGGGTCAAGAACCACAGGACACAGATTTAAGGTCATTGGCAGAAGAACCAAACTTTTTACACAGCAAGTGGTTATGATCTGGAATGCACTGCCTGAAAGGCAGAACATGAAGGAAAGTACCTGAAGGAAGAAGATAGCGCTGCCGCTATGAGTTAGCGCCAGGGACGTCAGCGCCAGGCAGATCATGACGCCAGTAAGTGTGCAACGACAAGGAGAGGGAGAGGAGGCGTCAAGCAGGTGGATGCCGACTCCAGGGGCAATACTTAAAGTCATCAAGAGTAATGAGTGGCAGCTGTCAGAGTCATGCTGTTTCACTGCTTCCTTGTCAGTTTGACATTGTGCAACTGTTGCACAGTCATTTAAAGATTGTTTAGTCTCTGGAGTGTTGTGGCTACTAAAGATTGGAGACATTTTATTCTCACAACATATCAAAATGCTACACTAGAATGAGGTTCTGCAGCATCAATGAACCTTCCCTTTAAGAACTGGAAAGAGCCTATGGCAATGATGACTTGCGATTAGACTGCACCTGACATTGCTTAGCGCTTTGAGTTTAATGCCATTGAGCTGGGCCATTAGTGCTTGATTTAGCACTCCAATCCTTTCTTTGAGCAGTGAGGCTTTGTTTTGTGTGCAGCGTGATTTATTAGCTCCTGGCGCTAAATTTCAAACTTTTCTAAAGTTGCCGTCTATTCCTGGGTTACAATGAATTTCTCCCCCATACTTACAAGATGCCAAGCAGTGACAGTATGAATTAAGGTAGAAACAGCTCAAAAATGCTGCTCGAAGGTTATGCAAATTATCGTGTATAACCATAGCATCACAGAGAAAATGCTGAAAGTTAACATGCTAGTGCACAATGCATTCTCAATCCATACATCCTGTTCTTCTCCTTACACATGAAGCTAGCATTCAATAGATGTAAGCAGCTGCTGACTGGTGATCATGTGCCATGGAGCAGAGCCCGTAACCACTTTGAAGAGGCTGTAATGATGCCGACTGACTTTGCAGGCTTGCAGGATGGTGAAGCTGGATGATACGACCAAGCTCCTGCTTTGTACCATTATGTAGCCACGGTGTAACCTTATCCATAAATGTGATGTCCACTTGCCTTCAGGGCATGATCGCATCAGCCTTGAACATATTAAATTGCAGAGGGCCTAGTACTGCTCCTATTTCTTATGTTCTTATATTGTGCTTATGTTTGAACACCACTGTTAATCATAGCACCCACTGTAGCGTTATGGATAAAGAAGAGCTTGACAATCCTGCCAAAGTCGATGTCATAATACAGGTTGTACCTCTCCAGTCCGGGACTCTCTAATCCGGAAGCATCCGTGGTTCCGCGTCAGTCCCGGTGTAGGTGGCGTCCCGGTTTCCCGCACTGTTCAGTGAGGTAAGCGGACTTGGGAAAGTAAAGGGAAGGGCAGGCGGCTGACTGAGGCACCGAAGCTGGGCCTGAGGGAGAGGAGGTTTTAAAAAAAATAGCACCAACTCAACACAAAGAGAGAACGAGGCCCGAGTTTCACAGCCGGAGTATGGCGGAGACATTCAGGAGTCTGGGTGCTGTCATCAGGTACCGACAAACCTAGGCTAGGCGTGACCTCCCTTGGTTCGGAAAATTCTCCGTTCTGGCACTGAGAGGTCCAACCTGTATAAGACCTTGACTCAACACCACCACATGTAGCAAGCAGCAGCCCAGAGGCAATTAACTCAAAGATGATAGCAGTAAGGCTGAGGATGGGGACCACAGAATGAGTCAACGTGAGACACTTTGCCTCACCATTGGCAGCCGTGCCTTCATCTGTCTAGGCCGTGAGCTTTGGTATTCCCTCCCTAAACCTCTCCGCCTCTCTGTCCTCCTTTAAGATGCTCCTCAGAAACTAACTTTTTGACGAGCTTTTGGTCAGCTGTCCTAATATCTCCTTCTGTTGGCTCAATGTCAAATGTTGCCTGATTACACTCTGTGAAGCACCTTGGGGATGTTTTTACTATGTTAAAGGTGCTGTGTCAATGCAAGGTATTGTTGTTGTTGCTGCACCAAGGTGTCTGCCCTTATATAATGCACGTACCCAAACAATATCATAGAGACCGACAAAGTCAACATGCCAGGAACGGCAGGTGCCACGCCCTGCCATTCTGCGGCACAGCGCGGTGAAACTCCACACACCATATTGCCAATCACACTGCAATAATATTAATAGTAACATCTGCAGTCAGTACCAGTCGCTGCCAGGCACTGTTGACATACATTATAAACTTAAGTGAGCCTTAATAACAGCACTGTAATTAAGCACGGCATAGGTCAGGCATCATACAAAGCTGGAACTGTTACAGCCCATGTTCTATTATATTGAACCTCAAAGAGGCCAGAGGTTATTTTCTGAAACTGCTAGAATCTATCCTGATCAATTACGTTGCCTCGTTGTCCCTCTGATAATCATGATTAATGTGCCTACTACGGTTAATGCATTTATAATCGTCTATTAAACAAATTATGAAGGGTGTCTATTCGCTGTCACAGCTGAGTTCTGTTCAGCAGTCTGATCAATGTTTAATCAATACAGCGGATGCAGCTTCCACCTAAGTGAAAGGAAAACAGAATATAGTTATGTAGCCTTCGCCTGGCTCTCTGAACAATGGAGGTTCAGTGTTACTGAACTCCTCTCTTTAGCACTGTGCGGCAGTAAGTGAAAGGTTTATGGTAATTTATGGCATTTGGCGAGACTGCGTCTGAACGAAGGAGGTCAGAGCCTCCCGAGCACTCGAGCTGACTGTCCGTACCAGGCAGAAAGTCGTTAACAGTTTCTCCATGGAATTGATTAAATTCTGGAAAGGCAGCCAGCCATCACTGCCTCTGTCTCCGTGTCCCAGCAGGTGGGAATTAAAGTCTAATCACTGAAACAATGCAGCACACTGAGCGAGGAAGGCTGAGCGCAGGATACCTGTACACACCAGGCAGCTGTACTCAGCATTGTCAGACGCTTACTGCACTGACGTGCAGCACAGCTGGACTGCTCCAGCTTCTCACTTGTCAAAGCTTGTAAAAGCCTGTTCCTCAAGCCCTAATAAAAGCCAGTTACCGGACTTCATTTGCCGGCCTGATACCAATGAATTTATATTAAAATTAAGATTGTATTCACCTCCCCAGTTTTCTCGCCTCCTGCCCTGTACGAGTCAAGTCTTACTTGAGGTATTCTCCCCTGTCAGCTGTGCCTCCAGCTGCCTCGGCCCCTAAGCTCTGGAATTCCCTCCCTTTACCTCTCCGACACTCTACTTCTCTCTCTCCCCTTTTAAGATGTTCCTTAAAACCTACCTCTTTGATTAAGCTTCTGGTCATCCGTCCCAATGGCTGAGATTTTTCCGGGGCTCAGCGGTGGGTCGTGTGGGAAATTGTTTTTTCTGACAATGGGTCGGGATCCCGCTGTCAAGCCACTGCCACACTACTTTCCCAGGTGGCAGGTCTGTCAGAGCTGAACACGCAGCGGCGGGGAAGATAAGTTAGGTCATTATGACCCCGCTCAGAGCCGATTAAAAATAATTTTGAGCTGAACTTACCATTTTACCAGATTGTCCGCAGGGTTTACGCTGCTAGGGGATCACGTCAGGTAAGGATGTTAGGCGTTGTGTGAACCACAAATTCATTTCTTTACTTGACAACTTCAATTGTGCTATAAAAGCTCCCATCTCACAGCTGTTCACTTTCCAAGATCAAAAGCTGTTGCTTACTGAATTTGGAAGGCACATTGAGCTTTATGCAGCTTGCAAGTGTTTGGAGCAAACTCTCTATCCAGTGTCACCTCATTGGAACAACCTCTCTCACCACTTCTGTCATCTCAAGTTCACCTGCCATCTATTACATCAGCATCGGTGCCCTTGAAAAAATCTCATCTTGGTCCTCAGAATCTCACCACGATCATCCCCAACACCAGCATCACCAGGCACATCAGCAGCACCAACAACAACAACAACCTTCTCCGCAATCACCTGATGCTGCACAGGACACAGGGCATCAGCACCCGACCACATTGCTGCTCAGGAGGCCAGGGATGGCCTCACCATGGCCAGATTTACTTCACTTGATGATGTACATACCAACACCATAAAGAATTCCTGTGATTGTGAGGGGTGGCTAGTGAAATGGGAAAGTGATAATGGAGATAGAGAGGGATGGGTGGAGGTGCAAGGTAAATTGGTGTGAGTAAGGATATGCAGGAGTAGGGTAGGGAAGGCAGAGCAATGGGGATGTGATGAGTGGCACAGCAGGATGAGGTTGAGTGTGGCTTTGCAGTAACGTTTCATGATCTACTGAAAACATTGAAAGGTTTGCGCCAGTGCAGTCTGGTCCTCCTGACGACATCACTGCTTGTGTCCTTCTATGCAATGTGCAACCAGGCTGCGTTGATCTCCTGGGGAGGTCTCTTCCGCCCATTGGAAGGGAAGAGAACCTTCCATAAGCATATGGAGGGAGTCATGGGAGAGCCTGGGTGCAGCCATGCACCTTTGTGCAGTGCTCGTCAATGTTTTCAGCACCTCAATGCTGTAGAACACTGACAGCACAACTTTCAAAGTAAATTTGTGCATGGTCCCTTTAAGGAAACCGGCTGATGATGCGACATCCAATGACATCATTAGACCCGCTTCCTACAATTGGCCGGCAAACATGCTGAGTGGGCTTAACAAGCCCAATCAGGGAAAATCATTTCACAGAGCGGGCTGGAGACAGCAGCGAGGCCGGGACCTGCCATCGATCTCAGTTGCGCCCGATGGAAATCACAGCCAATATCCCATTATCTGGCTCGATGTCAAATTTTGTTTGATAATCGCTCCTGTGAAGCACCTTGGGCCATTTTTACTGCATTCAAAGTGCTCTATAAATACAAGTTGTTGTTGTTGTTATTGGCAACTTGGCAGCCACCTTAACAAAGTAACCGCTCCTCTGTGGTGAGCTGAGAAAAGTGAACGTTGCTGAGTGATTCGACTGTATGGGTTTTTTACAACCAATGGTGATCCAATCTTTACCCAGTGCCCACACTCGTGCTCTTTGCTGCAGGGATCACTGGTAGCGATCCTAAAGGGAACCCTAGCAGATTTTATCGTCCTCCCCAATCTACGAGGCATCAAAGTCAATTCTAACTTTCTCACTGGCAGCTCAGGTGCGATCACTGAACTCAGCATGGACCAGTAGCGGAACCCAAGATCTTCTGGTTTATTGCAGCCGTGCCTCAGGCGGTATCCTTCTCGCCTCTGAGGCAGAAGGTTGTGCATCCATGGCCCCATTCCAAGACTCGAGCCCATGATTTAGGCTGATGTTGCAGTGCTGAATGAGTACTGCAATGTGGTTGACTCTTAACTGCTACACTTAACACTTTGTACTAAGCCGCCACAAAGAAGCACCATGCGGACTGCAGCGGTTCAAGAAGGTGGCTCGCCACCACCTTCTCCGGGGCAATTAGGGATGGGCAATAAATGCTGGCAATGCCAGCGATTCCCACATCTCATAAACAAATAATAAAAAAGTACTTAATTCTTCTTTACACTTGCGCTCATTTAGAAAGAAAGAACTTGCATTTTTAACAACCTCAGGTTGTCCCAAAGCACTTTACATCAATAAAGTACTTTTGAGGTGTAGTCACTGTTGTAATGTAATTCCAATAAGAGAGCTAGCAGTGTAAAAGCATGGAACTCACTAACAGACACCAGTCTCTAGGAATCTGAACGAAATAAGCACAGGATGAAACCGGTTGTGACTTGATGGGCCGAAATTCAGCCTCCCGAAAAGGCCTTTTACCGCCGGAAAGAGGCAGTCAAGCGGCAGAGTCGATTGGCCGCCGATTTGCGGTCGAATGGCCACCACCAATGAAATTCACCTGGAGGGTTTCTGTAGTGGTGCTCACTTCTGCCCCTTTCCACCCACTTCCGCCGCGATCTTGTGGATGCGGCCTTAAAGACGTCATCAGAGTGCGCATCGCGCCTCTCCGCCCCGGAAGCTATATTCAGTATAACAAATTGACAAGCCACCTGACGGTGCCCCCAACAGCTTTTTGTGTTGGAGCACTGTGCCGGCTGGCTCGAGACCACCAGTGGAGGTGAAAGCAGTGTTGCGTGAATTGTCATATTTTTGGACTGAACTTTTGCGGACTTGTGAAAACTTTATAGGACTTGGGAAAACTTTCTCATTCGCCCTTTTGAGATCAGCATTGAATACTAGTGGCCTGGGGGCCTCAATCTGCACTGCACAAAGGTCTCATAGTGAGGGTTGAGCCTGCAGACGCAATGGGCTCAATGTTAGCCTTGTGCACATGGTGCGCGGCAAGGAGGCACGCAGGAGAAGGCGGTGCTGTCAGTTACGGGTCCAGAGGCAGCGGGCGAGGGAGGCAGCAGACATGGCTGCCCAACATAGAGAAAGGCCTGGAGATGGCCAGAGACATCAAGGCAGAGAGGTTGGCCAGGAAGGAGCTGGAGTGAGGAGGAGGATCAGGTATGATGCCCACCACCCCCCCCCCACCTCCACCACCCGCACCAGATAGTGGACGATGAGGCAGATGCTTGCCAGCAGCAGCTTGCAGAGGCTGAGGAGCATCAGGAGGATGAGGGAGAAGGAAATCAGCCAGCTGCCATAGGAGGGACCCAGAGTTGGCGGAAGAAGGTCCTACTGTCCAATGGTCTACAGGCACCAGTTTTCCTTCATGGAGCTCACAGATGAGTAATGTCTGCGAAGACTCCGATTCAGGAAGGATACCCTCAGGGAGCTGTGCATCTCATGCTCCCAGATCTGCAGCCTCAGACACGGCTGAGGACAGCTCTGAGCGTTGAAACCAAACTGACCATTGTACTCAACTTTAACGCAACTAGCTCATTCCAGTCTGCAACTGCAGATATATCTAACATCTCTGCAGATGGTAGAGAACGATTCTCGGCCCATCGCTCAATCCGTCAAGTCACAGATGCTCTCTACAGGAGAAGACTGCAATACATTTCATTCCCCATGAGCAGGAAGAAACAGGTAGTGCGGCAGACCGAATTTGTGTGGATTGTGGGGTTCCCCAGGATGCAGTGCACCATTGACTGCACACACGTCGCACTGAGGGCGCCACAAACCCATGCTGAGCTGTTTATGAACTGAAAGGATGCAAAATTCACGAGAACGCCCCACCCCCCCCTCCGCCCCCATGTTTGGGCTCTTTCGAAAGGAAATTTAATTTGGGACTATCTACCGAAAAGTTTTAAATCCTAAGGTGCTTATGGAAGAAATTATGAATTTTAATCGAATTTTGGATTTTAAAAGACAAATTCAAGGCTATGGCGGGCCTAAAGAACTAACAGGAGACAACTTAATTATTGGAAATGTCTGGGTGTTGGGACTAAGTTAACTTGTCTGGAGAAATGGGTATTCGAGAATCCTTTTCCATAAGAGATATTAACATTACAATAAATAACCCAGAGATAGCCAACCATCAACCTGAATCTGGAAAACCGTTTCAGCATATACATCACAAAGAAGCCCAATCCAGCCTGTATGCAAAAAACTAAGCACAAAAGGACATTGCGATTACCAAGCTAATATTTCTATCAGGAAACAGTTTTTGAACATCAACCCACCCAAAACATATTATCTTTTAATGAGCCTGCCAAAATATTACAAAGAGAAGTCAAGCCCGCCAAATTCAAACAAAGAATCCTGGACTGATTTGGTGCGAAGATTAGAACCACTCAAACCGTATAACTGGCTCCCTGTTTTAACAGAGGGTATGACATACTATGCCATATTGCTTGTGCTATACTACGACAATGTCATCAAGACAAGGAGCGAAACCAACGCGACAGTTGTAAACTAACTTCTCCAGCCTCGAAGTCCTGAAGTCCTGAAGGAAGAAAGAACATCACTATAGCAGCAGCAACTGACCACAGCCAACGTGGTATCAACGGAAAACCACTGCGATTGACCAAACTCGAAACAAAACTCCAACGGGAAAAAAACTGAAGAATCGAAAAGTTTCCACTCTGCAATCTAAGGCCTGACTACCAACAGGTAAAAACATTACCTAAAGAGACTTTGAACCTATTTCTAGCGAAGAAAATCGGGTACTTCCCCCATAGATCCAAAACGCTCCTTACCGCATCAGCGGACTCAACCCAACTGAAGATTGCGCAGCAAGAAGTCTTCTCCGACATTCAGGGTATGGCAAGCAGAACCTACAGAATCCAACGAATCCCAAAATTGCAAACTACCGCTAACTGACCAGAAAGGATTGGTAAGCATAGTCCCTGCCTGCCCTGGAGTCTAACCTAGCTAGAATTAGGTATTTGGAGGTGGGAGGTATAATTTTACTGTAACCCCCTTTGACTGTGTAACGTATGGTTCTTTATTAGAGTGATTATAAGTTTGACATTGTATTTTTCTTGTATTGTTCCTTATTAGAGTAATTATAAGTTTGACATTGTATTTTCTTGTCTTTAATAACGTCAAAGTTCTTTTGCACCAAACCAGTTGTCCTTTGTACTTTATCACATCTCCCAAATAAATCCAGAGTCGAGAACCCAAGGGGGTGGGAGCGATTCGAACCGTTCAAGTTGGTCAGAGGTGAACCTGACCCCCGGGACCACCCCCTTACAGAACAAACATGAATTCCACTCCCTTAACGTGCAGCTGGTATGCGACCACCAGTGCAAGATCATGGCAGTTGATGCCCGGGATCCAGGCAGCAGCCACGATGCCTTCATCCTGCGCCAGAGCAGTGTGCCCGCCGTGTTGTCGGGCCCAATCCAGGATTGTGGATGGCTGCTAGGTGACAAGTGCACTTGGCTGCTGATTCTCGTTCGCAATCCCAGGACTGCTGCCGAACATGCTTCCAGCGAGCTCATTCCAGCATCAGGTTCATAATTGAGCACTGCATCGGGATCCTCAAGCAGAGGTTCCGTTGCCTGGACCACACCGGTTCTCCCTATTCGTGGTCGTTTGCTGCATGCTTCACAACCTGGCAATCATGATGGGCCAGCCGCTGGAGGTCGATCCAGCAGCAGCATCTCAAGAGGAGGCGCAGGAGGAGGAGGAGGAGGAGGAGGAGGAGGAAGAGGTTCAGGAGGAGGAGGATCAGGAGGAGGAGGGCGAGCAGGAGGAGGAAGAGGTTCAGGAGGAGGAGGAGGAGGTTCAGGAGGAGGAGGAGGAGGAGGTTCAGGAGAAGGAGGAGGTTCAGGAGGAGGAGGAGGTTCAGGAGGAGGAGGAGGTTCAGGAGGAGGAGCAGGAGGAGGAAGAGGATGTGGTTCAGGAGGAGGAGGTTCAAGAGGAGGAGGAGGAGGAGGTGCTTCAGGAGGAAGAAGAGGAGGAGGTTCAGGAGGAGGAGGTTCAGGAGGAGGAGCAGGAGGAGGAGCAGGAGGAGGAAGAGGAGGTGGTTCAGGAGGAGGAGGTTCAAGAGGAGGAGGAGGAGGTGGTTCAGGCAGAAGAAGAGGAGGAGGTTCAGGAGGAGGAGGAGGAGGTGCAGGAGGAGGAGGAGGAGGTTCAAGAGGAGGAAGAGGAGGAGGCTCAGGAGGAGGAGGTTCAGGAGGAGGAGGAGGAGGAGGTGCAGGAGGAGGAGGAGGTTCAGGAGGAGGAGGAGGAGGGCCAGGTTGTGCATCGCCAGCCACCAGGAGATGTCGTCACCATCCCAACCCTACAAGGGAAGTGCAGACCCGTCTCACCGTTGCTCGTTTCCGATGAGTTAATGCCCACATCACCCTTCATCTTTGCATTTCCACAGCTATCCCAATGAGTCCTTTCAGCCATCAATGATCAGTCAAATGATACACCTGCCCAGATATAGGAGCACAAAATAAAGTTTCATTACAGAATAAAGAAAGGAGCAAAAAACATACATATAATCATTTATGCATCCCCAATATCCTCCAGCGTGTCACTGTCGTCTTGGCTGTCCCCCAGGCTTGGCCTCTCACTGTCCAAATCAGCCTTTCCCTGGCCTCGGCTGCTACTGCCCTCAAGGCTGTTGTGCTGCATTGCCCTCTGACTCGCACCAGCGCAAGGACCCTCGCCTTGGCTCTCACTCGGCCTCTCATCTGCAAGCATAAATGGCACAGGGGCTGCCGTGAGGGTGAATTGATACATGGAGGCTACAACTTGCACATTTTCAGAAAGAAAGGCACAGTAGGCGTTGGCGCTTTCAGGGATAGATAGCATTAAAGGAGGGCCTTCACTTACCCATGCTGGCCACAGCGGGATTGGCATTACCAGAGGCCACAGGGAAGGCAGCATGTCTACCAATGGTGTGAGGACCTGAATCTCAGCCTCGCCACCTCCAGTCCTCCTTTGCTCCGTTCGGTTGTGCACAACCTTGGCCTGCAAAACAAAGAATGGTTGCTGAGTAGCAGTGTAATGAGGCATCAGAAGTGAGTTTGTCCCTGACATGCAGCTGTAACTGTGACATGAATGGGAGCCTCCATTGCGAGAACACACACACATTTATATACAAATGCTGCTTCAGAGACTATACAGTGAAGATGGGAAATGAGAGAAGGATGAAGGAGAGGCTCGCAGATGGAAGGTCAGCAGTTGGTGGAACAGGTACTCACTTTCTTCAGATCAATGATGTTGTTCATCCATTTCCTGCATTGGGTGGTGGTCCGATCAGGAATGGAGGTCCCTGAGCTCTCGCTCCAGGCATTAATAAAAACTTCCCGAGTCTGTTTGCCTGCATCAGGATACAGGGCTCGTCTCCTTCCCTCGACAGCCTGCATGAGTGTCTCCACTTTGGAATCGGAAAAACGGGTTGCCCTCCTTCCTACTGCTGCAGCAGCCATTGCCTTCACTCAAACGCCTCCCCTGCTCAGGGCCTAGCTGCAAACACTGCCCTTTGAGAAGGCCAGGGACCAGTTGGTCCATTAGTAGCAAATCACCAGTAGGTGAACTTCGTGGTACAATGGTCGCTCCGCACTCCCCACCCACACCGCTGCAAACTGCCGATTCCGCCAGACAATACCGCTGGCAGACATTTTTTTACAAAGAAAGCTGAATTTTGATCGAATGGTCGCCGCAACCATTGCGGCAATAATGGCGGCCAAAAAGGAGTAGGTGCACCCTGTTTCGGGCAGATCTAAATTTCTACCCCATTGTATTAAGCAGTACTCAATACTCAATGCATGTGTGTGTGTATGCATGTTGTGAATGTATATCCATTAGGATCAGTATATGTGTACATGTGATGTGTGTCTCAGCATGCATTTTGCTATTTTACAGTCACCCAGACATGCATTTACACTATTGTGCTTCTTTCACATATGGATATAGATCTACTTACATATAGATATAAATACCTTAGTTCTGCTTCTACTTGTACTGTGGACCAGAGGGGAAAAAAATCCATGATTAATATTCATCATCATCATAGGCAGTCCCACAGAATCAAGGAAGACTTGCTTCCACTCTTAAAATGAGTCCTTGGGTAGCTGAACAGTCCAATACGACTATTTATATCTATATGTAAGTAGATCTATAGCCATATGTGAAAGAAGCACAATAGTGTAAATGCATGTCTGGGTGACTGTAAAATAGCAAGTGAATAAATTGGAGTGTATCAGCACAGTCCGATATATTCAGCGAGATTAGCCTTCCCCATTTTAAGTTTATCAGATAAATTAAAAGCAGTTGCACTTAATAAAAATGACATTAACAATTTGGCAGATCCACAAGCTGAGCCCTTTACAATGACATGATTGGGAGTGACAGACACAGGAGTTTCTTTGAGAGAATTATCATCACATAATCTAATTTAGTGACACAATGACGGCTCAGGCATATGAGCAAACTATGTGGATTACAATTGTTTATTAATAATATGTCCTTACTATACAGCATAAATGCACACGAGGCCCATAGTTGAGAGAAGGCCACTCTGTGACCAGTAACCTTTATTAGCCAGTACTGAAGTGATGAAAGTGGGTGGACCTTCCCCTTTTATACCTGAAAGTCCAGGTTAGGAGTGTCTCCCACAAGTTCATCACCTAGTGGTCAATGTTCACACAGTCTACAACTTAGGTCAGTTTATACATGGGTTACAATGACAGTAGAATACATGACATCACCTCCCCACCAAAAGTCTTATTGGGATCACAGGTTGAGTCTCTCTGGTGGTTTACGCTCTCTTGTAGAGCGCCTGAGTTGGGGCTCCGGTTGTTGGGCACTGGCCTGAGTGTCTGCTGTTTGCGGTGCCTCAGGCCTGTCCGGACTGCCCACAGTGACTGGGCTCTCCTCCACTTGGTTCTGGTGTTCGGTCACCTGTGGTGGAGTGAACTCTACATCGTGTTCTTCCTCTGCTTCTTCTATGGGGTTGCTGAACCTCCTTTTTGTTTGATCCACGTGTTTGCGCCAGATTTGTCCATTGGTAAGTTTAACTACCAGAATCCTATTCCTCTCTTTGGTAATCACAGTGCCTGCAAGCCATTTGGGCTCTGCAGCGTAGTTGAGGACAAAGACAGGGTCATTGACATCAATACATCGCGCCCTCGCATTCCTGTCATGGTAGCCACATTGTGACTGGCGCCTGCTCTCAACAATTTCTTTCATGGTGGGGTGTATAAGGGATAACCTGGTTTTGAGCATCCTTTTCATTAGCAGCTCTGCGAGTGGAACCCCTGTGAGCGAGTGTGGTCAGGATCTATTGGCCAACAGAAGGCGTGATAATCGGCTTTGTAGGGAACCCCCTTGGATTCTGAGCATCCCCTGTTTGATTATCTGCACTGCTCATTCTGCCTGGCCGTTTGAGGTCGGTTTGAACGGTGCCGTTCTGACATGGTTGATTCTATTTCCTGCCATGAAGTCCTGGAATTCAGTGCTTGTGAAGCACGGGCCATTGTCGCTGACCAAAACGTCCGGTAAACCATGGGCGACAAACATTGCCTGTAGACTTTCCACCGTGGCAGAGGATTTGCTTGAATTGAGAATGTCACACTCGATGCGTTTGGAGTAGGCGTCTCCTACAAGCAAAAACATTTTCCCATGAAAGGACCTGCGTAGTCCACATGGATGCGTGACCAGGTCCAGGGGCTAAGGGGGGCTTCCCTGGACGCTTTGCCCAGCTGAGCACATGTGTTGCACGTGCGAACACAAATTTCCAGGTCTGCATCTATCCTTGGCCACCAAACGTGTGACCTGGCAATTGCCTTCATCATGACAATGCCCGGGTGCTCATTGTGGAGTACTCGGATGAACACCTCTCTGCCCATCTGGGGCATGTCTACTCGGTTTCCCCATAGTAGGCAATCGGCCTGAATCGAGAGTTCATCCTTGCACCTGTGAAATGGTTTAAATTCCTCAGGGCATGCCCCGTACGTGGATGCCCAATTCCCATTCAGGACACATTTCTTAACTAGACAGTAGCGGGTCTCTATTTGTCCAGACTTTGATCTGACGGGCTGTCATGGGTGAGCCTCTTTCGAAAGCTTCAACAGCCATGACCATCTCAGCAGCATGCTCGGTTTCCCCCTCAGTGGTGGATAGTAGGAGCCCGCTGAGTGCATCGGCGCAGTTTTCAGTGCCCGGTCTGTGCCGAATTGTATAGTCATAGGTGGCTAACGTGAGTATTTATGGCCTTGTTGTCGGCTAAAAGGGACGTCAGGGGTTTGTGATCTGTCTCCAGCTCAAATTTCCTGCCAAACAGGTAGTGGTGCATTTTTTTTACTGTATATACACATGCAAGCGCTTCCTTTTCTACCATCCCGTAGCCCCTTTCTGCCTGGGACAGACTTCTGGAAGCATAAGCTAACGACTGTAACTGACCATTGGCATTAACATGCTGCAACACACACCCGACCCCATAGGACGACGCATCACACGTTAAAACAAGTTTCATAAATGGGTCATATAGCGTTAACAGTTTGTTGGAGCATAACAAATTGTGTGCTCTATTAAAAGCCCTTTCCTGGCTGTCCCCCAGACCCAATCGCGACCTTTGCGTAGGAGCACATGTAGCGGCTCTAACAGCGTGCTCAATTTGGGAAGTAAGTTACCAAAATAGTTCAGGAGCCCCAGGAACGAACGCAGCTCCATCGTGTTACGGGGTCTGGGTGCTCTCTGGATCGCTTCCGATTTGGACGCAGTAGGTCTGATCCCGTCTGCTGCTACCCTCATCCCCAGGAATTCTACCTCTGGAGCTAGGAAGACGCACTTCGCCTTTTTCAGTCGCAGACCTACCCGGTCCAGTCTGCGTAGCACCTCCTCCAGGTTGTGGAGGTGCTCTTCAGTATCGCAACCCGTGATGAGGATGTCGTCTTCAAAAACCAACAACCTTGGAATCGACTTGAGGAGACTTTCCATATTTCATTGAAAGATCGCAGCGGCCGAGCGAATCCTGAAGGGACATCTGTTGGACTCAAACAATGCCTTGTGTGTCATGATGGTGGAATACAATTTCTATCTATAAAAAGATTTTTGCATTGTTATACAGGATATCCAAACGTACACTGATGGCACCTAGCTGTACCCCACTACTATTTCTCTCGACCTCTCCTCGATCTCTAAATTGTCAGACTGCTTGTTCAAATCCAGTTCTGGGTGAGCAGAAATTTTCTCCAATTCAAATTTGGGAAGACCGAAGCTATTGTTTTCAATCCCCACCACAAACTATGTTCCCTAGCCACTGACTCCATCCCTCTCCCTAGCATCTGTCTGAGGCTGAACCAGACTGTTCGCAATCTTGGTGTCATATTGGACCTTGAAATGAGCTTCCGACCACATATCCGTGCCATAACTAAGACCTCGTATTACCACCTCTGTAACATCACTTGTTTCCGCTCTTGCCTCAGCTCATCCGCTGCTGAAACACTCATCCATGCCTTTGTTACCTCTCGACTTGACTATTCCAACGTACTCCTGGCTGGTCTCCCACATTCTACCCTACATAAACTTGAGGTCATCTAAAAGTCACCAAGTCCCATTCATCCATCACTCCTGTGCTCGCTGACCTACATTGGCTCCCGGTTAAGCAACGTCTCGATTTCAAAATTCTCATCCTTGTTTTCAAATCCTTCCATGGCCTCGCCCCTCTCTACCTCTAATCTCCTTCAGCTCCACAACCCCCCTAAGATATCTGTGCTCCTCTAATTCTGTCCTCTTGAACATCCTTGATTATAACTGCTCAACCATTGGTGGACATACCTTCTGTTGCTTAGTCCCTAAGCTCTGGAATTCCCTCTCTAAACCTCTCCGCCTTTCTACCTCTTTTTACTCCTTTAAGATGTTCCTTAAAACCTACGGGATTGAAATTCGGTTGATAATGTATGTTGATAACGCTGGTGTTAGGTCTGAACTGGGAGTTAGGTGTCTGGGAGTGGAGCTCGGTGCTGTTCACGCCTGACGTGAAATTCACTTGAAATTTTTTAGGGAAGTAAAAACGTCTCAATGGCTACCGGCATGGAAAGCATGACCGTCCGTACACGTGCAACCCCTCCTTGTGCCCTTGTTGCCACATTCACTTTGCCGCCTCACTTAACGGCTGAAAAAGTTGGACTGCATGAGGCGGAGAAAAAAAATCAGGGGCATTATTTAATCGGAGTTGCAGCCGATGCTCGAGGTCTCGGTCAGTGCTGCGTTTGATGCTCGCACAGACAGTGGGGTATTGGCGATGCACTGCTGCTGACTTGTCAGATTGACTACTAGTATCTGGGATAAATTGGCTGCCATCTCGGCTAACCTTGAAATCTCTATCTCGCTGTGACCTGTGCCAAGTAATGGGGGCAGTGATGGCACACCACATCGTCCTGTGCCGCTGACTTGAAAGACGTCGGACGGAGTGACAGCTTAGGGCCAGTGTGGATCCTCCCCAGAGGAGAGGTCCCAGATGGCAGGGCAAGAAGCCATACACACGTAGGGTTTACCATGCGCATTACTCTTATCTTGAGATGTCCAAGGAGCAGTGCTTAAGAAGGCTGAGATTCCACAAGGAGGTGGTCACGGAGTTTTGCCGCCTTCTGTGGACTTCCCTGGCAACTGACATCAGCACTAGGACCTCGCTGTCAGTGGCAGTGAAAGTGACAGCAGCACTGAAACTTCTATGCAACCGGCACCTTCCAATCTCCTGCAGGCGATATATGATTTAAGAAGGCCAGGGACCAGCTGGCTCATTTGTAGCAAATCACCAGTAGGTGAACTTCGTGGTACAATGGTCGCTCCGCACTCCCCACCCACACCGCTGCAAACTGCCGATTCCCGCCAGACAATACCGCTGGCAGACATTTTTTTACAAAAAGAGCTGAATTTCGATCGAATGGCCGCCGCAACCATTGCGACAATAATGGCGACCAAAAAGCACCCTGTTTGGGTAGGTGCACCCTGTTTGGGTGGATCTGAATTTCTACCCCATTGTATTAAGCAGTACTCAATACTCAATGCATGTGTGTGTTTATGTTGTGAATGTATATCCATTAGAATCAGTATATGTGTACATGTGATGTGTGTCTCAGCATGCATGACTATATTTATATCTATATGTAAGTAGATCTATATCTATATTTGAAAGTAGCACAATAGCGTAAATGCATGTCTGGGTGACTGTAAAATAGCAAGTGAATAAATTGGAGTGTATCAGCACAGTCCGTAATATTCAGCAAGAGCAGCCTTTCCCATTTTAAGTTTACCAGATAAATTAAAAGCAGTTGCACTTAATAAAAATGACATTAACAATTTGGCAGATCCACAAGCTGAGCCCTTTACAATGACATGATTGGGAGTGACAGGCACAGGAGTTTCTTTGAGAGAATTATCATCACATAATCTAATTTAGTGACACAATGACAGCTCAGGTATAAGAGCAAACTATGTGGATTATATATGTTTATTAAACTACAATTTCTATCTGTGAAAATGGTTTTTGCATTGTTATACAGGATATCCAAATGTACACTGTTGACACCCAGCTCTACTATTTACTCAACCTCTCCTCGGTCTCTAAATTGTCAGACTGCTTGTCCGACATCCAGTTCTGGATGAGCAGAAATTTCCCGATTGAATAATGGGAAGACCAAAGCCATTATTTTCAATCCCCGCCGCAAACTATGTTCCCTAGCCACTGACTCCATCCCTCTCCCTAGCATCTGTCTGAGGCTGAACCAGACTGTTCCCTTGGTGTCATATTGGACCTTGAAATGAGCTTCCGACCACATATCCGTGCCATAAGATCGCGTATTTCCACCTCTGTAACATCACTTGTTTCCGCTCTTGCCTCAGCTCATCCGCTGCTGAAACACTCATCCATGCCTTTGTTACCTCTCGACTTGACTATTCCAACGCACTCCTGGCTGGTCTCCCACATTCTACCCTACATAAACTTGAGGTCATCCAATAGTCACCAAGTCCCATTCATCCATCACTCCTGTGCTCGCTGACCTACATTGGCTCCCAATTAAGCAACGCCTCGATTTCAAAATTCTCATCCTTGTTTTCAAATCCTCCCATGGCCTCGCCCCTCTCTATCTCTAATCTCCTTCAGCTCCACAACCCCCCTAAGATATCTGTGCTCCCCTAATTCTGTCCTCTTGAACATCCTTGATTATAACTGCTCAACCATTGGTGGCCATACCTTCTGTTGCTTAGTCCCTAAGCTCTGGAATTCCCTCTCTAAACCTCTCCGCCTTTCTACCTCTTTTTCCTCCTTTAAGATGCTCCTTAAAACCTACGGGATTGAAATTCGGTTGATAATGTATGTTGATAACGCTGGTGTTAGGTCTGAACTGGGAGTTAGGTGTCTGGGAGTGGAGCTCGGTGCTGTTCACGCCTGACGTGAAATTCACTTGAAATTTTTTAGGGAAGTAAAAACGTCCCAATGGCTACCGGCATGGAAAGCATGACCGTCCGTACACATGCAACCCCTCCTTGTGCCCTTGTTGCCACATTCACTTTGCCGCCTCACTTAACGGCTGAAAAAGTTGGACTGCACGAGGCGGAGAAAAAAAATCAGGGGCATTATTTAATCGGAGTTGCAGCCGATGCTCGAGGTCTCGGTCAGTGCTGCGTTTGATGCTCGCACAGACAGTGGGGTATTGGCGATGCACTGCTGCTGACTTGTCAGATTGACTACTAGTATCTGGGATAAATTGGCTGCCATCTCAGCTAACCTTGAAATCTCTATCTCGCTGTGACCTGTGCCAAGTAATGGGGGCAGTGATGGCACACCACATCGTCCTGCGCCGCTGACTTGAAAGGCGTCGGCTGCAGTGACAGCTTAGGGCCAGTGTGGATCCTCCCCAGAGGAGAGGTCCCAGATGGCAGGGCAAGAAGTCATACACACGTAGGGTTTACCATGCGCATTACTCTTATCTTGAGATGTCCAAGGAGCAGTGCTTAAGAAGGCTGTGATTCCACAAGGAGGTGGTCACGGAGTTTTTGCCGCCTTCTGTGGACTTCCCTGTCAACTGACATCAGCACTAGGACCTCGCTGTCAGTGGCAGTGAAAGTGACAGCAGCACTGAAACTTCTATGCAACCGGCACCTTCCAATCTCCTGCAGGCGATATATGATTTAAGAAGGCCAGGGACCAGCTGGCTCATTTGTAGCAAATCACCAGTAGGTGAACTTCGTGGTACAATGGTCGCTCTGCACTCCCCAGCCACACCGCTGCAAACTGCCGATTCCCGCCAGGCAATACCGCTGGCAGACATTTTTTTACAAAAAGAGCTGAATTTCGATCGAATGGCCGCCGCAACCATTGCGACAATAATGGCGACCAAAAAGCACCCTGTTTGGGTAGGTGCACCCTGTTTGGGTAGGTGCACCCTGTTTGGGTGGATCTGAATTTCTACCCCATTGTATTAAGCAGTACTCAATACTCAATGCATGTGTGTGTGTATGTTGTGAATGTATATCCATTAGGATCAGTATATGTGTACATGTGATGTGTGTCTCAGCATGCATGACTATATTTATATCTATATGTAAGTAGATCTATATCTATATTTGAAAGTAGCACAATAGCGTAAATGCATGTCTGGGTGACTGTAAAATAGCAAGTGAATAAATTGGAGTGTATCAGCACAGTCCGTAATATTCAGCAAGAGCAGCCTTCCCCATTTTAAGTTTACCAGATAAATTAAAAGCAGTTGCACTTAATAAAAATGACATTAACAATTTGGCAGATCCACAAGCTGAGCCCTTTACAATGACATGATTGGGAGTGACAGGCACAGGAGTTTCTTTGAGAGAATTATCATCACATAATCTAATTTAGTGACACAATGACAGGTCAGGTATAAGAGCAAACTATGTGGATTACATATGTTTATTAAACTACAATTTCTATCTGTGAAAATGGTTTTTGCATTGTTATACAGGATATCCAAATGTACACTGTTGGCACCCAGCTCTACCCCACTACTATTTCTCTCGACCTCTCCTCGGTCTCTAAATTGTCAGACTGCTTGTCCGACATCCAGTTCTGGATGAGCAGAAATTTCCCGATTGAATATTGGGAAGACCAAAGCCATTATTTTCAGTCCCCGCCGCAAACTATGTTCCCTAGCCACTGACTCCATCCCTCTCCCTAGCATCTGTCTGAGGCTGAACCAGACTGTTCGCAACCTTGGTATCATATTTGACCTTGAAATGAGCTCCCGACCACATATCCGTGCCATTACTAAGATCGCGTATTTCCACCTCTGTAACATCACCTGTCTCCGTTCTTGCCTCAGCTCATCCGCTGCTGAAACACTCATCCATGCCTTTGTTACCTCTCGACTTGAGTATTCCACTGCACTCCTGGCTGGTCTCCCACATTCTACCCTAGGTAAATTTGAGGTCATCCAAAAGTCACCAAGTCTCGTTCATCCATCACTCCTGTACTCGCTGACCTACATTGGCTCCCAGTTAAGCAACGCCTCGATTTCAAAATTCTCATCCTTGTTTTCAAATCCCTCCATGGCCTCGCCCCTCTCTATCTCTGTAATCTGCGTCAGCTCCACAACCCCCCTGAGATATCTGCGCTCCTCTAATTCTGCTCTCTTGAGCATCCCTGATTATAACTGCTCAACCATTGATGGCCATACCTTCTGTTGCCTAGTCCCTAAGCTCTGGAATTCCCTCCCTAAACCTCTCCGCCTTTCTACCTCTCTTTCCTCCTTTAAGATGCTGCTTAAAACCTACGGGGTCAAAATTCGGTTGATAATGCATGCTAATAACACTGATGTTAGGTATTAACTGGGAGTTAGGTGTCTGGGAGTGGAGCTCGGTGCTGTTCATGCCTGACGTGAAATTCACTTGAAATTTTTTAGGGGCGTAAAAAAGTAACGTCCCGCCGGCTACCGGCATGACCGTCCGTACACGTGCAACCCCTCCTTGTGCCCTTGATGCCACATTCACTTTTGCCGCCTCACTTAATGACTGAAAAAGTTGGACTGCACGAGGTGGAGAAAAAAAATCAGGGGCATTATTTAATCGGAGTTGCAGCCGATGCTCAGAGGTCTCGGTCGGTGCTGCGTTTGATGCTCGCACAGACAGTAGGGTGTTGGCGATGCACTGCTGTTGACTACTAGTATCTGGGATACATTGGTTGCCATCTTGGCTAACTTTGAAATCGCTATCTCGCTGTGACCTGTGCCAAGTGATGGGGGCAGTGATGGCACACCACATCGTCCTGCGGCGCTGACTTGACAGGCGCCGGCTGCAGAGACAGCTTAGGCCAAGTGTGAATCCTCGCCAGAGCAGAGGCCCCAGACGGCGGGTTTACCATGCGCATTATTCTTATCTTGAGATGTCAAAGGAGCAGTGCTTAAGAAGACAGAGGTTCCACAAGGAGGTGGTCACGGAGCTTTGCCATCATCTGTGGACTTTCCTGGCAGCTGACATCAGCACTAGGACCTCGCTGTCAGTGGCAGTGAAAGTGGCAGCAGCACCTTCCAATCTCCTGTAGGCGATATATGCAATATCTCGCAGTTTGCCGTACATTGCTGCATTCACCTGGTGACCGCCGCCCTCTATGGCAAACGATTGGACTGCATCAAGTTCAGCATGTGAAGGGAAGACCAGGATGAGCGCACCCGTGGCTTTGCCAGAATAGCGGGCTTCCCCAGGGTTTGGGGAGCCATTGGTTGTACGCATGTGGCATTGAGGGCCCCGCCCCACAATGGAGAGATCTTTCGGAATCGCAAGGGATTCCACTCCCTCAATGTACAGCTCATCTGCGATCACAGGCAGATAGAAACATAGAAACATAGAAAATAGGTGCAGGAGTAGGCCATTCAGCCATTCTAGCCTGCACCACCATTCAATGAGTTCATGGCTGAACATGCAACTTCAGTACCCCCTTCCTGCTTTCTCGCCATACCCCTTGATCCCCCGACTAGTAAGGACTTCATCTAACTCCCTTTTGAATATATTTAGTGAATTGGCCTCAACTACTTTCTGTGGTAGAGAATTCCACAGGTTCACCACTCTCTGGATGAAGAAGTTGCTCCTCATCTCGGTCCTAAATGGCTTACCCCTTATCCTTAGACTGTGACCCCTGGTTCTGGACTTCCCAAACATTGGGAACATTCTTCCTACATCTAACCTGTCTAAACCCCGACAGAATTTTAACGTTTCGATGAGGTCCCCTCTCATTCTTCTGAACTCCAGTGAATACAAGCCCAGTTGATCCAGTCTTTCTTGATAGGTCAGTTCCACCATCCCGGGAATCAGTCTGGTGAATCTTCGCTGCACTCCCTCAATAGCAAGAATGTCCTTCCTCAAGTTAAGAGACCAAAACTGTACACAATACTCCAGGTGTGGCCTCACCAAGGCCCTGTACAACTGTAGCAACACCTCCCTGCCTCTGTACTCAAATCCCCTCGCTATGAAGGCCAACATGCCATTTGCTTTCTTAACCGCCTGCTGTACCTGCATGCCAACCTTCAATGACTGATGTACCATGACACCCAGGTCTCATTGCACCTCCCCTTTTCCTAATCTGTCACCATTCAGATAATACTCTGTCTCTCTGTTTTTACCACCAAAGTGGATAACCTCACATTTATCCACATTATACTTCATCTGCCATGCATTTGCCCACTCACCTAACCTATCCAAGTCACTCTGAAGCCTCATAGCATCCTCCTCGCAGCTCACACTGCCACCCAACTTAGTGTCATTTGGAAATTTGGAGATACTACATTTTATCCCCTCGTCTAAATCATTAATGTACAATGTAAACAGCTGGGGCCCCAGCACAGAACCTTGCGGTACCCCACTAGTCACTGCCTGCCATTCTGAAAAGTACCCATTTACTCCTACTCTTTGCTTCCTGTCTGACAACCAGTTCTCAATCCACGTCAGCACACTACCCCCAATCCCATGTGCTTTAACTTTGCACATTAATCTCTTGTGTGGGACCTTGTCGAAAGCCTTCTGAAAGTCCAAATATACCACATCAACTGGTTCTCCTTTGTCCACTTTACTGGAAACATCCTGAAAAAATTCCAGAAGATTTGTCAAGCATGATTTCCCTTTCACAAATCCATGCTGACTTGGACCTATCATGTCACCATTTTCCAAATGCGCTGCTATGACATCCTTAATAATTGATTCCATCATTTTACCCACTACTGAGGTCAGGCTGACCGGTCTATAATTCCCTGTTTTCTCTCCCTCCTTTTTTAAAAAGATGATCCTTGCTGTCAATGCCCGATATCCTGGCAGCTGCCACGCTGCCTACATCCTGCAGGAGACCAGTGTGCCACGACTCTTCAAGCCATCACATGAAGGCCGTGGCTGGTTCCTGGATGACAAAGGATATGGTGTGGCCCCCTGGCTGATGACGCCCCTCCAGAATTCCACCACCATTGCTGAGCAGCACTACAACACCAGCCATACCACAACCCGGGCCATTATCGAGCAAACTATCAAGATTCTGAAGCAGCGTTTCCACTGCCTTGACCGCACTGGAGGGGCATAGCAGCACTCACCTGATAGAGTCTCCATGATCGCCATTGTCTGCTGCATGCTGCACAACCTGGCCATTATGAGGGCCCAGCCATTACCACCAGGGATGGATGATCCACCTCAGGAAGAGGACGATGATGACGAGGAAGACGAGGTTCCTCACTGAAGGAGGAGGCAGCGTGACACTGCTACAGCTGGAAGGGTTGCTCGTCAGAGACTGATTGATTCCAATGAATGAGTCTTGATGTGCCGAATGGGCAACCTATATACCTGGGCATCAACTCAACACACCGCTATCCACCCTGCAGCCCTCCATCTTAAATAATCAATGCCTCATCATGTCAACAAACCAAACTTGCTTTATTGCAAACATAAATCATGTGTGGTGAAAACAATCACAAGACAACAACTTCATCCCCAACACATCAGCATTCCCACAAAACCCCTTCAAACATTTTCATAGACATCCAAATGGACCGATTGACATCAGTTCATTTTGTAATAAGGTAGCCATCTCTGGCAAGTACCAAACAATTGTTGTATCATTCATTAAAGTACAACAATTTACATGAGCTCACATTGCAACCAGCTCACCATCTCTGTTGACGATGAACCAAGTGTTTTGTGAGTCATACAAGTGCAACTAAGGTTAAAAGCTCATATCTTCACAAGGTCAGCGTATGTCCTTACCTTGTCTTAAAGAGGGCTTTACGACCCTTTCCCCTCTCCCCCCTCCCAGGCCTACTGCTCCTCCTCAATGGGGTCTCAGGGCCATCAGCAAGGCTGGTAGTAAGTTGCTGACTTCGATCCGCAACCACACATGATGGCCTAGTAGGACGTCCACGACCAGCAAGGGCCCTGGAACTCCCGACTGCAGACTGCATTACCTCAGCGTGGCTGGAAGCACTCTGTTGTGGATGAGGTGCAGAGAACGGCAGCTGCGAAGGCGGAATGATGTCGTCCTGAGAAAGGACATCAGTCAACACGCTGATACTCCCCCAGGGCAGAGCATCATCATCAGCATAAATCTGTGTGAGATCAGAATCCTGCGCTGGGTCGGCAAGGTTAAGTCACCGTTCAACTGATGGGGTCCCAGCGGTCAGTGCGTCCGTTGAATCAATTTGCCTCTGTATCAAGAGTGTCTGCGACTGCAGTACACCAGAGAGCTGCATCAGGATGCCACGCACTGATGTCATTTGAGAATGGAGGACTACAATAGCATCAGCCTGGTGCTCAATGGCCACTGCAACGTCAGCCATAGTCTGTGCCACCATGTCTGGGACCCCCATGGTCACTGTTTTCATGAGCAACAGTTGAGGCGAACTCCTCCATCCTCACAGCTAGTGCATCAAGACTCCGTGGCACCCTTGCTAGTGCACCCAACCGATCGTTGTGCAACTGCAGGGATGGTCTTCCGACAACCTCTAGGTTGGGCTCATCATCAGAGTGCTGCTGAGCATCACTCAGGTGCGCACTCATCCTCCGGGGAGCTGGCCGCTGGACTTGCCCTTCCCCATGGAATTGCTGGAGGCCATTGGGTCCGGGAGCATCACCCACCTCCACCTCCCCCACCACCCTTTGGTCAGCAGCGCTGCTGGCCCCGCTCTCCGACGGTGCAGCCTCCTGCATGAGATCGAAAGAGGTGTCGTCCTTCTGCTCCACCTCGTCATTTGGGTCATTGCCACCATCTGCACCCGTGGCAGGCGCCTGAGGAGGCCCCGGTGGATCTGCTTGGTCATCTGACAGCACAAACACAGAACAGCGGTAACCTGCAGGGGAGGGGGGGCAGGAGTGGGAAAGGCATTCGTAAATGCCAGTCTCATGGAAATAGCTGGAAGTTGATGGTGTCAGGGCCAAGTGTCCTGCAGGTCACTGCAAATGAGCTCGACATACCGTCACTGTCCCGAGGGGGGCTTGCTGTACCCACCGCCATCGCATCAATGTGCACGCCCATCAGGACAGTTCTCCGTTCCTCCATCGGAGTGAGCATTTGGAGGTCGGGCTCCCCTCCACCAATCTGCATTTTCTCCCGTCGGTTGTGGCCGAGCTTTGCATGTAACGTTAAGCAGAGAGTTGGAGTTAGAGGCTTTCTATCAGTGTATCCCATGCGCCTTATATACTTTACTACCATTTATTCTATGACAGTCTTCACAGCTCGATGTAAGTACCATTTGTGGCGTCGACTTGCTGTGCCAATGCTTGAATTAGGGTGACAGGACCTCATAGTAATGGGGAGGCTACCGTCTTCGAGACATATATGAAGACTGAGGAGTAAACAACAAGGGAGCTGGGTCTGCATAGCCGAGCAGCAAGGTTTACAGCGCATGTAGGCCCTTGCAGTGGGTGAGGCTGCAAATGGGAACCTTGGCCGTGGCCTCACCCACTTAGAGCATGGATTTCCAAACACTACATTGAGCAGAGTGCACATTGAGGTGAGAGCATAGCATGTTGAAGTTTGAAATTAAAGATACTCACCCTCACTATCTGTATCAGGTCATTCCACTTCTTCTGACATTGCATCGCTGTCCTTGGGACCGTGTCACTCGCAGGCACTTGCTCTGCTACCTCCCTCCACAGTCTTTGATATGTTTGGGGTTGGTGTCTCCTCCCAGCCTCTGTCCTCAGCACCTGCCGACGCCTCTCCAGGGCATCAAGGAGTACATCCACTGCGGCGTCCGCGAACCGGTGGGCACGCTGACGAGCTGCTGCTGCAATGTCTGCCATCCTCATGCTCTGAGTGAGTGCGTAGGAAGCGAATATAGCCACGAGGCGTTGAGGCGGCCAATCAACGTCTCAATTCAATCCAGGTGGCGCCACTTTGTCTGACGCAGCTCCAAATGATGCCTAAGTCCTGGATGTTGAGCCCACGCTTAATGGCCCACTTAACACATCCAGGTAAGTGTGCAATGCCATGATTTAACGCTGCTATCAATTCTTTTGCATTTGTGGAGCGCACCTGAAGCGAGGCATTAAAAATTTCTCTCATGCGGTGACAACACTTCAAAAATGGCGGTACCAAATTTCGACGCCAACCTCTTTGACCAAGCGTTTGTTCACTTGCCCTAATTTCTCCTTATTTGGCTTGGTGGCAAATTTTTTGTCTTATAACCCTCATGTGAAGCGCCTTGTGACATTTTACTACATTAAAGGTGCTATCTAAATACAGGTTGTTGTTATATAGTTTTCATGAAGCATTTTTAATTATGTCCGCAGTGTTCACAGTGTTCATTTTTCTCCATCTTTTTTTCCCAATAAAAAGAAACATTATTGAACAATGAAAGGTAAGGGGCAGAGAGTTTCTTTTATATAACAAGCGGACAATGTGCTGATATTGTGACCTGCGGCTGTTCCATGTAATCAGATCAAAGGAGCCATTCCTTCATAGATAAGAGCTTGCCAAACCTTTTTGTTTGCAAGCAAACAAGACAATGAGATACATCTAATTGAAACCCATCATTATTCACTGGATAAGTGCATTGCCCCAATGTGGAACTGCGCCATACTCACCAGGAAGGTCCCTTGTTCTCCACATACATAAATATAGACATATCAACATTTGCAGATGGCAACAAAGTAAAGGCCAAGATAAGGTATGAGGAAGAATGAAGGAAATTGCAGAGCAACATGTCATCAACATCGTCAACAACAACATCACAAACAATATCAGTCAATTGAAAAGGGAGCTAGTCCAGGTGGATTGGAAATGAAGATTGTCAGGTTAAACAGTAGATGAACAATGGGAGGCCATCATGGAGGAGATAGTTTGGGTACAGACTAAACACTATATTTTGTGGCCTTAGACTGGCTTCATGAACAATGGAGCTTCAGTGCTACACAGAATCCTAAAGCGGATCAGGCTTGAGAGGCCATATGGCCTCCTCCTTATGTTCAAATGGTACAATTTTAAAGGGTGTGCAGGAACAGAGAGACCTGGGGGTTCACATAGAAAAATCGTTAATGATGGCAGGATAAGTTGATAAGGCTGTTAAAAAAAAACACAAGGGTTCCTAGACTTTATAAATAGAGGCATAGAGTACAAAAGCACTTTAGGGAGGCCTTGTAGAGCTTGCAGAAGAGATATGCTGGAATGGTACTGGGATGAGGAACTTCAGTCATGTCGAGAGACAGGAGAAGCTGGGATTGTTCTCATTGGAGCAGCGAAGGTTAAGGGGCGATTTAATAGAGGTGTTCAAAATTATGAAAGGTATTGACAGAGTTAATAAGGAGAAACTGTTTCAAATGGCAGGAGGGCACAAATTTAAGGTATTTGGCAAAAGAACCAGAACGGATATGAAGAGAATATTTTACACATCTATATTTTATGACCAAGCATACACTGCCTGAAAGGGTGGTGGAAGCAGATTTAATAGTAAAAGGAAATTGATATATACTTGAAACAAACAAAATTGCTGGGGAAAGAGCTGGGTGGTGGAAATAATTGGATAGTTCTTTCAAAGAGCTGGCAGAGGCAGGATGGGCCAAATGGCCTTCCTCTGTACTGAATAGCTATATGCTTCTAATATTAACACCATCATCATCAATATCAGCTTCATCAACATCATCAATATATAATAAAAACAGAAAATGCTGGAAATCATCAATATCAGCTTTATCATTGTTGTCTATGCAATAACTCAATAGACTGAATATTGTAAACTCCGAACAGGTACAAACCTGACTCTACTTTATTAGGGCCCAAAGTGATTACATCACAAGATGGCTGGCCTTTTATACCTGGGTCACACACATGCGCACAGCCCAATGACCTCCGATAGTGGCGCCACCTGGTGGCACGTAAAACCAAGCATACATACATGACAATATCCCCTTTTAAGATATTAGTAACAGTCTTTTTACAAATTGAGATGGTCCGGGGCTTTCCACTCCCGAGTTGATCGTCTCAGTTCAACTCCAGCTTTGGGCGAGCGTTCGGAGTCTGTTATGATTGGGGGCTGGGTAGCCAATCTGATGGGAGTGGCAATGACCATGTCAGGGATTGAAAGTCCAGATTCATTGATGACAGCGGAATCCTCCGATGACTGAGGGTAGGTTGGTTGGTCACTGATTGTGTTTTGCTCAGACTGTTCCGGTTCATCCGTGTTTCCTGCATGTCTGCCCATTCTTGAGCTTAACGATAAACACTCTATTATCCTCCTTGGCCGTAACAGTACCGGCGATCCATTTGGGAACTTAACCATAATTCAGTACATACACAGAATCATTGATAGAAATGTCACGTGACACAGTAGCGCAACCATGATACCCTTGCTGACTTTGACATCTGTATTTGACACGATTATTCAAGTAAGGGTGGACAAGAGAGGCCCTGGTCTTGAGACCTCTCTTCATCAATAGTTCAGCAGGGGAGACCCCGGTAAACGTATGGGGTCTTGTCCTGTAACTAAGCAATACGCATGACAAGTGAGTTTGCAGTGAACCTTGAGTTACACGTTTCATTCTCTGCTTGATGGTTTGGACCGCACGCTCTGCTTGTCCATTAGATGCGGGTTTGAATGTTGCTGACCTCACATGTTTGATACCATTAAGTTTCATGAACTCTTGAAACTCCAGACTGGTGAAGCAAGATCCGTTGACGCATACAACGATGTCAGGCAGACCATGCGTAGCAAGCATGACACAAAGGCTCTCAATGGTAGCTGTGGATGCGCTGGATGACATGATTGTCAAGCCCATGTGGTGGCTGGTGTGCAACAGCCACCACACATTAAAAATATCCAAGCAGAGGCATCTTCCATCCTTCAATATGACCATCCACCACAAATAAGAACATCTTTCCCAGGAAGGGACCTGCAAAGTCGATGTGGATCGTGGACCATGGTTTGGATTGACCACGACCACAGACTCAGCGGCGATTCTGCTGGTGCTTTACTTAGCTGCATGCAAGTGTTGCACTGAGGCACACATGGTTCCAGATCAGAGTCAATTCCAGGCCACCATATATGAGACCTGGCAATGGCTTTCATCATAACAATACCAGGATGTGTGTTATGTAGATCATGCACAAATTTCTCTCTGCCTTTCTTGGGCATAACAACATGATTACCCCACAGTATATAATCTGATTGAATGGATAGTTCGTCTTTGCGACGGATGTAAGGTTTGGCTTCCTCACACATTTGCTTGGGTATGGCAGACCAATTACCATTAAGGATACAACAATTCACAACTGATAATATCGGGTCCTGGCTGATCCAGGTCTTAACATGTTGGGCCGTGATAGGGGTTCCTTCACTTTCAAAAGCATCCATAACTAATAGTAGGTCTGCAGGTTGTGGCGTTTCCACCTCCGGTGTGGGCATCGGCAGATGGTACAATTCTTGGTGCCAGGTCTATGGCGAATGATATAATCAAAGGCAGATAATGTCAGCGCCCACCTCTGGATGCGGGACGATGCATTGGTATTGATATCTTTGTTTCCGAAAACAATGAAATGAGTGGCTTGTGATCTGTTTCCAGTTCAAACCAAAGACCAAGCAGGTACTGATGCATCTTTTTAACCCCATACTCACAGGCTAATGCTTCTTATTCTACCATGCTGTAGGCTCTTTCTGCCTTTGACAAACTTTTTGAAGCATATGCAACAGGTTAGAATTTGTCGACTCATTGGGTTGTTGGAGCACAGAACCAACTCCATATGACGAAGCATCACAGGCCAATACTAGACACTTACACGGATCATAATGTACCAGCAGCTTGTTAGAGCAAAGCAGATTAGTAGCTTTCTCAAAAGCTCTCTCTTGAGACGCACCCCAAATGCAGTTGTCACCTTTTCTTAGCAGCATGTGTAGTGGCTGTAATAAGGTGCTCAATCTAGGTAAGAAATTACCGAAGTAGTTAAGTAGGCCTAGGAACGAATGCAGCTCCGTCACATTCTGAGGCTTGGGTGCATTTTTGATGGCCTTGGTTTTTGAAACCGTAGGCCTGATACCGGCAGCAGCAATTTTCCTCCCCAGGAATTCAACTTCCAGTGCCATGAAGATGCACTTCGAGCGTTTCAGTCTGAGTCCCACTTTGTCCAGACGATGTAGAACCTCTTCCAGGTTGTTCAGATGTTCGGCGGAGTCATGACCTGTGACCAGTATGTCATCTTGGAACACAACGGTTCTGGGGACGAACTTCAGTAGACTCTCCATGTTCCTCTGAAATATGGCTGCAGCCGAGCGAATTCCAAAAGAGCACCTGTTGTATATAAACAGTCCTTTATAAGTGTTGATGCACGTAAGTTTCTTCGACATGTCGACCAGCTCGTGTGTCATGTAGGCCGACATTAGATCCAGTTTTGTGAACGACTTCCCCCCGGCTCGTGTTGCAAACAGGTCATCAACCTTTGGTAACAGGTATTGATCCTGTTTCAAAACTCGGTTGATCGTAACCTTGTAGTCTCCAAAAATGCTGACAGTGCCATCACTTTTCAACATGGGAACAATGGTGCTGGCCCATTTGTTAAGTTCAACCGGTGATATGATCACTTCATGCTGGTGTCTGTCCAGTTCGATTTTGACCTTCTCCCTCATCATGTACGGAATTGCCCGAGCTTTATGATGGATGTGTCTTGCATCCAAGTCCATGTGGATCTGCACCTTGGCTCCCGTGAAATTGGCGATGCCTGTTTCAAACAGTGAGGTGAACTTGCTCAGAACTTGAGCACATGGAGTATCCTCCTCCGATGACAACGCTTTGATCCCGTTCCAGTTCCATTTGATTTTTTCTAACCAGTTCCTGCCGAACAGCATTGGACCATTGCCTGGAACAATTCATAACAGTAAATCGTGAACCACACCATTATACGACACCTTGATTACTGCACTGCCAATCACAATTGTGAGTTCTTTAATGTATGTACGCAATTTGGCATTGACTGGACTCCGCTTAGGCCTCACAGCCTTAGTATCCCACTGCCTGATGAATGTCCTCTGGCTCATTATTGATTGACTCGCACACGTCTCCAATTCCATCGCCACTGGCACACCATTAAGTTTTACATTAATCATTATCGGTTGGCTCTTTGTTAGGAACGAATACAGTCCATACACTTCCTCCTCTGGTATCTCGGATTGCATATCCGGATCTGCGCCAGATTGGTCATCAGCCTCCACGTGTTGTGTCGCAACATGTTTGCTCAGGTCGGACACATGCATTGGAGATGCCCCACTCTCGAACAGCCTTTACAAATATACTGTTTAAACCGACACCGATGATGCCGATGATTTCTCCCACAACGCCAACACAGTGATATCGGATTCATTCCCATTGGCGGACTTTGAGCAGCCACAGATTTCGCGTACGCAGTCGGGTAGACCCTGCCATATGCAGCTCTGCCAAACGGCAATACTATTTTGTTTATATTACTTGCCGAGTTCCGATTTTTCAATGATATCTGCTTTAAGCTTTTGTCCGTCATCATGCGTCATTGGGCAATCGTGATGGCCTTGCTCAAATCCAGCATCTCCGCCACCAGTAGCTTACACAGGATCACCTCATGGTTGATGCCAATGCAGTTTCAAACTACACGGTCCAGCTAGAAGTCTTAGGTTGGCAACGAATTCCGATACATCCTGGCTCTCTGAACGAACATGCGTATAGAATCGTTATCTTGAGATGATTGAGATGATGCCTTCATCTGATTTGAGATGGTCACGTACCAGAGCATACAATGTTTCATACTCCTTGTCCGTTGGACTTAAGGGCGAGAGGAGATTCTTTATGAGTCCATAGATTTTCGGACCATAATCCATGAGGAGGACCGCTCGGTGCCGAACTGCGTCTGCCTCTTTCTCCACTTTGTTGGCCACGTAGTACTGGTTCAAGCGGGCTACAAAGTCTGTCCAATCTTCTCCCTCCACGAATTGCTCCAGAATTCCAATTGTGCTCATTTTTGCATGCAAAGGTTCTTGTTACCTCGTCGCCAAATGTTGTGTATGCACTAACTCAATCGACTGAATACTGTAAACTCCGAACAGATACGAACCTGGCTCTACTTTATTAGGGCCCAAAGTGATTACATTACAAGATGGCTGGTCTTTTATACCTGGGCCGCACACATGTGCGCACAGCCCAATGACCTCCAACAGTGATGCCACCTGGTGGCTAGTAAACCCAAGCATACATACATGACAATCATCATCATAAAAACATATGAAATAGGAGCAAGAGTAGGCCATTTGGCCTCTCGAGCTTGCTCTGCCATTCAATAAGACCATGGCTGATTTGATGCTGGCCTCAACTCCACTTCCCCGCCCACTACCCAGAACCCTTTATTCCCTTATCATTGAAAAATCTGTCTATATAAGCCTTAAATATATTCAAAGAGCCAGCCTCCACAGCTCTCCGGGGTAGAGAATTCCAAAGATTCACGACCATCTGAGAGAAGAAATTTCTTCTCATTTCTATTTCAAATGGGCGATCCCTTATTCTGAATCTGTGCCTCCTAGTTCTAGACTCCCCTGTGAGGGGAAAGATCCTCTCAGCATCTACCCTGTCGAGCCCCCTCAGAATCTTGTATGCTGTAATAAGATCACTTCTCATTCTTCTAAACTCCAATAAACACAACCTGCTCAACCTTGCTTCATATGACAACCCTCTCTGAACTGCCTCCAATGCAAGTATATCCTTCCTTAAATAAGGAGACCAAAACTGTACGCAGTACTCCAGGTGTGATTGTAGCAACACTCTGTACAGTTGGACCAGGACTTCTCTGCTTTATCATCAATATCAGCTTCATCACCGTCATCAATATCATCTTCACCATCATCATCAATATCATCTTCATCATCGTCATCAATATCATCTTCATTATCGTCATAATATCATCTTCACCATCATCATCAATATCATCTTCATCATCATCATCAATATCATCTTCACCATCGTCATCAATATCATCTTCATCATCATCATCAATATCATCTTCACCATCGTCATCAATATCATCTTCATCATCATCATCAATATCATCTTCACCATCGTCATCAATATCATCTTCATTATCGTCATAATATCATCTTCATCATCATCATCAATATCATCTTCACCATCGTCATAATATCATCTTCATCATCATCATCAATATCATCTTCACCATTGTCATCAATATCATCTTCATCATCATCATCAATATCATCTTCACCATTGTCATCAATATCATCTTCATCATCATCATCAATATCATCTTCACCATCGTCATCAATATCATCTTCATCATCATCATCAATATCATCTTCACCATCGTCATCAATATCATCTTCATCATCATCATCAATATCATCTTCACCATCGTCATCAATATCATCTTCACCATCATCATCAATATCATCTTCATTATCGTCATAATATCATCTTCATCATCATCATCAATATCATCTTCACCATCGTCATAATATCATCTTCATCATCATCATCAATATCATCTTCACCATTGTCATCAATATCATCTTCATCATCATCATCAATATCATCTTCACCATTGTCATCAATATCATCTTCATCATCATCATCAATATCATCTTCACCATCGTCATCAATATCATCTTCATCATCATCATCAATATCATCTTCACCATCGTCATCAATATCATCTTCATCATCATCATCAATATCATCTTCACCATCGTCATCAATATCATCTTCATCATCATCATCAATATCATCTTCATCATCATCATCAATATCATCTTCATCATCATCATCAATATCATCTTCACCATCATCATCAATATCATCTTCATTATCGTCATAATATCATCTTCATCATCATCATCAATATCATCTTCATCATCATCATCAATATCATCTTCATTATCGTCATCAATATCATCTTCACCATTGTCATCAATATCAGCTTCATTATCGTCATCAATATCATCTTCACCATCGTCATCAATATCATCTTCACCATCGTCATCAATATAATCTTCATCATCGTCATCAATATCATCTTCACCATCATCATCAATATCATCTTCATCATCATCATCAATATCATCTTCATTATCGTCATCAATATCATCTTCATCATCATCATATCGGCTTCATCACCGTCATCAATATCATCTTCATCACCTTCATCAATATCATCTTCACCATCGTCATCAATATCATCTTCATCATCGTCATCAATATCATCTTCACCATCGTCATCAATATCATCTTCACCATCGTCATCATATCGGCTTCATCATCATCATCAATATCATCTTCATCATCATCATCAATATCATCTTCACCATCGTCATCAATATCATCTTCATCATCATCAATATCATCTTCATCATCGTCATCAATATCATCTTCATTATCATCATCAATATCATCTTCATCATCATCAATATCATCTTCATCATCGTCATCAATATCATCTTCATCATCATCATCATCAATATCATCTTCACCATCGTCATCAATATCATCTTCATCATCATCATCAATATCATCTTCACCATCGTCATCAATATCATCTTCATCATCATCATCAATATCATCTTCATCATCATCATCAATATCATCTTCACCATCGTCATCAATATCATCTTCATTATCGTCATCAATATCATCTTCATTATCATCATCAATATCATCTTCATCATCGTCATCAATATCATCTTCATCATCATCAATATCATCTTCATCATCGTCATCAATATCATCTTCATCATCATCATCAATATCATCTTCACCATCGTCATCAATATCAGCGTCATCATCATCATCAATATCATC
Organism: Pristiophorus japonicus; assembly: GCF_044704955.1. Classification (NCBI taxonomy): domain Eukaryota; kingdom Metazoa; phylum Chordata; class Chondrichthyes; family Pristiophoridae; genus Pristiophorus; species Pristiophorus japonicus. The sequence continues at coordinate 32,442,769 of NC_091985.1, forward strand.
TTCATCATCATCATCAATATCATCTTCATCACCATCATCAATATCAGCTTCATCAACATCAAAGCAGGGCATAATGGTAAAAATATTAAAGGCTCTTTGTCTGAATGCAAGGAGCATTCCTAACAAGATAGACAAACTAGTGGCACAAATAGAGATCTAATAGCCATTGATCTCTCATCCAAGAGATCTATCATCCATTGATGAATCACTATTTCCTGGGATATTTTTACTGTATGTTTAATGCCATCATTATCATTATTATTGGCAGTCCCTCAAAGCGAGGATGACTTGCTTCCACGCTAAAAAGGGATGAGTTCACAGGTGTTTCAATGAAGGATCTAATATTCCAGATCCCGAACTACGTCATGAAGGGTGGAATATGCCTGTGCTTGGATTTTTTAAAGTGCGGTGGCCGTTGCACACCAGCCACCACACGGGCTTGACAGAGCTAGGTCTTGGTCCAGTGGCAAGGATTACCCAAGACTGACTGGAGACCAGCTCTGCTGCACAGACCGAGCGTGCGCACATATCGCAGTGTGGGCTGGCCCGCGCTGCACCTGGCCCCTCGACTCTTCTGGGCCCCAGATTCACGCCTCTCCTGGGCCCCAGTCACTTCCCTCTATGGACTCTTGCCGGTCCTTTGCCCCTCCTGCTGTGCCTGCCCGCACTGCAATCAGTGACCTGGCTTCGCAGCCGTCGCTCTCCTGCAATGGTATGCCGCCGCACACTGCTCCCTCCAATGGTCCCGGCCTGCTGATGGTCTTGCAGGCCGGGACCACGCCGATTTCTGGGCCGGCCCGCTACATACTGCTCCCTCCAATGGCCCCGGCCTGCTGATGGTCTTGCAGGCTGGGATTGCGCCGATTTCTGGGCCGGGCCGCTACACGCTGCTCCCTCCAAATGTTTATTGCAGGCTTCTATAATTGTACCAAATGACATATGTAGACTCCGTTCCTTTTGGAATATGATCGTCAATAATGGATTGCTAGAGCAGGAGAGCAACGGCAGTGAAAAGGGGATGTCACCAAGATCCAGGTCGGTGATTGGAGCGTGGGCAGGTACTGCAGGAGCGGCGAGGTCGGAGCGAAGGTGCAGAGAGAGATTGTAGATGGACGTGATCGGGGCCCAGGAGAGGCGTGAGTTTGGGGCCCAGAAAAGGCGAGAGCCCAGGGGCAGCACGGGCCAGCCCACACTACGATATGTGTGTACACTAGGTCCGTGCAGCAGAGCTGGTCTCCAGTCGTCTTGGGTAATCCTTGCTACTGGAACAAGGCCTAGCTCTGTCAAGCCCGTGTAGTGGCTGGTGTGCAACGGTCACCACACGTTAAAAAAATCCATGCACAGGCATCTTCCACCCTTCAAGATTTAAGTTGGGATCTGGAATTTTATGTCCTTCATTGAAACAACTGTAAACTTTTTGAAGTGGAAGCAAGTCATCCTCGATTCGAGGGACTGCCTATGATGATGATGATGATGAATAGACATTACAGTGACATAGTTGCAAGGTGACCAAGGTTGGGAAGTAAATGCTCCAGGATATTTGATGTTTCAAAAAGACAGGCAGAATGGTAAAGGCGGGGGAGGCGGGGAGGGGAGCGAGGGTGTAGCCCTGATATTAAAGCATTATATAAGGACAGTAAAGTGAAAAGATCTTGGCTCAGAAGATTAAGAAGTAGAACCAGTATGGGTGGAGATAAGGAATAACAAGGGGCAGAAAATACTGGTGGAAGTAGTAAAAAGGCCCCCCAACAGTAGCTGAACCATTGGACAGAATATTCATCAAGAAATAGTAGGAGCTTGTAACATCTTCAGTTGCTTCATCAATGCCCTTCCCTCCGTTGTAAGGGTAGAAGTGGGGATGTTTGCTAATGATTCAACAGTGTTGTGTTCCTTTCGCAACTCCTAAGATAGTAAAGTAATCCATGTCCGCAAGCGGAAAGACCTTTTACAACATTCAGATTTGGACTGAGAAGTGGCAAGTGATATTTGCACCACAGAAGTGCCAAGCAATGAACAGCTCCAACAAGAGAGAGTCTAACCACAGCCCCTTGACTTTCAATGCGATTATCATCACCGAATCCCCCAACATCAACATTCTTGGGCGACCACAGACCAAAAAATTAACTGGACCAGCCACATAAATACTATGCTGCAAGAGCAGGTCAGAGGCTAGGTATTCTGTGGCGAGTGACTCACCTCCTGACTCCCCAAAGCCTTTCAACCATCTATAAAGCACAAGTTAGGATTATGATGGACTGCTCTACACTTGTCTGGATGAGTGCAGCTCCAACAACACTCAAGACGCTCGACACCATCCAGGACAAAGCAGCACACTTGGTTGGTACACCATCCATCACCTTAAACATTCACTCCCTTTACCACCGCGCACCGTGGCTGCAGTGTGTATCATCTACAAGATGCACTGCAGCAACTTGCCAAGACTTCTTCGGCAGCACCTTCCAAACCCGCTACCTCTACCATCTTGAAGCACAAGGGCAGCAGACTCAGGGGAGCACCATCACCTGCAAGTTCCCCTCCAAGTCACACACCATCCTGACCTGGAAATATATCGCCGTTCCTTCACCGTCGCTGGATCAAAATCCTGGAACTCTGTACCTAACAGCACTGTGGGAGTTCCTTCGCCACATGAACTGCAGCGGTTCAAGAATGCGGCACAACTCCACCTTCTCAAGGGCAATTACGGGTGGGTAATAAGTGCTGGCCTTGCCAGTGATGACCACAGCACAAGAATGAATAATAAAAACACAATATCAGCTTATCTCACCTTCATCAGCAACAATATCAGCTTCATCGTCAATCATGGGCCCTGCAATCAACTAAAAAAGGAGCATAGGCTTTATTCAAACCTTTCAGCAGGTTCAAACCTCACCACTGGGCCATCAACCAATTAAACTCACTGGAAAATGAGTGTAAGATAGGGGCGCTCTCCCCACCACGTTAAAATATTAACCCTGGACCTACTCCGACTGCAGGTTCGGTTATTCATCAGGAAATTGTGGGGCAGTGCAGATGGAGTGACACCAATTTCAGATTAGTACCAGAAGCTTAAAGAGATAGTATAGGTATTTTTTCCACACAAAATTGTTAGAATATAGAATGCATTATCACAAGTGACTCATGAAGCTAAGGCACTTAAGGGTGTGGAGCTAGCATGGTCATAAATAGGATGGACGAAATAGCTTCCTTTTGTGCTGATCATTCTACAGTTTTCTGAACATTGTTACCTCCACCTTCACTGTCCTTGCTTTCTTGATGCTCTCATGTCCAATGACATCCAGAGTGGTCTACTCAAAAGGGCTCGGGAATTGTACAGCTTTCTGCCTTGACCTGTAAGCAACTTGACAATTTGAAAGTGAATGGAGCACAGAGAGCGTCCCATTGTTGTCCATCATCAATGCCATTGTGTCTGATATGAAACTAGCTTGCTCATGCATCAGTTATTGCCAATTGTTAAAGTATATGACCTTGCAGACAAAGGCATGACATCAAGAGTGCTTAAAAGCATTGACTATTGTGTGAGAACAGGAAAATGTGATTTCAATAGCAGGCAGGTGTCAACAGAGAATCGACTAGAAGGAGTGTAATATCTCCAAGTTTGCAGATGACACTAAACTGGGTGGCGGTGTGAGCTGTGAGGAGGAAGCTAAGAGGCTGCAGGGTGACTTGGACAGGTTAAGTGAGTGGGCAAATGCTTGGCAGATGCAGTATAATGTGGATAAGTGTGAGGTTACACGAAGGCAGAATATTATCTAAATGGCGGCAGATTAGGAAAAGGGGAGGTGCAACGAGACCTGGGTGTCATGGTTCATCAGTCATTGAAAGTTGGCATGCAGGTACAGCAGGCGGTGAAGATGGCAAATGGTATGTTGGCCTACATAGCTAGGGGATTTGAGTATAGGAGCAGGGAGGTCTTACTGCAGTTGTACAGGGCCTTAGTGAGGCCTCATCTGGAATATTGTGTTCAGTTTTGGTCTCCTAATCTGAGGAAGGACGTTTTTGCTATTGAGGGAGTGCAGCGAAGGTTCACCAGACTGATTCCTGGGATGGCTGGACTGTCATATGAGGAGAGACTGGATCAATTGGGCCTTTATTCACTGGAGTTTAGAAGGATGAGAGGGGATCTCATAGAAAAGTATAAGATTCTGACGGGACTGGACAGGTTAGATGCGGGAAGAATGTTCCCGATGTTTGGGAAGTCCAGAACCAGGGGCCATAGTCTTAAGGTAAGGGGTAGGCCATTTAGGACTGAGATGAGGAGAAACTTCTTCACTCAGAGAGTTGTTAACCTATGGAATTCCCTGCCACAGAGAGTTGTTGATGCCAGTTCATTGGATATATTCAAGAGGGAGTTAGATATGGCCCTTATGGCTAAGGGGATCAAGGGGTATGGAGAGAAAGCAGAAAAGGGGTCCTGAGGGAGTGATCAGCCATGATCTTATTGAATGGCGGTGCAGGCTCGAAGGGCCGAATGACCTACCCCTGCACCTATTTTCTATGTTTCTATGTTTCTATGAGGCCCACTTTACGCTAAAGAAAGGACATCCAATGTAATTTTTGGAACACACCAAGGTGTTCAGTGTTCTGCTTCACACAACTCAATTACAAAGGAAATGGGTTAAAAGGGGTTCCATGCAAAGTCAATTACCCACATAACATCTGCTCAGAAAAAGCTACTGAAAAGAATTACGAAGAATTTGACACCCTCTACATTTGTTTTGAGTCAATCGATGAATTGTGTAAGTCAAGTTTTATACTACTACTGGTACATTGATGACTGTATTGGTGCCATTTCCTGCTCTTGCCCTGAACTGGAAACTTTCATCAACTTTGCTTCCATTTTCTACCCTTCCCTCTCCTTCACATGGTCCACCTCTGACTCATCCCTTCCCTTCTTCAACTTCTCCATCTCCATTTCTGGGAATAGGCTGTTGACCAATATCCACTATATTGACTCCCACATCTACCTTGACTACACTTTCTCCCACCCTGCTTCCTGTAAGGTCTCTATTCCATTCTCCCAATTTCTCCGCCTCTGTCACATCTGTTCTGACGATGTTACCTTCCATACCAGTGCTTCTGATATGTCTGATGATTCCTCTCCACCGTGATTGACAGAGCCCTCAACCGTGTCCATCCATTGCCCACACCTCTACTCTGGAATTCCCCCTCTAAACCTCTCCACCACTCTACCTCTCTCTCCTCCTTTAAGACACTACTTAAAACCTATCTCTTTGACCAAGCTTTTGCTCACCTGTCGTAATATCTTCTTATGTGGCTCAGTGTCAAATTTTGTTTGATAATCGCTCGTTGGAAAGTTTTACTATGCTAACGGCACTATATAAATGCAAGTTGTTGTTGTTGAGGAGGATTCTACTTTTGAAGAACTGCACTCCTCCAACTCCATGGGGCTCGCCCCCTTCCCCCGTAGCCCATTGCATCTCCCCCTCCATGGCCTCACATGAGGGCAACTGCCAGCGAGGAAAGCATTCTGACCGTGACCGTTTCCTATTGGGCGAGTGGCTATGGAGGCGTGACCAGCGCCGACAGCTCACCCCATTATTCACACAAGGCCCGAGGAACCCCGTCTATCAATGACACTTGGGCCTCTTGCTCCAGGCAGGCGCTGTCTCCACAGCTTCCACAAGCAGAAACAAATCTCCTTAGATCTTGGACCTGTACCGTTATCCGTGCTGTGAATGGGAAAGCATGCCCAGGATTAACAGTTACGCCCTTATTGTGGTATTGCAGGATGCCTATAATTGTCTTCTGACTCCTCGAAAAGGTGGAAAATGCTGTGCTGTCAGGTCAATTCACGCAGGCTAAACTAAGAGTCAGATTTATTTACAGGTAGGATAATATATGGAAACAGTAAGATATAGCGAGTACAATAATATGAAGTAATAAAAATAAAAGCAGCACACAAGAAGCTAAAATGCCTCCCTGTTATGCATGTAAACCTGCAATTATCATGTCTAACACCAGAGGGCTTATCCCCTGGAGTCCCAAGAGATTCCACAATTTAATGGTGGCAGCGGACGTGCTTGCCGACATTATCACACATTCAATCCATTTGGAGTACGTATCTACAGCCACTAAAAACATTTTTCCCAAGAATGGGCCTGCATAATCGACATGAACCCTAGACCACGGATGGAGGGACAAGACCATAAACTTAGTGGTGCCAGTGTCAATGGTCAGGCAGAACTTAAGCCAGCGTCCAACGGTCAGGCAGAACGAGCAGTTCAAACAATCAAGCAGAACTTGAAAAGGGTAACTGAAGGCTCACTGCAGGCTCGCTTATCCCAAGTCCTGCTTAGTTACCGCACAAGACCCCACTCCCTCACTGGGGTCCCTCCCGCTGAACTGCTCATGAAAAGGGCTCTTAAGACAAGGCTCTCGTTCGTCCACCCTGATCTACACAAACAGGTAGAGAGCAGGCGGCTTCAACAGAATACATATCATGTTCGCACAAATGTGTCACGCGAAATTGAAGTAAATGATCCTGTATTTGTGTTGAACTATGGACAAGGTCCCAAGTGGATTGCTGGAACTGTTTTGGCCAAAGATGAGAGTAGGGTGTTTGTGGTTAAACTCGCTAATGGATTCACCTGCAGAAAACACTTGGACCAAACCAAACTCAGATTTACGGACTATCCAGAACAACCCAAAATCAACTCTACCATTTTTGACCCTCCAACACACACACAAGTGGCAACCGACCCAGCGGTTGATCACAAAGCAGAACACATTACCCGCAGCAACCCAGCAAGGCTCACCACCCCATGCATAGTAGTATATAGGCCCCCCCAACAGTAGCTGAACCATTGGACAGAATATTCATCAAGAAATAGTAGGAGCTTGTAACATCTTCAGTTGCTTCATCAATGCCCTTCCCTCCGTTGTAAGGGTAGAAGTGGGGATGTTTGCTAATGATTCAACAGTGTTGTGTTCCTTTCGCAACTCCTAAGATAGTAATGTAATCCATGTCCGCATGCGGAAAGACCTTTTACAACATTCAGATTTGGACTGAGAAGTGGCAAGTGATATTTGCACCACAGAAGTGCCAAGCAATGAACAGCTCCAACAAGAGAGAGTCTAACCACAGCGCCTTGACTTTCAATGCGATTATCATCACCGAATCCCCCAACATCAACATTCTTGGGCGACCACAGACCAAAAAATTAACTGGACCAGCCACGTAAATACTATGCTGCGAGAGCAGGTCAGAGGCTGGGTATTCTGTGGCGAGTGACTCACCTCCTGACTCCCCAAAGCCTTTCAACCATCTATAAAGCACAAGTTAGAATTATGATGGAATGCTCTACACTTGTCTGGATGAGTGCAGCTCCAACAACACTCAAGACGCTCGACACCATCCAGGACAAAGCAGCACACTTGGTTGGTACACCATCCATCACCTTAAACATTCACTCCCTTTACCACCGCGCACCGTGGCTGCAGTGTGTATCATCTACAAGATGCACTGCAGCAACTCACCAAGACTTCTTCGGCAGCACCTCCCAAACCCGCTACCTCTACCATCTTGAGGCACAAGGGTAGCAGGCTCATGGGAGCACCATCACCTGCAAGTTCCCCTCCAAGTCACACACCATCCTGACCTGGAAATATATCGCCGTTCCTTCACCGTCGCTGGATCAAAATCCTGTAACTTCGTACCTAACAGCACTGTGGGAGTTCCTTTGCCACATGAACTGCAGCAGTTCAAGAATGCCGCTCACCTCCACCTTCTCAAGGGCAATTACGGGTGGCTAATAAGTGCTGGCCTTGCCAGTGATGACCACAGCACAAGAATGAATAATAAAAACACAATATCAGCTTATCTCACCTTCATCAGCAACAATATCAGCTTCATCGTCAATCATGGGCCCTGCAATCAACTAAAAAAGGAGCATAGGCTTTATTCAAACCTTTCAGCAGGTTCAAACCTCACCACTGGGCCATCAACCAATTAAACTCACTGGAAAATGAGTGTAAGATAGGGGCGCTCTCCCCACCACGTTAAAATATTAACCCTGGACCTACTCCGACTGCAGGTTCGGTTATTCATCAGGAAATTGTGGGGCAGTGCAGATGGAGTGACACCAATTTCAGATTAGTACCAGAAGCTTAAAGAGATAGTATAGGTATTTTTTCCACACAAAATTGTTAGAATATAGAATGCATTATCACAAGTGACTCATGAAGCTAAGGCACTTAAGGGTGTGGAGCTAGCATGGTCATAAATAGGATGGACGAAATAGCTTCCTTTTGTGCTGATCATTCTATAGTTTTCTGAACATTGTTACCTCTACCTTCACTGTCCTTGCTTTCTTGATGCTCTCATGTCCAATGACATCCAGAGTGGTCTACTCAAAAGGGCTCGGGAATTGTACAGCTTTCTGCCTTGACCTGTAAGCAGCTTGACAATTTGAAAGTGAATGGAGCACAGAAAGCGTCCCATTTTTGTCCATCATCAATGCCATTGTGTCTGATATGAAACTAGCTTGCTCATGCATCAGTTATTGCCAATTGTTAAAGTATATGACCTTGCAGACAAAGGCATGACATCAAGAGTGCTTAAAAGCATTGACTATTGTGTGAGAACAGGAAAATGTGATTTCAATAGCAGGCAGGTGTCAACTGAGAATCGACTAGAAGGAGTGTAATATCTCCAAGTTTGCAGATGACACTAAACTGGGTGGCGGTGTGAGCTGTGAGGAGGAAGCTAAGAGGCTGCAGGGTGACTTGGACAGGTTAGGTGAGTGGGCAAATGCTTGGCAGATGCAGTATAATGTGGATAAGTGTGAGGTTACACGAAGGCAGAATATTATCTAAATGGCGGCAGATTAGGAAAAGGGGAGGTGCAACGAGACCTGGGCGTCATGGTTCATCAGTCATTGAAAGTTGGCATGCAGGTACAGCAGGCGGTGAAGACGGCAAATGGTATGTTGGCCTTCATAGCTAGGGGATTTGAGTATAGGAGCAAGGAGGTCTTACTGCAGTTGTACAGGGCCTTAGTGAGGCCTCACCTGGAATATTGTGTTCAGTTTTGGTCTCCTAATCTGAGGAAGGACGTTTTTGCTATTGAGGGAGTGCAGCGAAGGTTCACCAGACTGATTCCCGGGATGGCTGGACTGTCATATGAGGAGAGACTGGATCAATTGGGCCTTTATTCACTGGAGTTTAGAAGGATGACAGGGGATCTCATAGAAAAGTATAAGATTCTGATGGGACTGGACAGGTTAGATGCGGGAAGAATGTTCCCGATGTTGGGGAAGTCCAGAACCAGGGGACATAGTCTTAGGGTAAGGGGTAGGCCATTTAGGACTGAGATGAGGAAAAACTTCTTCACTCAGAGAGTTGTTAACCTGTGGAATTCCCTGCCACAGAGAGTTGTTGATGCCAGTTCATTGGATATATTCAAGAGGGAGTTAGATATGGCCCTTATGGCTAAGGGGATCAAGGGGTATGGAGAGAAAGCAGGAAAGGGGTCCTGAGGGAGTGATCAGCCATGATCTTATTGAATGGCGGTGCAGGCTCGCAGGGTCGAATGACCTACTCCTGCACCTATTTTCTATGTTTCTAAGTTTCTATGAGGCCCACTTTACGCTAAAGAAAGGACATCCAATGTAATTTTTGGAACACACCAAGGTGTTCAGTGTTCTGCTTCACACAACTCAATTACAAAGGAAACGGGTTAAAAGGGGTTCCATGCAAAGTCAATTAACAACATAACATCTGCTCAGAAAAAGCTACTGAAAAGAATTACGAAGAATTTGACACCCTCTACATTTGTTTTGAGTCAGTCGATGAATTGTGTAAGTCAAGTTTTATACTACTACTGGTACATTGATGACTGAATTGGTGCCATTTCCTGCTCTTGCCCTGAACTGGAAACTTTCATCAACATTGCTTCCAATTTCCACCCTTCCCTCTCTTTCACATGGTCCACCTCTGACTCATCCCTTCCCTTCTTCAACTTCTCCATCTCCATTTCTAGGAATAGTCTGTTGATCAATATCCACTATATTGACTCCCACATCTACCTCGACTGCACTTTGTCCCACCCTGCTTCCTGTAAGGTCTCTATTCCATTCTCCCAGTTTCTGCGCCTCTGTCACATCTGTTCTGACGATGTTACCTTCCATACCAGTGCTTCTGATATGTCTGATGATTCCTCTCCACGATGATTGACAGGGCCCTCAACCGTGTCCATCCATTGCCCACACCTCTACTCTGGAATTCCCTCCCTAAACCTCACCACCACTCTACCTCTCTCTCCTCCTTTAAGACACTACTTAAAACCTATCACTTTGACCAAGCTTTTGCTCACCTGTCCCAATATCTTCTTATGTGGCTCAGTGTCAAATTTTGTTTGATAATCGCTCCTTGGAAAGTTTTACTATGCTAACGGCACTATATAAATGCAAGTTGTTGTTGTTGAGGAGGATTCTACTTTTGAAGAACTGCACTCCCCCAACTCCATGGGGCTCGCCCCCTTCCCCCGTAGCCCATTGCATCTCCCCCTCCATGGCCTCACATGAGGGCAACTGCCAGCGAGGAAAGCATTCTGACCGTGACCGTTTCCTATTGGGCGAGTGGCTATGGAGGCGTGACCAGCGCCGACAGCTCACCCCATTATTCACACAAGGCCCGAGGAACCCCGTCTATCAATGACACTTGGGCCTCTTGCTCCAGGCAGGCGCTGTCTCCACAGCTTCCACAAGCAGAAACAAATCTCCTTAGATCTTGGACCTGTACCGTTATCCGTGCTGTGAATGGGAAAGCATGCCCAGGATTAACAGTTACGCCCTTATTGTGGTATTGCAGGACGCCTATAATTGTCTTCTGACTCCTCGAAAAGGTGGAAAATGCTGTGCTGTCAGGTCAATTCACACAGGCTAAACTAAGAGTCAGATTTATTTACAGGTAGGATAATATATGGAAACAGTAAGATATAGCGAGTGCAATAATATGAAGTAATAAAAATAAAAGCAGCACACAAGAAGCTAAAATGCCTCCCTGTTATGCATGTAAACCTGTAATTACCATGTCTAACACCAGAGGGCTTATCCCCTGGAGTCCCAAGGGATTCCACAATTTAATGGTGGCAGCGGACGTGCTTGCCGACATTATCACACATTCAATCCATTTGGAGTACGCATCTACAACCACTAAAAATGGGCCTGCATAATCGACATGAACCCTAGACCACGGGTTGGAGGGACAAGACCATAAACTTAGTGGTGCCAGTGTCAATGGTCAGGCAGAACTTAAGCCAGCGTCCAACGGTCAGGCAGAACGAGCAGTTCAAACAATCAAGCAGAGCTTGAAAAGGGTAACTGAAGGCTTACTGCAGGCTCACTTATCCCAAGTCCTGCTTAATTACTGCACAAGACCCCACTTCCTCACTGGGGTCCCTCCCGCTGAACTGCTCATGAAAAGGGCTCTTAAGACAAGGCTCTCGTTAGTCCACCCTGATCTACACAAACAGGTAGAGAGCAGGCGGCTTCAACAGAATACATATCATGTTCGCACAAATGTGTCACGCGAAATTGAAGTAAATGATCCTGTATTTGTGTTGAACTATGGACAAGGTCCCAAGTGGATTGCTGGAACTGTTTTGGCCAAAGATGAGAGTAGGGTGTTTGTGGTCAAACTCGCAAATGGATTCACCTGCAGAAAACACTTGGACCAAACCAAACTCAGATTTACGGACTATCCAGAACAACCCAAAATCGACTCTACCATTTTTGACCCTCCAACACACACACAAGTGGCAACCGACCCAGCGGTTGACCACAAAGCAGAACACATTACCCGCAGCAGCCCAGCAAGGCTCACCACCCACTGCAGTTCAGCAAGGCCAGCTGCACAGCGGCCCAGCGAAGGCCCAGCATTTGCACCGAGATGATCAACCAGGGAAAGAAAGGCCCCAGATCGACTCATATTGTAAATGGTTACACTATTGACTTTGCGGGGGGAGTGTTATATATGTAAACCTGTAATTACCATATCTAACTACCAGAGGGCTTATCCCCTGGAGTCCCAAGGGATCCCACAATCCTTTGGGAGCACCTGTATATAAGGAGGCCTCACAGACTTGAGAGGCACTCCGAGATCTGCAATAAACGACTACGGTCACACTTATTTTGAGCTTGCAGCATCTAGTCTGACTCTTTATCCAAGACATAACATTATCTTTTGGAGCTTATTTCTTAAAGAGATTGACAAGTGACAGGACGTGTCAATGAAATAAGCTTCAAGATGTGCTGAGCATGAATGAAAAGAATTTCAAGCTGAGTTTGGATCTCCAGCCAGAACTGAAGCTAATGGAAGCATTTTCTTACAATAGCTCTAAACCTTCTGAAGTCAGACCTATCAATCATTTTGATTAACATACATTATGGCAGCAGGATGAAGATGCTGATACATCATCAAGATCTCACATAAATGCTAATTCTTTGAGCATGTGTAATTAATTAGCTCTCGGAACAAAGCCCCTGTGTTGTAATTTCTAGAATCATCATCCAGGCTGGTTCCGTACACAGTTTTGAAACTCAATAAGGAAGAACAGCTTTTATTTTAACTTTAGCTATCACAGAATTGTACAAAATAAAAGGGCTGAGTCTATGCTCCCACATTTGCAGAAAGGAGTGGCAGTCAGAGGGATTGCATACTGGGATTTCCAATCATGCATTCCCTTGTTGAATCATAGATTGGTAGAAGCTTAGAATGGTTACAGAACAAAACAAGGCCATTTGGCCCGTCGAGCCTGTGCCAGCTCTCTGCAACATCACTTCAGCTAGCTGAGCACAGTATTGAGCAACACATACAAACATCTTCCTATTTTGTCATAAAGGGTTCTATATAAATTGAGTCTGACCAGTTTCATCCTACTTCCAAATGGGTGCAAGACTGCAACAGGGCTAAGCTGGGGCTAAAAATGTTAAATAATGAGGATAGGTTGCATAGACTAGGCTTGTATTCCCTCAAGTATAGAAGATTAAGGGGTTATATAATTGAGGTGTGTGAGATGATTAAAGGAGTTGGTAAGGTAGATAGAGAGGAATTATTTCCTCTGGTGGGGGGAGTCCAGAACAAGGGGCCATAATCTTAAAATTAGAGCTAGGCCGTTCAGGGGTGATGTCAGGAAGCATTTCTTCACACAAAGGGTCGTGGAAATCTGGAATTCTCGCCCCCAAAAAGGCTGTGGAGGCTGAGGGTCAACTGAAAATGTCAAAACGGAGACTGATAGATTTTTATTAAGTAAGAGTATTAAGGGATATGGAACCAAGGCGGGTAAATGGAGTTAAGATACAGATCAGCCATGATCTAATTGAATGGCGGAGCAGGCTTGAGGGGATGAATGGCCTACTCCTGTTGCTACATTCCTCACACAAACTGCTGATAATTTGACTCTAAATTGACAATATTGCTTAGAGAGACTAAAGGGAGTGGAATCATTTACACTGCTCCATTCGAGAGTCTCTTATGATGCCATAATACATCCAGGCGGCTGCAATTGATATCATAAATTATTTAACATGCTATTGATGTCACAAATGAGTTCTCTGTGTCAGCTTGGCTCAGTGGCAGGATTCCCGACTCCAAGTCAGAAAGTACTGGGTTTGATTCCCTCTCCAGATTCTGAACTCATAATCTAGACTGACACCCGTTTGCAGTACCAAGGGAGTGCTGCACTGTTGGAGCCATCCTTACGATGAGGTATTAAACAGCTGTCCTGTCTGCCTGTTCAATTGGAAATTAAAGATCCCATGGCAGTCTTCAAAGGAGATCAGAATTTTGTTTTCCAGTTTCCCGGCCAGCTTTCCTCCAAACCACCAAAAGCACATGAGCTAGTCATTTGCCTCACTGTCTGTGTCTGGGAGTTTGCCGGATACCAAATGACTACAGTAGTTGCCTATATTACAAAAGTTCAAAGGTAATTGATTGCTTGTGGTGAACGATGAGATGTTTCAATGTGAGAAGGCAACAACAACACCAACCAGTGGGCAACAGGGTCCCCTCCCATTGCTGTTTGCCTCTTGTAGCGTACGGTAACATAATTGTTTTGTTCCTGGGCTAGTAATCTAGACGCCTGGACTAATAATCCAGGGATGTGAGCTCAAATCCCACCACGATAACTGGGGGAATTTAAATTCAGTTAATTAAATAAATTTGGAATTTAAAAAAACTGGTGACTATGAAACAACCAGATTGTCAGGAAAAACACATCTGGAAAGAAAATCTGCCATCTTTACCTGGTCTGGCCTATATGTGACTCCAGGCAGCAATGTGGTTGACTCTTAACTGCCCTCTGAAATGGCCGAACAAGCCACTCAGTTGCACTAAACCACTACAACAAAGTCAGCACTGTGGGAGTACTTTCACCACAAGGACTGCAGCGATTCAAGAAGGCGGCTCACCACCACCTTCTCAAAGGCAATTGGGGATGGGCAATAAATGACCAGCGACACCCACATCCTGCGAACAAATAAATAAACAAAAAGTAAACCAGCTTGGACTAGGTAAAGCAAAGTGTTTGGTTTGAACAAAAGGGGCCGATAAAATAAAGTATGCAGATATTTATTTCTCTTCTGTCTGCATGGGCAAGTCAGGGATAGCACTTTAAAACGCTGGGGCAATGTGCCATGCATATACAACTGTGCCAAATTAAGCAGACGCAAAACCAATTCATCACAACATTAAAACGTAGGACATGAATAATGGTGTGTTTATATCTTTCTTGCCCACCTAACACTCAGAGAGATGTTAACCTATGGAATTCACTACCGCAGAGAGTTGTTGATGCCAGTTCGTTGGATATATTCAAGAAGGAGTTAGATATGGCCCTTACGGCTGAAGGGATCAAGGGGTATGGAGAGAAATCAGTAAAGGGCTAGAGGTGATTATCAGCCATGATCTTATTGAATGGCAGTGCAGGCTCGAAGGGCCAAATGGCCTACTCTTGCACCTATTTTCTATGTTTCTATTTCCCTCTCCATTTCCAGCCTTTATTGAACAAACGTGCAAACATGAATTTATAATAACAGCCAGGTGAGTTTTCTCCCGATATGAGTGTTTGCCCATTCATGTTGTGATGGCAATAGGGGTTGCCACAGATGGTATCACAATCCATACCTGTCCTTCGTGCATTAATGTTGGCTTGGCTTCATACAATTTGCACAAGTCCTTGAACGTCTCCTTGATCTCATTTGCGGCCCAGGGAATCAGGAACACTATGTTCACCTTGTCAACAGTTGATGCCAGACGTGCTGGCATTTGGAACTGGCCAGTGGTGCTGACTCCTGATGATCTGAAAGAAACTTTTCTTCTCTCCAAGGCCGTACAGAGTGAGGCCTGCCCATCAAATGAACTTTCTTTGTACATGGATGACATACTGTAGGTCCAGAATTATACTCATTTAATGACACTGGATTACATTTAGCAAGAAAAAAGAAAGAACTTGCATTTATATAGAGCCTTTCATGACCCCAGTGCATCCCAAAGCGCTTTATAGCCAATGAAGTACTTTTGAAGTGCAGTCACTATTGTAATGTCGGACACTATTGTAATGTGAGTATAGTGAAATGCACATTACATTTGTGGGATTCTTGTTGCTTTTGCAAAAGAGATCAATGCAACAGCAGACATTTTAGATGGGCTCCTTAACGGGATTCAATCATTCCTTCTCAGACAGGCTTTGTACAGACATCAAATGCCAAGTTTCAAGTCTTATTAATCATGCACCCATTTCTCCACAAACTAAGCTTGTCATTTCACTATCATCTCTGCGACATGTGATGATACTGAAATTAATATGTCCACCACCTAGTGGTCAATGTTCTCACAGTGTACAACTTAGGTCAGTTTAGATATGGGTTACAATGACAGTTAAATACATGACATCATCTTCCCCCCCAAAGTCTTATTGGGATCACAGGTTAAGTCTCTCTGGTGGTTTACGCTCCCTTGCAGAGCGCCTGAGTTGGGGCTCCAGTTGTTGGGCGCTGGCCTGAGTGTCTGCTGTTTGCGGTGCCTCAGGCCTGTCCGGACTGCCCACAGTGACTGGGCTCTCCTCCACTTGGTTCTGGTGTTTGGTCACCTGTGGAGGAGTGAACTCTACATCGTGTTCTTCCTCTGCTTCTTCTATGGGGTTGCTGAACCTCCTTTTTGTTTGATCCACGTGTTTGCGGCAGATTTGTCCATTGGTAAGTTTGACTACCAGCATCCTATTCCCCTCTTTGGCAATCACAGTGTCTGCAAGCCATTTAGGGCCTGCAGCGTAGTTGAGGACAAAGACAGGGTCATTGACACCAATATATCGTTCCCTCGCATTCCCATCATGGTAGTCACATTGTGACTGGCGTCTGCTCTCAACAATTTTTTTCATGGTGGGGTGTATAAGGTTTTGAGCATCCTTTTCATTAGCAGCTCTGCGGGTAGGACCCCTGTGAGCGAGTGTGGTCGGGATCTATTGGCCAACAGGAGGCGTGATAAGCGGCTTTGTAGGGAACCCCCTTGGATTCTGAGCACTGCTCTTTGATTATCTGCACTGCTCGTTCCGCCTGGCCGTTTGAAGCCGGCTTGAACAGTGCCGTTCTGACATGGTTGATACCATTTCCTGCCATGAAGTCCTGGAATTCAATGCTTGTGAAGCACAGGCCATTGTCGCTGACCAAGACATCGGTAGACCATGGGCGGCGAACATTGTCCGTAGACTTTCTACCATGGCAGAGGATGTGCTTGAATTGAGAATGTCACACTCGATCCATTTGGAGTAGTGTCAACTGCAAGCAAAAACATTTTTCCCATGAAAGGACCTGTGTAGTCCACATGGATGCGTGACCATGGCTTGGTGGGCCAGGACCAGGGGCTAAGGAGGGCTTCCCTGGGCGTATTGCCCAGCTGGGCACATGTGTTGCACCTGCGAACACAAAGTTCCAGGGCTGGTTTTATCTCTGGCCACCAAACGTGTGACCTGGCAATTGCCTTCATCATGACAATGCCCGGGTGCTCATTGTGGAGTTCTCTGATGAACATCTCTCTGCCCATCTGGGGCATGACTACTCGGTTTCCCCACAGTAGGCAATCGGCCTGAATCGAGAGTTCATCCTTGCGCCTGTGAAATGGTTTGAATTCCTCAGGGCATGCCCTGTACATGGCTGCCCAGTCCCCATTCAGGACACATTTCTTGACTAAAGACAGGAGCGGGTCTCTATTTGTCCAGACTTTAATCTGACGGGCTGTCACGGGTAAGCCTTCGCTTTCGAAAGCTTCAACTGCCATGACCATCTCAGCAGCATGCTCAGTTGCCCCCTCGGTGGTGGCTAGTGGGAGCCTACTGAGTGCATCGGCGCAGTTTCCAGTGCCCGGTCTGTGCCGAATTGTATAGTCATAGGCGGCTAACGTGAATGCCCACCTCTGTAAGCGGGCCGATGCATTCGCATTTATGGCCTTGTTGTCGGCCAAAAGGGACGTTACGGGTTTGTGATCTGTCTCCAGCTCAAATTTCCTGCCAAACAGGAACTGGTGCATTTTTTTTACAGCATATACACATGCAAGCGCTTCCTTTTCTACCATTCCGTAGCCCCGTACTGCCTGGGATAGACTTCTGGAGCCATAAGCTACCGGCTGCAACTGACCCTTGGCATTAACATGCTGCAACACACACCCGACCCCATAGGACGACGCATCGCACGTTAAAATGAGTTTCTTACATGGGTCATATAGCGTTAACAGATTGTTGGAGCATAACAAATTGCATGCTCTATCAAAAGCCCTTTCCTGGCTGTCCCCCCAGACCCATTCGCGACCTTTGCATAGGAGCACGTGTAGTGGCTCCAACAGCGTGCTCAATTTGGGAAGAAAGTTACCAAAATAGTTCAGGAGCCCCAGGAACGAACGCAGCTCCGTCGTGTTACGGGGTCTGGGTGCTCTCTGGATCGCTTCTGTTTTGGACGCAGTAGGTCTGATCCCGTCTGCTGCTACCCTCATCCCCAGGAATTCTACCTCTGGAGCTAGGAAGATGCACTTCGCCTTGTTCAGTCGCAGACCTACCCGGTCCAGTCTGCGTAGCACCTCCTCCAGGTTGCGGAGGTGTTCTTCCGTATCGCAACCCGTGATGAGGATGTCATCTTGAAAAACCACTGTCCTTGGAATCGACTTGAGGAGGCATTCCATATCTTGTTGAAAGATCGCAGCGGCTAAGCAAATCCCGAACGGACATCTGTTGTACTCAAACAACCCCTTGTGTGTCGTGATGGTGGTCAGCTTCTTTGACTCACTCGCCAGCTCCTGGGTCATGTAAGCTGAGGTCATGTCCAATTTTGAAAAAAGTTTGCCACCGGATAGCATCGCAAAGAGGTCCTCCGCTCTCGGTAGCGGGTACTGGTCTTGGAGTGACACCCGATTGATGGTGGCCTTGTAATCACCATATATCCTGACTGACCCATCCCCCTTGTGCACCGGCACAATCGGGCTCGCCCAGTCACTGAATTCGACTGGCGAGATGATGCCTTCCCTCAGCAGGTTGTCCAATTCACTTTCTATCTTTTCCCGCATCACGTACGGCACCGCTCTGGCCTTGTGGTGTATTGGCCTGACGTCCGGGTTTATATGAATCACTACCTTGGTCCCCATGAAAGTGCCAATGCCGGGTTGAAATAGTGAGTCAAATTTGTCCAGGACCTGTGAGCATGATATTCGCTCCACAGAAGAAATTGCATTGACATCGCCCCATTGCCAGTTCATGACAGCAAGCCAACTCTTCCCCAGTAGTGCAGGACCGTCCCCCAGGACAATCCAGAGTGGCAATCTGTTCTCCGAATCTTTGTGGGTCACGACTACCATGGCACTATCTAGCACCGGAATGATCTCCTTTGTATATGTCCGTAGCTGTGCATCAATTGGCAATAATCTTGGCCTCCTGGCCTTGGACGCCCACAACTTGTCAAACTGTTTGATACTCATCAGGGACTGACTGGCCCCTATGTCTAGCTCCATTGACACTGGGATGCCATTGAGGAGCACTTTCATCATTATCGGTGGCGTCCTGGTGTATGAACTGTATATGTGCTCCACATGAACTTGCTGAACTTCAGCTTCCAGCGATTTCCCCCAGTGTCCGTTTGGCCTCGTAGGGCTTTCATCGTCCCCGTCCTCCTCGTACATCAACCTGGCTGCAGGCCAAGTGACCGCTGATATTGCAGTTTCTGCAGGTATATTGCTGATACCTGCAAGCTCTGGCTGTGTGTTTGCCTCCACACCTCCAACATGAGCCATTGTTGGAAACAAAAGGTCCATTACCAGTCGATCGTCTCTGACTTTCTCTGTAACTGTCCTTAAGTGCACCATTGACAGGTGTTGATGGCATGAATCGCTGTTCAGCTAGCCATTGTCTCTGTTCAATTCCACCTTTGTGTTCGACTACATGCTCGGGCATGTCCAATTGCCCCTGTCTGCCTGGAGAACTGTGTCCCATGTTAACAATATTGACTCCCTGTCCATTTGCTGCATTTAAGCCAAGATTTTTGTCAAACATCATTCTGGTCTCTTCCTCCCCTGAGATAAATGTCTGGGCCATCAAAGCCGCCGTTTCCAGGGTCAAGTCTTTGGTCTCAATCAGTTTCCTGAAAACCCCAGCATGCCCGATGCCCTCAATAAAAAAGTCTCGCAGCATCACCGCTCTGCATGCATCTGGGAACATACATAGCCTCGCCAGTCACCGGAGGTCTGCCACAAAGTCTGGAATGCTTTGCCCTTCTCGTTACTGGTGCGTATAAAACCGGTGTCTCACCATGTGCATGCTGCTCGCCGGTTTAAGGTGTTCCCCGATCAACTTACTGAGCTCTTCAAAAGTCTTGTCCGCCGGCTTCTCTGGCGCTAGAAGGTCCTTCATCAGGTAGGACGTCTTGGATCCACAAACTGTCAGGAGATGAGCCCTGCGTTTGTCGGCCGAATCCTGTCCCAGCCATTCCTTAGTGACGAAACTTTGCTGTCGTCTCACAATAAAATCGTCCCAATCATCACCAACACAGTACCTCTCATCTGTGCTGCTCGTGGCCATGCTCGCGTGGTTTGAATCCCAGTTCCTTGTTGCCAATAATATGTCCTTACTATACAGTATAAATGCACACGAGGCCCATAATTGAGAGAAGGTCACTCTGTGACCAGTAACCTTTATTAGCCAGCACTGAAGTGATGAAGATGGGTGGAGCTTCCCCTTTTATGCCTGAAAGTCCAGGTTAGGAGTGTCTCCCACAAGTTCACCACCTAGTGGTCAATGTTCTCACGGTGTGCAACTTAGGTCAGCTTATACATGGGTTACAATGACAGTTAAATACATGACAGAAATGGCAAACTTAGTTTGTAGAGAAATGGGTGCATGGTTAATAAGCCTTGAAACTTGGCATTTGATGTCTGTACAAAGTCTGCCTGAGAAGAAATGATTGAATCCCGTTATGGAGCCCATCTAAAATGTCTGCTGTTGCATCGATCTCTTTTGCAAAAGCAACAAGAATCCCACAAATGCAATGTGCATTTGCTATCTTGGAGTGGGGCTGACAAAGTGCTGAGATGAACCATATCAGATTTCAGGCCATTTAATCTCTGAATGATGCAGGTGTGAGCGTAGTGCAAGTTTTAAAATCAAGGGTTTAGATTGAGTAAATAAAGAGAAACTTGTTCCAGTGGCTCAAGGATGGATATGCAGAGGGCACAGATTTAAGGTGATTGGCAAAAGAAGCAGAGGCAACATGAGGAAAAACCTTTTTACACAGCGAGTGGTTAGGATTTGGAATGCACTGGCTAATAGGGTGGTGGATACAGAGTCAACAGAAGCCTTCAAAAGGGAATTGGATGAATACTTGAAGGAGAAAAAAATTGCAGGGATATGGGGAAAGAGTGGGACTAACTGTATTGCTCTTCGACAGAGTGAGCAGAGACCTGATGGGCCGAATCGCCTCCTTCTGTGCTGTACTAGTCTTTGAAACACGGCAGCAAATCTGCGAACAGCAAGCTCTCACAAACAGCAATGTGATATTGACCAGATAACAGTGTTAGTGATGTTGGTTGTGGGATTAGCCAAGGTGAACTCCCCTGCTCTTCTTCAAAATAATGCCATGGGATCAGTTCTGTCCAGCTGAGCGGGAAGGCAAGGCCTTGGTTAAATGTTTCATCTGAAGAATGAATCTTTGACTGTGCAGCATTCCCTCAGTACTGTCGTGTCAGACTGGATTTTGTGCTCAATTCTCTGAAGTAGGATTGATATATATATTTATAAACATATACCCCCATCAGAAGACAAGTGGGATTTAACAACAGGGATATTAGAACTCCAAAAACAAAAAGTGGAAAACTGGACTGTAGGTCGATGTACTGGAATCTTCTTTGGAGAGTGCACAACACACTTAGGGCCCTTCAGTCACAACCCATTGATCCTATATTCAGTCATGGGAATGTCTGAAGTTTCAGAAGAGGTCTGTGAAGCCAGACGCCTGAGGTTTGGAAAGCCAGATCCCTTTTTGGCAAAGAGAGCTAGCTGCTCCATCACTTCTCTGCTGTTGCTTTTGATTTGATACAATGCAATAGTCACTGAGCAGCATTCCTCCTAGCTCAGCCACATGTCAGATCCACTCTGTCCTCATTGCATCAGGGCCATTATTTAACAGGCCGAATTCTTTTGCAACCTCAAGAAACGTGTAAAAATGCTCCTGGGTCAAACTCGGGCCAAAGTTGCTATGGTGCCCTCCTTTGCAACACCCCTTCAAGCATTTACCGTAGGGTTGACAAACTGAAAGAAAAAGTAATTAAAATTACAGTAAAATTTCCACGGCATTCACTACGAGTTGAATTTACCCATAGCTGTTTTAAAAGACTACATTATATCAAACTCCAGTGAATTGAAGCCAGTATTTGAACCAAATCAAATCCATCTGTTTGAGAATTTTGTTGGGCATTATTTCATCTGCAACATTCAGGAACACTGACATTGAAATAATTGAAACAATGATGCCGGCATGGAAACAATGAGATTCAGGCTCACTGGACTTGCTTTTGAATTTAACACAGGCAGATGGGATAAAAGTCCCTTCTCAAAGAAGCTGTGAAATGTTAATAAGTTGGACTGGTGCCACTTCGCAGTAAAGCCTGTTTCTGCAGGCCCTGTGCTTTTTCTTTCTGCAATGATCTTATTACTATCTCTTCCCTGGCCAATATTTATCCCTCAATCAACATCTGGTCATTATCACATTGCTGTTTGTGGCAGCTTACTGTGTGTAAATTGACTGCTGCGTTTCCCACATTACAACAGTGACTTTACTTCAAAAAGTACTTCGTTGGCTGTAAAGCGTTTTGGGCTGTCTGGTGGTTGTGAATTGCGCTATACAAATGCAAGTCTCTCTTCCACTGTCTTCTCTTTAATATACTTTCTATACCTTATTTTATACCTGGTGTTTCTATTCCACTTCTGTTCTTGCTGTTCCCAGCACTGCCCTGCTCCCTTTCGTCTCCGTGTTTCTTCATCTTTTAGCACTAAGTCAGAAGGTCGCGAGTTCAAGTCACACTCGTAAGAGAGCTTTCGAGAAGCCAAGCCTCGCGATAGTAAAGGCATGGATTAGCATTTGGGCAGTGGATGTTGGAAAAGTAGGAACAGATATGGGAATTGCTGTAGATGTAGAAGAAAGTAGTCAAGCTAATAGTTTAGATGTAGGGGAGGAAGTTGAACTCATGAGCGAGCAGTACACCAAGGTTCCACACTTACTCGTTCAACTCAAGGCAGGTAAATAGAGTTGAGGTACATATTAGTCATGGTCTCATTGAATGGCAGAACAGGCTTGAGGGGCTGAATGACCTATGTTCCTATGAAATCCATTCCAATCAACCTTTAATGCCATTAGTCCTTAATTTTTATTTCACCAGTTTGGACTTGTGCCTCCTTAACCTACTTTAATGGCAAACTGTGAAGTGTGCTCTGGATTTACCTGTTGTATACTGTTTAATATCCAATAGATGTCTATACAGTCCTCTCTCAGTTGTCTCCTCTCACAGAGAAGAGCCAATGTATCCCCAAACTTTCCTCACAACTTAATCCTCTGACACCAGGACGTGGACAATGCAATGCTGGGCACCCGCTCTCCTGCAAGTAGGAGCGTGGAGATGGTATGATTCGTTGGAATGTTTGCTTTGTGGTGGCTTTTATTGTAACATTGTGGCTAAGAGGACGCTGTGATGGTCAGTAACAGAGGGAAGGTAAGATGTGGGACAATGGGTGAATGTGGAATTGGGGTTGCATTCACTGGTACCGCAGTCAGATAATGCGATCACAGACAGCCAGGGCAGGAAAGGGCTGTCTGGGTTTCTCCTTCCTTCCGCTTCCTACTTTTCTGCTTCTCGCAAAGCGACACGAGTGCAGTCAATGGCACCCTGCTCCATGGGGACGCCTATTATCCATGGGAACGCCGCATGCTCACTCCGCCTGCTTCTCTCTGGCAACAGAGAATGAAATGTATTCAGCTCTCTTTGCACATTCAGCCTCACTCACCTCCCTTATACAGGAGTGGACGGTGAACGGGGAGATGTTACAGATGTCGCCTGCTCCAGCCTGGAAGGAGCCTGACACGAAGAGGTTCAAGGCCTTGGTCACCCTTACAACCACCAGCAATGCCATCCTCGCCCTGGACTGAGGCTGCAGGTCTGCCTGCAGCAGGTGGCAGATTTCAGTGAGCACCTCCTCAGTAAAACGGAGACGTCGCATACACTGTCCCTCACTGAGTTTGAGGTGGGAGAAGTGCTCCCTGCAGACCCTGCGTGGATCTAGGCTTCTGCTGAGAGCCCTTCCCCTCCTCCTCCTCTTGTAGCAGCTTGTCCTGCTCTGTGTCACCTCTGCTCATTCTCCCTATCGTGCTGCAGGCCAAGAGGGATACAAACTACTGCACCCAGGCCTGGGAACAACTGGTCTGATCAGACCCCTTGTAAATCAGTACCAAGTCCTTGAGCACGTGCCACACCACTCCTTGTAGACGTTAGGCAACTTTAACCAAGTCTGGAAATCACCAAACACTTGCACAAACTCAGCAACATCTGATGGAAATCAAACAGCGACTAACCTTCATACTTTTATGGAAGCTCAAAGTTACATTCTGAGTATTTTTCTTTTATTTGACTCCTTTTCTCCTGGCCAGGATGAGTAGAGAGCTTTGCCACTTACCCCAACCAATATGAATACCATTCATCTCTCAACTTGGCCTCAACAACATAATGATCCTGGCAAATTGTCACTGTGGCCTTTGGAGGGAGGGAGGTGGTGGGAGGGTGGTGGAGGGAGGGAGGTGGAGGGAGGGTGAGGTGGAGGGAGGGAGGTGGATGGAGGGTGAGGTGGATGGAGGGAGGTGGAGGGAGGGTGAGGAGGGTGAGGTGGGAGGGAGGTGGAAGGAGGGAGGTGTTGGGAGGGTGAGGTGGGAGGGAGGTGGAGGGAGGGAGGTGGTGGGAGGGTGAGGTGGGAGGGTGAGGAGGGAGGGAAGTGGATAGAGGGTGTGGTGGGAGGGAGGTGGTGTGAGGGTGTGGTGGGAGGGTGGGAGGTGGAGGGAGGGTGAGGTGGGAGGGTGAGGTGGGAGGGAGGTGGAGGGAGGGTGAGGTGGGAGGGTGAGGTGGAGGGAGGGTGAGGTGGGAGGGTGAGGTGGGAGAGAGGTGGAGGGAGGGTGAGGTGGGAGGGTGAGGTGGAGGGAGGGTGAGGTGGGAGGGTGAGGTGGGAGGGTGAGGTGGTGGGAGGGAGATGGAGGGAGGGTGAGGTGCTGTCGGGTAGGAACTTAGGAAAGCATGGATGCAGGTCTCAGAAGTTTTTGCAATTTGAACCCAATGACCCAGCCAGTGTGGCACAATGCACACTATTAGTTTTGTATGACGGGAAAAGTTAATAATGGGATGTCTAGTTTGGCTAGCCGATCGATGGCTTACTGAGATGCCGAGGTTTTTTTTTAATTTGCTCATGGGATGTCGCTGGCAAGGTTGGCATTTATTGCCCATCCCTAATTGCCCTTGAGAAGGTGGTGGTGAGCCACCTTCTTGAACCGCTGCAGTCCTTGTGGTGAAGGTGCTCCCACAATGCTGTTAGGGAGGGAATTCCAGGATTTTGACCCAGCGACGATGAAGGAACGACTGATATATTTCCCAGTCAGGATGCTGTGTGACTTGGAGGGGAATGTGGAGGTGATGGTGTTCCCATGAACCTGCTGCCCTTGTCCTTCTAGGTGGTAGAGGTCGCGGGATTGGGAGGTGCTGCATCTTGTAGATGGTACACACTGCAGCCACGGTGCACCGGTGGTGGAGGAAGTGAATGTTGAAGGTGGTGGATGTGGTGCCGATCAAGCGGGCTGCTTTGTCCTGGATGGTGTCGAGCTTCTTGAGTGTTGTTGGAGCTGCACTCATCCAGGCAAGTGAAGAGTATTCCATCACACTCCTGACTTGTGCCTTGTAGATGGTGGAAAGGCTTTGGGGAGTCAGGAGATGAGACACTCGCTGCAGAATACCCAGCCTCTGAGCTGCTCTTGTTGCCACAGTATTCATGTGACTGGTCCAGTTAAGTTTCTGGTCAATGGTGACCCCCAGGATGTTGATGGTGGGGGATTCGGCGATGGAAATGCAGTTGAATGTCAAAGGGGCGGTGGTTAGACTCTCGCTTGTTGGAGATGGTCATGGTTTATCAGTCATTGAAAGTTGGCATGCAGGTACAGCAGGCGGTGAAGAAGGCAAATGGTATGTTGGCCTTCATAGCTAGGGGATTTGAGTATAGGAGCAGGGAGGTCTTACTGCAGCTGTACAGGGCCTTGGTGAGACCTCACCTGGAATATTGTGTTCAGTTTTGGTCTCCTAATCTGAGGAAGGACGTTCTTGCTATTGAGGGAGTGCAGCGAAGGTTCACCAGACTGATTCCAGGGATGGCTGGACTGACATATGAGGAGAGACTGGATCAACTGGACCTTTATACACTGGAGTTTAGAAGGATGAGAGGGAATCTCATAGAAACGTATAAGATTCTGACGGGACTGGACAGGTTAGATGCAGGAAGTGGCATGTATTCAACTATCATTGTAACCCTTGTATAAGCTGACCGAAGTTGTACACCTTGAGAACATTGAGCACAAGGGGTGAACTTGTGGGAGACACTCCTAACCTGGACTCTCAGGTATAAAAGGGGAAGCTCCACCCACCTTCATCACTTGAGGTCTTGGTAATAAAGGTAACTGGTCACAGAGTGACCTTCTCTCAAGTATGGGCCTCGTGTGCATTTATACTGTATAGTAAGGACATATCATTGGCGACGAGAAGCTGGGATTTAAACCACGTGAGCATGGCCAGTAGCAGCACAGAAGAGAGATACTGTGTTGGTGATGATTGGGACGACTTTATTGTGAGACTACAGCAAAGTTTTGTCACTAAGGAATGGTTGGGACAGGATTCGACCGACAAATGCAGGGCTCATCTCTTGACGGTTTGTGGATTCAGAACATACTCCCTGATGAAGGACCTTCCAGCGCCAGAGAAGCTGGCGGACAAGACGTTTGAAGAGTTCAGTAAGTTGATCGGGGAACACCTTAAACCGGCGAGCAGCATGCACATGGCGAGACACTGGTTTTACACGCACCGGCGGTGAGAAGGGCAAAGCGTTCGAGACTTCGTGGCAGATCTCCTGTGACTGGCGAGCCTATGTGTGTTCCCAGATGCATGCAGAGTGGAGATGCTGCGAGACTTTTTTATTGAGGGCATCGAGCACGCTGGAGTTTTCAGGAAACTGATTGAGACCAAAGACTTGACCTTGGAAGCGGCAGCTCTGATAACCCAGACATTTATCTCAGGGGAGGAAGAGACCAGAATGATGTATGACAAAGATCTTGGCTCAAATGCAGCAAATGACCAGGGAGTCAACATTGTTAACGCAGCACACAGTTCTCTAGGCAGACAAGGGCAATCAGACATGCCCCAGCATGTAGTTGAACCCAAAAGGGGAATTCAACAGAGACAATGGCTAGCTGAACGGCGAATCATGCCATCGCAATGGACAATGCGGCCAGTAATGGGGCCATCAACACCTGTTAATGGTGCGCTTAAGGACAGTTACAGAGACAGTCAGAGACGATCGACTGGTAATGGACCTTTTGTTTCCAACAACGGGGCCTCCATCTCAGGCTGGCGGTGTGGAGGCAAACACCCAGCTGGATCTTGCAGGTATCAACAATATACCTGCAGAAACTGCAACGTCAGCGGTCACTTGGCGCGTATGTGCAGGAAGCATGCAGCCAGGTTGATGTACGAGAAGGATGGGCCCGATGTAAGCCCTACAAGGCCAAATGAATACTGGGGGAAATCGCTGGAAGCTGAAGTTCAGTGAAGCATATATACAGTTCATACACCAGGAGGCCACCGATAATGATGGAGCTAGACACGGGGGCCAGCCAGTCCCTGATGAGTATGAAACAATTCGAAAAGTTGTGGGTGTCCAAGGCCAGGAGGCCAAAATTATTGCCAATTGACACACAGCTACGGACATATACAAAGGAGATCATTCCGGTGCTAGGCAGCGCCATGGTAGTCGTGACCCACAAAGATTCGGAGAACAGGTTGCCACTCTGGATTGTCCCGGGGGACGGTCCCACACTACTGGGGAGGAGTTGGCTTGCTCTCATGAACTGGAAATGGGGCGATGTCAATGCAATTTCTTCTGTTGAGTGAGTATCATTCTCACAGATCCTGGACAAATTTGACTCATTATTTCAACCCGGCATCGGCACTTTGATGGGGGCCAAGGTAGTGATTCACATAAACCCGGACGCCAGGCCGGTACACCACAAGGCCAGAGCGGTGCCGTGCGTGATGTGGGAAAAGATAGAATGCGGATTGGACCGCCTGCTGAGGGAAGGCATCACCTCGCCAGTCGAATTCAGTTACTGGGTGAGCCCGATTGTGCCGGTGCTCAAGGCGGATAGGTTGGTCAGGATATGTGGCGATTACAAGGCCACCATCAATCGGCTGTCACTCCAGGACCAGTACCCATTACCGAGAGCGATGGACCTCTTTGATACGCTATCCGGTGGCAAACATTTTTCAAAGTTGGACCTGACCTCAGCTTACATGACCCAGGAGCTGGCGAGTGAGTCGAAGAAGCTGACCACCATCACGACACACAAGGGATTGTTTGAGTACACCAGATGTCCGTTCGGGATTCGTTTGGCCGTCGCGATCTTTCAGCGAAATATGGAAAGCCTCCTCAAGTCGATTCCAAGGACGGTGGTTTTTCAAGACGACATCCTCATCACGGGTCGCGATACTAAAGAAGACCTCCACAACCTGGAGGAGGTGCTATGCAGACTGGACCGGGTAGGGCTGCGACTGAAAAAGGCGAAGTGCGTCTTCTTCGCTCCAGAGGTAGAATTCGTGGGGAGGAGGGTAGCAGCAGACGGGATCAACCTACTGCATCAAAAACAGAAGCGATCCAGAGAGCACCCAGACCCCGTA
Source organism: Pristiophorus japonicus (assembly GCF_044704955.1). Lineage (NCBI taxonomy): Eukaryota > Metazoa > Chordata > Chondrichthyes > Pristiophoridae > Pristiophorus > Pristiophorus japonicus. The sequence continues at coordinate 32,471,302 of NC_091985.1, forward strand.
ACACGACGGAGCTGCATTCGTTCCTGGGGCTCCTGAACTATTTTGGTAACTTTCTTCCCAAATTGAGCACACTGTTAGAGCCGCTACACGTGCTCCTACGCAAAGGTTACGATTGGGTCTGGGGGGACAGCCAGGAAAGGGCTTTTGATAGAGCATGCAATTTTTTATGCTTCAACAAACTGCTAACATTATATGACCCGTGTAAGAAGCTTGTTTTAATGTGCGATGCATCGTCCTGTGGGGTCGGGTGTGTGTTGCAGCATGTTAATGCCAATGGTCAGTTACAGCCAGTAGCTTATGGCTCCAGAAGTCTGTCCCAGGCAGAACGGGGCTACGGGATGGTAGAAAAGGAAGCGCTCGCATGTGTCTATGCAGTAAAAAAAATGCACCAGTACCTGTTTGGCAGGAAATTTGAGCTGAAGACAGATCACAAATCCCTAACGACCCTTTTGGCCGATAACAAGGCCATAAATACAAATGCATCGGCCCGCATACAGAGGTGGGCACTTACATTAGCCGCCTATGACTACACAATTCGACACAGACCGGGCACTGAAAACTGCGCCGATGCACTCAGTAGGCTCCCACTAGCCACCACTGAGGGGGCAACTGAGCATGATGCTGAGATGGTCATGGCTGTTGAAGCTTTCAAAAGCGAAGGCTCACCCATGACAGCCCGTCAGATTAAAGTCTGGAGAAATAAAGACCTGCAACTGTCTTTAGTTAAGAAATGTGTCCTGAATGGGGACTGGGCAGCCACGTACGGGGCATGCCCTGAGGAATTTAAACCGTTTCATAGGCGCAAGGATGAACTCTCGATTCAGACCAATTGCCTACTGTGGGGAACCCGAGTAGTAATGCCCCAGATGGGCAGAGAGGTGTTCATCCGAGAACTCCACAATGAGCACTCGGGCATTGCCATGATGAAGGCAATTGCCAGGTCACACGTTTGGTGGCCAGGGATAGATGCAGACCTGGAACTCTGTGTTCGCAGGTGCAACACGTGTGCTCAGCTGGGCAATGCACCCAGGGAAGCCCCTCTTAGCCCCTGGTCCTGGCCCGCAAAGCCATGGTCACGCATCCATGTGGACTACGCAGGTCCTTTCATGGGAAAAATGTTTTTGGTTGTCGTAGACACCTACTCCAAATGGATTGAGTGTGCAATTTTAATTTCAAGCACATCCTCTGCCACGGTAGAAAGTCTACGGTCAATGTTCGCCGCCCATGGTCTACCGGATGTCTTGGTCAGCGACAATGGCTTGTGCTTCACAAGCACTGAATTTTAGGACTTCATGGCAGGCAATGGAATAAACCATGTCAGAACGCCACCATTCAAGCCGGTCTCAAACGACCAGGCAGAACGAGCAGTGCAGATAATCAAACAGGGGATGCTCAGAATCCAAGGGGGTTCCCTACAAAGCCGCTTATCACGCCTCCTGTTGGCCAATAGATCCCGACCACACTCGCTTACAGGGGTTCTACCTGCAGAGCTGCTAATGAAAAGGACGCTCAAAACCACCAAGTTATCCTTTTTCCACCCTGCTATGAAAGAAATTGTTGAGAGCATGCGTCAGTCATAATGTGACTACCATGACAGGAATGCGAGGGCGCGATGTATTGATGAAAATGACCCTGTTTTTGTCCTTAATTACGCTGCAGTGCCCAAATGGCTTGCAGGCACTGTGATTGCCAAAGAGGGGAATAGGGTTTTGGTAGTTAAATTTACCAATGGACAAATCTGCCACAAACATGTGGATCAAACTAAAAGGAGGTTCAGCAACCCCATAGAAGAAGTAGAGGAAGAACATGACATCGAGTTTACTCCCCCACAGGTGACCGAACACCGGAACCAAGTGGAGGAGAGCCCAGTCACTGTGGGCAGTCCGGACAGGCCTGAGGCACCGCAAACAGCAGACACTCAGGCCAGCGCCCAACAACCGGAGCCCCAACTCAGGCGGTCTACAAGGGAGCGTAAACCACCAGAGAGACTTAACCTGTGATCCCAATAAGACTTTGTGGGGGAGGTGATGTCATGTATTCAATTATCATTGTAACCCATGTATAAACTGACCTAAGTTGTACACTTGAGAACATTGACCACAATGAGCGAACTTGTGGGAGACATTCCTAACCTGGACTCTCAGATATAAAAGGGGAAACTCCACCCACCTTTGTCATTTGAGGTCCTGGTAATAAAGGTAACTGGTCACAGAGTGACCTTCTCTCAAGTATGGGCCTCGTGTGCATTTATACTGTATAGTAAGGACATATTAGGAAGAATGTTCCCGATGTTGGGAAAGTCCAGAATCAGGGGTCACAGTCTAAGGATAAGGGATAGGCCATTTAGGACTGAGATGAGGAGAAACTTCTTCACTCAGAGAGTTGTTAACCTGTGGAATTCCCTGCCGCAGAGAGTTGTTGATGCCAGTTCATTGGATATATTCAAGAGGGAGTTAGATATGGCCCTTAAGGCTAAGGGGATCAAGGGGTATGGAGAGAAAGCATGAAAGGGGTACTGAGGGACTGATCAGCCATGATCTTATTGAATGGTGGTGCAGGCTCGAAGGGCTGAATGGCCTACTCCTGCACCTATTTTCTATGTTTCTATGTTTCTATGTAAGTGTGTGATGATCCCTTTAAATAGCACTGGTGGGGTCCTTCCTGCTCCTGACTGTGTGTTCAGCTGTGTGAGGTTAAGAGAGGGCATTGGCTCCAGTGTTGAGGTCGAGAATGGCAGTGCTGGCGGCAAATCAGCTGATTGAAATCACCATCTGCCTATACTGCACACTAATGGCGTACACTCACAGCAAAAGCTAATGCCCTCACCAAAATGGCATCCAGAAGTGTGCGCGTGCTGCTCAGATGCCATTTGGACACAAAATGGCACCCATAGCATCAAAAAAAACAGGCGCAGCTATCCCGTGGGCTCAACGATACTTTCTGCCACTTATCCATACAGTAAGTTGATTAGCATTGAGATTTTTTTTCTCTATGAAGTGCAAATCATTTGATTCCCTTAGATCAATCGATTGTGAAGTCTATCAGCAGTGTATTGGCAGTGCCGGTAATGGGATTATTGATTGAACTTCAGGAGTGTGATGAGGGTCATGCTTCAATGAAAAGGAGAAAATGAAAGGTGAAATGCAAATGATGGCTGCAGTGATCAGTGAATTATTAAAGAATCGGTTAAACTTTGATCAAAAATAAGTGTGCTTTCTATTCTTGAGAGAGAATTTAACCCTCCAATTTTCTCCGAGGACTGCTAACTCACCACAGGCCAGGGACAGAACCTGGAACCTTCCTGCCCTGTAAAGTACGCATGTCTAAATAGAAAACTACATTGATATGTAGGTGGACTCCAGAAGGCTCACTCCATGTATTACTCTTGTCGACTTACTGGTTTTACAGCATCTGAGGGCATTTACAGACCTGGCATCTACACTGCTAGTTTAGATTCAAAGCACAATATTTATTGCATCTGCACTGACCTCCAAACGCCAGCACAAGTGGAGTTTAGAATCCAAGCACACACTACCTCATCAGGATTGCCATCACAGTGACTTAAAGCTCTAACACTGACATAGCCGGCTACATGGATACAATAGTGGGGCCAGAGCCAGACTTACATGACGATCATGGAAATGGCTCGCATGGCTCTGTTAGTAAATGCAGCATCCGGCACCAAGCCATAAAGACCAGGAACATCCCCAGTGTGTGTGGATCACACCCAACACCCCAAGGGTGACCGTGGGACCTTGTGTGTGGATTCTGGGAGGGAGGGGAGAAAAGGCGGGAAAATGAACCAGAACTTTTACTTTTACTCCGACTGGAAAGTGCACACACACGGATGTAAGGTGAAGACAGGAGGCAGAGTAGTTCTGAGCCATTTGAATCATGATAATTGCATATTCACGATGCTTTTACAACACTGTGGTGCTGTAATGCAAAGTGCATTCAGTATTTGGCAAAAAAAATGACTTGCAAAACATTTAAAAAATATAGATTATTTCCTTTTATAATGGAGAATGCACTGTATTAATTCCAGCTATTACATTCATCTGTGTTGTAGTGATGTTGCTTGTCCTCCTGAAGGTAGTGACCCATGTTAAGATATGGTCCTTTGGGTGCCAACTGCTCTCTAGTCCCAAGCCCAAGTAACATGAATGAACCTAGACAGTGAGTATTGTCAGGCTATTCCTCAAGGGGGGCATCACAGCTCAGCCTGATCTTGTCATAGGAACAGGAGTAGGCCATTTAGCCCCTCAAGCCTGTTCCGCCATTCAATGAGATTATGGCTGATCTGTGACCGAACTCCATGTCCTCTCACACACAGTTTCCAGTAAGGTTCATTGCAGAATGATAAGTTGGGACCCCGGATTATTTTGTCTTCCCTGTTCCAGGGGGTCTAAGGCTAAGTTCTAATTCTTATGCCGTCACTCCGGCTAGGTCAGCTGACTCAGAACAGATCAAGGATTGTGACGTGGGATCCTCTTAATGTGTGCGGCTCAGTTTTACACCGGGCAATGCCTTTGTGAACGAAGTAATCGGGAGACTTTAGTGTTGTTTAAGTAAGCTTAAAGAACACACAGTGCAACGTGAATTAACAGCACTGTGCAGTTGACATTATAAAGCAAATCTTGTTCTCATGGGCAATCGATGCTCAACGGAAGTATAGGTCGTAGAATCGGTGCTACAATCTTAGACTTCCTTTTTGATTTTCTCGGCGGTACAGCTCTTTTTCCGCCTGGCGAAAGTTTCCCCATTATTTTTTTAGTTACATCGCCCAAATCTGAAAACGCCCGCCGACACCAAATCGCCGATGTGCAATGCCGAGAAAATTGCCAGGGCGTAAGTTTGGCCTCAACGGAAGCCCATCCAGATCGCCGAGGGAACCGCCCTTTAAAAGCAGCTTAAACAGGACGGTAGGTGAGTACTCTGCAAAGAAAGGTAAGTTAAAGATTCTTTATTTATTTTAAAAAATTTTAAAATGCCGATTCGGTGTAAAAGTGTCTTGGGAATGCTTTTTATTTTTTTTTAGTGAAATTTCTTTTTAAAGTTTTCCCCCCTCCCTAGGCCCAACCACAGCCTTGGACTAAATTTTTAAAAAAACACCCGTTTTACTTAGTTTCCCCATAACCGCCGAGAAAACTGCCGAGAATAATGGTGCAAGGTCCATTTTCTTGCCGGGCGATTAATTTTAATTAGTTTTAATATAAAAGTGTAAATTTTCGCCAGCGTTACTTACCAAACGTCAGCAGTTTTTCTGAGCGGGCTATCGGGCATTGAGGGGCTCTCAGGAAAGTCTAGCCCCTTGTCTCTGGCCAGTGCAACATTCGCCGCAGCTCCTTGCTGGGCACATGGCATCAGCACATGGACCCTTGTGCACGCCACCATGGGAGACAAATTAGACTGCAGGAAGCAATCTCAATGGCTGATGCCGGTTCCCACTGCTCGTAACAGGCTTAAAACAGGCACACAGTCAGAGTGGTGGTGCCCCACACCTTAGGTCATTGACCCATGTGAAGAAGCAACTATGGAGATGTTCAGGAGTTCGTTTCGAAGGTGTGGGATCTGTGCAAGGTGGAGGAGAGCCCAGATCGATGTTATTCACAGATTTGTTCCTTGAATATATCCACACCACAGTAATTGTGCCCAAGGGCATAACCGAGCTTGTAATAACAATGCCATGTTGACGTGGATGAATGAGTTGATTTGCTCATCGTGGACCATCTGCTCCCTGCACAGAGCAAGGAGATTCACGCTGCCCTTGAGCAGACCTGAAAGAAGAGCAAGTTCCAGAGAGACAGCCGTCATCACCCACACCGAGGTCAATTATCAGCGCAGATACATGCCATGAGGACGAAAGAAAGAAAGACTTGCATTTATGTGTCGTCTTTCACGGCCTTCAGGACGTCCCAAAGCGCTTTCCGGTCACTGCTGTAATGGAAGAAGTAGCAACCCGCTCCACGACGGGCATGTGCGCTGGGGCGCTGAGCACTGGCGATGAAGCAGTAGTTGTGGTTGGTTAAGGTTCCAGCTGATCTTTGACCCGCACTTGCGCCTGGTGAGGCTGTGCAGCTGCAACAGACCATCAGAGGATCAGCCCTGTAGTCTCCTGGACATCGACAGCTCTTTTCACACTAGCTGTTCAAAGAAAGAAAGACTTGCATTTATATAGCGCCTTTCACAACTACCGGAAGGAAGTCTCAAAGCGCTTTACAGCCAATGAAGTATTTCTTGAAGTGTAGTCACTGTTGTAATGTGGGAAACGTGGCAGCCAATTTGTGCACAGCAAGCTCCCACAAACAGCAATGTGATAATGACCAGATAATCTATTTTTGTTACGTTGATTGAGGGTTAAATATTGGCCAGGACACCGGGGATAACTCTCCTGCTCTTCTTCGAAATAGTGCCACAGGGATCTTTTACGTCCACCTGTGAGAGCTGCCGGGGCCTCGGTTTAACGTCTCATTCGAAAGACGACACCTCCGACAGTGCAGCACTCCCTCAGCACGGCACTGGAGTGTCAGCCTAGATTTAGGTGCTCAGGAGTGCTTGTGTAGTCAGTTCCTGACACATGGGCCTGGTGTGTCTGGCGGTAACTGCAGTGTAAAGTTGCTGGAGTTGCTGTGAAGGATCTGGTCTGAGAAATTGGACCTTCCTGGTGGCTGGTCTTAAGTCAATTCAGTGTTGGGGTGGAAATTCGTCTCGGGTGGAATCATGCTGGCTGCCTTTTATTCACCCTATCTGATGTTATGATCTATTGAACTGAACATCGGGCGTGGTGTGTAACAGGCTGGCGATGCCACACTGCCTGTTTTGCGCCACCATGCGTGAATCCCATCCGACAAGAGCAGCTGACTTAACAAGCAGCTTTAACGGTCTGTCCCCAGTTTAACGCCAGACAGCAGTTGAAATAACAGGTTTGCCTGATCGACGTGAGCTGGAGTTAACGCATTAGGTTAGATTTTCAGAGCCCTCGTCTGACACCAACACCACCAGCGTGTATGGGAAAATCCCAGGCCGTGTCGGCCTTAACCTTCCGCACATTGACAGTGGTAGGTTAGGAACCTCACCGTGGGCACACTCTGGGAAAATCCAGCATCTAAAACACACAGCGCCAATAATTCGATCAGCTCGGGTTGAAAGGTTACTGGGGATTTGGTGACTCACCTGTGGTCGTCCATGTTGAATTTTGTTTAGGGGAGAGAACCTTCATTTTAACTCAAGCTTATTTTGAGCACGGTCCAAAACAAAGAAAGACATTTCCCTCTTTGTCACAAGGCGAAACCTCTGCTTTTGTCTCACTCCCTTCGCTTATAATTCTTGATCCAAGCGTAAATATTTCAAGCAAAATCTTTATCCAAGCATGGCATGTTTTGCAGTTCTTTCCTTTGAATTGTCAGTATGCTGTCATTTCCCTGCCAAACATCACTTACACACAGCAGCACCTTTCTGCAATATGTCCCTATCCTAAAATCTGTTTTGCCTTAGCACCGTGGTTGTTTTTGTTCAAATTGAAGTGCCACATGAAGGATGAGTTAGCCTGTGTGGTACTAATATTTTTCAAATTGGCAATTCACGTCTAGCCTGTAGGGGGTTACAATCTCAGCAGAACTTTGATCCAAACCTGCCATTTCTTGGCAAGCTAGTCAAATATATCTCAGCACTGATACACTATTTGATTTTGTTCTCAGTCCTCACTCTCTTTTTCCCTGCTGTGGGCTGATGGTTGCTGTGGTAATATGTACAGCCATGGCAGATTCCTTTCCCTGCGATCTCCACCCCTCGCCCATAGGCATTGACTCACACTTCGGTCGGTGCTGGTAGACAACCAGTAACTCGCCCACTCGTCATGCCTGAACCTCGACAGTGAACGTCGCCGGCTATTCCACATCTTGCCTGACATGCCTTTCACAGCAGGAGATTGCGGGATAGCAATCAGGAATGGGATATCTCGGATAAACTTCTCCCCATTTAGCCCGAGGGCCAGTGTTGGCACGTCTGCTTCCACCCTCGCCAAGCTTTGCAGGCTGATTTTAATCGCTCAACCGTGGCTGTGCCTTCAGCTGCCTAGGCCCTATGCTCTGGACTTCCTTCCCTGAACCTCTCTGCCTCTCCACCTCTCTCTCCTCCTTTAAGCCACTCCATAAAACCCTCTTTTACCAATCTGTCCTAATATCTCCTTCTGCGAATCTTGTTGAAGGCGCAATATAAATGCAAGTTGATATTCATGTTGATCTATGGATGAAACATTGTGAAGTAGTTTTAGGAGATCCCAAAACTATTTCACAATGTTTCATTCATAGCGATGGTCGGACTTTTGAGGGGCGGTAGAAGTCTGCACTCATACAATCCAATGTCCAATATACCCAAAGGAGGTCCTTGCACACTGGCATCACGGTTATGATCAGTCATTTTGATGCGATGGTTGGTAACCTTGTTTTAATAAGAACATAAGAAATAGGAGCAGGAGTAGGCCATTTGGCCCCTCAAATCTGCTCCGTCATTCAATAAGATCATGGCTGATATTCTACCTCAACTCCCAATTTTCTGCCCTATCCCCATATCCCTTGACTCCCCGAGAGTCCAAAAATCTATCGATCTGTGTCATGAATATATTCAACAACACAGCACTCACAGCCCTCTGGGGTAGAGAATTCCAGAGATTCACCACCCTGAGTGAAGAAATTTCTCCTCATCTCAGTCCTAAATGGCGACCCCTTATCCTGGGACTATGACCCCTAGTTCTAGACTCTCCAGCCAGAGGAAACATCCTCCCTGCATCTACCCTGTCAAGCCCTCTAAGAATGGTATACGTTTTTAATGAGATCACTGAATGAGATCATTCTTCTAAATTCCAGATAATATAGGCTTGGTCTACTCAATCTCTCTTCATAGGGCAATCCCCCCATCTCAGAATTAAACAAAACAGGCTACTCCAGTTTTGACAAAGGGTCATCAACCCGAAACGTTAACTCTGCTTCCTCTCCAGCATTTTCTATTTTTATTCCAGATCCCAGCATCCGTAGTATTTTGCTTTTGTATTAGGCTATTCCATTGTAGGCAAATGTGAGGTCATCAACTTTGGACCTAAAAAGGATAGAACAGGATACTTTCTAAATGGTGAAAAGCTAAAAACAGTGGCGATCCAGATACATAGCAATCTGGTTGAACCTGTTTGATCTTCCGTGGGATTGTGTTCTCCTGAATGTCCGTTGTAAACATGGAGAGCCACGGAAAGCCGATTGAATCAGCGGAAGTTCAAGAGAACCCCTGTGGAAATTCAGCCCCCAAGGTCCTCTCGTGACGTAGTCTGACGCTGCAGAATCTCGTTCACTTGTCATTCCACAGCTACTGCCAAGCTGCATCAACATGGTCCGCCATGAATAAATGCAGATGTTTTTATTGTCAAGATTTGTGTGGGTGTGTGTATAAGTTCATAAACCACTTAGAGGGAGATGCGATGAAATAGCTCCTGTCAAAGTTACATGAGGCATTTGCCTTGTTTCATTTTAAATCGGAAGTGTTTATAATTTTTGTTGTCAATCACTTGATACTCTGTGGCAAGTAATCAGCTTGTGTATTTGCGACTTGTACGCTGGTCTTTTAAGTAGCATTCGTGATGCATTTGGGCCACAGTATTATACGAGCATACGTATACCACGCAGGGTTACCAGCATAAAGCCGCAGAGCAGGAGAGGGACCTGGGTTGCTGGTCAAGGAAGATTGAAGAAGCACACCAGAGATTGTGAGGCCATTGGTAAAGTGAATGGCATTTTTGGGCAGGTAGCTACGGTAGTTCAATATAAAACTAGAAGTAAGATACTTGCCTTAACAACAGTGACTTGCATCTATATAGGGTTTTTAAAAATAAAAATAAATAAGATTTGCATTTATATAGCGCCTTTCATGACCACCGGATGTTTCAAAGCACTTTATAGCCAATTAAGTGGTTTTGAAGTGTAGTCACTGTTATAATGCAGGAAATGCAGCAGCCAACTTGCACACAACAAGCTCCCACAAACAACAATGTTTTTGTTATTGTTATGTATGTAAACATTGTAACTGTGGAAGACTTTCCACCAGAGGGCACAATTTTTGGAGGCCCAAGGTCACCTGCACACCTCATGCAAGGAAGTATAAAAGGTTGTCTGCCATGCTGCTTAGGCACTCTGGAGTTGTATTAAAGAGACTAAGGTCACATCAGTTTTAGCTCACAATACTCAGTCTTGTGGAGTTCTTTCATACTTATCAATTGGTGACAAGTAACAGATTATGAACTTTCACGTGGTCATGGCTGCTGTTGCTATTTTAGAGAGATTTGTAGAGGGTGATGATTGGAAAGCCTTCATTGAGCGTCTCGACCAGTACTTTGTGGCCAAAGAGCTGGATGGAGACGATAAAGCGATCAAGCGCAGGGCGATTCTCCTCACCGTGTCTGGGTCCACAATATACGGCATCATCAAGAATCTGCTAGCACCGGAGAAACCAGCGGAGAAGACATATACAGAGTTGTGTACGCTGGTTCGGAACCACCTCAAGCCGAAGGAGAGCGTCTTAATGGCCAGGTATCGCTTCTACACGCACCACGCTCCGAGGGCCAGGACGTGGTGAGTTATGTCGCCGACCTGAGGCACCTTGCGGGAACTTGCGAATTTGCTGGATTTTTGGGGGAAATGCTGCTGGACTTTTTTGTGCTTGGCATCGGCCACGAGGTCATTCTTCACAAGCTGCTGTCCGCCGAATCCCTCGACCTGAGCAAGGGCATCACGATAGCCCAGGCATTCATATCCACGAGCGATAATACCAGACAGATATCTTCCCAGCATCGAAGCTTACCGGCAAGTGCTGTGCATAAAATAACATCGCTAGCAGGCAGCACTGCATATGGCCAGGACCTACACGTCTGCAGCTGCAAGACCTAGGATGACTCAAAGTCCGCCATCGTGCGTGAATGCAAATCCATTAGCACCATGTTGGCACTGCAGAGGTAATCATCGAGCCCATCAATGTCGATTCAAACACTACGTGTGCAAAGGCTGCGAAACAATGGGGCACCTCCAGCGAATGTGCAAGGGTGCTGCTACTTACCACGTGGCAGAGTCGGCAGAGGATGATTGATCCGGCGTGGATCATGCAGAACAAACAAGAGAGGCAACTCAACCCGAGAAAGATGTGTATGGGGTACACACCTTCACCACCAAGACCGCTCCTATCATGCTGAAAGTCAAATTGAACGCTATTCCGGTATTAATGGAGTTGGACACGGGGGCAATTCAGTCAATTATGAGCCAGAAGGCTTTTGAGAAATGGTGGGGCAACTAGGCACGAAGTCCCAAACTGAGCCCGATTCAGACAAACTGCACACCTACACCAAAGAGCTTGGTAGTGCGACAGTTAAGGTATCGTACGATGGAGCTGTGCATGATTTATCACTGTGAATTGTACCAGGCAATGGCCCAACAATATTCGGCAGAAGCTGGCTGGGGAATATTCGATGGAACTGGGATGACATCAAAGCACTATCTTCAGTGGATGATGCCTCGTGCGCCCAAGTGCTGAGCAAGTTTCCCTCGCTATTTGAACCAGGCATCGGCAACTACACAGGCGCCAAGATGCAGATCCATCTAGTCTCCGATGCAAAGCCCATTCATCACAAGGCTCGAGCAGTTCCATATATGATGAGGGAAAAAGTCGAGATCGAACTGGACAGACTTCAACGAGAGTGAATAATATCACCAGTCGAGTTCAACGAGTGGGCTAGTCTGATTGTTCCGGTATTGAAAAGCGATGGCACGGTCAGAATCTGCAGAGACTACAAGGTAAAGATCAATCGAGTCTCGTTACAAGACCAGTACCCGCTACCCAAGGCGGATGACCTGTTCGCAAAGTTAGTGGGGCGGAAGTCCTTCACCGCGTTGGACCTAACCTCCGCCTACATGACACAGGAGCTGGCTGAATCTTCGAAAAGATTGATGTGCATCAACACACACAAAGGACTGTTTATATACCACAGGTGCCTTTTTGGGATTCGCTCGGCTGCTGCCACCTTCCAGAGGAACATGGAGAGTCTACTAAAATCGGTTCCGTGCATCGTTGTGTTTTAAGACGACATCCTGATCACCGGTCGTGACACCACCGAACACCTGCACAACTTGGAAGAGGTTCTAAGTCAACTAGACAGAATGGGACTCAGGTTGAAACGCTCCAAGTGTGTTTTCCTGGTGCCAGAGGTTAAATTTTTGGGGAGAAAGATTGCAGCAGACGGCATCAGACCCACGGACTCAAAGACAGAGGCCATCAAGAATGCACCCAGACCACAGAATGTGATGGAGCTTGCATTCGTTCCTGAGACTCTTCAACTATTTTGGTAACTTTCTACCCGGGTCAAGCATTTTGCTGGAACCGTTGCACATGTTGCTACGTAAGGGTGACAACTGGGTTTGGGTCAGTGACAATGGACCGTGTTTCACCAGCTTGGAATTCAACGAGTTTATGACCCGCAATGAAACAAGCATGTCAGGTCTGCCCGTTTAAGCCTGCATCCAATGGTCAAGCGGAAGGGGCAGTCCAAACTATCAAGCAGAGCTTGAAACGCGTGACGGAAGGCTCCTTGCAGACCCGCTTATCTCGGGTTCTGCTCAGCTACCGGGCGTGACCCCACTCGCTCACTGGGGTTCCCCCTGCAGAATTATTAATGAAGAGAGCACTCAAAACCAGGCTCTCCCTAGTCCACCCGGATCTAAATGATCATGTGGAAACTCGGCGTCACCAGCAAAACATGTACCACGATCGCACGGGTGTATCGTGTGACATTGATGTTAACGACCTTGTGTTTGTCCTTAATTACGGTCATGGTCCTAAATGGGTCACTGGCACTGTCTTTGCCAAGGAGGGGAATAGAGTGTTTAGCGTCAAACTAGTGAATGGACAAACGTGCAGAAAGTATCAGACCAAACTGCGGTTCACCGACAACCAGGAACAACCTGAAGAGGACATCACCATCATCGATCCACCAACACACAACCAACCAGCAATCGACCTCACTGTCAACCAAGAGGATGAACCCACCATTCCCAACAGTCCTGTCAGACCAGCCGTGCCACAGTGCAGCAACTCACCCATGTCAGAGTTTGAACTCAGACGATCAACCAGGGAGCGTAGGGCCCCAGATTGTCTCAAATTGTAAATAATTTGTATCAAAGACTTTGAGGGGGAGTGATGTTATTTATGTAAACATTGTAACTATGTAAGACTTGCCACCAGAGGGCGCAACTGTTGGAGGCCCAAGGGTCACCTGCACACCTCGTGCAAGGGAGTATAAAAGGTTGTCTACCATGCTGCTTAGGCACTCTGGAGTTGTATTAAAGAGACTAAGGTCACATCAGTTTTAGCTCACAGTACTCAGTCTTGAGGAGTTCTTCCATACTTAACAGTTATGTTGACTGAGGGATAAATTGTGGCCAGAACACCAGGGATAACTTCCCTGCTCTTCTTTGAAATAGTGAGAGGGAAGACAGGACCTTGGTTTTAACGTCTGATCTGAAAGACAGCACCTCCAACAATGCAGTACTCCCTCAGCACTGCACTGGAGTGTCAGCCTAGATTTAGGTGCTCAAGTCCCTGGAGTGGGATTTGAATCCACAACCTTCTGACTCAGAGCGGGAGTGCTACCCACTGAGCCACAGTTGACACTTTAACTTAGGAAAAATGTCTCAAAGTGCTTGACAGAGGAGCAATAAGAATATGGTTGCTGAGCCAAAGAAGGAGCGGCGACCAAAGCTAATGCAAGACCTTAGTACGGCCACATCTACAGTACTGCAGTTAGAAACAGAGTGACTGCTATCAGATTTGCAGCTCTAACTGTGAAAGGATACGAGTGAACAATGTTTTTTGTAGTCTGTTGTAAACCTTCTAAAATATTCTCATTTCCTCTCTTTCATGTTCCACTTTCTTCGTGAAGCTAGTCAAACAATCATGTCTGACATGGTCAGCCTCCTTAGACAGCCATGTATCATCATCATCATAGGCAGTCCCTCGAATCGAGGATGACTTACTTCCACGTCAAAAAGTTCACAGGCATTTCAGGGAGCAGCAGGTGCTGGAGCGGGAGAGCAACGGCAGTGCAGAGTGACGTCATCAAGATCCAGGCCGGTGATTGGAGCGTGGGCAGGTACAGCAGGAGCGACAAGGTCGGGGCGAAGGAGCAGCGAGAGATTGTAGAGGAATGTGATCGGGGCCAAGGAGAGGTGTGAGTTCGGGGCCCAGAAGAGGCGAGGGCCCAGGGGGACAGCACGAGCCATGTACAGCAGTGCTCAGACCCGCATAAGATAATGGGGGGAAAATTTGTACGAACGCATCTGACCCGAAAAAAATCTACGAAACTACTTGTTGGTCCCAGAGAAACATAGCATCCCTGTCTGAGACCTTCATTCATTGCGCAGCATACAGAGATCTGTCTTTCACGTACGGACGTCTATGTTGGAATCACGTGGGGCTGGACCACCAAACAATAGGTAGTATTCTCATTGATAATAATGCGAACTCCGTTTGTGCGAGTTCCCATTACTCTCAATGAGAATAACCCCCTAAAATACCAAGGCACAGCACAGTAAATTTAAACAAAACTCATATATTTAAAATGAATTGAAATTAAATGTAATTAAATGTTTTAGAAAAAAAATATTTGGGGGAATTTTTTTAAATGTGTTTTAATAGGATTAAAAATAAACTTACCTTAATGGACAGGGTTTTTAACATAAACATTAATGATTAAATTTAATTTTTCTATGTATTAAAAGTGTTACGCTGGTAAAAGTAAGTTATGTGCCTGCTTTTACCAGGCGTAAAAGTTTGAAGGACATTCACTGGGCATGAGTTGGGCAAATAGCCCAATCTCTCCCGCATGGATGTCCTTCTCCCAAAGATGTGTAGGATCTGTCTGAAGAAATCATGACAGATCGGAAATGCTGGTTTTCAGCGCAGGTGCATCGTGCCCCGAGAACCGTTTTTTGCAAGGCCTCACTGGGTCCATGCACACTCAGTACACACCCGCCAAGGCCGTAATTTTTGCACAATATATGGCAGTAAAGGATCATTGAGAGTTTGGCTCATTGCTTATCTTTCTCCTTTAATTTCAATCTGGCACTTTGTTCTGCACCTCCGGCAAGTACGGTGGTTGAAGACAGCACATTTCCCTCCCACACGGTCACCTTGCAATGCCTGCTGGGCTTACTCCTTGCTTGTGGGCCTCCCTTCCGAACTCCAGGGCGTTTCGCTGTTCCCCGATGCTGTGGAGGGGAGCTTGCTACACTGTGCTTCCTCCATCAGCACACTATGGCTGGACTGACATACAGGCGTGATTCTAACCCTTCTCGCTCAGCAGAAACCTGGCGCCTCTTACCTGTCCGAAAGCCGCCATGATCGCAACATCTGCAATTTGAACCTGCTCTCCTGAGCAGATGGCAAGGACCTACGCTCGGAGCCGATAGGGTCCTTCTTTACAATCTGCATGCTGTGGCGCAATGACATCACTGAGACCCGACTGTAATTTTAACTCAGGTCTGAGTGGGGAATCCAACTGGAGTTAAAATCAGGGCCACTGCTTAAGGGAGTTGATGGATGATTCAGTAGCATCATTGCATTCCAATTGACTGTTCGGTGATGCTTTGGTTGCAACATTTCCAAGAAAGTGCACCAAGTGAAGTTGTGTCTAAATAAAGGGGAAGCAATAATTCCTTCAATCTTATTTAACGTACAATCAGTGCACTGAGAGTAAATGAAGCTCCTTGTGGAATAATATTCGGGACTTTAACTATTACTGTAGGTGCAAACCACAAGTTGTTGAAACAAACTCGCCCTAGAAATTCGAGAGCGCCATTTTTGGGCTCTGTCTCAACAAGGTGCCTTAACCCCATCCTCAGAGAAGCAACACCAGTACCATACTCCCTTTGCCCATCAGTTGTTGAGTGAAATGATCAACTAGTCACGATGTATACAGGCAGTAACTGGATTGCAACATCCCAAAGTCAAGTCACACAAGGCAGCAGAGAGGCAGAGAGGAGACTGAATCCGTTCTTTGGCCTCAGCTGGATTCAAATCCAAGACCTAGACTAGGACCTGGGTTTGAATCCAGCTCAGGTCCCAGAGGTGACAGGACAGTGCGCTAATCCATTGTGCCATCCAATCTGTTAACACATAAGATGGAAGGAGGGGGAGAGGGTGGAGGGAGGGTGAGAGGAGCGAAGGGTGGAGAGGGGGAGAGAGGGAGAGTGTGGAGAGGGGAAGAGGAGTGAGGGGTGGAGAGGGGGAGATAGAGCGAGAGGTGGGGAGGAGGAGAGTGTGGAGAGGGGGAGAGGAGCGAGGGGTGGAGAGGGAGAGAAGAGCGAGAGGTGGAGAGGGGAAGAGGAGCGAGGGGTGGAGAGGGGGAGATAGAGCGAGAGGTGGAGAGGGGGAGAGTGTGGAAAGGGGGAGAGGAGCGAGGGGTGGAGAGGGGGAGAAGAGCGAGAGGTGGAGAGGGGAAGAGGAGCGAGGGGTGGAGAGGGGGAGATAGAGCGAGAGGTGGAGAGGGGGAGAGTGTGGAAAGGGGGAGAGGAGCGAGGGGTGGAGAGGGGGAGAAGAGCGAGAGGTGGAGAGGGGGAGAGTGTGGAGAGGGGGAGAGGAGCGAGGGGTGGAGAGGGGGAGAAGAGCGAGAGGTGGAGAGGGGGAGAGTGTGGAGAGGGGGAGAGGAGCGAGGGGTGGAGAGTGGGAGAGGGGGATGAGAAAATGTGGTAGAGAGGGTTAGGGGAGAGGTTGGGAGAGGGAGAAGGGGAAGGGGAGCGGAGGGGAGGGGTGGGGGACAGGAGAGGGATAACCTCTGTTCCATATTTCCAATGAATTCACAAATAGGTTCTAAAAGAAAGCATCTACCAATAAATAGCAAACGGAGGTCACCTTTACAAACACGGTGATGATGTTGGTGCAGATCTGCAGCTAGTGGAATTTCTAGTCTCCTGCCATTTGCTGATCTTCTCTTCATGATCTTGCTGCTTGGTAATATTACTGAAAATATTAGACTTAAACCATGTGGAGCATCTCATAAAGATCACATTAAATGGACTCATTTATTAATGCCTCCAGATGACTCAGCACTTTAATCAATTCACTGTTACTTATCTGGTGAAAGACTGGTAGAAATGAGCACCACTGCAGTGACAGGTGACGTCATGAAGCACCTTGAGCTGATTGACTTCGCCCCCGTCAAGCTTTCAAATGCTAGTTTAATCTAATTAAAGAGTGATCGGTATACTCTCCACCTTTTGACCTCTTTCAGGGTTACCTCTTCATAAATAATGCTGAAGCTCCCCCACATCAAATGCTTTCCACTGAGACCAAGGGGTGAAATTGCCCTCCTCCTTAAGGCCCATTACCGCCTCCAAAAGGCAGCAATGGAGCGGACAGGCCTCACTGACCGGGGGGGCAGACGGATGGGCCAACCTGTCCGAAATTGCCCCCGTGCCGGGAGCGACGGGAACAGATTTCCGCACCACCCGTGCTGCCGTCCCACTAGGCACGCGTCGACCCCCCTCCGAACCGGTGGGAAATTGCCGCATGGGAGCGGATTGGCTGCCGCTCGGTGCCTCCGTCAGCTTTCCCTGGCGGCAAGCTGTATGCCTGGGCTCGCGTCCGGCCCGAAAGGAGAGGGCGCACTGGCGGCACCTCCATTTTATTTAAATTGTCGGCCCACTCCGAGGTCAGCCTGACAATGCTGGACACGGGATTGGCCGGGCCACCAACCTGGCACCTTCTCTCTTGGGTACCGGGCCGCTGGTCCGGCCGAAACCCTCCCTGGTGGCCCAGTGGGCCAAGCTAAACTTACTGCAGAGCTTGCAGTGGCTCTCCCCTTTAACTCATGACTCGGAGCAACGGCCTCGCAGATCCAAAGGCACTACCACCCTACAGCTGACAGAACACTGCCCTGAGCAAAAGAAATTAACTACGGGCTAGAAATTCCATGTTGAAAAATAGCTCTGTTTTTTGGCACTATTTCCGATTAACGGACGATTTTTTATGCCAAAATGGTGCCAAAAAAATGAGGCCTAAGTTTCGTCAAATCATGATGGCCTTGCTCAAATCCAGCGTCTCCGCTGCCAGTAGCTTACGGGTTATGCAGGATCACCTCGTGGTTGATGCTGTTTACAAAGAAGTCCCGCAGCATGTCTCCCAACACATTTTCGAACTTACACGGTCCAGCTAGACGTCTTAGGTCGGCAACGAATTCTGACACTTCCTTGACCTCAGAATGAACATGCTTGTAGAATCGATATTGTTAGATGATGATGCATTCTTCTGGTTTGAGATGGTCACGTACCAGAGCACACAATTCCTCATAGTCTTTGTCCATTGGACTTGCAGGTGAGAGAAGATTCTTTATGAGTCCATAGATTTTCGGACCGCAAACCGTGAGGAAGACCGCCCTGCGCCCAACTGCATCAATCGGTTCCTCCATTTTGTTGGCCATGAAGTACTGGTCCAGGCGAGCTACAAAATCCAATTGTGCTCATTTTTGCATGCGAAGGTTCTTAAGTTACCTCGTCGCCAAATTTTATGTACTTAATAACTCGATAGACGGAATACTGTAAACTAACACAGGTATAAACCTGGCTCTGCTTTATTAGAGGCCCAAAGTGATTACATTACATGATGGCTTGCCTTTTATACCTGGGCCGCACACACGTGCGTACAGCCCAATGACCTCCGACAGTGGCGCCACCTGGTGGCTAGTACACCAAGCATGCTTACATCTCAGAATGCCTTCTGGAAATCCAAATACACCACATTCACTGGTTCCCCCTTATCCACCCTGCTCGTTACAGCCTCAAAGAACTCCAGCAAATTGAAAAGTGATTTAAAACCGAAGCTGCTTATTAGAACTCGCTCGGTGTGAGCAGCAGAATGTCGGATGTCGCCCGAGACTTGCATTTAACAGTTCTGCAGCCTCGTTCAATTTAGTCAATTGCGAGAGGTGCTTAGGTTCAACAACATTTAAATGTTTCCATCGAACTGTTCACATCTCGTCTCTGCAGCTCACCGAGCTCGACATGGAGACACACAGGGTCGGCATGCCGGCAGGATTGCTCCCTCGGTGCTCAGCTCCCACCTCCTCCCCCCCAGCCCCCGGGCTTCTTTCGCTCTGGGCAACTTGAGACAGTCATTTCAGTATTCAACTATAATAGCTGACACATCTGGATTTTGAAATGATTATCCTTCCCTTGGCAAAGTTGATCTTTTCCATCCGCACTGCTTGGTCTGCTCTGCATTCAACAACCTGATCTGCTTTGAAATTTCTTCCAACTATCCTCGAAAATATCTTGCGTTGTATTCAATATTTGTAGGCAATGTTGTAAACATTTTTAAATAGTTTTTATATAAAATATAGGTTTTGTTCCCTCCCAAAGCTTTAACTTTTAGCTCCGTTTCCCAAGATGGCCCCGTTATCGTCGATTTCCATCCGACTCCACCAGGTACGACAAGCTTTTTAAAAGTGGTATTTAGCACTGTCCTTAAAAATCTCCTTATTGGCGAAACTCGCAAAAAATGGCGTTATCGTTGGATTTGACCCCGAGTGACATCACAAAATCGGTACTTTAAAAAATCGGCCCTTATTTTTTAAGGACGGCTAGTTTCCACTGGTGAAACTAGCTAAATTTATTTAGCTCCAAAAAACAACTTTTAGCTCAAAAAAATGGAGCTAAATCGTGATGAATTTTGGGCCCAAAGAGCTGAATATTGCTCGAGTCTCCGCCCCGTGGATTGGGGCACAGAACAAAATACAAAACCGGTGAGTGTGACACTTTTTCATCGTGGGGCCAATTTCAGCCCCCAAATTTCCCCACTTGAATCTACTTAGTCAATGTGTGACTCATGCTGACACTGGCTGTTCCTGGAGCACGGATATTGCAACATCAGCGGGTTCCTTGGTCATTTCTCTTATTGCTGTTTGTGGAACCTTCACAGGTTGGACTCTGACTGCTGGGAGACCGACTGCAGAGCGCACAGCTCAACGCTGTCCCAAAGCACCAAAGGCAGGCCCAGTAACGGGGTGATGATCATTTTGGGCAATGGGGTGAAATGGATAACAATGTATTGTACATCAGGTCCGACTGTATACCAGGCCCGATTGTATACCTGACCCGACTGTATACCTGACCCGACTGTACACCAGACCTGGTTATACACCAGACCGATATTACACCAAACCCAATTATACACCAGACCTGACTGCACACCAGACCTGATTATACAACAGACTCAATTATATACCAGACCCGCTTATACACCAGACCCGACTGTACACCAGACCCGATTATACACCAGACCGATATTACACCAAACCCAATTATACACCAGACCTGATTATACACCAGACCCGATTATACACCAGACCTGACGGTACACCAAACCCGATTATACACCAAACCCGATTATACACCAGACCCAATTATACACCAGACCTGATTATACACCAGACCTGATTATACACCAGACCTGACTGTACACCAAACCCGATTATACAGCAGACCCGATTATACACCAGACCCGATTATACACCAGACCGATATTGCACCAGATCTGATTGTAAACCAGACCCAATTATACACCAGACCCGATTATACACCAGACCCGATTATACACCAGACATGATTATACACCAGACCTGATTGTACACCAGATCTGATTATACACCAGACCCAATTATACACCAGTCCCGATTGTACACCAGACCCGATTATACACCAGACCCCATTGTACACCAGACCCAATTATACACCAGGCCTGGTTATACACCAGACCCGATTATACACCAGACCCGATTATACACCAGGCCTGGTTATACACCAGACCCGATTGTACACCAGACCCGATTATACACCAGACCCGATTATACACCAGACCCGATTATACACCAGACCCGATTATACACCAGACCTGATTATACACCAGGCCTGGTTATACACCAGACCCGATTGTACGCCACGCCCTGACGGTTGTTGCCATTGAAGATGGCAGCTCATGGCGCTATCTGTAGGTGTCCAGCAGCAGATTGCACAACACGGCTTCTGGCTGTCTGTTGAAACCTACAAAACAGAAGGGTTATACCATATAACACACTGTGTATTCTTATATAATTCAGGTGCATTATATAATAGTAACACAGTGTATTAATATATTATACAGTAGCATTATACAATGTAATGTATGGCGCATCATTATATAATACAGGGGCATAATACCGTCTAGCAGTGAATTATTATATAATACAGGAGGGTTATACCTATACCTCCTAGTATTTGGAACTGTGAGTATATGTGTATGTGTAAGTCCGCATGTGTATGTCTGTGACTTAGGGGCCGAATTTGGTCAAAGCCTCCACCCGCCCAAGAGCTGCCCAAAGTGCCGGTGATGACCACCAAGGTACTGGACGGTCATCGCCGAGGTCCCTCGAAGGTCGGTGGGTGGCAAATGGACGATGTACGCCACTAATCTGGCTGGCAGCGGGCAGGAGGTCTCATTCTCGGCGGCAGAGGCACTTATCATCCAAGTGCCGCCGAGGATGGAGTCGGGCCCACGGAGGGTCGAATAGCTGAAAAAAAATAATCAACAGGGAAAAAAAACTATCGGAAGACCTTCAGGGGACCCCATCCAGGTAAGTCGTTGTGGAATAAAAATATATAAAATGTTCAGGATCTTCATACTTACCGCCAGGGACAGACCAACCTCCAGCCAGAGGTCCACCCCCGTTCTGGCACTGACTCCCACCGACTCCCACCCGCATCAATATGGAACCACGGCAGGCGGGAGGTCAGTTGTACCACTCAGTCATCCACTGACGTCAGCGGGCGCTTCCCGGCGGCTCTCCCTTCCCGCCCGCTCCAGGCCACACCGAAAGTGGCACTGTGCGGATCTTCCAGAGGAATGTTAGGAGGACATGGTGGGAACTGATTCAGTATCAACAGCACTAATGTAATAAAAGATAAATGTCTGATAAAGGGGAGGGAGAAATGAATTTGCGCTTATAAATAAAACTGAAACCTCCTAATCTGTATTTATTGGAGCTCTGATTGTATATAATAGATGGCTAATTGCACAAATGGATTGTTCAGATTTCAATGCAGCATTTGTTTAAAAATAGAATGGTCCTGTGTAAAGAATTCAACGCAATTGCTCAAAGTGCTTCACAAACAGGAGAGCATTTTCTGCTTCAGAGCTAACATCCGTCTTAGTCAGACACGCAGTCAGTGTCTTTCCAGACAAGACAACATATAAAAATGCAGTGTTAGATCAACCAATGTCTCTATCCAAAGAACGGTTGATACTGCAGTTTGACACTGCTGGATGGATCTATGGGGGCCTAGTTGGAAAGCCAAACAGCATCTGTGAACATAAAAACCACTGCATCTAGTTTGCCTGTCACACTTTCGGTGTCACTCTACAGATATCATATTTATGCACATAAAGTAGTGTCACACCCGATTGACTCCAGTTTCATATTCATAATATATGTACAGCTAATCACAAATGAACAGGGAGTGAAAGTATCAACCCAAAACAGGGAAAGAGGCTGCAAAGACTACCCACGGAGAAAAAAATCAATAAGCAACAAACGACCAGCTAAAAGAACTAGCGATAAAATAAAGGAGAAACGGAACCAATGGAATCGCTCAAAATATTTGAGGACAGTTTTTTGAGATTCAATCCTTTGTCATCACAAAGTTGAAGATAACCCCCCATGAAATTCGGGGGAGGGGTGTCAGCACTGGCTGTTCAGGCCTGTTTTGAAGATAACATGGTGGCCGCCTCGCTTCCGCTTCAGGCAGGTCCCGTGGGCGGTCGCCAGTTTGGGCAGGTCGGCAGCACTGCCATTGCCCATGCTCGCTGCAGATATTTGGATGAGGCAGATCGTGATGTCAGTGAGCATGAAACGCCATTGCCACTCCACTTAATCACGACCAGCTGACCAAGCGTCCAGCATAAAGAAGGCACCTCCAGCAGCACTATTTAAAGGGATGACATGGTTTCTCAGTTTGACAGGCTCTTGCAGCTTTCTCAACTTGTTTAACGCTCCTGAGGTCAGAGGGAGTGTTGGTGTGAGTGGAAAATGCCTTCATTGTCATTGAAAGGCTCCTGCTCACAACACTTGCTCACAGTCATGGCGGGCTCTACTGACAGTTCCCCTCGCACACGAGTATCTTCGGGAGAGGGAGCGGAGGCAGCGAAGAAGACGAGAAGATGCACGCAGAGGGAGGAGGAGGAGGGTCAGGAGGGCTCTCAACAGGAGGATTTACCCGCCTAGGGTCTTCCGAGAGCATTTCTCTTATAGCCACTTAAGCGAGACTCTGCTTCACCAAGGAGGTAGTCACAGAACTCGGCCTCCTCCTGCAACCAGACCTGCAGCCTGAGAGCATGGCCATCACAGCTCTGCCAGTGGCC
The DNA here is from genome assembly GCF_044704955.1 of Pristiophorus japonicus. Classification (NCBI taxonomy): domain Eukaryota; kingdom Metazoa; phylum Chordata; class Chondrichthyes; family Pristiophoridae; genus Pristiophorus; species Pristiophorus japonicus. The sequence continues at coordinate 32,494,774 of NC_091985.1, forward strand.
CTCAAGGTCACCGTGGCCCTCAATTTCTTCGCCAGTGGATCTTTCCAGTCAGCAGCAGAAGACATAGCTAACATCTCCCAACGCTGCATCCAGTAAGTCTCAGGCACTCTCCGCTCTCGGAGAACAGACTTCATTGGCTTCTCTCTGAACAGAGAGAAGCAGGACGTGTGCGCATGTGGCTTTGGCAGGATAGTGGGCTTCACCATGATACATCATCATCATAGGCAACCCCTCGGAGTCGAGGAATGCTTCTACTCTAAAAGTGAGTTCTCAGGTGACTGATGAGTCCAATGCGGGAATTACAGTCTCTGTCACAGGTGGGGCAGACAGTGGTTGAAGGAAAGGGTGGGTGGGGAACCTGGGTTGGCGCACGCTCCTTCCGCTGTCAGCACTTGATTTCTGCACGCTCTCGGCGACGGGACTCAAGGTACTCAGCACCCTCCTGGATGCTCTTCCTCCACTTTGGGCAGTCTTGGGCCAGGGATTCCCAGGTGTCGGTGGGGATGTTACACTTTATCAAGGAGGCTTTGAGGGTGTCCTTGAAGCGTTTCCTCTGCCCACCTGGGGCTTGCTTGCCGTGTCGAAGCTCCGCATAGAGCGCTTGCTTTGGGAGTCTCGTGTTGGCCATGCAAACGATGTGGCCCGCCCAACGGAGCTGATCGAGCGTGGTCAGTGATTCGATGCTGGGGATGTTGGCCTGATCGAGAACACTGATGTTGGTGCGTCTATTCTGCCAATGCATTTGCAGGATCTTGCGGAGGCAGCGCCGGTGGTACTTCTCCAGCATTTTTGAGGTGTCTACTGAAGGCAGTGTTGGACCTCGTCGTCAACGTCTGCTCTTGCTGACATTAGGCTCCCGAGGTATGGAAAATGGTCCATGTTGTCTAAGGTCTCGTCGTAGATTTTGATGATCGGGGGTCAGTGTTGTGTGGCGGGGTCAGATTGGTAGAGGACCTTTGTCCATGTTGACAAAGGCCTCGTCGTAGCTTTTGATGATCGGGGGGGTCAGTGCTGTGCGGCGGGGTCAGGTTGGTAGAGGACCTTTGTCTTACGGATGTTTAGCGTAAGGCCCATACTCTCGTACGCCTCGCTGAAGGCGTTGACGATGGCTTGGAGTTCGGCCTCAGACTGCGCACAGACGCAAGCGTGATACAGGGCACAGATGATTGCACACACGTGGCTTTCTGGGCACCGCATACCAATCCTGAGATGTTCAGTAACCGCAAAGGCTACAACACGCTTATTGTGCAGTTGTGTGTGACCATGCCTGTTCTCCTGGCAGCAGTCATGTTGCCTTTATCCTTGTGCCAGTCCGGTGTGCCAGCAATCTTCCATCCTCCATGTCGAACCCGAGGGTAGCTGTTCAGAGACAAGTGCTATCCGCTCTGCACCTGGCTCGTGACTCCCCTCTGCAACCCCACCACTCCTGCCCAGCACTCATATAATGAGAGCTATGCTGCCACCAGGAACATCATCGAGCAGACCAACAGGATGCTGAAACAAAGATTCTGCTGTTTTGACTGCTCGGGAGGAGCCCTCCAGTACTCACAGGAGCGGGTGTCGTGGTGGTCTGCTGCATGTTTCACAACTTGGTCATCATGAGGGCGCAGCCATTGCCACCAGGGATTGTGGGACCACCTCAGGAGGAGGAGGAGGAAGAGGAAGAGGACGAGGAGGGAGGGAGGTGGCAGGCAGAAAATCTCCGTTCCGGATGGGCTGTCTGTGACTACCTCATCAGACTCCAGTTCCAGTGAATGAAACTCCAAATCCCCATTGCTCACCACATCCCCATCAAAATTCAGCCAGTGTCTTACATACAATCCCCACCACTTATAGTGGGTGGGTTCGTGTGTATACGTGTAACATATCTGCTATACTGCCATTTTTTAAGCTGCTGCCTTTTTGTTTCAAATGGGACATATTTACGTAACAAAATATATTTCTCAGCAATTTTGGGATCCACCATTTATCCCCACTAACTAAACAGTCGCAAACCAGAAGCTTTGAGTGGGAAAGCCAACAAACATAATTGCGCTGGCCACAACTGATAATCAGCTGACAACAAAATGACGGGGCAGGGATTGAGAACTGGGAGACGAACCGTTTCATTTTCGCACATATTCTCAAGCCATCACAGAGAAGTCTTGTAACAGGTCGGAAAGTATTAGGTAAACTTGCAAACAAAAGTTACCCTGCTAAAATCACACCGATCCGTTATAATTTGTCCTCTTGTAAGTGTCAGCTGTGGCTCAGTGGGGAGCACCCTCATCGCTGAGCCAGAATGGTTGTAGGTTCAAGTCCCCACTCCATGAGACTTAAACACAAAAATCTAGGCTGACACTCTAGTGCAGTGCTGAGGACTGTCAGAGGTGCTGTTTTTCAGCTGAGATGTTAAACTGAGGCCCAGTCTGCTCTCTCAGGTGGTGTTAAAAAAATCCCATGATGCTATTTGAAGAACAAGGGAGTTATCCCTTGTGCCCTGACCAATATTTATCTCTCAATCAACATCACAAAAATAGATTATCTGGTCATTTGTGTTTGGTGTTTATAGGAGCTTGCTGTGCCCAAATTGTCTGTTGAGTTTTCTACATTACAACAATAACAACGCTTCAAAAAGTACTTCAGTGGTTGTAAAGTGCTTTGTGATGTCCGGGGGTCGTGAAAGACGCTATATAAATGCAAGTCTTTCTTTTTTGTTGTCTAGGCTGAAGTTTCCGAGTTTTTCTGACCTCCCCTTGTAGCTCAGTCCTCTGACACGAGCGATCAACCCTGTGGCCTTTCACTCTCAGGCCTTGTATTTTACTCTTTTGCCTTGCTGAAAGACGTTTGCTAAATTTCGGCCTGATTTCCGGGTTGATCTTTTTTTTCCTCAACTTGGGTCAACAAATTGGTGGAAATCAGCCGCAAATCAATTAGGGTGAAATATGAAACAAAAAGTTTGTAAATCAGAAGGCTTTTGATTTAATCAGCAAAAGACAATTAAATAAACTACTTTTCATCAAATGATAAGCACTGCTACTGTTGTCGCAAAGTGTAATACTAAAAGGAGTTGACATGTGAGTTGTGTATGCGTAGATAACTGACAAACTGAGCCAGGAGAAATATAACTTAACTTAACTCTGCTTTTATACAACAACGCAAAATCGAGTCCCCAAACTGGCATGAACCAGCATGAGTACAACGACTGTGAATAGCTCCTGCCGGGTCCTAATGCCCGTCCTGTGAACTGTAACAACAAATAGAGTATGAACACAACAATGAGTTGTTGACTGAGTGCACAGCTCATCCTCTTCCATAGAAGGTCATTTACTGGTCTGCATGTGACACAAGCCACAAAGGGTCTGCTCTGTGTCTATGCCGCAGAACAGTATGGAGAAGCGGAGTGCTCCCTGCACCAAACAGGACCCGCAGCTGCGTGTGACACACCACCACTGACATTGATGTTTGCGGCTGTTGCGGGAATCAACCCTAATCCTGGCATTGGGGAAATTATCGGGGAAATTATCAGGGAAATTATCGGGGAAATTATCGGGGAAGATCGTGACTATCCTGTCAATGGAAATACAAATCGGGGAGAGATGTAAATTGGGCCGACCCATTTTACACTATGGCACCAAGTCAAGATATACCCTAAAATCAGAAGCCATGTCAATATTTGTAGATATGCAACCTGTCCTATCGGTAGTAATCAATCCCCGGGAGTGATTGCGAGGCAGTCAGTGAGGCAAGCGTTTAAGATGGTATGATAGAACTGTGAAAACAAGGCACGAGTGCTTCCTAACAACCAGCTAACTCTGAGACCTGACTACTGCCCACCTAATCCATCCCTCAGTGTTTCTGCCGCCTGTGTGCCGCAAGGTAATTGCTTATATTTGATGTGCCTTGCTGGTACTTGTGGCTGTTGGTGTGTGAAGACATTCACACTGCGAGATTAATGGTCCTGACGTAATTATATTGAATCTATCAAGAGATCATTTGCAGTTGATTACCCAGCAAACTCTTTGACCAGAATGGATTGCAATCAGCTAAATGAGTGCCAACACCACATTAAGCATTTCACGGCCGATTGCTAATTACTCCGCACTTTTTTTTTTAACCTAATTTCCAGACAGCTATCTGCCAGTGTTGGTCGTTATTTCCCCGTGTGTAATGTGGCAGCAGGTTGTCTAAATAATTGTCTCCACAATGAAATAAAAGCAGTTTGTGTAAACTGGAAGGAGTATCGATTTCTTTTATTGACAACCCAAGATGAGGGAGCCAGGTCACTAAGATTGTAAAGAGTAGGAAAGAGGAGGCAATAAATCAAGGCGCAGTGCTTTGGTGTCACCAAATCTGAGTTTTGAAAGCCTGTAGGGGGAAGAGTTATAAAGGAGGTGAGGAGATCCACACAAGTTATGTACCATCACTAAAATTACCTATTTCCACCTCCGTAACATTGCCCGAGTTTGCCCTTGTCTCAGTGCAATATGATTAGGCAGAGTCAACACGGGGGAAAGGGAAGAGTTCCAGGAAAGGGAAATCAAGTTTGACAAATCTATTTGATTTTTTTGAGTAACAAGCAGGCTAGATAAAGGGGGACCGGTGGATGTAATATATTTGGATTTTCAGAAGTCATTCGATGAGGTGCCACACAAGAAGTTGTCACTCAAGATTAGGGCTCATGTGGCTCGGGGTAATATATCAGCACGGATTGAGGAGTGGTTAAAGAACAGAAAACAGAGAGTGTGAATAAATAGGTCATTTTCGGGATACAGGGCGTAACTAGTAGGGTACATCAAGGATCAGTGCTTGGGCCTCAGCTATTTACAATCGATATCAATGATTTAAATGAAGGGACCAAGTGTAATATATCCAAGTTTGCTGGCGATACAAAGTTCGGTAGGAAAGTAAGCAGTTAGGAGGATGTAAAGAGATTGTAAAGGGATATAAACAGGTTAATGATTGGAGTATAATGTGGGAAGTGTGAAATTATCACTTTGGTAGGAAGAATGGAAAAGCAGATTATTTTTTAAAAGGTCTGAGACTAGTAAATGTTGGTATTCAAAGAGATTTGGGGGTCCTTGTACACGAACCATGAATAAAGTTAACCTGCAGGTACAGCAAGCAATTAGGAAAGCAAATGGTATGCTAGCCTTTATTACAAGGGGGTTGGAGTACAAGAATAACTCTTGCTGCAATTATATAGGACTTTGGTGAGACCACACCTGGAGTACTGAGTACAGTTTTGGACTCCATACCTAAGGAAGGATAAATTTGCCTAAGATGGAGTGCAATGAAAGTTCACTAGATTGATTTCTGGGATGAGTGGGCTGTCTTATGAGGAAAGATTGAGTAGATTGGGCCTATATTCTCTGGAGTTTAGAAGAATGAGAGGTGATCTCACTGAAACACAAAGTTCTTAGAGAGCTTAACAGGGTAAATTCTGAGAGGCTGATTCCCCTGGCTGGGGAGTCTAGAACTAGGGGTCACAGTCTCAGGATAAGGAGCCGGCCATTTAGAGCTGTGATGAGGAGAAATGTCTTCACTCAGAGTGTTGTGAATCTTTGGAATTGTCTAACCCAGAGAGCTAGGGAAGCTCAGATGATGAGTGTTGTGCATGGAGAAAGAGTCAGACTGAACAATGTGAGCTCAAAGTAAAGTGTGACTTTGTCATTTATTGCAGGTCTCCAGAGTGCCTCTCCAACCTGTGAAGCTTTCTTAAATACCTGTACTCACCAGGGATTATGAGATCCCTTGGGACTCCGAGGAATGAGCCCTCTGGTGGCTGTACAGAGTAAATACAAGTCCACATATATAACATTCCCCCCCAAAGTCAATTGTGTAACTATTTACAGTGTGAGTCGATCTGGAGCCCTTCTTGCCCTGGTTGATCATCGAGGTGTGAAAGCTGGTGTTGTTGAATCATTTGTTGGGCCCTCGCTGGGCTGCTGTGCAGCTGGCCTTGCTGGGCTGCCTGGTGTGTTGGGCCCTGCTGGGCTGCTGTGGATGATGGGTTCTGCTTCGTGGTCAACCGTGGTGTCGGTTGCTACTGGTGTGTGTGCTGGGGGATCAAAAAAGATAGGGTCCAAGGTGGGTTGCTCAGGGTAGTCCATGAAACTGAGTTTGATTTGGTCCAAGTGTTTCCGGTGAATGAGTCCATTTGAAAGTTTGACCCGAAACACCCTGCTCCTCTCTTTGGCCACGACAGTGCCGGGAAGCCACTTGGGACCTTGTCCATAATTTAATACAAATACAGGATCATTGATTTCAATCTCGCGTGACACATTTGCGCTATCATGGTACACATTTTGTTGAAGCCATCTGCTCTCTACCTGTTCATGTTGATCAGGGTGAACTAACGAGAGCCTTGTCTTAAGTGCTCTTTTCATGAGCAGTTCAGCTGGTGGGATCCCAGTGAGCGAGTGGGGTCTTGTGCGGTAGGTAAGCAGGACTCGGGATAGGCGAGTCTGCAGTGAGCCTTCAGTTACCCTCTTTAAGCCTTGCTTGATGGTTTGCACTGCTCTCTCTGCCTGACCACTTGACGTTGGTTTAAACAGGGCATATGTGACATGTTTGATCCCGTTACGGGTCATGAATTCTTTGAACTCAGCACTGGTAAAACATAGCCCGTTGTCGCTCACCAGGACATCCGGTAAGCCGTGTGTGGCAAACATGGCCCGCAGGCTTTCAGTAGTGGCAGTGGAAGTGCTAGCTGACATTATCTCACATTCAATCCACTTGGAGTACGCGCCTACAACCACAAGGAACATTTTACCCAAGAACGGGCCTGCATAGTCGACATGTACCCGAGACCACGTTTTGGAGGGTAAAAATCAGAAACTTAATGGCACCTCCCTGGGTACATTGCTTAACTGTGAGCATGTATTACACATGTGAACGCAGGACTCTAAGTTCGCATCGATACCGGGCCACCACACGTGGGATCTGGCTATCGCTTTCATCATTACGATGCCTGGGTAGGTACTGTGGAGGTCATTGATGAAAGTGTCTCTGCTCTTCTTGGGGACCACTACTCGATTGCCCCACAGAAGGCAGCCTGCCTGTATCGACATTTCAGCTTTGCGCCGCTGGAACGGCTTTATCTCTCCCTGCATTTCCACTGGGACACGAGACCAGTTCCCGTGAAGCACACATTAGCTTTTGACTAGAGATAATAAAGGGTCCTGACTTGTCCAGGTTTTGATCTGCCGGGCAGTGACGGGTGATTGCTCAATCTCAAATGCTTCCATAACTATGGCTAGATCTACGGGCTGCGCCATTTCCATCCCCGTGGTGGGCAATGACAGCCTACTGAGAGAATCGGCGCAGTTTTCTGTGCCTGGCCTGTAGTGAATGGCATAGTTGTATGCGGACAACGTGAGCGCCCATCTCTGGATGCAGGCCAATGCGTTGGTATTTATTCCTTTACTCCCAGAAAACAGGGATATAAATGGCTTATGGTCAGTTTCCAATTCGAATTTTAGACCAAACAGGTATTGATGCATTTTCTTTACCCCATAGACACATGCTAACACTTCTTTTTCAATCATGCTGTAGGCTCTTTCGGCCTTAGACACTCTCCTGGATGCATAATCAACCGGTTGCAGTTTCCCGAAATCATTAGCTTGTTGCAATATACAACCAACGCCATATGATGATGCATCACATGCTGGTTTGCAGATGACACTAAACTGGGTGGCGGTGTGAGCTGTGAGGAGGACGCTAAGAGGCTGCAGGGTGACTTTGACAGGTTAGGTGAGTGGGCAAATGCATGACAGATGCAGCATAACATGGATAAATGTGTGGTTATCCATTTTGGGGGCAAAAACTCGAAGGCAGAATATTATCTGAATGGCGGCAGATTAGGAAAAGGGGAGGTGTCATGGTTCATCACTCATTGAAAGTTGGCATGCAGGTACAGGAGGCGGTGAAGACGGCAAATGGTATGTTACATAAGAACATAAGAACATAAGAATTAAGAACAGGAGTAGGCAATCTAGCCCCTCGAGCCTGCTCCGCCATTCAATAAGATCATGGCTGATCTGGCCGTGGACTCAGCTCCACTTACCCGCCCTCTCCCCGAAACCCTTAATTCCCTTATTGGTTAAAAATCGATCTATCTGTGACTTGAATACATTCAATGAGCTAGCCTCAATTGCTTCCTTGGGCAGAGAATTCCACAGATTCACAACCCTCTGGGAGAAGAAATTCCTTCTCAACTCGGTTTTAAATTGCCCCCCCCCGTATTTTGAGGCTGTGCCCCCTAGTTCTAGTCTCCCCTACCAGTGGAAACAACCTCTCTGCCTCTATTTTGTCTATCCCTTTCATGATTTTAAATGTTTCGAAAAGATCACCCCTCATCCTTCTGAACTCCAACGAGTAAAGACCCAGTCTACTCAATCTATCATCATAAGGTAACCCCCTCATCTCCGGAATCAGCCTAGTGAATCGTCTCTGTACCCCCTCCAAAGCCAGTATATCCTTCCTTAAGTAAGGTGACCAAAACTGCACGCAGTACTCCAGGTGCGGCCTTGCCAATACCCTATACAGTTGCAGCGGGACCTCCCTGCTTTTGTACTCCATCCCTCTCGCAATGAAGGCCAATATTCCATTCGCCTTCCTGATCACCTGCTGCACCTGCAAACTAACTTTTTGGGATTCATGCACAAGGAGCCGGCGCCTCACAACTTGAGCCGCCTCGGGGAAATCCCCTCCGTGCCTTTCAGTCCCGCGCGGAGGGGTTTCCTGTACGGGCTGCTCCTGCACACTCTCAACTTTGCCATCCTCGCCGGCCGTCCGGACACGCCATGGCGTACCATCTTGCCGTCCGGAGGAGGCGGGGGTCCCCGATGGAGGGCACTCTACGCAGGGGTCCTCCCACTATTCATCGGGGACTTGGCCTGGAGGGTGGTGCACGGAGCAGTGCCGTGCAACAAATTTTTAGGCCGGTTCACAGACTCCCAGGCCACCTGCAATTTCTGCGGTCTGGAGGAGTCCGTGTTCCATGTTTTTATTGAGTGCACAAGGTTGCAGCCCCTGTTCCATGATTTGAAGGGGCTGCTCCTGAAATTCTGGCTGCACTTCAGTCCCACTCTCCTGATCTTTGGGCACCCTGTGCGGAGGGGAGCGGGTAGGTCCGAAGGCCTCCTCGTAGGACTGCTCCTGGTCACGGCCAAGGGTGCCATCAGCCGGTCCAGGCAGCGGGCGGTCGAGGGGGTCGTTCAACCTGACTGCCTGCCTCTCTTCCGCTCTTACATCCGGTCCAGGGTGTCCTTGGAG